>NC_049169.1:144632180-146077180 GCF_009769625.2 Cygnus olor | reverse complement strand
AATGCTCTGAAAACTTACATTTAGGCATTCTAGAGACTTGTGAAATGAGTATTTCAGGCAACTGTGCCACAGATTCTTGTCATGTACATCTCTATGTGAGTGATTTACGTACTGGGGTCAGGTGCAGAAAATTATTTTTAAGGTTGAAAACCACTAGCTTCATGACTGGTGTAACAATGTAAGGCAGGGGATATCTGTATTTAGCTGTATGTTGTGTAACTTTATTTTGTTCAGTTACATCTGGTTACAGTGTGGCTTTGTTTATTCTAAATTCTTAATGAATCATTTTTATAAACTTGTATTTTGAGAGGAACTTTTTATTCACTGGAATTACATACAGTCCCTTAATACTGCCAGTTCAAAAGCTACTTTTGTCAGGAAAAAGTTTTCTCAAGGGAAGGGTGTGCAAAAAAGCAATCAGATTGCCAGAGTTTACACTTACTCTGTATTCAGTGAACTATAGTAAATAATAACGTGCATGCCCTTATCCTACCAGAATTTCTAAATGGACAGTGTAGCTGCTGAAAATGAGAGGATCTATTCTGCATTATTCCAATGAGGATTAATCCCTAGCCTGAATAAGGCAGAGTCCCAAAATGAATATGTGTTTCTGATATGCCAAGCAAATGCCCTATACACTTCTTGTTCTCCATGGGTCAGCCAGATGATCCTTTACTTCAAGCCCCCCACCCTTTCCAATGGTTTTACTTACATTCTACTGAGAAAAGGGAGTGTTTCTGCTGTCTTAAGAAGTCTGCAGGATGAAATTGTGATTTCATGGGCCTCTCAGAAATGCTGAATCTTTAAAAATGGTATTCATTTTCTTATATCCTTTTATCAGTTTAATACCGTCTGTAAATGCATTCAGACAAAAAATGTCATGATCTTGATGTATAGAAATTTAACTCTCATCTCACTTGCCACAGAAGCTTTCATTTTATTACTGATAAGCATATTATTTTGTAATGAAAATATCATACGGTGCTGCAAACATGAGCTCTAATGAAGCAGCTTACTCAGCAAAAGACACTATCTCAAATCATTGGCTGTATCTGTGCTCTCCTGCTACATGGCATGTGGCAGCACTCTGCAGGTCACATTCCTCAGATGTTTACATTGCTTAGTCAGAGGCTTTTTCTGGGCCACTCTCTTGGAAAAACATGGGGGAAATGCCAAAAATACATAACCCTTACAATGTTCTTACATAGTTCAGGCAAACCGCATCACTGCTGTGCTCCAAGTACTTCAGCACAGATACCCTAAAGCCATTTTCAGTGACTATTCTAAGGCAGAGATAGCAACGAAACTAAAGAGATGGGGGAGTAAAGCATGGCTCTCTTGGCAAGAGATGCATGAAGGTGTAAGTGTGAGGTACTTCAGAGGAACTTGACACCTTGCACACAATCACAAGTGAAGGAAAAGAGAGGGAAGCAGGAGAAAGAAGGGTAAAAGGTGGAGGACAAACACATCTCCAGAAAAAAATGATGATGATTAAACATCCTGTATCTCCGTATGACTTTATGCCATCCCCCACCATCATTGATAAACAGATAAAGACCTCATTATTCAGGGCCACAGCATCAACTTTGCCAGGCGCCCCTTTTTCCACATCCTAGGCAGTCACATCTGAGCAATCATCACCGATATTCTTCCACTCCACAGGAAAATCAGCCTGGTTATCTACAACTGGTGGTTGAACACTGTCTGTAAGTAGCTTGCTTACACTTTAGTCTAGCTTAGGCAATAGCTTAACAGCTGCTAGGTCTTCACAGTTTGGTAGCAGACTGAAACCACCTTTACAACAGTTTCATGGAGCTGTTCATAAAACTGGGATTACTACATCCAGCAAAAAAAGGTTTGATCTTCTGGATGCAGTGTCTTCTGGTGTGGGCCAAAGGACTAGGGATGGGCATGTGTCTTGTAGAAACTTTTTACACTAACATACCCATGCCACAGCCTTAGAGGCTCTTTAGGCACATTTCGTCTGCATAGATTGAGTGATTCTCAAAAGTGCCTATAATCATTTAGTTAAATGAATCTCAGCACATTTTGTTTAGTAAAGTAAAACTATTTTTTAATAGAGAACTAGCCAAGTTTTTGTCCAATTGTCTTAAATTCCAATAATTTTTTTTTTATAACATTAATTGAAAACTTATTCTGAAAATAAATGGTTTGCTAACCACTTTTACATTCTTTAGGAAAACATGAATCACAGGTGAATTGCAGGTTTGGTTCCTGAAATTCTCTGGAGATCATTAACAAAACCGGTATTTTACTTGTAATCTTATACAGGGAATTGACAAATTCCTCAGATGACTTAACCAACCAGTTAGGCATAATAAAACATGACCTTTCCATTAGTTTTGGTAGATTTCTGACTTTGCAAACAACAAAGTAATCCTTATTCAAGTGTCTTACTAGTTGAATCAAAGCAACAGTTGTAAGTCTGTGAAGTTTGTACATTGATTTAGTTATACTTTTATATGTGTACAAAATTCAGTACTTGTGTTGAGCTTTAAATTAGCAAATTAATATTGACTTGAATTGTATGATTCAAATTAAATTAGATGAATTTACACATTCAGAAGAAGATTTTGGAATCAGCAAAGAAACGAATAATGAAAAAAATGACTTCTTGTCACTATAGCTCAGCAGACTAATAACTGTACATATATAGAAACCAGACACGCATTGATTTTGACAGTAATACTCATTCCAGATTCCAACACCTCAACAACTCAGGTGTTCATGAACCCTTTATCTAACCCCCTGCTATCTATACCAGCAGCTAACAAAGCTAGGGTTTAGACTGAGCCAGTTTGTCTTGTGCACCATGGCCTCAATTTCTTTCAAATAAAAAGCCAAAGCTCTTGCCACTGTATTTCCAATCCCCTTCTTACCATGACAGCCTTGACAAAATCACCTAGGAGCAGAGATGTCTTGCATTATCCTTTGCACGAGCAGAGTAGAGGGAGTCTGTCTGAGACTAGACAGCACACGTACAATAATAGTAATGAGACTTCTAATTCATTTCAGAGAGATACTATTTCAAATACACGGTGTCATCATTATTATTTCAATGAAAGAGTGCTAAGAAATGAATTAATTTATAGAGACATATGCAACATATGTGGTGTGTCACTCTTGTTGTCCATGGATTTTGTGTAAGTATGACTGAATAATTTTTTCCTCAACCTAAGAAGAACCAGGCTTTAAGCAACCAATGATGCATGTGAGTCTCAGCGGAGAAAAAACTGACTGTAGGGAGCTCAGGAGATGTGTTCAAACTCTGTGAGACAGAAGCTAGCCCAAACAGTATGGTGACATATTGAAAGTCTTCAACTTCAATATCCTGTCCCCTAAAAGGAGGATATATCATATAGAGAATTTTGTTTGTGGGGGAAGCTTGGCAAAATGCTGCTTCCTTCCAAGCTAGTTTCTGAAGCAAACTTTGTATGTTAATGTGCTCTTGAGGACTTTCTTTGGGAATAATTTCAGTACAGTTTTTTAAATTCTACAGCAAGACATTCTTAGCATACTCGACCCCAGCCAAAGAATCTGAGCTGGCAGGTTCTCTGCTTCACATGCAGGATGGAGTCTCAGAACAGAAATACAGAAAACAAAACAGGTGAAAGAATAGTTTGCCAGCAAGTAACATATGTACATTTCAAATGGCAATCTATGCCTTCCAGAAATTCCACTTTTATTTCAGGAAGACTTCTTGCAGGTAGAATTTCTTTGATCTCCAGAAATTCGTTAGACCTAGTGCCCGATGTTCCAGGACTGTCAGATTTCATAAAGAGAGATCAGACTGTGAAACAAGGGACATAGAATATAGAAGTCACTTAGCTAATTTGAAAAAATTGCTCCTGAATCTGCTACTCCTTCCAATTGAGCATAATATTCTACTCTTCTTAATACCAGCTTGCAAAAATGGCAATAGGATTGAAATGAACTGTAATAAAATATAAAGACTAATACATTAGCTTAATAAAAGCGTGTGGAAAATGGAAAGCTCAGGTCTCTACATTTAGGCAAATCTGTAAATTAGAAAATAAGTCTGTGTTTAGGTGGGAATTTTAAAAGGCTCTCTTAAAAGTATGGGAGAAGTATGTCGTAGAATAAGGTCTACAGCCTTAATCCCTTTATCATTGTGATGTATTGGAAATGAGTGGTGGAATATCCAATCCCACAGTTTAGATGCCATCATCAAGTACAAAGAGAAAACAAGGCTCGCAGCTTTCAATAAGAATAAGCTGTCTATCACTGAGTTTACACAAAGGCTTAATTAAGACACCCTGGTTTGTAGGCTATGTCCATTAACGACACCATGTTGTGCTGTTTGGATAGATTACAGTATGGACTAAAATGCATAATGTCAGCTTCTTTTAAGTCTGATTAAGGGTTAATACCTGCAGATTTCACCTCTGTAGTGAAGAAACAGCAAATGTTACACAGACCTAACAAGAAAATTACATTAATATTTATAGAGCCTCCTTCAACAAATCCAGTAGAACCAACCTCCTGCAAGTTCATTTCCATGCCACTCCTTTCTCCCTTTATATTAATCACAGATCTGTGCCACATGTGGCAAGAGTAATTTTCTTTCTCTTCTCTGTCCCTCCAGGCTTGGACACAGATATTCTTCCTCTCCCTACATGTGTGTACATATGTATAAAAAAGGGATGGAAAAAGTTTCAGGATGAAGCCCTACTGCCTCCCCATTCTTGGCCTGGAACTAATGAAGAGCCCTTTGTCATCACACACACGCCTCCCGCTACTGTACATGAGAAAATAAGCTCATAGACAACGGAACTATAGAAGGTATTAAGACCTCTAGGTTATACGTTACTTCAGGTAAGGTATGCCTTCCTCTACAGTTTGATCCTGTTCCCACTCCAATCAAAAAAAAAACACTTATTTAATATGAATTGTGAAAGAGGAAAATGCCCAACTTTGTGCTATTTCTTTAATAACAGAATATCCGTACAACATGTACAATGAAAATCCTATTCAAACTTTAGACTTATGTAATAGTAGTTGTAAAGATACTTAGAGAACAAATGGCTTATATTGTACAATACTATCAGCAATGACGAAGAATGAAGTAACTTCAGGTGAATAGATAAACATTAAAAGAGCTAAATTATTTTTCTTTAAGTAAGGAAGGTTTTCCTCTAATACTGAGGTCTCAGAGAAAAAAAAGAAAAAAAAAAAAAACAACCTCAACAGAATGATGGAGGAGCCTTGCCTTTACTCTTTAAGTCAGAATTATGCTAGATAAACATGATATTCTAGCTTCTCCCTTAGCAATATTGGAGAAATTGAATACATATATGTGTATATCTGAGATATGTTTACCTATATATCTCCAGGGACCTGGTGAGGTGAAAGGGTTAAATCATGTTTAACCAGAATGTATACTTAGTCTTCTTTATCTCCCTGGAACTTGTTAGCACTTTGAGGACCAATTCACTAGGAATGAATAATGCCATGAATGACATCAGCTTCCGCCAACATGCAAGAGGTTACTATGGTAATGGAGAAAGTTTTTCACAGTACAAAACAAGTACCATACTTGATATATTAGCCAGCCAAAGAAAGCAGTCACATATAAACTACAGCATCTTTCTAATGAATAGCCATTTATGCAGCATGCATGTTAGCAATTCTGCTGAGTTCCTCTGAACATCAAACTGTTGGCAGTTACATTGAAAAAACTTGGCAGATTTACAAAAGTGTTAACATTTTGTTTTCAGCAGCTTGTTTTTTTTTCTCTTGGAGCCCATATCTTCAGCATATTCACAGAGTCTTTAGCCAATGCCAACCAGGAAGGTCTCTGATGTGAGCTTAAATGTACTGTATATGCACACTGAGAAGGCAGGATGTCCAAACCATGCAAGTGACTCAGAATAGACTTTTTTTTTTTTTTTTCGGATTTGTGGCAGAAGAACAGATGGCTTTTTTGTTAGGTGGCCCTTTCTTTTTTATTTGCCCAGCACCTTTTCCATAAGACTTTAATCCACAAAACAATGCAGCATGTATAGTACAATGGAAAACCCAGAAAATCTTGAAACCTTCAAGTCATATCAGTGCACGCGTGCACACTCACACACACATCCAACATATATATATATATATATATATTTACTGGATCAAAGCCAGCGCCAAAGCAAACCTCAACAATATTTTCTTATGACAAAAATAAATAATTAGTCAAAACAGAAGCAAGATATTATTTCCTTGTTACTTCCACTTCCCAGAAAGAAAAACTTCTTGTTTTGGCTACAGTCATATCAACTCCTTTGTAATCAGCAATATGATTATTGCAGGGGGTGCTGAGGGATGGGGGAAAGAGGAAATCTGTGAGCATTTACAGACCATTGATTCTAAGAGTCTGCTGACAGATATCTCTACTTCAGATGGAGATTTTTGTAAACCTTGTGCCAAAGGACTTGGATAACAACTTAACAGAACTTCTTCACAGCAGTTCTCTGCTCCTTCACTGCTTTTCATTTGCCAAGGATGAAGGAACGAATAAAAAGCAAAGGAATATATTTAGAGTGAATGAACTTTCATGCAATAAAACATTCCCACATTCTAGAAACAAGGGATAACTGATCTTGGACTATGTCTTTTCTGTGTCACTTATGAAGTACATTCTGGCTGTAGATACTGCCAAATATGCATACTTAATATTCTGCCGAAATTAAATTTCACTGCCCAAGACCTTCTTGGGATGATCATCCCATTATTCAGCCTGCCATCATTTTGACAGGCACAAAAGACTGTTCCAACTCCACACTTACATTTTTCATCAATCTTTCAAGAGGGATTTTAAAACTGATTTTAAATATAAAACACCGTGAACCTGATGTGTTTATATATATATATAAATTATTTTCTTCCTAATGTCAGAAACAGAAGAATATTTCCTGTTCTAAAATCTGAAACCTGTCAGCTCTGTATTTTCTGCTACAGAATTTTCTAAGGCATATTCTATTTTGGATATCTGAACAGCATATTTTGAGATAATATTTTTGGTAGTGTTTTCACAATGTAATTTCTTCTCTGTTTTCTCATCTGTTACGATGTTAGTTGATATGTTGATAGCAAGGGGGTTTTGTTTCAAATGTTGGCAAAAGGGTAAACAGGAGGTGGAAGAAAATAGGAAAAACTTTTCCTTTTTGTTTGAAGTCCTATTCCTATTTTTTTTGACAGTTTTGCTTTATCTTTTCTAAGATATTTCATGTTTAACTGCCATTCTGTAAGTGCAAAGATGCAGCAGTTCCAAGAGCAGCTACCCAATTTAGGACACAAACTGGCAACCACAAAGATTCTAAAAAAAAAATAAAAAATCTTATCATTTCACTCTTTGTAGTTTCCTCATGACATTTCAGCTTCTTCAGTTTCTTTCTAATCTTACATCGACCCACTGCACATACCTGGGTCTCTTACAGCTGTTGTATTCTCATTGAAATAACCCAACATTAAAAGGAAAGCATTTAACTTGTAGTCTAGAATGAGCTCCATCCAGGGTTATATCTTCCTCTACACAAATGATTGATACATAAAAAAGAAATATACAATATTGCAGTCTTTGAAAATGGAGGAGACAGCAGCACAAATTATGCATGTTGACCTAAGACAGAACCACCAAATGGCTGAGGTGGGAAGGGATCTCTGGGGTCATCTGGTTCAAAACCCTGCTCAAGGAAGGCCACCGAGAGTAGGCTGCTCAAGACCATGAGACCTGCAACCTGACTGGCCTCACCAGGCTACCATGGCTCTGGCGCAGAACACAGCCCATTTTCCATTATGTTCATAGCATGCTTACAGGCTAGAGCTAGGTATATTTAGGCACCCCACTAAAAAATCACAGATGATCATTTGGAAAGTACTTTTCCATCTGTATTTTGACAAATCCTTTTTTATTTTTTTTTTTTATCAGTCCTCTCGTGTCTCAGGCAGAAGCAAAAACAGGTTTCTTCTTTATAGAAAGCTGTTTAATGCCTCTGATCTAACACCACCTCAAAATCAGCAGTAGCATTCACTGAAAAAAAAAAAAGAAAAAAAGAAAAAAGTGCTCTTTAAAGTACTGCCACCCCATAACATTTCTGAGAGGGCCTGCTGGACTCTTAAGAGATGGAGTTTGTTAGGTCTGAACTCTTAAAGGTGGCTAGATATCCACCTTCTTTCAAGTGTACACTGGCCTTACTATTGATATTCAGCTGCTGACCCACAGGCGTCTAAATAGGAGAACTAAACCTCTTTCAAACTACTCACTTTCAGTCACTTTCAAAGTACTCAAAAAGGAAGGTGTTTCAGATTTTCTACATTCCATTGCTAAGAACTTTTACAAATTAAAAATTGTTTAAAAAATCTTATAAAGATGGCTGGATTTTTTTTTAATATTAAAATGCTGTCTGATATAGACAGTTAAGTGTACTACCAAGAGTTACCATAACATTTTAAAGCATTTACCAAGACAAGTTCAAAACAGCATGACTCCATCTCTACTGTAACAGAATTCAAATGAATGAGCAGAGGAAGTAATAGTACCAAATACCACATCATTTCTACTTGTTCTCTCCTCAGCTTTGCCAACATGAATTATTTATGTTGGCTGAGCAAGTAGAATCAGTCTCATTCACAGCTAAGCACAGGTGACAAAATGTAACAGTGATAATGATGATAATCTCTCATTGCCCTCAGTTATTTTTTCTACCACTTCCAGTTACAAACACAGCATTTTGAGTCCACTCCTTCTTCATTTCCATAGCATAAGACATTTTGAAAGGTGGCTTAATAGATTTTTTGGGTGCTGGGAATCTGGGGCCAGTTTTGAATTCAGCCAGTTGAGGTCACCACAATTTTCTCAGCCTTCAGCTTTCTCTCACCCCTAACAACACAGTCTTTAATGATGTTACATAGCTTGCACACTGCTCTAAGCTAGCTAGGGAAGTGATTGTCCTAGGCCTGGAGTTTTGGAGATGACTTGGAGCCATCATGACTCCTATTACCCTGCGCTACCCATTATTCTTCACCTGCAAGGATATGGTTCACATTTGCCATTCTGATTAAGTCCCTGCCTTTGCATTACAGACCTCACTATCACAACACATTCACACACTATTTCACTCACTCCTGTTACATTACTTCTGTATCTCATTCCTTCTGCCCACGGTCCCATCTTTCCATCCTAACCTGAGAAACGCAACCGTACGTTTGAGCCATACACACAAACACATACAGACCTCTGAGATGACCATCTCATTTCTGAATCCACTTTTCTACTTGAAGCACTTAACAAGTGAGATGACTTGACATCAGATGAACAGACGTTAGATGAGCAAGATGTCAGGTAGATGAATAGCTAGATGGAAGGAGAGACAACGGACACTGGCTGTGAAATCTCACAGTATTGCAGATAGAGGTAGTGCCTCCAGCAGAAGACAAATCTTTGTGTATTAGGGCATCAGAGAAGGAAGGAAAGTTGAATGAGGGAATCATTTTCTGAGTATTATCGAGACCAGTATTTATCTTATTAGAAATGCACAGTAGGCTAGACGGATACACTCTGCAACTGCTAGGCGGAGAGCAGAACTTTGAATGAACTCCAAAGGAAAAAAAAGTAGAAATGAGAGGTGCAGAACCGGTGGTAAGACATAGGCTGGAGAAGAAAGATGGTTGGGAAGGAGAAGGGAACCAATCCTTCTCATGAACAATCAGGAAGCCAGCCCTGGTCTTTCTATTCTGACTTCTGGTCTGGTGTATTATCTTTAAAGTAGCCATTCTTGCACCACTTCAGGATGCCCAGTTGGAGGCTGCCATTTCCGATCAAATTTTCAGGAGAGCTGTATCTTCTTCCTCTTATTTCCACTCCACCTGAGTTTTGATATATTCTTAGCCAGCTTTCTCATTTATTTGTAGAGTTGCCTTGGGCTGCCAAACACATACAAAACAGGAGAGGTGCAGTGCTGAGGTTTTAAACACATGCCTTTTATTAGGCTTGTAGCAAAATGGCAGATTGTTCAGTCAGGATTAGAAAGGAAGTTTAGCAAGAGGACTTGCAAGCCACATTTCACATGCCTGATTGAGTGCCAGACTTTGAAATTATGGCAAAGAAAGTGTTGCCACATCATAGTGCATTTTTGTCGTAGTTTGAGTTTTAAATAGGAATTACCTGCCAACATCCAGATTACAATGAAACAAGTATGAAAGCATATTCATGCTTTAATATTTGGGATTTAATCTCAAGTGATAACAGAAAATCCTAGCTTATTCTTTACAAACACACACACCGCCTGTAGATACCAGAGAGAGAGAGAGAGAAGGAGAATTAACGAAACTGGCAAAAATTGTCCAGAATAGACATAATTCTAGGTATGTCCCTGCTAGCTTATGTCTCTATATAAGTTTCTCTGATTAACTAGCCTGACCTCCTGGATGGGCACTTTGTGAAAAACTGATGTTCCAGCTTGGAAGATAGAGCAAAACATGGGAGCAAAATTCAGTTCATGACATGACTGTTTTTTTTCCACTTGCTTTTCTATTCATAAGGATTTTTGCTTCATTTTCTGCGATTTCTCCTATTCAAGCAAAAGCAAGAGCTCTGTGGCTCTGGGAGAGCCAGCTTCAGTCCATCCTTTGGACAAAGGAATTTGAATTTGAATTTGCAATTGAGGCTCCCAGCTATTTGCCTCCTTCACATTCTTCCTAGGTTGAAATGGCTTTTTTTTTTTTTTTACTTCCTGAAGTAAAAAAGTAGGTGCTTCTTTCTGCAGACTTGCAAAATCCCCTTGTCCTTCTAGTCCTTTTAACCACCCCTGGCTACTGAAGATTACCTCAGGAATGGTGGTTCCTGTTAGAAATGGAAGGGTTAATCCTTCCCTTTCGTAAGGTGATTGCACCTGACAGCATGGCTCACACGATTGCATGATCTAACCATGGAACATAATCAGCCACGTAACTAACTGCTGCCAAATCTATACCCGTTAGGATTGCATACATTCATGTCAGGGTGTCTGTGTGATCCCATCTGGAACAGTTTCTGACACATTTCCACCCAATTCAGAAGAGCCTCAGCAGTGAGACTAGGCTAAAATCAAGGGTAAATTTAGAAAACAGTACTAAGCATTTCTTAGGGGCAATAGGGGGAGTGTGCATACAGTACCCGTAAAGGAAAGAAAAGGAGGAGGCCAAATTGAATATCTCCAGAGAGGGAGCAAAAGTGATAGGACAAAACATTTGGGTGATAGTTAGCAGCTGGTTCTACTTTCAGCATCGCCTGGGCTATAGATTTCAAGAACCTTAACATGATAGCAGAACAGTTTTTGTCCAATAATACATTTCTTAGATTTGTTGGAGGGTCATTCTAAGCTCTAGACCTACACAAACCTATACAGACAAGTACCCATGTCAGTCCATCCATGCTATAAAAAAATCCAACATTGATGTGTATTCTGCATAGGTTTCATGTACTTCCTAATCCATGTGTATTCACATAGGAAGATGACAGGGATTGCAATCACTTTGTGAGGTCTGCATACGAAGAACTAACAACTTGGCCAAATTGTTAATGATGCTATAAAACTCTATGCTCACTAATGCTTCATAGTTGTTCAAAGTAGTTGAAAAATCTGACAAAGTTGGAAAAAAATAATATTTGCATGCCTGGGTTGTACAAGCTGTCTTTGCAAGCAGGGCAGTAGGCTAAATCTCAAAATTTGGCTCGCATTTGAAGCTCTGCTATAGGTTTTGTGAGACACCAGGCAAGTCATTTCATCAATCTGCCTCATGTCTCCATGAGACATGTAAAAGTTAGAAAATGGAATATTCATTACTGAGCTTACTTTACATAGCACTGCTGAGCACTGCTACTATGTGTATAGACACAATTATGTGCACATAAAAAGGGATATATTTGTCCTACTAGAACATTACAGTCTGATTAGACCCTCTGGGGGTACTGCATTCCAAACAATTAATCAGATCCATAGTATCTAAATTGGTCAGGAAGGCTACAGACAGTCAAAATGGGAGGTTTTTGGCCTGCAAGCAAGCAGAGGTCAACATGAACTCAGGAGACCTGTCAGCAGGCCACCCAATAACAAGGATTTCACCATTAATTATTTCCTCTCAATACAAGACTGATGGAAGAAATAAAGAACAGCTAACAGGGTTTAATGAGTTTATTGCATAAATGTAGATAAACTATTTCAATTTGTACTGTATTTGCATGCATTTAGAATCATTAGAAAAGTTAAGTTGAAAGTATCAGATTTGGAAAAGATTAGGGTATATAAAAAAATCATTTAAACATACATAGATGCGATAGAAGAGTAACAGAGATTTAAGACCCTGACATTCCATATTAACATGTCTTCATTGTATTAACAGTGCTAAAATGAATAGCTGTGCTATTTGCAGTGGCTTTAACTAAAAAGAATGATCATGTTAGCTCAGTCCCTGTGAATAATGCATGAGGCTGAATTCAACTTATTCACCTCATCTTGCATTCAGTCTAAGAAACCCACAAAATAAAGGGCTATACTTAGCATTAAGTAACAATTTCTTGTTTTAACTTCCATATCATTACTTCTGAGCAGTTAGAGATTGGTTGGAAAATTGCATATAGAGTGGTTTTCCATTTGTTAGAATTTTCAGATGCAGTCTCAGTGTCAGATAGAGGCCAGTCTGGGAGTTTTTCTATTTTTCCCATTTAAATCTTTTAGGCTCTCAATGCATTTTTAATAGGCCATATAAGAATCAATTAAATTTTGTTATTTGGATGCATTACAGGGTTGTGCTCTTGTGGATATCTATCCAGTGTTAATTAACCACGGAAGAAAGCATTTTGCACTTTAAAATTGTGTAAAATGCTATGTTCACAAATTAAGGATTTCACACGTCTTAGAACTGAAAAGACTTATTAATGATAGCAGCGCATTAGTGAGTTATGACTTCCAGCTGAAGAAAGTTATGTGGAAAAGAAGACTTCATTATCACGTCTATTTAAATCAATCTATTTTCATCATTTTATTCTCTTAAAGAAAACTGTACTTCATAATCACTTTGAACACCTTGACTAACCAGGACAGTAATGACCTTGAAGGAATGAAATCACCCGCTCTCCCATAGCAGGTAGAAGGGTTCCTGAGAAAAATACTGTGAGGCTCTGAGGAATCTTTCTAGCCTTGCTTTTGTTCAGAAAATTAACTACTGCCTCTATCCAAAATGGGCTGAAAAAGCAGCTATCCAGAAGAAAACAGCAAAGACGGACAGTAATGGAATAGGAGACAATTAGGTCATCTCATCCCGCTGCTGTTTATTATTTTCCCAGTCAACAGTGAAGGGAGGCAGCAGCGGAGTCCTGCCATCAGGCAACACCGAGAAGACAGGGCTTACTAGGATGGCTGATGGTCAGCTTTGGCTGCAAAGAGATTGAACAGCGGTAGAAGACCAGAAAGGCATTTTCGTATCAACCAGGGGGCAGAGGAGAGAGCAATAAGCAGGGAGAATGGAGCTGAAAGGTGATGAAACCAGACTTAACGAAGGAGAGTCAGTGGTGATGGGAACAGCTATCAGCCCAGCAGAACTGCAGCAGGACATCCCTACCTCCTCTGCTATCCAGCTGCTGGGGAATGGTAGCTTCTTACTCAGCTGCCCCTCCTGGAGAGGAATAAGAGGTTTCCATATTTTGTATCAATCTCCTAATGAAGGTCTTCCAGGCATGGTGCTTTATATTTCCTGGGTGGAGGTCTCCGCATAGCCAGAGGCTATTTGTAGATCAGAGGTAAGTGCTACACCTTTGTCTGTCCAGAAAATGAAGCTACTGTCCCCCTCTCACAGAGGTTGTGTCAAAGAGCATTTCGGTGCAGCAGCATGGCCACGGGCATCCTGCAGGCCAGTGAATGGCTGAACAGCCAAATGGAGAAGAGAATTAAAGCACTGAGGACAACCCAGGAAATTGTGATCCTTTAAAAGAAGGAAGACACGTGACATATAGTCACTTTTTGTCTGCTGTTGCAATTGTAACATTTTACGCAATTAATTAATTTGCAGGTCACTTTAGACAGGCAGTGTTATATCAAAAATTAGTTCATTCAAGGCAGCATGAAAGGCAGTGAAGGCCTGTTAGCAGTGGAATTTAGTTCAGAAGATATTCAATTTTTATTTATTTATTTATTTATAGCCTTGAAATTTATGTTTGAATTCAGTCTTCAGTCATCCTTGTTTAGCTTTTGGTAAGCTGAGGGAAGGTTCATTTGGGATGAGTACTAAAAGGAAACTGCTTCCCTCCATGCTAATGTGATGAGTTTCTTCTTGTCCTGCTATTACAGAAGAACAACAGTAGCTTCCTGGAACAACTGACGTTCATTAAGGGATCCGATCATTCATCAAGCAGAAACAGTGTGCTAAGCCAAGACGTCTATGGGAACAAGTACATCTTCTGTATGTCTAAGGAGTCAGAGCACACGTTGTCATGTCTCAGTAAGGAGCTGGATAAATATTGTAAAATATTGTTTCAGTGGAGCAGATGTTCAGACCATACTGACACCTAGTAACAAACTCAGACCCGCTGAGGCAAGAAACTTTATTTACAGTGGAATTGAATTATTTCTGAATGTGCGAGCAACATGCTACCTAAGGCAAAGGGTAAGATTTCTTCACATTTGTTAAAAATATTAAACCAAACCCAAGTATAGACCCGTACTTCCCATGTACTTGAACATCATTTTCAGAAAACCAGAAAATGTCTCCTAGTAGTTAACATAATTTCTGTTTCATGAATAACAAGATGATTAAGCATAGAAAAATATAAATTGCAAGCATTTTTTTTTTAAGTTATTGCTCTCATTCTAGATATATCAACCAACTCTGGTATTATTTTGTTTTGATTTAGCATATAGACTTTCATCTGAAAAGAGGCTCCAAAATTGGCCAAAATAAGACATATTTAACTAAATGGTAGGTGTATTTTATTCTGTATTGGGGAACAGCACAAAACAGCTCCAGGATATCTCCCAGGGCTTTCCTAAATCATGATTTCCTAAGAATAGTTACGGTAATGTTATGCTATAATCCTCGTTTCAGCCTGCTATCTTTTAAAAGCACTGTGCATTGGAAAAAGGGTCCTCAACTCTCTTTGAAATATTATTAGCATGTAACTGTTGGGGTAGAGAAGGCGTTAAGAGTAATGTTCATAAATTTATATCAACTCTATGAGCATAGAGCCTTTACTGCTGCTGAGTCAGATTTTTGTGGCTTTATTTTCCTAACACAGAGAAAGCCTATGGATTGCAAAGATGAAAACAGTTATCTATTTTATATAGAGTGGAAGTGATAGAGAATTTGGACATTCTTACACTACAAATACAGGACAATTCTTAGTGAGGTTTATTGATTAGAAATAGAAGCAGACAATGAACATGAAGTCATGATCCTAAAATAATGAGGTAACAAATTATTAATTGTGTAACTTAAACCCCAATCTAGAGAGCCAACAAGACACAAATCCAGCATCAAATCACCTATATGGTTTTTTTATGAAGTTAATAAAGCCTAGAGAAAAATAAAAGACATGGCATTAAACTTTAGAGCAATCCATTCCCCATTAAAATATTAAGGCCAGCTCACGTACTGAACATTAATTTATTTTGCTGGAAACTCTGTCCTTGCTTCCTATACTCTACACACTAATGTGTTCATCCTAACAGTGAACTACCCACCGCTATCACAACAGCTAAGATGTTAATTTTTTTTATGTGTACCAGAAGAAAAAATGCAAATTCACGTCTTCCCAATGAGTAAGTGCACTATTTATACCTCTTTAATCTTAAAGTGAAATTCCTACAAGAGTTCAAATACAAGGCAGAAACAGTCTTCATAGAAAAAACTTGCCAGAAGCTGTATTAATATGCATTTTGGCACATTAGAGTCTACATTAAGAGCATTTATACCATTCAAATAATCTCACTAGCATCAAGCCTTTGGCTGTCAAAGAAAAAGATCCTGCAGAAGGCAGATAAGCCCCATCAAGGCCCTTATTTGTAAACACAGTACAGCTGCCAAGTGCCTCCGAATACTCTTAGGTTACCTGGTCACGTAGCTGGGAGCAGAATGTAGAACAGAATTTGTCAGCTTGCAAACAGAACACACGTCCCCCAATCTGCAACAAATCTTGCCAATATTAAAAATGGATAAAGATACGGTGCTATTCAAATCCTGCAGATGCCACATGACACGTTTACTGGTTTACAGCTTATGAAACCAAATTGTTGTTGAGGGCAGAAACTTCCTCCCTCCCTCCCCCACCCACTTTTATCTTTCTTTTTTGGACTATACATTATTAATCAGGATTTTTTTTTCCCTTTGTATTTTTTTAATGAAATTGATTAAATCAAACTTTCTCATCCTGGGGTATTGGAGAAAGTCATTCTTGCCATTCATATTTTTTGCTGTCCAACTCAAAAATGCAGAATTCAGGCAAACAGAGGAAGAAGCAAAGGTATAAAACATTATGCAACACTTCTGCCCTGTAAAAAGGACAATACTAAAATTAAAAATCCTAAGGAAAAGAGGACCAACAGCCAGGCATTTTCTGGAAGTCAGAGAGGCAACATATTTTGATGACGTGCATCCATGTATTTTTCTCTCTTTTAAAAAGCGTGTATATTAGGATGAGATATATGCTGGTGATCAGGACACTGGAGCTCTAGATTAAGACCCACCCCTAGTAAAAATAGTGACAGAGCTCCCAATAACTTCAGCAGGAAAGAATTTCACCACAGCTTTTCTCTTCATTGCTCTACCACTGACTGGTTGGATAGCTTTTAATATCACTTCATGTATACTCTAGTTTCTCTTCCTGATCAGAAAAGGAGTGCAAATTCTGCTCTGGTAAATGCATTTCCCAAAGGCATCTCATTTTCAGTGACTTCTTTCTCTCAAGTGTGACAGTAAATTTCACATCTTCAGTAAGTGTGACCACGCTTTCACACTAAGCCTTCTCAAACTGCCCTCAGCAGGCATCAGCGTGAGCCATTCTGCTCCACTTCTCTTAAGCTACCTCTCTAGGCACGTTTTTCTTTATCCAACAGTGCAGTATGTCACCTTGAAAGCTGTGCAAAGAGTTTCTGAGTGATGGGCCCAATGAAGAACCATGTGATATAGTGCCAAAATCTGTCAAGATGGTTTTAAGCTCTGGTCCAGAATGGGTAAATGACTAAACAAATGTAGGTATTATTTTCAACAATCGAAATACAGTAAAACATATAGCATGGAAGAATTGCAGTTTGTATCTGTGGTGGGCTTACCCTAGCCAACACCCACCCAGACTCTCACTCCTTCCCCCCTCCTGCAGAATGGGGAGAAGACAGAAGCAATGCAACAAGACTCAAGGATCATGAGAGTGACACTTTAATAGGGAAAGTAAAAGCTGTGTGTGTAAGCCAAAAATAATATGGAATTAATTCACTATTTTCCATTGGCTGGCAGATGTCCAACCACTTCCTAGAAATCAGGGCTTCAGCAGACATAATGCTTCCTTGGGAAGACAAACACCCTCACCAAGAGTTTTCCACCTTCCTCCTGAGCTTTTCCTGCCCACCTGCTTCTAGAAAGTTAACTCCATCCCAGACAGACTCAGTACAATCTTCAACCCTTGTTCCATACCATTAGCATCATATTCGGGTCCCACATTATCTGATATGTATAAGTATTCTCTGACTGTTCCTTTCATCTATTGTTTCATTTTGGTACCAAAACTTTATTGCATTAAAGTTTGATTTAACTTTAACGCTGTATCGCATTAATTGATCCTTCTATACCATACCTTTTTTCCTTTTCATTTTGTTTTTTCATTCCTGATATCCCTTCTTATCAACACTTATATTGCATTCTTAAACCATCTTTAGATCCCACACTCAGGTTTATAAATCCTCATTAACCACCTTCCCCCATCCCTTGACCTATGCACAGATATTGTTCCCCTATTCCATGCCCCCTCAAATGTCCATGAGAACAGCTGATGACTTGGCCCAATCTGTCAAAGAGGTCGCTCAGGAGTGGAGAAGCAGCGTGTTGGATTGTTGGGCGCCAAGACTGGCTTCAGCTGGGACCTTGCCTCAAGTGTCCACCAACATATAGACCCTCTATCCCCTGCTCCTCTGATGGCACTGAACAGATGCTTGATAGGCACAGGCCAAGTCCCAAAACAGTGCTTGGAGATTCTGGGTCTAATTGGGGTAGGCAAGGCACTTATCTGTCAAATGGCACACCAATTAAATGGGAATCCATGCCTCTTCAGGCATGTCCTAGTAGGTGTTACCTCCCACCAGGGGTCCCAGTTCTGTCTCCTCTCGCCTCCCCAAAAGGCCAGTAGGCTGTTGGTGGTCAAGAGGCTGACAGCTGACACTGCCAGGACAGCAGACCTGTACTGACCAAAGGGATATTCTATACCACGTTGCATCCTGCTCAGCAGGAAAAGCTCAGGGAGAGGAAGAGGAAGAGGGGACAGCTGTGGCATGGAAGGAGTGAAAGAAAGTAATTGGCATAACAAAGACAAATCAGTAACACACTGGCACACTAGAGCATATATTTCTCTGTTTGGGCCAGTAGATTTTCTTACTTATCTTTTTGTGTTCTTGACAGCTTTTAGGTCAGTGAAAAGTCCCTTTGATAAATTTCATTATAACATCACCACAGGAATATGAAAGGTTATGTTCTGCTATCAGCATGACAAAAGTCTCTTCTCCCTCTTTAACCTTCGAATCAATCTGTGCAGCACAAAATAAGTGTGTCAGCTTCGTGTCCACAAGCACTTCTCATCTTGCTGCTGTTTTGTAGCTGGTGAAAGTCATAGCAACTACCACATCTAATTTGGAAATCAATTTCAAAAGCTGATTTCTGTCTTCTTTGCAAGAAGATGCCACATTTCCAACAGATTGAACTCATTAAAATGTGTTTCTTAAAGGAAAGATATTTCTGTATAATTCAACAAATTAGTTTTCCAGTCCCTAACACTCTTCCTTAACTTTGATTTTAGACAATTAATACACAAGTAGGAAATTAATGGAAGTAGATACCTATTTTATTATTCACAGGACAACTAAGAACAACTAAAGTGGCATGCGGGTCACTGTGAGGTTTCATCACATAAAACTTGTGATAGCATGCTCTAAGCACTTTTGCAATACCCACTGAATTATTTTCCTTTGGTTTTTGCTTTTTACTTCACACATTTTCTCTCTTTTTCATTTAACTAATATCTGTTATTAATCCTTCTTGCAGGGGGTGGGGACTTATGGCTCTTTTTCTGCAAGAAACCAGATTGAAGAAGTGTTCATGAGCCCTTGGCATCCATCCTGCCTTCCGTTCACTTCTGCGCTACTGTTCTTGGACATGCTGTCTCTTCTGTCCCACCTTGCCCTCCCAGCATCTTTACAGGAAAGGATCTCATCCAGTGAGGTTTTCTATCAATGAAAACTGAGAGCTTGGGTTCGTGTGCTCAAACACAAGAGAGAAGACTAGAAATATTGGTGGACTGCATAGAAAACAAGATCAGGAAACTCCTGTGTATCATCCTAGCTTAGTGACTCGACTCATGTCCCACGGAGCATCACTTTCTGCTGGCTTCTGGCCCCTCCTTGCTGCCCTGTTGCCACGATCTGCGTGCTGGCTGCTGACCTTGCTGGTGTTGTAATCTCCTGCTTTTTGCAGAGATAGAGCATCTCTTGTGCTCAGGAAGAGGCCACATGGCTGTCACCAAGCCTGAAAAAATTTTGGGCTAGGTTCACTGTTGCCCTTGTCCAGTATTTCATACTGGGAAGAAGCCATTAAAATCATTAAATCAGGACTGGTAAAGGTGTAAAGAATATTGTCATGAAACACCTAATTTAATCAAAAATTGATCTGTCAGCTACATACATACACTGAAATTTACATTTCAAAAAGGACAGAAGGCTCATCTGTAAAAATGCTATCATTAAAACACCTTTCAAACATGAAATCACAATATCATGTGGAAATCAATACTGAATCCAACTTCTTTTATTTAACATCAGTAATTAAATTTCCCTGAGATAATTCAGACTGTATAATATTCTATAATCACCAGAAGGAAAGAGCAAACCACAGCCACCAAGTAATGGTCTGAAGGTGTTAGGTGATCTTGCAGAGGAGAGCTGATTTGAGAGATGACAAAAATCTCTTTCCAGACTCCACAATGGAAGCATGTTATGACTGCTATACAAGTCAATACTCATCCAGTGCTGAAATCTTGGGTTTTCATCCTCTCTCAGCCTTTAGCTTTTTATCTGCTCTGAAGCATCTAATTTATCCCTGTAAAAAGTCACCTATTTATTCAAGAATACACCAGACACACGATCTATATTAATGATACAGTTAGTTAAACGGCCGTAACATAAACAGGGAGAAACAATTATTGTAAATACTGTTTCACTTCTCTCTGGCAGGATTCAGTCTGACAGAGAGCAGCTGGTGCTGGAAATGAGTGAAATATGAGTTCCTTGTTACCAAGGGTGAGAGGAAGGTTAATAGACAGCTGCAGATCTAGGACTTTCTTTACACTGAAAGCACTTATAAAATATATTAAAATTTCCTATTTGCTCAAATACCAGCATTTTCTTGGGAGCATCCGTCATCTCAAAAGCAATTTAGGGACTTGCTTTGGTAAAGTTGCCAACGAATTCATCATAACACATAGCTCTGTGTGTCATCTCAACAGTCTCACTGGGATTTCCTCTCTGATTACACCCTAGTTTCTTGCAGGGAAGACGTCCTTTCTGAGCTGTAGCCATAGGGTTATCATAGTTTTGTCATAACTGATTGGTTTTCATACAACATTTAACTACATTAAAATAAAATAAAATATAAAATAAAATAAAATAAAATAATAAAATAAAATAAAATAAAATGTAAAAGTAATACTAAAATATTTCTGCTACAGTTGATAATTTCAAATAGAAAAAATCAGCCTGTGGTGGTCAATCTAGAGAAAAGAGTGCTTAGGCAGTAATATAATGTTCTAGATAAAGTTTTCACGTTGCTAATCTAGCTTGGCTGTGTGTTTTTTACTGAAAGTATGTTGCTGAACATAGCTAGCAATCACTGAAAATTAAAAAAAAAAAGGAAAAGATTCCCCATAAAGGAAATTAAATAATCTTTGCGATGCCTTTGCCTGCAAAAATGACTTTGTTCTTGGATTTAAATAGGAGGACCTATTAAACTGCTTCTTAGAAGTTCAGAAAATTAATCTACCCAGTCTAAATAAGGCAATTGTAAATGAAAGGCTTTCCTGTAGATTTGTCACCCTCCCACATCCCTTCAGCAGGCAGACAGATACTTGCATATAAATAGCAAAATGTGGAGGATGCTAATGTTGCCTGGGACCACAATGCATTTAGAAACCTACCAAAGCTATTTTTCTGTTTTAGTGAAAGCTGTTATTTTTTCTTTAAGTTTCAGACAAATGACAACATGAGCTCTGAGGTAGTCTGAATTCCTTTTGCATGGTGATCCTTTTGCACATTGTTGAATAAACAAAAATATCTGCATCTGACAAGGAAGAAAAAGAAAAAGAAAACAAAGAGAAAAAAAAAAACAGGAAAAGAGAAAGGGGAAGGAAAAGGGAAAGTGTAATATGAAAATCTTGAAAAAAGTTAAATGTTCTGGAAAGAAAAATCAGTAAAGCATAAATGCATGCAAGTCACATTACAAAATACAATTAAAGCACTTACTATAATTATTCTATATGTATATTTCAATTACCTTTATGCGTTTTGACATATAGAGATTTTTCCACACATATTATTCACATAATTCATGCATATAATATTGCTGATCATAGGCAAAAGACAAAGATAATATGCATTTGTTTCAATACAATACACTTTATCTCCTAAGTTTTTAGAAAATTGTAGGAAAACAAAGACTGTCTCATATTTCATTGGTAAAATGAACAAAGTTGAATTTTTCTTTGAAAAAATCTGAAATGATGTACCTTTATCTTTAATCAAAACAAGTCAAATCTGTAAGATGACAGAACATTTTTTACTAATTCTTAGTGATATGATTATCTTAATGATAATCTTGATAATCGTAACAACTACTGTGTTTGTCTTGGGCAAAAATTTAATTAATGGAAAATAACCCCCATATTTAGAATTAACTCCTGTAACTGGCAACAACTTTTTGTATGCTAAATGTATAACCTAGTCCCCGAGGGTTAGTGCCCCATTCGTCATCTAACTATGTGAGTAGCATGACTAGTGTATTCTGATATGATCTGAATTTCACAGAAATGAGCTACTGAGTCAAATCATCAGCAATCCATTACTATACAGATTACTCAGATTGTGCAGCTAGCTCAGTATAGCCTCAAAGTGTATAAAATGGGCAGATCTAAGTTGAATAAAATCCTGAGTACAGTATTTTCCCGGGTAAGTGTCAACTCAGATGGGACGTTCTAGTAACAGGTTAACGGTGGGGAAAAAAAAAAAAAAAAAAGGAAAAAAGAAAAAAAGGAAAAAAAATTACATAGAACGAAAAAACACTTCATCCATCACTGCTGGTTGTCACATTGTGAAGGATTGTCTGTTTTGGGACATTCCCATTTAATAAGTGACAGTGTGAATTTACAGGATCTTATGTCTTAAGAAACACTTTTAATCCCTGTACAGTATGGAAATAGAGACATCAAGGTAGATTTGCTTACTTCTTCATCTGGGCTCTGCCCTACTTGAACACAGCTTTCATGTTTCCTGCTGCAACCCTTCTCTTAAGAAGGCAAGCTTTGGAGCTATGCCCAGGCCAGCAGCTGCCAACCAGGCCATCAGCTGCCAACCAGGCCATCTCCAGGGCAGAAATCTCTGCACCATGCAGGTACCCTCTCAGAGTGTGCAAAGCATGTTTTTGGGGGAGCTGCTCAGCTCCTCCTCAAAACTGAACTCCACGAGTGGCCGTGGAATGGCCCATGGAGCCTGGGAGGCCGCAGCGTGAGGGTGGCCGTGGTGGGATGGCTGCAGGAGAGCAATGCCAAGGGCTGAGAGCTGCCACCGGGAGATGTTGGGCCCCAGATAATGTGGTGGAGCTGTGGCTGCCCTCATGTTGTTCATGCCTGGGGCCTGCAAAGCCTTGGGCACAGCCACTGTGCTGGGCCCCGCTGCCGCTCTCAGCCTCGATGAGGGAAAGAACAGCCCAGCTGGCAGAGAGCAATGTAGCTGACAGAACCCAGCAGCTGCCCCTACGAGGTCACAAGACCAGTCAACCCAAGCCAGCTGTGAAGGTGGCTGCACCTTGAGAAGGCACATTGACAGCTTGATGTGGGCAGCAGCAGCTTTAGCAAGCAGGCGGTGACCGTACCACTCCTACATGCTGCAGCCGTGCTTGTCTTTTCAATAGCTTCTCAAAAGCTGTGTCAAATCTTCACCATATTGTGCAGGGTCTATGCCCTGTGCTGCCAGGATGAGGAAGATTGCCACAGTTGTGGCACAGAGGTGGGAGAGAAGGGGATCAGTGAATCAGATCTTTCACAGCATGCTCCCCCATTCGGCGGCAGCTGAGCAGTCAGCACCCTATGCCTGCTTTCCCTGACAAAGTGTTGCACAGACACAGACAGGTCATTTGTTCAAGCAAGCTATTTATTGACATTTTTGTAGAGGCCAAAGCACCCAGAGGAAATGGACACTTTCTGAGAGGCCAGGTGGTCCCTGCCCACCTTGTGACAGGAGCCAGTTTCAAGCCTCTATGCAGCAGCCTCTTCAGCTGCATGGGGTCCACCTCCCTCAGGTGTGGTTCTGCTGTGGAGAAAATGTGCAGGAACAATTCCCATTGTCTGTTGAAAGGCATCTTCTCCGTGTCCACTGTGCACAGGTCTGTGGCACCTGCTGTCCCAGGAGTGTCTGTGAGGGTCAGATTCTGCAGTGTGGCTCTCAGTGAAGAGACATGTCAGTGGTGCCTCTTGCTTGGTCCCTGCACAGCCACAGGTGTGAAGAGGAATTTCTGGGCTCATGCAAAATTGACACCTGGGCTGTGCCAGTGCAAGATGACAGTCAGATGTTTCTCAGCAGGTGACTCTCTTATCAGAGAAGAAAAGAAAGCAAAAGCTGATAAAATCAGTCTTGGCTTACCAAACACACAGGAAGACATCCCGATCACCTTGCTGCACCTAAACATCTCCTCAAGCATTGTCTCATTTCCTAAGAGGAAGTGGTTGAGGTGTTTCTCCTCCATGCAGCAGTGCAGGTACTGCAAGGTATCATCCATCCTCTTGCACTAGCTTGACAGGGGTATGGTGGTCAGGAGGTACATGACAGTAATCTTGAAAGCATATGTAAAAATGCCTGTGGCACCAGGATATGGGTGCAGAGCTGCAGACATTTCATGTGGAAGCCGACACGTCAGATGTGCCTGACCATGTGCCCGAAAGACTTCATCTCTGCCACAGTCCAGCTCTGCATCCACCTCGTGCAGGGGGGTAAGCTGCCCTTCGAAGTAGCCTTCAAAAAATTAGATAAAAGGTAGGACAACAACTTAATGAGAGTCTTCATGGGCATTGTCATCATCTGAATAAACTCATCAGAAGAGTTGGATCACAGAAAAGAAAAAGTGGCTTTAAATGCTGGAAAGAATTATAGAAAAATAAAAACTTAGATTGCCATGTTGATACTTAACAGTGGCCTCAAATGACTTAAACTTCAGTCTTTTTCTAGCTGATCATGTCTTTTTTTGTCTCCTTCTCTGACTCATACTCTCACCATTTTTGTTTTTGTTTTCAATAGCTTCTGAATTGTAGCACTTGAGATGCTCCCTCCTTTCATAATCTTTCCTGAAAAATTCACTCTGTCTTTAAGATCCTTAACTATAAGCCTTTACTATCAACAACGATACAAAATATCAGTGACTTGAAATCTAACTTCAAAGATCATTCTATCCCCAGCCAAACTAATCAGATTTGATTTCCCACATATTTCTTGCACACAGAATCTTTAGCATCTAACAAAGGATAAGATCATAACCCTGTCACTCAGTGTGGCTAGTAGTAGTCCAGCAGCTTGCTGCCTGTTTTAAACAAACTTTAAAGAGTTGAATGTGCTTGACATTTCCATACTTTTAGTCAAATTTGATCAAAATTGGCCAGCAGGTTAAAAATGAACAAGGTCAAAGAGCACAGCTGTATAAACCTCGCTTCCTTTAGTGAGTATACTTAACAAGCTCCTTTAGAAGAAGATTTTGCATTTGTTCTTGATTTCCAATTGCAATTAAATCTTAACTGCATGGATCAAGTCTTATTTTCTTTCTCATATATACATGAGATTTTCATACTACATACATTGCAATTTTTAAAAAAGAAATTTCCTATAAATCCACACCAATACAGTAGCTCAATACAATAAGACAGATTGATTCCCCCTTCAGGCAAAACAAATGCCTGAAGTTTCAGTCTTCCATAAATGCACACATCAAATCAATCCAGGAAAGTGGATCATTGTAGATAAAATAGCACTATTACAAACTAATTTAGGAACTATGCAATTTCTAGCAAATTATGTTCGGCACTGCAAATCCAATATCGTGTGTGATACAGTACTTCAGACAGAATGTGCATTCAACAGAAGATATCTGGGGCTCATTGTTCCTGGCAGACTTGATAAGTCCTTACCAACTTCATGAAGAGAAACATAAGTGAAAATAATAACATGATGATCTGTTTCAATTTAAAATCTAAATGTTGCTTTTGTTTCCTCTGTGGAGCTCACTTTATATTTATCAACACAAATCGTATCCCATGGAATCATCTGGCAGCATTTGTCCCAGTCTCTCTTCACACATATTTTAAAATGTGGAGGAAGTATCTAGTCAAGAATATACCATAAATAAATTGTAATTCCTACAACATAAATAAGGTTTTCTTTGTGGGTGGCCAAGAAGCTAATTTGTTAAGCTTGCTTGCTCTTGTCATATTAGTGTTAGATCCTAGTTTGATGCTCCTGGAAAGTGTCAAGGACAAAATGGTTGAGAGCTTGTCTTACAACATTAATGCTTCCTCTGCATTCAAAAACAAGAGTCCTGCTTACATTTCATTACCATGCTTCAGACAAAGAGTGACTGATGATTTTACTGTCAAAATCTATCACTGCTGGATTTTTTTTTTTTTTTGATCAAGTGCCACATGGTCTTCTAGTACTATGGTGTGGAGGGCGTATATGACAAGCTCTGTGAGACTGGGGAAGGGCAGCATGCAGTAAAAGGAACCATTTAACATAGTATTCTCTTTCCATCTGGACTGCTTACTTGAGGATGGAAATGCACATCATTGTTATAAGGCAAGCCAAAGCAAGTGCTGTTTGTAGCCATACTTGAACAAAGTTTTAAAGATACGTTATTAATTGCTGCGTAGCTTCCTTCATAGCATGTTGCTATAACTGCTCACTTCAGGAGCTACTTTTTTTTCCCAGACCTCATATAGTAAGCCTTCCTGTATAGTCCAGCATCACAGATGACACTGAAAATTAGGCCTCTGGAAAACTGTTGTAGCTGTGGATTTAGTCTCAGGCTATATTTCTCTCAATATTTCTGCAATGTTTGTGTCAATGTGAACTAGTTGCTTTATATATTGTGAGTGTGTCTTAATATGAATATCTTACACAGGGCAGACAGAAGATGGTGAGGCTCTGGAAACTGGTCTTAACACAAATTGATTGATGATATCTTTCAGTTCACTTGGTCAACTATGAGGCTGAGACCAAGTCTTTGCCTAACCTCAAGTTTGCTTTTTCCCGTTCATCTTCAAAAACAGAACAAATAACAGCTGCAGACCTATTTCATGTGCATTAGCATTTGGGACATTTTTATGTGCTATTACAAAACTTGTTATTATATTCATTGTTTAACAATGTGAGTTGGGTGAAATGTAATTATAACATGCATCTACCTTTCAAGGAGACAAAATGTCAGTGAATTTTGGGATGATGCTTTTCATGGAATTCACTGTCAGCTTCAGAACCTAAATTAAAGATGCAGTATTTGCAGGTATTTTCATCCAAGTAAGGTGTTTAAGTTCCCATTGTAGTCAATGAATATATATCCAGGAAAACTGAGGGAGTTGAGAAAGTTATTCAGATGACCACATGAACTTAGGGTGAACTAAGTAGCTACTAGACTTAACTGCCTATATTGAATACCCACACACCCAACCCCTATGTAGATACCTGCACTGTAGATATGCATGTGCAGATATTTGCTTAGGAAGTCAAATGCCCCACTTAGTTTGCACACAAAATATTTAATTTACTGTCATGTCACCTACTTAAACTGCACCTTCTGGAATTTCAACAGAAAGATTACTGCATTGTACCAAAGCAATGACAGCAGCATCCAGTCCTGGTTTTACATTAAGCCATGCACAGGCACAGGTCTGTCTGCATCATCTTCTCATCCATGGAACTGGCTGTGGCAGTAATTACCTGCAGGGTTATTCAGCACCCTGCAGCTCTGCATGCTTCAGCTAAGGCTATCCACACAGCTTTTTCCTGTCTGTCCTAGGAAGATGGTAGACCATATTTCTGTTACTTACTGAATGGGGATCCTCGTGCTACCTAGATGGGATTACCTATAGCTAACTATTCTCTGTCCCCTCAGGAAAGAAATAAAAAAAAAAAAAAAAAAAAAAGACTGTGATCAGGTTTTTCAGATATGTTATGGATGGTCTGAAAAAGCCCTAAGGTTTTCAGGCCTACAAGAAAATGCTAACAACTAACTTTGAATAAATAATAACTATGAGAAGTTGATCATAGAATTATAGAATATCCTGAGTTGGAAGGGACCCACAAGGATCAGTGAGTGCAACTGTTGACTCCACACAGGACTAACTAAAAATCAGACCATATGACTGAGAGCGTTGTCCAAACACTCCTTGAACTCCGGCAGGCTCGGTGCCATGACCACTGCCCTGGGGAGCCTGTCCCAGTACCAGGCCACCCTCTGGGTGCAGAACCTTTCCCTCACACCCAGCCTGACCCTCCCCTGTCCCAGCTCCATGCCGTTCCCTCGGGTCCTGTCGCTGTCCCCAGAGAGCAGAGCTCAGCGCCTGCCCCTCCGCTCCCCTCGTGAGGGAGCTGCAGGCCGCCATGAGGCCTCCCCTCAGCCTGCTCTGCTCTGGGCTGAACAAACCAAGGGACCTCAGACGCTCCTCATACATCTTCCCCTCCAGACCCTTCACCATCTTTGTGGCCGTCCTTTGGACACTCTCTAATAGTTTTATGTCCTTCTCACACTGTGGCACCCAAAACTGCACACAGCACTCAAGGTTGCACCAGCACAGAGCAGAGCAGGACAATCCCTTCCCTCAACCAGCCATCAATGCTGTGCTTGATGCACATACCCCAGGGTATGGTTGGCCCTGTTGGCTGCCAGGGCACACTGTTCACTGATATCCAACTTGCTGTCAACCAGAACTCTCAGATCTCTTTCTGTGGGGCTGCTCTTCAGCCCCTTGTCCCAGAGGCTGGATGTACAGCCAGGATTGCCTTGTCCCAGGTGGATATGCTTAACACAGTAGAGAACTACTTAGTCACTGCTTTAAATATATGCATTAGATGGTATTTTATTGAACAGGTGAGGAAAAGTGTTTCCAGTTTTTCTTACTAGAAATAAGCCATCAAATTAGCAGAAATCAAAGGCATCCGGGAATTCCTATGCTCACTTTCCCATTTGTATGCCAGAAATAAGAAAAAAAACATGACATTTTTTTTCATACATACTCCTTCCCTGCCTACAACTCTCAACCAAATGATAAGGCATCTTTGTAGCTATATTTTTCTGGGAATGACGACTTAGATATGTCATCCCATCCTTTTTACACATACAGAAATACAAAAACACCGAAATAAATTTAAGAATTTTTCAGGAGTTATAGAATCACAGAATGGCTTGGGTTAGAAGGGACCTTACAGACCATCTCACTCCAACTCCCCCACCATGGCCAGGGGCACCTTCCACTAGACCGGGTTTCTCAAATCCCCATCCAACCTGGTATTGAACACCTTGAGGTATGGGGGGCATCCACAACTTCTCTGGACAAACTATTCCAGTGTCTCACTCCCCTAGAAGAATTTCTTCCTAACATCTAATCTAAATCTCCCCTCTTTTAGTTTAAAACCATTCCCCCTTGTCCTGTCATTATCAGACTGAGCAAAAAGTTGCTCTCCATCTTTTTTGTACGTCCCCTTTAAGTACTGAAAGGCTGCAGTGAGGTCTTCGTCGAGCCTTCTCTTCTTTAGGCTGAACATCCCATGCTCTCTCAGCCTTTCTTCATAAGAGTGATGCTCCAGCCTTCTGATCATCTTCATGGTTCTCCTCTGGACCCGCTCTAACAGGTCCACATCTTTCTTGTGTTGGGAGCCCCAAACCTGGATGCAGTACTCCAGGTGGGACCTCATGAAGACAGAGTAGAAGGGGACAATGACCTCCCTTGACCTGCTTGCCACTTCTCTTTTGATGCAGCCTGGGATGCAGTTGGCCTTCTGGGTTGCAAGTGCACGCTGCTGGCTCATGTCGAGCTTTTCATCCACCAGAACCTCCAAATCCTTCTCCAAGGGCTGCTCTCAATGTGTTCTTCTCCCCGTCTGTACTCGTGTCGAGGACTCCCCGACCCAGGTTCAGCACCTTGTACTTGGACTTATTGAACCTCATTAGGTTCTCATGGTTCCACTTATCTAGCCTGTCCAGATCCCTTTGGATGGCTTCCCTTCTTTCTGTTGTTTCAACTGCACTGCTCATCTTGGTGTCATCTGCAAACTTGCTGAGTGTGCACTCAATTTCATTGCCTATGTTGTTGATAAAGATACTAAACAGCAGCAATCCCAAGACAGACCCCTGAGGGACACCACTCATCACTGGCCTCCACATGGACATAGAGCCATTGACCATCACTCTCTGGGTGCGGCCTTCAAGCCAATTCCTTATACACTATACGGTCCAACCAATCAAATCCATTTGCCTTCAATTTGGAGACCAGGATGTCATGTGGGACTGTGCTGAAGGCCTTACAGAAGTCCAGGTAGATGACATTGGTTGTTCATCCCTTGTCATCTGATGCAGTCATTCCACCATAGAAGGCCACCAGATTGGTCAGGCATGCTTTGCCCTTGGTGAAGCCATGATGGCTGTCTCAGATCACCTCCTTGTCCTGCATGTACCTTGACATTGCATAGTTGTGGCCACGGAATTATGCCATCTTTGTGCGTACATCATCCAATTTACTACAGGACCACTCAGACCTGGTGGTGTATCCTTCCTTCCATACAGGAGTCACTGACTCCACAAGCCACCGAAATGCAGATATCTCAGGTGGGATAAAATAATATAAAAGGCAATAAACATATCAAAAGGCTGCATAAACCTAATATGAATAGCTCAGCTTGGGCCAGCTCCAAAGTACCTCCTTCCAGGAACAGACACCAATTCCCATAGGGCACGACATAGGACACAAAACTAGATCTCTATAACTTTGGGATGAAAGTAAAGGCACAGATGAAGACAAAAAAAAAATTGACCATGACAAAACAGAGTTCATTATGTGAAGCCCTTATAATTCAAGGGTTAGTTAGCAACCTACGTAAGTCAGTTAGCAACCTACGGGTCACAGTCATTGATAGGGAAACTCCAGCTTCCGCCAGTGATTCCCTATCGTAGCAAGAAGAGACGAGGACACAGCTGAGGGAGTCATGGGTTAGGCTTCGTGATTTTGTGCACTGTAGCCTTTAATGGCTAGGGAAAAAAACATGAGGAAACATCCCTCTCTGTTTTGGGGAAATGAAGTGAGGCGTGACAAGGTGGATTTTGGTTCACCCATACTGTAGAGTAGCCCACAGAAATTAGTGGGAGGTAGTGATAAGATTTCCCATATTGTTTTTTTCCAGAACATTAACTAAATAATTAATCTGTTAGCTAATTAAGAATTGCCTCCAGCACAACATGCGTAAAAAAAGCACGCAGTCATGAGAATCAATCCTACCCTGCAGTACTAGGAGAACAGGAGGGTGAGGTAAGAACCTGTTTGTTGCAGTATTTGTTAGCAAATGTCTTCTGCTAACCCTCTTCCCCTTCTGTCTGAATCTCATTTTGCTAAATAATTTTGCTTTATTTTAGCTTCAGAGTCTTGCATTTCAGGGAAAGGCACATTGCTGTAGAACTGCCAGTATAACTTCCCTAATAAAAATATTACTTTGGAAGCATCTATTCTCAAGAGAATGTGGTTTAATTTATACATCAATTACCAGTGTAAATTAATGCTTTACTGTTCATCCTATCTCCAAAGATTTTAAGCGCCAGTGGAGGTTTTCATTCTGAACAAAGATGAAAGACTTCAGAGCAAAGCAGATGAGACAACTTTAAAAAAAAAAAAAAAAAGGCATATCTAATGCCTTGAGTGAAACTTGGTGTAGCTGGTTTGGATTCTCTCATGAATTGTCTCAGTCCACATAGCTGGCAGACCAGGTCAGATAGATAGAAAACAGGGTTTTCTTGTAAAAAAAAAAAAAAGCTTCAGATTTTGAAATCTTGAATTCCAAATCATGATGAAAAGCCAAATAGCTTTTACAAGTGTGAAGTATCATTTTGAATATATTAAACCATTCTGCCTGTTTTTTTGGATCCAGAATATGAAATCTAAGGATGTATCCACATGAATGACTTAGTTCAGGTAGGAAGTGATTTTGAAGCAAACCTCCCAGTCATCTCCACTTACCGTGCTTTCATTCATACCAAAGAGCTGTGAGACAGAGCACACAAATTGCATTGCTTTTGGAAATCAATCTTTTTATTAAATTAAACCAAAAAGTGCGCTCTTAACATGCTCCAACCAGTAGTGAGCACTTAGATCAGACTAGTGCTCATCTGAAGTAAATGTTGGACTATTAAATTTATTATTATTTCATTTTACGTTTGCTACTGCATTGCCACATGACTTGCTACTATTTACTTAGCCTAATAACAGCCACTGACTTTGTTTTTCCAAGCATTTCTAGATTGCTAAAACATGAAAAAGCATATGCATTCATTTTCTGACTAAGTCCCCTACAGACAAGGCCTCACAAACTTCTTAAAATGAAAGATGTGGATAATGCAAGGAAGAAACGGAACAAAAACTGCAAATGCTGCAGGTATTTCTTTGTAGTTATTCAGGAAGAAAATATAAATAAACCTTATTCTTTCTTTAGTCATAGTGCTACCTCATATTGCTTTAAAACGCTAACTAAACCATAGTAAATATGGCAATCTGCTATGCTACTTTATCTAGTTGCTTGCCTTTAGAGTGCATATATAGATTTATAGCAGCAGCTGAAGGAATCTAGTCTTTGAAATAAATCACTGTGTGTGTTTTTTTTTGTTAATGTGAGGTTTAGATAAAGTTGTTCTATGATATTTGTGTTAATTTAATAAAGCTTATCTCATATATTGACAGCTAAAGAGTTTGAAAGCTATTATGATACTTTGCATCAGTATATAGACTTCCTTTTGCGTCAGTATATAGACTTCCTTCCTGTGATTCAGCAACAAGTTGCTAATGTTGTTTTATCAGCACGTTTTGATCTGCACAAGGTGATTTAGCTTTGTGTCACAGATAGCTCTGTGATAACATACCTCCTTGCTTTGCCTTTCACAATCCATCTTGATAGAGACAGGTGGCAGAAGCTGCAAACCAAATTTCTAGTAACAATATGCCAGAATTACATGAAAAAATTTACATACCCGATTGTCTTTGCAAAAGTTCTGTGTATAATTACCATTAACCTGAAATTATTTTGCAAAACAAACTTTTCATATATCAATGTGAAAAGGAGTGAAACGTATTATGTGATATGTGCAACAGTAAACCACAAAATGGTGTTTTATAACCTAACTATAAGAGCTGGTATATATTTCTTGAACCTTGTAGGATGATTAAAACAAAATTTTTACCAATTTCCTAGCATCCATACCCAACACACTGTTTATCAGAATCTTCTAAATTTCCATATACAAGTTAGAGCTAAAATCGAAGTCATATCCATTATGCAGAAGCAGTATCTACAATCAGTGTCCTCTTTTGTATATTTCAAGTTTTTCTTTCAATCGTTTCTTCTTCTCTTGCCCTTACTATATCCTTTCTTCCCTGGTTATGTGTTGATCTTTAGAATCAGAGGTTTGATCTTAAGAAACAGAGGTTTTGAAATGTGCTCACTGTTTGCTTCTTTACTATGTCCACAGCCTGATTTTGTCTCCAATGTTTTTTGCAGGCAAGCCATTGACAAAGGGATTCCAAGCCCGTTCAGGGACAATCTTTTTTCTTTTTTTAAATGTGAATCTTTCAGAACATTTCTGCATTCTGTGGTGGATTTCTCAAGCATTTACTAATAAAATTAATTTCTATCAAAGAAGCCTTATCCTCATATGAACTATGTTTTCTTCTCAGAACAGAACTTACAAGGTACTGTGTACACTTACAATACTGCAGTTATCAAAAAGCATTTTCCAGAGTCTACTGAACAAAGAAACACCGGCATTTGCCATTACAAAAGACAATACCCAAATATATATATGCTTTTAAATTATGATCTTCAGAGAAATAAAGGAAGACTGTTTCATTTTATAGTCTGATTGCTTGAAGTGAAAACTGCCTCAGACACTGTCATGAAGTTCTGAAAATAAAAATGAAATGTATCAGCAAATAATTGCACGGATCATTGGTCACTATTCCACAGAACTCCACCCTTTCTGTGGTGGAAAATTAAAGATTATTCCTTTAAACAGGAAATATTTCAAATGATTTTTTTCTACTTATGTTAACATACCTTGAAATTCAAAATTACACTCAGCTCTAACATCCCTACTTGCCTTCAGCTATTAGCTTCTCCATTTGACAAGGTGACATTTATACTATAGGTATTAAGATTGAGGTTTGAGCTGAGTGCACTTATGAATATATATGCTGTGATGATTCACTTTTCACTCCTGAAAAGCGTAAATTTTTTCCTCTTCAAATGTATTGTCATGGTTTAGTAAATTTTTTGACATATGAATCTACATTTAAAAAAAAAAAGAAAAAGAAAAAAAGAAAGAAAGAAAGAAAGAAAAGTTCTTCACTGGTTTGTTCCATTGGGTTAAAAATGTGGATATCAGCTATAGCATCGTGCTTGATTTAGGAAGCCATACTTATTCTTTGCTATTCATGAAAGTGCCACAGTGGCCATATTAGACCAGTCTCCACTACAATCCTGCATTTAAAACTAGTTCTATACTATTTTGTTCAAAAATAGACTTTTTATATCCATTCTAAGATCTCCAAGGGTTTCAGAAATAAAGAAATGTCACACCTACATTAATATTTCCTAATCAATGGCACAGCCTGAAGTCTGCATAAGAATCTCATTATAAATGAAATATTTGTAAGTATTTTCTAGAAAACAACTAATATAGCAAAGTAGTTAATTTTGCTTTGCAACACACACTGGAGGCAGGCATTCCTTGATTAGAAATCTTTTCAGGTATGCTAACTGAGGTTAGAGACAAGACTTTATTTAATCTAACAGATAGAACGTACAGTCCATAATTATTTGTTCAAGGAATTTTAGTCTATTTCAGTCAATATGAATTTATCTTTATTCATCTAACTTAATTGAAACTGTCAAAGATTTGTATTCTATAGTGTATTAAGAAAGATATAGCTAGACTCAATTTAATTTACCTGGAGACAAATTTTGAGTTTAGTGGAAATTCCTTTTAAGGGATGGAAAAAGCATGGAATTCCTGCCTCTGCCAGCATTTCTTTGTGGACACTCTCAAGCCTCTTGTTTAGTTGCTCTTGTCATGCCTCTGAAAAAATGTGGTGGGGAAAAGGTTTTCAAATGGACCTCAAAGATATTGTACTTCCTAGATTATCCAGAGGGTTTCAAGGAACTGACAACCCATAAATGCACAAGATATAGGCTAACACATAGCACACAACATCATTTAACAACACAAGTCTCCCACTCCACTGAGAAATTCAAGAGATCATGGGTCCTCGTTTGTTCTCAGACTGATCATCTGAGGTGTTTAGCACTGGTTAACAGAAAGCCCCATTTCCTTTACAGACAAATGAGACAGAATCAGAAAAGTGCCTGTTGTTAAGGCTTCAGAATATAAACGTACCTTTACAATTTTGGTGTGCCCATCTAACACCTTCCTTCTTCCTGCTTTATTCATATTTCTCACGCTTTGTTCTCTGTAGCTCAAGATAATCAGCGATCTGTCCCTGTTAGTATTCTTGTTGTATGTAACAACTAGTATTCTGGTTGTTACATAGAAATTATACATAGAAATGGTGATTGAAACTTTGGCTTGAAAATACGTTAACTGGAATGAGGAAAAAAAAAAAGTCTCTATTTTTCCATTGCTAAATTCTCCTAATCTTTGGAATAGGTAAAATACATAGCTCTTGTCACCAGGGGAGAGATTTTTCCTGTTCTTGAAAAGGGGGATCATTTCTTATAATAGCAGGTCTACAGAGCTGGGGCTGGTGGCAAAGGTCCAGTTTCTCTGTCTCTGTTTAGCACTGGTTTTGCAAAAGTCTTACATAGTTAATGGTGGTTTTGTAATAGCAGAGTAAGGCTGGTTTGAGATTTATTGACCAACCCTTTGGGAAGAATTGTTGAAGAAATGCTGGAAAATAAAATCAGTTGTTTGATTTCATTTTTTTTTAAGTTGTCGCAACTCTTCTTAAAGACTTAAGAAACTGTCCACACTATTATTCTTCTAAATGCAAGAATATTTTTCTGCAAGATTAAACTATACGTGGGAACCTCCAGTATCATACACAAACCATGCAATTCCTTGTACCAGTTTCTAAGAATAATTGTATCTGTTATACTTAAGAATACACAGAATAGTACACGCTTGTACTTTCTTCCTTTTTGTGTGCAGAATTGGCAAATACTTGTGGGTCTCCCCTCAGGAAAGAGTTGCTTAAGTGTTTCCATATTTTTAATCCAAAGGGTATAATTTATTTCTGCAATATGATTCCTCTGGAAGAAATGGAAAGCTTAAAGTGAGTGAGAGCTATTCCACAGCTCTTTGACTGGCTGTTAATGCATCCAACTGGGAAAAGAAAAAGAATTTCTCCATCAGGCTGGAGCACAGGAGTTAGCTGGGTCCAGCACATACTCCTGGCTGCCTCGTAGCATTGCAGCAGTGCTCCAGCACCCTGCACCAGGAACAGAAAGCTGCAAGTTCTTACAGTAGCAGGTGAATCTCCAGCACCTCCAAGGGCAACAGGAGATAAAATGAAAGCTTCTTTAAGCCTCCTCCAGTCTGTTTTTATAGCATTACACATTAAGGAAAGTTCAATCTTCCAGTAGCTGCCTGGACCTAGGACAAAGAGAAGAAAAGTTTTAAAATGTCTTGTATTTAACTGAAGTTAATGATAATAACTCACCATGCCACCTGAAAGGCCAATAAAGAACCTTCTGCAACAGTGTGTGTAAGCCTACATAGGCAACTAGAAACTGAGTTAGGATGCCATATGAAATCAGACAGATTTACTAGACTCAAATACTACTTAAGGCAACAAATTTTGAAGAAAATTAAACTAGAGATAGTCTGGGATTTTTCAATAAAACTTTTTCCCAAACAGCATTTTCCAATGAAAAGCTAAAGCTTTTGTAGAATTAATTTGCTCTTAAATAAAATTGACAGTAATGTCTATTGAGGGCCACAACTGAGACACCTGACCTTACCTGCCTCTCCCAGGGCGATGTGAGGGCCTTAAGTGCTGCGCTGGTGTGCTCACATCCTGGCTGAGCAACACAGAAAGCTTTCGGGTTCTGATTCAGGTTCCTGAAGAGCAGAAATGAACGTGAAAGCACAAATGGTTTGTGAGGATGGCAAAAACACAGAAATAAGAAAATGAATGAAAGATGTTCCACAGAATACACTGAATTATCACAGGTTTCAAAGATTTACTGTTGTGAGTACATCACAAAAGCAGCTACAGAGTTTTAGGAAATGTAAAGTAGTGACAGTGGTAAATCTACCAAGAAAAAATCAGTAATTTATTATGAGGTACTGTTAGTATTTTTTTATATCTTCAGTGAACTGTTTATACATTTTGATCTCCTTTCTCTTACGAATGATTTGAAATATATAATACTGAAATGGAGGGAGCCAGCTCCTCATACTACAGGATGTGACTGAGAGTGAACTGCTGAGCTAAGACAGCTTGCAAGGGTGTTATCTGACCCATTCTTGATATCAATTATTCTAAATGTGAAGTTTCAAGTGATTCTGAGCTTTGCAACCAGAATATAAGTTCCATTCTTTCCCGTATTTATGCTGCATACACATTTTCTGTGAATATTGGTACTGTAACTAATGAAGCATGGCAGAGTAGAGCTGGAATTGCTTTTCTTGATGACTTTGATTTACTGTGGAGTTATGTTGGAACTAGGCTGACACACAGTTTGGCTGGTAAGTTTTAATTGTACAAGAGAAAAAGCAACAATCTCTTGCTGATGATGCAAAAATAAGCCGTTACATTTGAATATTTTTAAAGACCTCAAGGATTATGCTGATTAATTACTTGTGAGATTCTGCAGAACAAAATCTGTAAATGCTGGTCTAATAGAAAACAACAACAAACCATTTCCTGTTCTCATTCTAGGAAGGCTTGTATAATGCCTTATATATGCTGAACTTCTTTAATTATAGGGTCACAGATTTTTTTTTTTTGTTGTATACATCAAACAGAATATTCAATTTACATCAGACATGATTCTACCAAAAAGGAGGAAACAAAGTACATCTAACAGAGCTGCTTTTCCACCTGAATTAATATTAGAAGGAAAACTACAAAATATAATTGCAGAAAATAGCAGAGGTAGAAACAAGTAAAGCTGTCAGCCCACCTAGGAACAGTCCCAGAACTAAGTGAGGTCAAGCAGGAGGACTTCAATGGGTTTCACTGCTTTTTGGATCAAGGTTCCTAATTTACTCCTCTTAGCAGTGCGTTTTCACATTTTCTGCTTGACTAGCCATCTTACATTCAGCTGTCTATACTTTGCTTCTCCGTAGATAAAAATTCCAAATGAGGTGACAGCTCAACAATAGCATCTGTTGAAATATTTACTGCCAGATGTGAGAAAAGGTGTTTTTACTTCATTGAAAATTTACGATCCGAAAAAGTCATCTAGTCTAATCTAATCAGTAATCTTTTAGATTTTGAGGCAGGCCACATTGCCTGAAATTCTGCTAATAATCTCTAACCTGATAGGAGATAGGTTTCCCTTTTTCTGGTTTGTGGTTTGAAAGCATTTCATTTACATACACAGGCAGCAAATTCAAAGTCCATTGTAAAACCCCACAGATTCTGGAGGACTTTGTGTAAGGTCTGCTGTAAACTTCCCAACTGTGGCTTCTTTGACATTGTCAGCTGCATTGCAGGGAAGAGAGAAAATGCTTGCTAAAATAGCTACTTCCACCTACTGGCACGTGAAGAATGCTTTTATACAAACTATTTGTGTGTTTTACCTCTCACCCTTTTAGCAAGAATATTTGAAAGACTAAAGCACCTTACTGCAGCATAAAGCTTCCTTTGCATCTTGTCATTGCTTCTACATTCAAGCAGTGCTCTAGATTGTTAATTTCACTCAGAAGCCTTGATTTTAATGTGGCTCACCATTACGTACTTTACGATTTTCTCCTTTAATTTCTCACTACCTTTACTTCAGACTTTCTTTCTATTAAGCAGTCAGTCATTCGCTTTGATTTACCCTACATTCAATATTATAGACTGCAATTTCGGAAGTAAGGTTTTTATGCCAGATGTTCTTCTGGAAAGTGCAGGATGTGATCTGTACATAGTTTGAGAAAGAGTCAGCATTTGGCTAGCTTTCTTAATTTACACTGATTCTTTATTCTGAAAGTGACAATGTAGAAATAACTTCTGAGTAGATCTATTAAAGGATCGTATTGCAAATGGGGAGACAGGAAAACAACCAGAAGCATTGGTGGAAAGGCTAAGTGAAGAAATGTTAAAGTCAGAGTCCTCCAGCCCAGACAAAAATGGGTTCAGAGATGTGCATTCAAGGTGGGAACAGAAGTGCAACATCCCTGGACTCCCAAGCTTTGAGGAATTTGAGTCTCATTCATTCATAGATTTTCCTAATACAAGTTTGTAAGGAGTTTCAAGGCCATTCAAGGTCATGAAATGCATATGTTCAAATACGGCTTTGTATGAGATTTTAAATCTGAAGGAATGGGATGAGGGTAGCCAGACTGCATGTTTTTGAATATTTTTTATTTTCAGTCATACCAGAGCAAGAGAACATCATCGAATAAAAGATTATTGTGATTAACTTCTCACGTGGAGGGAGGAATTACAAAAATAGTCATCTATTTTCTATGACTGGGGGGAGGCTTGCAGGTATATTTTCTGAAATTGCTTTGCATTGATTCAAGGCCACTGTGGAATGAGATGATAACCACTGAGAAATTTAAAACTACTTAAGAGACATAAAGGTATGAATAAAATAAAAGGCCAGTTTCTACAGAGAGATGTTAATACGTTAACTCCTACTCTGATTATCCTCAGTATCTTAATGATGAAAATAAATGAGCTTGGCAAAATATGTTGAAAAAGCTACCTCTGTTCAAGACAAAAAAGTATTGTGGGAAATGACAGAGAATAAGGTAGTTAGGCAAAATGATCACATGTAAAATGCATTATAAACAAGAACAAAATGAAGCATTGCAGACAAAAGGCCCAGTTAGTTGTAACATGTCATGGAAAGAGTTAGGAGTAACTTTTGTGGAATGACGAAAAGGCCGCCTTAATATAAAATTACATTAAAATAAAATGATGTCCATAGATTAGAAATAGATACAAAAAAGCAGGACAAGTGAACTAGTGATGTATTCTAAACTCTGCAGACAGTTCTTAATAATAATTCAGGCAAAAATAAGCAACAAGAAAGTAAGTGAACATTAGGCAGAAAAGGTTGAGGTTGTGCATATCGTCAAAGAAAACATTGAAAGAAGAGGCATCATTTTTCTGGGACAAATGGTTAGTTATAAAGAATGGAAGGGACATCAATTTTTATCTCTAAGAGATAGTCTTTGTTTGTTTGTTTGTTTGTTTTTCCAGGGGACAGCAGTAGTATACCTTGAACAGCTACAACAGGAGCATTGTCATCAGGAAGGAAAAGCTATTTCTCTAGTGAGACTTCCTATCTGTCTCTACAGAAGGCTACTTCTGATTTCATGAGCAGGATACATAGACTTGATTTCCCTGTACAACCCCAGGAATGCAATGAAGTAGGCATAGGCTTCATGGCTTACTGTTGAATTGCTCTTTTTTTATTTTCCAGTCAATTTGCATATTTGCTTTCAAAAGCAGCAACCAATCCATTAATGTTAGACTCTTGCAATGTGTAGCTTTATACATACTTTGACATATAAACATATATGTATTTTTTTTTACATTTGTACATTTACCTATACTTACATGATAATAAGTAATCTCTTGTGTCAGTGAATCTCAATTTATTGTAACTGAAGATGGTACTATGAAATCTTTTTTTGTAAACTTACCAAAAGTCATCTCAAATTCTCTCCTTCAGATAAATGCTACCCAGAACTTCTCACTCGGTCTCTTCCCAACTCCTTAATGAAAGTGGTTCTGGATTTTCATTTCTGTGATGTTTAGAAGCCTTCTAAATTTCAGCTAAGTTCATCAAGGTCTGATTTCTCAATTTACCTAACATTTGCCATTAATATGATATTTCTTCCCCTTCTGCTAGCAGCATGAGCTAATTGAAAGAAAAGTACACAAATCATCATAAACAGCAAGACGAATCTCCACCCCTCTTTTCCTTCTTTTGGTTTTGTTTGGTTTTGTTTTTAACTTTGAAGTGTCTCTTCTCCTGGCAGTTACAATAACCTGGAATTCCAAATGGCTCAATAGAAACACTACTATAGGTGTCATATAGCATAATATTAGACTAACACCTAAGTTAAGATATCAAGGAAGGCCAAACATGTGATGTATTTATGGTTTAGCCATGAAGCCCTTGCCTTGCAGATCAATTTTTATGTGTGGCATCACTAAAATTAATGAGACTGCTAAGAAATACATGTTTAATTTCTGCTTACAAAGACGTGAATTCACTTGGGAATTTTCAGTACCTGTTGGGTACGTAAACAAAACGTATGACTGGAAGATTGATTTATTCTGATAGACTTTGCAAGTACCTTAAAGCTTTCTTAATATGCATGAGTGCTTTCATCTGCAGGATGTGGGTGCATGAGCAAGTGAATCTGCAGACTTTAAGTGTTTATGCTTCATCATCAAGACATGTTGTGTGAAATGATGCTTGCTGCTAGTTCCATCTGTGCTTGTTATTTTACATTGCTGTGCTGTGGCCATTTCTGAATGCAGATTCATATCTGTAAAACATCTGATTGTGTACTTTAACTTAGCAAACATGCTTATTTCTACTGAACAGTATAAAACTGAAGTGAATGAAAAACTAACAGAAAGATTAAAGATTAGTTATAATTACAATCTGCCTTTTATAACAAGCTTTATTTTGACCTGTAAGTCAAGAAATGATGTCCTTTTGTACATGCAAGATCTTCTGTTGTTGCCTAGCAGATATTACAAAACTACACTGTATACTGCCTTTCAAAATATGTAAGGTAAGAAATACACAGAAGGACTAGTGCAACGCTAATAGTGTGATAGGCACAAAACCAGTTTACATTATTTTTAAAGTGCAGTCAAAATAGCAAGAAGTAGTCATTACCACATGCTTGTATCATTTATGCACATTGAATAGCTTTGGAAGTTCAAAGATTCATATGCCAATAACTGCAATCAAATCTTTCTTTGTAAGGCTTGCCACTATAGCATTACCAGAATTACACTAGGCAGCTTATTATCCTCTGGTTTCTTTATAGAAACTGTACTGTTAACAGAAAGGATGATATTGAAGATTTGACTTGTCAAAGGAAAATTGCAGGATGAGAATACTACTTAGCAGAACATCAATAGCATTATGGGAAGACGACTACATTGATCACGTACAGGAAATACACCAGAGTGAATCAGGCAATCTTCAGCACAAACAAGCTGTCTTTATTTTGTATATATCCTCTCATTGTGTGTGAAGTTGGCAAAGTTTCTAATCATATCGGATAAAAATACACCCTTATACTATAAATGCTCTGGAAATAAAGGGGAACACTTATCTGCTCTTCATCAAAGATACTTTGGGATACAACAGCTATTAGGCGATGAGCTGATTAAATACCACAGGTGGAAACATTCTACACATCACCTCAGGATGTACTTTCAAGAGAGAAGGATTTTGTATGTAAGAAAGTACTTTTTCCCTTGTTGCAGCATTCATTTCCTATTTCAAAAGGTATTCTGTTGGGCTAGCTATACCTCTACCTGAATATTTTGGAAAAGACATGCATTGAACCATTTCAAAATTTGATACAACAGTAAAATTTTTATATGGAAAGGATTATTTCAGATTCACCATTGGTAACATCTAATAGATTGCAATAGGTTAATCATAAGCTGGCATTCATAATGATTTGGTGTATTTTTATCCCACTAGTTATATTTCCTATTATAATAAAATCTTTTAAATGGAAGACCCTTGCGGATACACAGTCATCCAATTTAAGTGCTTGCCCTGATTAAGATCATTTCAAAGAGCATACAGATGTATATTAATACAGTATTATTCACTACTTTCCATCCATTTTTTTGTGGTGATTTTAATGTAAAGATTATGAAAGGCTGAATCTTTAAAATCTATACTATCGTAAAAAGTAGTTCAATATCACTTCACCCCTTCATTGGTACACAAATAGAGCTCTACAGAATCTCTATTATGTTTTCCTTGTTGTTCAGGTTATTTTAGTTTACTGTTAATAGTGATTGCATTGTTACTGGGAAATAATGGGAGACTCACTGAAACAAAGGGGTGAGCAGGGGATGGAAACAGCTGAGAAACAAAGAAAGAAAGGAGTATAACAGAAAACCTAAATTCTTCTTCTCTTTTAATAACAGAATAGGATTTCAGCTTGGCAAGTAACGTAGCTCAAGGGAAGTCCCACCACCTGGGACTAAACAGGCCATCTAGAGGTCTGCATACACCTTTGTGCCCCCAGTTCAGTGAAGACATCAGCAACTAGGAGCAAGTTCAGCAGAGGCCATCAGGATGGCCACGGCTTGAGCATGGATGGCCCTGTAAGCAGAGGCTGGGCCTGTGGCGCTTGTCCAGCTGGGGCACCTCACAGCCAGCCCAGGGCCTACAGGCAGCCGGGCCCTTCACAGCCATGCGTAGCAGGGGGTGATGGATAACAGGGATAAGCTGAAATAGGAATGGTTCAGACTACATATGAGGAGAAATGTTTTCAAGACAGGCAGGCAGTGGGAGAGGCTGACGGGGAGGTCATGCAGTCTCCACATTTGAAAGTTTTTCAGTATCTGGCTGGGTAAAGCCCTGAGCAACCTGGTCTGATCTCACAGCTGGCCCTGGGGTGACGAGAGACATAATGACCTCAACAGGGTGCTCTGAGGACTTTCTGTAATGAGGGCAACCTCTAATTATGCTCCAATCATACAGGAGTAAGCTCCTTTAATGGCCCTCAAAAAAAAGAGATGCACAGACTTCACCACACACATAAGATGACCAGACAGTCTTGAGTTATGTCAGCAGGGGCCAGATCCAAAAGATAATTTCTTTACAATTTAAGTACAATGGTGGAACCCCAAAATCTCTTGCTCAGCAGTCATTCAGTGCTGAAACGGCTTTAAATTTGCGTTTTGATTTTGAAGCTAGGCAGAGCAGTGCCTCAGTCCCATGCAAGGGCCACACTAAGAAGAATCAGCACTCAGCTCTTGGTTATCGCAACATCTCTTCCGAATTGAGTCATTTAAAACACGCTAACAAGATCAGGCCATTCACAGTATCTATGGGTTGTGGCTATTTTCCTGTAAAAACATAGCAGCTGTAATAGCACCCACCTTTTTCAACATATGCTGACAAAATTGGAAAACATTTCTCTTGGAAATTTGCCTTAAGTATGAAGTAAGGCTAAAGGCTTTAGACTAGACTTGTTGGGGCAGGGGTAAGAAGAAAAGGAGGAAGAGGAAAGTCTTCAATGTAAAATTAAGAATTCAAGATATTTATTTAATTTAATTGTATTTATTTATTTATTAATCGTTAAGGTTGGAAAAGACCTCCAAGACCATCTGATCCAACCATCCCCCTACCACCAATGTCACCCGCTAAACTATGTCCCTAAGCACCACGTCCAACCTTTCCTTGAACACCCTCAGGGACGGTGACTCCACCACCTCCCTGGGCAACCCGTTCCAATGCCTGACTGCTCTTTCTGAGAAGAAATGTCTCCTCATTTCCAACCTGAACCTCCCCTGGTGCAACTTGAGGCTATTCCCTCCAGTCCTATCACTAGTTACCTGTTGAGAAGAGGCTGACCCCCAGCTCCCCACACCTTCCTTTCAGGTAGTTGCAGAGAGCAATAAGGTCTCCCATTAGCCTCCTCTTCTCCAGACTAAACAACCCCAGCTCCCTCAGCCGCTCCTCACAGGACTCGTGTGCCAGGCCCTTCACCAGCTTTGTAGCCCTTCTCTGGACACGTTCCAGGGCCTCCATGTCCTTCTTGTAGCAAGGGGCCCCAAACTGAACACAGTACTCGAGGTGCGGCCTCACCAGAGCCAAGTACAGGGGGATGATCACCTCCCTGGCCCTGCTGGCCACACTATTCCTGATACAAGCCAAGATGCCGTTGGCCTTCTTGGCTACTTGGGCACACTTCCAGCTCATGTTCAGGCAAGCATTGACCAACACCCCTAGATCTTTTTCCTCTGCACAGTTTTCCAGCCACCTAGTAAATGTAAAATGAATAAACAGCTCTAGGCCACCTCCAGATCAACATCCAAGTGTTACTGGGAATTGCCCAGACTTTGAGTTTGGCTTCCACTGTTGAGCTAGAGCTTGCAAAGAGCAACATTGTGCCATGTGCCCCATCTTTTTCACAGTTTGCATTTTGCAACCAGAATTTTAAAGCTTTTGGGGTCAGCTCAGTATTATAAGGCCTGAGAGACTAAGATGGCCTATTTTCAGGTGTATAAATTAAAATACATCCCCAAAATACTACTTCAAGATAACTTTATAGTTACAAAGTCAAGGAGTTAAAAAATTAGGATGTCTTAGACATTAAGGTTATGTAACCTTAATCAGCCCACTTGTGAACACACTTTAGGATGCTGTCCTTAATTGCATCTGTCCCAGCTGTCTCCATCCCTATTCTCTGATTGTTTTTTTAGTTCCCTTAGGCTTTCCTGTGCTGATTTTTTTGACTTCACTTGTCCAAAAATGCTGTGCCCCCCACATAGCAAAGTGAGTCTCTTCCCTGCTACTCTTCCCCACTCACAGTCCTCTCGTGGGTTGCTTATCCAGTTTTAGGCTCCTATTTTCCTCATGATGGGGAAGCAAAGCATCCATCCCACTTTGCTTGGAGTCAGGGTGGGCAGTAGGAGTTTTCAAAAATGTTTCTCACCACCTAGATTTTCAACATTCTTTCCCGAAGGAAAGAGCTTGTGGACTCTTGTGCACATTAGGTAGTCCTCTGCTCAGATATAGCTGCCTCTCTTTACTTATTTTGACCAAATTCCACAAAGTGGTAGAAGCCTCAAGTGTATCAAGCTTCTACAAGTTTCATAAAAACCCTGACACAGGAGAGAGATCTTCTTAGTGCAGATAAGGTAAAAAGGCTCAGTGCTCATTCAACACTTAGCAGAGGTCAAAGAACCCATCCACAGTAAAAATCCATCACACACAATTTCAACGGCTCTCCGGCTCACAGAGCAGTGTATTAAAACTTGGTCAAAACAACTTATTTTTCTCTTCTCTCATTCTTGGAAGCAAATCCCAGCCTGGAGCAGCCAGTAACTATGGAAAATTTCAGCCCAGATAGCTAAGACTTGGCAAATTCTAAACTCAGAACAGGGACTTAATAATAGGCAGCACTAGTGTTCCACCTCTAATTATCCATTATGTCCCAAGTGAGAAACCACAGAATGTTTCCTTGAGCCATAGGAAAAGTAGTTGCATCCAGACATTCCTAAATGGTTTTGAGCTGAATCCAGTCTAAGGTAGTGTTTACAGATGAGCACTGATTGGAGGAGGATCTGAAAACCATCCACGGTATAGGGATGGAATGTGCTAGCCATAAAGCTGCCAGCAGAAGTCTCTCATCTCCAGCCTAGCAATGACACAAGCACTATTTCTGCTTTAATTGCATATGTTCCTAGGTTGGTTTAGTGCAATAATTATATACGATTGCAACCAAGATTGCAACCAGTAATACTTTACAAAAATAGAGGAGGGACCAATTCCTTTTTCATGGAACGCTGAACTCCCAGTGTTTTTAGTAAAAGCAAGATGACATTGTGGATTTTCCAGAGTCTTATTTGACTGCCCACAACTACAGATAGATCACGGATAGATCTCAAAACCATGGCTTCTCGTATAGTCTGAAAGGTATTACAAGAGTGCAGCTTGATCTGCTTCAGATTTCTGGGTATCACTAAGGCACCAACCTTTTAAAATTTTGTAGGTTGTCTTTTTCCTCCTTTTCATTAAAAGTATTTTCAGAGTTCTTGATGCAAGATTTGTTTGTGCCATACTCTACTAATCTTCTGCACATGTTCTACTAACCAGTGCAATTACATTTCAGTCAGCATCATTTTTGTCCTGGATTGCTGCTGTAACCCGCTTGCTGGAAGACACGTCCTCTTCCTTACAAGACAGGTTGAAATGCTTGTGAGCAGAAGCTATTAATGAGGATAAAAGCAATGTATTCGCACCAGGTCAGTCAGGGGCAAGGAGAGGGGGATGTAAAGGAGACAAGAAGGTGACAGTGAGTAGTAAGAATGGCTGAGCCCTGATGGTAGTTGCTGCAGGGGCAAAGGGCCTATTAAGGAGGGGTGGCTGTGATGCAAGTCTGAGGGAGGTAGAGTGTTCTTCAAGTGAATGGAGAAAAGCTGAAGTACTTCCAGTCGCAGGACACAGGAATGACTGCATTCATCCCCGATCACACAGGTGTCTTAAAAAGATGTTTTCAGTATCAGTGCTTGACCAAGTCCTATAAATTCACAAAAAAGAAGTGCCAGCAGGAGCTAGTGGTTCAACTCCTTGCACCACGGTAGTTTCTAGCATCCCTGGTTCATCCTAACTAGGTGTTTGTTTTTACCTTTTTCAGCAAATCAAAGACCCTCCAGAACTACTTTAGGAGACTAGTTCCATGGTGTCACTGTCATTAAAGTTAATAAATGTTCTCCTGTGCACAACCAAAGCTCCTTTCTTGCCAGTTACACCAGATTTCATTGAATAGGAGGCAAAAAACTGACCACAAATCCTCCTTATAGCAACTTTCTATAAAGCTATTTCCTGAAACTATTGGCTTCTTTTTTCAAGTTCAATTGAATTTAATTCCTTCAAATTTACTTCATGGATTGCTTCTTCAAAGCTATTTATCATTGCCAGTGATCTCCTCAATGCTTCTCCCGATGTCTCTGTGGCTTCCTCCTAGAGGAATAGCCAAAATCTCGCACAGTTCCTTGCAAGCAGACACAATCCACTTTGACTGACATCATGGCCACATGATGGGGACATAGCATATACTCTTTGAGCCCAGATTTGGTTGGGACAGCACTACCTGGGTTCTAGTCTACAGCGGGGTTTCTCTATCAGTACTGGATTGATCCCAGAGTTGAGGAGCTTGTATTCTTACTGGTTGTAAATTATTTTAAAGGATTCTTATGTTTACCTCTAAGGGACAGCTGAGGAAAGAAGAAAATCTATATCCTGTGGCTGTCAGTGAAATCTATCTTCCAGGCTACATCAGGGTGTTTAACTTTGCAAATCCCATTCTTGCTGAGTAGTACATGCCACACCAAGTGATGCTAGCAGGATGGAGATCCTCCTTTTGACCACGTGCAGAACACCTGCTGCTAATGATGTCTCTCTTACAAAACATTGCTGTTTTGTAAAATCTGACTGTGGATTATGTTTGAGACATAAGAGCTCTCATTTTTACATGCATCTAAGAATTTAAAACTGGGTCTAATTAATTAGTTGGATGAGTTTTTAATGCATTCCCGTAGTTCCAAGTGAGACTGGCACACTCTTCATGAGGGATAGCATATCTTGTGCTAATGATTGCTTCATTCCTGCTGTTAAGAACACACTGACTTTAAAACTGGACACAGGCTTAGGAATCAAATTAAATATCTATATCCCCTCATCCACCAGAATACCATAGCTGGAGAGCTGAGCTATCCTATTGCTGAGGGTATGTTTGAATAAAACAGGAGTCCCCACCTCTCTGGTACAGACAGATAACTTTCTGCTTTGTGTTAAACAAAGAAACTTTTCCAAAATGCTAATTAACTATGCATCCATCTTGCTTTTTGCAGACAGTTCAGACTTTGTTCTGGCCATTATGAAAAATATAAACCAAGAGGGCTTTCAAAGAGAATCCTCTAAAGAGGGCTTATTGGTTTGGGCAAAGCAACACGCGTGAACATGTGTTTTGTTTAGAAGAGACTCAGATTCAGCCAGCCCAGGGCACTGCAGTGTGAAATGAGCCTTGTTGGAAAAGACAGAGTGGATCCATCTGTATGTATTAAACCTTTTCCAGATTGAACATATACTTGCTTTCTGTATTTTTCCTGTAGTAGTACCTACTCTGCCAATAATATACTGCAGTGGTTTTCAGACATCAGTCAGTGATCTGCCTCTAAATGCATACCTAGAAAAGTAAACTTCAGCAAATTTCCATTTGCTGTGGAAAGGACCATGTATTATTGCTACAGGCTGGGAAACTGTAAAAGATTTAAATCGCTGTGGTACTGATGAAGATTTAAAGCTGGTTTTGTCAGATTTCCCATTCTTTTCAATTTTCAAAGGGTTCTTTAAATTTTCTCTCCCTTTGACAACCTAAGTTTATTATTCTGTTTCATGTCTCTGACATTCAAAACATGACACACACTTTCATTGTCCCACTCTGCAGTTGGCTTCGAATATTTGTGTATAAACACTGCTTTTTGTCACTGTAGTTCCTATCCTTGAAATAAATAGGGTGCTGTATGAGTATTCAATTTCCTTCATTGGCTTCCTTTGTGCCATCCCAGACACAAGACCTGTAACAGCTTCTTCTGCTGACAGACACCACTGAATTCCAATGGCAAAAGCTGGAATGGTATCAAGTTGGTCTTGCAACATCAGCACTATCGGTTCTCCAATGAACTTCAGGGCTGTCGGGGTTTGGCTGTACAGCAGTCTTGATAATCCTTCCCAGTGAAGACAAAGTGTTTTTAAACCCAGTATTGAAAAATCTGTAGCAAAAAATGTCTATATTTTAACTTAGTCTAAATGAAGAATTATTTTGCTTTAGTCTCAGCCTCTGCAGCCAATGGAAAACTTTATCCCGTTCTTCATTTTAAGATTAGCAAACATCTGATAATCAAAATAAACACACACAACCCCTTTTCTTCACAGCCTATAGAGCTAGACAGGTCTGTAGCTTTTTGTAGTACATCAATGTCCTGTGCTTCTCTGCTCAGCATACATGCCCCAGCAACCCTGACATTACCTCCAAGAAAAACTGATAAACAACCATGCTGGGCAACCAAATCGGCTTTTTACAGAGGACAAAGCATACGTTTCCAACAAAGCGTGTTCTTTGTTGATGCTGCATCACCCATACGCTCTTTGTGCTTGGAGTTTCCAGTGAGTAGAAGCCATGAAATGGTACTGCTTGTTCTGTTGTTTTCTCCTTCTAAATGCATAAATGTGAGATCTATGTTATAAAATCCCTAAATCCAAGGAAGAGATCTACTTCAACCACTTACTTACATCCAAAAGTAATAGCCCTCATGATGCCATCTGCTACACTGCACTTCACCAGCTCAACAGCCAAAGAATAAGATAAGCCTTATAAATTAGGCCTGTTATTAAGAGTGCTTTAACCACTTTTTAAAATGTCATCAGAAAGGCCTAAAAATTAGTTTTTTTTATCCCTTGTCAGTCTGTGCATGACCTCCCATGGATAGAGGAAGGAAGGAAGGAAGGAAGGAAGGAAGGAAGGAAGGAAGGAAGGAAGGAAGGAAGGAAGGAAGGAAGGAGATACCATTCAGATGAGTATACTGTAAAGGTGTAGCTCTGCTAGGTTTGAAAACTGTTTCTTTTTTAAGACTGCAGCATTTATTAATAGCCAGAACAGTTTGGATGAAAACTTTTCGTTTTTTTTTTTTTTTTACTGCTTTTGCACAGAAAGCAAATATTTGCACATTTTATAGAATAAATAGTTTCACACCTAAGACAGCTTTAATATCAAACTTTCAACAAAGTCTACATAAAGGAAAAGGAAACTAAGTAAATGATACTTAGGTACAAACCTATACTAATTTAGTATATATTTTAATAATATTATTTTATGAACATCTTTTGATAAAATGACTCTATAAACAAGTTCATTGAAATCAGATGCAGAATTTGCCTGACAATAGATAAAGGCATGCACACATTCACAAATAGGTATGAACTGAGGTTTTTGAGTGGTTTTTGTTTTATTTTTAACCACAAACTCCTTCTGGTTTCACATTAACTGATTTCATCTTAATTATTGCTTATGTTATCAGGAGAGCCCGTACTATACTGCAAACGGAATCCCTTCCTCATCCTGGCTGCAGCATGATGTGGTAGAAGCACACCATCTTCTGGCAATACAAGATTACTTTTCAAAAGCTTGTAAAATAAAGTCTTTATGACTCACTCAAGAGTCAAAAACACCTCTCAGATAGATCAGGGAAATAATATATCATTTTTTTTTTCCTTATTGAAATATTCTAAATTATTTATTTATTTTTCCATGGTTGACACAGCCCCTACTGAATTCGGCCAGAAGCGGTCCCTCACAAACCCTACGACCCTTTCACTTAGCTCATCAGAGCCTGATGCTGACACTTTCTGCTTTCTGCAACAACAGTGTGAGGCTTTTGGTGACCCCACTAACCTTCCAAAGGAAACCAGCAGGAGATATTTTTAGCTAATCTAAGCTGCCTGTTAGAGAATTAACATTTCTGGTGCCTTAACTACCTTGTGTGTGTGTGTGTGCATTTCTGACATTTTTAACTGTTTTCATCCCCCTAAGAAAATGTACTGATGGAGGGCTACACCACACAAGACTATGCAGAGCTAATCAGAATGATGGAGATACGTTTTCCCTCTAATGTCTTTTAAACGCTCAGGTTGACTTCTAGAGAGAATGAACTCCTTCTCAATTCAGACTCATGCTGCACGTTCCAGTTCACTATAACAACTCGGCTCCCCAATTTACATTTCCAAGGCACGTGCAGGCCTTCACTTCTCTCAACTTTAAATACTTTGTGAGGACTTGTGAGGCACTGCTAGTTCCTTACAGTCTGCTTTTTCAAACTAATGAGTACTAATCAATATACCAAGAAACATACTAGCAACTCTTATTGAGAGATTTGAACAACAATCTCTTCCTCATATTAAATACCTCACATGAAATAATATTTAAGGCCACCACCTTGATATAGGACTTCATTTTTTCTTCCTTTTATGCCATTCTGACAAGTGTATAAATCAGATCCCACCTCAGGATCTTCTAATGCATCTCAAAGCATTTACAGGAACACTCCCATTTCTATCCTCCTTTCTACCATGGGCACACGTTGTATATCCACCATTTCCATTATATAGAAATGACTGACACAACAGGTACACTGGCACATATAATACCTCAGACACTAAATAAAGAATCTGGGGAGAATTCAATTCCAAGCAAGTTTTCAGTATGCTGCAGTCTTGCACACTTCTTCAATAACTGAACAGACTCTGGTCCCACTTACTGCTATTTTTTGGTGGTGGTGTATTTATTTATTTATTTATTTAATGCTTTTTCTTGAATTGAAAAGCATGATAGCAGGAAATGGATACTGCCCCATTTTGCTGATTTTGTGGTCCCTCTCTATCACCTCGTGTGGGAAAGGAATTTGCAGGTGGCTTTGCGCTCTTTCACACATCCCTGAGTTAGAGATAATGAGGAAAACAGCGGCAGAACCAAAAACTTGAGCAAGGTGGAGATAAAGTAAATTGGCTACAGTGTTAAAGATGAGCTTTGGGCAGTGGCCAATTGCTGGCTGGCTCGCGGCGCGTGTCTGAGGGTCTCTAACCAATTGTAAGACAGATTCGGGCGCGTGGACAGCGCGTGGGGCTACGGGGAGAGTATATGTAGTGGTGAACAATGGCAATAAAGGTTCTCCTGTTCACGAGCCATCAGGAGTCCGTGTCGTGCATCCCTTCAACCTCACCCCTTTGCCCTTTTGTTCAGCAACCCCGTCTGTCGCTCCCTCTCAGGGCTGCTGGCTACTCTCTCTCTCCCTGCTCATTCCTAGTTTAAGGCCCTCCTTAGGAGGTCAGCCACCCCATCCTATGGGCAAAAAGGACTTTGCCCCATGTAGTGAGGTGGATCCTATCTCTGCCAAGCAGATGCTGATCCTCAGACTTCACCGTCAACAATTCTGCAGCAAGTTATTGACCTGTCCTATCACTGCCCTCCTCACATCCTATTCCCTCCCCAGCAGGACTGAGGAGAACACCACCTGGCCCCCCCTATGCCCTTGACTACGGCCCCCAGAGCTCTGTAGTCCCTTTTGATACCTCCAGGCTTCTCCTGGCAGTATCATTTGTGCCCACATGCAGTAAGAGCGGGGGAAAATGCGAGCATGTGCAAGACGGTGAGGGTGAGGTTGCAAATAAGTGGGTTTGTGTAACTGTGCGTGTGAGAGCGCACACTCCTGGTTCCTGGATGTGCCAGCAGTTCTGTTTTGCTTGGGTTAGCCACAGGAGCACTTTCCTGCATTGACCCAGTGGCCTTGGCACATTTACTTTATTCTCCTTCGTGGTGGTACAGCACAAGCCTGGCTGTGTATAGGTAAGAACAAGAAGCATATCTGCTGTGTAGGAGTCTCTGCTGTGTAGGAGACATTTCAGCTGGAAATATCTGTAATACCTCATTATCTTTCTATCTATGTTTGTTTTATTTTCTGATACAAGAACACTGCGAAGAGAAATTTGTGCCCCATAGGACAGCAGGGCCTTCAGCTACGCAGCAGTGTATGCAACGTAGAGGGAAAGAGGTTGGTGATGACTAGAGATGGGGCATGGGCTCAGCACTGGAGTCAGACTCACAGAATGGCTGAGGTTGGCAGGGACCTCCATTGGCCACCAGGACCAAGCCCTGCTCAAGCAGGGCCACCCAGAGCCACTTGCCCAGGACCACATCCAGGCGGCTTTTGAAGAACTCCAAGGAGGAGACCCCACAGCCTCTCTGGGCAGCCTGTGCCAGGGCTCCTCACCCGCACAGCACAGAAGTGCTCCTGGTGCTCAGAGGGAGCCTCCTGGGGACCAGTTTGTGCCCAGGGCCTCTGGTCCTGGCACTGGGCACCTCTGACAAGAGCCTGGCTCTGTCCTCTCCGCAGCCTCCCCTCAGGTATTTACAGACCTGGATGAGATCCCCCTGAGCCTCTTCCCCATGCTTTCTGGCATGTAAGCCCCCAGCATTGTTGTTGCTCCCCAAATGCTAGACATTGTATTTCTCTCCATGAAGTGCATAAGGCCATTGAACTACATCAGCCCATTTCTACAGCTGGTCCAGGTCTCCCTGTGTGGCAGTAGGACCCTGGCACATCAGACACTCCTTGGGGATTCCATAATACAGAAGGACACAGGGACTTGGTTTGCTAAAGATTTCTATTTATTACAGATCACCACAAACCACCACCAGCAAGTAGACTGATTAATAAAACAAACATAGATAGAAAGATAATGAGGTATTACGGATATTACCAGAAAGCATTTACATATGTAACACATACTAAAGATATAGCACTAATTAATAGGAGCAGCAATTAGACATAGTTGAAAGGCAATTCTAGGTAGCAAAATCAGTAATAAATTAGCAAAGACACTGGTATTATAGGTTCAACAAACCTATCAATAATAAGCGAATATACTTATTATGGATAGTAAACGTATTAATAACAGCAAGTATACTTATCAAATATACTTATCAAGTAAAATCATACTAAGTATAGTTTTATCATAACTATACTGATTAAGACAATACATAAGTATACTTATATATGCCTATAACCATAAAATGACTAGTACCAAGCCCATCAAAGCGATCTCAGAAGGGGGCCAGTCAACGTCATACTGACTTCAAAGGCTCTCATTTAGAAACTGAACTCAGAGAGACTGATTCCCCCCAGAATTGGACCCAGAAAGGGGACGAAAGTAACAGAGTCTCATTGAAGCTGATCCATGTCACGGGGCTTGGACCATTGCAGAGTTTAGGAGTCAACACTGAAATGTCATAACCTGACATTCCAGCACAGCTTCAGCCTGCTTAAAAAAGTAAACAGGAGGAACATGTGCAGCACATGGAAGTTTCTCAGAGAGAGAACCTCCATTTGGGTGAAAATAAGGCCCTTTTTGCATCATGAAACATAAGAGTGTAGTATACCACCATTTCAGGTAATGAATAGATGGTGGTATTCTTTTTCTTACTCCTGAGACAGCCAATAGATGATGATGATTCTTATTTTCTTTCATTTTCCTTAAACAAAATTTTATTTCTTATGTTGATTTCCACTTTCTCAGGTGGATTCCACCTTTTCTCAGACTAGTTTTCATCTTCTCAGATCATAAGTTGCTCCTCAGTTTCTTGTCTTTACCGATGATATCTTCAGGATGTCTCCAGTTTTCAGGTGTCCAGCTGCACCTCAGGGATGCCACCCACACCCTTCAAAGGTACCTCTGGTTCTCAGCCAAGCTCCCAGGCTGGCAGACATTTTCTCCGGTCAGCGCTCAGCAGCCATTTTGTCAGAACTTTCTCGTGAGAGTCAGGTTACTTCTAAAGCTGCTCCCAACAGGTGTCCTGGCAAGATGGCAGCAGCACAAACCTGCCCCGTGAGGACACTGGGTGGCCGAAGACACTTTCCATGCCAAGCGCCCCTGACTGAACGCAGAAGGGTGGCCCTGGTGTGAAGAGAGTTCAAACCAGTGGGTAAGGCAAGGGGTTAGCACAAATCGGTCCCTTCATGGGGCCGTGCTGCAAACCTGCCCCACAGGAGGCACCCTGTGAAGGCTCCATGAAGTCATGCTCTGCACTCGTGGCCTCGATGGTACAAGATGGGTGCTGGCCGCTGGCAAGAGGCAGCATGGGGAGAGCAGACAGCGCTTCCACCTCCACCTGACGTCTCCATCTCCTCCTCCTCCTCCTCCTGGTGGCCCCATGTGCCAGAAACACCCAGGCTATGCCTTGGACAGCACTGCACCCAGGTAGGGTGGGCAGCAAGAGAGGCTCTGGCACCATGGCTGCAGGGCGAGTGGGAGGCAGAAGCCCTGTGGGGATGCCCGGCAGGGCTGCCACAGGGCCAGGGCAGTGGCTCTATGGCTTCTCCCTGGATCCCAGCTTAGGGCCACAAGGACGTGTTCCCCGTAAGCAAGCACAGCGTGTCTGCCCAACCAGCTGGTCCTTGCAGGGCTGGTGCCTGTGGCCTCGAGGCAACATTTGGGGAGCTGCCAGGTCCCAGGCCATAGCTCACCCAGGCTCCTCCATAGGCTGAAGGAATCTGGACTTGTGTGTGGATCCCACCATCCTCCTCCAGTCACTGCAGATCCCTTGTGATGGGATATACTGCAACACAGCATGAAAGCCTTTCTCCTTTGTATTCCGACCCAGGTGCTCATGTTGGCAGTGTTTATTCCGCTTCTCCACTGGATGCTGGTCCTGAGCCTCCAGAGAATCCAAAGAGTGAGCTGCTAATGTCCTTGGAGATCTGTCTGGACCCTGGCCACAGCTCACGCAGGCCCCTCTGCACCTGGCAGAAGCTGAACTGATATGTAGCTCCCACAGCACTACATGATCCTTGGCCAGTCTCTGCTGTCCCCTTACGTAGAAGCCTCACACTACATGGAAAGAAAAACTCCCTTCTGTATTTGCTTACAGCTCTGACTGCAGCCTCTGCATCTTGGCACTACCGTTTTCCTGAGCTTCTGATCTATCCCCGAGGTAAACAGTCAGTCTTTCCTCACTTTGTAGAGTAAGCCCTGATGTTTGGTCTTGCCTTCATGTGGAATGTACTTTAATAAGTTCTCAGCTCATGCTCAGAGGTGCCAAAACGCCATGCGTGAAAAAGGAGAGTTCAGATGCACCAGTCGCTCCAACCTCGTGTACTGGCTGGCTGCGTTGGCAGTGAGTGGCTGGTTGGGGCTGAGCTTACAGCTTGTGTGAGTTTCTGGGAATCCTCTCCCCCAGCGGCTCCACACATAGATGGTTCTGTGCCGATACATGGAAACCCTCTGCCAGATGCTCATGAGTGGCGAGGCAAAACAAGTGTTGGGCATTAACTGTGTGTTTGAACTGGGTTCCCTGCTATGCAGAGCTGAGGTTCACTGGAGTATTCCACAAGAGTCGTTCTCTTCTGCCTTTGGTTGCAGATGTTGCTGCTGCTGCTGGTCCTAATTCTTCTCAGTGGGATCCAGATTTTGAAGCCTGGAGTGATCACAAGGGTAATTCATGAAACAGTCCCTTCCTTTGAGAGCTGCCAGGTCACACCCAGGAGGTCACCTGGCCCCTGTGCAGCTGCTGCTGCTGAAGTCTACCAAAAGAGGTATTGACAACTTTTTCCAGCAGTTGGATACTGCTCTTCAGCTTTCTGAGCATCCCAGGGGCAAGTTGTCAATTTCCTGAAAGCCTTAAATATTTGTTTTTTGATATTTTCTTCTTCTCAAAAGCTAACTGTTGCCCCTCTACTGCTGTGGGTATCTCCACCTATGCATGAATCCCATATCCTTCCATCACCCCCTTCCACTGCCAGCAGTTCCTCTCTCATGCAGCCTATCACAGCACGGAAGGGAATTTTTCTGCTCAAGATATTGCACTAGGAAGCTGTGCATATCTTGCATTTTGGCAGAAGCCTGCTTACCCTGCCTCTCAGCTTGCTCCCCTCCCTGAGCCTCAGTGGGACTGCAGGGCAAGTAGTTACTCTTCATTCACTTCACAGAATACACATTTAAAGTCCATCTTTTGTTCATGTGGGATAGAAAAGACTGCTTTCTGCTGATGCTCTGCCGTGCATGAGAGCAGTAGGACCTGCTGATGGCTATATGCATGGCTAGTTTTGTACCAGTGTGTGCCCCTAGGAAGCATTTGCAAGAACTCACAAATACACGAGACTGCCTCATTTCCTTCAGGTACTGGTGCTGAGAAAACCTCAGAGCTGCAGATCATAAAGATCCAGAAGAGCACTGTGCAGCTGTGGTGCTGGCTGTCCCAGGGTCCCTGCTCGTTCTGGCAGCTTTGGGCTACCTGGTGAAATGGCTGCTGAAGAAGAGACAAGAGTGCTGTTCCACTCACTCCCTGCCAGGTGTTCAGAAGGGTCCTCTCCATCTGCCAGCCAGATGCACTCAGAGCATGGTGAGGACTTTTCCCCAGGTACATGTAATGCCAATGCAGACTTAGGAGAAGAGGATGCTATTGCCCAAGAAATTGAAGCTCTCAGTAACTGCTTCCATCTACTTCCGAGTATTTCCCTGCAGAGCTGGCTGGGTTATTCCATAGCCCAGCTTTTAATTATAAATGCATCAGGTCTCAATTGGAATTGCCTGGAAAAGCAGAGGCTGAGGGGAGACCTCATCACAGTGTATAGCTTCCTCGCGAGGGGGAGTGGAGGGACAGGTGCTGATCTATTCTCTTTAGGTAGCAAGCGATAGGACTCACAGGAACGGTGTCAAGCTGCGACAGGGGAGGTTCAGGCTGGATATCAGGAAGGGGTTCTTCACCGAGAGGATTGTCGTGCATTGGAACAGGCTCCCCAGGGACGTAGTCACGGCACCAAGCCTGTTGGAGTTCAAGAAGCGTTTGGACTGTGCACTTGGTCACATGGTCTGAATTTTTGTGTAGATCTGTGTGGTGCCAGGAGTTGGACTCGATCCTTATGGGTCCCTTCCAGCTCAGGATATTCTATGATTCAATTTTCTACTCCACTTTGAAGTCTTTGCTCTTTATGTAGTTTATTATCACACTATTAACTCGATTACTGAAAATATGCCACCAAAGAATAGCCATAATTTCATAGCCTCTCATTCATTGAATTGAAATCTTGCCTATATAGTAGTAAGTCCTCTGGAAAAAGTGTGCTCCAAGGAAGATCAGTTACAGGAAAATAAGAAAGATTAAATAGTTTCTGAGTCCTGTTACACGAATAATCCTGTTAATATAGTTCTTTCCAAGTCCAAAGGAGGACTGGAAGTAGGTACTGTTCAACTTCTGCTCCATTCTCTTGATAAGAATCTAGCCATAACAGTAGAGGGCCAAAATGATTAGAAGGTTCACATATCTTGTTGTCCGTAAGTTGTCCATCTTGTTGTCATTGCTCCGTTTTACTCAACAAGGGGACTACTGACTTCCTCAAGGTGTGGTTATTACTCCATCATTGATGAGTTTCAACTGTAGGATCTGAAACGAACCGTAGATTGAAAGAAATGTTAATGCTGCTGGGTTATGGGGCAAAATACTTGACTCCACCCACAAAGAAGCAGGGAGGACAAAGGCAGGTAGGGGAAGCCCGATCACACCCTGCCCCTGCTGTCCCATGTATTCTGTGCCTTGTGTTCAAAGTGTTCCTTCCCCTCAGTGTGGCTGGCAGAGAGGGCAACGCCAGCAGTGCTGATGATGACGACTCTTCCCAATCAATGGATTTCTCTGGAATCACCCCAAAATGATTGCTCCCAGCTTGATAGCTACCATAGGGTTTCCTGGGTCCTGCTGGAATAATTTTAGCAGCAAAGAGGACTAAACCTTCCCCTAGAACTTGTCCTCTAGTTTTGACATTTATGCTGCATCTCTGGCCTGTGGATTGTCTAATGGCATACAGGGTTATGTAACATGTCCCTCAAGGAAATGGGGAAAAGAGTGTCAATGCAGGTAAATTTTTGAGTGGTTTTTGGTGGAAGAAAGGTATTGGTCAAAACACAGTCCCATAAGCTTCTTAGTTCTTTCAGACACTGTAAGAATACTACACTCCCACCACACACGCACCAAGACGGAGTATTCCTACCTGTAAAGCAACTCATGACATGATGCCGAGCTCTGAATCCTCCAGCTTTCCTCCGGCACACTGATTATCGCTTGCTTCAGGGTCTGTACTTTCTTACGGCTGAAATGCTGCCTGCAAATACTCCCATGAATCTAGGTGCATTGACAGGTTCTTTAAGGGGCACAGGGTTATATGTTTCATTTAACAAAAGCCAAGAACCCCAAGGCCTGCATTGTACCATTCTGGGGAGCACTGCTTCCACCAGCACCAGAATCCTGGAAGGCAAACCTGACAGTTCAGGGCTGCCAGTTTTATGCATCATTCCCACAGGAGTTCACCTCCCTCATCACCATATCCTGCCTTGCCTGAGTGTCCTGGCTGTTGCCTCTGCTTACCAGGGATTTGAACAAAGTAAGGACAAAAAAAGGCCACAGACTTGTTTCACCTGAGGGGAAGGATTCGTTAACAAATTGCATACAACTGTAAGTATAGATAATATTAGTACCAAGAGACTGTAGTGGGTAGGAATCCGCAGGCGAATGCACTCCTAACTGGAAGCTGCTCCTTTCTTGCCCTGTCAAACAATCATAATCTGTCAATTACAAAAAGCGAAACAAATGTTTGAAAGATAGTTGTGTTTTTATTTTTCTAAGCTTGTACTTGTGAAACATAATAAATGACCTGATAGAATGACAACTTTGCAAAAGAACAACCCCTCCTCTCCCCAGCATCTGGACAGCAATATATAAATATTTACAATGAAAAAATAGGCGAGGGAAGAGAACGAAGTCAACATTACCCAATTCAGTTTGCTTCTACACATCAGATTTTGAACATCAATTATTTCAATCCCTTCAATCTTAACTGACACTTTCCTTTTATTGTACTGAGGCTTTAACTTCTGTTCTGTGTTAGATCTTCTCTGCAATAGATTTACTCCTGGCTCTGCTTCTATAGCTTTCTGCTGTACAGGAACCACATAATTTACCTATTAGATTTTTTTATTTCAAATTGTAAACCTTGAAAACAAAGAAAAAATTAAATATAAGTCTATGTCTCCAGATACAAAGTTTCTTACACAGTCAAACACATCACAAAACTGAAAATCAGCATAATGAAATGCTGGATAGCTTCTTAACGAGGACATTAGGTCTGTGTCCTGATCTGTTGGCTTTAACAAAAGCTCTTTTCAAATAGAACAATTACATATAGAAAAAATAACCTTCTTATTTTCTTGTTAAAAAAGGAAATGATGCCTTCTAAAACAAAAGAAGTGATTTCCTCAACACAAATATAAGTTAGTGGAGAGAGCTTACAAAGCCTCAAATAAAATTGGCATTTGTTTAAAAGGATGACCTAAGGATGATTCAAAGAGGTTTAATAAGCCCATTTACTCTGATAATTCTATAAACGTTAGTGTAAAAAAAACAACTACTTTTTTGCTCTCTGCTATATAGTGTCACACGATCACATGACTGAAAACATGTTGTCTGCAGAAATGGTGGACACCTATCACGCACGATTTGGTTTTATTATGTCAACACTGATTGCCTTGTCCAACAAGAGGTTCAACATCCTTCGGATACCGAGGTGCAGTCCTTAGCAGTTGTTTCACATGTGTGAGCTCCGTCTGCCTCTAGTGCCCAAAGACATACGAAGCCTTGGTTCTCTTGCTTTATAATGTTCATTGAAGTCCAGTCTAAAGCTAAGAAATCGAAGGCTTTCATCAGAACTGGTTGTCAGCAAGACCAAGAACTGCTGGACGATTCCCTGAATGAGAAAGAAAAATCACAGAATCACAGAATTGTAGAGGTTGGAAGGGACCTCAAGAGATCATCGGGTCCAACCCCCCTGCCAAAGCAGGCTCCTTAGAGCAGGCTGCCCAGGTAGGCGTCCAGACGGGCCTTGAATATCTCCAGAGAAGGAGACTCCACAACCTCCCCGGGCAGCCTGTTCCCGTGCTCCGTCACCCTCACCGTGAAGAAGTTCTTTCCCATGTTGGTGCCGAACTTCCTGTGCTCCATTTTGTGGCCATTGCCCCTTGTCCCGTCCCCACTAACCACTGAAAAGAGGTTGGCCAAATCCCTCTGTCTCCCACACCTCAGGTATTTATACACATTGATGAGATCCCCTCTCAGTCTTCTTTTCTCCAGGCTGAACAGACCCAGGTCTCTCAGCCTTTCTTCATAGGGAAGATGCTCCAGGCCCCGTATCATCTTTGTGGCCCTCTGCTGGGCTCTTTCCAGGAGATCCCTGTCTTTTTTGTACCGGGGAGCCCAGAACCGGACACAGGACTCCAGGTGAGGCCTGACCAGGGCAGAGTAGAGGGGGAGGATCACCTCCCTTGACCTGCTGGCCATGCTCCTTTTAATGCACGCCAGGATCCCATTGGCGCTCTTGGCCACCAGGGCACACTGCTGGCTCATGGAAAAAATAAAAGAGAGAGCTAAGGAAAAAATAGGAAAAAACAGGAGAAAATAAAAGAAGGAAAAAAATAGGAAAAAAACAAGAAAAAAATAAAAGAGACAGCTAAGATGACATCAGTGGTGTGTTTTGCACAGGCATGCCAGGTGGTGTCCAAGCCTGGCAAGGAGGTATGAGGGATGCCAGGAAATGGCAAGCGCAAGAACTTGTACTCAAATTTTAGCAATCAAGTTATGCGGGACTCACTCTTTCTACGAAAAGCCTGTAACTTCACTTTATCTTCAAACTTCTGCCATACACACTTCATACTTTCAAACAGACCACCCTGCTTGCCCAGCTGGGACTCTCCAGTCTGTCCTAAGGCTCCTGGGCTGCAGGGGAGCACCTCTGTGCCCCTGCCCTCAGGGCAGGCCCGTCATTTTTGGGAGACATTCAGGACCCAACCTGTCCAAACAGGCAACCTTATTGTTTTTGTGTTGCAGGTACAATGCGGGCCAGACCAGCATTAAACCACTGCTTGTTTAAAAATACACATCTGATGTATGCTGTGCCTATCAAGTAGCACCCCAGAACAGCAAAGCACCTGCAGAGTAGGGCTAGGCCAGGTATTTGAAGCAGCTTTTACTTGGGACTTACACTCGGGAAGCTGGAGGCACACTTCTAGCCAAGGGGCTGCAGGAGTTCCACAGCACGCAGGAGAGCACACAACTCTGGGGGGACTGGGACAACTCACTTCAAAATCTTATTCCTGATCTCCACTAAATACTAGTGCGAACATGCCTAGAATTAGGCACATCCCATTTACTACCTGATTACTTCCAAAGATGACCAAGGCTGGCCAGGAAGGTCCTGCATGAAAAATCCATGGTAGGGCTGTAGTTCAAGTCTGCTGCAGTCCAAGCTGACAAAAGGTACGTTGCCAACTTGTAGCAGTCCCACTGAGCACATAATCTACCCTCAGCCTACACCTCTTCAGGTATTCGGTTCCATTTCTGCTGGGAGGGAGAACTGCAATATTTGGACATAGGAAGCAAATTCTTCAGATCTGAAGTCCTCATATCAAAGCTCAGGATCTCTACAGCTGTCAACAAAAGCCATCAGTATTTTTAACCAGGGTGTACTGTTCTGTTTTCCTTCAAAATTCCATGTGAACTAACTCTTTTGACAATGCAGCACTTTGTTCAGGACAGCTCTAGCTTGGCAAAGCTATAGTCAATACAGAAATGAATTTGGTGGAAACCATCAGATAGAAGGGCTGGAAAATGCCGTGCACATGCATGTACAGGTGCTAAGCCATGACTACAACTGCTATTAAGAACCTAACTTACTCTTACAAGCTAAAAATGAAAATTTGGGTAACAACCCAGCAAAACTGCTTCAACGTCATTTATTTACCTAGGGAAACAATGCATACTTACATGTTTATTACATTTAAATGTGTGTTTACAGATATTAATTAATAAAGAAGATATAGGAAATATTGACAACAAGAAGACCCTACAGCTTTCAGTCGAACTCAGAATCAACATCATAAAAAAAGGCCTAACTTCAGGTTTGCCAAAGGTGATAAATAATAGTAGTTAATAGTCATATTACACCACATCAAGAATTTCTCATGTGTGAAAGCCAAGAAAAGGGTTAGGGGGAAGGTTCTGGGTTTCAGTTGACCTGGGCTCTAACCCTGAAGGGCTGCTGTGGCACACAGTGCTGTGTCCCCTCTTTCACTGCTTTCTGCAATGCTTTCCCCAAAATCTAACAGCTTATTTTCCTAAGGACACTGCCCATCTCAGTGCCCTTATAATCAAATGATGGGCCCTTAATAAGGGCCCTTTCCACAGTCTTTAACAGCAATGAATTGCAAAGATTGTGAGAGGAAATGGAATGCAGAAGGGATTTTATTTTTTTCAGATTACACCAAAACATTTATTTCCATTACTGGAAGAAGGAGGTACATCATGGGGACTTCATGCAAGCCTCCTCTTTAACAAGAGAATATACACAATCACAAAGCTTGCTGTCTACTGTGGAACAGTGAATGCAGGCATCTAAGTACAAGAGCAAAGAAACGAAAACCTAGATCCACAAACAGCACACATGAGTACAGAAATTACACCTAGTCTGTATTTGAGATTGAGTTCTACCTAACTCATTGTCCATATTAAAAAAAAGAATAGCTAAGGGGTACCTGGTAAAAGTGAGTGAGTATTCGCAGCTGTGAGCACATTTTGGGTATCGAGTCTTGAAATTCTTTCATCCTCTTGTTCTCTTCTTCTTCTTCTGATGCAGTTACACCCCATTTGCCCTACATAAATCAAATGAATAAGAAGTCAAGTGTCACATGACAGCTAACTGGACCCACCTTCTGCCTGGCTGAGCCATCGTGCTCACAAACCAAACACTGCCAAAGAGAGCTAAACGTGGAGCTTCCAATACTGAAACCATCCATCCCCTTGGTGGTTGTACAGCACATGAAAATATTCAAGGTGTGTTACTAACATTCCTCCTTTGGAATGGCAAGGTATAGAAGCTGTGAAGCTGTTCTCATGTTCTTCACAGAAAGACTGCCATTACTACAGAAAACTGAGACGACCAAAGCGAGTGAGTCTCCCACCAGCACTGCACATCCCACGGACTGGCAGTATGGAGGCAGGCATGCAGCTACGGCTTTCTTTGCAAGAATGTTCAGAATATTCAAGATTATACCATTTCCTTCACAGTCCTAAACTTCTTGTCTTCCAAAGACCACTGCAAAAATCTATTTACCTAGAGGTTTTGGGCAAGACAGAAATTAAAAGTGACAGTCAGGGATTACGTTTGAATACACTAGCTACTGATGACGACTTTTATGTTTGTATCGATACATTTTTCACTTCTGTCATAGCTGTAGATGACATCAAAAAACTCCATATTAGATATAAAAGGAGAAATATATCTGCCTCAATTCGTTTTCATGTTTTAGTAATCTCCTTACTGTACCTCAAGCTCACGCTGTTTCTTCCTCTCTTCAAACTGTAACCTCAGCTGCAACTCCTCCAAAGCAGCTCTGTACATTGCATCTTGGGCATTCTGGAGCTCAATGATCTGATCAAAAACAGCTCGAAGCTGGTTGAGAAGTACCTGTGAGGCAATTCAGCAACAAAACAATGAAAGAGCTCTACAGCAAAAGAGTTTTAAGTTACTACCACTCTTGAGAAATATAAATGTAAATTAAAATGTAAATTTTAATTTATTTAAATTAATTTTAAATTTAAATGTAAAATAAATGTTTCTACAGCCAGCTGGAAAGACTGTTTTGCGAAGTTCCAAGTCAGTTGTTGCAGGACAATGCAGCTTCTCAGAACCAAAAGAAACTCACCAATATTGCAACAAGTTTTAAGATCAACATCTATCAGTATGTGCAAGGAATAAGTACACAGGCTACCATAACAAAGTCTAATATGACAGGGAGAAAACCGACTTTTCCCCTTGCTCCTGTACCAAAAGAGAAGAAGGTACTAACCCTAACCCATACGCCAAGATCACAAAGATTACAATTTAATAATGCAAAGGAGAAGACTTACCCTAGAATCACTATCCAGCAAACACCGAGCTATGATCGTGTCCAGGAAAACTTCATGAGCTGCAATGATATGATCTAAGTCCTGAGCTTGCTGGACCTTGTTCCAGAGTTCATCCCACGAACATTCAAGCACCTGGAGCACAATGATTCAGGATTGGGCTGTTTTGATTTGCTAGATGACAAGCTCTTTGAAAGTTAAGACACACAACACATACAGGATATTAAAAGTATTTCATTTTTAAGCAACCAATTGTGTGGATAGAGTATACCTCAAACGTAATGTAATACTGCATTTGATGAATGAAATGGACCATTTCTGATGCCAGAACGTGACACTGATGCAGCACCCCAGAAAGCTCTGTAAAAAATCCAAAGAGATGGCATGTTAAAGACTGCAAGGACAGGCACAGCCATCAAACCAGCCTCGTACTTTTTTCTACCAAATTGAGTACCTCATAAAACAGCCACTAGTCTTGGATTGTAGCAGCAATACTGGCGGGCAACAGATGAGCAAAGAACACTGTACAATTAACTCCTAAAAAACATTAGCCAAAGACGACACCAACTGTACGTTCAGACTGCTGGAAACTTGCAGAGTATCATAAAGTGAAAAAAAACCTTTTCAGTCCCAAGGGACCAAAATACAGTAAATGTTCCATGCTGTCTTTTGGTTGAAAATCTAAGGCCACAGATCTGCAGTTGCTTCTGAGGTCTCTCATACCCCTTGCCATTAGCCTCGTAAGACAGACAGTGTATTTTGTATTACCACACTGAGAACAAAAGAGAGGGTGGTTACAACAAGGGTAGGGAATTTGTGACTCAGGTTGTCCAGGCTCAATTTCCTGATCCACCAGAGACCCACAGATAAGTCACTGCTGGCCTCAGCTGTTAACCTGTAAGACAGAGCACCTCACTCATCCTTCCAGAATCAGGCAGATGTCCAAACAGAGGCATTCACTTCTAAAAAGCTGCCAAAGTAATTTGCCAAGTTACGTGACTGCTACAAAAGGAATTTTACATTTTCATATCTAGGATGTTACAGAACCATCCAATGATCTGAATGACAGCACAACAAGGTACTCCGTTCTTTGTTTCTTATGCCTTTGCAGGAAAACTATCCCTAACATATTTTATTGCATCTGCTTTAAATTGGGTCAATTAAAAGAAGTTCAGAACTGGCTACATAACAGAAATTCTTCAGCGTATCCAAGCTGTAATTTCTTATTCAAATTCCTGATAGGAAAAGTCCAAGCTTGACACTATGGTCTAGAAGAACTCCTTTAAAACATTAAAATCCCTAGCTGTTAAGGTGTTTTGGAAATGGTGAATAAAGCTACCCTAGAAAGTCAATGTTACCTCTTGGTGGCTGAAAAAAAAAAACAACAACACCCTGCAGCTGCTTCTCCTATCACTTACGGTTTTCCATTTACTGCGCTGTGACCAGAAGCACAAGGTACAGTTCTGAAGGAAGAAAGAGAAAATAAAGCAAGTTCTGCTTTTTTTCAAATCGGTGCTGGGGTGGACTCTCCATGTATTGCAGGAAAAAGAAAATAAATCTATCCACAGCTTCCAACTTAGACATGCCAGAGAGTGAGAAAGACTCCTGTCCCTCCAGGCAGAAGGCAGGTCTTTGTTAAACACACTCTCCTTTGTCAGAGGCACATACCCTGAAATAGAATGAAAGGCTTTTTCTGCCAACAATAGCTATAAGATCTTGACTAGCATTTTAAATGCTTGTGTTAATTAAAAGTAGCCAAAACTGAAGGTGACAAGCAACTGAGATGTCATCTCAGAAAGACTAGAGAAGACTGCTCTGTATCAAAGTATACAAAAAGCCTCCCAAAGAGGTCATCTGAGAATTTAGCAAAACTCTAGCAGTAGGAAACAGTTCCTGCCTGAAGACCCTCAAGTGATGAGAATAAAATTTGTTAACTGCACCCTAGTCTCAAAGGGAACAGAAGGAGCGAAAACAATAGACCACTGGCTTTGAGTCAAACAAGCACTTGTTTGGGACAGGGAAATGACAGTAAAGTAATCCTATCTCACAGAAGCAGAAAGGAAACAGAAAGTCATCCCATACAGTCCTAGAGATCAGCCTTTCACACTGGAGCATCTTTATAAGAGCTTATTTACCAGTGACTTCCTGAGGCCAAGGTGTCCACTCCCACCCACCCAGTTTCCAATTATAAAAGCAAATATATTTTTGTAAACACTACTACACCACAAAGAATTGTAAGCCTCAATAGCTACTTATTACCAAAAAAATATGTAACTAGGTCAGAAAAGTCAAGATTGAGCCAGTACAGATGCTCAAAAATAATACTGTATTCTCAGCTGAGAAGGGGGATCAAAAAGTCCTGATCCGTTAAGCATATGCCAAAGTCACTATACACTCAAGAGCTTTTGTGTTTCTGCTCAAACACCTATTTGTCTTATCTTAGCCTCTTCTATTCTTAGCTAAATAAAAGTAAAACAAACAAGTGAAGGTAAAACTGGTAAATTTGGAAGCGTGTATCTATGAAACTCAGTACTTCCAACACAAGGAAAAGGGAGGCACAGGGTACGGATGGAAAGTCATCAAGGAACATGGAGAAAAGGGGATGAAAGAGTAACAACCTTTCCAGAGACATGGGATGTTTCATTTGCCCATCGCTACGAAAACTCATAACCCAGGATTAAGTAAAACAAACAGGAAACCTCCATATCCAATAATGCTATTTCACCATCATCATCATCTGTCATTAAACAGTCAATAACAGCAACAAAATATAAAATTCATCTGTAATAACAGACTTTTCTTTAAATAGTTTTAAAATAACCTACAGCAATCTAAATCCAGTTTACAAGTATGTCATCCACTTAGGCCTCCTACCTGGTATACTTTTCAAAGCTTTGCGTTGCACATGTGTCCTTTCCATATATCAGTAAGAATATACTCCATTCGCTTTGCTCTCCAAAGGAAATTAAATACTCTCAGATAGTGGCTCATGCACTCACGTGTAAACACCTATAAAATGAACAAAAGATGACCATCAGTTTAACAGAGACACCATGTGTTTTGATGGACAAAGAAGATTTTCGCAGTCTTGTCTATTCTGACCCATGCAGTTTATTGGTAAATACTGGTGGAACAAATCCTTGGAAAGTTCAGAGCTCTTCGGAAGACCCTCCTTCAAGATCTGAACCGAGTTACCTAACGTTCAAGTAGGCACAGAGCACTGCTCTGGTCCAGAGCGCCCTTCAACTGTGCCTGCTTACAGCACTGCCATTTTATTTTTTCCATTTTAACACTAAAAGGATTCCCACATTGTCAGTATTTTCACATTACATTCCTAAGAAGACTGAAGAAAAATGAAGTAGAAATGCATTACAGCATATTTGCTTCTCTATAAATTACTCTTCCACATAGGCATCTTTTCTATACTGAAATAAAAGTTGAAGTTTAAAAAAAAAAAAATCCTCAGTACTGCTCTGATGCTTTTGTCAGTTCCATTTCATTGTAGGCTGAGAAAGTACCAATGTATTTACCGTTCTACCAGCATGCCAACTTAAAAAGGCATGAAGAAAATTAGAAGTCCGCATACTAGGAGGCAAACACTTCGTAGGAGGTTTTGAGCACTTCCAATCCCATATGGGAGGAAATGTGATAAAGACAAAACATTTCACTCTTTTCAAACTACACATATACGTGAAAATTCCTTTTGCTGGTCAGACTCACATTTTGATATTAGAATGTCTTTACAGAAGCTAAATACGTTCTGATCAACTGTGTTATTGATTCTATGAACGTATTTGTTTTCTCAGTTGTTCCTATGAACAATACTTATAAAATTTTATTTAGGTAATACAAATAGGTTCTCTCCAAATACATTTTCCAGTTCCCTTCAAATTATCTCGAAGCAGCTGCTACAGCCTAGTGATAATGGAAGAAGAGGAGCACTCCATTTATTAAGTACTTGCTAAAATCTCTGCTGGAACAAATTCATTACTGATTTTCAGTAATTAATGTTTTAAATGTAGCTTTTCAGCACTCAATTTTAGTTTATAAGAACTGAGATTCTGGCTTACTGTTTACATAGTGAGTGCATCCTCGATGACAAAAAAGGGGTCTGTCTATCTGATCTTACACTCCAGAATAAAAAGGATATTTCAACAACAAAATATTTAGCAATCCAGTTCAGTATCTCAGACATGTTCACAACCAGCAGTACACAACATTACCGTTGCTATTGGTCCGTCAACATGATAGTCTAAGCTGAAGACATCCCATCCAGTGTCCCCAGGAGATACCTGTATTAAAAAGATACACTACTTTTAGTGAATAACCAGAGCATGCTAGTGCTCAAGAGGTGCTTATTCTTCTGTTCCCCACAGACCATGAAAAAGCAAACATCCACATTAATATGGGATACAGGAGTTTGTTGCCAAAAGCAGCAGATTAAGCCAAAATAAACCTTGACACAAGGGTGGGATACATCTCACCTAACTGTTGATGTTTGTAAGACAGGAAGAGAAGACTTATTAAGTGAGGTTTACATAATTCAGAGTAAACTTCTATGGAAAAAGAGGGGATGAAATAGTATTTACTACATGCACATATCAAAATTTTGTTTCACGTAGGTGTCTGTGTACACACACACACGCACATACACACTATGTAATTTTACTCAGTAATGTTTCAGGTGAGAGTCACCACGATGCAACTGACCTCCAGAAGTCGAACATCCAATCGTTTGAGAATCTCAGGATTATCAAACTGCGCATTAGTTGCCCTCACTGCTGTTTCAAGAATTCCAGTCAGGTTATGCTGGTATAAGGTTGTAGCTGGTCGTGCAAGCTCAGGCCTGGAAGTTATGAAACAAAAAGTCATAGAAGCATGGAATATTCTGAGTTGGAAGGGACTCACAAGGATCAAGTCCAACTCCTGGGTCTGCACAGGACCACCCAAAAAATCAGACCATGTGTCTGAGAGCATTGTCCAAATACTTCTTGAACTCCGTCAGGCTCGGTGCCATGACCCCTGTCCTGGGGAGCCTGTCCCAGTGCCCAACCACCCTCTGGGTGCAGAACCTTTCCCTAACACCCAGCCTGACCCTCCCCTGTCCCAGCTCCATGCCGTTCCCTCGGGTCCTGTCGCTGTCCCCAGAGAGCAGAGCTCAGCGCCTGCCCCTCCGCTCCCCTGGTGAGGGAGCTGCAGGCCGCCATGAGGCCTCCCCTCAGCCTGCTCTGCTCTGGGCTGAACAAACCAAATTAACCTCATCTGCTCCTCATATATCTTGCTCTCTAGACCCTTCACTGTCTTTATCTTTGTAGCCCTCCTTTGGACACTCTCTAATAGTTTTATGACCTTTTTATATTGTGGTGCCCCAAACTGCACATGCTACTTGAGATGACGCCACATCGGTGCAGAGTAGAGCAGGAAAAAAAAAATGCACTTCCCTCAACTGCCTAGCAGTGCCATGCTGGCACATTACTGAGATACTCTGCAACAGCAATTTGGTACTGACTGCAGCACACAGTGAAACACTTTCCCGAAAATTTCAAAACCTCTCATATTACTGTTTGAGTCTTAACCACAAAGCAAATCAATGATCAAAACATCTCTATTTGTGTGCAGCTATTCACCTGAATATCAGCATGAGGAGTAAATTAATCCTGATTTAATGCCACTCATTTCAAGTTACCAGGGTTGCTAGCATAGCTATTCTGACATTTGAGTTGCATTTGTATCTAAAAGGAGGCAGATTAACTCATTAGCACATCAAACTGATTTTCTTTCACAATTTTGGGATACTTATCCGATAGCCGTCTTATGGGGTTAGAACTGCTGACAAAAAATACAAACCCACCACCTGCACGCAACTTAAACTTTCCAAGGAGCTGCAACATGCAGGTAGCAAGTGCCTCGCAATCCTCTCCCACACCAGTACCAGAAATCCCCTCACTACTTCTACCTCAAACGCAATACTGATTCCACATACCAACCTTGTTCTTCACCCTGTTTTTCACTTAAAAAAGCCTGGTCATGTACAGACAAGTTAATGGAAGCTTTATTACCAAGCCTGCTTTCTAGACTGGGAAAACGCTGTAGAGGACCTTTCTGGTAGACTAAGTTTCATCAGAAGCACCAGCATGTAGAAGCAGCCAGCTGGCAAATACACGCAATGTACTGAAACTGATACTTGTAGGTACACTTGAGTGCTTAAAACAGAAGCTGCTGATGCATCAATTAAATTTTAAAAATGCACTGAGAGGTTCTGACACAATGTTTTAGACCAAACACATCCAAAATATAGAAGCATAACATTCAGAACAATACTAACTCGTGGCATCAAGAGTACCAGAAACTGAACTTTTCTGCTTAAATTTGCTGACAGGAGGAAGCAAAGTGCAAACATCCTTGGGGCTGTCACAAACTCAGTGTAAAACTATGTTACTACAGCTTTTCAAGACACTGCAAAACGGTACTGTATGTACTTCCTACCATAAAGGACAAAATTTCAGTCTCAGGGCCAAAGAAACTCAACCCAGAATAGAAATTAAAAGATGTTTAAGTAAACCATTGAGTAATAAGATAAAAGAAGTTCAAGTAAACCACTGAGTAATAAGATACTTAAGGTGTCCTCTCCTGAGCAAAACAGTTTCTATGCTGATCATGCATATTTGGGAGCATCAGAAATTTGACATAATTACCCTCCTTATTCTCTTACTTGAGCAAGTCCATTAAGTGCCTGATAAAGTCTCCTTGACCAAGTAGTAAGTAGCGTCTCATGGCCTGCATGTGTTCCAGTAAATTGTACTTCTTATTAAGGACATCCAGCAAGTATTTGCTGGTCTCAAAATAAGCTGCATCAATTTTCTCTTGAAACGCATTTTCCAGATCTGTGAACAAATCAGCAGCTAGAAAAAAAAAATCAGAATTAAATTAGTATTTTTTCAAAAAAATGAGGCAAACAAGCTTTGAAATTGAAACATACCAGCAGAGAAATTGCTGTTTATTCTCATCCACTCTATTATACATTAGGCATAACCAAAGTGAAAGCAAGTCTAAAGCAGCCTATAGTTCAACAACACTGCTTTTAATCTGTGTGCAGCCTGTACCTTCCAATATGAACTCATGTTATTTCATCACTTCTACATGGAAAGTGAATTTTCTTTTAGTTTGCTAAAATACTGCAGTTTACAGAATCAAATTATTTGAAAGATATCAAAAAGCGCAGTTAGAGAAAAGTTTTGGTGGAGGCAGATCTGAATTAGAAGTCACTTTTAAGGGCAGGAGAAAAAAGTCTTCAAAGAATCAGTCAAAACATTCAACAGAGAAGTGTTCCTAATGCTTGCATTGTCTGAGGGACAGCAACCTGGTGTTTTCTTCTCCACATATAATGCATAGCAATTTGGAGGCAAACGGACATAGGACAGAGGACATAGCTGTTTAGTAGGGAGTGTATTTCATTCTTTTCTACAACTACAAGCTTGTTAAGAAAGGGATTGCAAAAAGGCTGTTATGAGATAGCAAGAAGAAAAGCACGGCTTCTTCAGGCAAGCTGGAGCAAAACTCCAAATACCGGACTGCCAAGCGGCATACCTTCCGCAGCATTAAAGGATATACTCCCACTTTCAACAGTTTTTAATTCTACAACAATTGCACTAAAAGGTAGAAACTAGAGGTCCAGGAATCAACTGAGTGTAAGACAGTGGGTTGCCTGCTCAAGGATTATTTTCAACCCATACTGCAGACATTAAATATTAGAATCAAGTTTTACATGTTGTTCTGCTAAGATTTAGCCTCAGTTAATAAACTGCTATTAAACCAAGTAAATAAACAATAATTCTAACAAAGAATTCACTGTTTATTGAGGGAGACCTTACAATGTCTGGTTCAATGACTCACTGAGGTTTCCAAACTTTCATTCAATAACCTGTGAAGCTCTCCATAGGACATCAAGTGCAAGCATATGTAAAGAATTCACAGATATACCTGTATATAGCATTGCCGGTGTAGGGAATTTGAGCATAGCAGAGTACTACTTAGTCAGGTGAAACACGTGAAAACTTAGGAGATGCGAGAACTAATACAGACCATAGGCAAGGAATCCCCAAAATACTTTCTCCAGTCATTGACAGCAAACCAGGAGGGACAGATACCTCACCAAAGTCTCTACTCACTCTGGTCAAGGCAGAAGTCTGGTGTGATTTGACAAAGTAACTCTTGTATTGCTCACATAAGGAAGCACGTAACAACACCATACCCATGGCTGGGAGAAAGGGAAAACCGTTAGCTGGTGCAAACACATTTGTCTCGCTGGTACAAATGCACTTGTCTCACTGCTATAGGGCAACTTGGCATTAAGGAAGTCCAGTCAAGTCCAATTTTTTTCCTCTCCCCATCAGCAGATCCTGGCCTCTTAACTGCTGTCTTCAAAAGATGAGTTCAAACGTGGCTGCTTGCACACAAAGTGGTGTCAGCCATTTGATGTGCCTCATGGCTGGCTTTAGAGGAGAAAGGAAGAATTTCCAGAAGGGGAAAGGTAAAAGAGGAGTTTCACAGAGAGATCACAGTAAGCTACAACACCCCAGTGATCTGTTCCTAAAAGTCTTTTCACAAGATACTGAGAGCCTAAGAGACACGGCAAAAGCAGGAACAAGCCAGCCCAAAAGTAGTCATGAGCTAAGTACCTTCAGGCACACAGGCTGGGCCCTGGGCTGGCCCAATGCACAGACAGGGAAAGCCAACCGACAGCAGGCAGTTGCCTCGTTTGTCTATGACAAGCCCCCTGCCTTGAGAGAAGTGACCTAACCACAACCCTTCATCTCAGTCTGGAAAACTCAAGTTTGCCTGCATAGCTGTAACGCATCATCTCTGCGTACATGCACACCAGCACAGGCAATGTACCATCCCTATCTGACATGTAAAAAAGTCGCTTACATCAACAAAAAGAGGCCTAGACACAAGTTTTTAAAGCTGTGTAAATTTATCTCAGGACACACAGTGGAAGAAATGGGTCTGGAAGGAAAAAGGCAAACAGCGCTGACAGACAGGTCTATGAGCTGCTACTGAATGTAGAGGTCTTGGGCAAATCCTCGTTCAGAAGTTCCCAAACTTGAGGTTGGAGTGCCAGCTTTTACTCTGTTCTGCACCTCTGGCTTCCTGTTTTTAACACATGTTCAGATAGCAGCTTTTTTTTTTTTTATACCATTCTTACTTCGGCATCAAAAGAAAACCGAGGAAAGACAAGAAGTTTAAAAACCGTAAGCTCACGAAGTTGAACAAAGGGAAGTGCGGAGTCCTTCACCTGGGGAGGAAGAACCCCAGGCACCAGGACATGCCAGGGGCCACCCAGTCAGAAAGCAACCTGACAGAGAGGGCGTCAGGGTCCTGGTGGACACCAAGTTGAACACGAGCCAGCAAAGCACCACAAAAAAGGCTAATGGTATCCTAGGGTGCATTAGGCAAAGTATTGCTACCAGGTGGAGGGAGGTGATCCCTCCCCTCTCTTCAGCTCTGGTGAAGCCAAACCTGGAAGTACTGTGTGCCCAGTTCTGGGCTCATCATTACAAGGGAGACATGGTCACATTGGAGAGAGTCCAACCAAGGGGCACAAAAACAATGAAGGGATTGGGGCACCTCCCCTAGGTTGAGAGCAGTGGCAATTTTAAGCCTACAGAAGAGAAGGCTCAGGGTGCACCTCAACAACGTCTTTGCACCCACCCCTTCAGGAGGGTGCAAAGATGATGGAGCCAGGCTCTTTTTAATGGTGACCAGTGAAAGGACAAGAGACAACAGACACAAACTGAAACACAGAGGGGCCATTTGATTATCAAGGCAGCCCTTCTTTACTGCGCAGGTAACTGAGGTTGCCCAGATAGGTTGTGGAGTCACGTTCCTTGGAAATCTTCAAAAGCTGCCTGGACATAGTCCTGGGCAGTCTGCTCTGGGTGGGCCTGCTTGAGCAAGAGGTTGAACCAGGTGACCTCCAGAGGTCCTTTCCCACCTCAATCATTCTGATTTTGTGATTCTGCGAGTTAAGATTCCAAAGCAAGTTAAAATTACAGCCAAAACCATGAAATGTTCTGAATTAAAGTGAGAAATAGCACTCAAATTCAGTCTGGCACTCTATCCTTCTGTCATTTTATTATAAGTAATTATCTGAAGAGATGCTCAGTTTATTGTCAGATGGCACAAACAAGGAGGACAGGATGCATTTCCAACATCAACACATTCAGTCAATGTAAGAGAAACATACACAAAAAAAAAATCAGAAAAGCATGGCCATAAACTCTGAGTAAAGCGGTGAAAGTAGTGTTATTCCAATAACGTTTTTGCCTTTTTCAGGAGTGGATGGCAAGATGACTTTTCAAATGCATTTACAGCCCTTGTTCACCTAAGCCTGACCCCTTCTCTGCAATTTAAGAGCAGCTAGTTGACTAGGCAACCACTGCACGTGGTACAAAAAAAAAAACAAAAAACAAAAAAACACAGAAATCTTCTTACAGACATTAATGTGGTTTGAAGAGTTAATATAAAAACTAATCCAAGGATCGCCATAAAGAAAAAGAAAAGAAAGAAAAAAGAAGAACCTCACAAAGCCAAGGTTTTAAGTTAGCTGTGATAAAGTTGTATTTGAGAACAGGAATAACACAAAGTATTATACAAGAGGTCAAAAACTGCAAAGAAGGATGTTCTTAGAAAACTAAGTAAAGAACTAGATTGAAAAATATTTGGCTAATGCATTTAACAAAAGCTGGATATACTAGCAGGACATCATTACACTTCTAGAACCTACTATTCAGTAGCATCAGAAACGATCACAGTCATCTACATCTTAACCATTAGGCTCTCCTCGGTATATAAGTTATAAGGAAGTTAAAGAAGTAAAATATCATTTCACCAGAAGAAACTTTCTTCTCCCTGATGTAGCAGCATCCTAGGCATTACCTTACCTTCTTTGCTAATTTTTTAAACATCTAACACGAGTGCTTTCTATGGGTATTTGCTCTCTTTCATCATAACAATGCTAATTTGACTGTAAAGAATATGCCAAAGATTAACTATAAATGGCATATAAACTCTCAAGCATTAGAATTGAAATTTCTTCTAAGTAACAGGAAATAACCTGAAGAAATTCTGAAATTAAACTGATTTGGTTTAACGTTCAATAACTGGCCACTTCAATTTTAAATAAACTTCAAAAATAATTTTACTAGCCTCCCACATACTCAATTTTCTTTTGGCATATTATAGTGGTAGAATGAATTTACAGCAAGGCTTCTGTCCTGACTGCTTTTACGCTCGTTCTCTTATTTACAACTAATGGATTTTTGATTTTATTTTTTTTAATCACAGAATTAATTCACAGTATTATTATGGAATCATATGATGTGTATTTGACGAAAAGTCTCAATTACCAAATTCTCACAGAGGCACTTGAGAACATCCCTGCTCTCATCCTACCCACCCACCTGAAGTCATTTGAAAGCAGGTTGATCACACCTGGTTTCATTCAGAAACCCAGTATATTAACAACCAACCATCCAGTAAATCTATTAAGAAAAGAAAATTACACATGCTCATCTTCAAACGTGTTCCGTAAAATGCAAGTGTCCATTAAAAAGCTATCTTTTAAACGGGAGGGACTTTTGTACTCCTTTCCCACTATCCAAAATGTCAGCTTATAGTCTAAACCACATATTGTACAGAGTTCAGTTCAAAGGGAAGAAGTTGACCAACACTGATACCCTACCACCTTTTGAAGATTCTGCAGACTTTGCCACAGCAATCATCTTTGTGGATGGAGTTTGATCATGACAAACTTGATGCAAGAAGTTTATGGATTTTCCTATTAGGAGAACCTGAAAATGAGAGATTTTTTTTTTATATTTTAATTTTAATAGTGACTTGCATATAAGATTAAAAGCTAATAAAAAAGCCACCCACGACCAGCAGGACAACAGAGTATTCTGTCACCGTTCTTCAATCCTAGCTTTACAATCCCAACCACGACAACCAAGAACTCCACTGCCAACACAAAACGCTTTGAAACAAACATTTTCGCCTCTCAAGATCTCCTTAAATAAAGATTATTAGTTAGAGAATGGAAAAAATAGTCTTATAGTCTTCCTCAGCAAATTAATTCTATTAACTTTGTTATTCTTAAGATGAATATTTACTGTTAAATTTGGTCTCCATTTTCTTAATAAGAACCTAAATAGCAGCATAGACAAACAAATTATCAGAAAATTAATTTTTGAATACATACCTTTTTTGATTGCTCCATTGTAATAAAAGAAGGGATCATTGATTTCCTCAAAGTGTATTTGTCATGCCATAATCTATCAGTTTTAACTGTAGGATCTGAAGCCACAAAAAACTGCAGATTGAAATAAATATTTAAAAGAGGAAGGTAAACTCTTTCCCCGTTTTCCATTTGTGAACTACGAAAACTGAAAAAATTATTTCTTAGTTTTTCTTCTGACTAGAAAAGCTAAAGTTTTCCTGGAAACTAGCATTCAGATTGGATCTTGACCAATACGAACTCTGAAGAAAAAAGTTGAAAATTGGACTCATATAATTTAATCTCCTCTGTACATTATGAAACCTTGACTACCTCAGGAAAGATGTACTATCCATAAAACATCCACTAGGAAATACAGAAGCACACAGCATATTTCAGGCAATTAGAGTAGGAGAAAAATGTCAGAATATAACTGCAATATGCTTTTATTTTATTCATTCTATTTTCACTCATTCCTCCTTTGGACTTTCTCCTATTTTAGGAGATGCAGAATTGCAGAAAATAACAAGAAATCCTTCAGCAAGTGAGGAATCAAATGCCAAGGTCTCCCAGCTCTACATAAGAAAATACTTGCATATATGTAAGAAACTAAATCTACACAATTAGTTTTATTAAAATGAGTTGTGGAAAAATTCTGTCCTCATCCAGTCAAACAAGACGTCAATTTTTGGGACGAGAACTTTTTCACCCCGTCCAAATACCACTTCAAGCAAGAATGGTCGATTGTTTTTGTTTGAAAATCATCTATGATAAATAGTAGCTTTCAATATACACGCATCCAACAGTGATTTGCAGTATTAAGAACACTCTCAGAGCAAGCATATAAATTTTTAAGCAGACAAAGAGTTGAAAGCTAATGAATGATTTAAAAACAACCAAAACCCCCAACCTCTCAAGTCTGAGGGGTAGCTGGAAAGACAAGTCTACATTTCTACACTTTTACACTTTTTTGGACATAAAGATTCATAGATATTTTATGCAAGTCTGCTCAAGATGAACTTAAAGATCAGCCATGTGTGATATTTGTACTCATTTGAATTTTGATGGACAGTTTCAGAAATCAGACACCACTTTCCACATCCAAGTCAAGTTACACAGATCCTTCTCAGAAGTGGTCAATTCATTTTGAAGATGATTCTTTGGCTTCTTGGAACTAAACAAAATCTCAGTTTAACAAGACTGTACTGATTGGAGATGGGAAAAATAATTGGGAAAGCTTAAAAAGACATAAAAACTCTTTAAAAAGAAAAGGAGTGTTACTAGAAGGCGCTGTTATAGAAGTTACAACAAATACAAGTAGATTTTCTAAAGAAAATCTGCAACCATAAACCTGTTCTATCCCATTTGACAAACTAAAGTTGTTTATGAGGCTGGGGATAACAACAGGTAGTCAAAGCAGAATATTCAGTCTCTTACTTCAGAATAAATTAAGTTTTTATCGGAATACAAGATAAGCATTCTAAATAGTTAAAGAACTCTGTATACATTACTATTGCTACACTAAGCAGGAAAGACGACAAAGATGACACTTTCCTCAGAAGCAAGCATCTACCCTTAGTCCATTATTCTGCCTCTACTAAACAGACCCAGGATATGATTCATCAAAGACAACATAATGCATCTCCACAACGTTTGGACACTACAAAAACAGTGAATCCATGAAGAAGCGTCACATTTTATGTTGTTATTGTATAATATGAGTAATTAATATATGTTTATATCACAGTCTATTTCTCGAGTTCTCCTCTAAGCTTCCCACAGACTCTTCCATAAACCAAATGAAGAGTTGAAATATTTCTTATGTAAGAATTACCTCATGGTATGTATCCTCCAGCTCTCCATCATAAATCCAGCGATAAAGAAAATTCAGTACAGGATGGGATACCAGGCCAAGAATGTGCTGAACCAGAGACCTCATGTAGGGATCTCCTGTTTTAGTATAGGCATGAACTGCTGAAGCTAGTTCACCACCTTTTCTCCCTGTGAGATCATAGGAGAGAGAAACAAAAAATGTATGAAAGAAAAATATATACACTACACTTAAATTCAGCAGCCATCAATTTTAACTAGTCAGATGTCACCTAGGGCTTATTGAATAGTGATTCTAAAATGTAGCAAAAGTAAATTTTTTTTAACATTGACAGGGAATGGTTAGCTTTTAAAGCATGAAACATTAATCTCACTGAAGCATTAAGCCTAGTTTTTTGACACATTATTCTGTCCAGTAAATGGCAGCTTGGAGGAATCCAAAATATACAGTGTCAGATCATCCACAAAGGTGGACTTTATGCTTCTTTTCTTCCCCATCACGCCAATTAGAAGGGCATTAAATGAGCCTCAGTATTTGTTTCCTTCAGTCTTGACTTTCTCAGATGTTCTGTGTGCATCATAAACAAACACATCTTTTCTGCTTCTCAGTAGGTCTCCCCAACAGCTCCCCTTTAGGCAGTATCTCCGGTCATCTTTTAATTAAACGGTAAGAAGCCATCTCCTCCCCCCAAGAAAAAAGAAATAGATCTAGAACTTGTTTTGCTGTTATGCTACACAGCTTAGAAGTTCCTTGCAGCACACGTTATAGCATTCAAAGTTTTCATGAATGTCTTCAAAGTGAAGCCTTCTTTTTTTTTTTTCCTCCCAAAATCGTCAGCAATTCCAATAATCAAGGTAGAACAGGCGATACAAACTTTTTCAGTTAAGACGTACTTTCCAAAGGGCTGTAATCTCCATTTATTTTCAAAGACAGCCAAGCTGATGTACCCTCAGGAAGAAGCATAGCTTATAAGTTGGTTAGTGGCCAAACTTTTGTTCAACTCCAACACCATTCCTTAGGTCTTGCTTGTGGACTGCTAACACAGCCACATGCTATTTGCAGATTTGTGAAGTTTTGTTGTTTCACATAAACCTGCAGAAAAGTTGCAAATCCCTCCTGTATATGGCAACATGCATAGAGGAATACTCATGGCAGTGAAAAGACTGAGCCAGACATTTTGTAGTGTGCTAGTGGGTTTTACCACAGTATAATATTCTCTGAAAGGTAACTAAAATTGAACTGAAAACAGTGTGAAAATCATGTCCCCAGAATTTGAAGAATATCTTATGCATGCCCTAATTAAAAATAAAAAAACAAGTTTAAGCGCATATATACAGCATTGTAATTGATCGGTTTTCTGTTTAAAATGAGAAAAAGAGATACTTCTGAGGATTAGCTACTCAAAATGTGCAAAAACATTAACATCAGTAACATTACTGATATCTATAATTGGCATGCATAACCACTCAAAAGTTAAATAACTTCCCCCAAAATGTCAAATGAACATTAAACAGACCTTGGCAGTGATCAACAAGTGCTGCAAGGGTCTTTAACCTTATTTTAGGATCATACGTCCAGACTAGAAGACGACGAAGTGTTAAACTGCTCTCAAGTCCCAAATTCACGCCCTGATCGTCTTCCAATTGGAGCTGATCGAATTAGAAATAGATAGATATATCAAGGAACAAAACTGGCAAGTACTGAAGCATGAAATGGTGTTTCATACTTTTTGTTCTGACATTAGCTCTTATTAATACACTTGAAATACCCACCATTATATGTTCTTTTATAAAAATCATTGGTCCAAAACCTGAGAGCCACACAGGTGGAAACAGAGAATCAAGTGCAGCTGAAAGGATAGAGATGAGCAGAAGTGTAATAGGACAGACAGAGTGCAAAGACCAAGAAAGTTAAATAAACCAAGGTGTTAGTCACGAAAGGAGAGAAGGGCAAAGGAGAACAGAGATCCTGAAAGACAGCAAACACTAGCCAAAGAGATACTCAGAAAAGAGTAAAGGAAAACATCTGAAGGAAAACACGAAGGATATAGGAGGTACAGTGTTTATTACTGCACAGACAACTTACTTTAGTTCAACATGGTACAAATTCCGTTTCGTGTCTTTCTTGAAAAGCCATCAGAACTTAAATTAGCTATATAGCGAGATTAAGGAATTGCTACCATCAGTACAAACATCTATGGTGAGAAATAACTGTCACGATGCGACTACCACGCATATGAGTCTCACAACACCATGGAAAATACAAATGAAATTCTTGCATCCGAGACGCAGATGTACATCTCGTACAAGCACAGATGGAGCAAGCGGGACAGGAACACAACCTAAGAATATAGAAGCAAGCAGCCCTAAAACAGTCCAAGCAGATAAAGTCTTTGGAAAAAATGATTTATTTCTTCCTGTATGCTACAACCAACTCATTCAACTTCCTGATTTTGCTTCCTAATCTAGCACATATTTTGTCAAATGCGTCAGTTGAATTTACACACATTTGATTTCTGGTTGGCTATGCTCAAGAACATGCACAGCCTCAAAATGCAGAGAATGCTGTCAAATGCAAGCGGAACAAAAGCAGAGATGATCAGAAAAAGCAAGACCCATTTAGTCTAGCAAAACAAAATAATATAACTGCTAATAACATGGGTCTATGTTATTAAAAAAAAAAAGAAAAGAAAACAACTAATCTCGGAAAAAGTTGGAACTTGACAATGATATAAGGCAGATGCAAGCAAGAACTGCCCTTTGTCACTAGGAAAGAGATTATGAAGCAACATCTTCATCATGAATGTGCATTTTTAAAGGGGCTGATAATTTGAAAACAGTCTGCAAGGAAAAGACCTGAAAAGCTTATGGAATAGTACACAGTACACACAAGAAGACTCTTTCAGGGGAAGAAAATGTATGGGGGAAAGCTCTGAAGATGTAAAATAAAGTTAGAGAGAAACAGATAACAGAGAACCCTTTGATGAGATTCTTGTTATGTACTGTGCCCGAACTGCAGCTAACTGAACTCCTAATCTAACAAGCTGTATGGACTCATGAATACAGGAATGCATTATGCACTCAATTCTAAGACACAATCCCCCATCTTGTCAAGGAATCAAAGTGAAAAATTTAGCAAGACAGTGTCTTTCAAAAAAGTAGATTTTTCCATTTTAAAAGAAAGTAGACAAGTCATCAAGCTCACCTCGGGGATAATCTGGCAGAAGTCTTGAAAACACTGACTTGTTTCTTCAAAATTTCTGTCCGATTGATTATGAATGCAAGAAATGCCATGCTCTGTCAGAACACTGGCTAGATGGACTATTGCTTATCTCCAATAATACCAAAAAGAAATGCTGTGCAAAAACATGCAAAGTTGACCCCTCTCTACACTCCATTCCTCTTAGGTGCCCTGCACCCCAGCTGTAGCCTTCTGGGTGTCAGACGATGCACCCTTGATCACCCTTTTTAATGGCAGTTTACAGAGCTGCCTTCAACGCACTTGTATAATCCTCTTTTCAATCCGTGGATACTGCCTTCTGCCACAACACCATAGGGAAATACACTTTGCAAGATGGCCACTCTTGTTTTATACCAACTTCCTGCTCATTTCACAGAGTACAACCTTTCCTCCCATAGCCATTCATCAAATCCCACAACTTCGCATCTGGCTTGTCCTCCATTAGTCTGGAAGTCTCGCCACAGCCCTCCTGAGACTTTTCCTCTTCAAGCAATTCCTCTTCTTCTGCAATTTCACATCTGAAATCCTTCAGAACCCTTGGACAAAGGTCATCTAGTTCAGGTGAGTTATTATCATATAACTTAGGTATTTAGCCTAATGCTTCCGTAAGTGAATTCAACTTAATGAAAACTTGGAGCTTCCTGTAAGCAAGAAAACCCGGCCCATTTATTTCTATATCAAATTCTTCTGTCAATGGCACAGGTAGATAAGTGGGAAGATGTTTGAAAAGGATCACTTGGGTGTGCACATCTCTACATGAAATGACAGCTCCAGTGTGTAGACTGCATAATCTACTATTACCTCTAATTCCTGAAAACACTACCTTATATACTTATATATACTACCTTATAATGGAATGAATATTATATCTGGGACAACTTGATTAAAAGGTTATCTCCCAAAAAGATTCTTCCAGGAAAATTGCAATTCTATAGGGAAAAAGGATAAAAGAGAAAGAAGTAGCACGTTCTGTTCTCTTTGGAAGGTACAGCAAAAGAAACAGAAAAACAGAACAAGCTCCTTCTGAATCCTGGAAATGACACCTCTTGTCATTACATCATGGCATTGCTGAAAAGTAAAGTTTGACAAGATTAAAGTCAATGCAGAAGAACATCAAGGTAGCGTGAGTGATCTAAAATAAGTATGAGCTGAGAGGGAATTTGCTATTAAAAATACAGATAATGATGAAATAAGACAATTAAAGGGAATCTAGAAGATACAGTGAAAGATTTTATTTGGAATGTTTGAGAAAAACAAAAACCCTTTGCACTTCTTTCTGTAACTGGAAAATACCAATGAAACCTCTTCTTTGGTTTGCTTGTGCACACAGCTTTTGCTTTCCCTATCAAACCATCATTAACTTGACTGACAAGTGTTTTTGCCTTCCGTTTTCTCTCCATCCTGCAAAAAACAGGAGTGAGAGGCAGAATGGAATGAGTGCTTGGCTGCTTGCTGTGGTCAGCCTAGCACAAAGGCAAATGTAGTTGGAAGGTAAGTGACAGTAGAACCTTCCTTTCCTTTTTCCCTTACATACATACATCTCCTCCCATCAGACTCCTCTCTCCTTTCAAACAGTTTAGTGGAGCAGGAAGGGTAAAGAGGTCTGAAAGCTGTGTTTTAAACAAGTGAAACATTTTCATGGTCAAAACATTTTGAAAGTTAGAATAAATCAAAGCTACAGCAAGCCAAGAGACCAAACACATTACAGACAGAGCAGGAAATAATTACAAAAAGGTTAACCTGATCATAGCCAGGAAGAAAACATTAAGTACAAATGACAGGCAATCCAAAGTTAGAAATGCTGAAGAACTGCAAGTGAGTAAAAAATGAATAGATGCTTTGAAAAAGCATACAAAAGCCTATGATTTAAGTGATAGGTTCTTTTACTTTGTTCTTTCAAATGGCATTTTAATTAAATGTTGGGTTAATTCTCAGAATAGTTTTTTCTCAATTAGCAATAATGAATTCCTTGAAAGTCTCATAAAAAAAAAAAAGCAAGCACATATCAAAGAAAAAAAAAAAGAGAAAACTGATTTTTATTTTAGAGCTAGCATCTAGATGCACATACCTATACAAATTTGTGGACAAACTGCAGATTATCACCACTGAGTTGGTCTATACAGCACAGAAAAATAATGTAACACTGAAGCATTTTACTCAATCAGCTGAAGGGACAAGGAAAATGTACAACCAGCCTCAGACAAAACAAAAAGTTGAAACTGTCCTTGTTCCTAGCTACTGAACTATGCATTGCTTGAAATACAGAAAGAATGTTTTTCACCCTTCACAAACACCTCATGCTGTTTGGGATTTGAATGATAAAAATATCACGCAATGAAACTGACAAAGTGAAGCAAAAAGGGAACACAGACTTAGAAACACATTATATTTCTTGCTTATGTAGAACATCGTATAACAGTGAATTTCTAAGAAAAAATATTCATTGATAAATATATATATCCAAAGAGTAAGTAATGCACAAGTTACACAGAACTGCATCCACTGTCAATAGCAACTGTTACACATTCTTCCCTTTCCAAAGGTACACCTTTTATGAGTTGCTGTGCTTTACACTGTTTGAATAATAAAGTTTAATAAGAACCTCCTAGTTTACCTGAGAATGCAAAACAGACAGAAGCCGATAATATTCTTTGAGTTCCTGATGTAAGGCTGCACAAAAACTCTGTAGAAAAAAAAAAAAGAAAAAAATCATCAGGAAATATCTTTCTGCTTTCATCTAGAACAGCTCTTATCCCATCATCATACTGTGAAAGTAGTTAGAAGTGTCCTAAAAGGAATTGAGCTAAAAATAACATTTCACCACAAATCTTAGAAAATGCTCCAACATATAAGTGCTATCATTGGGGATGCAGTCCTTTTCCAAGAATATATGCACATTGTCGTGAGACTCGGTCATCATCTCAATAAAGACATTCATAATTACTATAGGGATGTGCAAATCGAAACATTACCCCAAAGAACTTTTTTTGAATAATTATGTAAAAGACATTATGTAATAAAGTAATAGAGTTTCAATTTCAAAAAGGCCTCTAAAAACGGAATGTAAGTCGGGCAGCTATCATTATATGCATAGTACAGACTATATAACATGAACAAGAAAACACAACGGTCATAAAAGGATACTCCCACTAAGTGCTGCTGGATCAAGTAACCTTTTGGCTTTTTACACATTGGCAGCCATGCAATGGGTACTTTTCACTTGACATGCAAGAAATGAGTAATACCAAGAATATCCTAAGAAACCCATAGAACGGGTACTTGGGGCTACTTAAATATATAAAGATTTTTTTTAAAAATAACTCATGACAGAATAATTGTTTAGTAATGCATAGTGTTCTATAGTTTGGGAGACCTGTTTTTTTTGGTTTTGTTCTTAACTTAGCATATAGACTAAAAAAATCCTGCAACATTTTCTCAAATCGAGTAAAAATACAGCTCATTAATTCTGGACAAAGTTGAAAGTTTTTGACTTCAAACACTTTTTTCTTTGTTTGAAGAGTGCTTGTGTGTGCATAAATTCTTCAGAACTTATTTCTCAAACAATTCTCAGATAATTATTTTGACATCTATTTTAACAGATTACAAGCAGAAAAGAGGTACCATTTTCATGAAAGCTTAAAACATCAAGAGCACCCAACCTTTTTTTTTTTTTAAATTGTTTCCCCAGGCCCTTCCCCTCACCCATTTTAAGTAATTTGAAAAAAAAGAAAAAAGAGAAAAAGAAAAACCTCACGCAAACCCAAGAGCTTGAAGTAAAATATTTATTCATTACAGTATGTACAAGCAAGAAATCACTACTACAAGCACAATAAAAAAATACATCTTCTTTCCTGCTAAGACGCCTACCTGATAAGATTCTAAAAAGCCTAGAAAAAAAAATAATTAATCTTGCCATCGTATCCTTGATTGAAGAAAGAAAGTTCCTTTCTTCAATTCAACTTTATCACTTAGAAAGCAATACAAAATTCACTTTATTCCAGAGGATACTGAAGGGCAAAAAGAAATCCCCTCATGTGTGACTGCACTTTTCATTTCTTCTCACTTGCTTCTTCAGTACATTTTTGAACCTGTTAGAGTAGCATTTGTCAAGACAGAGGGCAGAGTAGAGACTCCAAGAAAACGTTCAAATATGCTATGTATGCATCTACACAAAAAGTGAGAACAGTACCACTGACTTCAGTGGTCAAAAGGATTTAAGATCTACCTGTCCATCTACTTTTCAGAGAAGTTCTAGAAGTTAAAATTTACATTCAGTGCCAATTCCTGCATTATGAACTACAGATTTTTGTTTTCTAAAATGCCAAAGAAAACTGGACATTATCCTAGAATTCTGATTTCATCTACAGCAAAAGAGGACTCAGGAAAGAAAAAGAATGCTTGCTCAAGAGAAAAAGTTTAAAATGCCCATTACCTCAACTGGATATTTTTTCTAAATGGGTAAAATGTCAAAATATAAAGCAAGTTATATTTCATTGCTGATTATTATTTTTGGTTTCTGAGGACAACGTAAAACTTCCACACTAAGCAGCAAATGTCAAAGTGCAGTATATTGGTGTCTCTCTACTTCAATAATTGTCTGTTCCTGACATTTTGCCTGGTAAAAAACAATCATCTTATCCTGCCCACATCTTATCCTACACATGGTTTAAACATGTGCTTAGACAAGCACTCATTTAAAGTAGTAACAAAATAATCTTCAGAATGCACAATATATTCTTGTGCACAAATTCTTAATGCACACTGTGCAGCACCTGAAACTGTCAGCTATAAAAGCAATGAAGAGCAGTAACGCGTACTCTTTTTGTCCAGATACTGATAGTAGGAGTAGAAATATTTTATTCGTACAATTACACACTAGAAGTATAATAAATACTTGCCTCAAGCAAAATTAACAGCATCAGGGCTATGCAGATTCAGCTAACTAGCTGCACAGCCTTCTGCTCAGAATCTGAAACCTATATATGATAACTGAGATACTGCACATTTAAATTCACTGAAGAATTAAAGTTCTCTCCTTACTGTAAGCTTGAAGATAAAAGGCAGAGACAGTAAAAATAAGCATAAGCAGGAAGTAACTAGATAAAGAATAAGAAACTTCACCCAGATAGACGGTGGAGAGTGAAGAAAAACGTATATACAGTAACACTACTATATAAACCATGGAAATTAGCATTGGATTACTAGAAAAATAATTTATATGTGACTAAAAGGGTTACTTAGAATAAGAGACAGAAGGGAACAGAATAGAACATTAGAAAAGTAGGAAGCACTACAGTGTCTCTACTGACCTCTTAAGAAAAATTAGATTGAAGGGAGAAGCACTTCAATTTCTTTGCAGGTTAGGTAGGATGTTATGGCTAGAGGCAAGGACAACATTTCTGTCGACTCAGAAGGGATAATATCCAGTTTTACAGAGGAAGCAAGTGAGAGGAAACGGGAATGCCTTAGCAGTAAATGTGGTTTTGGGTATTACAGCAGCTGTGAAGTTACTGTAGACTACAAATCATGATGATGAAACCTATAAAAACAAAATTTGACATTCTTTTGATGCTGTATTCAAAAGAAAGAGCAGCAGATAACAGGGTATTTGCATTTTCATGTAGAGTTAGCGCAGTGTTAACACATGAGCGTAACATTAGCTGACACGACAAGAGCATCTCCTGCAGAGGTCACCTTAACAACTGAAGTAGTGATTAATTAGCTTAGAAATGTCTCCATCCCACTTAACCAATGCTTTTGTTTATAAAAATGCATTATCGCTTCAACAAATACGTGAGATTCAAAAAAAAGGAACCTATGCATGAGACCTTCCTGCTATAAATGAAGCAAGCCCTTCTCAGGACCATCAAGGGCAAATGCCTTTCCCTTGCCTTCAGACCCATACCAACAGTGGCAGTCCATGAAAGGTGTAAATGAAAGGATGAATGATCCAAGCTACAAGTTCTCCAAAGTTTAGCCACCATTCCAGTACTGCATTTTACTCAGCAGTTTCTAAAGGAAACAAGACCAAAATATTGTAGCAAAGTCAGTTTTCTTTAGCTGACCTACCTGACCCACAAGTCCAAACGCACGATCCAAACTCCTCTGGTCTGTGTATTTTCTTATTTTATTATGTAGCCATCCCAACTCTGCGAGTCTACTTGTAGTATCTCTGAGAGATTTGGACAAGCTCACCTACAAAATTAACAGAAGCAACAGCTTGTAAGCTGAAGTCAAATCACACCACGGAAGTTTCCACAGAAGTCTCTCTTTCTCATAAAACAAGACAATTCAGGAAACCATCATATTAACTTCTACAGCAGAGATAGTGCCAAAAAACAGACAAGCCTGTAATTAACATTAAGTTTATACACACAAGCCATGGAAAGAAATCAGCAACAAATATATTACTGGCAACTTTAGGAGTTTCCCTTTTGGGAATCTAAATGTTACAGTATTCACACATTCTTTGTACATTAGGCAGTTATGACAGTAACAGAAAGGTGATTCAGAATCACACTTCATCTTATCCTGATATGCTGAAAATATTAGGTCTCCAGATACAGGTGTCAATGACTGAAGCCAGTAAAAAAAAATAAATAAAATAATTAGTTACTACCACACATAAAACAAATCTTTAATAGAACATAAGCGACCCAATGCCAGACTAGGCATCAGGAACTAAAATTTACAGAATCCGAATTCTAAGTTTAAGTCAGATGCACCAGTAACAGCTTTTACAAGTTGTTTAATCACCAGCATCTCTGAGCTTTTCTAGACTGTTCCTCCTTTTCTTTTACCAAGTATCTCAGTTAACTCTGCAAGCCTGCCTTAGTACCCAGCAGCCTATTTAACTATTACTCTCTTCTCCTGAAACAGCACATTTCTTCCTTCAAACTACCAGCGCATAAGACACTGCTCCTTCTCTTGGTCCTGCCAGGAATATGCCTCTACCCCATTTCATCACATTGCCCAAGAACGCATGTGAATGAGTTTGCAAAATTTTGTTTGACAAATAAAAACAAAGAATATGACTTATCCATTAGGCCAAGAGGCAGAGATTGACTTTTGCCCATAACACGTGGGCCTATCTGATCTTTACAGACAATTTTGACTTGGGGAGCTACTGGAACAGTCCAAATAAAAGCAAGGAAGTGCACTAACAAACCAACTAGAGATCTAGCTCACTCATTTAGCCTTTTACCTAGCAGTACATTCTCCAAGATAAAAATCAGCTACAGCGCAGGATAGCCACAGCAGTGTGGACTTGAACCAGGCAGCAGCACTTCATCGTGAGACCAGAGTTCTGCCCCTGGCCCTCTTGTTTGACTGTACAGACCAGCTTTCACTGCTTGAACAGTTTCTGTAGGATAAATTATGATTTGACACAGATAAAAACACTGTCCACAGTTATAACCAAAGTGATGACATAAGAGCTATTTAGAAATCTACCATTAAGGAGTGCTTGGCAAGCATTAAGCATAATTACACATCCCCGAGAATCAAATGAGGAACAAGCAAAATTGGCTTAGAGCTATTGTATTTGTATTTGTTAGATACAATCTGAAGCTGCTGGCTTATACAGTGCTGAAAGTCACCAGCAGACCTAATAAGAAGGTTGATATTAGAAAATGTTCAAGCAAGAATCAACAGCTTGGCAAGTATGTTACTTTCTGGGGGAAAAAAATAGACTGTAATATTTAAAAAAAATAGAAGACTGTTCCTTTTCTGTGCGCGAACTTGTGCGGCTGTGGGAAAACTATATGCTTTGACTTTTTTTTTTTTTTTGCCTAACATGCAGTCACCACAACTAAAGTAGGTACGCTACTCCTCGTTCATCAGTAAAAGTTCCAGCTGCGGGTCATCAGTCAATCTAGTCTTCACTGTAGCTCAGTACAAGTGCCAACAGAGAAGAAGGATGGAAGACAACTGACTTCACAAAAATAACCCAAAAGACACTAAGTTCTCAAGAAACAGCGCTATTGACCACAAAGTACCTAATAACCAACCTCCCTGTATTAGCATAGTTAGGAGTTTGAAGTGACACAATTTTTCACCTCAAACCAGCCTAGTTGATGTGGAATTTATGCAGAGAAGTAATAAAATCCATTGCAAAATTAGTGATAGCACTTACTATATTTTCTCCACATTCCTCTAGAAAAATCCATGACCCTATCTTTCCTCTGCCATATATAATTTAATTTATATACAGAACTTAATTAACACAGTGCAGGTGTTGAGGAATTACAAACTCTGCAGCATCTGCAGGTGTAGGAGATGACATCCTTAGCAATCCATTTATTAACAAGACTTGAATAAACATAAGGTTTTCATTCCCCTTTCCCCCCCATAAGCAGCCCTAGAAGTCATTATAAAGCTGTGAGGGGAGCAATTACATATTTCACTTTTTGCTATTATTACAGAGAAAAAAAAAAGGCAGTCAGTTCAGATATCATAAGTCTACTGTGCTCTTGAACACGAACTGACCGCAAAGCAGCTCCCAGCTATTTTGGGACTAAGTCATATTGTCATAGTATAAAGTTCTTAATGCAATCAGAAGCACTGTCTTCCCAATCGAACAAGAACATGAAAAGCAATTAGTGAGCTGAAACTGAATTGTGATGCAGTATCCTCTAAATACTGAATAGCAAGAAGATACTAAAGCAAGTAGCACCAGCTGCATGACCTCATCTGATCTCTGGTAAGTTGTAATCAAGTCCGTAGTATCAAGTGGCTAGCATACATGCTATTACTCAGGCTGCTGATTTTTATCCAATAAAAATGTGGTCAAAAACCTGCATCTGCTTGACATTCATTTTTATACACTGATGAAGGCAAATGATGACCAAAATCCTCAAATTAAGCCTTAACTTAGAAGTCTTTGTACTGGCTTAATTCTTGTGGGTCTATCTTGGTAGCTAGAAAAGGTCAGCTTGGGTACTACCTCTGGACAACTTGTAAAATGCGGGTTTCTTTCTGGGACCCAACCCAGACAATTATCTTTAAATTCATATCAGCACATTTACGTTGCTCTTTAAAACAGAAAGACACAAGAACTTGCAGTCCTCAGTGTGATAGCTATAGTTGTTCTCCAGTCTTGCTCCTTCATTCAGAGCAGCTAGGATAAAACAATCAAAACTAATTCCAATGTCCTGATTTTACTGACTTAACATTTTAAAATTCTTCAATTCTAAACTCTGAAATTAGACTTTCCTAGTATAATAATAGACCTGGTATCCATTTGTGTGCCTATTTTTATGCACGTGTATGCACAAAAGTTTGGACTGAGCAATACGCTAACAGCAACAGACATGTTCCTTTCAATCTTTCAGCCACAATACAAAATACTAGAATTCCGTATCTTTGCCTCCAAATGTTAAAGAGAAAGTAGGCAAAAGTACATGTGAACTTCAACCATCTGGGTTTCCCTCTTCATTCTCCAAAAAAGGCAATTCCATTTCATATTGCCCCTGCATTTGTTTGATGGTAACTTTCCTTCATCCTGCTGAAGGCATCAAAGTGTTTGACTGAAAGAAGATAGCTTAACAGTAATTGAAACTACCCTGTTGTTCAAAAAAAAGGGGGGGGCGGGGGGCAGAGCAAGTAATGACTTCAGTTAGTATTTTTATCTACATATTTTTTGTTGCTATTCTGGCCTTACACACCACTCTGCTGACATATGAAATACAAGTCCCCATACAGTACCTTTCCCTCTACTTTATAGCAATTTTCAGAATTGCACATTTTGATGTTTTTGCCATCTATTCCCTGGAAGACATACAAAACATCTCTTACAAGGTTTGCTTCAGTTATTTCAACAGAGCCTAGAAAGAAAAGAAAACAGAATTTAGATTTGTTGGGACAATTAAGTTGGATCACAGATTCAACAAACTATGTAGATGCCTAGCAAAAAAAAAAAAAAAAAAAATAAAACCAGAAAACCTGTACATATAACCTGCAAAGATTTTTTTTTCCTGACATTTAATACAACAAACTGACAGGAAAGCCAGTAATTCCCCGTGCCTGCCTCTACCAATACCTAGAACTGTCTCAGATCTGGTCAGCTAGTGTGACGTGGCGCGCGTTGCGTTTTAACAAACACTTCAGCGAGTTCTTAAACTTGTTATCTTCTCTAATTCAATCACCAGAGCAAGTTCTGAGGCAAGCGTCACAGTAACTTCACCTTTCTTCATCAACACAGTTGAAGCTTTTAGTTTGGACTGACAGAGTAATCTCTTCTACATTCAGCTGGGAGATCATCAGAGTTAATTCAGAACGGAGAACTGCCTGTTTAAAAGCGTTATGCAATGCTGAACACCACTGTTCAGTGTAAAAAGATTAATCAAAATCAGGCTGCCAGCTGCATAACAGCTACAGAGCTGGCAAAGAGAAAAAAGTAAATACAATTTCTGAACCTCTGATTTAGTAAAGCTATTGCAGCATTCACGGAACCACAGAATGTTTTGGGTTGGAAGGGACCTCAAAGCCCACCCAGCTCCACGCCCCTGCCATGGGCAGGGACACCTCCCACCACACCAGGTCGCCCAAAGCCCCATCCAGCCTGGCCTTGAACACCTCCAGGGATGGGGCAGCCACAGCTTCTCTGGGCAGCCTGTGCCAGGGCCTCACCACCCTCTGAGTGAAGACTTTCTTCCCTATATCTAATCTAAACCCACCCTCTTTTAGTTTAAAGCCACTCCACCTTGTCCTATCACTATACTCCCTGACAAAGAGTCCCTCCCCAGTTTTCCTGTAGGCCCCGTTTAGGTACATTCTACTGTCTTGCTCATGTAACTAGTTAGATGTTAGATTACATTTGAGACTTGGGATACTGATTGATTTAAAGGAAATAAAAGATTGAAGAAGATGCCATGCAGGTCCCTGCAACTATTCCCACATGTTCTGGGCTAGATAGCACCATCTACTTTTGTGACTTCATTTACGACACCAAGACTGTAGAGATTTCAACTCTCCAGTTGATAGTAATCCAGAAATTGAGATGCTTCAACATGCTTCTTCCAAATTTGACAGCACTCTTATTCTCATCAGTCTGCCTCCCAGGCAGATCCCAGCATAAAAACAACAAAAAAATAAATTGTATTCCTGTTTTGGCAAAAGCAGTCATCACCTTAAGATGCTCTTTAAAATTCAGATTCCTTTCATAAGTCTAAGATGTACACAAGAGTGGCTAGTTCCTTTTAGGAACTCTTAGTGAGACGGTAGAAGATTTAAGTGCACTCTCCTTCAATTGCTAAATGGTACAGCAATGCTCCAGATTATACTGTCTGTGTAGGTACAGTAATAAAAAAGCTCTAGTTAACAGCAACAAACTTTAAAAGAAAAAAAACACTTGTAGTTAGAAGAATTTTATTCACAGAAATATATCTTCTTGAAAATAGTCTTTCATCTTCTGAGTACAGTTCTACTACTTCAGCAAGTGCCTACATGTAAGAAAACTTGGTCCTTATACCTATTCCACATAGGGATTAGGAGTCATGGCTGGCTAACTCAATGAAAACAAGACCTACTGCTCTTTAGAGCAACTAGTACAGCAAAAATAAGAGGCAAGGCTAGATGTGAAAGAGAGAAAAAGTCTGTCCATCCTCTTGCACATCAACAGTATTGTTAATTAGGTTCTAGTTGCCTAGTGCTGCCCTGAGCCATGCCAGTACAACTCTGTTCTATTTGCATTGTGTACTGTAACCAGTAAAGAATCTAGATGGAGTTTAAAATACATGGTAAGTTCTGCTGGGGCTCACAGATAGAGCGTATTTTAAGCTTATAAGTATCCCTGCATCATTATAGAAGAGTTATTAAAAATACAAAACACCTCATCTTTTTTTTTTAAAGCAGCCAGTAGCAGCAATGGAGGATGATAACATCTGCCATTAGCTCCCTTACTCAGAACAGTCTCCCATTTTTATAGTAAAGGCAGAGTGGGTTGAAACTTCCACAGCAGTTGCTGCAGAGATGATCCGGTAAACAATTCCTCCTTAGTTACGCTTGCGTAAATTCAGAATACATCCTCCAGACATCAGTTTCAAGTTTACAGCTACTTAAAGAAGTAAATGAGTAATATTTATCTATTTTTCTAATTGACAGTAACCTATGGCAATTGCTCTAAATAAAACTACCATAAACAATCTACTAACTAAAAAAAATAAATAGTTTTGAAGGCTCTGTATTCCAATGCACAATTCCAAGTTTTAAAAGACTGAATCACAAATACATGAGTGTATTTCATCATTCTATTCATTGAATTGTTGTTCTGACTTTCTAAAAGCAGTAGCATCTTTTGATCATCACAAGAGTGACTGCTACGTGTAACCACAATCACTTGATTCTGACAAACACTGCAATACAGTCATAATTGTTTAAGTAAACCAAAACACATCAAACCAAACATTGCAAAAACAAATTAACAACCAACTAAAGCAACTGTGGCCAAATACACTACTGTCTTGCATATTTATTTCTATCCTTCTATTGGATACATTTTAGAAAAACTCAAACAATACAACATGCTATAAAACTATTTCAAAAAACATTTAAAAATATTGGTGGTTGTAGAGAAAACAATTCATCTAGAAAGTTAAATTTTGTAGAAAGATAAATTTTACAAATACATCTTTGCTTACCACTTGTATCCCCTTCTCGCCTTGACCTTGGCACACCACGGGAGACAGTATTTGAAAAGCCTTTTGAGGTAGCGCTTTGTAAAGAAGGCTGGCTTGCCGTTAGAGTCCATGCAAGACGCGACCCTAATTGCTGACGGAGGCAGTCTCCAACACCTGGAGCTTGATAGGATTGTCTAAAAGGACAAACGGAAGAAACATCTTGAAAACCTCGACTCTATATCCATCAACTGGTTTGGGGTATGCAAATTATGGAAGATGCCCTAAACTTGAGGGCTTTGTTTATTGAAAAAAGAAACATTAAAAAAGGTGCAGAACATACAAGCCGTTTATTGTTTCATACAAACCTTAACTTCCACCCCCCGCCCCCCCGTAACAAAGAAAGGGGAGAACAAATTTAAACAAATATTATCTCATATCAGAGAATGAGGTACTTAATTCACTGAATTGTATAGATATGCTGAAGTGGATTAAAAGTGAATACAATTGTTCCTATCTCAAACCACAAAATAAAAAAAAATAATTCCTACTTGAATTTGTAGTTACATGCAAGACAGAACTAAAGGTAAGAAGAGAAAAAAAAGTTCACCTTCCTTCTACTCTGTTTAGGATAGTTTGTATCGAGTGCCTGAAGATGTGATGGAGGAGGGAGCATCTAGATAGTTCAATTTCCCTCCCTTTCTAACTTGTCATTCTTCTCACAAAAACAGCTTTAAAAGCAAAAATTTTAAGAGCAGGAATTAACTTCCTGATTATTTCTGTACCATGATGATGAAAACACAGTTGAAAATATTTACAAGTGACTTTTGCCCCTGACAGATCCTCCATCTTCCCCTACCTGAATGTAAACATTTGGAAACGTTCACTTATTCAAAATAATATTAAAAAAAAAAAAGGCACTGAAAGAATGCCACAAAGCTGTGAAAACACAGTTGTAGTGAGAGATAAAACAAGACTACAACACAAACGTTCACGTATAAAGGTGGAGGAATTCCTTTGCCCTCTCACTCACCACACCATAATTCATGGTATGGCCAAGCAGCATCAAACTTACATTATTGTAACTGAGGAGAAGAACACAGCCTGCAGGACAGAGCAACAGCGTTGTGTTTAGCATTTGTAATGCCTCAGCAAGAGCACAACACTGAATTTAGGCTGTTATACCTCAAAAAGAAAGCACATTAAGAAAGAAAAGGGCATGAACATACAGAGGAGTTTACTCCTGCCATGGGCAGGGACTCCTCCCACCACACCAGGTTGCCCAAAGCCCCATCCAGCCTGGCCTTGAACACCTCCAGGGATGGGGCAGCCACAGCTTCTCTGGGCAACCTATGCCAGTGCCTCACCACCCTCTAAGTGAAGAATTTCCTACTAACTTCTCATCTAAATCTCCCCTGTTTTAGTTTAAAGCCATTCCCTCTTGTCCTATCACTACACTCCCTGACAGAGTCCCTCCCCAGCTTTCCTGTAGGCCCCAGGGAGGCTGCGATAAGGTTTCCCTGGAGCCTTCTCTTCTCCAGGCTGAACAACCCCAACCCCCTCAGCCTGTTCTCACAGGAGAGGTGCTCCAGGCCTCTGATCACCTTTGTGGCCCTCCTCTAGACTCGCTCTAATACATCCACGTCCTTCTTGTGCTGGGAGCCCCAGAGCTGAATGCAGCACTCCACGTGGGGTCAAACGCTCACAGAAAGATCTGATTTGGGTTGCCCAGTTCACTGGCTATAGGACTAAGGAGAGAGCAGCGAAGTTGTTATAAGATGGAACAGTTTGAACAGGTCAGACCAAGAATATGTTGGGAACAGCACAGGTTCTGCTGATATTCCTAAGCGGGCAGACAGATGAAATAACCTCGCTGATATACCTGCCTATACTTCATCAGGATCACAGGATGGTGGAGGCTGGAAGGCACTTCTGGAGATCACCAACTCAAACGCCCGCTCAAAGCAGGGTCAACTAGAGGAAGTTGCCTGGGGCCTTGCCCAGGCAGGTTTTGAATGCTTTCAAGACTGGACACTACACAACCTCTCCAGGCAACCCACTCCAGTGTTTCACAACGTGGATTTCCATGACCCACTTCACAGTAAAAGAAGGTTTATGCTTCAGTGGGACTTTCTATGTCACAAGCTCTGCCAGTCTCCTCTTGCCCTTTCCCTGGGCACAACTGAGAAGAGTCAGGCTCAGTCTTCCCTGCTCAGGTACTGACACGTACTGGTTAGATTCCCCAAGCCTTTTCTTCTCCAGCCTGAACAGTCGCAGCTCTCTCAGCGTCCCCTCACGCATCAGATGCTCCAACCCCTTAACTAGTTTTGTGGTCCCTTCTCTGGAGTTGCTGCTGTTTGCTGGCCCAACTCAGGAAAAAACCTTGGTGTCCTCGGAGGCGGTTATCCGCACGGCTGGGCTTGCTGCGCAGTCGGGTGCCAGGAAGGTGGGCACTGGGAACAAGGCAGCAGGTGTCAGCGGGAGCTGGAGGGCTCTGTGCAGTGCGGGGGTCTGCCTCTCGGCCTAGGGAAAGTGGACACTAAGGAGGGAGAAGGTCAGCCACAATCCTCAGGAGCGTAGACAACTGCTGAGTGGGTTGAGTTTTGTGAGGCTTGAAGAGAAAAAGGCTCAGGGGGCTGTGGCTGAGGCTTCCAGGCTAACGGAGGACAAGCCAAATGCAAAGTTGTGGGATTTGATGAATGGTTTTGGGAGGAAAGGATGCGCTCTGTGAAATGAGCAGGAGGTTGGTATAAAACAGAAGAGCAGACATCTTGCAAAGTGTATTTCCCTATGGTGTTGTGGCAGAAGGCAGTATCCACGGATTGAAAAGAGGATTATACAAGTGTGTTGAAGGCAGCTCTGTAAACTGCCATTAAAAAGGGTGAGCAAGGGTGCATTGTCTAACACCCAGAAGGCTACAGCTGGGGTGCAGGGCACCTTAAGGGGAACAGAATGTAGAGACGGGTCAGCTTTACATGTTCTTGCACTGCATTTTTTTTTGCCATTTTTTCCCCCTCATGTGTCAGATTCATAGGGTATGTTCTGCAGCCCTTGGATCATTTTTATGGCCCTCCTTTGGGGCTTTTCTGGTCTGCCCACATCTTTTTTGAACTCTGGGGACTCAAACAGGACACGGTACTCCAGGTGTAGGCTGACAAGCACTGAGCAGTAAAGGAGGATGATCACATCTCTATCTCTGCAAGTAATGACCCTGCAGATGCAGCCCAGGATCTAATTTGCCTTCATTACTGCAGCAGCACACTGCCAACTTATGTTCATCTTGTTGTCCACCAGGACCCTGCTGCTTCCCAGCCACACAGAACCTAGCCTGTACTGAGCTCTTCAGCTGTGTTGTCCCTGGTACAGGACCTTGCATGAGTCTTTATTAAACTTAGTACAATTCTTGCATGCCCCCTCTTCCAGCCTTTTCAGGTGTCTCAGTAAATGACTCTCCCTACTGAGATGTTGTACTGGGTCTGGCTGGGATGGAGTTACCTTTCCCTGCAGCAGCCCACACAGTGCTGTGCTCTGCACATGTAGCTAGAAGAGCACTGGTATCATATCAGTGTTGTGTCTACTGCTGAGCAACGCTGGCACAGCACCAGGACTCCCTCCAACCCCCCCCAGCCAGCAGGCTCAGAGTGGGCAAGAGGCAGGGAGGGGACATCCCTAAAACCAAAGGCATACTCCATACCATGTGTTGTCACACTCAGCAATAAAAGGTGGGAGAGGGGAAGGAGAGGGGGCCTCTCGTTATGAAGCCACCCACCCTTCCCAACAACCGCTATGTGTATTGAGGCCCTGCTTCCTGGGACATGGCCAAGCAACACTCATTGATGGGAAGTAGAGAGTAATTTCTCTTCTCTGTGCTTCTATGCAGCCTTTGCTTAATTTCCCCCCTCCCCCTTCCTTTTTCCTTTAATTAAATTATCCTTATCTCAACACAAGTTGTTTTTTTCCAGTATATTTTCTTCTCAGCCTCTTCTTCTACGGAGGGGGAGTGAGAGAGCAGTTGTGGTGGAGTTCAGCTGCCCAGCTTAGTAAAGCCACCACACGTCTACTTCATCACCCAGTTTAACATCTGCAGACTTGCTGAGTGTGCTTTCAGTCCCATCACCCAGATCACTTACGAAGATGTTGAAAAGCATGGGGCATAGGCATGGTATCTGTCCCTGTGGGATCACAACTTATGACAGGCTGCCAGCCTGAGTAAAAAAACATTGAACACCCCACTCTGAGCAGTTAGCCAATTTCCTAATTACCTCAGACATCCACCCAATCTGTATCTTGGCTGTTAAGAAGAATACTTACCTCCTTCCTTCCCTCTGACACCTTCTCCAATGTTTAGATCAAACCCATGAGCTACTGGGTGCTTTAATGAATCACTTAACTACAGCTTTCTGGCTGTAACTAAAAATGCAAGTTTGGAAGTACGCTGATAACCAGAGAAGGTGAAGGAACCAGTTATAGCTTCATTATTAAAGTGAAATATGATGTGTAAAGTCCAATGTCTGCATTTATGTACCTATGCAAAACCAAAGTCTGATCATAAAGGCACCTGCCATCAGCCTGAGGACAGTGTCTTTAGAACATCTCTGGGTACTTGTTCAAGTCTGGTCACAACTGCACCTTCCAGTAGGCATTATCAACACCAAAATATCAGCTGTGTCACCAAATCATGGACCCTAAGAGGACTATAGATATTAGTAATGGACTAGACTGATGTAAACACAGCAATTTCAGAGTTTAGAATATGCCTGGACATGGCTCTCACTTGCTTGTTTACACGGAAGATTATGCTCTCTGATGAATTGTACATAACGGTTACAAATAAGCAACTAGAAGAGCTTGTACACTTAGCACATTGATTTCAAATCTAGGTTAAACTGTTTGTTGTTGAGTCTTCCTTTTTTTTTTTTTGTGCGTGTACAAGTCAACTCCTCAGGCCAACATCAATAAATCTGTCATTACTCTTACAAACAATGGCATGGTGAGAGAGGTAAATCCTTGGCACAAGGAACTTTGTTCTCCAAAATATTGTTCTTAGGAACATTTGCATGTTAAACAGAAGCTAGAAACAAACCCTGGCAACTCCCATTAGAACATGAGCTATGCCTGTAAGTACGATCAAGTTTGTGTACTGTAACTGTCAAAAAAGCATCGTACGAAGGAAATACAGTGACAAGAAGTCCTAAGGATTTAACTGATTCAATAGAAAGAACAAAACACTGAAAATCTAGATGAAAAGCTGATTTTGTAACAAAATCCCACACAGAAAATTTATTTTGACATCAATCTGTACTGTACCATTTATCACAGGTCAAGAATGCTAAACTGATGCTAAAATCAGTTAAAGGATGCTGACATTGACCTAAATATGGCATGCCTTTATTCTTTTCAATATAAATAGGCCATCATCCCAAGACCTTGGTAGAAAAGGTACTGCTTGGTAGTGTCCTACATTAACAACAATCTCTGCCAATTACAAAGTAGATTTTTTTTTGTTTTTTCTTTCAAGTAAGTAAAAATCATTTGAAAAAGCAATGGGATTGCCATAAAACAACCCAAAGATTAAAAACATATATGTTTCAAGATAGAAGATGGCTTTTTCCTACTCTTTTCATCCTAAGAAGGAAGCAAATAGAAACCCTTGTTTCCAAGGGGAAATCCCTTTCCCTGGGACCCCTAGAAACAGATACTTAAACAGTCTCCAGTTTCCTCTCCAACTAACTGTATGATAGTCATCAAAAGGGGATCAAAGATAGGCTATCCCAGATTACATAAAACTGCAGAGAAGGTGGTGGTGGAGGAAACTAGAAGAGGACAAAAAGCAGATAATCTCTAGTCTTCTCCAAACATATTTATGAACTTAAAAGGCTTAATTTACCCTGGAAGGAGTGACTGTGGAGTTGGTGTTGGCCCATTGAGGGCATACAGGCTGATGCTGCTGATCCCACTGCTCCCCATGCTGCCAGAACTCTGGGCAGATTGAGCATTGCGGTCTTGGTAATTCAGCGGAAGGCTTTGAGGTCTGGCATAGTAATAAGGGGTTGAGTGAGCATCCCGTGGCAATGCTTGAGCAAAAAGCGTGGCATAACTTGATACCTGAAAAGGAAGCGAGTTAGAAAAAGAAGAGTTTTGTGAGTTGTTCTAAGTCATGTCTTAAGTTAACAGTAGCGTAATATTCAAGAATGCAAAAATAACTGAAGACCATGATTATGCTAAGATTTTTTTTTTTGCTAAAATTAAGATGACAAAAGAGCAAGTCCCTTACAGTAAGCAAAAGTCCTTTTAGCAACATCGCTTATTTTTGACTGTGAATTGTCAATAGCAGTAACTCTAAAAGCACTTTGGCTCTAGCAGAGCTGCAACCAGAGAAAGAATTTTCCTCTCCTTACTCCATTTCAAACTCATTAGTACATGAGCAGACATTACACCACCAAGCAGAAAACAAAACCATCTAGCAAAGTCACAGCTCAAGCTACAAGTGATAGACAGCTCAATTTTGCATTCACTTATAAAAAATCACAAACACTTGTGCCAAATGTATTCTTCCTTTTAACCTCACACACAACAACCACACACGATCTGGTTTCTAGAATCGTTTAAGTCTGGACAGTGACTCAATGACACCCAAACTAAGGAACATATGTTCACCTTTTCTCAGAACTAGCCAGTATCTTCTCACTTACCTTATTAGACTGCTTACGGGGATCTTCACTGAGACTAAGCAAGAGGTAGAGTATTGACCATTTATTTTTCAAAATGCCCTTTCAAAAAAAAAAAGAATTTATAAAGACTTACAACCAACTCATTGATCTATAATTTTTATTATCCAGTCTACTAGAATGTGCACATTTAAATTAATTTACCATAAAACTAACACCAGCTTGGAACTGCACTCCTAAATAAACTGGGAGTGTGCAATATAGCCTCTGTAACACTATTTTGAGCTTTCTCTACTACGTTCATGTCATGAACTATCGCATGCTCTGAGATCAGTAAGTACTTAAATTTAAAATTCATTGCTACTAAGAAAAACAATTTTATAGATTTGAACTTTTACCACCATTCCTACACACTTTCACCACTTAAAACATCTTCGACTTGGATCCAACTCTAACCTAAAAGTAAAGAAGCTTTTGGTACAATAGCTAGCAAAGAACTGTCTTTTCTTCCCCTTCCCCTTCACCCTCCTTTTCAGGGAGGCTTCAAAAGTTTGAAGGTGAGAGCAAACTGAGGGTAAATTTTCTGTTACACAGAAAACATCTTTCACATTAATTTTTGTTGTGAAAAAAACGACGTACAAATGACAACTATTTTATTACTGCCCAGCATATTCTATTGTGCTAAATACTTGACTGCTGCTAATCTGTTCTGGATTCTCCATAAAGTTATTTTTCACCTACCTCAGATAAATTTGTCCTCACATCTTCACCTCCTTTTACCCAATTCATTATCATGAATCATGGGCTTCTATACACTAACATTTTTTTCCCCAATCAGTATACCAACACACAGTACTCTTTGATTTATATTAATGTCAGCAGAACCAAAGCCAGCAAACCCTTAACCTTTAACAATAAAAACCTGTGACATAAATTCAGAAGCATGAGGACTGTTTAAGCCCTAGATTAATAAAAAACTTGCAAGGCATTGCCATAAAACAAGAAGAAACAGAAAAGAAAGAGCTGTCCAGAAACAGCTCTATAACATCAAAAGAATGCCTGTGCGCGTTCAGTTTCTTTACACATTTATTACACTACCTGCGAACTGAGCTTTCTGTAGAGTTCTGAAAACAAAGCAGCATCTGCTTCCCTTCTTTGTCGTACAACTGAAAAAAAATACAGATTAAAGAACTGAAACAAGTATAGTAATCACATCATAAATTATATATTGTGGTAAATTGGAAAACATAAGCATAATTATGTTTTCTTGGGTAACTGTTTCACTTTTGTCACTCAGACTTTTGCCTGTTTTCATGTTATCTGCACTCCTGCCCCTGAAAGTTCTTGCAGCAGGAGTGACCTAATACAAGCAACTGTTTCTCTTAGAACAAGAGACATCTTTTAAATTTTTTTTTTTTATTATTTATTATTATTGTTATTTTGAAGTCTAGCTTACCTTTCTGTAGGTTTTGGGAATTAACACAACTGAAAACAGATACGGGTAAGAATGTCATAAAGCAATTTAGAAAACAAAGTGTGATTTACATATTAGGCAATGAAAGAAACAAAAATAGCAATGTTATTTGGTCAAAGCCAAGCAGAACTTCAATGTCACAGAATTTCTATATATTAAGGAAAATAACAGTTTTGATTACAGCCAGTTATATAATAGGAGTCTTTGCTCAGAGCTTTAAGCTTTTAAACTTTAAACTTTTTTTTAAACTTTTTTTTTTTAAACTTTTTTTTTTTTAAACTTTTTTTTTTAAACTTTTTTTTTAAACTTTTTTTTTAAACTTTTTTTTTTAAACTTTTTTTTTTAAACTTTTTTTTAAACTTTTTTTTTAAACTTTTTTTTTAAACTTTTTTTAACTTTTTTTTTAAACTTTTTTTTTAAACTTTTTTTTTTAAACTTTTTTTTTAAACTTTTTTTTAAACTTTTTTTTAAACTTTTTTTTAAAACTTTTTTTAACTTTTTTTTTTAAACTTTTTTTTTTAAACTTTTTTTTTAAACTTTTTTTTTAAACTTTTTTTTTAAACTTTTTTTTTAAACTTTTTTTTTTAAACTTTTTTTTTTAAACTTTTTTTTTTAAACTTTTTTTTAAAACTTTTTTTTTAAAACTTTTTTTTTAAAACTTTTTTTTTAAAACTTTTTTTTTTTTAAACTTTTTTTTTTAAACTTTTTTTTTAAACTTTTTTTTTTAAACTTTTTTTTTTAAACTTTTTTTTTTAAACTTTTTTTTTTAAACTTTTTTTTTTAAACTTTTTTTTTTAAACTTTTTTTTTAAAACTTTTTTTTTTAAACTTTTTTTTTTAAACTTTTTTTTTTAAACTTTTTTTTTTTAAACTTTTTTTTTTAAACTTTTTTTTTTAAACTTTTTTTTTTAAACTTTTTTTTTAAACTTTTTTTTTTAAACTTTTTTTTTAAAACTTTTTTTTTAAACTTTTTTTTTTAAACTTTTTTTTTAAACTTTTTTTTTTAAACTTTTTTTTTTTAAACTTTTTTTTTTAAACTTTTTTTTTTTAAAATTTTTTTTTAAACTTTTTTTTTTAAACTTTTTTTTTTAAACTTTTTTTTTAAAACTTTTTTTTAAACTTTTTTTTAAACTTTTTTTTAAACTTTTTTTTAAACTTTTTTTTAAACTTTTTTTTAAACTTTTTTTTAAACTTTTTTTTTTTTTACTTTTAAGCTTTAAGACGTCTTCAGAAAACCAACTTCATATCAGAAAGTCACATTTAGAAAAAAGGTAAGACAAGATCTAAGGAAACTTTAATAATAAAACAATTGCTGCTTAACATTAGACGTGCTAATTAATACTAAAGGCCACTGCAAAGTACATTTTAACAAGTCACCTACTGCAAAACAACTCCAAAATAAATATAAAGTTAGGGGGATGTATCCAATCATGACCACTAACATCTAACTAGAAGATGAAGTTGGGGAGAAAGAAGATGAGGGAGATAAACCAGCTTCATTGTTCCTTGCCTGTTGAGGGAATAGGCAAAAGCAGAACAAGGGTATATGCTGACGTGCTGCTTAGTACTGGCCAAAACACATAGAAATTCAATGTGCAGAAGTGTTTATTGTAGAATACAGTGTTTCGGAGTTGCATCTGGAGAAACTCCGATGGGCTTATTTGCCTATCAGGAAGTAATGGAAGCTCTGATTTAGCAAAAAAAAACGTGCTTTAAAAGGTTACAAGAGAGCTGAGAAGAGCTGAGAAGCTGCTGAAATCATTATCTGGCTTTTTAAAAGGAATGCCTCACAACCTCATTGGATTCACCAAGTAACACCTGACTAAAAAAGCAGCATAGAGCACAATGTAACATAACCACAATTTAACTTATACTATCACAGTCTAATGCTTTGGCTTTGAGAAGGTGGTTGTAGATAAACTTGTAGAAAAACTGAAGGCAAGAAATATCAGGAAAGTTGTATGAACAATGACTCCATCCATCCCCAGAATGCTCATTCATTAGGTTTCACACAGGTGCTCATGAAGTTAATTATGCCAAACAGTAATATTTTAAGATACACCTCAAAAATATCAGTCTTCCAAACCAAAACTGGAATTTATGAAGTCCAAATAATATTAAAATTAAAGAAGTACAATATTAATTGTTCTTTATTTCTGTGGTGGCTAAGATAGAGAAAATGATTCATACTGCAGCAAAGGAAAATTAAGCTGAGCATTCAGAAGCATCAGAACTGTTAATACAAACAGCCACTCAGGGACGGCAACTAGGGGATTCCTGGAATTTCTATCACAAGCTTTTCAAGGACAGTCATAACAAACAGAACTGTCTGTGAGGCAGAGTGGTCCCATCTTCAGAGGAATAAAATGATTAGATAATTTACTGAAAAACTTCCACACATATCTAAGAAACAAAGATGCACGTACGTTCTTTCTTGATTTTCTCTGCTACAAGAAATTCATCCCGTTCAACGGTGGGAGCAAAGTTGCTTCCAATAACTCTCACTGCATACTGAAACTGCTGGGCTGCATCAGCTGAAAGGAAGAAGAAAAAACCTCTCAGTTAAGCAGACTGCTGAATTTCTATTAAAAGGGAAAGAACAAAACAGTTAAAGACATAAGATTACTTTGCTATGACTGAATTTTGCATAAATGTACCCAGCTTAGATCAGGTACTGCTATATTACGTTCCTTAGACGCACTTCTAACCAGAGGGCAGTGAAGTCCAGTTTACCCGTGAGCAGGTATTTCAAACACACTCACCTATACATACCCTATAAAGAGTAATATACAGAAATTTGTAAATAAACCTTTCCTATTCTGTTCTGACGGAAGAGACACTTAGGTCTGCCTAGTCTAAGAGAGCACTGGCAATCTTGAAGTTGCCCTGCAGCTCTCCACAGCCTGAAGCCCTGCGGGACTGGGCACAAAGTCATGCAATTTGGGTACACATAGGAACAACGCAGCCATGTTCACCAGGTACATTCTCTCATCCAGCACCAAACTGGGTTATCCTACCTGTGGATGTGAACTCAGATGTCTGCAACAGTGGTTTTACCAGTTTGTGCGTTGTTTTCAGATGTGGTTTTTGTTTGTTTTAAAACCAGTTTACATGGTTTTACCACTTCAGGTCAAAGCTAGCTCAGAGATACCTGCATCTTATTCCAATGCATAACCCACAAGCCAGTGATCTCCCTCCACTACTCTTTCATCATGCAAAGGTTCTAATTTTAATCTCGTTGCCAAAAATATTGATGCAAGCATCTCTGCTTTGTGGGAAGATTATTAATCTGGTAACACAGAGATAGGGACAGCTCGGCATTAATGCCCCTACAGCTTAGTCACAATCCCACTTACTGATATGGAAGACAATCAAGCAGTTAACCCTATGGACACGTTGAGTGCCATTTGAAGTGCAAAGTGCTGGATAAGTTTCTAATCTTCATATAGGAGTAGCTATAATAACACAAAGGGAAAACTTTATGAGAAAAGTAAAGCACCTAAGTGTGTAGAAACAAAGAACCACAGAAAGGTTTGGGCTGGAAGAGACCTCAAAGCCCACCCAGTTCCAACCCCCTGCCATGGACAGGGACACCTCCCACCAGCCCAGGCTGCCCAAAGCCCCATCCAGCCTGGCCTTGAACACCTCCAGGGATGGGGCATCCACAGCTTCTCTGGGCAAAGTCTAGCATCAGCTACACATTTCCTGATTTCAGGGAAAAACACTACTCAATTCCGGGTATTAGGTCCGTTTTATATATAAAAACACTGCATGCCAAGGCACGTTCTACTCAGTTAAGCAGTTAACTTACAGAGAAAACTGAAGTGCAAACTAAACTTGGTACAGCAATGGTTCAGCCAAGGAAATAAGAAGGGATGCTGGTTTGGACAAACACTATCAAAAGGAAAAGGGAAATGGAATAGGACAAAGGTCCACTGGAATCAGAGATATTGAAAGACTTCCTAAAGTGGCAGGTAGGGAAACAGGCCCCTAAAAACCATGCTGGGTCAGTTAACTATTTGCACTAAATTATTCCAGACAATAATACGAGTTATTGTATCTTCCGTTAATTCCTCAGTTGTGCCCTCAGGAGCAGCTGGGACAGTTAGGTTTCTCTAGTCATTCTTAGGTATCTTTTCTTAGATATCTTTTGTTATAGTGACTCGATTAGAACTACAATTTAAAAATAAAATTGCTAAAGAGAGTTTCAAGTCAAATGACCTGGATGAACTAAAGTCAGGATAAGGTCCAAGGGTTAATGTCAGAGTACTTGATCATTACAAAATGTGCCTAGATTAAATAATTAAAAAACTGATTATGGACTAAAAAGTGTGAGAGCGAAAAAGATCTCTAGTAAGTTAGGTCAATGTTATAGAAAAACATGAAAAGGAAGCAATTAAAAAAAAAAGAGGTGTCTTAAAAACACACACAAATTCAACCACAGCAAAGCCACAGGCACCTCCCCATAGAGTTTCTCTTCACTAACGAGGCGCATTACTCCGGTTTTCTAAGGAAAACAATGTTTAGGAGTTCATTTCTATACTCATCTCCACCACCCTCTCTTACCACCCTTTAAAAAAAAAAGGAAAACGAAAGCCAAAAATCCCAGAGGTCTCCACGAGGCGACTGGCAGAACCACCACCCAAATAACCTTGCCAGGGGGTCAGAATGCAGCACAAGCTCAGCAGTTCGGCAGTCTCACTGGTCTGTCAGCACAGGTTTAGCAGTGTCAGGTACTGCCTCCTGCCCAGACTGAAGCCAGAGAGCTTGGAGGAACAGAGACGTGTTTGACAAGAGAAATTTTTGATGAGAGAAAGTACAGAAAGGGAATGAAAGAACAAGCTGGCACCACTGCAGCCGAAAAACACTGAGGTTCTACTGAAGAGAAGACCTGAGACAAACTTTCATAACCTTACTGAATCAACTTACTTCCTACACATTTGTAATCTTGCAATATATCATAGTATGTGCATCTTAACAAGTATTTTTATTTTCAAGTCTACTACATATTTTATTATTCAACATCCTGCTGCATCTGGACAATACAGCATTACTCATTCAGCTGCTTCTGCCAACTTCTCAGTATGTTATGATAATTACTAAGTCTAACGCTTAGAGAAAAAAATAGAAATCAGAGCACTCTTATTTTTTTTTTAAACCAGTCAGCAATGCATAATGTTTTTCCTTTGTAAGCAAGGCTGTATGTACTGTTTACTCACTTCTTTTTGTTTCTGAAAAAAATTATCAGTCTTTCAAAAAAGATTTAAGTGCTATGCTTCTTCTCTGATGTTCCCTGTGGTTTTACAGGTTCAGATTAAATTCAAATGAACCAAGATTCATACGAAGAGAAATCAAGTGAGTTTACTATCTGGTACTTCATAATCACCTGATGCAATGATTACAAAATCCAGCAAAGATGCATACAAAGTCTCTAAAGACTCTCTGGAGTCTCATTTCTTCAAGAGACCTGACTCAAGAAGACAGCTAGCTATACATGGCTGCAAGGCTTTTTATTTTTGTTGCTGTTGTATTGTTGTGCACGTGTGCATGAGAAAAAGATATCAGAATACGGACTTACCTTCAAAATAATGGAAGAAAAATCATGGACTTCACTACCTGCCTGTTTTCCAATCTGCCTTTGACACCAGAGTTTAGGATTATCTATGTTTTTCGTTTTCTGTTACAATGGAATATTGATGGCAAGACAGAGACAAAAATTTGTATGCAGGTTTCTAGACAAAAGTCTTGAACATTTAAACCTAAGTTCTCAATCTAATAAAAAACACAATAGGTAATTTATCAACAGTACAAGAAAAAAATCTGCTACTTAATGGGGAGGCTTTGACAACAGTCATAAATGACCTTCTATTTCAACATGAACTATAGCAAGACTACTTAAACACAGAAACCTAGTAGAGTTTTTCCATACTATCATAAGAAGGCATGTGGGAAAGATCTTTAGTTGAAAGACTACAATTCCATCAAAAAAACTCTGAAGATTAAACCTGTTACACTATTAATGGCATGGCCCAAAGTTATCCATGCTACACATACAGATTTGCACTGGAAATGCAACAGCATTGTCATAACAGTGTTGTTTATTATTATTATTTTTACTATGTTTTATTTAGCTTCTCTTGCTTTAGTCATATAGAGTCCAGCTTCTTTTACAAGCAGAACTCCTTGCTAAGGGAGTTTCCTCAGCAGCAAGTTACTTCTTACAAGTCTGTAAAATAACTTCAGTACATGAAGCGATTAAGCACGACTTAATACTGATCTCTGTCAGTAAAAATAAAGAACTGCATCGTGTATAAGTAATAGACGTTTAATTGCTTCCCTCTTCAAAAAGCAGTTGTTGAGACAGCAGACAGGTTTAAGACACACAGGTGTGTGCCTATGTATGTGCACATGCCTCTCCATCAAAAAGTCATTCAATATAAATCTGTTATGGAAGAGCAAGTTCAAGGGATGTGATGCAGGGCGCTGATACAGCTGTTCACAGGGGAAAGGGGGAAACCACACCAAGCAGGACTCATTTTCCAAAGGCCTGATCAAATAATTTGAAGCAGACAAAGACGGACATTACCCCTTCAGTAATATGCATATACACAGAAAATTAATTATACCTGTAGGCAGCCATACAGTTAAACAAAGCAACAGCACTTGCAAATCACAAAAAAAGTTAAAAAGTCTCTCATTTGAGCGGAGCAAGCTATCAATAGCTCAGAGATCCACAGTCCACCCAGCCATTCATACCTTCCTAAAAACAGTGAGGTATAAAAACTGAACTGCTTCCAAAGGCAGATAACATTTTAAAGTCACACAAAGTGCAAGTTTAGCACAGGCAAAAAAATAGAGAAGCAATACATAAGAAGAATTTGGTAGTACGAAAAGAATTGAGTAGTACAAGAAGGTGAAGTTCAAAGGAAAAGTTGAAGAAAAAGTAGAATCACTTGGGCAGCATACTTCCAAGAAGCCAGTATTTCAGACCAAATACTGAAATCCAGCAGGTCTTTTGCTAAGAAGCAGCTTTCAACTTTACCTACAACTCTAGGAAATGGATTGAAATTCACTTCACAGTCTTACACTTTTTTTTTCCAACATAATTGGTTACAGGTCTCTAAGTTTAAAGGGAAAAAAGGCTACAATTGCTGCTTCTGTTTTCAGGACTTGTTTCAAACCATGAAACTATTATGATTGTTAGAGATCAAACACTTGGTTATTTTAACTTGCCTGTAAGTGAAACCTAGAGGACATTTCTGAAAAAAAGAAAGTTCATCTAGACCAGTCAATAATCACTTCCTTAAAACACTTCAGAAATTAGCAAGCTCTCCATTATTTCCTCTTCCAGACAGCTGCCTCTTCCCAAACAACAGCTCTGTTCAAATAGAGATACAGCATTATTGAAAAACAATGACATTAAACCACATGCAATGTTCCATGGGTGGTAATGAATGACTATTGCTGAAAAATACTCAAACACCGTTACTGTAAGCTAACGCATGCTCACAAAAAGCTTTTTTTTTTTTTTAATAGTAGCAGTGTGTTTGCTAAACACCTAATGTGCTACTGTTGCAAAACTAAGCATCAAAGCTGTAAAATTTGAGAACCTGCTCACACATGCTGTGAGCAGCTCCTGATTTCATCAATACAGCAATGCTGCTACGTCTTCTTTACGCATCATAGCTGTATCAAAAGCTTTATGTCAGTACGAATTATCAGGAAAGAAAACAATTATATTAATATAAGATGCCATATACTGATAAGCTAAAATACCAGTCTGAAATGCCAAGCAATGTTATGATTCTATTTCTATTGGCCTTCACCTTTAGAGAAGTTTAAGATAGCTAAATTCATTAAGAGTAATAAAAATATATAAAACGTAAATGAACAAGTAGTCTCTAACGCTAATTTTTACTGAAGCATTTAGAATTTATTTTAAATTAACAGTCCTTTAAGTAACCACACTCCTGTCCTACACACACACACACACTTGTCCTTACTCACAGGAGATGCACAAGATTTGAAGCACAGCACATGAAACACAACCATTCTTTAACTCTGTTAATATCACTGGTTCTTGTTGCATTGTCTGTAAAAAGATGTGAGGAACATCCCAGTGAACTATCAGCAACATGGGTAGATAGTCTGCTTGTAACTTTCCCCTTGCTATGACCTTTCATCTAACTTGTATGTAGTAACAGAAGCAAATGCAAAGTGACAATTAAACCTCCATTTCGTCTTTTGAATAAACTCAGTGTTACTCCCCCCCCCCAAAAAAAAATTAAACTTTTTTTCCAATTCTTCGGAGCTTAAAAGTAAAATAAAAATGTAACAACAAGAAAACCACTGAGATGACAGATTAAATTAAGGCCATAGCAAGGGCCTCTGATAGCAGATTCCTCTCCAAAGATTGAAATACCACTTTCTAGAGCACGCATACCTCCAAACACTAAAGGAGTTTGACATACAAAAATCTTTTTAGGCTTCAAAAACAGGGAGATACAGCTTTAATATTAACAGCAGTATCATTTGATGTACTAAGAGCTTTTAAAACTGACACACTAACTAGTATGGCAGTCTACAAAGTCTGACTGTCTGAGACTTCCAAGAGGTTTCCGAAAGATAGCTAAGAACAAGAAACTCTGTCAGGAGCATTAAATTCATGCTCAGGGAGCAGCATGCAGCCTTGCACAACTGCTGGAGTCCACAGATGAGGAAGAAAGTAAGTCATGGAAGTTACTGCACAGGCAGACAAGTTCTCTGCAAGATCAGGTGTTAGTGTAAAAGTGAGGTGGATAAACTGGATAAACCCAGAAAGGTTGCCCACCAACTCTTAGACACTGTGAGGATGTAAGGAAGAGCGAGGCCAGCAATCCCATCACAGAGCACCGGGGTCCCCGGCTAACTGGGACTGGTGGCTGCAGACAAATGGTGCCACAAAAAGAGAGGGCTTCCAGCCCTCACTTAGGCTATAGCACAGGAACAGAGGTCTTTCAAAACTTTCTTTCGTTCTAACAAAAATATTGACGTATGCTTGTTGTTTGGTTGGTTTTTAGTTCTTCACATACCTCAATAGATCTTGAAACAAGTTTCTCAGACGCAGAAGAGTTTGCCAAAAACAAAAAAAACAGCAACTAGGACTATGCAGCTGATTGATTTTGGAAACGCGGGAAGCCATCTATATAGTGGGTGGTCCCAAAATCAGGGATGGAGAAAGAACGGCTCTACTGCTGGACAGCTCTGCTGTCACAGTGCATCACAGCACAAATTCACTTCAACACAGATCTCAGACAAGTGGGGAATGCAGGACGTCACAGGTAGAAGCAGATCCCCCAGCTGACAATGGGCTCGATCGGATTTGCTGAAGGCTTCAGGCATGGCATTACAGAGTAAGACCACTCTTAACTCACATCAGCTGCAGCACGCTATTACAATACAGACATCATAAACTGAACCCTTCAGCACCTACTGAAGCTATAGCTGCCTTGCTAATGTAATAGCAAACAAGCGCTGAGCAGGATAGTAGCCAAGCAGATGAAGCCTTCTGAAGTACAGAGAAGCACAGCAAGTGTACAGGCAGAAAGATCCATTAGATCAACGAATCACAGCTCCTTTCTATTATTAATCCATATTAATTACTTCAATAACTTGTACTTTACTAGAGCACTTATTCTAGGAAGGTATCAAAAGCTAGCATTTCAAGAAGTTCACAGCAGGATAACCACATAAGTGGTTAAAGATGACTGTGTGGACCTAGCTACAGCTTCTTGTGACTATTTTTAATTTATTACAGTACTTTCTACCAAAAAACTCCACAGAAGTAATTACACATCATAAATCATTTAACAGAGACCAAACTAATCATACTTGTAAAACCTGTTTCAAAAAAAAAAAAAGAAAAAGAGAATGTGTATACAAAGCAGCTTAACTTCATCAGCACCCAAGGATGGGAGAAGTTGCATGCACACCACTAACTGCACGCCAATACCGTACTTCAGACTTGTCCAGTGCTGAAATGAAATCAGTTAAAAGCTTGAAAACCAGTTAGATGTTAGGTAACACAGAAAAAAGCCATACACACCTTTCATGACTGGGATTTCATCCACAAAGACCTCCTGCATTATTGTCTCTATGAACTGTCCGTCAGTAGCTGGGCTGCTGACATGCTAACACGCATGCTACAGCTGACTGTTTCAGGAGAAGCCTCATGTTAAAAGGGTGAGTCTTTAGTGCTCAAGTCCCTTATAACACAAGAATAAAGAGCATGTAAATATGAGCTTCTAATCTGCCACACGCATAAAACTGTGGGCAACAATAAGTGCAGTGGGTAAAGCCTTTTTTTTTTTTTTTTTTTAAAGTTGTTTAAGAAATCCTTCAGTAGGAGCTGAAGGATTCTAATAAGTTCTCGGGTAAGTGAGCAGACAGTGGACTACTGGCTGCACACAGCAGCTTACCACGATTTGGGGCAAAATTTCTCCTTTGTCACACACACCTGAGACATCTTAGTTACATGAGTGGAATCTCACCATACAGGAATAGGTTCAGCACTTATTTTTTAAAAATATCAGAGTTCTCCTCCATGTTTTCACACATCCAGCTGGCACCCTCCAGTCAGGAGACAGGGAGATGTACAGAAACTAAGGCTTGAAAAAGAAGGCTACACGTAAAGTCAGTAGAAGTGGCGCACCTCTCCTCACTACCTGTACCATAACTGATAAACATGGAGTTTTCTAAGCGTAATAAACGTAAGTAAGATACCCAATACCAAGAAACAAGCTTGGATTAAGTTGAAATTCACCCTCAAATTTAAGAAAATCGGATTCAGCATCAGCAATATAGAAATAATGGCCTAAAAGAGGGTTCCAGCACTGCCATAAAGACGATTTATTTATTTTTTAAAGCAGAAATAGCACAATAAATTTGAGATTTATGGTAGTGAAAAAGTTTGAAGCGCTCTTACATATAAGCATACATCAACTGTATTAGGAAATGTTTTCTAGGGAATTTTAAAAGTGAGAAACAGCTTTAAAAGCCAAGCTATAATAGCAGCTTGGAACTGTAGGCCGATGTGAAATATCCTTTAATATACAATTAGACTAGTTACCAAAATACATATGATTACATAAAAGCGCATGAGGTGTTACACAGCTTACAAGCTAAAAGTGATTTGGGGGAGGTAGGGGAAGAGTAGGAGCCACATCCTGAGAAAAACCTCACACCAGAGATTCCTGACACTGAATTCCTACAGACTGACAGTTCTGGAAATGGGATGTTCATGGCTTTGCAGGTGATTTTTTTTTGAAAATGGAAAGGGAAATTAGACTCAGATCTCTAAAAGCATGGGGGGGGGGGGGGGGGTGCGGAGGTAATTTACACCTCATCACTTGTTTTCTACATTTTAAAGATAACTCATTTATAGGCCATGCTTTAGCCAGTTTGAACCAAATTTTGTACAACAGGTCAACACTCAAAGGTATCAACCACTATCATGCAAATACCCAAAGGCAACCTGGAGTGACTTTTCAGAAGGAAAAGAGCGCACGTAAGGCACTTCAGAGCTACTAATAACATGGCAGAAGCCCTCTCCCGCTCAAAAAACGGATACCACGAAAGCTAGGTCATGAATTTCCCCGCCGAGCACTGCCCACAAACAGAGCAACTCAGAAAGGAGCCGGGGCCCCGCTTCTCCTGCGGGGCCACCGCGGCACCGGATCGGCACCGGATCGACACCGGAGCGGCACCGGAGCCCCCCCGGGATGGGGGCGGCGGGCAGCCGTTACCTTCGCTTTTGCCCAGGATGCGGCAGCACAGGCTCTGCAGCAAAACGTTGGGGGATTTTTGGTCCGGAGTCGCCATCGCTGCCGGGGAGGAAGAGGAGGAGGAAGAGGAGGAAGACGGCAGGGAGGCGAAGAGGCGGCCCCCGCCGCCCCGCGCAAGCAGCCGGCAGCGCGCTGGGCCGCTCGCCTACGGCGCCATTTTAACGTAGCCCGCCGAAAGCCGCAGCGGCCGCCGGCCCGCACCCACAGCGCCGCTGCGAGGGGCGGCCCCGCCGCGCCCAGCACGGAGCCGCCACCGCGCCCCCGAGCCCCGGCTCCGCCCCGCCGCCAGGACCCGCCCGCCCGCCCGGCCCCGGGCCCCCCGGCAGGGAAATGGCGGGCGCCGGGCGCGCCCCTCGCTGGGCTTTGGGGGTGGGAGCGGCGTTGTGGGGCCGGCTGGGACAGCCGAGTAGGGTTGTAGGAGAGTGGCAGGCTTAGAGCTCACGGGATGGCTCTTCAAGTCCTCCTGATGCTGGGTTTAGGCTCTTGGGAAGCAAGGTGTAACTCGATGAAGTTAGCAGAACGTCATACCGTGTCAATAAAGGGGGTTGCACCTCCACTAGGTGAAGGGAAGGCTTCAAATCTTAATTTATTTATTATTATTTTTTTGGTGCCAAACACCGAAAGAGCCTCCGTTCAGCTCTCCATGGCTTGCCAAGCATGGGCAGCCCAGTGCCACCACCAGCATTACCTCAGGTGGACATGGTGTCATGGAAGGGGTTGCTCCACCAAGCAGCGAAGACATCTAAGACATTAAGACATCTACTGTTCCCATCTACAAAAACAAACAAACAAACAAACAAAAAAGACTGACAGGAAGTGGTGTTGCTCTACAAAATCTTTAAGTTCTAAGGGAATCCAGTCACTGGCAAATACCCTGTTACTGCTTGTGGATGGGTATTACAAATTCTTTCTGTCAATTTTAGCAGTACTAGTTGTGTCATATTTCTAAAATCTGAAGACATTATAGAGGTGCAAGGTTGTCTCTAAATTGTAGAGGTGTGGATTTGAAGGGTGGATAAGGAATAGGCTGGATGGCTGCAACCAGGGACTTAATGTCAACAACTCAAAGTCCAGGTGGAGACCAGTGAAAAGTGGTGTCCCCTGGGGGTCTGCTGGGACCAGTACTGTTCAATACCTTTATTAATGACAAGGACAGTGGGATAGAGTGCACCCTCAGCAAGCTTGCCGATGACACCAAGCTGAGTGGTGCAGCCGACACACTGGAGGGAAGGGATGCCATCCAGAGGGACCTGGACAGGCTTGAGAGGTGGACCCACATGAACCTCATGCCACTCAACAAGACCAAGTGCAAGTTCCTGCACCTGGGTTGGAGAAATCTCAAACATGAATACAGGCTAGGCGATGAGTTGTAGAATCATAGAATGGCTTGGGTTAGAAGGGACCTTAAAGATCATCTAGTTCCAACCCCCCTGTCATAGGCAGGGATGTCACCCACTAGATCAGATTGGCCAAGGCCCCATCCAGCCTGGCCTTGAACACCTCCAGGGATGGAGCATCGATTGAGAACAGCCCTTCAAAGAAAGACTTGGGAGTGCTGGTGGATGAAAATCTCTACATGAGCCAACAACATGCACTTGTAGCCCAGAAAGCTAACCATATCCTGGGCTGCATCAAAAGAAGTGTAGCCAGCAGGTCGAGGGAGGTGATTTTCCCCCCTATACTCTGCTCTTGTGAGACCCCACCTGGAGTGTGTGTTCAGCTCTGGGGCCCCCAGCACAAGAAGGACATGGATGTATTTGAGCAAGTCCAGAGGAGGGCCACGAGGATGATCAGAGGGCTGGAGCACCTCTCCTATGAAGAGAGGCTGAAGGAGTTGGGCTTGTTCAGCCTGGAGAAGAGAAGACTCCGGGGAGACCTTACAGTGGCCTTCCAGTACTTAATGGGGGCCTACAGGAAAGCTGGGGAGGGACTCTTTGTCAGGGGGTGTAGGGGTAGAACAAGGAGTAATGGCTTTAAACTAAAAGAGGGGGGAGATTTAGATTAGAAGTTAGTAGGAAATTCTTCCCTCAGATGGTGGTGAGGCACTGGCACAGGTTGCCCAGAGAAGCTGTGGATGCCCCATCCCTGGAGGTGTTCAAGGCCAGGCTGGATGGGACTTTGGGCAACCTGGTCTGGTGGGAGGTGTCCCTGCCCATGGCAGCAGGTTGGAATTGGATGGGCTTCCAGCCCAAACCATTCTGTGATTCTCTGATAGGAACATGCTGTTAAAATGGCCTTACTCAAGTGTGTCTGCAAGCACAAGTATGATTACTAATTTAAGCTTTTCAGCTCCAGTAAAACTACATCCTACATTATGCTGCTGAAATAGCGTAACAGCAGTCAATTCTGTTACATTACTGGGAATATACTATTTCATTTCTAGCCTCTTTTTCCTAAGGAATGAGGCTTATATGGCTGTTCTGTGTGTCAGTGCCTCCTCATAACTGCTGGATCTGTTGAGCAACTTCAAACAAAATTAGTAGAGAGAGCTCGTAAATATACTTAATAAAAATGTTATAGAAGTCAGTTGAGTTATAGAAGTCAGCTGAGAGTACTAAGGTCTAAGTTAGTGCCTCCTCAAAATGAAAGGACAGGAGGACTTGGTTCTCCCTATTCTGCTTGCTGCTAGCAAACTGCCCAATTGGTATGCACATCCTGGACAGCAAGCTATAGCTAGCTCTGAGCCAGCTGAAGTACCAGCTACTTCGTGCTGGTTCAACAGATCTGGAAGATGCAGGAACTGAAGATGTACGGGACAGAGAACTCTGGAAATAACATGGGAAGTTGTCAGAAATAAGCAGGAAGGTGCAAGCTGCTGGGAAATACAGAAGACAAGCTACATTAATTCCACTGCTCACAGAGCTCCTTGCTTTTCTTCTTCATGAAAAGAAGCAGCCTGGCAATCCTGCCTTAGCAATGCTAGCTCTGATGAAGCAGTCTGCTAGCATATGCAGGTTGTCATGGCTGTACCAATTCCAGTAAAACTATGGTCACTTCAATCAGCTTAAGATATTCCCCAGCATTTTTATGGACATACAGAATCACGTCTTAATTAGTTTCATTTTTGAAAAGTGAGAAAGAAAAAATATCAACTACTTGTTCTTATTGTACAGCTGTAAGCTCAGTTCACAACAGTGCTTGGCCTCTGAGCACTGCACAATTAAAAAAAAAAAAAAAAAGTAAAGGTAATTACCCTTCAGATTGTTTTAATGCAGAAAATACATCAGTTAGTGTAGCTGAATGCATGCTTTTAAAAGTCTGACAGTGACAAAACAAGGAATTTTATTCATCCACAGAACCTTAAAGAAGGAAGCTTATAAGGGAGATGGTTCTGATAGTTCTGATATAAAGCTACTTAGCTTTGTAACAGAAGAATGTACAGTGAGATCCAGTAGAAGATGGAAGCTGAAGCTTGGCAGACTAAGGCTAGAAAAATCTGTGTTTTAAATTCAGTAGGGATATTTAATCGGTAGAGAAATACATTTAAGGGCATGACACTCTCTCCATATCTTCAGCATTTTAAATCAGCCTTCTGTTACAAACTTAGCAATCAAATACAAATTGATGCAGAAGCTACTGAGTAATTGTTGAGTGTGTGTTACACACAAGATCAGACTAGAGGGCATCACAGCCCTTTTTGGTGTTCATCTGTTTAAATTGAAGCAGCAATGCTAAGAAAATGCTTCTTCTTATAAAAACCCCGAGGGCTAATTGCTCTTGTTTTCTTAACTTCTTTATGGTTATGTCTGCAGGGTGCAATACCTTACATAGCTTTAGCTGTTGGTGGGACACACCAAGACCAGCAGAACATCATGCCGACGCCTCCAGCATTTCACTGTGCCAGACAGACAAATTTTGAGTGTCGTATAACCAATGTCAAGAATTAGAGTAGCTGGAGACAGTGGAGGATGCTACCTGTGCCTTAGCACATGGCAGCCCTGGAGGACCAGCAGCTGGATCCAGCACCAGTTGGCTTCTGTATCTAAGCACATATTTCCACACAGGCAACCCTATAACACCTAGAGCCCTGCTATGCTGCATCTTGCAGTGTTAAAAGGTTCTTAAAGGTGCCTGCAGATCTAACTTTTGAAACACCATAAGTTTATGGGTGAGCTGTTGCGACTCGATTTCAGGTAGATGAAATTTTCCCTGTGCATGAGTAGGGCTCAGATGAAGAGATAATTCGATCCGAACAGTTTAACCATCATCCTAAGCTTATTAGTGATGTGTTGTAGCATATTTGTTGCAACTTTAACAATATCTCAGCCACTTCTCTGTTTTCAAAACTTAAGCTGTTCTGTTGATCGAAGGGCCTGAACTGTGTTCCACAATGCTGTATACCTACACAAAGTCTATTGAATCAACAGGTATATCCAAAAAGAAACCTGTTTTGAAATACTTAAGGGATGTCAGAAGCTTTGATGTATACTATATGAAGGCAAAATTTAGGACATTTAAATTTTTTATTTTGGAACTTTTTTCAGTATTTATAGTAAAACAACATTTTTGACAAATAGTACTAGCTGTCATATTGTGTTTTGCTTCTCAGCACATCTGTCTTTCTTCTCCACTGATAAGTTCAGATCAATCTGGTACTTCACAGCACCACAGGATGGCTGAGGCTGTCAGGGCCCTCTGGAGGCCACCAGGCCCAAAGCCTGCCCCAGCAGGGCCACCCAGCGCAGGCTGCCCAGGCCCATCTCCAGGCGGCTTTGGAAGGCCTCGAAGGAGGAGACCCCACAGCCTCTCTGGGCAGCCTGTGCCGGGGCTCCTCACCCGCACAGCACAGAAGTGCTCCTGGTGCTCAGAGTGAGCCTCCTGGGGGCCAGTTTGTGCCCAGGGCCTCTGACAAGAGCCTGGCTCCGTCCTCTCTGCAGCCTCCCCTCGGGTATTTACAGACATGGATGAGATCCCCCTTAGCCTCCTCTTCTCCAGGCTGGGCAGTCCCAGCTCTCAGCTTCTCCTCACAGGAGAGATGTTGTTAGCCATGAACAGAATTCCTTTCCAAAATGCATATACACAGACGTACACTGAAACTCACTCAATATTAGATGTTATTGATTACATGGGCATTATATATCTTTCTAATGAATAGTATAACTGGAGCCAGCAAATAGGTGTTCCAATAACCTCAAACTACTTGACGTTTTCTAAGTTTCTGTGCTGCCCATAGCATCACAGCCATGCTACGTATATGGAGCTTTAGGAAAAAATCTCATTAAGTCGTCTTCCATCACAAAGTGATTTAGTGACAATGTTTTGCAAGAACACTTCTTTTTTGTCAAAAAAAAAAAAATGCTGTCAAAATATTTTTCAAAATGTGACAAGTATTTCATTTTTAAAAACAGAATAATAATTTTGGAAAGGAGCCTGGGAAATTAAACTCTGTAATAAAGCTGGATTAATATTTCCAAATATATGTTTCATTTGGTGTACAACAGCTTTTCTATAAGAGTTTTGACCATATCTTAGAGCAAAGGCTTTTGATCTTTCTCCCATGGTATTTAGCATAGGTGTGATCTCACCTTGAATACTGTGTGCAGTTCTGGGCTCCACAATTTTAAAAGGTTGTTAAGATACCTGAATGCATCCAGAGGCCAGGGCAACAAAGCTGGTAAAAGGGATGGTAAAACTTCTTTACCATGAGGGTGGTCAAACATGGGGGCAAACAGGCTTCCTAGAGAGGTGGTTAATGCCTGTCCGTCCTGAAGAGACATTAGGATAATGCTCTGAACAGCACGTTTTAACTTGGCGTCTGCCTAGCAGCAGTCTGACAGCAGGACTCGATGATGAAGGTTGAAGGTCCTTCCCAACTGGCACTGCTCTATTCCCAGCCCTAAAGGAAAGAGGAGGGGAAATTATCAAAATAAGATGCTGAATCCAAAGATGCTATCTAGCAGACCAATCAAAAAATATGTACTTATGCATTTGTAATGAGATTAGTTCTATAAATGTGATAATATCATGAGGCAAAAATAACTCATTAAATATAGCATAAGTCAATAACAAAGCTTTACAAAGCACTGCAATACTTTGCAAGCAGGAATGACAGGGTAATTGGAGTTTTTGGATCAATTTTCTCCTTTGTTGTTGTTGCTGTTGAAGCTAATTTTCCTATAAAGCAATAAGGTCAGAGATACTTTTTGTTTTTTATTAACCTTACTTTGTTTACTCTTTTCCCCAGGTGCATGTGTCTCATGCCAGTAGCAGCTCTCATGCCTGTGTGAAAGCCTCAAGGTCAAGGTTTAGATTTTTCCTCCTATCATAGAGGAGAAGAGACAGCAACCAGTTGGGAAAGAAGGAACCGATTCTTCCTATGCTTTTTAAAAAATATTGAAAGTATTCGTAAGTTGATAAGCAAATGACATCTTTTGATTTATTTTAACCAGCTTTATTTATGCAGTTTTCTGACAGCATACTCTTCAAGGGGTCAATCTGAAGGTTTTGCTCTGTAATGCTTTTAAAAAAGTTTATTGATCTTTTTGCTGCCCTCTCAGTGTTCAGAGAGTTTTCCTGATACTCGTTCTTTTTCTTTCTAATGAATTTGTCAGGAAATGATGAAACTAACTATATCTCTAGCTGTGTTAAATGTACAGGGTGAACAATTTCAAAAAATAGATTAAAAAATGTTTTCTTTCAGGCAGGTTTATTTTGACTACAGTGATTAGTCACTTTTTTAACAATACATGCATTTCCAGAAAGAAATTATTGTCAAGGTAACAATAGCTCCTGCAGAACACATCTCGAGGTTCATCTTCCTGCGAACATTGGAAGAAAAACTGCTCTTCACTTCAGTGAACCATTCATGTTCATGAAGCTGATCATCCGTCTTATAAAGCCCATCTCATACCAGGCTGAGCTTTTTTCCACGAGAAACCTTGAAGATCACTGACTTCAGTCACAGTACTAGGAAGAACCTGTGGATGTTTGTAAGGAAAGGTACAAACTAACTTCAGTCCATAGCCTTCTTAAGAGAATAAGGAAAATTCCTATTGTTCCTGCCACATTGTAACCTGATGATTAATATCCTGTGTATCTAAATTAGTGAATATGGTATTTTTCTCTGCTTCCTATACTAAACTATTGAATCACTTTGCTATGGCTGGTTAAAAAGCTACCATACTCTGTTAAGTTAAGAAATGCAATAAATTGGTCCAACAAGGTGAGTTTTAAGGCCTGGATTTACAAAGGGATGCAGGAATACATTCCTTGGCTTAAACATAGCTTAAAACATCGGTGGGTGTCAGACTTGTGTCTTTGTGAATCGAAGCCTAAATCACATGCTCTGGATGCTGAGGTGAGCAGATGATGCTATAAAACGTCAGAGTGCTGCTTGTTACAGCCACCACTGAACAGGCAGCAATAGTGGGGCTACAGATAAAAAGAGCAGCACTGGAACTACAAATTTGCTGATTTTGAAGTGTGTGGTTTAGCAGGAGAACCATGTTTGGTTCCTAACTGCTGAACATTTCCCCTCATGTGGCAGGGCAGTTCTGTAGGTAACTTCCACTGTGTTCTACTGTTCAAAGGTTTCTTAAAGGTACTAATTACTCGTGGATGAGAAACAAATCTTACCACTTTCTTCCTCCTGAAAATCTGAGACAGATAAAAGCATATTCTAGGAGAGTCGGGCTCCCACAGACATAAACACACAGGAGCAGATGCGTGCAGATAGTAACTGGAGCCTCTAAGAATGAGGTTTTTTAACCCTGTTTCGTGGGTTTCCTCCATGTAATTGGATCAGCTTTTAACAGAGAACCTATGTGGACATACCCTGTGTTTCCATTTATAACAATAATCTGATAACACCTTCTATCTCAGAGCATTCGGCTGTGCACAAACAATTTCAGCATTCTTGGAGGCAGACAAGGGTTAGAATCACCATTTCACAGAGAATCAAATGTGGAAATGTGGACAGGCACAGGTGAAGCATTTTGCCCAAGGTTATAAAGGAAATATCTGGCAAGCCCAGAAAACAACTCAGATCTTCTTTTTTTCTTATATTTTAACCACAGACCTATCTTTCCTTCCTACTTAGAATGCTTTCAGTGTTTTTAAATGCTGCAATTATCCTTTGACTGCTTTCTATTTAAAGATGGGGCTATGTACTCGGCACTTCTCAAGAGCACACACCAGCAACAGATGTTTGTTATGAACAGATTGTTCAGGTTTCTTAAACTTGAGGAAAGAAATCATTATTATCTTTCTAATGCCAAAAGCATTCTAAAAGTCAGAAAATCCTCTTCTCCTCAGTATAAGAAAGAACAGTGAACGCTATATTCCAAATAACTGGGAATGATTAGTTTTTCTCATAAAGATTGGGATTCACAGGATTATGATTACAGCTACCATTAGTGCTTTATGAAGGAGAGTATAGTAACAGTGACATAATCTCTGTGTAAAAGTCTTCTAATAATCTTCTTTAGGAAAATCTTTTCTCCCACGAGTTGCTGTTAATTTGAATAAATGAGAGTTGCCTTCAGTTGTTTCCAATTTCTTACAGACCTGAATAGCACGGATTATCATTCTACCTTACACCACGAGAAAATATGTGATCAAATAATCAAACAAAGCAGAGTCCGGTCCAGGACACTATGCAGATTCATTTCATTTCCCAGTTGCTGCCTCTGCTGCACAGAAACAGAACAGAAAACAGACGGAACTGCTGATCGAACAGATAAGATGGGGAGCATTACGCAGAATAAGACCATCACAGCCCACTTGATTGAAAAAAGGAAGGATTTCAACAACTCAACTTGTGTGAGCTAACACTTGAAACATCAATGTTGGATGAAAGTCAGAAATTTTCCTGAACTAACATAATGTGAGGCACCTGCACTCAGTTATGGATGCCTCAGGACTCCAGGTGCCCAGGTATCTTCAGCTAAGAGCAAGGCAGTCATTCTCATCGTGGGAGGACTTCACAGTACCTGAAGCTGTTCGAAAAAAATGGTGTTATTCAAGAAAGCCTGTGGCTGTGTAACTATGGACTACCTTGCATAAGCAAGGCTGGAGTACTGCCACACAGTCAGCCTTGGCTTAGGGTTTTCATTTTCCTTTTGCTGCTGCTAGGTAAGGTTCTGTGTGACAGGGACTTCCGGCAATTCTTTACCAAAGACAACACAACACCATGACTGTGTTTATCTCACCTGTGTTGCAACAGCATTGACTGTTTAAAAGGTTGGGTCGGTATGAAATTAATTATTGTTTGGAAATGGGCAAAGCTGTCCAGAGAAAGCAAACATTTTTAAAACCACCAACTCTCAGCTGGAAATGATGGAAAGGGCAAATAATCAACAAGCTCTGGACTTCTGATGTCTAAAATAGACTTGGTCTTCTACAATGGAATTTAATAAAAGCAGGGGGACATTTGGCTGAAGGATAAGCACAAGCTGTAGAGAGCTGTCCTGGTGAGCCCTCCCGTTTATATTTCTGTACAGGCCAGCTAGTGAGACGGTGCAGCTGAACAACTGTGACGTGAGCCCACAAGAGTGCCAGAGCCAAGAGAAAAATGGGACAAGAAAAACACAAACACGGAGACATGACATTTGGTGAAATGAGCCCCAGGATCTGAATCTAATATTCTCCTGCTGTAAACAGCAGCACACTAAAACCTCGTGTTTGAAAGCTGTTTCTGTGCCATGGCAGCTTATTGGTAAGCTGGATCACAAACCTGTTGCTGCTTCTCAGCACAAACCTGTGAAACTGGTGATGCTCATGTTAGCCTTGCTATAGGGTGGCTGGTGTAGGAACGTAAAAGCGTGTTTATTTGGACTCTCCAGCTGAAGGTAGCCAGTGGTCAGAAAGGAGGAGAGCTGTGGCAAGGCAAACCACATGCTTTGCCCCCAAACCCTCGAGTTGTGCACCTGCAGTAACGGAGGGAGAGGATGCTCGCGTACGTGCGAAAGATGTGGCAGGAAGCCCCGGAGCGCCTTGTAAATTAAAAAATAAATAGATAAATGCAAGAAACGGTTTGAAGCTCATCCCCATTCAAAGCAAGGACGCCAGGTGGCACTAGAGAAGGCAAAGAAAACCCTCCCGCACGGCTGGGCTCTTCTGCCGAAGGCAGGGCACAAACCGAGCGGCGCATCAGGGAGGGCAGCCCTTGTCTCAAGCGGCTGTTGCACACCAGCGAAGATGAAGGGCACGTAGCATCCAGCTAGTAAATGGCCCGCGCGGTTGTAATGCTGATTTTCTGAGTGCGAACTGTATGTCTCACCTGGAGGAAGAGGGCTGCTGGGTTTTGCTTCGCTGTTACGGGGTGCATTAAATGCTTACCGCCCAGCCCTGGTTCCTGCCCGCTGTCTGAGACTGCGGCTGATGGTGCGCACCCCAGAGACAGCCCAGACACCAACCCAACCTCCCGACGGGCACCCCAGGGCACGGGCTCCTCCCCAAGCTTTTCTGCTTCTGCTCAGGCAAGCCACACAGCAGCTTCTTCACTCTCCAGACTCACACATCATCATCTCAGCTGGTAAAAAAAAAAAAAAAAAAAGCACCGTGCAGCAGACAGATGTTTTTCTTTTCTTCCTGCCGCTGTTTATTGAATGCTTCATAACTTTCTAAGAGAGAAGCGAGTTTTCTTGCACCAGAAGTGTAGCTCCTTGAGCTGTTTGGGCCATTCTATTCGTTCACTTAAGAGGGTTTGACTTGAGAGACTGCTGCTGGACTGCACACATGCTCTGCATCTCCCTGGGTTCCTCTCCCCTGAAAGCATTAAATATGGAGCAGGCCCATCTGCCAGTCTGCGCTTTTGCCACATATAAACCAGAGTAACAGGGCTCTGTAGCAGTGGGGGAGGAGAATAGGTTGTGAAAAGAGGATGAGCACAGAAATAAATTTGAAGGATTACAATTTGTTCAGTGTCAAATGACTTGTCAGTGCTTTTTAGGTAGATATCCAAGATTTTGGCTTGTGACAATCAGTGCTGGACAGAAGAGACAATAACATTCACAATTTAAATCTCAAGACGATGTTCAGTTTCAGACACTAATAAAAGGGTTTGCAGAAGTCAGATCTAACTATAGACGATACAAAATTGAGCACCTCCAACATCATTTCCTTAGAAGCCTGATAAAATGACACGCTTCTCAGGCTGTGTTGAGCCCTGGAGTCTATCAAACCATCGTGTCTCAGCCCTATGGGAATCTGCAGAGGGACTGCAGATAATCGATCTTTTCTTCTCTCCTAGATCAACAAATTCCCCAAGTGCATGAGAGGACATGACACTGGCAGGCATGCCAGAGGAAATATGTCAAACCAAAAAAGCGTGATGTCACTTGAGGGTGTGTGAGATGAGGTGTGCAGAGCACCTGCTTTCGCTGCTTTTGTGCATGAGAGCCCGAGGTTGAGATGATGACCTTCAGGACATCCTGCAAGATTCAGCTGCTTACCCGACTCTTTTCTGCAGGTGTGGGGAAGGGTCCTAAGATTTATTGCGTATGTTTTGTTGAAGTTGTTGGTTTTTTGCTGTGTACAGGTCACCTGCAGGATGAGAGGGGTCTATCAAAAGTCAGAATGTATCACTGCTTTCAGATGACAAGCTCCATCTTGTTGGTTAGTTTGTTTTTGCTAAGGGTAAAGATGTAAACCAGAAGCACAGTTAATAAATTTTAAGCTATTATTCCCCAATTTCTTTTAGTCTCATGTCTTTTTGTACATATTTCTTCGAGATATTAATGAAGCTGTGGAGAAATCTTGATAATATATTGGAATAGAATCTGTAGGATACTTCAATTAAAAAAAAAAAAAAGTCCTTACTAATAATAGAACAGAGAAAAAACCAGAGGATTCAGTTGGCTGCTGTTACTTACGTTAATCTGTAAGTATTCAAAAGTGGCCACAAACTCCAGAAAAAAAAAAAAAACATAAACTTTAATACAAATACGGAAATTCTTTAAAAAAAAAAACAACTCACAGAGGAAATGTATTATTGCAGTCAGGAAGCAAAGTATGAAGCTCAGATGATTAACATTATTGCACATATCAGAGAATGGACATCAAGATACAGAGTACAAGAATATTCATCCACTGAAGCTCTTTTGGTAGGGAAGCAATGCACAAATAGTAAAGAAAGTCCTTGATATCACAGCAAGATGATCAGGAGCTTCCAGAGCTCATTGCAGAAAAGCACGGAGAAACAGTAAGCTTCATTAGCTCTACAATATAGAAAAATAACATCAGTTTTGGATAGATATTTTTCACCATTATTCACTCAACCACATCATGCATTTTTGAAGGCACAAGCATATTTAACTGGAACATTTCACACAGAATTAAATGCACATGTCAATTAAACAGTCCTTAAAACATCTTACGTCAGTATAATTGAGATCAATTTTAGGTACAGCTGTCAGCTAAATAAAGGAATCAAAATTATTGACAGGGTTTACTTCATAGCTCATGAAAGTTAATTTTCCATTGACGTCGCTGTCCTCTGTGCATCGCTGCTGTTTTTCTTCTCCAGAATAGGTCTGCTCTGTGCCATCCCTAGTTTTGTAAGATGCCGTCGCAGAGCCTCAGTATTCTTTCCAGTAAACAAATTCCTCCAGCTCAATAACACTTTTCTCTGGGTTTGTTTGATGAGGCTGAGGTCAGGAAACAAAAGGATTTTGTTCTCCCGATACTGGATATTGCATTGCTAGAGTTGCTTTCAACAGTCTAGCCTCTTCTCCAATTTCAAACTTGGATGAAATAAAAACACTCCCGCTGTCATTTGCAGTCGCATTCTCCTCACTGGTATCCTACAACACTTTTCCATGGTAAATATGTTCTTCCCTGATATCAATTTCCAGATGTTTGGGGGGAGTTTTAATAATAAATGAAATAGGATATATCTGGCCTGTAGCAGAGGGGAAACAAAGGATGTGCAGAACTTCAAAGCTCATTTGGTTTTCAGTTGCTTCCTCTCTTTAGTGTAGTGACACACATTTCACGGGAATATATACACCTCAGCTACCTTCTCTACCTTCAGCCCATGCAATTTTAAAGGCACTTTTAGGCTGTTTACTCCCCCTTATCATGGAAATACAATCTTTCAGGAAAGAAGTAGAACAGACAGAGGCGGAAACTATTTAGCCATCTTAACATAATTTGCCCATGTTCAATGGTATCAGAACTCAGACTCTGGGCACGTGCTTCATATAGAGCCCAGACCATGCCACAGAGAGGCCCCAGCATGCACTTGTTATTTTATCTCCCTGTGATATCTGGTTTTAAAAAGGTACTTTTTAAAAATGATGCATGCAGAAGAAATTATTTTCATACCTTGAGTCTTCACCAACAAACTGCCAAATAGGAAAGATGGGGCCAGACTTTCACAACTGTGATGCACAAAATGAAATCTAGAATGGTTTTTAAAGAACATTTTAGCTATATTTTCTACAGGTTTCTTAAAAGACATAGTTTAATGCTAACCTGAAAAAAAAAAAAAAAACCACCACCACAACAACAAACAGTCAAGAGCAACACCACCACCACTTCTACTTTGGTTTAACTTTCTAAACATTTGTGACTAAAGAACGATCACAAAGACCATCTTCTTTTCCCATTACAAATTGACAATGGATTACTGTGCTCTCTCCTGCAAGTAATCATTGATTATATCTTTCTATCAGCTAATTGCAAGCAAATCCTTCCTGAAAATTCTTGCCAGGAATTCCGGCCAGAGAAGCCTCTGTAGCAATAATGCCAGGCTGAGATCTGTGGTAAAAGAATTGTACAAGGCAAAGAATGCATTGTTACCAGGAACTGCATGTAAATTTCCCACTAAATTACACAGAACTAACTGTAAATACAAAAAAAAAAGGAACGAGCAAACAATTCCCTCAGCTTCTTCTTCGGCACTGCTGCTGCATGCGAAGGTAGCAAAGAGTAAAACCGGCCACTGTGCAATGCAATAAATGAATGGTTATGATGACCCATTACCTGCCTTTTCAGAACTTTTAGCAAAGATGCTTTCTCATAGATTTTTCATGACAAAACAGATTCATAATCTTACATTCCCCCACAGACAAGAACTTTCTGGCTGAAAAACCTACCTGGTTTCCGACCGGAGAAGCAGGCAGGAAGAAGAGGAAGATTTTAGTTCCTTTTTATAACATCTTATGCCCACGTGTTAGTCCTGACATCTGCCAAGTAGTTGGAGAATATGTCCTTTTAGACTATCATCAGCTTTTCCACCATGAGATTTATGCTCTATCCCCTTAATCTGAGGTAGTGTTAACCTTTTACACACATCAGTATATAAAAATGGTGAATGGGTTAAAAATAATTTATTTTTTCAGAAGTTTAAATGCACAACAGCAGCCTTTTGTATTTTGAAACCTTTCCTCTGGATTGCATGCTAACCATAGCATAATTATGTCAGCACTCAGCATCGCTAGAAATGTATGTCTCGTGAATTTTTAGATTGCTATGTCGAATAAAGTAGGTGAAATGTTATTCTAAGATCTGAAATGATCATGTTCTGAAGAGCAGTTGTGTGCATGCAAGAGAAAGAGCAAAAAAGCTTACTGGTAACAGACTGATAAAAAGGGCAGAAGGGAACTCTTTTGTTAGATCTTCCCTGTAAAAACAGACATTTTTCTGCATATGTATTATTTTTATTATTTTAATGATTTATATATACTTATTGCATTTCACTAATAGGAAAAGTGGGCAATAATTAGGCCAAAATTTAAAAGACCTTTAACTAGAGGTCACTGACAGACCAGTATTGATGATGACTTGAACATAAGACGGAGCAAGTTTATTTACTGTTCCGAAGAGGTTCTCATCTGCTTTGCATAGATGAGAGCCATCCTTATAAATTCCTTGGCCATTTTCCTGAGAAAGTACAGCTGCTACCATAAAGACTCCAGGTACACGTCACACATTTCTATTTTAACTCTTTGTGGCGCTGGGTCTCTTCCTCATTTTGCTTCACAGCCTACATTTAATCCTGATGCAACTCTGTGGATTTCAGCATAGTTTTTCTCACTTATGCAAAGGATGAAAATTGGTCATTCTGATCAGAATTCTGCTATGGCCTTGTCCTCCTGTAAGAAACAACACTGAATATGTACATGTCCTGGAGTCTGCACTTCCATTCTGGCCTCTACACGTGTTTCTCTTCCACTGAAAACTGCGTCAGAGCCTAGACTGCCAGAGCCTAGGCTGCACTAACCGGCCTTAATGGTCCTGACAAACCTCACCTGGGACCTCCACCCCACACCTCCTTGTTAATGGGGCAAATGGGCTCTCAGGGCTGGGCCTTCAGGCTTAACCTGAACTATTTTGTTGCTGTGCCCATCTCCAGCCATATCTGTGCCTGGTCATAGACTCTGATGATCCAAACCCTGACCCTTGGACTTCCCAGTCTGACCTTGGCCCTGCCCTGTCATCATGGACCTGCCCAGTGAGCAGTGGGCTGTGTTTGATGCTAGTTATCCTCACCAGACCTGCACCTGATCTGTGGGTTGATTTCCTGACCAACTTGCCCCAGCTGAGGGGCAGTGGGATGGGGCCCTTGCTGGTGAGATCCCTACCCTTGCTGGCCTTGCTATCACCTCTGAATCTCTGCCCCTTCAGAAGCAGTTGGCCACTGCTGCTCTGTAGAGTCAGTAGTAGAACAGCACTTGGAGCACCACGGTTACTCCAAGGACAGTGAAAACGTCTGCAAAACTGATTCTGAATTATATGGCTGATTGTATTGGCTGGAAAGTTGTTAGAAAACAAACAACCTTAGGGCATTCAGAAAGACACCTCCATATTCCCCAGCACTATGAAAGCAGCATCACACAATGTCAATCAAATCTAAGATGGCATATTTCTAAGATTCCTACCAATGGATTAGCTGATAAACTACAGTCATGCTTTGTGCTTTGTCAGAGCAAAGAAAAGACAGGGAGAAGTATCATTAGGCTTTAACAGAAAATTAGAAGTGTTTTGAGTAAATCAAGGCATTGTCATAGATGGGCTTTAACTGTAATGAGGTGGCCATGGGAGAAACACTATTGTACAGATATTTTTTCACTGTCACAATGAAGGCTGATAGTGCCAATGGTATAGGCTGTGGGAAGAGAAGGACCTACAGTTCCTTTAGCCAACCCCAATAAATCTGCCTCTGACAGATGATGAATGTCTGATATCTAACTTAAAGACTTAATAAAGTACAGTTTAAAAATGATTGTGTATTTATGGCATACCCTGTTTGCATCTGCAAAGTGACTGAAGTCAAGTAATGACTCAGGCTGCCAACAGAAGAACCTTTGCTTCAGTCTCATTTTGAAACACTTCTGAAAACCGGCAGTAACAGCTAAGATTTCTTATCTCTCAGGGGTATCAGGTATCTATTATTGATGGAAAAGATGAGCTGTGGCAGAACCATCTCTTAATAGGGAAACACTGATCCACATTCCATTCATTCAGAATGAAAATTGCTCATACAAAATGAAAATGGCCTGCTCCAGCTGCTACAAGTCTGAAACTGATGAGAAAGATTCTGCGTGACATTAATTTTGAATGTCTTCCCATGACTTAAGTGACAGGATTTTGAAAGATTTTTATGATTGTATCATAAGAGGAATGCCTTAAGTCGGGGCAATAAAATCTCTATACTTGAAGCTGTTTGATCTGTAAAACAACAATTATGTATCTGACATACAAATATGTAGGTTATAAATTTGTGTGATCATATGCAGCTCAGTGATATAGACCATACACCTTTATGATATATAGGAAAACAAGATATATATTAAGAAGCAGGCTGAAGTGTCAAATATCAATATGTCAACAGCTAAAACATCATGTAAGGCACTAATATTTAGCATGAGAGGTTAAGAGTGTGATCAGGTACTGGAACAGGCTCTCCAGGGAAGTGGTCATGATCCCAAGTGTTTCCTGGTGTTCAAGAAACATTTGGACAACACTCTTAGATATATGGTTTACCTCTCCGTGTGTGGAGTCAGGAGCTGGACTCTGTGATCTTCATGGCTCCCTTCCAACTCAGAATATTCTATGCTTCTATGAATTAAAACACAAGATAAACATTTCCCTTTAAAATACAGTTATAGCAGAGCAAAGATTTTAAAGGCTGCTCTCCGCAGTGTTCTCATTTAAACACTTGAATGGATATTCATATAAAACAAAGTAAAAATGAGTACTCAATTAAAATGTGTGGTCAAATTGTCAACTGTGATTGCATTACTATATAAAATGAATTAGCAGGCTACATTAGTTTCACTGTCTTGGCATAACTTTCACAGTTTTCTAGATTTTTTAGCTGCCACAGATGTCCACTGAGTATTATTCATGCTAGGCAGCTGTGTATCAGCTATAGTCAAAAGGGCAAAAACTTACAAAATTATACTGTGTTAAACAAAAAATAATAAGATTAATTTTGTTGTATTTGCCATTGTGCTGGATTTCAAGTCTTTTTAACAGGTCTGATCAGTTTAAAAAATATATGCAATAAAAGAAAAATAATACCAGCTTTCTCTCATGGATGAGGAATTTAATCATTCTACCTTGTTAAAAACAGTATTCCAAAAAAGGATGTTTGTTTGTCCTTAAAAAAAAAAAAAAAACACAACACAACACAACACACCACTCTCTCAAATGTCAATTTATATGTGGTAGTACAGGGCTGACCTGAAATTGATGAAGAATTATCTTTGATACTAGATAGGAAAGTAATTGCATACTACACAACAATAGACGCAATTATTTCCTTTTCTACTAAATATAATAGCTTTTCAAATATAATCCTTTTTTATATTATTAAAATAAGTTTACCCATCAGAAATGTGGTTGGTTTTAGTCCTGACAATGGCCCAATTTACACATCCCTATAGCAATTATATAAATGCTCCATATAAAAATAGTGATGATTAACATAGCTGATAAAATCAAGATGCCTTGGTCCACGGCTGTATAGCAACACTGTTATGCATATTATAGAGTTTCTACTTGTGAAACCAATTTTAAGACCAATCTCCAGTGATATAAATATCTGTTGACTTCTGAAGGAAATAGAAGAATCAGTGCTGACAGCGTGAATTTACTTTGAAAAACAATTTAACCTGTACTTACCCTGTAGGTTTATACCTCTTTGGGATTTAGCTTCTTCCAAGGTTATGCCAGGGCAAATATGACAGACTTGGTCTTTATCCAGGCAAGCAATCCAGGAAGTAATAGTCTTTACAATTCTTTCTTCTGCAACTGAAGACAGGGAACTTCTTCTTCCCAGTGGTAATTCAAGACAGTATTTCCTCCTCTATAAAAGTCAAACGTCAGCTAGACTTTAGTTGTGAGAGTAGGATGCATTTATGTAAAAGTACAGGAGAGAAAAAAACAGATATGATGGGAGCTTTAAAAGCAATTATTTTCCCTCTCAATAATGAGGGTGTCAATAGATTGCTAAATGTATTTACCAGAGACAAAGACTGTAAGAATCTAAAATGCCCTTAAACTGACAAAGATTAAGTTCCTCGCACAGAAGATGTTGAGACGGGTTGACAAGCACAAAGGATTGGAGGGGCAATTGCATGGGCAATTATTAGCAGCTGATATCACACATTAGCTCTCATGTTGAATGTTACATTTTGGGAAGGGGAGGGTGGAAAGGAGGGAGGAAAACAGTCCTCAGTGGCTAGCTGAAAAAGGAGTGGCAGATCGTCTGAGGAGCATCCTCTCCTGGTACTCTTTTGCTCCTGGGGAGCAAAGAGGTCAGACTCTGCCAGTGTAGGTTGCTCCCCAGGACAACCCGCCACAACCACAGCAGCAGATGTGCAGGGGTGAGCCTGCATTGAGAACAACAGTGTGGGTGCACCAAGGGAAAAGTACTGCCGCACACTCTGTGGGGCAGCGTGGGGGCAGGAGCACAGAGCTGGGAGGGAAAGGCAGGCTGCAGAAGGGCAAAGAGAAGACCCTTAGCAGTGTAAAGGCAAAGGCACCTCAGGCACTGTGCAACACAAGGGAACACAGATCATGTAAAATAACACATTACTGCCAAAATCTCTCTTCACACCTCTGCACGTCCTAAGACTATGAGTGTGAATCTTTTTAGTATCTGTCTTACGTGATACAAGAACTCTTCACAAACCACTCATCCTCACAAACCTCTATCATCCCCTACTGCATTTAACTCAGTTACAGTTAAGTTAAATTCCAAACACAGTCAACTTTCCTAACCAGCAGGACCTTTTTTTTTCTGCTGTTCACCTATGATACAATCAGGACACCACAATACATTGTCTTTTTCATAGACTGAGCAAACTTTACTGAGAGGCATTGATAAAGGATCATCCATCTGCCTCTTCCCACTAAATGTTCCCAGAAGTATCATAAAAGCAATGCAATTCTGTACCCAATTTAAACTTAAGCAATATCCTTGATGCAAACATCATCCACGGTGTTCACAGCAAACATACAGCAAGACTCCCACCCTTTACTTTTTATACTCTGAGTCTTATAGACCTCTTAAATCAGTGACTGCATCTTTCAGTTTAGTAAGCCTTAAAGTATTTTTCTTCCATGATTATTCTATACATTTATTTAATCCTTCTTGAATCACTTTTTGAATCTAATCTTTTGGTTTCTCCATCAGCCTGTGATGACAATTTCCACAGTTAAAATCTACACCTTGTGAAAAGGGATGCTTTTAATGTTGTTTTGAACATTAGGTAATATCATCTGCTGTCAGCTAGGTCTTATATCAGAATCATAGAATCATCTAAATTGGAGAAGACCCTGACCTACCGAGTCCCATCACTAAACCTTGTCCGTTAGTGCCATGTACACACATCTCATAAATAAATACCTCCAGAGATGGCAACTTCACCACTTCCCTGGGCACCCTGTTCCAGTGCTTGACTACCCTCTCTGTGAATACATTCTTCCAAATATCCAATCTAAAATTCCATTTAAATTACATGGGAAGTTGGTTCTAAAATCAAGACACAGAATGACACATGAAATACCCCATGCATGTTTGATTTCAGTTTCCTTTGGCAAGTGAAAAGTACTATCTCTGCCTCACAGTGCTGTTCTAAGAAAAAATACATTCCAGGCAATGATACAAAAAGATAAAATATTGTAGACTATTAAAATACTTCTTTCTACATAAAAGGCACAAATACTTTAGGAAATCAGAGAAATTTCTGGTTTATTTTCTCAGTCTTTGCATATTAAATAAAAGCTTATATAATACAGATTTGGATGTACACTATTGGTTACCATTGATCAATTTTTCCATTAAAAGACTATTCTCAGGCAGCTACCATAGAACCTAATATTTGGTATTCTTGCCTGCCACTGCTAGGAGAGATGAAGCTAGTAGTCCAGCAAATTTCAAAGCATTGTTTAAAGTATCTTTAGTATAATATTCTGTATTAGTGATGGTTAAACCTTTATTTATATCCTTTAGCCCATGGTCTGGAAACAAGTACTCAAGAGGGAGCACTTTTTATCTATTGTTTTCAGCTAAGAATGTTTAATGTGTAAGGTTTACAGATTCAATGGTTTAAGATCTAACTCTGTTAGCAATTAAGTGCTCTTTCCACCCCTGAAACTGCTCTACCTGTAAATCACACAAACAAACAAGCAAAAATAAAAACAACAAAAAAACCCACAGAGGAGTATGATGCAAATGGTTTGCTCATGCAGAGCAAGACTGAAAATCTGGCCAGCTTGGAAGCAACAGCAAGGAAAATATGCCTATTCTGAGCTCCATAACAATTGAGTAGGCAGTTAAAAATTTGGATAGTTTATTACAAAAACAACAACAAATACCTCCCTGTATCTTTCTCTTGGTAGTATACAATTTAAAAGCAAGAATCCTCTAGGCAACTTTCAGACTTAGTCTTCTGATCCCCTCAGGCATCTAGTATCAAAAAAAAACAACAAAAAAAAAACCTTTTGTCCTTTGGTATCCAAAGTTCTTCATATCCCAGTCCTCTTATTCTATGAGTGATTTTGAAGTTGGAGACCTCATCGTCATATGAAAGATGCCAGTCTAATACTCTTCAGAATTTCATTAATGCAATGTTGAATCAGAAACATCATTCAGGTCAGGAAAAAGCTGTCTTGATTTTTTTAATCACTGTGTCTTTTGCATCTTACAACATTCTCATTCATCTGTCTACTCAGGGTCTTCTCAAATTTCCCAATTTCTCCTCAATAAAACCAAAGGTTTTAGGGGCCACTTTGATCTCACTGGCACCTGGCTGAGCATGAAAGAGCAAATGTTTTGGATACTGACTCACATGTCAGCTATTCCAGTATGACATATTAGCCAGTATCAAGCTCACTCTGCCTTTGAAGCAACAGGATTTGAAATTTTTTCAAAGCTGGAGTAGATATGAACTGACAGACTGAAGTCTATCACAGCAGGGCAATGGTTAGGATATAAACGTATTAGACTTCCTCTTCTATGTGCTTAGAGTGTCTGGCCTGACTGGCTTTAAGTATTCCTTCCAGCAGGGCCTTACCCGAATTATTATGCAGAGGTGTGTCTGACTCTCCTGTGTTATGCTAGAACTTTTCTGAGAATAGCCATTCCTAGCCCTGCTTTTTCAATCATTAACCAAGTTACTTTTTCTCAAATTGTATGTGTGAGAGGGCAGAGACCAAGAAAACAAGAGACTCTGGCTCTCACCATTATTAGGCTAATTACAGCTCTGAGCTCCCTGATCCCTGTAGCCTTCGCTGGATCTGGGGTTGGAATCCATTATTTTCCCTCTCTTTGGTCTTCAGGCTGCTATGTCCCATACTCAACCCCAGCTACTTCAGCCTTTCAAACATCTATTCGGTTCCTGCACTTTTCCTCTTCCTGGAAAATAAGACAGCATTACAGCATACTTAACATTTGTAAGTAATGGATCATGGTGGGAAAGGAAGCATGTAAGACAAGAACACATTTTTAATAAAGATTTTGCACAGTTTCGAGTTGTCTTCTTATATGAAGATTCTTCTGGTCTACATCTTTTCTAAATCTTTCAGACCCTCTTCCTGCTCAGACTTCTAAGGCTCTGGGCAAGATAATCAGCTTTCTCAGCACAGAGACCAATTACCTCCCCATCAATGTAGACCAATGGGGCGCTGGAAGAGCTTTAACCCACAACGAAGTCAGTAACTGCATTAGTAGTACTTTTTCTCTTCTTCTTTGTTAAAATGAGGTGTATTTAGTTACGGTATATGACTGTGGTTTTTTTTAGAAGCCTAAGTGCAAACAGACATATAAATTTGATGAAATTTCAAGCAATGATTGCTACCCCAAGTTTCTTGACACTGTCTTCAGTGTCTCTGTCCGATATGACATCAGTTTAAACCCGGTGAACATACAAAATCATGTCCAACTGAGACAGGATAGATGTAGTAAAATCACAACAGTTTAAGCTACAGTTAAATAAAATATTAACGAAAAAGCCTGAGTAGCATGCAGAGCAGTGTAGATACTCTCATTTTGCTGGCAGAACCAGCGTATTTTTGAATTAGTTTCACTAAGCTCCAGTTTGGCTGAACAAGCAGAAATTTCTGAACTGAAATCTGTGATCTAATTTTAGTCAAACATGATTTCAAGCCATATACTTGAAACACAGCCAAAATTTGTGGGTTTGATACGTCTGGACTCATGGATTCAACATGAAGCACTACAAAATAAGTTACCTTGAAAGACAGTCTCGTGATAATCCTTTCTTGAACCTTGTTATGTAGGGTATTAGAGAATAGAGAATATGTGAAAATTGCAGCTATATACTTAGTTTGAGCCTGAAATCTGTAGAAACAGTAGGAGAAAAACTGCATGCAAATATTTCCAGAACAATGCAATCACTGACAGACAAACTAGGATGAGAAGAAATAGGCATATTTTCTAAAGTTGCACAGAAAGGAAAAGAACCAACTGTTCTTTACATTTAGACACTCGCTATGTTCATAAGTAGAACCAACACTTTATAAAACGTATTTCCTCTGGGACATAATTGTCTTTATGATTGCCACGTCTAATCTCTGTAATCTTCTCTGACCTAGAGTTTTTCATAAAGGAAAGGACTTCAAATAAGACAGGAGACAAAAACTTGCCATAATTAAAGTGAGCTCAGAGGCTGAAAAAACGTTTATATTCCTGATCATCCTGTGTTCTTCAGGAAGGCTGAGCACCTCCACTCTCCAGAGAAAAAGACCTTTTCATCTAATTTTATCTCTAGCTCCTATCGCTAGCAAAGTCTTAGTAGTCTCAAGTATGGAAACAGGGTAAAAGCTTGTAAAAAATAAGAAATTTCCTTCTTGTCTCTTAAATGTATGTTGGACTAATCTGACAGCCAATATCATTACACCTGTCTCTTCTCTGTGCTTATCATTACACCTGTCTCTTCTAAACAGGAATAATGCATTCATTCTGGATGAAGCACAGTATCATTTTACAGTGATCTTCCTGAAACAGTGACTTGATGCAGGATTAATAAAATTCCACTTGTATTCCTAAAATAGTGTTATAGAACTGAGTCTTCTTCTTTCTATTGGCCTTAATACATGGCTTCATTTTTAATCTGCATTTGGCCTCTTCTTCCTATCACATCACAGTTGTCACAACTTTAGCATCAGATTTTCTAGCATACAGCATCAATTCTGATGACATCCTATAAATCATATTAGCACAAACAACAATCTAATTTCTGGAAGCTTGAGTCCTTTGAGTAGCCCAGGAATTGTACGGCCTTCTAGATGCCGGGAGACTGTTTTGGCTTTTTAATGTTTCCTTCCATCAGAGATTTACTTTTAATAAGTGATCCTGTAAATCTGGCCAAGTCCTTTAGTTTCCTTGAGCTTTTTTTCCTGGCTGCATAATGCTTCTCAGGAATGCGATCTCAAGCTAAGAGCATCCTAGAAAGTCACTCTATTCCTTTTTCTATTGAGGAGACAGATTTTTTTTATATATAATCCTTTTTCAAAAACAGGATCAAAATGGTATTTTGAAGCATTTCTGGGGTTTCCTTTCTCTTTACCTAACAGTTCAGATGACATGTAATACAGATGATTTTTACTGGCCAGATTTAGGGAAGTTAAGCAATCCTCAGAAATTTGATTTCTCCTGCTCCCCCCCCCCCAGCCTTTTAGTTTATCACTGTAGCCTGGGACGGACTACAACTTTCTTCACATATTAAATGGAAGCTAAGAAATATGCAGCACGTTATTTGACATATTCTGCAGCAGGTACAACTGGAGTCTCCTGCCTTCCCCTTGCCAGGCTGAAACAGATCACAAAAAAGTAATCTCAGCATGATTGACATCAGATTATGACATTATTGATACCTACCTGTCAGAAGCAATACATCTCCAGAGTTTTCAATGCCATATATAAGAGAGGAGAGTGCTATTACGTTACTTTACAGCTATTTGCCCCTTACCATTAAACTTAAACTACGCAAATGAAGTCTACAGGGATGGACCTCCCTGTTTGCAATGAAGTGCTGTGGAATCCCAGCCTATTTCAGTTTTAAGATATAAATGTCAAGGACACAAAAAGTCAAGCATTATAAGTCAGTCACCTCATCAGTCTACATCAGATGTATGAACAATTCACTGAGATCTGAGAGAAAGCCATGCCAAATTTTCCAACTTGGCAGCCTTGGAGCCTGTCAGTTTGGGAAGAATAGCATGTAAGCTTATTGGAAAAGGAAAAGATGTTTTCTCAGAAAGCACTGGTTTTTTACTTTAGTCGTGGAGGAAATTTCAACATGTGTCTTCACGTTTGCTGGCAAAGTTAGCAGGCTATGTAAGAAAAGCCATGTTAGGTTTTGTCAGTAGTGGCTGGAACACCTGGAAACCACATATCGTGCAGGACATTATGCAGAATCATACTGCTGGGTTGCAAAAAGGGGAAAACCGCTGGGCAGAAAGGAAGCACAGTTATGCTTTTCTCAGTAAAAATAGTACCTCAGTAAAAGGGGTAGTAAGTATTATCTATTTTAAGTAATAATGTCTGTGTATTTGGAATAGGAGCCTCTTTAAAAGGATAATAGCAGTAGGGTGGTCTCATACTATCTGTTCTTTTCTATTCTTTGCCCACTAATTAATATAAAAATCCCAAACTAGGTTTTCTAATGCATTTTTATACCATTATTGGCATACACCCCGTACTTCTTCAGGCGTTTGAATATAACTGTAGTTTTATTACTAAATGCGATTTTCTTGCACTATTCGGCAAAGTTATTTTTACAGTATTTTGGTTATGTGATGAACACAGGCATAAACCAATTTGATACTCATATTTGTAGAAGTTTCCAATTTCAATTTCATGCAGGAAAGAAATGCCAAAATATGCTTTCGCTCTAAAATAAAAGGGTTCTTAAAAAAAAATTCCCAGCAGAGTACTTTACTGACTTTTGCTGAAGCCCAGTTACCAGTTCACTTTCTATATAAACACAGCTAAATACGTCCTGCTGATTCCAGCAGATGCACAGCCGTGTAATAAACTTTTGTTTGTTTGCTTTTTAAAATTTTCTGAGTGTAACATAGTATTCCCACAGCCTTCGTTTGCCTGCTGGGTATGATACTGAATAGAAAGTACTACGACTTAACAAATGCTTTTATTATCCAGGCTTTCAGTGCCATTAAGGGCTTGTCTAAAAACTACAGAGCTGTAATAGCGCCAATCCAAAATCTTTTTACACTCACTAGCTTGGGCACTGGCAGCAGTCTAATCGTGATCTCAGACAATATATGCCTCTTCTGGACTAAAATTGGCTTATATGTCCCGTAACTCTAACTCTTAAGGGATATGCAACATAATGTAGTAATACAATTCCAGCTACTACTGTATTCCAATTCCTTTTCAGCAGCAGGTTCTACTTTATGTACATATCTCTCTATATATGCATTGCATCATCACATACGTATGCTGTATGTACATATATGCAATGTATCAGCCACAGGGTTACGCATTATTAGACAGCTGCCATGACTTCGTATCACTGCGTGTGTATATACAGTGACTAGTACTAAAGGGCATTACCGTAATCAAAATGTTAAACAGAAAAAAAAAGGAGTTTGTATGTAAGTGGCTGTGTATACATTTATAATTAATTAGGTCAGGAACTCAGTGATAAAATAAGAAGCTATCAAATATCCATCCCTCCTCTATTCCGTCTTATCTTTAGGTCCCTTCCCCTCATCTGTCTTTTCTCCAGCTAGCAGTTATGCAAATCTTACTCAATTACTTCCATAAGGCTTTGTTTCTGTCTCTAGTGCTATCAGCCTTCACTCCTGAGGCAGCTCCTCAGAAATCCAAGAAGCCTTTCAGATTGATAACATGTGCTGAATGTTACGAGCAAATTAATTTCAGATACACCCATGCCAGTCCACTGACGTCAGTGGGACTATGCAGTAGCAGGCAAAGTCAGGAAGGTAGCCTGAAGGCAACGTATTGCAAAGAAAGAATCCCTGATTCATGACCTCAAAGCATGGAAGCCTTGATAAATCACTTTTCCCACTGCTGGGGTCTTCCCTTGATATCTGGCCTTTACAGTAGCCTGAACCAGCTCTTCTTTCCAAAGCAGGGGGAGGACACAGCAAGAAAGAGTGGAAAAAGCTGACATTTCCCTTACTCCCTCCTCTAAGTAATGTGGAAAATGAAGGCAGAAATTTGAAATGTCTGTAGCACATGCAGTCGCTCTTTGCTCATGAATTTCGCAGTAAAGAGGAGGCAAACTGATCTCTAATTGATCAAATTCAATTTCAATAGTAGTACGATAACGAACAAATCCTCCCACACCCAGTTATAAATCAATATCCATTATACGACTCATCTTGCCAGGATGATTAGTTCTGAAAATGTCACACATTCACATCCACTTCCTGGCTCAAATGAGTCAGGGCAGGCCTGTGCAATTCAGGACAGCACTCATGCTGCATGTGGTTTTGTATCACAACTGTATCTCCATGTATAGGAAATTTCAGCTACATTCCTCTTTCTGTGGCAACGGATCTTTTTCATGGTGGCCTAATTTGAGGTAGTGAACTGCCAGTAAACAATTACTTTAGGAAACGAAAGAAAAAGGCATGCTCAAGAAGGTAGTTTGTGTTATTTCCTTTCACCAGAGGAGCTTAAATCCCTAGTCACAGAGGATACAAATCATGCCACACGTACTGCAACACCTCCAGCTTTTCCAGTAACAGCCAGCTTTATAGTAGAAGCAGTAGAACAAAAACGGGCCAAAGCAACAGTAGCCTTGACTTTTTTAAGATCAGTCAACAGTGAATGACTGCTGCAGGACTGCCCTAGTATCCACAGAAGTCTATTTATAGAGCATCAAGTACAGTTGGTGGCATGTAATCAGAGTATTTAGCATACTAGCAGATACATCCGTCTCAGATGGTCTCTGGTAGTACGATCTACCTCCACTATTAGATTCCTACTATTAAGCATCAGTTCCCTGGAACAATTCCCACTAGGTGTATTTCCTTTGGTCCCACCTGTCTGGACACTGGAAGGTCAAACGCCCTTTTTCAGCAGCCTCTGCCTGGGTCCAGCAGAGACTTTCAGCCACAGAAGGGAGTGGTAACTGTCTGACTTCCTTGCAAAGACAGCCTGTTCCAGCAAACAGGTTAGAGTCCAGTGCAAACACAAAGTCAGAAAAAGCTTTGGTTTGCCTAACAAGACCTTAAGCCCAGTTGCACACAAACGAGCTTCTTCAGAAGTCATCTTAGTCTGCACAGACTTAACGTCTCAGCAGAAACTGGCTCATTGCAGCCCACAGCCTCTCGATAAAATCTTTCCCTTGCCAGGCATTTCACACCATGTAGACATTCCTGAGCAGCTCTCCTTTCTCCCCAGCCATCAGCCAGGTGTGATTCCTGGTTTCAGAATTGACAGCTATTGGAAATATCATGACAAAGCATGAATGTTGTCACCACAGTTTATTAATCCTTTTCTAATTAGCATGGAATACTAACAACCACTACATGAAATAAAGATACAGAAAACCAAAGTTTCAGTGCAAAAAAAGCACACCTACTGTGTGGGGGCAAACTGCTGTCATAATCATACAAAGCTACCTCCTCACTCTCAGCAAGCTACAGAAATTTCCTCTCACTTGTAAATCTGGTGAAGATACTGGGAGATCTCTGGCACCTCCCAGATTTTCCAATGAATACTTCTGTCCATATAGAATACCAGACTCTGTAACAGACTGTCTCTTCTTCCTGCTCCTCTCCAAAGGATTTAAGTGAGTGGAATGTTTTAGGAGAATGTGCAATTCAAACTTCTGTAAATATACAGGATAGAAATATTTTACCAGTCAATAGGCGATATGCTGAGGACGAAGGATAAGGCAATAAAAATGCTAATAAAATTTTTATTTTTGTCTCTTTATGCAACTCTAATTTTTATTTTTCTAAGCCCTTTCGTAAGAATGTAAAGGTTTGTGTTAGTGCATCTGTCAGGACGAATCCTTCGTCTTAAAATTACTGTCTACTTAACTACAACAGTTTATACACAAATGACAAGTAATACACAAATGTACAGTCATACACAAACGATAAGTTGGAGCAAACTTGTAACAAACTTTACTGTAGTTAGAAAAAAAAAAAAAAAGCAATGGCTGTGGCCATTACACATTTCACTGCGAGTGACATGATGGAATTGAATGTTGTCATGGTTGAAAGCTTCGGGGATCTCGTACACTTCGCTGAGCCTGCCTACAAAAGTCTAAGTCTCACCGCGTTCCCTCACAGCAAGATGCCCAGTACACACAACGCTCACCATGCCAAGCCTCTGCAGTGCTCGAGAAGATCAGCCAGACCTAGCTGCAGTAAGGGAAAACATAGCAGCATCTCAAAGAACCACTTCACATAAGCTGCGGCCTTAGCAGCTGGTTTTGATACTTGCTACACACATATGAAAAAGCCGTGCATAGAGCATTAATGTCGAAAGCATCACTAAAAATGCAGAATATTGGTATTTTTGCTCATCTGAAAGAAAACGCTGATGCCTTTTGGACAAAGCAAATGAAAGAGGTGGGCTCTGTGCCACTGTCAGCTAGGATTTACCTACAGAAAAGAAAGAATATGGAATGTGGCCATCCTAATTCCAGTCCCACTGCCTGTGGGGGACCATCAAGAGGCGCAGGGATGAAAAAAGGACCTTTCCCCCAACACCCTCCTCCCGACACCACTCCACCCCTGCTGTATCCGCTCCCCGCCCGTGAGAATGCAGCATCTAATAATAACCAGGAACGAGGGGAAGAGCAGGATGATGCAAAGGTCCGCAGACGACTATGTGGGACAAGTGAGGTCGCCCTAAGACTGCAGTGCTGTGTCCCTTTCTTAGGAATTTGTCCTCCAACCGGTTGTATCTTTCAAACTGGAAAATCTGATGACTGTATCCTGCGTCACTTTTATCTAAGCAAAAAGTTCATTTTTGTAGTGTTTAATATTTCTGGTACTTTATGTATTGATTTGTAACTACTCATGCTTCCTAAATAAACAGTTATAAAACATATTGAACACAGGCAGGAGAAAATGCAGATATTCTTGAGAAACCTGAACCACAGCTTTTTTGAAGCCCAGATTGCTGATACTGCTATATTTAGTGCCTTATTTGGTGGGAAAGGACAAACCACTAAAAATTTCTTCCACCTTCGATTGAGTGCTACATCACAACAAAGGTAATTTTACAGATGACATTAAAGTAGCCAGAAAGTGATATCCTATTTATTTACTCTTCTTTTTGAAGATCAGCTATGTGCTTCTATTGTGAGAAAATACTGTTCAAAAGTATTTCTTAGACTGGAAATATGTTATGATGAATACTAGTTGTCCTCTGGTTATTGTCATGGAATATTACAGGAATTTTCACATGCTTTATAAACAGTAAACTCTTGTTTCTTGATCTTTGGGGGAAAAAAGCCCCAAGATACTTTTTTTCTTTTTTTTTTAAGAATTTGAGAGTTTCACAGTGTAGAACTCATTAAACAGTTAGAACAGACTCATCAGAGCAATGAAAAATGTGAAAAAACTGTATGTAAGGAGGGAAACCAGACCTGTGAGGTGCTACCAAAAATAGAATGAAAAATCAAAACAATATTCTGTCCCTTTAAGAAAGCAAAAATAAAACAGAATACTTTCCTCATCTAGATCCTGATGCTGCACTCAGCTCTACAGTCACAGGAGCCTGACTGTGGGGAGTTCATTGCTGGATCAAGGCACTGAAGTGTAAAATAGAGACATAAGGCAAGACTAACATTAATGCAAATCCAAAGCAAAGAGAACACAAAGTTCACACAGAAGCAAGGACGGAATATTATTCATAATACCTATACATTCCAGCACTTTCCTTTCTCCTGTTTATTCTCTGCTCGTTTGTATCTTTTTTTCCCCTTCTTTGGTTATGCATGGCTGCTGCTAATGAGATTTGTCACAATTCCAAACCAAGTATCTAGGAAGGTACTTGTGTATGGTGCTTGAAAAGGAAAGCAGGTGAGTGAAGAAGGAATTAAATGGAACATCACATTAGTAACCATAGCAGCCAACAGCATCTCATCCCATGAGAAGCTTGCTCTGGTGGAAGCTGTTTTTTTCCTTCTAATGAGTTTACCACACTGTTTCACGGTGATGGGCAAGTCTTCCAAATGGTCCATGTGACTGGACTTTCTACTGTTCTGCATCACTAGAAAGATCTTCCTGAATGCTGTGCCTTTCCTCATGAAAAGGATTACTTTGCAGCAGCCAGGCACTGGATCTCTTGCAAAGATGTATTTGCTCACGGCCAAGATTTCCCTGCGATTCATTAGGTAATATGTATGCAGGTAACACACATGAACAAACCTTGGTTGTAATCGCAAAGAACTGCCTGAGCTGGCAGTGAAATTATTTTAATGAACATCCACTCATTTGATTGTCTGATACTTAGAAGCCAACCTGTGTTCTTTTGGAGGATTTTGTTAAGAAATTGTGTAACAAAGGTCACCTTTGTTAGCAAGGATGTGGGAATTTTATTTTGTCATAATGACAGTGCATTTAGCATTTGAGTATACCAGAAGATATACATCATTGCCAGAGGTTAGGAACAGAGAGATCAAAAAGTATGAAATATTTCTCATTTTCATATGAACTTTCTGGAGAAAAAGCAGATCTAGACAAAGAATGTCACAGAAGAGTGAAGTGACCTTCAATCTCCAGAGCTTAATCCTTTGTCCTTTGGGCCACTCTACTGTTGAATAGGATCATCAGCCCAAGGGTTTGATGCTGGCCATTTTACTTGCTTTGGCTTCACGCTTTTTGTTGCTTCACCTTCAATTTGTCAACTCCCCTGCACAGGTACTGTTCCCTCGAAGTACTACAATAGCCATTAATCACGTTCTTGTCCACATGAAGTACATCTACAATAAACACAAGGAAGGGAGATGTTTTTAAAGTACGACAAATGCTCTTGAAAATGAGTGTTGTTTTCACAAAGAATTCTCAGAAGGACGTGAGAAAATAATATTTGCAATAGATCAATGCACAACATCTGTTCCACGGAGGTAATAATTCCTCTTATTAATAAAAATAAACTAGATCAAATATATGGTGTAGACACAAGAAAGAGAAGAAGTTGTTCCTCTGATCAGCTTTTCAGAAATGTAACAGAGGGAGAGACACAATTAAGATGTGAAATATTTGTAGGGGAAAAGCCAGTAACACTGCAGGATCAGCAATTTCACTCAAAGCATACAGCGGTCGCTCAAGCAGCTGAGCTGCATACGATTAATGGCTTTTCAATTTCAGTTGTTTCTGTCTCCTCACGCTGCTATCACATATGTCCAAGTCAACTCATAGCATTTACAATTTTTTCATGAAGTATTTTCATGAAGTATTTAGCCACTTTGCCCAGGACTACGAGAGGTATGTAGACACTAACATAATAGGAAGCAGCAATCTACACAGATGTTAAACATCTCAACATTGAGACCTCTAGTGCCTCTGGTACCCACTCTATTGTCAATGTATCCTATATCACTGCTGTACCTGTGAAAACCAGGGAACTTTACTGGGGCCTGGCTGCTACATGTTTTAAAATGCTGCCTTCCCACCTTCTGAAGCTGAGGCGGATTAAACCAGAGTTTCAGCATATCACTGCCTCAAGGAAAGAATTCAGGATGAAGTGAGCTGCTGCCGTTGGACCAGTTTCCCAACATTTTCAGTGCAATTATAAACAAGAGTAACAAAATTAGGATTGCAAAGTAGCAGAAAATACAGCTGTAAATTAGAAGAGTAAATATTTTGCACATTAAAATATTCACCTTGGTGTTTAATGCTACTTAATGTTTCAAGCAGAGTGGTACTGATATGATTCGTAAATCAGAAGGGATGGGAGATTCTGTGCTAAGTAGTAAAATCTAGAGCATTTGGTAACTCAGCTGGGCAGGCAGGAGAAGGCTGAGAGGCTAGTAATGGATATAATAGAAATACAAGAAATAATAACTCCCTAAGAACAGGAAAGAAAAGAGAAGAGCAATAGAATAGGAAGCCTGATCTACAGTCAGAAAGGAAGCAAGACATTTAGAAAAGACAGCTAGGTTGTGCAAAGTAGAGATAGCATACAGGTAATTTTAGGGATTTATTTTAAGAAAATAAGAGCGAATTAAATGTGATGGCATATTCAAAGACTATTAGTTTAATAAATTGCTTACAAGTAAAACATTGCATAATGGGCAGAACAGATCCATGATCCATACGATCAAGGCTCCTCTTTTCGCTCAACTGTTAAGTCACAATGTGACCTTCCGTGAGTCACTTCAGGCTAGATCTCGTAAAGGACTCAGGCAACTTAGGCCTGACTTTGGCAGATTTGAGGCACTGAAGTCCAAAAGTATGACCTAAACACTCTGCTCTGTTGCTTACTAACCCTGGAGAAACTTGTCACTCCAAAAAGGGATACACATCTGCTGCTCAGCTCTCCGAACACAGGCAGTTCTGTCAGCAAGGGCACGTTGTGCTTACTTCCAGGGGGCTACCGATGCTCATTTCTGGGCTGTACATTTAGGTTTTCATTTTGGGGAAACGCAGTAAAAAGGCCAACTGATGCAGACTGGGATTTTGCTTCCATATGTGCTCAGGATCCAGCTGTCCTCCTGTTCTGTCTGGTTTTTAACAGCACAGTGTCACAGGTTCAACGGGAAGGACACAATGTCTGAGCTTAGCTTGAGCAGCAGCCTGGAAATGGCAAATGCATACCCGAAGACATGTTCCTTGTCCCCCTGCCCTTGATGGAGGGAGGAAGTGAGAATGGGAGCACTGGTCCCACTTTCACCTTTGAGCACATAACAAAACTGTGCTTCCATGTGGGACCTGCACCTATGAGAGAGTTTCAGGCTCCGAATCCAAGGAAAATGTTCCTTGCAGCCCCATCCTGGTTACCTAAAATGAGGAGACAGCAAGGAGTTCAGAAATATTCCTGTGATTATCATGCTCAACACTGAGCTGGTGTTAACTGTTCATCAAGTGAACTTCTTGCACTGACCTTTAGGAACACACTGTGCAACTACTAACATGGGCTTCTAGGCTAGTCTCCAATGGAAAAAATGTATAGATATTGCAGTTTTTAACTTGTAGGAGTACAGGTCTTTAACCTCATTTTACCCAAATTGCTACCTGATGTAAAAAGGAGATAGAGTAAATTACCAGTTTCTACAAAGGAATGACAATTATGTGGAAAGTGTATTGTGGTATTTGGATTAAAAAAAAAACAAAAAACAAAAAAAAAACCCTGAAAGTGTTAAAAAAAAACTTTACAAAGTGATTTTCTGCATAACTGAAATTTGATTTCACTCAAAATCTAGGTAAGAAGCAATGTCATTAAAAACGATGGACTGATTAAATGGCAAGGTTTGATTAAAAGTGGAATAACTTGTAAAAATATTACAAAATACAAGTATTGTATAGATTCCTGGAAAACGGAAGGGCTAGACAGAAGTATACTAAAAAAAAAAATCCTGTTTCAGTTCAGCACTCTGTATATTTTGATGTTATCACTCTGTGTTTACATATTAGGTTCTTTGGTCATTTTTGCAATTAACTGGTTTCCTAAAGAGTGAGGATACACACATAGATTATATTAATATTTAATTGTTCATGTAAATACTTTCTTGTGATAAGAAAGTATTTTGGTTAACTGATGCAGAATTGCTCATTCTCAGAAAAATTCCTGTTGTTTCACATCTCTTATTTTTTTCCTTTCAGTTTCAGTGATTAATTCCTGAAAGTGAAATGTAAAACCTATGAGACCTACGTTATGGAAGTGTTAGGTCTGTAAATAGGAGCATGAAAAAGACAGGTGCTACAAAACAAATATAAATTATTAGTAGTAACTGAGTTGAAGAAAAACTGGATTTAGACCAACATCACTATAGATTTGGAACAGCAACATTAGCTTGACCACACTGCACTTACTGCACGTTAAATTATACATTTTGCAGTCTAACCAGTAATAAAAAATGCTGAACATATATAATGCATCTAAATTAAAGGTGACCTGGAAAGAATCCGTCATATGCCCTTTTTCTTAGTATTTAAATGATGATCTTAAATAGTGTATTTTTTTTTCCTCCCTACAGAGGTAGACTGTGGCGACCCACACCAAGTGCCTGCTGAAAGATGCGGCTGTTCAGGTCGTATTAAAAGTTATTAAAGTATTCAAAGGTACTCTTTGGTCTAGAAGATTTTACCATGTCTGGAGAAACACTGAATTGTGCCAACACGAAAACCAAAGGAGTAAAAATGCACCAGTTTAGGCCACAACCTGGGTGATAGAGAACAGCCTGCATGGCCGCTGTCAAAGGGAATAAAGTGGTTTTGCTTGCTTTAGCTACAATTAACTTCAGTAATAGTTTGACTTTTACAAAATTAGTAAGTTCCAGTCAATCCTTGAGAAAGTATCTACCTATCTACCTTAAAGTCTTTTACATTAAGCCATAGAGTAATATGCAGTTTTCCTAAGATTACGTACAAAGTTGTAGCAAAGCCGAGCGAGCCCTTTGGTATTCCTAAATCTACGAAGTGCATGAAACCACAGCAGCTGAGGAAAACAAAGGCCCTCACAGGAATTCCTTCAGATATTAAAAATAAAAAAAAAAGGGGGGGGGGCCGATAAAGACACACTCCTGCTTCTCTTTAGACACATTTCTGCCGACTTCTGCCAATCCCTTCACCCACAGCAGCTGCACTCGGCTTATCAGGGCTGCGCCCCGCGGGCTCCGGACCCTGAGGCTCTCCGTTCTCCCCTTCCTTAGGGCCGGGGGGAAGCCCCCAGCCGCCCCGCGCCTCACGGCGGCAGGAGCCCGGGCAGCCCGGGGGGCTCCGGGTGCCATTCCCCAACCAGGGCGGCCGTTAGGGCCGTTACGACGGCTGCAGGCAGAGAGACGACGGAAGACGGGAAGGAGGGAGAGGAATGTGGCCGCGCATGCCCGCCCGCCCCGCATGACGGAGAGCCGGGCTGGGCTGGGCTGCGTTGGCCGCGCCCGAGGGGAGAGGCGCGGGGGCGGCCGCGGCTCGGTGCCCTCCCGCCGGGGCGGGCAGAGCGAGGGGGCGGGAGGCCGGCGAGCCCTCCCCCCGGAGCCGGGCGGCTGCGGGCTCCGCTCGCCTTGCGAGGCGTTGCGGCGGGGCATGAGGGGCCGCGGGGCACCGCGCCGCAGCGGCGGCGGCAGCGGCAGCAGCAGCAGCAGCAGCAGCAGCAGCAGCAGCAGCAGCAGAGACCGGTGCGAGGCTTAGCCCAGGAGCGGCGGTGGTGGCGGCGGCTCCCCGCATGTGGGCAGCGGGGCCAGGCAGGCAGCCCGGCGGCACCAGCGAGCACCCGGCGGCGCCGTGCTGAGCGCCCGGGCAGCGGCGGCCGCCCGCCATGGATTGCAGCCTCCTGCGGACCCTCGTCAGCCGCTACGTGAGTGCCCGCTCCGCGCCGCAGGCACTGGGCTCGGGGTGGGTGTTTCGGGGGGCCCCTGCGGGCGGGGGGTGCCCCTGAGGGGGCGGGGGGTGCCCGCGGGCTCCCCTCAGCCCTCCCCGGCCGCCCCGCGTCGGGGCGAGCCTCGGAGACGTGGTGAGCACGGCGGGTAAAAACTCCCTTTTTTATTTTTATTTGGTCGTATTCTTTGAGTCGAGCTGCGTTTTGTGAAGCTGGCACGGGTGGATGTTGAGAAATAAGCCTGTCCTCTGGGAGATGTGCGTGGTGAAGATCAAACGCGCGAAGCCTGGGGGAAGGAGAGCTGACCTTACTTGGTGGCCGCCGCGTTTTCCCCCACCCAACTCGGTGGTGTTTTGAGAGTGGATCCAGTTGTAGACCGAGGTGTGTGAGTGAGAATCTGGTTTCACTGAACTCCTGACACGATCACAGCCGTGGGGCAGGACGCCGGGAAGCGCAGAGGTCTGTAACGCCATGGTCAGGGTCAGGCAGCAGCAGGGAAACTCCAGCTTCTCCTTGGGGATGCGGAAGAAACAAATGGGAGGCGATAGGAGTGAGAGGTAATAATGCCTGGCTTCTTTCTCTGCCTTGCTTCCCCGGCAGCTCCCGTCACTCCGTATTTCCAAATGCTTACAGCCCTTCCTCCCGTGCAGGAAGTACTGTAAGTCAGGAAACTTTCGTGCTCAGACCGAACAAAAGTGAATACTCTTAGTTTTGTGTATGTCGAGATATGGTCACGTAACACATGCTCTGAAGTCTTCTTTGTGTATGAAAGAAGAAAAATGGTAGAGGTGAAAAGATTATACTGGATCTTTTCACTGTTTAGGGTATTCTGTGAGGTGAGGAGAGAATGGAGAGGTGAGTACTGAAAGCAGTCGTGTGTGTATGTGGATCCTTAGAAAGTAACCCCGGGGGAAGGAAGGAGGAGAAAACTGTAAATACAACGAGAGAAGCAGAAGTCTCTGTGGATATGCAAAGCTCAGGTGAACCGTGCTGAGCTCTGTTTAGAAACAGGCAGGATCGGTTCAGGTGTTGTGATCCCTCAGTGCTGATCTAACTGTAGGATTTAGCTGAAGATTTTCTTGTGTACGTGCCTACATTTGGAGCCTGTACAAACCGTCTGGAAATCACACTGCATTCATTGTGCATAGAGCATACTGTGGTCTGCAAATCTTTTCTGCATAACATTGTTGCTAACCTCTCTTTCAAGCTAAGCATTGAATATGTTTGAAACAGGCTTGAGATTAACTACAGGATTTGTTTTAAAACACAAAGAAGTATGTAAGAAGATAGCATGCTGAAAATAACAAGGCACTTGAGCTTTTAAGTTGCAGACTGTCATCACCCTCCCACACTGCTAATGAAGGTAATTCAGCAGTCTAAAAACTGGACAAAACACTTAGCCCGTGTGAGGAAGCGTTCATATTTCCTAGATCACACTACTTTCTGCTTTGTTTTTATGCCAGTAGGCTATGTCTCGGTGACTGCCTGGCTGTTCCAGGCTGACATGTATATTTTTACCTGTTGCTTCTTGTTCTGCTGCACTTCTATTATCTGGTCAGTTTCTTGGTGTTTTTTTTTTTTTTTTTGACTTTTTCTTCCAAGGTGGGAGCATTTAGGAAAAAGCTGTTGTAAATAAACCTGTTTTCATCATTTCAGTAAGGCCATTAAATCTGGCAAGCTGATAACTGTGTGTGTGGTTTTCTCTTCTTTCTATGGTTCAACTATTTTTGTACAGCTACAGCACTGAAAATGAAAATTAATAGCTTGAGTGCCGTGCCTGAAACTGCCTGCTGTAAATGAGCAGCAGATGCACATGTCAGCGGTGCTGCTCCGTAGTTGTCCACCCAAGCTATATACAAAGCAGATACGCTTCAGAAGTCTGGATGCCCTTGCCTCTTGCCAGGCTGCTTTCCTGTAAGGGAGACCAGGCAGCAGGAGACCAGGGAGGGTGGTACATCCTGAGCATGTGTCCAGGTGAGCTCACGCGTGGGATAAGTAGAAGTTTGTCCAGAGCCGGCTTGGCAGTTGGTGCCCTAGGACTGCAGATGGTCACTCTCCAGGTCGTGCCGGAGGTTTGTCTGCTTGCAGTCTTCCCTGGAGCAGGTGAGCTCAGGCTGGAGATGCTGTCGAGGTAGCTGGGAGCTCTTAGGGCAGCGCCACGTGGTCTCAGGGTAACAAACAGTTGCGTTGCACTGATGGAAGCTTCTCGTGCAACAATCTCTAAGACTTCTGTGTAACGGCTTTTCTTTCTCTTCTGCTGTATGTCACAGGGCATGGAGACCTAAGTGACATACCAGCGCGTCCCGAATGTGCTGGAAGGTTCCCCAACCCCCTCGCCTTGTTGTTGCGCTCAGCGCCCTGAAGCGGTGTGATAGCGCGCATCTCAAAGGCTGCTTGGAAGCGTGGTGATGGCTGGGTGCTGCCACTTCAAGCTGAAGTCAGTTTTCTGCTTAGTGCTTTCCAGTATGTCTGCTGTTCCACCTGCGCTCAGCTGCTTACGTTTGTTGTATCTTCCAGGTGTCGGAACATGCCAGTGATGTGGGTTGGGGCCATATTCAGCACACTCGTCATAACATAGCTTGTATCTCTTCACCAAGAGATGGTGTAGCCTCCTAGGACAGAGGCAGTAATATCTCTTTTACTAATTTCTAAAAAGACATTTTGTTGTTTGGCCTCTTTATGGTCATCCTGTGGATTTCTTCTTTCGCTGTAGGACTTTCCCCGTTCCATGGCTGCGGCCATACGCAATTTTTAGGGCTTCTGGTAAAGAATAACGGGCTGTGCCAAAGGTGTCTGTTTCACTGCAGTGCAGCGGACCGAAAGTTCAGTGTAGTTCTCCAAATGCTTTCTGATCGTTCGGTTTGAAATATAACAATGCACATTTTTAATTGGGTCTGAGATTAGCCTGTGTATTTTGCTGCTTTAAATGGTATCCACTGTACTAGAGGCACCTTTGAATAATGGAGTAGAACATCTTTATATACAGCTTCCACTACATGGAACCACAGAATCACAATAAGCCTTCTGTAATTAAGACAGATTTTGACGACTGCATCGTTTAGATTACCTTCCCAAAGAGGGGAAATACCATTATGAGGTTTGTATAAAAATCCCCATTGGGAGTGGGGGGTATGTTTGATATCGCGTACTCTTTATTAGAACACAACCTCTCTTTCTGGACGTTGCGTTTGCATCAGACAGTGCGCTTCTCTGTCTTACCCTTGGGCTGTTTGGGCGCTCCCCAAAGACGTGCCCTATCCCAGGGAGGGCAGCCTGACGGTCTGAGGAGGCTGAGTTAATGCGCGCTGTCCCGTAAGCATCACACCGAGCCTGCTCTATCGTCAGGGGTGAGAGAGGCTTGTTAGTTAATATTAAAGCAGTAAATTATCTGGGGTGGGGAGGGGGACATCGTAATTAACACCATGTTCATAGAAGATTACCTTCTGTTTATGGTTGGATTATTTGGGATACTCATCAGATAGCATTAAGCAATATATTGTGCCTATGTAACTGCTGTTGCGTTAGCTTTGTCTGGTAATCTTTTTTTTTTTTTTTTTTTTTTGCTGATCTTGAGACTTCTGAAGTTCTTCTTTATAGCTGAGAGATAGCTAACTCTTAAAATAAGTCTTTATACCATTTCTAAAAGGAACGTTATTTTTCCTGAGCTTAATAAAATGTGTGCAGATATCTCGTGTATTCAGATAGCTGTTTATGTCTGAATGTGGATTTGCATATGCCTGAATGTTGTGGATTCGAATGTGCCCGGGCAAGCTGGGAAATGTCACTCTTAGCATATGTTTGTTTGGACACTAGATGGTCACTAAACATCTTGCAGTGGAAGGCAACAGTCTGGTCTGTATTTGTGAGACAGCTGGCCCCTCATCAGTAACTGCTGCTGCCCAGGTTGGTGCCTTTGGATGCCACAATAAATAACTACTGGGTCAAAGGTCCGTATTACTGAACGCTTTTGCCTCTGTTATGTAGTGTATTTAGTAATCCTGCCACTTTATTGCTTCTCTTATTACTTCAGGATTACAAAGCTGGGTGTTAAGTGTCTGTTGCCCGTGCAACTATCTCTAAATGTGTATATCAGCAAATACAGTTTCACTTCGAAAAGGAAAGTGATTTATTACAGCTCGGTCCCCTGGGAAGCTTCTGGTCTGTTCGTTCTGCAGGTATTTTAGAAAAATCTGCTTTTGGGAGGACGGAATAAATGAGTTTACAAATGGCTGCTGTATTTTCTGCTTCTACAGAAGTGGGTCAGCTTTAATCGTAGTTTGAGAAGATGATCGATTAGTCTAACCAGAAAGTTATTTTAGGGGTTTTTAGCGTGTTCACCGCTAAATTTCATGGTAGCCTGTGAGTTTTGGTCACTGATTTAACTGATAATGTTGTTTTTATTGGCAGAAAGATTCTGAAGCTGTTTTCTAATCAATTTCCTAAGTATTTTATATGTAGTCTTGATATAAACAAATATAAATAAATAAACTTCAGGGTTTTTTCATCTGTAGTGTTACCAACCGTTGTATCAACTGCTTTGGCCTGAAAGTTGGAGGAACTACAAGCATCAGTGCTCTGAATTACTCGTCTAAAAAATGGTCCATTTATCAAGCATTTCAGATGACCTACAGTTTCCTGAGCTCAGTTAATACATCTGAGGGCACGCTCTCATTCCACTTCTTGCCTTTCCTCATAGTCACTCAGCTTTTCCTGCTCTTCTGCAGGCTGGTGCCGAATGAGCACTGTCTAGATGTTCCTTAGTTGGGGTGCCTGTTCAAATGAACGCTTTTTTTCTTAGCTGTCACTTACAGTAAGATAAAAGGGCTGTTTTTTTTTGCTTCCAGGAGTATGATTTGACAGAATTTTAAGCTGTTTTAAATGCCATATAAATGTGTTTATATCCTGCCTGTATTCAAACTTTCCTAACTGTACAAAAGATGTTCTCAGTAGGGGCTAGGCATGTGCTTACAAGCCAGTAATCAGTATCTTGCATTTTTTAAGCAGTTGTTTCTATCCCTGGTATGTAACGCACTTTTGATATCTCTTGTGGATGTCAGCGTCACGATGTTTTCTTGAGGCTTCCCATCTCGCCTTTCAGCTTTGCTGTTCGTGGATGCCAGTTGTTCTCGGTGCAGAAGGCTGACAGAATGTGTCTAAACAGCATGGGTAACTCCTGAATTCCTATTTCAATTCCTATTTCCCCCTGGCATCATTGCCTTGTTATTCTCCCATTTGCTGTTTTGCTGGGGAATCGCTCTGTATTGTGTGCTGATCTGATGCTTTTCAGCCCAGCTTTTAAAGAGGGGAAGTTTGAAAGCTTTGCTTCCCTCAGGAGTTAATTCTGCTGAAACGCTGAGTGTGGCTGACGGGATTTGGTGCTTCTGCAAATCCAACTAGCTCTTGCACACTAGTAGTGCCTTTTTGTATATTCTTTATTGTTTTGTAATGTACTCTTCAGATGTTTCACTATAATCTGAGGCAAAACAAGCAAACACCACCCCCCAACCCAAAGGAAAGGGAGAATTGTGTGGACTTCGTTCATCTCCCCCACCCATCAATTAGCTAATTTATACAAGAAAAACATTATTTTTTTTTTGAGACTAAATGAATGAAAATAGGATGCTGTAAAACAGTCTCTGGCTTCTTGCAAGTGAACTATTATAAGCTGGTTGCTATTGACTACAAAATATTGCTCACCTATATGCAACAGATAGTTCTGCAATTTCAACTCTCCAAATGAAATGTTTGCTGCTATCAGAGTTTGTTTCAGTGACTTAAAATAGATCAAGAACTCCTAACCTTGCCATTTTTAGCATCAAAAGTACATGCAGTTTTTCTTCGGTGATGGGAACTGCATAGTCACTTCTGTCTTTTGTCAGTTTTTTTATTGAAATACAGTTTTGCTCTTGTGCCTCTTCTGGGGGACAGCAGAACATCAATACTGAAAGCAGGAAGCCTTTTCAAAATCGTTCTTGGGAATGGAAGAGGGTAAGGTACAGCGTAGCACATTTATAGCTTAAAATCCCTGTTGACTGCTTCTCATTCATTCTTTGCTCCTGTCACGTAACAGTAATTGAAACGAGAAAAGTGGCAAGGTGAAGTGGGGTTTTTCTAATGAGTCAGCCTTTTAAAGCTGGAACACTTAATAAAAAAATAAATAAAACTGGGTTGACAAGTTAAGGGTTCCACAAATATAATAGCTGGCTACTGCTTGCGCTGTCAAGATGGGGATAACAGACTTGTTTAAGCTAACCAGACTTAAATGCAACTGGGAAACACTTGTGTCCCTGAGGTGCTGCAACCTGACCAGCAGTGCCATGCCTCCTCCGTGTCGCGTGCAGCGGTGGCAGGGAGAGGAAACAAAGCAAGCACCCCCACAGAAAGACGGAGCGGACGTTTTGGCACCTGTTACGCAACTGGATTTGATGTTACCGTTTGTTTTTGAACAAGAGGGCCTGCCTCTCATCACTATAAGTCTTTTAGTCAGATTACGTTTTTCCAGAATAATACTTACTCTGTTGGTTTACCATTACACAGTGTAATGTAGTATTTCTATTTGTGTAATTGTCGAGGGACGTTTCAGCTGAAGTTCATCCCGAGCTGAGGCAGAATGACACTGGAATGCTATTATCTTCCCTGCTGTAATTGCCATGGCAACACCTGCAGGTAGACGAGGCAAACCAAGGATCCTTTCTCTGTCACACAGATACCACTTCTGTGTTTCTTCTTCCCTCTCAGTAATGACTCTGAGGCGCTTGTGGCCCAAACGTGCCCGGAGTTGTCATGAAATGTGCTTTGCTAGCTTTTGTCAATTTAACTTTGACTTTAATTTTGTAAGTGTCTATTTTCTGTGATTCTATTTTGAAAATGAATGCCTTCTAGGAGAAGCTGGCAACCTAGCCTGGGTTGTCTTAGGAGATGGATGGGATGAGCCAGGGGCTAGGGAGTTTCTTTGGAACTTCACAGAAGACCATGGGCTACTAAAGCACTTACGTATCTTTTACGAATCTGGATGTTAATTTCACTGATCTTCCTTCAGCTTTCTTTACAACAGGGATGAGAGTATTGCCCAGCTCTTTTACAGAGAGAAGTTTTAAGGGCAGTTTAAAGCTTTGAGGTAAGGAAACACTGTCACAGGAAGAAAACCGGGTGCCAACATGGGCCTGTAATCCTTGTCTTTAGTGTGCCTTTTTCTTTGCTGGTAAGTGTTCTCCACTGCCAAAGGAACTGCATGCGATTTCAGAGAGCACACGTGCACACCTCTACAAGTAAGTGATGGAGGAATACAGGGAGTGTGTGGGGAATAATCAGGGGTAGCAGAAGAGAAAGCAATGTCAACAATTAAGCCAAGTTATGTCTAGTTACTGAGGCATACTGCGAAATTACATTCTGGGGTGCTTATTATGTTATTGTTGTAGCTACTTAAAAGCATGAGAACTGAAGAATTGGGAGGTTTCATAGGGACACCTTTCCATTTATTCTGCTATTCCCCGTAGATTATCTTCTCTCTTTGAAATATGAGACTGGTTAATTTGTTTCTTTCATTAATCATTACTCATCTAGGTACAGGGTGGGATGAGGGGAGAACAGTGTTTTGTTTTCCTGGTGGCACTGACTAATCTCTTTGCTTCAGTCAAAAGAGGATTTCGTCTAACCTATTTAAAATAGAGGATTAAGGACAATTAGGTTCTTCCTCTACATTACTACTAAGATGGGATGTTGTGAAATCCTCTGAAAAGCACATCTGTTGAAGCACCAGTGAAGTTTTGCAAGATTAATGGTAATAATAATCAAAACAGTTATGCAGAAGAAGAAACTTTGTGTGAAGTACGTGTCCAGAAAGAAATGTGGATGGACAGAGGACATGGAAAGGAATTGAGCTATTTACCCAGTAGCTCTTTGTCTCTAATGCCTCTAATTTATGTTGTGAAGTGGATGTGTAGATGAACTGAAATGGATTTCTTGTTATCTGAATTACATTAGCAACTTTCAGTTCATTCTTAACATTTTACGTAGCCCTTCATATCTTTTCAAAGTACTATTAATAAGTTGCTTGCACAAATGAACATTATGATTAAGTACAAACACTAATGGTAATCTGTGCTTGTATACTGATTTTTGTGCCACTCATGATGGTTATGTGGCTTCTCTTGAGGTGGATCTGAGTTGGAAATGGCATTTGATAACTGACATTAGGCTGCTGTACTTGGCAGGAGGTCATTACAAAATAAAACCATGAGAAATACTACCACCGTTGGAAAACATGATGTGCATAAGATGGCATTAATGTAAAGGAAAAATTGTTTTGTGCATTTCAGAGGAGATTTGGTTAAAAGAATGGACATTTGATAAGTGACAAATGACTTTCATGAGGTGTGAATAGTATGCAGCAAAGCTACAAAGAGGATATTGGAATGATGTCACAGAAATTGCTCTTGTGACCTTACACTTAATACTAACGATTGCAGGTAGGTTACTGGTAATCACTGTTTCTTTGGTTTTGTTTTCTCCGGAACAGTAGTTCTGTAGTAGTTTCGATCTACTCTTCTGTTTGAATGATCATAGAATCACAGGATTGTAGGGGTTGGAAGGGACCTCAAGAGATCATCGTGTCCAACCCCCAAATATATGATAATACACTTGAATATATGATAATACACGTGAAGAAGGACGGGCCAGAAAAAGTTGAAGTCTGTTTATTTCATCTTATTTGTGAGGTGACTTGGAGTGGGCTCCTTGGCCCAGGCTGAAATAAAGTGTTTCCTGAGTCAGTGGAGGTTTGGGCTCTAGAGCGCTCCAGCTGACTTCAAGGAAAGTTGTGGTCTTCTGTTAAAATACATCTGATGTCTTTCCTTATGGTTTTGGCTTGATGCTATGCCAGTGCATACCTTCTACCTTCAGATGCTGTTTTAACCCTAGCACCTCTCAGATGAAGTCCTTTCGATAGCCTAAGTAGATCGGCCGGGTATCAAACTTTACTGTCAGGTGAAGGAAAGGGCACATCAGTCAGTGGTAAAGTACAGCAAAGGCAGAGGAAACAGATTGTTGGGAAAGCTGATGTACTACTTATTCTGCTATTTATTTCTTTTTTAAGAGAGAGCAGACTACTTTAAATTTCACTGTTACGAAAGCTCTTATAAGCCAGGCTGCCATTTAATCTTACTATAAAAATATGCCTACGTAGAAACAGCCCTCTTTCATTATGTGAAATATGATAGGTATGAGAGAAGATATTGCAAAGGTAGGCTCAAAGCAAGTGTATTGACCAAGTCATAACTAAAAGAATAATTAACTTTCATGCTGATGCTAGCAGAAATGTAGTATAAATAAGTTCAGGGAGGGCATTTTGCTTTGCTCAGAAAGGCTCCCTATGCTATAAGCAGATTTTGATTGATTAATGTTAATGCTTTTCTTCAGGTTAATGTTCAGCATTTTCTCTGTAAACATAGAATGCACTGAAATGCTATTGCTTCTCATTAGTGTTTGGTGTTTCAGATTAGTTACAGTTCCTTTCTAGCAAGTTATGTGTATCCTTTTTTTGATTTATCAGTGAACTTTTAAGATTGCACATAGTATTTACAAAATCTTTCACATTCCAGCCTCCTGGCCAGCAATGTGAAACTTTTTGGAAAGCTTAACTCTAATAAAAAAAAAAAGCTTCTCTTCATCTAGGTTTAAAGAAGAATCAAAAATTTCTCAGCTAATGAGAATTACAAATGTTGTCAAGCTAATTTAACGTTTGAAAATCTATATGCTGGATTTTAAATATACTGCCCAATTGACAAGAACGTTTAGTGTTTGTAGCCTTTCGTACTGAATTTTCAGCTAATTCCTGGCTACCTTAAACTGGAGCAGTTCTAAGAGTTTGGGATCAGCCTACTCTTCCTTGTTGACTCTAAGCTGTTTGCAGGAATGTATATCTATCTTCTGTACAGTAGATCTGTAGCCACTTAAATACGTGGCTCGTCTTCAGTATCATAGTTGGGAGTTAGGGGTGGAGAGGGCACTAAAGCTGGGATAGAAGAGGACTTTGTTCTTAACACTTCTTCTGAGCACAGCTGCTGAACTCTTTTATTTTACCTTCTAGGACTGAAAAAAACAGGGCTAATAATTTCATAATTTCACCTGCAATGCCGAAGTGTTGTTCATCTGAACGTGTTGAATGTTCCCTACGTGGAGCTGTTGGGTGACCAGGTATACTTGTTGGCCCAGAGGTGTCTCTGTGTTGGCAGCAAGAGGGAAGAAAGGAAATGGGAGAAGCTCTGTCCTTAGCCCAGCACTGCTCAGTCACATTAACATGATGCATAAATACGCTGCCTTGTTGATGCTTCCAGTTCTTGTCTGACATGAGGAGTTTAAGCCTGCATGCTTAGTGGCTGTAATGATGTAGAAATGAAGGGAAAGCTGCTGATGCTGTTGTGGAGCAATGCACATGAACATAGGCAGGTACAGACAGAGCTTTATGAAGGGCAACCTGGGTTGTGGTTTTGCATCTCCTGTCTCTTTCAGCCCAGGAGGTCTCAAATGTGAAGTGCTTGTCTTTTTTTAGGAGGGTTCCAGCCTCTGACTTCTTCCCTAAGAAGTGGAAAGGCCACCACGAGCATTTTGACTTACTGTGTTAATGGTATCTGCTGAAACTTGTTCAAAGAGCTTTTATGTCAGTGTCTGTATAATGTTAGTTAAATATATAAATGACTCGAGGCTAGGCTTCTGCTGGGTGTGTGAAATTAAAATATCAGTATTCCTTTGCCATTTTCCAGTCTAGAACAAACTTTAAGGCATTTAAAACGAAAAGTAATAATGCTTTTACCCGTGCTTTTTTTGTGTGTGTTAAAATTGACAAAAACCAGACAAGGTTTGGTTGAGTCACGGTTGTAGCTGAGTTACGAGGTGAGACGTTTGTGAATGCTTGCAGTGCTTTAAGACTCGTAAGACTGCAGCATTGGCTTTTCAGCTGGTTGCCTTCAGCCCCCAGTCAGAATACTTGGTGCTGCTTGTGAGGGCTTTGGTTGCTGCAGATCAGCAGCTGCTTGGTTATGCAGCTTGGAGTTGACTTTGGTGTTAAGGCAGGAAGCAGTGCCACTGAACTCTTCACCTCCAAATCCACATATGTGCCTTTGAGGCCTCAGGGGAAGAGCGGAGATGTGGGCTTCGGGGCCTCTGGGGAGCTCCCTGCTTGGCGCAGGGTGCCGAGATCTGCCCTGGGGTGGGAAGGCCCCCCTGTTGTGGCCCTGTTCCTGCTGCAGGCAGCCAAGTGTCGCCTCTTCCTTACGGTGGTAAAAGCCCTGGCCTGGACTTCCCAGTTTCTCACAGCATGTAGAAAAGAGCAAATGGGAGCTCTGTACAGAGCTCTTCTGAGCTTTGAAGAGCTGTCAGAAGGAGTTTTGGCAGTGGAGACAGGTTTCACAGAAGTGTAGGGGTTGGAAGGGATCTCAAGAGATCATCGGGTCCAACCCCCCTGCCAAAGCAGGTTCCTTAGAGCAGGCTGCCCAGGTAGGCGTCCAGACGGGCCTTGAATATCTCCAGAGAAGGAGACTCCACAACCTCCCTGGGCAGCCTGTTTACTTGTTCATTTCCCTCCTCTTGTGCATGTGCTGTTGGCTTGTTGAGATATTATAATTTTACTTCACTGAGTGGCAGACCACGGGGCAATGCATATGAGGGTGCGTTTATGAGAAGATCACTTGCTTAGGGTTTGCAGGTGCAGAGCGTGTAGTAGGAGAAAGCTTCACTGTGAGGGAGGGAGTGCTGCCCCGTGCTGGGGTTCTTTAGGTGCTGATTTGAGCTGGGATGTGGCAACGTACCAAGGAGATGACCCGTGAGTCAGGGCTGATTTGGCAAGCTGCTGACATCCGTGAAACACTGGCTTGCCTTGTGGATAGCATCTGGCATCAGAAAAGGAGTAATTGGGAGAGGAGGGATAACACATCATGGGAATGACAAGGAGCTCTATGACTTATGGTATGAGGAGAAGAATTTGGGTACTGCCTACTGGAAGGAGCGTTACTTAAAACCCAACCACCCTCCCCAAATGAACCCTGTGACATGCGGTGTCTGGTAGCACTCGTGTGCCACGTGGCTTGACCTTCCTAAAGCTCTAAGTGCAATCAAAGCGTAATGACTGTGGGGAAAATGGAGCAGCCATTATATGCTTAGCATCTCTTCCCGTGTGCATATGAGAACATGTTTTATTGAAATAGGGATGCTAGCCAGCGCAGGAGTCTTCTGTCAGGACTGTAAAAGCCCTGAGCACCTTCAGCCCTTTCACAGACAGCTGTGGGAGACTGGTAAAAGAAAGCTTTTTGGTTGTGTGAAGGCCAGCCAACATCAGAAACATAAAAATCAAGACTTTTTCCACATGGAGACAGGATGTACCTGATGTCTTTCACTAGGGATATTACAAATTCATTTATTTGTAAACTGAAAATAACTATTTAAACTTTGTGTTTCTAAAACTTTCAGAGGGTGGGAGGGGAGGAAACCATCACAGAATAAGATTCAGGATTTCAGAAGCCCTGTGTGGCTGTATTTCTTATGGGGCCTTTTAGCAGAACGTAGTCAGTTTATCAGTTTACCATCTTACTGATTTGTTCTGGGTTCTTCTTTCAGCGCTGGAGAGCAGCAATGTGGTGTAGGAGCACAGAACTCCTCTGAGGGTCATCCTGCCCAGTCTGCTTGAAGCAGAGCAACTACTGCCAACAGGAGGTTGGATCATTCACTGCTTTGTTTAGTAGACTGTGTGTAGTATGCAGAGAAATAAAACATTTGGTTTTGAAGCATTTTTATGAGTCTGATATAATTTTTAACTTTTTCTATAAAAAGTGACCAGATGGCCTGGAGAGATCCCTTTCAACCTGTGTTATTTTGATTCTAAAATAAATTACGATTAACAAATCAACAGTTCTTAAAGAAGAAAATGTTTTCTTGCCTCTCTTGCAGCCATATCATGTTCTTCTCCGACCAGATGGTACTAAGACATCGTAGCTTAAAACAGGCTCTGTGGATGAAGCTGTGCAAGATCTTAGTGATAACCTACAGACTCAGCAAGTTGTTATTCTGAGCAGTAATTATACTGCGTGGTGTGTTTGTTCATTCATGTTTTAAAGATTGCCATAATAGAGGCTCACAGCAACTTCCCTGTGTACATGAGCTCAGTAAAAACTACCGTAGGCGGAGTTAAGGCTTTAATAGCATTGAACCTGACCAGGTTAAGGTATTTCTCCTGGCTCTTGTTGTTTCAGTTTAAACAAAATCCGGTAACAACCAAAATCGCAGTTGGTGCGTACCCTTTTCCATAAAGAACTTAATTTGGGAGCTGCTGATGCGTAAGCGTGGCCTGAGCGGCTGGAAGAGAAAAAGCTATTGGCCTTAAATTAGTAACAAATGGTGTGAAAATGCCTGTGTCCTTGAGACTTAGGCTTGTTGGTCTCAGCTTTGCTTATGAGGTGGCTGTGTCCCTGTGGCATGCTGGCTGGGGGTGCACGTGCTCTGAAGTTACTGTGGAGCTGTTTTTGGGTTTGGAAACGAGGAGTGTGCGCGGCGTGGGAACGGGAGGAGGAAGTGGGAGGCGACGGCGGGTGAGCACCGGCTGTCCATGTAAAGAGACTTATTTATTCAATCCTATTACCATAAAATATTGGATCAAACCAACAGGCTGTAAGCTGTTCCTGAAAGATTTCTTACTGCGTTAAGAGCCTGACAAGCATCTGGAAAGTTTCTGAGGCCCTAACCGGGATAAAAGATGGCAAAGATCATTTGACTATTTGGAAGGAAACTATGAAAGGAGACTACCTGATCTCAGTATACCTGGCTTATGTTTTCTTAAAGTAGTTTGGGGCATGTGAACACAGTGGATTTCTCTCTCTGTTTTAAAATCTTAGGGAGAAGGAAGGTGAAGGAGTGGAACAGAGGGAGCCCTGGGCAGGAAGAGAAGCCGGAGCACTTGATATATCGTGTGCTTAAGTCATGTGGCGTGGCGTGTCCTTCTGTGGTTTCTGAGCTGGTGGCTGAGGGACAGCGGGCTATAAATACATCTCTGTCCTCTACTTATGTGGTCAGTTGAAGCTGCCTGGGACTCTTACTTAGAGCTGACCACTAAATTGGCAAATTAGGGCAGCGTTCCTGCTTCTGATTGGAGTGGTTTTTTTTAAAAGTGTGAGTAGATTGCCTAAGTGGTTTAAATTGTGGGATGCTCTCTTAAAAGATTTGGGTTCTAAAAGAGGAGCTGGAAGCTTTGTGACAAACTACTCCAGGATGTAGATTCTGCTTCATCTTTTTGAGAATACTTCAGAGGGATTAATTCTCCTCCTGTACTGGGCTCAGCCTTTCCATCCAATTACATTAAACAAGTAAGCTGTTGCTGTTTGCTAATGGAAGTAAAACAAATGTGCTTAAAATTCTGATCTCACCTTGCAAAGCACATGGGCATGCAGTCTGTTTGCAGCAGCCTTTAAAGCACTGATGTTCCTGAAAAGGATTACATTCTGAGGCTGGGCTCTAGAGTTTATACCAGAAAGGATACAACCCTGGGTCTGGATGGTATCACGTGGCTTGCTGAAGCACTGTTTGCTCAGTTTTGCTTCTCCAGGTGGTTCAGGATGTGCTGTTCTCCCGTGCACTGAGTAACCTTCAGGTCTTTAGGCCCAGATGTGTCTTACTCCAGTGCCTCAGTTTCCCTTTAGTGCCAGCTCAGCTATCTTACTATGGTTCCTGTCTCTCCTGAAAAGACTTACTTACAGGCTTCTGCCTGCTCAGGCCTCCTGTTTTATCCTTTCAGTTATCTTCCTTGTGTTTTAGACCTGTAGACTTTCTCTGTAGCTTTTGTCCTAGCTTGTCTATCCTCTCGCAAGCATCCCTGTTGGGCTGTTACAGGAAACAGGGCAGCGAACTCCAAAAGCACTCTCCCAGCCTGGCAGAGAAGTTGCCTCCCTCTTCGCCGGGAGTCTGGAGCTGATCTGGGTCATCTGATCCCCAGCTGACACAAATCAGCTGTTTGTGTGGTGGGTCTTGTGCAGGACGGATAAATTGACCCTCCTTTCCTGGGGGGATCCTGCTGCCTTTGGGGCTTGGAGATTTGCAGCTGACAAAACATGCTGCTGTTACCTTCCTCTGGCTGAGCTGAAGCGCATGACTGAAAGGATTATGCCATGCTCGGTTACTAAATATATTGTTGCCTGACATTTCTCTGCTAAATAGAAAAACACAATGATAGCCGTCTCTTGTAATGGTAGGAGTACCTTCTGTTGGTGGACAACAGTGCCAAAATTTTATTTTAGTACCTTCTCGAGTTATTAGTGCAGGCAGTGGTGCAGCTGTCTTGGCAGGCTGTGCTAGGAAGGAGCGTAGTTCACGATTTCTTGGGCATCTGTCTGATGTATTTGGAAGTGGCAGTTCAGACTGGCAGCAAAAGAGGATTGGAAGCTGGGGTGATGAGCTTACAGCAGCTCAGGGCTACTTCATTCTTCACAGTGCGGAAGTGTGGGTGTTCGCAGCCTCTGCTCTCAGAATGGGGGCTGCTTGCTGTTAGGACAGGGTTTTGCTCTGTCAGAAACCAGGTGCCCTGAAATAGCTGCCTTGACCTCAGGCTGAATGCTTGAAATTTGGCCTGGCACACCTGCTGGAAGGCAAGCTTTGTACCTGGGATAATCATCTGAAAACTCTTCCAACTGGCATTATTTTGATCCCGCTCTGCATTGGAATATTTTTGTTTGTCTAAATCTTGCGCTGATGCTTGGGCTGGGGAGTTCCTAGGGTGCTGGCTGGAGCTGCTTCGCACGTGGCTTGCAGAGGAGTTTGTGGTGCATTATAATGTCCTCTGACAGTTCTGCAATGAATAAGGGGTGGGGGGGAAGGCCTCTTCCTTTGTCCTCTTACTGCAGACTGGCTTGCTAAATTACTGTGTGTGTGACGAGTCCTGCCAGAAACCAGTGATTGTGGTGGCTGTTGCTGGAGTGTAAGATGTGGGTGTTGGTGGGGTAGGTGGCTGTGCTTTCCCATCCTGAGATGTAATGGGATTGTTTAGTCTCTTCATTACGTTTACCTGTTGCGTTGGAATATGGTTATACTACACCTGGTAGGAAAGCAATGTAAAAGCTTGAAGTCATCTAAAGAAATATTGAACATGACATTGAAGTTTTCCTTCTGTGACAGGGAATGGCATACCAAAGACAGCGTGTTACTTCAAGGCCTCCATGTTCTGCATCATCCGTGGGTTGTCATGTGGGCATTACACTCCTTTAGATTTAGATGAGTTAGATTTGGCAGGTTTACGTGTTTGAAGGTAAAAGTGTTTGTGGCAGAGGGGAGGTAGATTTGCTTTTATACATACACGAAGCTGGTAAACTCTTGTGACTTCGAGAATCATGTACACTGATGGCAAGCTGTTAGGGAGAAACAAATGGATTGTCTTCTCGCTTTACTAAAAATGTTGTTCCTCAGTTTTGTTCAGGTAGAGACAAATGTCCATTTTATGGAAAACGACTTGACGCATGTTGACCTCCAAGCAAAGGGATAAGCTATCTTGTGTGGCTGCTGCTTGTCCTGGAAAGAATCAGCAGTGAAAGTTGGGCTGTCAGCTTTATTTGTGTTTCCCAGCTGTTGTCCGCTTGCCAGCGTCTTCTAAGTGTTTTAAATGTAGCTTTCGTATTTTTCTAATGCATAACATTTGTATGCAGTGTTTCTTGTGAAGATGCCAGGACAGCCATATAGTAAATATTTAATAAGAATAGTAAAGATTTCTTGTTCTCTGCGGGCTAAAGTCCTGATCTAAAGGAAATTGCCATTCTAAATTTTTTATGAAGCGCTGCACGTAATGAGACTGAGTTTGTTTGGTTTATGATACATAGATAGCAGGATGATTGGTCTCAGTTTAGTTAAGACATCAATGGTGCAGGTAAGTTTTAAGCAGGGCTTTTTAAAAAACAGCAACTTTAATTCTGTTTTATGACTGAAGGTGCTCTTCATCCAGGATGATAGCTGTAGTACAAGTTGGACACTGGGTATTATCTTCTGTTGCTCCATGTTTCAGCTGACTGAATTTTAGGAGAACTTGCTTTGTAAACCTTTTTCTGAAAAGCACGAATTGTTTGCTTGAAAGTATTAGTAACGGAACTGTCACTTAATTTTTTTATTTTTAAGATGGCAAACACAGCTATCAGCTGACCTTGGAACATGCACTTTGCTCGTGATTTACTAGTGTTTAACGATGATGATTACTGGCATAGCTACAGCTTAAATGGAAAGGGAAAATGCACAATGCATGTGTGGTTGATACTTTGAACATACAGCTGAGCATGGGAAAACACTCTTCCTTGTTCAGCTGCAAAACGAAAGTATGCGGAGTAACGGACTAGGGAAGGAGTGAACAGAAACAGTGAGTTGTATAAGGTAAAGGAGGTAAGGATGTTACAGAAGACAAAACTATGAGTGCCCTCTGTCCTGAGACATAGGAGCTCTCAGCAGAAGCTTGTGGATGTTTAATCAGTTGAGAACCCCTTTCCCATTCCTCACTCTCATTGTTCAGATTCTGTTGCATGGCGTGAAGAGCACTAAGACTGAACAGAAACGTAAAGACCTCTGGGGAAGGTAGGAGCTCACCTACTTCTCACAGCAAGGGGCCAACTGTTTGAGGTGGTAGCTGTCAGCTGAGAATATGCTTCCTTTCAACATCACCATATTCATATGGTTTTTTTTGTTTGTTTTTTTTTTTTTCCCTGCGGACCACAGGTCTTTCTTCACGGATAATAAATTTTTGTTGCAAACCTGAACCTGTGTTAAAGATGGAAACATACTGAGATGGCCCTTCCCCAGTTCAGGGTAAAGAAGGTCTGATGAGAAATCTCTGTAGTTTTTGAGATTGCCTGGCAAATAAATGAGAACTGTACTTCTTAAAGTACAAAGTTCAAATATGTTTTCTTCTATACCTTAGCAATGCAGACTTTATTTATGATACTTTTTTTTTTAATTTTTATTTGCTAGTATTAATTTCCATTCTTGCTTATTATACTCCGAACAAGAGTATAAGTCACATTTTATAGGTTTGAGTGTGTCTGGAGTGTAAGTTCATATTCTCTATAAAATACATGAATATGTCCAGCAACTCTTAAGTGAATTTGGAGATATCTTTTTTTTGCGGACAGGGAAAGACAGATCCCAAGGATGCTCAAGGAATTTAAGCACCATAAAAATGAAGCTTCTGCTTTGTTTCATCTCAGTAGGAATGCAGTATTGTCTTTGCTTTTCTTTAAAATAAACTCATTCTTAAGCCATTAGAGTGCATGTGTATATCTGGCTGTCAGCTTTCCACTTCTGTGCAAGTGAGCTTTCAAAAAAAGTAGTTCTAGGCACAGACATTACGTTGCTCTTGAAGTAATAACCCCTCTGAAAATGCCGATAGTTATTCTACTTTAAGAGCCTGATATTGTTCTATTTTAGGTAGGATAGGAAAATAATCTGTGATTTTTCTGTAACATTTTAGGTTATAAATTAGTCTTAATAAATGTCTGAATAATACGAGTTATTTTTACAACATCATTAAAGCAGTTCTAATGATTTTTTCTTTGAACTGGTCATTAGATTTGGCTTAATCTACTGTAGCTTGCTTCAAAATATGGTGGTGGTGTGGCTTTAAGTGGTGGACACTATTAGATATGAGAAATATGACTGAATCACTCACCTTTGTTATGGTGATAATCCTTCAGAAGATGCATGAAAGCAGTTTTGCCAATGGCACACAGTATCTCTGCCAATTCTTTATTCTGACGGGGGACCAAAATAGAGCCTTGCCACTTAACTTCCTAACAGTTGTTGGGCATACTATATCCTTAATGAAAGATAGAGCAGACGTTTGCGTGTTGTTATTGCTTGACCTGGAAAAAGTTGCAGGGCTTAGTTTTTTGTATTCTGAAACATCTTACTGGGTAGACTCATTTTACAATTTATTTTAAGCTGTCTGTGTTAGGGGGGAGATGAATATTCAACAGTGTATTGTGTGTATATACATATGCACATACATATAAAACTAAATTATTATTATTGTTTTTTGTGGAAGCAAAATGTACGCTTTACATCCCAAGGATATAGATATTAAGAGGAGGAAATTAAATGACTAAAACAGAGGTGCATCACTGTTCCAATTCCCTGTATTTCTCTGAGAGTTGGAGCTTTTTCTGTATCCCTTATTTGAATGCATCAACTCTTGTGCTTCTGAAATAATTTTGCCTTCAGCCAAGTAATGTTTTTTATTTAATGCTACACGCTATGTCTTTAGCTGTTTCGTTAAGTCATCTGCTTTTTCTGCAAATTTCTAACTCACATCTGATTGAATCCAGGGGTTTTCTTGCCACTGTCTGAGCTTCTAAGAAATGCATTTCTTTCCCAGGTTTGATGCTCAAGAGCCTTTTCATAAATGTTTGTAGCTCTCTGCTGTACTTTCTTGTCTGCATTGTCTACAAACTCTTTTAGCACGCTCTAAGTTTACTGCTTTCATGGGAAGGCTCATTACTTCCTTCAGCTTGGAGGAAGATCCTGTGTCTTACGTAGTAGCCATCATGTTCACAACTGCCTTTAAAGCCCATCCACCACTTAGTAAGCTAACAGCAGAGTTGATCCAAGTTCAGCTCTAAATGGTTGGCACTCCCTTTGCCAAGGTGCAAGTGTGAACCTTGAGTAGATGTGTGATTCTTCAGAGTACTAGGAAGAGGTTGATTCTAGAAAATGGGGTGTTGAAACTCCTCTAAGACTGAGACAAAAAAAATCCAGTGGTTTTACTCAGTTTATCAGAGTAACTTCAGAATATTCCCGTATTTTAATGGAGCCTTTTTTTTTTGGATTTCCCCTTTTTTAATGGAGCTTATTTTTTTAGAAGAAAGCTGTTTTAAGAAAAGGCCACTGAAATAAATTACTATTGCTCTGTTCAACTCCTTGAAATAAGGAGGGAGGAAAATACCCAGGTTCAGGTGGCCCCCTGATTAAAACCCATTGCCTAGAGAAAGGGTGGTATAAGCAGATTCTGCCAAAATAGTTAATGATCAGCTAGCTGTTTGCAGTGAAAGCTTAAAAAAAAAAAAAAAAAAAGTTGCCCGTTGAGCAAATGCTTTTGTTGTTGAAAATCCTAGTAGTATTCTTGAATACTTGTGGTTGCTTGCAGTTGCAGGCAGGCATTTGTGTTGTCCTTGAACTTTCTCCCTACTTTCAGTTGTCTAATGTGATAGGTAGGCAATGAACTGCAATTCAATCTGGTGTATGGAGTTAAACTTTTAAAATGCTACACAACACTTGGTTGTTTGTGAGAACATAGCATGTCAACTTTAGCTTCATGCATCTTCTATTTAGAAGGTTTGAAGAATGACAATTGTTGGTGTTGATCTTTAAGCTTAAACTGATTAATTCCAAATTCCACAGGTTGTTTTGATAGGACACATTGAAAGGTACTGCATGAAGAGAAGTCTTTCTGATATCTAGGAATCTGGAAGGTATCACGAGTCAGGAAGCATGAGACCAAGAGTATTGTTTCTCGGCTCGTTTCTGCAGAATTCCCTGAAGACTGTGATTGCAGCAGAGCTATGTTTGAAAAATGCCTCCCTGATGAATGCACTGTAAAGTACGTTTTGTTCTCTTGATTAGCAATATTACTGTATAACCGCAGTGCTAACATTAGACTCATCTATTACTACAGAGATACTGATAAAAGCCTCATCAGTAGAGAAAAGAGTAAGGCAACTGCTTGGATAGTAACAACTATTGCTTATGGTGCCACATTTACAACGTTGACCCAGAGTGATGTGACTCTTGGTCTGATATTGTTGCAGTAGAGATAGAAATGAATGGAGGGGGAAGAAGGTGTGTTGCCTGCGTAAAGTACAGAACATTTTTGAAAGTAAATTTCAGGTTTCCTTTATCTGTCTTCTGGATCTGGTCGTAGTGCATACTGTTAACACCATTTGGGAAAAGGTAAACTTGCTCAAGTGTGGTTAGGTGAACTGTTTGAACTTTATTTTTTTTTTTTTTTTTCATTTATTGGCAGTTACCATCCTTTATTCAGTATTGCACTCGTCAAAAAGTTGGGAGTTTATCTTAGAGGATAAATCCCTTGTGCTGTGTTACGATAATGCATGTAGATGTTACCCTACTTCTGTGTGTCTTGGAAAAATAAGTAAATTGCTTTTTACTATAGAGGTATTTCAGGATGGGCCCCTAATATAATCTCTGTTCATTGTTTGGGTGTGTGTTGGAAGCTTTCATGTTGTAACACATCTTGTGTGCTCCTGTTACATGTTGTGAATAAATATCTTCGTTCTCTCCACTACTGGCAGTTTTTCAATGTCTTCTATGGAACGCCCTTCCCATTATGTGCTCTCCAGCAAAAATACTGTCTCCTGAGGCTTCCTTCCTTCTGACTAGTACTACACACTGTGAGTCTGCTTCAAGGGGAAAGCGTTGCTCTCCTGTCGCCGATCATCTGCTCTGCTGCTGAGAAAGTTGAGCTTGACAGGTGTCTCCTGGTGGCAAGTAAACACCAGCCCTTTATTCACTGAGATTTTTTATTTCAGCATCTGCGTTGTTCTTTAATGTGCTTTAGCTAAGACAAGTCAAAGGCACCAGAAACAAAGGGCTCTCATTGGTTCTGGCATGCAGTTTACAGTTACCAAGAACAAAATTAAATTGGTTTAAGCCCTTAAGTGTAAATGGGAAAATCAAAGATGAAGTATCCTGTGAGGGCATCCAAGTATCTCGAAGCTGAATGGTGGCCTGCCACTGATAGCTCTACATTACCAAGCAAAGCTGGTGAGTTGGGTGACTAAAAGAACAAGCTGTGTTAGACATTTAGTTTGCAATTCTGATGTAGTAGTTTTGTTACGAAAAAAGATCATTTAAGTTTTATTATTTCGGTGGTCTTGCTCTGTGTCAGTTTGTGGACTGAACTATAAAAAGGTAGCTAGCTATTCACCTGCCTGGTCCTCAGGAGGATAAGAGATGATGTATATAATTGCTATCAGGTAGGAATTACAGCTTTAAAAACAAACAACAACAACAACAAAAACCAACTCAAATAACAGTCCCATACTTGTTGAATCTGTTCAGGAATCCTTGTAATTTTAACCTAGGGAGAATAGCCAGGTCACTACTGGGCATGCTTTACGACTTGCCATTTTCCAGTTCTAGTGAATTGATAGATTTGGATGATCCTTTGCAGCAGACGTGAAACCTCTTGTCGTACCAATTTCATTGAAGTGCTTTTTGCTGTTTATTTCATAACCAATGTTGAAGTAGAGTTCTAGACAAGACAAGCAACTTCGCCAAGCAACCAACCTTGTGGCAATGGTGAAAACTAGAATCTAAGTGAATGCTCTCAATAGAGTGGGCTTTCTGTTAAAACTGGTGATGATAGTTCTTAAACAAAAAAGCTCCAAACTCTTGGAAAAAGAAATAATCATGCCTAGAAAATAAAAGATTTTGATTCTGTCCTTCTAGAAACAATGGCTATATACTTGGAGGGAGGAGGGGAACATACTGTAATATGTCATTATTACTATAATAATAAAGCTATTCCAAGCTCTACTTGCTTTCATGCTATTAACAAAATGCTGCCACATTACATTACTTAGTTTCTGATCTGACTGGAATTTTTCACCCTTCAAGGAGGCTGAATTCAGTGATCTGATGCCCACTTCATTATTTCATATACAAAACCAGATGAAGTGACATAGTAGCTGTAGGCTATAAAGCTTTGACATTTCAAGACTATGCAGCAAAAGGCATCGAGAGCCTGACAGCTAGTGAAGTACATCAAAAAGGCCTACCAAATTAAACATTGTGCAACAGTTCAATTTGATCTGTTAATAAACGGAATGCTAGCATTTTGCTGTGTGCTGATAATGTTTTATGGAAGTATCCAGCTTGAATTGTGGTTTCTACATATTTAGATAGAGAGGAGCTAAACTGAATTTGGTTTGAGACTGCAAGTGAGAATTTGGTCGTTCTTACTCTAACTTAGGTATTTGCTAAGAGGCTAAGAAACTATGATGGAAATGGGGAATTGAAAGATAAATCTCAAAGGAGCCAAAATCAAGTAAAAGGTATGTCTCAGGTAAGAAACGAGTCTTTAGGTATCCTCAGGAGCAGTCTAATACTGTTGGAGAGGATGAATTTAGGGTGCTGGGTTGTTGCATGCCGGTGAAGACACTGAAGTGATTAATGAAAAACATTTGGCTGAGAAGGAGCTGTCATAAGGCAATGTTTGAGAAGCAGCGTTGCTGAATGAAGGTGGGCTGAGCTGTTAGATCTCTCAGGAACTTGCAAAGGGCCTGAATGGCTTTTCAGTTAAAAACTACTGGGAAGTGTAGGAGGGGACAGTTAAGGGGCTGGTGAATGAAAAATGCAAAGATTTTTAGTCCTGAGGATTGCAGATGCATTCTATCTGGTGTCAAAAACTGCTGCATAAATAAACAAAATGTAAAAAGTGTGCTAGTTGTATTGTAAACGGCCTTTTCACATTTCTACTAAAAAATGCAGAAGAAAAGTTTCCTTGGGTGTTTCAGGAAATGATGAAAGCCCTGAGGAAAAATATTTTGTCCCTTTATTCTTTCTTGTTGCCTCTTTCCTGAATTTTAATGTTTCAGCAAATGAAGTCCTCAAATGGTGTGCGTAAAAATGGAAAAGCTGCTTAAGAGCGGTCTTGTGCTTTCATCAGAAATGCTGTGTACCTTCGTATAAATAAATAAATAAACAGATATTCCAGCCTATTATTTTAAAATGAGTGTACTGATGCTATAAGCATTTTGAGGAACTCGGTGGAAGGAAGATAATTAATGAGACACAGCCCTATTTGGGTGCAAATAGGTAGGAATTGGGTTACCCAATTGTCCTTAATCATACAGCACTCTCCTACTGAGGCAGCTCATCTGTGAGTAATGTGTGTTACTTGATGGGGATCAAAATATGCCTTAAAAGGAGGCGGAGGGGTATGGTAATGGAGCTGTGCTGTTGACTGACTAATTGGAATGCTGACAGTTTTTTCAAAATGCTTAAAAAAAAAAAAAAGTCGTAGCAGGAAAATGTATTTGCTTTCAAAGGGGAGAAGGAGGAACAAGTCTCAACTTGGCGTAATGTAAAGACAACAGTTCAACCACCATGGATGTTCTTCGGTCCTCTGCCTCAGTGTGCAAAGAGGATATTATAGTCTTAAACAGGGCAGGAAGTCTGGTTTAAGATGCTACTCAACTATCATCTTGCAGATGTGACCTGTATTGTACTATTTGGCGTCCTTGTGTGAACACCACCACCCTGATTTTTTTTGGTGTGAGACTTATCCTGGCCCCCTCTTCCCGAAAATCTAATCAAGTCTTATAGAAACAGCGAAGCTCATTAAGAAGCAGTGAGGAGGTGTAGCTGTGAAGGTAAGAGCCTTGCATATGTCATGAAGACTGGATGAAGACAGCATATTGGAGACTTGGAAGTAACATGTATCAAAAGGAAAAAAAGCTACTGATCATGTAGTGAAGAAAGCTGGTGGTAGTAATCTTTTGAAGAGTAGAACTTGTATCTAAGAGAAGAGGAGGAGGAAGAGAGTAGCAAACTTGAAATTAAAATCATATCTCTTAACACTGGCAGTGGGCAGCATGCTAGGAGGGCTGAAGTCCGTCAAGTGACCGGAGCATGAAGGAGCTCTTGAGCGGTGCTGTTTCAGCAGACAAGCCACGTGAGTTCTTTGCAGTGCTGCTCGCTGTGGAAATTCCCAGACTCGAAGGTACTCTTGCAGGCTGTGGATAAGAGGAACTGTCTTTTAATAGTGAGTCAGTAAAATGAATAGGAGGACATCACGCAGACCAGATGATACTCGCTGAAGTTGTAAAGTGCTTCAGATATAGAAGTGTCATTTTTAATCTGTAGTATGTAATCTGTCACATCAGGCTGTGGAAAGTACAAGTGTGATACTGTATGGGCCTCGGAGGGAAATAGATCTGGGAGTTTGAAGGAAGTAAAGTATAATAAATTCTGCAAACACACAAATATAGTTAAGATTAAAGCTTTTTCTTGCCTTTTTTTTTTTTTTAAGCTGGAACTCGTACCTCATAAAGCAGTTAGAATCTGGAGGGGGGGGTGAAGGGGGAAGTATGGTATAATAGCTGGTATAATGCACGTTGGTTTATTAAAAAAATAAATAAATAGACAAGACCTCCTGCCAAAGGCTTTTAAAGGCAGTCAGCTGTTGTGGGTTAAGAGGAGATGCCTCCTCTTGTATTAATAACTTGCTAAAAGGTGAGAAAATGGCAAGATTATAAATGGTCCATTTCCACAGAGGTATTGCCATTGTAATCTGCAAGGATGTGTGCTCTCAGGAAATCCACGCATCTGGAAAAGGGAGCGAAATATGCTGACATCCAGCTAGTAATACAAAATCGGACAATCAGAATTGATTGTGAGAACAAAAGGAATTCAAAATACAGAGAAAACGAACAATAAATGGCTGGTGGAATTCAGCATTGATAAATGCAAAGTAACACATGCTGAAGGAAGAGGATGAAAACAATTCTGCTTATGTCTGCCATAACAGAGAGCTAGCTGTGATCCTTTGGGAGAAATTGTATAGTAGTTGCGGGTAGTTCTTCAAAAGCATATGTTCTCTGCTCAGTAGCTATCAAAAATGGAAACAATGGCAGGAGCCTTCAGGGATGAAGTAGAAAATGGAACAGAAAACATCATTACTGCGATTCCTTCATGCACTGGATATTATATGTGTATTTGGTCGATACTTCAAACTGTGAGTAAATCTAGTAAGAGTGACTGGGATAATCACTATGGTGTGACTTCCATTTGAGGGAAAGCTAAATAGGATTGAGCGGTGAGAGGAAAGTTTGTGGCTAAAACATAATCAGGAAGGTTTTTTTATTTTCTGGAAAATAGACCTGAATGGTGTGCTTTTCTTTTTTGTAAGTCCCATTGCTTTAATGAAAGGGATGTCAGTCACAGAAATGACTGCATGAGTATGGAAAGATGCGTTGCATAGTGGATTTTATGAAGGTTTCAGAAGATCTTAAAGAAGATTCCCAATCGGTAAAGTTTAAGGATTGATGCTCTAAGAAAATAAAGCACTGCAGAAATACCCAGATTTTCAAGGCTGCTGTGTAAAGTATCAGCAATTGTGTCTATGAATAATTGTTTCCTGTGTAAAACTGAAATGTTTGGTTTATCTATATGTAAGCGTACAACTGTGGGCTAGCTTAGGCATGTGAACTTTGAAACCTGATTAACAGCATTTTTAGTCAAGTATTAGTAACTTACAGCACTCATCTACAACAGGAGAAGCTTTAAAAGCAGCCCAGCTTTAACTTAGACACCTTCCTTCAGGCCTGAAAATGTGAGAGCCTTGGCCACAACCTTCACCTTCGCAAAGGGAAGGATCTTGTTTCTTCTTCAGAGAACCTGTGAGTGTTTCTGGGTCAGGTTGATGGCTAAGCCTTTGCTTTTGTGATGAAGAATGCAGGTGTTACAACTGTGGTTATGGAAAATGTCCGTCAGCTTGAATGATTCATCAAATGGTTGAGCTGAACAGTCTCATCCTTGTAGGTGGTGATGGCTGATGAGCACCTAGCGTAAATTGCAGTCAGGTATTACGAGTAGTAGAAGAAAAAGCTGATCATCTTCTGTAAACTGCCATAAACTCATTTTCGTTTTTAATTTGATGTAAGGAATTGAGTCTGTTAACCCTTTTTTCATTTTCCCCCAAACTGTAGCAGAAATTGACGGTTTTCTGGGTAATACTTTTTTTTTTTTTTTTTTTAACCCCAGTAATATGAGAACATAATAGTAGAGAATTCTTCTCATGTGGATTGGATAGATCTGGAAAACAGTTCAGTTTAAAGCTCTGTATTTTCTGTTTAATGCTGTCTGTACTTATTTAGGTGCCATGCAACTCAATAAATTATAGCCTATGCATTACAGAAAGGTGACAAATAGACCTCCCAATTTTTTATGGCATCCCAAAGAAAAAATGTAAAATAAATTATCTTGTCATGTAAGTAATAGAACAAATGTTACAAGGCACTAAAAAAGTTGGTTCTCAAAACTCTGTCCATCCCAAGATGATTTACTTTAAAGATAAAGTGGTTTGTTAAACTTACCTCCATCTCATGCATATTCAACCTGATGGAAATGATTTTTTCTCAACGTGAGTTGTGTAAGTGTGCACATTAAGCTTAGAAAAGACTAGATCTATAAGTGGGAAGAATGGGAAGCCTGTTAACAGTAAGTAATTCAATAATGAGATACTGTGGGTTTGAAAGTGGTGTGGGGTTAGTCTTTCTCAAACTTATAAAAAAAAAAAAAAGCATCACAGTTCTGATACTGCAAGTATCAGATTTTTTTGGTTTACGCTTGTATCAGTTCTGTATTTTTGTACTGCCCCCACTCCAATGTGGTTTATTCCCTTGCAGATGTCATTTAACTGAGCCCTTCGTCCTTTGTCTGACCTGTTCTTGTCGCATGTGCAAGCTCTTCTGCTCATCATCTTTTCCCAACCTCACCTGGAGTCTGAGGAGGAAGGGCCAAATTCAAAAATAACTTGCAAGGTGAATGTTAACTGTGGGAAAGATGATTTTTTTTTTTTCCGGATAATATGAAAAGCAGTGTATGATGCCCACTGTTCTCAGGATAAGAATAGGTCTTTCTACTGACATGACCTTTATTTGCCTGTATTGTGTGTTTTACTAGAAGCAGTTACTCTCGATAAAAAGACAACCTGAGAACAGTAAGTATAAAAATAGATATTTCCACTGCATCTCTCTCTCTCTCTCTCTCTCTCTCTCTCTTCTCTAATTGATTTAGAATCGAAGGAAAAACATTTTGGAGACTGTCAAGCACAAGGTAAAGCAGCTTGTAAAGCACAAGGCCAGAGTTAGTGAGTAATAAAAAATGTCCCATAGCTGCAGTACATAAACAGCAAAAGCAATACTGACAGTAAGTAAAAACTGATAAATGCCACATTGTAAACCACAGTAGAGAGACAGCTGGAGACAATTGCTGTTATACCTGATGGCTTGGGGTATCTCGCTTCTGTGGTTTCACTGGTACATCTTTTTTTGAGGGGGAGCTGTTTAGGTTGTTGTATATCAGTTTAGCTCATCACCCTTTGCAGAGCATCAAGTTGCGATTATAATAAGTGTTCTTTCTGTAAAAGTGTGGGGAGAAGACACCTCAAATCTTTCAAAATCTTGTTCTTGTCTTTTAGGACCTGTATTCAGGAGAGGAGAGCAGCAGAGAGGACAGCAAAGAATAGGATTGTATTTTGAATTTATGCAACTTTAATGGGCTGAAAACATTGAAGAAGTCTTGTTCTCGATGTTTTCTGCAACTGATTATTTAAAGCAGATGCGCTGAAATAGTTACCCTAATGGAGAAGGATTTTTGAACAGTCATCAGTGAAATGTATGAAAAAATTGAGGTCACTTTTTAGTGCGACAAACTCTAAACTAAGTTTTACGTAATCAGGGATAGTCTGATTTAAAACACGGTGCTATATTTAGAGCTCATCCAACAAACTCAGAGAGGGGAATTGATACAAATTGAGGATTTTGCTTTACAGTGTTAGAAATTGTATCCTAAGAGGACTGCTTCTGAAAGACTTTTTTCTCCCTCAGATGAAAATCTGTGAAAAGAAACTAAAGCAATAGTTGAGTCTTCTGGTATGCTTCAATCTGTTACAACTGAGGATAATCTGCAATTCTATGAAACTAGCTTTTTTCATATGGAATGATTTACATAGCAATAAAATGTAATTATTCAAGCTGGGTTTTTGATTTTGCATTTTTTAATCTTGTTATAATTTCCTGGTCTAGCTTTTTTGAATTAGATGTCTATTTAGTAGTAGAAAAATAAGTTTGCAACTTTTATTTTTTGTTGAACTGAGACAATAGTCATTTTCTTTAATATAGAGATTAGGATTGTTTACCATCTCTAATGTCTGATATACTGAACTTTTTCCGTAAGAATGGGAGGTGACCTAGCTTTCAGATATCTATATATAGCTCTCTAACATTTTTATGTACTCTTCTGAAGATTATCCCATTTTTATCTGCTTCAAGGAAACTCCAGCCGTTTCAAAGTTTACAAAACACTTCCTCTGGTAGTAATCAGGGTTGTTTTTCCAGCTGCTTTGAAAGTTTAGTACTGACCCAGCACTGCTCTTAAACCTTTGAATGTGCAGAATTTCTTAAAGGCTCTCTGTTAGAGGGGAATTAAACTCCAGTTTAAAAGACAGCCTAATCCATACTAGGTCCAGATTTTTTGAATAAAAATGAGGCTTTTCAGTCTTTGCACTGGTTGTGTTTCTTGCGGGAGTGATCTACAAACCGTAGACAAATGTTTCTTGAGTTTAATTTCAAATATTCATTACTAATTTGCTGTCACAACTTAAAATTTTCATGTAGGAAGAAATATTTTAGTTCATGCAAGAATATATGTGGAAGTCAGCTATGACAGGTTTAAGATTGCAGCGGGCTGGAGCAGGTTTGCCTTTAGGGACTGTGACTGAGAAATGATGTGTTTAGATGTAAAACCGTTTGGCTTCATTTGCAGTTTGTGTGGATGCCAGTTTTATCTCTAGGCAAAAAGCTTCATGAAATCAACCCCTGATAATTCATCTTTGTGAGAAATGCCAAACTTTATTGGGTAAAGTAATTATGAATCCTTTTATTTTTGTTTTGTGTGCTAACTGACACTCGACAAAAACATGACCGCTAGATTGCTTCTGTTGTGTTGTTTTTGTGGCTTAGCATTTACACAGTAAATTGCTTAATCCCATTTCCTACTTAAGCATTGTCAAAGCAGTCAGTGCTGTGTGATGTGGGTCACTGCCTAAAATGATATACACGTCTGTATCTGAGCAGAAGAAACACTATGTGAAGTGGTTAAGACTGGTAGCCTTTCTGAAATGTAGATTTTCAATGTTTTTTGCTTTTGTCATGTTTTTTTCCCCTCTCTCCTCCTTACCTTAAGGCATTGGATGCATCAAATAGTTGAGAATTAATCCCAAAATACTTTCTGGTAAAGTCAGGGTTTGGACTATTGCCTTATTTTCAGATCGGAATGAGTCTTGGTGATTCTGTCAGTGTATGTACCTGTATTGTTACTGGGGGAAGTAAGCTCGTGTGACTTCCTGCCCATGCCACTGCAGTAGAAATTATCTGAAGGATTTTGTGCTTCACAGAAGGGTTCTGCTTTCAGAATTAAAAACTGTCTTCTCAAAGCTGCAGTCGTCATTGTTCTCTCACTTAATGTGTGGGAAGAATAAAGCCTTGTATTCTTAAGCTAGCTTCTAGGTCCTCTTTTTAAAATCAATGTATGGAAGCATCAGTGCGAGCAAATTGCAGTATTTGTGGAAGTGCTTATAAAAATAAGCAGTTCCAGCAATGTTGCTATCTCGGTTTACTACTACAAACAAACAAACTTGGAAAAACAACAGATAAGCATTTATAAAATTATGGATTATAAAGTAAAAATCTTATCTATGTATTGTTTGAGCGTCAGTGCCAGTTAGCAATTTGCTAGTAGAGCACATCTGTCTGAAATGGATTTCTGTCAGGAATAGAGTAGTTCCTCTGTTTCGTGTATCACTTTTCGTTTTAAGGTAGCATCATGTTTACTAAGAATTTTAGTTTGGTAACATCTAAATGTGCCATGCTTAGAAGAAATAACGTTTCTCAGAAGACTTCTACTTATTTTTCATTTTTCTCTTTATGACCCCTCCTTTCCTTCGGGAAATTTTTCCTCTTCACTCCAGCCTCTCTTGCTTCTGGCATTCAGCATTGTGGTGCTGTTTCACAGACAATACTGTTGCCTGAAAGGGCTCATGAATTGCATTGAAAATGAGAATACTGGGCCTAGTGATCTTCATCCGCTCAGAGCATGCTTTGGCTTTTGAGATGATTTATATTCCTCAACGTTAATTCTTTCGTCTCTCTCTACACAAAGTGCTTTTGCTCCCATGCCATCCTAAACTACTTTCTTTAAGAATATATTTTGTTGGAACTTGATTTGAGTGTCCATCTGTTGCTCCAGAGGAGCAAAGTTCTTATACCTGATGGCTATCCTGGTGAATCGGCATGTCTGAAAAGTGCTTAACAGTGCTAATAAAGTTAGGCGGCATTTTTAGCTTGTTTTCAGTTGAGTATCAAATAAGCTTTTGTGGCGACTTTTAAAGACAACTTTTATATTTATTGCTATTTCTTTACTGTAAACTTTTTGTATGTTTTTATTGGCTTCCCTTGTCATACACACTGTTATGGTGTTTGGGCTTCTGGGTGTTGCACGTGCATATATATATTCATGGGTGCAGTTAGGATATAGTTTAAAGCCTTATCTTTTTCATTTCATGGCAAGTTCAAGCTCAGTGCAGTCAAACTGACGTTAGATGGTCTTCTGGTGTAAACCTGTACTTCTGGCCCTTTACCCAGTCACTTCCCATGAGCTAGGAGTCATCTGCCTCTTAGTGTTGAATACACTTTACCCAGGGAGCCATGGAGATGCCAAGTAGTAGTACCATTGACAGTGCCGTTCTTGGTAACTGTTAAAAGCTTAGGCAACACTAAAACTTCAGCTGCTGCTGCCTGCAGCCACTAAATAACAAGGGGTTGGTGGCCTGTGAATCAAATGCTGTTAGAGACCAGCTGTTTATTTTGAGCACATCAGTTTTACCTCTCACTTACATGTCGGTAGGCCACTCTTATAGTGGAGGCTTGTGGGAGATTAAATGCATTACTCTTGATATGGCAGCCCCCAAAAAGCTTATCTGTAGGTCTTCTCAAACTTTTACATGGCTTTCCATTAGCCATAGCTTAGCAAGTTCAGACAGGTATGCATGCCATCACTGTTTTGCTCATTTTCTTCACTAGAATAACCTGTTGAATTGAAATTCAGTGACAGTGGCACAAGCAAAATGTTCCCTCCAAGAAGCATAATCACCTTCTGAGGCACAAGAAATTCCTGTGGAATTGCTCTTGCCCTCTCTTTTCTTATCTGTGTCTTGCTGCAACAGCTGCATAGTCAGAAGTGGAGCTTCATCTAGCTGTACTGAGTCTACAATAGTGACTTGATCATACAGATACAAGAACAGAAGTTGCATCATTTGTCTGTGCTGCAAGCTAAGAATGGCCCAACAGGAAACCAGGAGGGAAAGACAGATTGCCTTACGGACTGTGATGGCTGTTCTCAGGGTGCTCCTAGTTGGTCACCTTTTTAACCCTGAAAACGTTGTGTAGAAATCCTGTTGCAAAACTACTGTAATGTAATGTAAGTATAATTACAGGAAGATGTTTGAGACGTCTGACATCATGCATCATCCCCATATAATACTCTCGGGATACTCCCAGTCTCGGGCACTGTTTTCTTGGGCAGGAATCCACTGATACCTTATGGATAGGTTTTTGTTTATGCAAAGAAAACACTTGCACTTGTTTTTAACCCTAGGCTCTTTGTTTCGGTATAATACTGCCACTCATCCAGGAACTTCAAAATCATTTCTATAAAAATTATGTATTTAGCTATGGTGCTACTGATTATAACAAAATACCCTCACTGATAACCAGAGGTCGTTTCAGTAACTTTAGTTGTAGTTCAGCAGCTTGAACTTAAATTCTGCAATCGTGCTGGTCTCCGTGTATTTTCGCATTTTCTCCTCAGTATCCAAAGCTGTTCCATAGCAATTGGTAAAGGCTCCACTTCTTAGTGTTGAGGTGGTTTTGAGAGTGTGAGGTCTGTAACTCTTCTGCTTGGAGGCTACATACACAGCATGCTGGACTTGCGTAATTGAAATGAGCAAAATCTGAGCTGCTTCTCTTTATCTGAGGAGGGAACTAATTCTCAGTGCTGACGTATTGCCAATTCTGACTGCACAAAAGGTATATCCACGAAATACAAACATATAGGTGTAGTCCTCTGTCTAGTCATGTGTTAGCATGTTTGTTAAGGAAGTCTTCTGGAATGGAAGAACATTTCAAGTATAGACTTGAAGAGCAGTTTGGGATGCTAGGTTTGGTATTTTTTCATCGTTTCGTTCTTATTCTGATGTATTTTGTACAACCACACCTTTTTAGACTTCATTTTCCTAGACTCCTAGGTTTCCTAGACTTTTCCTAGGCCAAGGTAGAATCATAGAATCATTCAGGTTGGAAAAGACCTCTAAGATCATCTAGCCCAACCTTTAACAGAGTATTGACAAGTTCACCACTAAACCGTGCCCCTAAGTTCTAAATCTGCATGTTTCTTGAAGATCTCCAGGGATGGTGACTCAACCACTTCCTTGGCAGCCTGCTCCAATGACGCACTACTCTTTCAGTAAAGAAATTTCTCCTAATATCCAACTTAAACCTCCCCTGGTGCAACTGAAGGCCATTTCCCTGCATCTTACCACTTGGTGCTTGGGAGAAGAGACCAACCCCCACCTCCCTACAACCTCCTTCATGGTAATTGTAGAGCGCAATAAGGTCTCCCCTGAGCCTCTTTTTCTCTAGACTAAGCTCCAGCTCCCTCAGCCGCTCCTTACAAGATTTGTTCTCTAGACCCTTCACCAGCTGCACTGCCCTTCTCTGGACTCGCTCGAGCACCTCAATGTCCTTCTTGTAGCGAGGGGCCCAAAACTGAACACAGTACTCGAGGTGCGGCCTCACCAGAGCCGAGTACAAGGGGACAATCACTTCCCTAGACCTGCTGGCCATGCTGCTTCTTATGTAAGCCAGGATGCTGTTGGCCTTCTTGGCCACCTGAGCACACTGCTGGCTCATATTCAGCCGACTGTCAACCAGTACTCCCAGGTCCTTCTCTGCCAGGCAGCTTTCCAACCACTCATCTCCCAGCCTGTAGCGCTGCTTGGGGTTGTTGTGCCCCAGGTGCAGGACCCGGCACTTGGCCTTGTTGAACCTCATAGAGTTGGCCTCAGCCTACCCAGATCCTCCTGCAGAGCCTTCCTACCTCCGAGCAGATCGACACACGCACCTAACTTGGTGTCGTCTGCAAACTTACTGAGGGTGCACTCGATCCTCTTGTCTAAATCAGTGATAAAGATATTGGAGAGAACTGGCCCCAGTACTGAGCCCTGGGGGACACCAGTAGGGACCAGCCTCCTGCTGGATTTAACTCCATTCACCACAACTCTTTGGGCCCAGCCACCCAGCCAGTTTATAATCCAATGAAGCACACACCCAACCCATCCAAGCCTTGGTAGTTTAGGTTCTTCTCATTACAATTATTTAGTTTCATTACAATTAGTTTCTTCTCTAATTATTGACATAATCCAGTTCTATGTCTGTGTTACTGTAAGTTGATGCTATTTGAATAAGGAGGACCAGGGTCAAATATTTCACACATCTCACCCGTGCCTTGTATAATGACATCAGTACAGTACTTTCTCTACAGGCTGCAACTCATCCCCTGTCTCATTCCCAACTAATAAACTGTCAGCTTATAACTGCAATTCTTGCTGTTAGTCATTAGAAGTGCTTCATCTTGTACACTGTACAATTACATTTTATTGCATTTTTTTGCTATAGTTTTCAAGGTTTTCGATCGTAATACTAATCCCAGACTTTTTATTGAAAACCTTCACTTACTGTATCCATGAAAAGTTTGGTTTTACCTAATCAGTGGCTTTGTGGTACTTCATCAAATGCTGAATCAATGTCCAGACAAACCAGACAGATCTGCATCACCCAAGTATTTAAATTCAGGGGAAGAAAAAAGCCTGTGTTGGTCTGGTCTAGTTCCTGTAAGGTAAATCCATACTGCATTTTGTGCTGTCTTCCATTTGCCTCTACCCTTAATTATTCTTTCCTTCAAAACTTGCTGCAGACATTGTTTACCACTGTGGCCTAACACATACCGTTCCCAGCCCAAGAAATTAAGGTGTGACACTTGCCCTTGTTCAGGTACGTGGCAACACCTGGACTTGGTTCATCTGCATATAAAACCGTCTCCCTGACTTGTTTCCTCATACATCACTGCTTTCTGAATTTTGGAGAGGTCATTATCCAGTTTCATTCTAAAGATGAAGTCATCCCACGCATGTGCAAATGCACTCTAAATATTATACTTCTGTCCAGATGAAGTTAGTGTGTGTATATAGAAATATATATATTTTTTACCCCTATATCACAGACCCTCAGCATGGTTGGGAGGGACCTCTGGAGGTTGTCTGCTTCAAGCCACCTGTAGAACCTTGTGCCATCTGTGCTGTTGTAATGGAAGGAACAGGTGCTTTGTATTTGCTGGATGTACGGGTTGAGATGTTGAAACCTGGTAATCACAGATTTGGGAAGGGGATCACAGTTTATTTGTGGGTTTCCTTGGTCATTCTCATGCTAGTAAATAAAGCAGTCTGGGGGATGTCTCTGACCTGAAGAAGTGTCATGGAATAGTTCCCATCCCTACAGCAAAACACCTCCCTGGCAAAAGAGGGTGGACTCCACCATATCATCTGGTGGGGGAATCGTTTTTGTCCTCTGTTATTCCCTACATTGTTCTCAGGCATCTTACAACGTGGTAGCGAGCACAAGCCAGAACTGTGCTGGAAATAAGCTAATTAGTGGTATGGGTAATCCTAATTTCGCCCTAGCTGTTTCGTGTACGGTAGTCGTAGCCTTTGCTTTGCTGGTCGTCCTGCCATGCAGAATGTCTGTCTCCCAGTTTGTTTACTTGCTTGACTTTTTTGCCTGGCATTTTAAGGACCACTGGGCACATGGTTTTATACCACTTAGTCTACCTGGCAGATTGCAGCTTCCAGTCTTTCATTTTAAGGCACTTCTCCACCAAAAAAAAAAAAAAAAAAAATTGATTTGTTGTTCTATTCTGAATTGCATTTGGCTTTGCTGTAATAAAATGCAGGACTATAGGCTGTATTCTTTTTCTTGCTCCTGTTTAGGAGGAAAGATATCAAGCTTGATTTTCTATTTATAAAATTGGTTTAAAAAAGTAGAAAACCCAGAACAGATCATGCAGCACCCCTTATCTTTTTCTGGGGACTGATGCAAAAGCAACACCGTGCTACGTGTCGGTGTGTGGTCCTGCTGCTGGCTGGATCCTGGACCTACCTCAAGCTTCCATTCATTATTAAAACGATATCCTAAACACTGCTTTCTTGTGTTGACCCACTCTCATCTTGAGTGGGAAGATTTTCAAGGTAAAACTGTTCTTATAGTCAGTTTTTTTGGTCTTTTGTGTTAATGTTGTATACCAGCAAAGAACAGGATGAGCCCACTTCTTTGCAAGAACAGGATGAGACTGACTTTGATGGAAACCTTTCTTCAGGATGGATGTGGAAAAATGCTTTCATAGGGGGAAGACAATAGAAGAAAACTTAACTGAAATTAGAAATATAAACAGTGGAAAAGCAGAGGAGGATTTTATTAAAATACTTGTATTTTTTCATAAAAACAAAAAAAAATCTCGTGTGGCTGTCTTGAAAGAATAAAAACGTAGAGCTAAACTTACAAGTAGTGTTTAGAGGTCCTTTCATATGTCCTACAAAAGAAACTTTTTTTGTTCAGCTTGTGTTGTATGCTTTGTTTCCCTTGCCATGCATCTAGGTTATGGCAATTTAAGCTATATTAAATATTGAATAAGTGACGCGTTGCATAAGGGGATGCTTCTTATTGTATTACGTGTGGGTGACTTAACAGCTTATGCTATGGCTTACTTCTCTTTCATGAAAGAGGAACTGTTTTTGTTAATAAAAGCATTTTCTTCTAAAATAATCCTGAACAATTCCCACCACAGCTGCTTAGATTATGTCCGTTTGAACACAATTAGGAATGAAGCTGAATAGGAAACTTGAAACCCTAAATTTCTTTTTAACTTGGCACTGTGTAGCACTTTATAATGTCCTGATTGAAGAGTCTTCCTTTCTGATGTCTAGCAGAAAACCTGCAGCATTTCTGCTTTGTTCTTGCAGATAAATAGATTTACTCATTTTGCAAACATTTGCAATGGATTTATGCATTAATATTAGTAGTTATCTTGTTTGTTTCAACAAGTAGGTCTTATCTGTAACAGCTGGTGCTCTGTTAACTTCTAATCTCTTATTATGCAATTACTTGGAGCACAGAAACTGATGTTTGAAATTTCAAGTGCTTTGCTTTTTCAAGAAAAAAAGAAAGTAGCATAGTCCTGCAACAAAGGTGTTTGTGTTAACTTAAAATGAAGAGGTGGAAAAAGTTTCTGACTTCTATATCAGGCAATGCTTGGGAATATTCTGTATTTTTCTGATGACGTTTGTTCCGGTAAGGAATAAGAATTTGTATTGTCATTGACTGGGTTTATAGTAATTCTCAGTGAAGGATGCTATCAGATTTGATTTTGTCCAGTGGTATATAGATCCCTGGTAGAGATGGAAGTGGTACTGATAAATATGAGGACCTTCAGAGGAGCGAAGTGCTTTATCTGTGCTTGAGGCTGCTCATGTTTGGGGCACTTTGTTTTTTGCTGTTTCTGAGTTTGCATAACAAGCCAAGCACCAGGACCTTTTGGAAGCGTGAAGTGTGTGGCAGGTCTTTATTTTTGGTGTCATGTGGAAAGTTCCCTACCTTTTATCAGCTTCAGCAGTGTTTCTTATCATGCCTAACATGCTGCAGAACCTTCAAAACCTTAAGTCAGAGCAGCAGCTACTGAGTGGAAAGGACTTGTGTGACAGCATCATACTTAAGTGCAACAGTCTGACAACCTGCTGAATTTACGGTTACGTTTTTTGGTAAAATGAATAAAATAAAAATAAATCTGTGGTCAAACAACCTTTCCCGATAGACACTGGGGACTTTGTGGACACTGTCCACTTTTCTGCTGGGGCTTCTCTCCTGTTTGTGCTTGGAGGTTGGACACTGAAGGTCCTCTGACCTTGGAAATTGATCCCCTGGAGCTCTCTAGAGCCTGAGCTAGGGAACCTTTAGATCCTGCTCCAAGGTTTCTTTGCTCAGCATGTATAGGTTTTTTCCTGTTTAATTAGACTTCTCATTTCTCTTTAGCTAGTTGGCTGTTTGGTTTGATACTTTGTATAGCTAAAGAAACCTACAGGATAAGCAGACAGAAGATTTTTAAGTGCTAGACTGTAATGGTTGTTATAGGTACTCTGGTACAAGCTAGATGTGCATGGTTGATTCTTGGCTATGTCTGGTAGTGGGAGGAAAAGCAAAATATGTTTAGCTGAATGTGATAATGCAGTAGGTGATTTTTTTTATTTTTCTAGGGCAAAAAAGGTATCATACGTTTGCCCCAGTCTCAGTAATTACGAATACTCAGAAATAGTACTTGTATTTAAATAACCTGTAGAAAATACCTGAAAACTTACCTTTAGACACTGGTGTAATTCTAAGCAAACTGAAATACCTTTAGTGCTTTTTTCCTCTTCCATTTCTATGTGTTGGAAAGAAGCAGCAATGATGAGCTTGCATGTGGAAGTTCCTCTGTTATCATATCTGGTCTACAAGATGCAGCTGGTACATTTAGTATTGAGTGTCCATCTATGAATGTTTCTAGAGGGCTCAAGAGGGAAAAGTAAAGTGTCGGGGGGGTGATTTTCAAGATGTTCGGAAATGAATGTTGGCTAGTCAGTTGTTTTAGTTTTGGGAGTCTGGTAATAATCTCTTTAAACCCACCTCAAATTATTAATTTTAAATTTGTCTTACTTGCTTCTCTGAAAGTAATTGTAATTGGAGCAACTTGTAAAAGCTGTAATCTGTTATTTTTTCCCTCATTCTCTTTTACCGAAATAATGAAAGTAATGACTTGATGTGTGTTGATTTGCATTACTTTTTGTGACTTGAAGAAAATATGGGCCTACTGTTGGCCTTCTCAGTCATTTATTAATTTTAAGGAATCACCAGCATGATTTCTATTCTTAGTCTGTTCTTGTTCTGTAACCTAGAGAATTTTTGAACAAAGGTGATTGGACAATCCAATAAATTTTATCGTTTGTCTGAATTTAATGTGTTCTTACTGGAGTGGAACTTCTCAAATCAATAGGTTTTAGTGCTACTTTTTTGTTGTTTTTGAAGGAAATGGCACCAACCAATAATGACACGCTAGCAATAAAAGAAGAATAGCCTTTTTGGAGAGATTTCAAAAGAATAAGAGTGTTCTTAGATCTTTTGGTGTGTGATCATTTCAGAGACTGAAACTACTTAAATGATGTTGGAGAGTCCAAAACAGAAAGCTGATTAAATGTTGGCTCTATATATAATGGGAAAGATGTAAGTTTTTGCATGGTGATCGAAGATGCCATCCTCAGTTTAGATGTCTAATACTTTAAAGTGAAATACCATGTTGAAAGACCTTCAAACTTTATTTTAATTTAGGGAGTTCATTAACTTGTGGCAAAAGACAATGGCAATCTAAGAATAGTGTAAATGAGTTTTAGAAGCCCATCAACACAGGTTAAATGCATTTTTTAAAAAAGCAATGAAAACACTGTCCAATTTTCAGTTGACGTAACTGGTTCTGCATAAAGGAAGGGGCTTTCCAGGACTTGTAGCTACTGATTTTTTTCAGGCTTACTGTGAAATGAAGTGATGAAATCAGTGCAATATTTACTATTGGCATCACCTTTTTTTGATGCTGAGAGGGACGACATTGTTTCACGTTCAGTTGCAGTATTAACAGTTTAACTGATTCAGTGGTATAAATCAGTCCACAGTATTTAAAAAGCTCAGGCTCAAAGACACTAATAGAAGTTTGAGATGAATGATGTAGCGATATGGGGCTAGACTGTGTTTTGACTCTTATGTATAATTCCATGCTAATTCAGTTTTAACAGTATATCATTGAACAAATTTTGGTCCCATAGGTGCAAGTCTTATCAGGGGCTAAAAATAAACATTTCAGCTAATTTAAGACTGCCTCGAGAAAGATTTATGATCACTTTTCATGAGCTGCTTTATGACTTCAAATATTGTATGACTCTTGCTCAGCGTAAGTTATTTGAAAAAGGTCACAAATACCTTTTGTTTCTGCTAAGATATCTCATATTTTTCAAATGCATACATATGTTTGTGTACAAGGTGGGAGGGGAAGTTTTATCCCCTACAGCAAGGGAAAATACCCATATCTTTAGAAGCCCAGAACAGCAAAGGCAGTGACCCTTTGCACTGTTAAGGTTGTAGCTGCTACATAACACGCCTTCCACATCACTGCATCCCCAGTGCAGGTTGAAACTTATTGCAGAGGTTGTCTATCCGATTACGTGCTTCACTAGGTGGTATGCGGGACCTTCTCTGTAAGATGACATTCCTATCTCCAGGCCTGTAAACTAAGTTCTAAATTCATGAATATCTCCAGTGCTATATTATTTTTTTTTTTGGTAGAAATTCTTTTCTTGCTTTTACAGCATCTTATGAAGATTTGGCTGATAGTAATCTTTGTCTCACATAGAATTTGCTTTTTCGATGCTTGTTCTGCCTTGTGGTGGTGGCTACTGTGTAGCTCATGGCTGCAGAAGGCTCTTCAGGTGGCTAATGCACTCTAGCAGAGCAGAATTACAGCTCGTGCCAGTGGATTTGTATGGAAGATGCAATTTTCCTGTGTCCACTCTTTCCTTCAGATAAAGATTTTTTTTTTTTAATAATTTGAGTGCATTGGTACACTGGTGTTTGTCACATGAGTGAGGGCATGGCGACTCTCCTGGATGGTAGCATTACTTGTGTGTGACCAACACTGCCAAACTCACCTGAAATCAACTGTAGAGGGGTCAAGGTTGGGATTTCAGCAGGTGCTGGACAGTCACTGCTTTTTGACGTGATCCAGCAGTACCTCCTATGGTGGCCCCAGAGATTCAGAGCTATTCTACCTGTTTCCTGTGTTCATTTGTAGTCTGAGAACAGTCATGTTGTGTTGTATGTTTCAGGCCAGACTTTAGTACATATCCTCTGTCAAACAGGATGGCAGGTGTGTTAATACAGAAAAGATACCAAACTCACTGTTTTTGTCAGATCTTCAAAAATATTTTCTTTTTTTTTTTTTTAACATGAGAAAACTCAATATTGCATGAACCCAATTCCTTCCTCCAGATGCATACACAAAAAGCGAAACCTACATACTCCTGAGTTAAAACCTGACTGCCTAGAAGAAAGCATAGAGATAGTTCTTTATAAGATCAGAGTGTGAGTTCCCCTTTCTGTTTTACTCTGGTTTCTGTCTTACTGTCTAAACACGAACTACATCAACTGCCTACGCACCCCTTTACTTTCAGAGCAGGTGCTCTGGGGTGCTGCTGTGCAGCCATGTCAGTCAGGGGCCCTCCCCTCCTCTTTCCCCACAGCACAATGAGTTTGGCCACCTCTCTACCCCTTCCTTTCTCCCTTTGCTTTCCTTTCCTTTCCTACCATTTTGGGAGCTCTATGTTAAATTAAATTTCGCCTAGTGACGAGCAGAGGCCGTAAATGGAGCCAGTCTCTGTGCCCAGGCCTGTCATGCTCCTGCCTTCTGGAAGGTTCTGTGGGGCCCCTCTGGCAGCCCCAGCTCCCAGCAGGGGTGAGCGGGCGCCATGCCAAGCTTAGGCTGCGTCTTTCTGTCTGCTGAGGGCCAGCAGCCTCTGGAGCTGGGTGCTGAGACAGGATTACCTCATGGCAGATCCCCCTCTGGTCGGGAGGTTAGCATCTCACTTGCTCACCAAAGACTTTAGAACTGTAGGGGCTTTTTCCCTTCTAGTGTTTGTGATAGCTCTTACCTAGAATTACTTCTCTCTGTTGTAAGTACACGAGATAGTACTGGGGAATTAAAAAATCTCATAGATAGCTAAGCTTTTTACTTGTTTCAGGATTCTTCTCAGGGACGTACATTTCTTCTACCTTGACTATGTAGGTCTAACGTCTTCTAACACAACCCTCTACTTGCTGGCGTTTCACTTCTTTCACAGGTCAGTCTTCAACTGAATATGCTTCACAAGTCCCATCATAAATAAATTAGGAAAAAGAATGAAGTTGATGTGATTTCCTTTCTTTAGGCTGGACGGGTTGTAAAACGTAACAGAAAGGGTGTCCAGTGTGTATAGTTTCCTCTTTGAGATACACCAAGACTGGCAAATTCTATGTATTTGTCGTAAGTGATTTACTAAATATTAAATATTTAGGAATACTAGTGCTGTGTTCTATAAAATATTTAGAAATACCGAGACCTTCATCTCAGAGTGGAGATGTCAATAAGGAGGTTGATATTAAATGATTAAAAAGAGGGGAAAATGCTCAATTTCATCTTGAAACTGAAATATTTATTAACAGATGGAGTTGCTTTTGTTTTTTTATCCATGCAGGTTCTAGCTGGCATTACATCTGAGGAAAATCCTTTCCCATCTGTCCAGTTTCATATCTGCACAGATGTATAAATGAGGCATAAAAGGATTTCTAAGTACTTCACTTACCTCCAATAAGAATGTAACATTAAAAATGGAAACACTAGGAGTAAGCAGATTTCTGTACCATTAAGAATGATGCTAGTATGCTATTTCTTCCTTTCTGGTACTTACATTGCAAGACATTTAAGTGTTGGAGAGAACACAATGAAAAGCCAAAAGTGCTGTCTGAGAATTTGGAGGAGGATCTTACACTGATTAAATTGAGAGAAACACAGAAACTAGCATTCTGTTGGGTGTATTATTATCTGAGACTTAAATACCTTATGAGTTAAAATCCATCTTAATAATATTTATTCTTTTTTTTTTTTAAGATGTGATGACCTGTTTCTATGCTGAATATTCATCTATCCAAAGTGTTTTCAATGGTGGAATAGTTTCAGGCTTCAATTGTAAAATATTTTTGTCCTTGACAGTATTTCATTCCACTAAGCCAACAAAGTTTTATTTTTTTCTGCCACCTATTCAGATGTACATTTTCTTTATTCTGTTTCTGTTCTTGATTGTTCGTATGTGAATACGGAGTACTGATACCTGTTGGATGATGCAAGCTCCCCAGAAAGAATTGCTTCATGACTCCTTCTTCCTTATGTCTCAGTTGCGTAATTCACTTCCTTTTTTGCACATGTATGAAAAGAAAATTTCTTCTGATGCGCATCCTATTTCAGCTTCCTGAGCAAATGAAGATGAGTTGTCTGAAATCAATCCTATGAGTTGTTTCTGCTGCAAAATACTTGAAGAAAAAGTAGATAATATGGCCGTAATCTCTGTATGTTTTGACTAGATCTGCAGCAAGCAGCTTCATTAGTTAGACATGAATAACTCTGGAGAAGAAGATATGTTTACTGTTTTTGGTGTGAGTGAAACATTTAGTCATTCCATGAGTAATCAAAATTTAGATATTTTTCTAAAACATCTAATTTTGATACTAAACTTGCAGATTTGTGGCAAAGGGACTTTTTAAGAATAATTACTACTCTAGAAAGCTAAGCAGCTTTCAAAGAAATACTGTAGTTTTTTCAGGGCCTTTAGGCCAGCATGGGTTTTATATATGGGACAGAGCAAGCCTTTCTTACAGCATCTCCCAAGTCTCTCTACTGTGTTGCTACAGATTACATGAAAGCATACAGTTTAGTATTTTGTATTGGTTCTCTAGTAACAGTCCAATGTTAGCATTGTTATGTGCAGGGACAAACCTTTGCATTTATCTAGTGCTAAGATTTCATTTTATAGCTCTGTCATTTATAGTGTGTATATATAAGGGAAGACACAGGCTCTGATGCAGACAATGTAATGTTTGATTTATTCAGGTGTATAGATTTTTTTTTTTTAATCAAGATGTTGACTTATACAAAAGAAATCATGGTTATTCTTCGTTGGTATTTTAAATCTATTTACAAAGGACAGTGAGCCAAGAGGATTCTGTGTATGATGTATGTGTCTGCAGACAGAAATCTGTCCTGTACTTGTGCACTGTACTATAAAGTGTCTTTATAAAACGTTGAGAGGTATAGTCCTCTGGGATGCATAATGATTCTAGGACTTTAACACTTTTTTGGAAAGATTAATGTTAAGGGCAAATATTATCTTGGCATACCTTCTATGCTTTCCTCTTATTCTTTGAATGTAAAAGAAGATTGCTGTGCTTGTGAAGCATTATCTGCTTTATAAGTTTGTCAGTGTCCTCACAAAAACACCCAGGGGTCTTGTCTCTAGAAGTTTGCAGCTGAAGTCAGATTTCTTCCTTCTAGATTTCATCCTCATCATTTTTTTTTTTTAAGTGTTTTTGACTAATTTAATAGGGTTATCAGTAGTGCATCTTGTTAAGAGTTGTAGTTTTTAAGTCAGAACAGTAGCATATTTAACTCGCTTGTGATGGAACTTGCCACATAATATCCTTATTCTTTGCATGTGCCAGAACTTGTCAAACTGGTGTGAAGTGACTTTACCTGCCTTCGAAGGGAAATTCCAGTTGCATCTCCACCAGGCAGCGCTGCCTTGGCTATAGGCACTGGCTCAGCCTGAGTAAAATGTTCCAGTTGCCACCGGATAGCCTCTTACATAAGCACATAATCAACTTATTGTAAGAAACAAAGTAAGTAATTATCTCTTACACAGTCAGAATATTTACTCCATTTGAATTCAACTTATAAGGTATTATTGACCCCTTAGGAACCACATGTACTAGCCAAAAAAAAAAAAAGCAAAAAAGCAGGACGGCTCGTAGCCTCCTGATCTTTCTCTGCACTAGATTTGCAGCAACTAACTAGTTCCAGGGCACGTTTGTTGGATATCGTAACTGATCTTGCTAGCTGTGGCAAGGCCTCAACTGCAGTCATATTCTACAAAGTAAAATAAACATGGAAGTATTTTCTGCTTTCCTTGTTTTTAGTCATAGCTATTTATTTCAGACACAGGTTGACATTTTCTTTGTGCTGTACATGCTAAGAGAATTCAAGTTGGGATCTGTGCATAGAAATCCAGTTTGCTTTTATTAAACGTAGTCATGTTTAATTTTCCAAGGAATTCTTCCAATAGAGTGCTTCCTAAAACAAAAAGGGTGGTTGTTTCTAGAAGGCAAAAGTAAATTAGTTTTTCCCTCTGAAATTGCCTCTTGTTTATGGATTAAATCTTCTTACCTTTAGCAGGGGTGAAGAAAGGGAAGTATTAGGAAGTAGACAGAAATAACTCCAGTAAGACACTGTACTACCAACCAAGGCAGTGCCAAGGATTAGTTTATCTTATTTGTAGTAATTAATACTCCTTGGGCTGTCACCTGAAATTTTATTTTTGGCACTGGAAGTTTGGTGTCTTGCTTCATCTTCTCTGCCTTCAGGGTGGCCGATCCTGCCTGCAGGATGCTTGTTGTGAATTGTGCAGCATGTAGTCAAAACTACTTGGGAACATACAGATTTTACAAAACTGATCGTATAATTTTTGTGCAGAAGCCAAGCATGCCTCTTGCATTCTGATTGCATGTTTGTGATAAGACTGCGGTTAAATATTTGATTATCTTTTTTATTTTTTATTTTTTAAACAGGTACAAAACATTGATTCTGACTTAATTTGGGCTTTGTCTTTGGTTTTCTTTTTTCTTTTTTTTTTTTTTTTTTTTCTTAAGGCCTAAGGTAAGGTGGGACTCAGTACAGAATTGTTATGGCCATGTATTTTCAAAATAAGCATTGTTTGGAATACATGTTACAGTATAGTAACAGTATTTGATGTTCACTTTAGTTTTTATGCTCATTTATTTCCTGGATGTAGGAACATTAAAAAAAAAAAAAAAAAGCATAGCAAGCTAGCTAAAAATTCCTTATTGCCTTTTCTGGCCCGGTTTTGCAGCACCTGAGCATTTGCAATTTTGTTTTCTGTTCCCTGGCCTGGTTCCAGGAATTCCTGGTCAAGAGACAGCCTGGGGGGGCGGGGGGGGGGGAGTGCACACCACTCCTTTCCGGGAATAGGTGAGTTGTATTGAGCAGAGAAACTAAATTTTTAAAAAGCAAATCTGTCTACTGGACTCTTTTCAAAAAGATAACACTAAGAAAGGAAAAAATCTTAAATATTTTCACTGCTGTTTTAATGACTTCATTTCTGAAGTACGTGTGTACATTTTAGGTTCTGTCAAATGTTGCTGAAGGAAAAAGTATATAAAATAGGTTATTTTTCAGTTTTTATGACTGTCTGTTTCAGTTTGTGTGTTCTTTAGTTTGTCACGTACAGCAGATTAAAATGGATAATACTAAAGATGTTGATGGTTTTGATGCTTGTTCAGTTGAAGTAACACTTCTCAAGTATTCTCCTTCTGTTTCAAGCTGAATTGTTTTTTTCCCTAAGATCATCAGTCAGAGAAAATCCATAAGCCTGATGCTCTCAGCTTGGTTCTTTAAGGGCCTGTGGGGCCTGCAACGTCCTCAAGGACGCGTGTGCTTTTTCAGGAGCACTAAAGAAGTACGTTTCCTGCTGGTATGTACTTTGTACTGGGGAGTTACTTATGGCAGGGGTTCCTGGGGGATGGGAGACCTGGATGGGAGTTCCTGGGCTATGGGAGACCGCCAGCCTTCCGTAAGATACTCTTGCCTAAGGTTGGTTTTCTTTGTGCTCTTCTACTGAGAAGATGTGTTTAGTGTTTTTCTTGTTGTTGACTAAGGGAAGCGATGGCAGATGGAAACACTGGCCTCCAAAGTCTGAGAACTACTTCTTTAGGGAGTAGTTCATTAGTTCTTTCCAGATGTGACTTAATGTTGTGGGAAATTTAAAATTATCTGGGGTAAAAAGGGGGAATTTTTTAGATTGCTACAAGCCCCTAGGGAGGTTTTATGGCAAAGAGAACATGTAATCACAAGCTTTTTTTGGAGAGTGATGTATTGTAAGCACTCACCTCCACCCCTCCCACATCAAAGAAATGACAGCAGTAAATCAAAGCCTAGAATAGCTGCTTTCTCCTGTGCTTTATGTAAGCTTTTACTGCTGAATAGAAACCTCAGAAGGTTGCAACATCAAAAGGTTGTTTAACCTTTTCTGCATCACTGAATGGCAGACATGTGGAGGTTGAGATTATACTTATCGTCTCATCCCAGACAAATCTACACAACCTCCTTTGCCTTTATTGTCAAAATCATTGCAGCTCAGAATATATTAATCTCAATGTACAGTACAGTTCTAGACTTGATAGAAAAGTCTTTAAAAATATCTTGGTGTTCCTGCATGAAGGGCACAGAAGAGTTTTGATATATTCAAGTTGAATACAGACGTTTCTTCTTTCATGGATGAATAAAATACAGGAAGCATCAAAAGCTTTCAAAAGCATGTTTCCCATGTTCTTTGATTATATTGACATCAGTCTTATGGTATTATTTAGGAGCTTGCATGCTGAGCTATAGATAAATGCTGCAGTGCGTGACTTGCGTTTTCAAGTGGGAAGTAGCCACGCTTTTTACTAAAATAGTCATTTGTATCTAATAGCCTCTAGGATGGACTTTCCCTTTAAGCTTTGAATTTCTGTCCGTGGTCCAGGACTGTCTGTTGGCTCCAGGACTCGACCTCCGGAGCATGTCTAGTGAAACCTTCCTGCTTGAAGCGGGGTTAGCTAGAGCAGGCTGCTTGGGGCTTTGTCTAGGAGGGTTTTGAGCATCTCCAAGGACGGAGACCCCTCAGCTGCTCTAGGCAACCTGTTCCAGTGTTTGAGTACCCTCATAGGTTTCCTGTATTTCAATTTCTGTCTGTTGTATCTTGACCTTTCACTGAGTTGGTTGTCTTCCTTGGTTGTCTTCACTCTACTCATGAGGTATTCGTACACTCTGATAAGACCTCCTCACCCTTTTTCACTCCAGGCTGAGCAGACCCAGCTTCTCACCTTCCCCTTGTATGTCAGGTGCTCTAGCCCCATATCACCTGTGTGGCTCTGCGCTGGGCTCACTCCATTATTCCCACATCCCATGTTTGGGAGCCCAGCAGCGGATCCAGCTCTCCGGATGTGGCCTTACCAGTGCTGAGTAGAGGGACAGAATCTCCTGTCTCAACATCGTGGCGGTGCTTGTCCTAATGCAGTCCGGGAGGCTGTTGGCCACGTTTGCCCCAGGGGCACGTTGCTGGCTCATGCTCAGTTTGGTGTTTATGAGGACCCCTCACATCTTTTCCTGCAAAGTCGTCTACCAGCAGGTCAGACCCAGCCTGTTATGGAGCATGGGATTTATCATCCCCAACTACAGGACTTTGCATTTCCCTTTGCTGAACGTTGTGATGTTCCTGTGGGCCCATTTCTCTGGCATGTTGAAGTCCCTCTGAACAGCAGCTGAAATATCGGCTGCATCGAGCACCGCTCCCAGTCTTCTACCATCTGTCAGCTTGCTGAGGGTGTGCTCTGTCCCCTCATCCGGTTTAGTTCTTAGCACTTAGTAAAAGTTGGCTCCAGGTTAAAAATTGAGTTCCATTTCCCTGTTGGTCCTATTGTTTAGTGTGTACTCCTTGTCAAAATTAGATATGCAGGTGGTCAGCAGTTCTAAAACTCAGGCCAAGCTTTGATTTTCAAGCAGTTTAGCTTTTCCTTTCTTTCCCACAAATAAGAAAAATTGTGTTTCAAAAGTTCTGTTTCAGTTTCTAAAATCAGAATTTAGGAAGAGTGATAAATGTGTTCATTTTCTTTTCACAATGTAGTAATTTTTTTAGTACCTCAGACTTGGGGGGAAGTATCTTCAGAATGCAAGATGAAAATGTCCTTTGTGAATAAATCAATGTTCTACACCTGCATGCATTAAAAATGAATGCTGCAATTTGGCGTTAAGCTTGGGATTCTCTGGTCTTTATAGCAATTTTTCAGTGTTCGGTAGAATTTTTATTGGCAGCCTTATGTCATCTTGGCTCCACTTCCATACTTTTGTTCAGGACATGGTCATGGACACAGGATTGAGTATACTGGGACTTGGCTTCAGGTGTGTTGGGCATACCATGTTGATCTCGTTATGAATTTCTTGGCTACCATTAATGCTTTTATTAGTATTCTGCTAATAAGCAATAGTCTGTAAGTATGGTTTATCTACTCAGATCAACCAGTCATTGCAAATCAACTTCTAATACCTTGCAGGTCACTAAATCCATGTTGGAGAAGTGTTTTACTTAAGCGTTCCTCACTTTTATTATAGCAGAAGTTCCCTATGTGAGTTATTAACGATCTTTGATTTAAACTTCACCCAGACTGCACTGAACTGTTTAAGTTGTGCAAAACAAAGTCTGTCCTTTATATTCTGTGTCCTGTCTTGATGTCTTGTAATGTTCACTGATCAGTTAGGAATTGGTTTCTCCGATCTAGCTAAGTTCAGTTACTGAACTTCCTTTCCATGGGTTTGACTGTTAAATGACAGGCACTATTTTCTTACAACTCAACTTAGTACTTTTATTAATTTTGTGTTGTAGACTAATCTTTTGAAATTTTGCTGAGAATATATATGGCAAAAAAAAAAAAGCTGGAATATAAAATACTCATTTTGTATGAACATCTAGCTTAAAATAGTAAAAACAGTAGTTTACCTTTTTATAAATATTTGACTGGTTACTGTGGAATTTGGTTCTTGAAATAAATCTTTTGACATTTGTAAACGTAGTAAGTTGTGAAATCTTTATTGTACTTATTGTACATATTGTTCGGTTGCAAATCCTCAAGTCTGTTCTTTGAGAGTAGAAGTAAATGTTTAAAAGCTCGGTGCATCAAAGAAGCTGTCAAGTAATATTTAGTCTTAATGGAATTCACGTTCCTCAAGTGCAGTGAAAACAAAATATTCTAAAAATCTCGTGATTGTTGCTGTCAAAGCTTTTAGCGTATTACAAGTATGTTTATTCATGATCCTGATGTGAACACCCAGAGGTGCTGGATGTTCTCCATGCCATTTTATAAGATACTGATGGAAAAAGAACTTTTTAAAAGCTTTTATCTGAAGTCAGATTTATTATCCTGATCCCTGCTAGTTTTGGAAAATTTGAAAGATCATCATGATTATGCATAGGGATTGAACAGGATATTATTTCATCTGCAACATCTATATGATGGTAGGTGAAACTAATGGCATTGTTTTGCAGTGTTAAAAGAAGTGATGTTTTATATTTTTTTTTTAGTGTGCTACAGTTGTACTGGAGTGCAATTGGATAACTGTGTAAGAGATTGAAGCTTGTTGAAATGCTCAAATAGCTTCAAAAAATGTTTTAGTAACCTTTTTAACCACCTGTATTTAGGGTCCTTTCTGATATCCAAGTACACTGTGTCTCTGTGGTGGTGGTCACCAAACTAAAATTTACCTAACATGGGATTTGGTGCTGGTACCCAGTAAAAAGTAAGGAAATAAAGGAAGGTAGTTTCTAATGCTAAATGGTTAACCATTTGTCCTACTGAATAGCCAAGTTCTTCTTGAGGTATGTTTGTTCAAAATGAAGTTATGCTGGGTTTATGATGCGACTTCTAATAGCTCGCAAAAGCAATTACATGTAAGAGAAAGTGAGGTAAATAATTTGCAGTTTGCACCACAGGGGGATATGGAAAATACAATTGCCCGTGGTAGAAATCTGGCTATTAATATTGTCATTTTGACTAATGCCAAGGTTTCCAGGCTGTTGATAAACATACCAGCAATGCAGGGAAGGTGTCATTTGTGTCTTACCTATTTATTTCTGTGGGTAGTATGTAGGCCAGCAGTCTGGCTCTATTTAGAGGCAGTAAAGTTTGGCACTGGTTTAAACTGAGCAGGATCTTCATTTTAAACTTAGTAAAAGTAGTTTGTGTGTTATGTTTTGACAAAGACTAGGTTCTTCCATACAGGGGTGGAAAACTAGCATGTACTAACTACATTAGCTGTTCCACTTTCTGCAGCATCCATGCAATGCTTTTTCTCTTCCATTTTTCTTTGGAAGTTTGATTCTGATAAGGTTGCACTTCAGATAAGCATACACTGATAAACTGAAATGCAGGTAAATATTCCCCTGAAAGGCCCCTTGTTGTGGTATACTGCAACAAATAATATTTGGGAGAAAAAAAAAAAAAGACAACTTTGCCTTCAGCAACTTAGTTTTTCTGTAAATTCAACTTTGCACACATGGTGCAGACTGTGATAAGAACATTGTGTTTTGGTGTTTGTTCTGGACACATGTAATACTTGAAATGTATATAATTTAATTCATGCTAATGAAATGTTATTTCCAAACTGGTAATAAACTGAATTCTGATAATGATTTAGATAAAACTGCATTCACGAAGCAATCATTAGATGAAATAAACTATGTATTGTCAGCTCTCTTGAATCTCAGAGGTCTAAGGCTTGATTGTCCTTTCTCATAATTAGCCTTTGTGTAGCAAAGAAAACAAGGTGTTGCATAGTAAGTCGTTGTTCGTTAAGTGTTAATACTGAACTGTAATTCAGTGTTTAAGTATAATTAGATATGTATGTCAGGATGTATTGAGATATAAATGAATTTACAATAAGTATTTTGTACTGGAAATTCACCAACAAAATAAGAACTAATGCCCTAGAATATTATAAATGTTACAGTGGATGTAACGACATTTGGATCACCACTATCTCAGTGGCCTGGCAAACCATCATTTTACAAATTGTTAAACTTACTAGAATATATAATGATACCACAAAATAGCCCGCCTCCTCTCTGCCAGTATCAACATTTCACTAGCTGTGTGTTCACTTAGGAATGAAAATCCTTTTTAACAAGAACTGATGAGTCACAACAGTGAGTAGTTACCACTTACCTAGAACTTGTGTTCTAGGTTTAAATGTAGTTGAATGAAGCCTTCTGATACTTGCTAACTAAAAAAAAAAAAAAAAAAAAAAAAAAAAAAGTAACAAAAGTAGATTACTGTAATGTGGATGGGGGGGAAAGCTTCGAAATATCAAGCTAGGTCCCACAGTGCATGAAGCATCCAGTCTCATGGTCTCAAGTGGCAACAACATCTTGAAAGGCTTCCAGGGTGACTGAAAGTTCATGTCTGGTGTACAAGGAAAGAGGAAGCTAATTTTCATAGGGACAAACTTGCTTTATATTTCTCTAGCGGAAATTAATACAGACGTTTCCTGCTTAGCTGCTTTGCCAGTTGACTGCAGAGTACAATAGTTGGCTTTCTTGTTCATAGCTCACCTGCACAATTAGGGAGCTGGCTAGCTTAGATGAGATGCTTTTTGCAGAATTGCAGAAACATTCGCCTGAGTTGGAAGGGACCACAAGGATCATAAAGTCCAACTCGTAAGTCCTAGATATCTCTTATACTGAACGTGTAATAAATAATACTGAAAGATATGGGCTTTCATGTACTTTAACTGGCTTTGCTCTGGAACCCAAGCCAGATATCTGACAACTCTTTTTTTTTTTTATTTAGGTGTAGTCATAGCAAGAGTTTGGCCTGAGGGTCTGCCAAAGCTACCATCATGTTACAGGTAGGATAGGTATTATGTGAAAATGCAGAGTTTCCTCTTGTGGCCGCCTAAAGGAGAGCGGCACTTCCATGAGTGTTTGAACAGAAGACTGGCAAATAAAACTGAATGTCAGGTTCACTATTTGCTCAAGTCCTTGCAGAGGATTTTGGCGCTCTGGCCAGCTCTGATCAAGTCCAAGTGAAGGCTGATGGTAGAGTAACCTACTGCTCTAAATTTAAACCATACTTTAGACTATTTCCCCCTTGAATAACCTGAAGCTCCTCTAAGAACACCAGTTAATGGCTTTTAGTTGCATCTATCTCATCAATATCATCCTAGGGTGCATTAATTTGTGCTTTTGAAAAGGTTTATAGCAGGTATTTTCGCTCAACTTTTTTTCTTATTCATTTAGCGTCTCTATGTAAAAGAAAATAGTTTGTATCTGTTTGTTTTGTTTTCACTCATTGAAAAATAAGTAAAAATCTGCTCCTTTGCCTCTGTCCTCCTGTTTCTTTAGAATCTGTATTTTTCAATTCACTTTCTGACTTAAAATGTTTGATCCCTCTCAAATGTTTCTTGATGAATTACTGAAAATAAAATTATTTCCTGGCAACTATGAGGGTAAAATAACCTGCATTCTGAAGTATCCGTAAATTGTTTTCTTTATCTCTCTTTAAAAGTGTCTTTACAGATACTGAGGTTGGTTGGCAGGGTGTGCAAATCTTAGTGTTCTTTACTTGCCTTGCAAAAAACAAAATTGTTCTTGTTGTTTTGTAGCTTCAGATAGCACCAAAAGAAGCTGCAGAATTTCTGCACAAACCTGAATTTGTTGGCCTGGAGATACTTGGATGTAAAGTTGATTCATAATTAAAGTGCCAAGGCCACCAAGTGTGGTGTGTGTTGTGACACTTTCCTTTCTAGCATCTCTTATCAGCTCTGCTTAGTGTAGTTTGTTTCTCATTTGCCTTTCTAATTGTGAGACACTCTTGAAAGGATTTCCATGTAGCAATTCTTCCTGGCTGGGGCCAGGGAGATGCACAAGGAGGCACAGTGTCTCTTTGCCACTGTATCTTGTTGATATAGGGACAGCAAGGAGCAAAATGTTTCAGACATGTCCACTAATTCACATATTTTATGGATCTAGCTTTTGCCATCATTCCAGTGATTCCTTGAAACCTGAGGATGGCATGTGTGAAAGGAGAAGACTTCTGTCGGACTATCCGTATTGCTTTTGTTGCTACTTTTCTTGGAAACAGGGAAACTCCATTTTATCACAAGCACCACAAATAGCTACATCTAATGGGCCAGCACGTCAACAAAATTTGGAGTTTAAGCTCATCACTTGTGAAAGATCTTAATCTTGCTTGAATAGCTTAGATTAGTTTTTATATATTTGAAACAAAGAATTACTGTAAATTTTAAGAGGAACGCAGACCGCTGTGTTGGGATCTGCGCTGTCATCACATCATCCGTCAAGTATAGATGAGATGGACTTCAGCTAATTGTGACATGCTAAACTGCAGATCAGAAAGAAAAACTGGACTGTCTACTATGCTATATTAAAATATCAGCATGCAAGATGATGTTCTAATACAGTTATCCCCAGATCATGGCACATCTGCAGAGACCTTTTGTTCCGAGTATGGAGCTTAGGAGGAATGGTGTGGAAGTAAATCTACATTAAGTATGTGTCCAGAAAAGGTCATATTTTACAGAAACTTGCATATCTGCTCTCGTGTCAGAACATTTGTTCTAACTAGTGAGTTACCAAAATGTACATGATTCCATCATATTTCTGTACTTCCTCTTTCAAGGTTCAGGCAATGTCACAGCGCTTTATGCAGCCATTTCCCCAACTGCCTGCATGCACAAGAAACCTCGCAGACAACAGTAGGTGTCCGTACTGGAAAGAAGGATCAGAAAAGCAGGATCCAACAAGTGGTATAGGCAGGGCTTGGTCAGAAAATGTACTGGTGGACCTAGTCATTTTGTGTAGTTAAGGTATACCAGACTTTGCTTCTTAAACTGCACTTGCTAAAAAGAAATGCACCAGGAAATATTCTGTAGCAGCAGTACAAAACAACAGATCCCGTGACTGTGACATCTCCCATAGGAAATGTGTTAATTAAATCATGGGATTTTCCAAATGCCACAGAAGGAGTTTTTTGGGGGGATGGGAGTTGTTCTGTGTGTTTTGTTGGTGTTTTTTTTGTGGTTGCCTCTGAAGTGCTTTAGTTCTTCATTAAATTCTTTATTAAATTAGTGGTTTAATGGCATGTGTTCCTATGGCTTACAACTGCATGAAGCAATTCACCTTGTTTATAGTACCTAATATTGAGGCAGTTGTTTTTCAGATTATGAAAGTTTACAGGGAAATTAACCGATAACTATATATTTGAATTACTTTATGTGCTTTTATGTATTTCTATGAAACAGGCGTAAACAATCTTAGCAGCTTTTGAAGTCGCATTTATTCTTCATTCCGAGCTTGCTCCTGCCACTGCCATATGGTGGGCTGAAATAATGTTGTCAACAAAACTTAATTCAAATGCTCCATGTAAGTCTTGGTGTGTTTGCGTAGCATTTAAAATCTTACTAATGTCCTTTAAGTGAACAAGAATTTCACTCTGTATTTCCACAAAGAATTGTATGTATGTTCATGAGATTTTGTGAAGTGTGCAATTTTGCTTCTCCTTTGCTGGCTAGCAATTGGAGGAAATGTAAAGACTTTTCTTTAGAAATAGTCTGCCTTGTAATGTTTAGAGGGATTCAGCTTTTTATGATTTATAGATCAGATCTGCCTTTAAAATGCTGTGGATTTCATCGGGTCTAGGACGGTTGGGTGAAAACTTGCATGCTGCACTGTTGTTTGCACAGGGAGATGGCTGACATTTACCTACAGAGTGGTGCTGGGTGAAGTGTAAAAGAGCAGGTACTTGGGACACTTGAAAATCCAGGCACAGGTGAGTTTGTATGATCTCATGGTTTGGTGATTAGGGTATGATAAGGAAGTCAGTATGCTTCAGAAAATTGAAATGAGTTTTTTTCCACTTCAGAGTTACATCTTTCTGAGATTCTGAAATTGTTTTTTCTCTCCACCAATTGAAAAATTGGAAACTGAAGGCATTTTTGCCATGGAGACCTGTTGTAATGTATCCAGTTAGATGGGAGCAACGTATTCTACATGTGAAAGATTTCTTTGACTGTGTGCCACGATTCATGTAGATTAAATGATAATAGCTTATCAGTATCTGTTATCCTAATACCCTAAAGTGTTGAGCAGCTTTGTTTGGTGTGCAGTTTTAACAATGGTGTTAACTGTTTTATGGAGATCAAATAGTGTCTTGCTGAAGCACCCAGACATTTGCCAAACCTGCCTCCACGAACGCAAAGTATTTGTATGAAAGAACTTTGACTTACAGCCTGGATCCACAAGGTTACAACTGATGTGCAGAACTCATTGCCGGCAAATCTGTACTTACTGTATAGTCTGTTTATGACTCTGAGAAGGCATTTAGCAAAAAAGTAGGAGAGAATGTTGTACAACAAAACATACTTACAGCCTGACCAGCAGAGATTTTTAGCTGAGTTTTCAGCTGTACTTAATGCGTTATTAACTTCTTAGTAGAGTTCATGATTACTTTATTTGGAGAGCAAATATAATTTTGAATCTAAGATTGTTGCTTCCAATTACACCCAAATTAGTAGTTCAAGTGAAGAGTCAGGAAATGTCCTTCAGTGCTCCCATCGATTCCTGAACCATAAGTTAAATCTCTACTAAAAATACTTGGAAGATCTGGAATCTTTCAAGGTCAGTTACCTTCCCAGGATCTACCCACAGTACTGATGACCCTCGTATGCCCAATTTTAGTTAGTGAGCTAAAATGATCTTCAGATGGAAGGAGCTAAAATAAAAAAATGAAGACAACTTAACTGGTTAATCTGCTGGACTCCATAACATTGTTTTTGTTGTTTGTTTGTTTGTTTGTTTGTTTTGTTTTGTTTTTACTGTGAGAAATTTTAGGGGCATTTTCAGGTTAACCTTGTAACAGACCGAACAGCTGCCAGGGTCCTCCTGTCGTCTTCTTATTGTCATTGGTTGAACACTAACCCCTCATCTTTTGAAATAATACACTTTTATTTAAATTTAGGTAAGAATAGCATGAAGATGAATCTTAAGCTAGTCTCAGATTGATGTATATATTTATTTTAAATCAGAGATAAGCTGTGTGAATATTTGGTATTTTCGTGTGAAGTTGTACATGTATTAAGGTATAATCCTGTTAACTGTCTCTCTTCAGCATTGCATAAAGTCTTTTGCTGGTCTTTGCTTTCTGCATTGCTGACCCTGCTTGAAAGAATAAAAGCTAAGTAATGCTTCTTCACTGATGTGCCAATGAAACTTGGTTTCAGTACACTGAGCTTTATACTATTAATAGAAGCAGATAATGCTAAGATTTATTCATGGTTTCTTGCCTATATCCTTAATGGACTTGAGTAAGCTTAAGTAATAGAACTCAAAAAAAAAAAAAAAAAAAAAAGACAAATATAGTTTATTGTACTGGCAGCGGCATCAAATTCCTTTCTTTGAATTACCCTGGTGTCATTCAGTAAATGATCTCATGTGAAGTATCTGAGAAGTAAAAGAATTGTTGGTTCAAAGTGTATGGCATTGTAGGTTAGCATTACCAGACATTAAAATGTTGTGGTTTGATTTCTAAGTGCATGGCATTTGTGACTCAGTGCTGTTCTTTTTCTGCTTTGTGAAAGCGAGTTAGTTTCCTTGTGGTCTTACTGAATACTGCATTTTACTTTTTGTATTGCCCTGGTACCTCACTGAACAATATAGCCTTTCCTCCCTGATAAACTTTGCACTTGAACTGTGAATGTGTTGGAGTTTTTCAGTTTTTGTCAACTTACTGAATTGGGTTAGTAAAGTCCATTTGGTTTTGATTCTCTGTTAACATGTTGGAAAATAAAAATGTTCTGAGTTAGCAGACAGCTAAAATTAAGTTAGATGTGTTGTTGTACTTTGCAGTGAATTTATCACTTCCAAATAAAAACCAGATCCAGTTAAGCTAATAGAAGAGTTTGTCTTGGTTTTCATACACTTGTTTACAGTAAATTCTATTGAATCTTTCTTTAGGGATGCCAATTCTGGGCTGTGACATCAAGCTATTTTATGGGGTGATAACACAATACTCCAGGGGCATGAAACCTTTAAAAATTGACAGTAGTGCAGGAGAATTCTGTTTAAAGAGCTCTGTCTTCTGTGCTTCCTAGCTTGAGAAGTAATTTCTCAGAAGACTGTTTTAACTAAGTCAGGATAAAGATCAGCTTATACTGTGAAATTAAAAAAAATAAATGCTTATTCAAACTAATACCTTCGTCGGGTTGACTTAGATTGTCAGGCTGGGCCTGTGTAGGAGGAAGGAGAAGCTGAAGGATTTATTCTTGATGTTCAAAGATTCATGCATTGAATTCCCATCAGCCCTTTACGCAATCATCTATGAAGTCAGGCACTTAGCTGTATTAGGAGTAATCTTTGTGTTGCTTTGATGTTTGGAATGTCCTTCTTAATGAAAAATTAATCAACACTGTACAATTTGATCTACTGCTTGGGAATATCTCACACTCTTGCATTTCCAGGAGTATTGCTTGGCACAAGAGTCAGTAAATCACTTGTGTGCGCTGTACATTCAAGTGTACCAAAAAGGTAAAAGTGTCATCCAATAAAATGATAAAAGATACTGGATTCCGTTCTTGGCACAGAAGGACAGTGGAATATGGGAACATCTTTACTGCTTTACTTCCTTCTGCGATATTCTGACGTGCTAAAAGAATCCTAGCTCGCCTGCAGGAGTGGTCTGAGCTTTTAGTATGGTGGTCTGCTTGTATTGCGACAAGCCGCATGAGAGATCTGGGAGTTGTTTGGTGGGAAAATTAGTGTACTTTTTTCAGAATAACCCACATTCTAACTTCAGGTCCATGCTGCAAGGATCTGACATGTCAAAGAAATTGTATGTGTGCTCCCGCTGAAATCAGTGATAGTTTAGCACAAGCTGTGACTAGGCCATTGATGTTTCTTAAGAATGGCTGCCATTTTTTCCTTCCTTTAATTTGTATTCATATGTTATTTAAGTGGCTCTTTCAAATGAAGCAAAATAAAAATTCACATATTAAAGGAAATAAGAAAGCAAACTTTTACCTTTGAATTTTTTGTTTAGTTCTGTAACTTCGGCCTTCGATAGCTTCTGAACATAATACCTTTGTTTTCTTTCATAAGCAAGAATTAGTAATTATTTAGGGTTCTTTTTAACTAGTTCTAGTGTAAAGGTGTGGGACATCAGAAGTTCTTGTTGAAGCCTCTTATTTCGCTTACATTTTACTTCTCGACTACTCAGCTATTCTGTGGTTAATAATCTGAGTTCAAATTCAAGCTTTTCTATATATATATATATATATATATATATATATATATAATTTATTTATTTTGCCAAGAAAGCCATTCATGCCACATAAGTAACTTTTAAAAGCATAGCTGCTCCAGGTTTTCAAGGTATTGCAAGATTTCTATACATACATTTAAACAATTTATGTTGAAACTTTGTTCACATATGTGTTGCACTTATGACAGAGGAATAATCACATAGAAGTGAACCAATGAAAGAAATGTTAGGGTGTATATTTTTGGTTAAGTTTGAGATTTAAATTTTATTTTAGACTTAACAGCCACGTCTGTACTAGTAAAGTACATATGTCCAGAGCTATTGGCAGCAAGGCTAACTGGAAAGGAAGAGGCTATATCTACATAATGAAACTCTCATATTGTCAAGAATGATGTGGCTGCATCCTGCTGCTCAGGGCAGTGGCGCTTTGGCTATGCTGACTCCCAGACTGTTCCTGGTAACTGTCTGATGATAGCTTGTTAAGCAGCAGTCAACCTTAGAGACTTGAAACACCAGTGCCCAGGAGGACTTTGGGGCAGTATTTACTGTACTATATAGACAAAGATGTCGTAGATGCAGAGAAGAAGCTTCCATCTCATTTGTAAAGTTGTGAGAACTCATGAGTTGACATAAAGACTATTTAGTAGATAAAGCAAAAACTGCATGGAAGCAAAGCAAAACAAGGAATTAATTTGCTGTTTCCCGTTGGGAGACAAATGTCTAGGCAGGAACATGGGGCTCCATCACATGTAACATTTACTTGGGAACACAAACATCATAACTCTTATCATCCCACCCCCCTCCCCTGTCCTTCTTTTCCCCCAACTTTTATTGCTGAGCACGACGCCATATGGTATGGGATATCCCTTTGGGCCAGTTTGGTTCAGCGGTCTTGGCTGCTGGCAGGGCAGCACGAGAAGCTGGACAGTCCTGGAGTCGGTGTAAGCATTGCCCTGCAACAACTAAAACATTGGTGTGTTATCACTGCTATTTTCATCACAAATCCAGAGCGTAGCCCCATATAAGTGTTAACATTCTTCACAGTAGCTATCCCAGCCAAAACGAGGACATACACTTAATGGATGTATACATATATGCATCATTACAGCATAAAACAGATTTTAATTGTAAATTGGTTACACGTTTAAACATTTAATTTACTCCACACTGGCCTAATGATGATGTTAAAGTAGCTGATGCATGGTATCTCCGTGCAGATCAAAAGATTATGAAATGTATTCTCTACCTGAAGTATTTTTCATATGGTAGATGGGAATTAATAAAACTGTAGACTAAGGGATGAACATTTTACAATCCAAGTCCCTAAAAAAAAAAAAATTGATCCTTTTGTTTTTATGCAAGTGTTTTTCTGCAGTGAGTTGTGCTTTTTTTTTTTTTTGCAGTGACTTGAAAGTTTAAAATTACTAATTAAGATATAGATGGGGGTTTTCACGAACGAATAGGAAGATTTCTCTCATCTACTTTTCTTTACTTGCAGACACAGCTTTCATTAAAGAGCAAGGAATCTGAGCTGACAAGCTGAGTTCTTTCCTGGCAGTCTAAGGTTCCCTAAACTTGCTGTGTGTCTCAGGAAATCATTATTGCTTGTATTTCAGAGAACACAGGGCTTCTTTCTAGAAACAAAGACATTTTATTTCTGCAAATAAAAAAAACATATTATGGCTGGCTAGTGTTAAAAATGAGATTGTACTTGTCGTATAAAAAACATCTCAAGTTTGATTTTTATTAGTGGTAAAATGAGTAGTGACCACTTGGTAAATAACTAATTTGACTGAGAATCTTAAACCATTCTTCTTTGTTCAGTTATAAAACTAAAAAGAATAGCAATTTTCATGGATTCTTTTTTTTTTTTTTTTTTTTGCCTTGGGGAAAGTGGTATTTGGTGCAGTTGATGAATTTGGACGATTGACTTAGATTTGTCTTTTAGTGGTCTTGATTATACAGAGAAATAAGGGGGAAGGTAAGTAAGGGGTCACGTGTTGATGGCTGTGTGTGCACTGATGATTAGACACCTGATTAGTTAATTCAGTCTGTGACTCATCTTACTGCAGAAATACAAAGTGAACTGATGTGACTTTTTTCCCCCCATAGTGTGCTGGAGAAGAGAATTGGGTGGACAGTCGGACTATTTATGTGGGGCATCGTGAACCACCTCCCGGCACTGAAGCATACATTCCACAGAGATTTCCAGATAACAGGATAGTCTCATCAAAGGTATTGTATTGTAGAAGTGTTCTTTAACTCATTTACATAAATCAGCTTCAGTTATGGTACATGTGTGCATTTATTTCCCCCAAGGTTTCCTTCCTATACTTCCTATATATTTCTCCTATACCATGACTGGCAAAGGTAAAATGAGGGTGTCTCAGATTTCTTCCACAAAAACTAATTGCCAGATTGCCTCTGGATGAGTAATTTTATTCCTGTTCATGTTGTTGTTTAATGTTTTATGTAGCAAAGTCTTAGAATGATGCTGTGTTTTTTCACAAAGGAGTGAGCAAGTCATTTTCATTTGGGGTGATGCTGGAGTAAAAAACTTCTTCCCAGGGTATGACCATATCCTTGGTAATCTAGAGCACCACCTCAAAGTACTAGAAATACTATGATCAGAGAAAGTGATCTCCACAATAACAGTGCTGTTCCCTTCAAAAGCTCCGACTGACAGAAACCTTTTGAAATCGATTTTGTTACCCATCTATAAATGAATCATTCCTGGTAGTTATGATGCATTTATGCCCTTTAGAAACCTTCCGGTTGCCCCTCGCTCTAACTAGTTAACTTGCTCCTTCTGCTTCAGCAGTTTTCTGCGAACATCTCAGTTGCCGGTTTATACTGACTGGGTTGCTTTAGCAAAGGTCTGTTCCTCCAGTGGCATAGAAAACTGAATATTTGCAGCTTTCTGTATGGCGAACTCCTCAAGAACTTCATGTTTTTCATGTGCTCAGATCTTTGTCCACCTGCAACCCAGTTATGAAATAGCTCTTTTACCGGGAAAAATTCTGTTTAAACAGCGGCTTAGATCCACAGGATAACTTTAAGAATCTTACTAGACTAGCTTTGTAATCTCAAGGGGCTGAAGGCTCTCATACCTTAGTGGATCTGAACACCTGCCTTCCATTAATGTATGGCAAAGCTGTAATAAAACCTGTACAGTCTCATTTCTTAACATGATTTTTTGTATTTTCTTGCCTTCCTTGACTACAGTTTTTCCTACCTTCTTACTTCATTCAAAGACCCTATGCCTAGACAAACAGCCTAGTGTCTAGGCATCTTTAATTAGATAGACTATTCAAAAGGCAATGAAGTAAAAAAATCTAAGTGGAGTATGACCAAACTAGTACAAGGGGAAATCCTGCGCTCCACGTATCAATTTGTATTACCTCTTAGATTATTGAAGACTAAACACAGTTTTTGCAAATATTTGTACTTGTGTGACACTTTGCGTATTTTTTCGTCTCCTACATGTCATCTGGGATATGCATAAATAAAGCAGTAAGTTATTGTCAACATTTTTGTGAAATATAAAGATTCTACTACATTCTGGAAGATGTCAAACATCTTTTTTGATAGTAAAATTGGAAGATTCAAGTTACCATGCTTTTCAGTATGGTTTGAAGTATGGTTTAGCGTGCAATTCAACTAAGGATCCTTGCCAGCCGTTATTAAATATGTAGGATTTCAGCTATTTATCTATATTTCAGCTATTTATCTATATTTCTCAAACTTCTTGTTTGTTTATTAAAGTTGTTGCACTTTAAATAAATAATCTAAGCCTTCATTGTAAAAGTAAACAGTGGTGATTATTTCAGGAGGGAATAATTTATATAAATCCTTTATAATCTTGTACAGTTCCTTAGACTGCTTAAAGGTCAGCTTTAATGACAGTTGTTTTTATATGAGAACTTGCCTGCACTGTCTCTTTCAAGTAAACTCAATTATTCACGTGTTCCTTCCCAGATGGACTGGGTAAATCACTACCCTGACTTGGCTTGCATTGATTCTGGTTCTGTAAGCCGGCTAGCTCATAACCTTTCACTCTGTCCTTGTCATCCGCTCCCTTAGAAACCTTCCACAGGGGCACCTAATGCAGCTTAATAAACACAGCTTTAAACTTTCTGAAAAATGATGAAACGTACAAAATTATGATGGTAAATACATAGTTGTTAGATTAAAATAAAGATACATGCACACAAGCACTCTGTATAATATTACTTCAACCATGAAGGATATTTTTGTAGTCCTTCATCAGTAAGATAGACAGTAACTTTCAGCTGTGGTTTTATAGGACTTTAATGCTTATACAGGAAAGAAGATGATTGTTCTTCAAGGATGAGGAACTCTGAACTTCCAAGTACAACTTTTGCCAAGTTAAGACAAACCGAGTTTCTAAAAAGGGTAGCTCAAAACCATGAGGAAACCTCATCAATCGTACTGTGTTACTGTAGAATCACAGAATCGTTAAGGTTGGAAAAGACCTCCAAGATCATCTGGTCCAGCCATTGCCCTACTCCCAATGTCACCCACTAAATCTTGTCCCTAAGCACTAGGTCCAAATGTCCTGAATAAATACAGCTGCTTGAAATAACTAGGAAAGGCAAAAGCTCTTCCTTCAAAGGTAAACTTCCTGTTGTCAGCAAGATAATAATTTGATTCCAGTACATAGGGATATTTCTTGTATATTGCAGTGTCACTGTGAAATGTGGTTAATGCTCAGCTTAACGGCATATTCCTGGTGGTGAAAAATTATATCTAAACAGACCTTGGGCAGACAAAAATGCTCTTTTGGTTTGATGTGTTGTAATTCAGTTATGATTTTTAATGATGTATTATAAAAAGGCTGTGCTGAAACAGTAAGAAGCAAAAATTTCTCCTTTGGCTTGTGCATGTAGTTGGCTTATGTTCAAAGTTAGTGATCTTCGTAAGGTGGATTCTTATGTTCTATTTTTTGCTACTTTACCTGCAGGAGCTGTCAGCCTTTAATGTAGCTGTTGTGTGTCCTTGATTGAAGTTATCATAAGATAGTGATGCAGCATGGCCAAATATAAGCTGGTAGAAAAATCCTAATGTTTCAAATGAGGGGGGAAAAAAAGTAATTGAAGTGGCAGGAGCTTATTTGCTTTTTTCATTGAAAAGTTTTCACATTTTGAAAGTACTTACTGATTATTAAAACTGTTTCAAAAAGATAAGTTAAATTTTATAGCAGTAGCAGTTAAAAGAACTTGGTGGAAATCAACCTTTTCTTCCTTCTTCTGAATCAGCATAACATCAAGTTTTTATCATTTTTACTTCTAAAGAGCGACAAATTACAAAATAATTAATATGAAACTTGCTAAAGGTCCACACTTCATACTTCTGTTGTGCTCAGAGTATCCCAGGCAGTAAGGACAGGATATCTTTACATACATAGAAGCATGTGGGTGTGCCAGACCAGTTAATACAATGATGTAAGAATTGCCAACAGCCCATCTAGCACCAGTGGTAGATGCCTAGGGAAGAAAGCAAGGACAAGTAAGCATAGAGTGACACTTGCCCTCAACTGAATCTTAGTATCACAGAAAGGTTTGGGTTGGAAGGGACCTCAAAGCCCACCCAGTTCCACCCCCCTGCCATGGGCAGGGACACCTCCCACCAGACCAGGCTGCCCAAAGCCACACCCAGCCTGGCCTTGAGCACCTCCAGGGATGGGGCATCCACAGCTTCTCTGGGCAGCCTGTGCCGGTGCCTCAGCACTCTGTTAGTATTTGCTGATCTGTGATTTAGCCATTTGTGAGCCAAAAGTGATGACTTTGTATTTAATTGCTTTTAATGAATTTCTAGACTGAATTTCTTCAGTGCATTTTGAACCTACTTGTATTTTCAGAATACATAGTTAATGCACAATTAAACTGTAGAAGTGTTTGCCAAATAAAACTATAAACCTTCATTTTGAAATTCCCACTTCCTCATTTTATATGATGACTACAAGTTCTTGAATCTGAGAACAACCAGTATGCTGTTTATCTTCTTGATTCTGTTAATGGTCTTCTGCCATATTCCTTTCCAGGCTGAATAATTTTGGTCTGTTCAACAATCCTGTATGGAAGCTGGTTTGTGCCTTTGCTCAGATTTGTCTGTACCTTTTCACAAGCAAGCTGTAGAGTTTTAAGATTGAGAAGTGCACAGAGCTTTCAATGTATAGGCTAACTATGGGTTTATACAATGGCATAAGTCTTTCTTTTTTCATTTGTTAGTAATTTGTAACATTCCATTTCCTTTCCCTGACGTTGATGTGGTATTTTCATAGAACTGCTGTGTTTCAGGAATCTCGTTCATTTGTAGACAAAGTAGGTATTTGCAAATTCAATTCTAGCTGAATCAGTGAACTAATAATTGGATAAATACATTTGTATTTCTTGAACAGAGGAGAAGTTGCGTAGAAAACTAAAATCTTGGAGAGAGCAGTGTTAAAGAAGTCCTGTGAGAACATGTTTAATGACAGCTGCTTACTGTTTTCGACAGAGAACCTAAAGGATGAACCACAAGAACTAAAGATATCAGAGATGCCAAGACAGTGAGTGATCCTGAGTGAAGGATCAGACATTCCAGTGTGTCAAACAACTGACAAATTTAAGAATAGTGGGAACTCTGTAGGAGGACTAATTGTTTTTTCTGTACCACTCAGAGATTTACAAAAACTTTGGGTTTGGAAGCTATGTAAACATAACTTTCATTCTTGTTTTGAGTTTGTGGGTAATCAGTCCGTACTATTTTGCCTTGGTGAACCTGTCTAGCTGCAAACTTTTACTGCCATTGTTTCGTACAGTTTTTACAGCTACAAAAGACACTTGGGCCTCTGTCACTTAACTGGAAGCAGTAGAGCTTAAGCCTCCAGAAAGGCAGTGCTGAAAGTAGAGGGATAAGACTAGAAGTGAAATGCAAAATTGATTCTACAGTGGATGCAGAACAGTTACTTGAAGAGCTTGTCCTTGCAAAGAGATTTCATTCAATTTAAATCACTATATGAAATTATGAAATGCAGACTGGTACTATAGCTTTATTTCCTGTGTAGGTTCTTAAAAAGAAGCAATAATGTGAATTCTGGATGGCAAAACAATACTATTACTAACTCCTGCTTTGAAATGCTTTATGACAATGTTCGCTGACCAGAATACTCCCGTGTTTCACAAATCATTTTGTTTCACAAAATGATTTTCACAAAACATTTTGTTTCACAAATCTCTTCTGTTGCTTGCATGCTTCCTTGGGGCTTCTCTTCACATACTGATCCAAACACTGATTTGTATGAGAATCGCCTGAAACAATAATGCTGCATGTTGAGAGTCCTATCAAACTGAAAGCAGAAGCTTAGCTACTTTCAGTGCTAATCTGATTAATTGTGAGTCATCTCGATCTCAGTGACTAATAGATAAATAAAGCTAAGTAACTCTGGCATGTTTCAGAGGATGTTGAAATGTTGCCTTCTTCCAGCAGACATTCATGCTTGCTTCCATGCAGCACTTCCTTCCAGCATCGTGCTATTAAACCACAAAGACTGGAGGCAGTGAGGCTCTAATTTCTCCTTTTTTGCCACAGTTGGAAGAAATCTTAATTCTGAAGCTTATTAAAGTATTAAAATACCTCCTCCCTACAGTGCTACTTAGAACCCCGAAGAGACCCAGGCTGTCCCAGACCTCTCCAAGGTCATACTTCATAACTGTGAGGATTTGTCTGGCCTCTACAGGGACGTGACACAGCAGCTCTAAGTTGAGGAGTTCAAACACAGCCCTGAGCAGTGATATTTGAAATTCAAAAAAGCATCCTAGGCCCACAGTGGGAACTGGCATGGTCATCTGTGTGAAGTGCAAATATTTGTACAGCATGCCTTGTGGGGCAGAGAGGTCTGGTAGACATAAATGCGTGTGGGTAGGTACCGGTGCAGGGAAAGTTTTGTGTGCCTTACAGTGTGGACATAATGATCTGCTCTAAAAGCAGCCACAATGCAGAGCTCCCACCTTGTGCCCTGGCACTCCACCTGCTCGCAGCTGTGCTGGCTGGCACAGAAGGTAGATTTGATGCTGCAAGAGTTAAACAGTCAGGTTTGCCCAGCTGTCCCTAAGGGTGAGTGGGGCAAGAGCTGTCAGCAATAAAGAAGAGTAAATGGTCTCAATCTACAGTCAGTCTCATATGCTTCTAAATGAATCAGCTCACTCTCTGGTGCCAGCTCAGAGGCAGCAGTGCCTGTGATGGGGTGGAGTGCATGATAATACAGTTTTCTTCAGGGAAAACCCCCAGTACCTAGAGAGAACTAAGAAGAGCTGCAAGCTCTTCATGATCCTCTTTAGAATGGGATTTCCAGAATAATGGCTCCCTGCAACCCTCTTGTGTTCCCAGGAGAAGCCATTTGCCTTCCCACTGACTCAGTCCAGGATTAACAGCCATCTTTTATTCTCGACTGGGGCAGAGTTAAGTTTTTCATACAAATATGAAGTCTGCACTTTAGGGGTGGGGTAAGAGGGGTAAGGGAGAAGAAGGAAGAAAACTTAAGGATGGGTGTAATTCTCCGCACTTTATATATGAGGCAGTGAAGCTTGTTTGCCCTCATACACTGTCTCACATCTCTTTTGCTAATGCTCTCTGAGACTTGTGTCTTTAGACAGTCATCCTTACTGTAAGCTTTTTTTTTTTAATTGTAATTGAATAATATTTCAGATGCTGGAGGATGCATTTGTCAGAGGAGTTCCTGAAGATACAGGAACAGGATTCATGTTATCTGATGAATCTGATGAAATTGACTAAATTAACAGAGAGCTATGAAAGATAAAATGCTTGTTTTGTAGTAGGAATATTATTTTTTGTAGTAGGAATTTTTTTTACGTCCTACTTTAATAATAAGTCCTATTTTACGACTAACTGTTTTTAAGGAACCGTATAACAAAATGTTAGTCTATACGTGCTCCTACATTCACTAGTCTGACAGTTAAGAGATCGAATTTATGAATATCATAATGTGTGCACCTCACTGGGCATTAGAGCCTTCCCCTGCATGCTTGCTACCCTTGACCTGAGAGACCCTGAATGCGTGCACACCATTTGAACTAATTTCCCCAAATCAGTTTCATTTTTGCATTCCGAGTATACATGTGACTCTTAGTCACATGCAAAAGCGCTGCATTTAACAGAGTTTACTGTGATTGATGTGATGTAACATGCCCTACATCATGTGGTGTGGAGAAACAAGGGTGTCTCCCTTAATGGAGTCACAAAGAGTGTGCAGATGAAGTACAAGTTTATACTTTCACTAAAATATAGCTAACTACTTTTTGTATATTCATTCAAAGTTGTTTTCTATACATTGCAAAGTGCTTTTCAGAATTCTGTGGATATTACAATTCCATTTTTATCGAGTCTTATGTAAGTATAGATGTCTGAAGAAGGTAGAGAGGTGAGACTGATTTAGCACATCAAATATCATGGATCAGTTCTGCTGTAAACTTCTGATACAGTTATAAAAGCAAGTCTCTTGAGATAAACAGGCCTGGACTCAGTGCTTAGGACTTCAGCTAACTTGATTTTCTTCTTCCACAGTTGTTATAATAGCCTCTGCCAATTCTCTGATCTATTAAACTTCGACAAATTGTTTAAAAAAATAATACTGATATAAATAAAACTAATTTTAAAGAAATTGTCAAACTTTTGATCGGTTCTTTTTATCTATTCTGTTGAAGGAGGATGGCTGTATGTGTGTGTATGTAATATTTATGTAGTTATAAAATATATGCATATATATGCACACATACACGTGTCCAGTTGTTAAACTGGCAGCTTCAGAGTATATCATCTCCAGATAATTGATAGGTACTATAAAAGTCTCTATATTAACAATATTGAAGTTTCTATGATCATGCTTAAGTCTTGTGCACATTTCTGGATTTATTAAAAGAAAGACATTGAAAAAGTTGAAGTAACTGCAAGCATTTATTGTTTAGCTTTTTTCTGTTCTTCCCTGAGTTTATTTTTCCTGAAGGTGGATCTTGTTTTGCAGAAGGATTTAGAATTCAGCACAGCAGGATGTCTGCAAACCAGGACTGAAGCAACACAGGGAAATTTTTGGCAGAATAGTTCTAAGCACCTACAAGAAACAGTGAAAAGTATCTAGTAGTATTGAGGGAGAGGAGCGTCAGAATATGAAATCGGAGCAGGTTAGCAGGGAGACAATGACTATTGGAAAACAAATACAAAAAATACACTGTGAAAAAATGAGATGTTGACAGAATTCAATAATGCAAAATGGAGTGTTTTTTATTTTTTTTTACAGCTCCAGCTTTTTATGTCAAGTAATTACATGAGAAACCTTTACTTAAGAAAGTATTTGTCTCTTAGGATGAAAAGAGAAGCTTGAGATGTGAGCCAAAAATCTGAAATGGAGTTATCAAATGAAAAGATCAAAATGCAATGTTTAAAACTAAATCAGTTCATTGTTATGAGGACCCTGTTTTATATTTTTGAATACATGGGACTGGCTCTAGCAAGGCTGGAAGCCAACAAGGCATTAGTAAAGTGACAGGATAGAAGAGTTAGTAAGATGGGGCAGGTGCCTGTAGCTGGGAATACTGCTGAGATGTGAATAAGGTTAGCAAGCACACAGTTACAGAAATGCATCAGCCCTGCAGGTACTATCACGATAATAAATTGAAAGAAAATCTACTTAAATTATGCTCTTTTGACTTAAGACAGACTGATTTTATGTTCCTTGCTCAGTGCTTGAGATGCATCTATTCATCTTAGAGATGAACACAGCTCTACTACTTGCTGTCTAACATATTATGTCTTGTCTGTGAAATTCATAGGTCCTTTGATCTCTTTTATGCAACTATTAAAAAAATTTACTTAAACCTTCCCCAGCTTAAAAGCTTCGAGGGCGTTACTGTTTGGATACATTTATTTCCTTTAAGCGAATTATAGTTTTATACATACCCTTTTTTCACGATGTTTTTCAGAGCTTACAGAAAGTGTGACTAGAAAATATCAGAGGATATCAGGTGGTATTAGCTCTCTACCTGCACACAATCTGAGATACTAAAAATGAACATACTTAATGTCTTTTCTTCAAAGGCTTTTATTTTGTTCCTGCCTTGGTAGAGTAGAGCAAGTGCCTTGAACACAGTCATGAGATCTTGTTCTGAGCGGCAGCTGCTCTGTAGTTTCTCCTGGGAGTGATTATGGTGGTTAAATGTTAACCATCAATTTGTAGATCCTGGTCTGAGCTACTGGTGTTTGGGGGAGTGAGGAAAGGGAAAGATCTGTCTAGGCATCTTAGTGATCTTTCTTTCTTGCCTAAAATCTTTAAAAAATTGTTACTTCTTCTGTGAAGAATAGACAGAATAAAAGTGTACTTCGTATGTCTGAAATCCAGTATAACGAAGGTTTATACTAAAATTTATGAGGTTCAATGAAAATATAGTTTAAAAACACTGTGTGTTAAAAGGAACATCCATTTCATCCATTTTACATAACATCTCTCAGACCATAAAAATGTGCGCTTGCAGCCCAGAAAGGCAACCACATCCTGGGCTGCATCAACAGAAGTGTTGCCAGCAGCATAAGGGAGGTGATTCTCCCCTTCTGCTTCAGTCTCACAAGATCCTACTGGGAGTGCTGCTTTAAGTTCTGGGGTCCCCAACACAAGAAGGACACAGAGCTCTTGGAGTGAGTTCAGAGGAGAACCATGAGGTTGATCAGAGGGATGGAGCAGCTCCTCCATGAAGACAGGCTAAGAGAGCCGGGGATGTTTAGCCTGGAGAAGAGAAGGCTCCAGGCAAACTTCATTGTGACCTGCCAGTACCTAAAGGGGGCTACAGGAAAGCTGGGGAGGGACTCTTTGTCAGGGAGTGTAGTGATAGGACGAGGGGGAATGGCTTTAAACTAAAAGAGAGTAGGTTTAGATTAAATATGGAAGAAATTCTTCATTGCTGAGGGTGGTGAGGCCCTGGCACAGGCTGCCCAGAGAAGCTGTGGCTGCCCCATCCCTGGAGGTGTTCAAGGCCAGGCTGGATGGGGCTTTGGGCAACCTGGTCTGGTGGGAGGTGTCCCTGCCCATGGCATGGGGAGGTTAGAACTAGATGATCCTTAAGGGTCCCGACCAACCCAAACCTTTCTATGATTTTCTGAAAATGGTCTGCTCCCAGTATGTTCATATTTATTGAGGTAAGAGAGATGGTGAGGAAAGGTGAAGCTGCAGGAAAGAACACTGCTTCACTGGGAAAGCAGTAGATTGAAGTTGGAATATAAGGAAGATCAGATACTTTGGGTAAAGATGAACATTCAAACTTTTTTACAGATTGTTTTAACTAACTTACTTGACTTTCTGGTGTTTTAAATATCTCGTCTCACAAAAATATGCTGCCAGCACATCTTTAGTTAAACACAGTAGCACATTTAAACAGAAAGTTATTGCAAACCAGAAAAATGCAAGCAGTTCTTCACTGAAACCTATTTTTTTCTTTTCTGCAAGCAAAGATTCATAAAGAAAAAAATGCATTAAGATTAGAAAATAGACATAATTTTGTAGTTAATCAAAGATATTGATGAAAATACAGAATTACTATAACCAGTTCATTCTCACATACCGTTATTTACATGATAGAAAGTAACTGAAGATGACACTTCAAAGTACATTTTACGTGGCCCAATGGAGTTTATATTTTTGCAACAGAGAGCTATTAGGTTTAAACTATTTGTCAAACTGTAGTGGCCAGAGGTAACAAAGAAGTGGTTAGGAACCTCTTAAGAACCTCTTCCGAGCCACTAATTTTGTTTAGTTACAGTAGTAATGCTTCTGGGAAGATTTCACGTGATAACCTTCTCTTAAGTTGTTTCACTTCTTAGGATGTTTTCTGAACACTGGAATAGCAAAACTGTGGAGCAAAAGATCTGGCATCATTTCTGCAGTCCAGGGATACATTCTTCTAAGTATAGACTTAGTGTGTTCCCTCTAGATGTGTGTCAAAAACTGTAGTATATCACCAGGCAACAAACCCAACTCTGAATAGGTTCATCTCAAGCCATGATTGACTTAATCCTGTCTTTCTATGACTGGAATTGTAAGTTTAAGTTGTGTTACACTACGTATGATTTTATGCATATCGTTTTCAGAAATTAGAGAAGAAATGTGGTATTTTGATAATGGAGTAATAAGAAAAATTATTCGGATGTCTCTGTTGTGGCTTGCAATCTCTATGCCTACAGTCATCAGAGGTACAAAACCAACCAGTCGGAGCTTTATTGCTGTGGGTAGCCATTGAAGAGTCTGGTGAGATCACCACAGCAGTCGGCTCTAGTGGTGTGCTAACTTACATTTTGTTTGTGTGTCTGTATCACTATCACCACTTCAGCTTCTCACTGATGTATCTCTAAGATTATAAGGAACAGGTTTCCTTGTTGCTGATGCTGCTGTCTGTCACTACCAGGCAGAAAGCGTGTGTGGGACTTCCCTCCTCTGTATTGTCACACATCACAACAGCAGCTTTAAATGATTGGTACTATTGTACAAGGAGAATTCTTAATCGAGTCTAACCAGTTCTTTCTAAAACTCTGCAGCCAAAGCAAGTAGCTGGGGAGTGGGCAGTGTGAATAGCATTCCAGCCCGATGAAGGTATTCTGATTGCAAGAGGAGAGCACTTGACTTCCCAGCTTTTGCATGTACGCTTGCATGGGTTTTGGCTCGCTAACAGGTGATACAATATTTAAACAACTTCTGAAGCAGTGTAAGTGCTTACTTAGGGAATATTTAGAATATATACTGATTTTTGGGACATCATAGAAAAAGAACATTTTGTTCCTATGAGCTACGGATGTGCAGGCTTTAAACCCAAACAAATAAAAGGATTACTCGGGGGTCTGTATTGGGACTGGTATTGTTAAACATCTTTGTTAGCAACATGGACAACAGCATTGATTTAACCATCAGCAGCTTTGTGGATGACACCAAGCTGAGTGATGCAGTTGATGTGACAGAAAGAAAGGATGCCATCCAGAGGGACCTGGACAGGCTTGAGAAGTGGGCCCACGTGAACCTCAGGACATTCAACAAGGCCAAGTGCAAGGTGCTGCACCTGGTTCAGGAAAATTCCTAACATGAGTACAGACTGGGAAATGAATGGGTTGAGAATGGTACTGTAGAGGACTTGTGGGTGTTGGTAAATGAAATACTGAACGCAAGCTGGCAATGTGCGCTTGCAGCCCAGAAAGCAATCGTATCCTGGGCTGAATCAAAAGTAGCGTGGCCAGCAGGGTGAGGGACGTGATTCTCCCACTCTGCTCTGCTCTCACAAGATCCCACCTGGAGTGCTGCATTCAGCTCTGGGGCTCCCAGCATAAAAAGGGCATGGGGCCCAGAGGAGGGCCATGAGGATGATCAGAGGGCTGGAGCACCTCTCCTGTGAGGATATACTGAGAGAGTTGGGGTTGTTCAGCCCAGAGAAGAGAAGGCTCCAGGGAAACCCTACAGTGGTCTTCCAGTATCCAAAGGGGGCTACAGGAAAGAAAGAAGGAGAGGGACTATTTGTCAGGGAGTGTAGTGGTAGCACAAGGAATAATGGGTTTAAACTAAAAGAGGGTAGATCTAGGTTAGATAAATTCTTCCCTCATAGGGTGCTGAGGCACTGGCACAGGTTGCCAGGAGAAGCTGTGGATGCCCCATTCCTGGTGGTGTTCAAGGCCAGGCTGGATGGGGCCGGGGGGGGCTTTGGGTAACCTGGTCTGGTGGGAGGTGTCCCTGTCTATGGCAGGGGGGTGGAACTGGATGGGCTTTAAGGTTCCTTCTAACCCAAACCTTTCTGTGATTCTGCAGTTCTATAATTCTATAGTCTGCGTGGTAGGGGTTTCACATACAAAGAAGGCGTGTTTCTTGGAGATCCTTTTTACCCTGAGATGGAACTGAGGTACTTTCCTTCTAGACCTCTGGTTGTCTTTGCTTTCAGGGCCAAACTCAGAAGATGTATAGCTCATGGCATAATTTGCATAACAGTATGTATCAGTGTAATCTGAGCAAATAATTAGTGAAAGCTTCTTAGCCTGTCTTCTTCAAAACAAAAATTACATTGGAATTGTCATTTTATGATATGTCAAATGAGAATTTGAATAAGATAATAGTGTTACTTTTCTTAATTTTTCATACGTTTTCACTCAGTTCTAGATGACATTCTTCACATGCATTCCAAAAAGCAATGCTCTGATCCAGTTCTTGGAGCTACACAGTGAGCTATATAAGCAAAGTAAGGTTGAACCCCCTGCAGGGCAAGGGAAGGGACTAAATGATGGAATGTCCTTCCTCCCTAACTTCTACGTTTTTTTCCTTTGAAATTTTTGCATTTTCAGTTTGCACTTTTATATACTGTTTCTTATTTTATTAAGCTTTAGGTATCTGTAAGATCATTAGAGAAATATGCAGCCATGTACTCTTATGCAGTGATGTAGTTTATTTTGAGAAGTATGTTTGCATCAAAGTCAAGGAACAGGGGCTGGCAACTTTTATTTAGTACTCAGTTTGCTATGACTTCATAATTAACTCTCAGAGTGCCACGTACCTCCTTAAGTCACACGTATAAAATGGAAATGAATTAAAAACAATGTTAGGAGCTACTAAGATGTTTTTAAAAATCCTTCAATGTCTTCAAATGAGCTGTTCTGTACCTGAATGTCCGGATGAGCATTGTTACTGTTCAAAAACCTTAAGTCCCTAGTAGCAAGATTATCACAATTCACAAAGTCCTACCTGAAGCAAATGGTATGGTTCCAGGAATACATGATTTCAATTAAGATTCCATATCAGTGAACTATTAAATAAAGTAACAAAAATAAGACAATTTTTAGTCTAATTTAATCTTAGATTGTGACTTCTGAATTTGTCTGATTCTTTGAACAAAAGATGTGAATAATATTTCTCTCACAAACAGTGATAATCTGTGCATTTGTTTTCAGTACACATTTTGGAACTTTATACCGAAAAATTTGTTTGAGCAGTTCAGAAGAATAGCTAACTTCTATTTTCTCATCATTTTTCTTGTTCAGGTAAGCTATCCCCATTTTTAAATAAATTTCTGGATTCTTCCTAAAAGACTGAACTGAAAAAGGTTAAAAAATCCAATGTTTTTATGACTAGGGAGGTAAATGGTTGAACTTGGATAGTTTTTTGAATTATTGATATGACAAAAAAGGTTTTATTTCATTCCCAGGTTGTAAATGTGAATCTAACCTAAAGAGAAACTGACACCATCACTGGTTTGATAATTGAATGGCGAGGCATTTCTTGATGAAGTTAAATATAATGAGCGTCATTTTTAAATTTTTATTTTGTAGTAAACAAGCATCCAAACGAGTAAAACCATTGTTATAAATTGTTGATAATAAAATACTATTAGTTATGCTAAAAGTTACATTTTTTTTATAACAGAATCATCCCATGGCAGAAATTTTTCAACTGCACAGTTACCAAGGCCTGTAGAGAAAACAAATTATGGATGCTTATATAATTCTTGCTTAGCATAATACATAAAATATTTGTTTTTGTAATTATTATCTTAAGTTGTTTGCTGCTTTCTCAGTGTCTTTATTCTGAACCATTCACAACACTTAAATGTATTAAACAATAAAAATTGATTAAGTGAAAAGTTCTATCACTTGACACGCTAGACTGCATAGAAAGAAAAACTGTGCAGATTCTCAGAATAACTTAATTTCCTCTGGATTCTACCTCTTTCTTATGTAATTACAGAAGATACAGCTCAGTATTTCAGGACTTACTGCTTGCGTGCCTAAGAACAGCTGTATTGTATAACATGAGAAAACAGCAGTATGCTGATTTCAAATGCCGCTCAGTGGTTTTGCCTCCAAAGCTCCCTAAAATCCTTAAAATTATATTAAAGTACTGTTCTCTATAATTAAAGGTCCTTGGTACTTTGTAACATACTGGTGAAAACATTACCTGAAACATCTTGTTTGAATAATTCACTGCTTACATTCACAAAAATATAACCTGAAGATATTTGTTCCTTTTGTTGCAGTTAATTATTGATACACCTACTAGTCCAGTTACAAGCGGACTTCCACTTTTATTTGTCATCACTGTAACAGCTATCAAACAGGTGAGCAAAAGTAAAACTAAAGATAACTTTTTTATTTGTTTAGCATTTCATTTTAACCCCACCTTTTTGTGTTAGACTGTCTCAGGGAAATGCCTATAGAACTATTGTGATGAACTTTGACAGGAAAATAGTTTTTCTTATGTAGGTAAAGTAGAAGCTTTTGTTACATGATGATGTCTCACTAAGCTCAACTATAAGCTCAACACAAGCTTATAAATTATTTTATAATTCCTTGTGTTCCAAGGAATCATTTACATTCTTGTGTTTACTCAGCACTCTTGTGTGTTTACTTTGACTTTTGTCTATTTCTTAGTAGCTCTCCACATCCTGTTACATTTTTCCACAGTGACTCAAAATGAGTTTAGTAAGAACCAGAAAAAAATTATAAGATAAATCTCCTTTCTTTTACCTTTGAGATTTCTGTAGCCTCTACGGAATGAAGAGATAATAAAAATTATTTTGGCTCAAGTCTTCAGTATATGCTGATGGTAATGTACAGTTGGTAATGATAGCTGCTGTGCTTTCTGCAGATTAGCATTGAAAATATGTTATAGTATTATCTCATTTTTAATGTGAAAATTAATACGTAAAATTGAAGTAATTTTTAGAAATCTGTTATTGCCACATCGAGTATAAAAGATCCTAATAAAAGTTGGTTTGTTGAATTTAAATTGCATAATACAGGTAAGGGATTGTACAGGTTTGTTATTCCATTTTCAAGATAGTACTACCAAAAGGAAAAGATTTAGTTAGTTTTTCACCTGGAACCCAAATGCTGTAGTGTTCCAATTAACAAGAGCCCTTAAATGTAGATGGAATCTTATTGAAATTAGTGGACTCACAGATGAATATAGAATGTTTTAATTCATATGGAGACAGAGTGATCAGATCTATGCATTATCAGAGCTTAGTCTGGGTAAGAATTGAATCAGGAATGAGCATGGTTGCATATCTGTTGATTGAGCTGGACCCAAATTTGTTGACTTTAGCAGTTTCAGGCCAGCTACTGAAGGACAGAGAATACCTTATCCTGCATAAACCTTGCAAGTACAAATTTAACTCATTGAAATTTTTACTATATTTAAATTAGCAAGTGAGTTTATAAGCAGTACATATTGCATTCTTCATTTTCATTTACTTCATTACCATTTCAGTATAGCCACAGAACAGTTTCTAGAACTCTGGGCTTCCAAAGTAATAGTCACAGATATTGGTCTTCAGAGTATTTCTATTATTTGTTTGGCTTTTTGCCTTCAGTCCAATCTAATGATAATTGCTCTTGCATGACAGACATCAGTGTAAGAACTTAGTGGCTCAGTGAATTTCATTGCATGGTTCAATCTTCACTCTGTCAGTGGGCCCAGACAGAAACCATTTTTGCTACATAGCAGCAAGATAAAACCAGCAAATAGGATGTGAATGTGTAAGCAAAATTTGTGCAAGCAGCTTGATGTTCAGCGTCTTTTACTGGGCCACTCAAAGGAATTAATACTCTTGATGGGCACAAGAAAGGTCTATTATTTTGTGCTTCAGTATTAATATTCTGTCTTTTGGGGGAAAAAAGTTTAATGAAGAAGTTGGACATCAAGACAGTGTCTATGTCAGAATGCTCCAAATTTTATCTCAAAACTTCTATATGGGGGTTCTGTATTACCTATCTTTAGTCATGCTCCAGGACTATGATGGCTAAAACCGTAACAAAAATGAGGATGTTGTGGGTTGACCCTGGCCAGCAGACTCTTACTCAATCCCCTCTCCTGTGCGATGGGGAGAAAGAGGAGGAAGGCAAAAAGACACATCAATTGAGTTAATGATGGCTTGATAGGGAAAGCAAAAGCTGTGCACACCAGCAAAGTAAGAAGAGGAATTCATTAACTACTTCCCATCAGCAGGCAGATGTCCAGCCACTTCCTGAAGCACAGGGCCTCATCATGCTTCATGCTTGGGAAGACAAACGCCATCACCACAAATGTCCCCACTTCCTCCTCTTTTCCCTGAGTTTTTCTTTCTGAGCACACCACACTGGTATGGAATATCCCTTTGGTCAGTTGGGGTCTGCTGTTCAGGCAGTGTCAGTTCCCAGCCTCTTGCCCACGCAGAGCCTACTGGCCTTTTGGAGAGGAGGGAGGTTGGATAGAAATCCTCAATGCACTGCAAGCCCTGTTCAGCAATCACCAAAATATTTGGGGTGTAACTAAACTGCTTTAATCCCAAATGCAAAGCACAGCAGCATATGGGCTGCTATGAAGAAAGTTAACTCCATCCCAACCAGACCCACTACAGAGGGTAGTTTTGATTGTCCCTTAGTAGGATACTGACTGCCTTCATTGTCTTCATACTAAATGCAGAATTTTCCTACATTAGTTTTCAAAAAAACCTACAGTGTAGTGTTTTCATTTCTTTACAGTACTAACTATGCGTAGTTGAGTATACTCTATCGTAGGATTCAGCTCTTGATGTGCAGAACTTATGGTAAATGAAAGCCATGGCTAGTAATTTAGGTATACTTTCCTACTCTTACTATTTTAATTGTTGCACTTAAGAGTCTTAACGTAGTTTGACAGTGGTCCATCAAAGCCTGGATTATGACATGCTGTGCATATTACTGCAGTTGTATCTCCCTGAGTCTTTATTTGGACAGCTGGTGTAGACTTTGGGGCCTGCTTGAACAGCTGTACCAGCTTCTGTATTACACTGGAGTTATAAAGACTCTGTGAGTTCCCATATTATCTCTGAGACCATTCAGGGTAGTGATACTCTTGTTCTACACTTGATTTTCATATGTGCCCAAGACAGTTAAATGTAAAAATTTCTATGGAGTACAAGTGGTATTTTCCATCTCTTAACCACTGGGGCCTTTGTCAATTCCGGTCTTTAACCCACTGCAGGACCTTTCAAATGGAAAGTTAAAGATTCTTTGTCCTTCACTTTGACTTTTTTTTATAAAACACAAATTCATAAGATAATTGAGCAATCAAAATAGATCAGTCTGCAAAGTCTCTGCAAACAAAATTCTTCAGTATTAATAAATTGTACGTAGGGTTAAAAAGTTTGACATAAGTGAAAAACAGACAGGAAATATGACCACCTTCAGTCATGGCCTCACTTGATCATCCTTCAATATGGAGTTCCAGTCTTCCAAAATATATTTTCTCCACTTCTGCCTTTTCAGCAGCAACTTCTATAAGTACTTTGCACTTACTCAAGAGTCAATAAAATGTGAACAAAAGACGATCACTTAAAAAACATATTTTTTTCTTTATATTATAGACATCCCTATTTATCAAAATGTCTTCATTAAAATATATAATTTTGTTGATTAATTGTAACCGTGAATGCTCTTTCTCATATGTCCAACATGACCGTATCGCAATTTCATTTGTTCTAGTGAAAATCTTTTCATGTTCCTTATTTTGGTTAATGATATATATATTTTTTTTAATTTTTTGTTGCAAGATAGAGCTGTTCTGTGTCTTTATAGCCAAATGTGCATCACTGCGTCATTCCATTTCACTGTTTTCTAGGGTTATGAAGATTGGCTTCGACATAAAGCTGACAATGCAATGAACCAATGCCCTGTTCATTTCATTCAACATGGTAAACTGGTTAGAAAGCAAAGCCGAAAATTGAGAGTAAGTAACTATGACTTAATAGACTTCAGGAGTCAGGCTTTACATTGCACTTCTAGTTTAAAAAAAATGACACAGGAATGTAGTGTAGAAAATGTATTTATTACCTTTCATGGTGGTCTCCATGAAATAGACCTTCAATAAACTAATTTTTAATTGAATGCCTCTGAGAAAAGTATTTTAAAAAGTTAGAGATGCTTCTGCTTTATCTTTGCTTTAACTCTTCTCTCATAAATATTGCTTTCATTTTCTGTTTTTTTAATGGAATGTTTCATTCAAGATATTTGTCCTTTGTCTTTTCTCCATTTGCGATTCTCTGTGGGTATGCACATTAGTAAGTTATTTAAGCCCAATTATGATAGTCAACCCTATCAATTTGTCCTATTTCTTATAGAGAAAATACAACACATTCAGAATACTTTCTTCATTACCCATTAAATCACAACCTCTTCATTGAGCTTCTGAATGCTTCTGCATTCCTTTCCTGGTGTTTTGAGGGTTATTTTCAGAAATAAATGTGTCTTTTGTGTTTGTTTGTTTGTTTGTTTGTTTCTCTTTCTGATGCTTAGATGCACTTGTCATCCTTATAATCTTTAGAACTCAGCAAATATGATAGATATTTGTTTGGGTTTTCCTTATTTCTCATATCTCTGATAGGAGTATCTTTTTCTGCTCTGCCCTGTTTGGGCATAAATAGCTCTACAGGGCTCACAACCTTTTTGCTTTCCTTTCTGCTTTCCATTCCTTTGAGTGTGATAACTTTTGCCTAGAGCTTCCGGGCAATAAAATAAAGTAAAAAAACATCATGTGCTTCGTATTTCATGTGCATACCTAAACAATTATCCATTCTAGATAAAAATGGTGAAGTACCACATAACTGGAATTTGTATTACCGTGATGAATCCATTGCCTATATTTTCTCAATTTCTCTCCCATTCTTTGCCTTTCGGAGATTGTATTTCAAGGAACTAAAGGATAGCTGAGGCAGGCATAGGAAATACTTGTGTAGAGAGGGTATCTGTTTATGGGTAACAGGGCAAAGTTCTCTGACCTGTATTATGCAAGAAAACAGACTAGATCATATAAAGGCAGATCCTTCAGCCCCTAAAGCCTGTGGACACTTGATTACATGAAGTTAAAAAAAAAATGCTGAAATATGAGGTTTCTTTTTAACTGACACATTAGCAAATGTTGTCAAAAAAGCACCTTTTATATTTTAAGAGGATACCTTTTTGTTAGTATTTCGTTTACTGTTTTTTTTTTCCTGATTCCTGCCTTTTTTTCTACTGCAAATTGTTTAGGTTATTAATTTATGTTTTAATAGGTTGTTATATTATAGATTGCTCCTGGTTTGCAGACTGATTTGTATGCCATAGCTTGATAGATTGATTAGTAAATAATAAGGATCATTCAGCATTATGATGTGTGAAAATCAAAACTAAGAGGACTCCTGTCTTTGAGTTGTATCTGAAAATTCATTTTCCGATGTGTATTTTCAGTCGCAACCTGAAAACCTCCAGGTACAGTCTTTAGAGGTGGTTAAATTTGCAGTAATGTCAGTGTTTTAGCTAGCTGACAATTAAATGAATATTTTCAGTGGTAAAGAGGGCTAGCAAAATCAAACTAATTACAATTTCTTACAATTTGTTCTAGTAGGTGGATTCTCTGTCTTTTAACAGTTTATTCAAGATAATGCCCTAACGGTGTTTTATCTGCTTTTGATAAGTTCTCATTTTGAGTGCTTTATTATAATTTACCATGTTACTGTTTTTAATAACTAATGATTTTGTGGCAAAAAGGCAAGTTCTCTCAGAGACACAACTTAGGAGAGTAAGGCAACTTATGCAGTAGTCAGCCAGGCTCCACTACTCTTCAGGATGAAGGCTCCATATTGTTCAAGCTGGCCCCAGCCAAGAAATTCACTGCCTCTGGTTAGAAACCTACCACTTCACTACCTCATTATGTATCCTCATTTCCCTGGGTCTGCAGATTGAAACGTGAAAAATCATTTAATCAAAGGGAAGTATATGAAGGAATTAATGTCTTCCTATATTTGAACAGCTGAAGACTTCCTTTTTTTTCGTTAAAGTATAGCTTTTTTCCTAGACATGAAGTATGCAATTGTCATAGCATGTCTTTAATTAAACCTTATGCTTATCTACAAGAAGTTAAATCTTTCATCATCATTTTAGCTTTTCAGTACATTTTAGTAAATTGTATCAATGCTGTCATAATTTTATTTTTCCCTGTTGCTATTGCTGATTGCTTTCAAACAATTTTGCTTAACTAGAATTAACTGAACTCTCCCAGACTGCTAGGGCTGTTAGAATTCAGCTGTATCGTGAGGATAATGATTAAGCTGAATCTTATGATAATGAATTATGACATAAAGGTATATCTAGCAAATGTTGAGTTACATGAAAAATTCCAAAAATTACTGTCTTTTAATTGAAACTGATATTCTTAAAACATATACTATATCTTTATCATTTGTACATTTTTTTTATAGTCCTTCGTAAAAGATGAGCTCCAAAAATTTATTGAAGGCTGTTTTTCTCAAAAGGATGTTTTACAGTTATCTTTTGAATTTATAGTTGGTTGGCTGTTCCATGACACTGTTTAACAGACTGTAACATGCTATCTATGTTTGCATTAATGAGAATTAATTTGTGCACCTTTAAATGGATAAAGAATAGGATGGACTTCTAGTGACAAATTCTGCTGAAAATCTATCCTGTTTTCATTGGCAGACTTGGAATTCTTAGTTTTTTCAACTGTCTCTAATTATAACATTCTGAGATGCTTATGCTCGAGCCAATGAGAGTAGCCCACATCTCCAGCTATTTTTGAATAGATGGTTTGTTGTATTTATTCTTAAAGCAAGGATAGTATCTTCCATTTCTGAAATAATGTTACAAAGCTGAAAAAGACAGTACTTGCAAAATGGCTTGAGATCCTGAGAGGAAGGGTAGTACAAGCCTGATTCATTTCACAAGGTGTAATTTGTTTTTTCAGAGATATTTCTGTAGTTCTTTACTCTTGTGGCAACATCCTGGTGTAAAGAAAATCAGTGAATTTTTAAAAATTTGATTTTTTGAATAGGTTTCGAAATCTGAAATTTGGGGTGACACAGGATTGATAAATGTTTTTTCCCCTAGGTTGGAGATATTGTGATGGTAAAAGAAGATGAAACATTCCCATGTGACTTAATATTTCTATCCAGTAGTAGAGGAGATGGAACGTGTTTTGTTACAACAGCTAGTTTGGATGGTGAATCCAGTCATAAGGTAATAAAATGTTCTATATTTTCTTTTTAACACAAAGTTTACATTTTGCTTTTTTTTTTTTTTAACACAGAACATAATGTAACTTAAATGCATATATTTGTGAGCAGATACATTGACTTGTATAATTTTCTGACAGTTGACTAAATTTTTCTCAAAAATTACATTATTTTATGTAAAAAATTATGTATTTTATGTTACATTATTTTATGAAAAGATTCAAAACATCCTTTCAGTACTTAAAGGGGACATAAAAAAATATGGAGAGCAACTTTTTACACTGGCAGATAGTGATATGACAAGGGGAACAGTTTTAAAATAAAAGAGGGGAGGTTTAGATTAGCTATAAGGAAAAAAAAAATTTACTCTGAGAGTTGGTGAGGCACAGGAACAGGTTTTCCACAGAAGTTGTGGATGCCCCATCCCTTGAAGTTGTTCAAGGACAGGTTGGATGGGGATTTGAGCAACCTGGTCTAGTGGGAGGCATCCCTGCCTGTGGCAGGGGGTTGGAACTGGATGATCATTAAAGTCCCTTCCAACCCAAGACATTCTGTGATATTTATTTGCAGTCTTGTCTGTGTTCAGTATAGGCATGCAGATTACAGAGATAATTCACAAATATTTTTGTACTTAAATTTCATGTTTACCTGACTTGTAAGTATATTGCAAGGTACCTGCATATAATGTAGAAAGTTTCCCAATAAGGAACATTTAAAGGTGCATCTCATTTGAAATATTAGCTCTTATGTGAAAGCTAGTAAGTCTGTTTCACACTGAACTATCTGCATATTAATATTTTGTATATCTGTCCTTATTCTTTTTGTTCTTATTTACACCTTTTTATTCATTCCAGACTCACTATGCCGTTCAAGATACAAAGGCATTTCACAGTGAACAAGAAATTGATGCATTACATGCTACCATTGAATGTGAACAACCTCAGCCTGACCTTTATAAGTAAGAAAATAATTCTTACCTCTTTCATTTAAGGTACCCTACCAGTATCATCATTAAAAGATCCTTTCTGCATCTGCATGGTTAGAGGGAGCCCCAGAGTGAGCTTGAAATCCATTTAGTCACCATCCGTTCAGGTAGTTCAGTGGTCTCCTCTAGAGCAGTGGTCTCCAAAGCAACCCCAGGGAGCATGCAAGACGATTCATTGGGGTGCACAAAGGAAATTTCAGAACTTCTACCTAATTTATTTTTTAATCTAAAAAAATAAGAAAGAAATCAAGTATTTAATACTTATATTTAATGTATGTATTGATACTGACACCCTCATTCAGTCTGTATGTCAGAGGGTCCACGGTTTGAGGGTTCTAGGGCAAGAGTAGGTGTTCCATGATGTGGAGAGGTTGACAGGCACCCAAACTCGTTTGTTCACTTTCAGTGTGTTGCGAAGCATGGTGGTTTGTGCATGCCTGGTTAAGTGGTTTTACAGATTATATTGTCTAGTTCTAACTAAACTAACCCTCACAATGTGGACAAGTGCCTTAAAAAGATTCCTGCAAAGAAACTGCAGATTGAAGCTAATACTAATAACACAAGCACAAGAGAACAAGAAAATGGTAGAGCAAACACTTCTACTCTTACTACGAGCTCTTCATTAGCAGTTGGCCAAACAAATTCAAAATTGTGTATTCTATTCACAACTGTGAATTGTGAATACTATTTGAAAGATTGATTTATATCTGCTATTGTTAACAATGAACACCACCCTACATGCATGTTGTGTTTTGACATAATGATTGTATGAAACCATCACAATTATCAAGACAATTAAAATCTAAGCATCCAGAACATGAAGACAAACCTCCACATTTTTTTTCAGTGATGTTTAAAGTCATGCGATACTCAATACTTTACAAAGTGCTTTAGAAAATTTCAGTAAACTTAATAATAAATCTTTAGAAGACTCTCTTGAACTTTCATACTGAATAGTGAAAGATGAAAAGCCACATATCATTGGGGAAACACTTGTTCTTCCTGACGCAGGAAAGATGGCTGAAATAATAGAGAAAACAATATGGCAACAAAATGAAATACATTCCTTTGCCAGCAAATACTGTTGGAAGGTGCATAGGAAACATTGCTAAAGAGCTAAAGAATTAGAATAAATTATGCAGTGTGGGATATTGCTGTACAGATGGCTGAAAGTACAGATGTTTCTAATATTTTGTAGCTTAAGGTATTTCCAGATTCTGTTTCAATAATGGAATACATAAAGAACTACTTTTTTTTGTGAGTTACTATAATAAAGATACACTAGAGAAGATATGTTCTGAACAACAAATGACTTTTTAATAAAAACAATGTCTTATAGAGAAAATGTGCAAGTATAACTACTAGTGGAGCAGATACTTCTGCTGATACAAAAAAGGATCCCAGAGTAAGGTTACAGAGCTGGCACCACCTGTGAAATTCATTCACTGCATCAGTCACAAACAAGCTATTGCAGTCAGGAGGTTGGACCCAGAATTGCACAAAGTGCTACAGGATATCATCAATTTGGTTAATTTTATAAAAACAACACCTTTAAATAGAATCTTTACAATACTTTGTTATGAGCTGGGGTGGGAGTGACCATGAAAATCTTTTGTACCACACAGAAGTAGAGTGATTACCTTTTGGCAAAGCGCTTAACAGAGTTGTCACACTTAGAGATGTTATGCATTTTTCTATTACAAAGGGGCAAGTGTTCTGAATTTGCTAACCTTATCTGTGAAGAAAAGGGTCTCTCAGTAGAAAAAATAAGCATACTTAACGTGTCCCTTAAAAGTAAAAATGATGCTTTACCACTGAGTTAGGGTGCCTGATGCCAACCCTCCTGTGACTGGTGCTGACACAAATGTATATAGGGAATCAGATCATGTTGAATCTTTGCAGACTCCTTGTAGATCTGCTTATGGTGGTAGGGCTCTGTCCAATGCATTGTTCATTAAATCATTCTATATTTTAGAACAACTGTGTGCTTAATTCTACTCAAGGTTACAAGAAAAAATCCTTAATAATCACAAAGTGTTAAACCAAAATTTTCAGAAATAAAGTATATTAAATCATGCAGGTCTCACTAGGAAAATTACTACTAATAAATTTTAGCAAAAAAAGGTTTCTGTACAATTTATAAGATAATCTTTAAAATACTGTTTATTTCATTTTTATCTCATCCTTTTTTAAGTTCTACTTTTGTGTGTTTTATCATGTACACAATGTACTAATACACTAGTACATGTGTATAGTTTATAAGGAAATATAGTGGGGGTGCACGCTCAAAAATTTTTACTGATAGGGGTGCACGATCTGTTAGGTGTGGAGACCACTGCTCTAGGCCACCTCAGCTGGTATTCGTAGGTGAAAACCCAGAGAAACCTGATGCTTACAATAACTTTAGAGAACACTTAGCTGGCTGATGAACAGTTGCCTGGCATTTCGAGAGCTCTCTAACTATTCCAGCAGCCATTGTTGGAATACAGGAGGAAGAAAACCTTTTAAACTTCTTCCTTGCAGGGCTGTAGGGCCTGCTTGGGAGTGCCTTTTAACTGCCTGCCATGAGGGTGGGATGTTTGAGCATTTTAACTGGCCAAATTCAGGCTGACTGCAGGGGCAATGTAGTTGTCCAGCACTGGGTATCAGTGGTGGCCTGGAATTTGACACGTAACAGCATGGTCTTTACCAACCATTTCTCCCGCTTTCTTTGTTTCTCACTCTGCGCCACCAGCAAGTAGGCTGGGGTTGTGCAGGAGGCTGGGAGCAGGCAGGACAGACGACCTGAACTGACCAGAGGGATACTCAGTGCCATATTAATGTCAAGCTCAGCAATATAACAGCAGGCAGGGGGTGGTCTGTGTTGCTTGGAGATGTTTATTTATGGGGGTTGGTGAGCGTTTGCCTTTGCTTTTTTTTTTCCCCTTCACTTAGTAAATTGTTGATATCTTGCTTTTGCTCTTCCAGTTTTCTCTCCTGTGCTGCTGGTAATGAGCAAGCAGTCAGTCAGTGCTTAGTCCGGGGTCTATCCACCACATACAGATAAAATGTACTTAGAAATATTTAGGTGGAAAATTGCCCATTGGCTTTATGCTGTTGATTTATTTTGTTTTGTTCCGTTTTGTTTTGGTTTTAACCCAGGTGTAGGTTTTAAGATTTGTAAAGGATAGTAATTATGTTGTTACTTACCTTAGATAGTTTCAATAATATTTTCTTGTTAATTCTTGCTAATAGGTCTAATTAGATGATTTATTCATAATTTTATACTCTTTCATAGCTTTTTTTATACAGACTTTACACTGACATTCTGTTCTGTTTATTTTTCTATCTATACGTATATCTATGAGCTCGTTTATTTCCTGGATAATCAGAGAACGTTCAATTGAAAGCTGTTGGCTCACTTTAATACATGCTTTCAATAAAATAATCTATTCTCAAGGATACGTTTTAAAGATTTAAAAAGTGAGAGTAATTTGCTTTGTTTTTATATGTGTGTGGTGTATATAGATCTGTATATAAGGAGAATTACCTGTCCTTGTACATTAAAAAAATTGAAATATTGAGAGAGATATACATAGCAATACGCAAATTAGTACTGGTATAAAACTACTTGTATATTTCCCTTGCAGATTTGTTGGTCGAATAAATATTTACCATGATAGTAATGAGCCTACTGCAAGGTAAGGAAAATACAGAGTTTCCCCACATGTAATCACTGTTAGGATTGATTGTTAGGATATCAATAATGAGAATTACTTTTGTTTTTACCAACATTGTGCTGTCTTGTCTTTTGATATAAAGTATTTTTATCTTAAAAGTCTATAGACTGTACTTGTGTATATCATAAATATTTCATCTTTTACCTTAAGCTTTTATTTGGTATGTATTTAGCTTGTAAATGATGTTGAGAGTATTTTGACAGTACTTTGATAATATTGTTGCATTAGCAGGGGGTCTTTGTGTTTGTGTTTCTCTTCTTCTTCCTCTTCTTCTCCTCCTCCTTCTCCTTCTTCCTTTTATTCCTTCTCTTTTTCCTCTTCTTCCTCGTCTTCTTCGGGGAGATTGAACATACCAAACGTTATGTTTAGTTTTACTGAGGGGTGGATTTGTATTTGTACATTTGTCTAAGAAGTCTTAAACGTTGTGTGTGTTCGAGAAGGCAGCATCTAAGGAAATGGAATTTATATGTGGTACAGGAAACGATGATTTGTTATCCTGGGTCTGGCACCTAGAAGGTTCTGCTTCGTGCGCAAATAAGTTTCATCCTGAAGTGAGTGAGGTAGATTCTCCTCATGGAGCAGTCAGTGTAGCCCAGGACATTATTTGTCTGGCAAATGGAGAATAAAAATAAAGCAGTACAAAAGTGTCATGAGTCTTCATGTCTCTTCTGTATAAGATCTTCTGTGTACTAGCAAGGAAAAGACTTTGTGTACCTGATTTTTGTTCAGGTCCTTGCCACAAAGAAGCAAAGCAATAGGAGGGAAAGTTGTCTCACTTGGATTATATCCAAGGCCCCAGCATGTGGGAAGTTAATTCATTCTGGCTAAGTGTTTTCGTAAGCTCAGTGTGTCTGTAGATAGGTGATTTTCTATCTCAGTAAGCAAAGAGGAGGGAAAATTTGGCTGCTGAGCATGTCAGTGATCCCAAAGGAAACGTATCTATGACTGCACTGCAAAGCAGTGAAAGTCTCTTGTCACCATCCAGAGCAGATCATGTCCCTCTCAGCTGTTCTGGGCTGTGTTCTTGCTTGGGGGTCTCTCAGATAAGCAGGTCAGGCAGAGCCCTGGCCTCATGAGCTGTTCCAGGCAGGAGGTATCCTTTCCTGAGGATCCTCCTGTCCTTTCCATGTTGAGTGATACGTCATTTAATAGTAGATTGCTACAGTCTGCTGTGAAAGCTGCCTTTTTTTTTCCTTCTTCTTTCTAAAGAGCACTTTCCTTTTTAATCAAAACAGCAATAGCCTGGTCTGTGTCCAACACTGTGACCAAGAAGAAAATTTGTGGTGTTAAGGCTTGTATTCCTTGGACAGTGCTATTAGTAGAACTGTTGGCATTTTTTACTATATCAGGATACAACATCTTATTACCAAATCATTCACATAACATCACACCACTGGTTTAAATGGAAATAGTAGCAGGTTTTACATCAGAACATCAGAGGTACAGCCCTGGGGTTTTGGTTTTAGAGTTCCCTGATTTTTTATTTTTTTTTATTATTTTTGAACACTTTGAATAACATCCAAAAATACTGAGTTTATTTTTTTTTATTGTTTTTATTTTTCCATTGCTATATAAATAGTCTGGCAGTAGTTTAAAATGTCATCTGTGCAATTCTGCATGTTGTCTGTCTGTAAAGTAGTCCTTGTTTTTGCACTCCTATGATGGATTGTATTACATATGCTCCAAAATGCTATTTTAAACTGCATGGGGATCCTTACAGTAATTCCTACTTCTCAATAAATTATTTTACCTATATTCATCTTTATGCTATGAAGAGTATACAGTAAATTTCAAGCAATACCTTCTATACCATTTATACTTGAAATGAAAGGGCAGAACGTATTGTACTTAATAAGTAACTCTAACATGAACAAAACTATAGTTTATACAAGCCTAAAAAAGACATGAATTAGTGTTTTTTAAAGTAAGTAACTTACAATTAGGATGATGAATCTTTATTTAGGTATCTACATACATGGTTAAAATGAAAGTTACTGTTTTCTCAACATGTTTCAAAATGAAATTGCTAATGCTGGACTTGGACTGTGAGGTTATTAGCTTAATCGTAGGTATCTGTATTTTTTAATATTCACTTAAATGCTTTAAGTACCACCTATTAATTTTTTCACACAACATAAAATTAATTGAGTAATACTACTTTCCTGTCTTAGATGGCTTCCATTAAGGCCTGCTGTCTCTTTCTAAATACTTATATTTTGTAATGTTTGTCTTTTGCAGGCCATTAGGATCCGAAAATCTGCTCCTTAGAGGAGCCACTTTAAAGAATACCGAAAAAATCTTTGGTAAATATTTGTGTTGATTGTTTCAATGAATGCTGAAGTAATAAGCAGACATCAAACAAAGTTACAATTCTAGAGTTGCTACCAAGAATATGATTTCTGTTGAATCACTTGATTTACAACTTTGCAGTAAGGTGTACTGTTTCTAGAATTGCAATAAAGTTAGTATTAATGATGTTCAATGACTATAGAGATTTTGGGGAGGGGTAAAGACAACTTGAATTCTTCCTGTAAATACTTGGGTTTTGAGCAAGCATTGTGAATAAATGCTGTTCCAAACAAGGTAATAAGCTTGATAAAAAATGTTAAATCTGTTTTGCTCACTTGTCAAAACAGACAGATACCCATAAATATGGCTGATGAAAAAAAAAATCCACCTAAACAGTTCCTGACTCAAAATTAGACTTTCCACTAGTCGCTGTATTTTGTTTGTGTGATCTGTCTTCATTCCATGGAAGTGTTTTAATACATTAGTAGAAATAGGAAGCACAATATGAAATACATGTTTTTGACGTTCTTTAAGCAAACCTAGTGGTAGGGGTAGTTGCAGTGTTACAAACAACTCTTTGCTGGTAATGAAAGGGACAAGGGTGCAAATCATCCTCTGTCGTGTACAACTTCCATACTCCACAAAAGGAGATCATAAATAGCAATGAAGTACTCAGCCTGAAACATCAAAATCTTAAAACTTTTTCTCAAAAAAAAAAAAAGCATTAAAAGTATACGTTAATTTAAACTTCCCTCTTTGCTTTTAATTGGTATCTGAAATAGATAACTAATACAATTAATCTGTAGCATTTCTGTAAACTTCAGAGCATGATTTTAAGATCTCAGTTAAATTGTGTATCAGGCAGAGATGTGTAAGTGGCTGTTTCTGGTCTGTGTAATGCATGCAGTGTTTGCCATTACCCCAGTATGATCTGTATCCTAAACTATATTACTTTTATCAGTGTGCAGGGGTGCTGATTTAATATGCGCTTAAAATCCATTTTCTTATTTACAGCTTTTTGTAGTTGTTTTTAATCTTCTGAGAGTTAGTCTCTCAATCTGAATTATTAGCAGGAATTCAGTAATATCAGAAGATCACTCTTTTCATAAAGTATTAGATTTTCCTGAGGAAAGCTAAATCAGTAGCCTTCTCTTATTCTTCTTGGATGCATCCTGTAGTTTAGCCCTTGCTGAATTTTCTTTTACAACATATAATTTAGATTCTAAAATTAAAGCCAAAAAAAGAAACAACTTAAAAACACAAGATGATTTATTCAAAATACAGCTTTGTTTTGGCTTCCGTTCATAGCAGAGAACATGTTAGGAATTGGAGACTGTGGCTCTGGAATGGCATGTAAATTGCCATTCTTAAAATTTCCCCTGAAGAACCAAAATATTAAGCCATTTTTAGTGTTTGAGTATTATCCCAATCTGTACCCTTTTTCTTCAGACCATAGAAACTTAGAGAAATGACAGGGTATAATAATCTAGTGAGTTGTATTGTTATTAAAGTAAGTTATTGTACTGTGCTATCTTTATTAAAACAAATTGTCTAATTTCAGGTGTTGCTATTTACACTGGCATGGAAACTAAGATGGCGTTAAATTACCAGTCAAAATCACAGAAACGATCTGCTGTAGAAAAGTAAAAATTTCGATATTTCTTTTGGGGGTAGAAAACTGCATGTTTGAATAGTGAATAAAAGGGGATATTTTATTTTGCTCAAAGTATGTGATTTATTGGTTTAAAGTAAAAAAAAAAAAAAAAAAAAAGAGGTAAAAGGACTTAAAATTTTCATTTTTTTGTGCTTCATTTTTGATTTATAAAATGAGTCATATAACTCCAGATGAGGTTCTCCATACTTTATTATTATTATATGTTAAAAAGAAACCACCTTAATGCAGTGCTTACTTTTTTAAGATATGAATGTTTGGTGTTCCAGTGGACTTTTCTTTCACTGGTTAGAGTATACCTACTGACATTTTTCCACAGTTGTGTTCTTCGGTATCCTAACATTACTTTACGTTACAATTAAATTGAATTCAGTAGAAATAACTCCTTTCAGTTTGGACCAACTGCAATAACACGAAGCCTATCTGTGGCAAGTTTTCATTGTTTTATCTAAAATCATAAATTCCCTCATCCGTTTGTTTGTTTTTTGCTTTAATAAGTAGAGAGGATTAGATTCTAGTCCTGCTCTACTATTTGAAGTCATCACATCTGAGTAAGGTGTCTAACTTTGTGGAAAAAAAGGATGTCATTGACTTAGGCAATATGTACTGACCAGCTGACAACCCTTCTCTTATATAGTGACTGAGTGATGATGTGTCTGTTTCTGTCGTTACTGGTATATAACCAATAGCTTTTAGTTCATGACCAGCATTAATGTTAACATAATTTTAAATGCAGTGTTCTTGCTCTTTCTTTTTTATATCTGTCTAGAAACAGTAACAGTTGAGCCATTGCAGCTACATTGCAAAATGTTCTAGATGGACTTTATTTCTATAAAAGTACTTTTGCAAGTATTCTTATATAATTATAGCAGTTAACATTTTAAATAGAAAATGGTCCTTGATAATGATTTTCTCCATTAGGAAAACACTGTAGAGAAGTTATTAACATCATACCATTGTTAGATTTGCAGCAAAAGTTAGGCTGAAGAACAAGTATATTTTTTAATAGTCTCTGTATTTTGTACACTGATGGAATTGTCATTTTAATTTTTACTTGATTTTCTTTTAGATCAATGAATGTATTCCTTATTGTATACCTCTGTATTCTCATCAGTAAAGCACTAATAAATACTGTCCTGAAGCATGTCTGGGAGAGTCAAGACTATCGTGATGAGCCATGGTATAATTGGAAAACAGAGCCAGAAAGGAAAAGGAATGTGGTATGGAAATAAAATACCAAAAAAGTTTCACTAAACCCTACATTTATAAGAATCCTACTGAAAAGTATATACAGCCTGCTTGTTTACTGGTCATGAATTGTTACTTTTTCCAGCAGTGGTGATGGTATATTTCTGGAAAGCCTATATATGAATTTTTGCACATAAGTTGTATATCTGAATTTAACTGAAGACTGATTAAGAATTACAAGGTCTTTGTTTTAGTATAAAAACTCCTATGCAAATATGTTTTTTTTTCTGTTTGTTTGTTTTTGGAGATTCCTGCTATTGATGTGAGTTATATCAATAACAAAAGAGCTCAACTCTTGCAAAGAAACATAGGACTGAAAGGAATCACCCAACTAGTGGCAATTATATAACAGACATTTGATCAAAAGAATCTACTGTAGGAATGTCTGTCATAATACCTCTCAGTTTCGTATAGTCCTGTAACCGTTATGAGCACTAGAGACCAGCACAGTTCCCAGTGTCCAGTGTCCTTGTTCATGTAGTTGTTCACCATTCATATGTAGTGACTCTCATTAGTTGCTCTAGAACTTTGCAGCAATAATGTGTAACTGTATTCTCTAACTGTATGTTTGTAAAGAAAAATACAAAATTAAAAAGATATTTCTTTATGCCCAAATAGTTGTGATATAAATCATGAAAGTTTGCATTCTGTGCTGAACTGTGAGATGTGAGTGGTGTTGCTTACTGTTTGAAAACTATTAGAAAAAATAATTTGCAAATCTAAGTAGTCACCTTCCAGTTTTTGATGGTACATGACAAATTAGTTTTTTTGTCTTGTTTCTTTGGCAGTTTCTTCAGGCATTTACAGACTTCCTTGCGTTCATGGTTCTTTTCAACTACATTATTCCTGTATCCATGTATGTCACTGTGGAAATGCAAAAATTTCTTGGTTCTTATTTCCTTACATGGGATGAGGAGATGTTTGATGAAGACACAGGTGAAGGACCACTGGTAAATACATCTGATCTCAATGAAGAGTTGGGACAGGTAAATTTCATCAAATGATACGTTTTTCAACTATTTCTACCATAAAATAAACTTTCCTGATGTATAGTATTTTTTTTTTTATTTAAAAATTCATTGCAACTATATATTTTTGCAGATTTAAATTTTCTTTAGTGGTGATTAATTTAAAAATCAAATTTGATATCTTCTGATTTTCAGAATCAAAAATTCTGATTTCTTGGCTATGTCAGTTGAAGGCAAATTAAAACTTAGAACATCTGAAAACACCTGTGACCTGATGTGCTAAGTGTTGAAACATACAAAACATCTAAATTTGATTTTAATGAGTACTTCCCAGAATCACCTCACTTAAAGCAACTTTAGTCCCTTCCATCAGTTAGAAGTACTACATTACTCATTACATTGGTGTTTCCATTGTTGAAATTCATTTTAGGATTTCATAACATATTTTATATATTGTAGCTAATCTAGAAAATTAGTTCTGTATTAATTTTTCCTACACAAATGCTCTCTTATTAGATCTTTGGCAAATAATATTATTATTGTATATTCAAGCAGGAGCAAATTTATATATCCTCTGAACCATTTGCAGATTCTGAGAACTTAGGCTGGATCATCTCACCAAACTTAAGTTATCCAGAAAGTAGACATATAATCTAAGCTGTCTGGGAATTTTCCACATTCACTGAATAGGTTCACCAGTACACACACCCCTCTTAACCTGGCATAGGTGCCTGCAATATAGATACAAGAAGGCGTCTATATTATAGATACCTATATAGTTGTTGTAAGTAGCTACACTAGATAATTAGCTCTGTCTATCATGGTTAACTGTATTAGTAAAGGATAAACACTTCATGAAGGTAATGATTTCTCTCCGTTGACTATAGAGGGAGATTATATAAGCATCTAAATTCCTTAAAGTAAAAGGAGATGAAAAGACACCTTTTTTGTCTGGCTAGACTAACACCAAATATCCAGACACCAGTTTCATCCAGTCAAATAATTGACTGGCATTCTCCTTTTAAAATATTTTAAAATATTTAAAATACCTAAGAGGATGTATTACTTTATTTTTGTACAGCTGAACTAGTTATTAATCTTTTAGAGAACATTTATATTTATTTGGATAAAAGGTGGTGCAAGCATTTCATTATTATGGGCAGACACTGTCAACACTGCCTCCCATAAAATCTTCACAGACAAGTTCTTGATGTGCAGTCTGGATGAGCAGACAGCGATATGGATTGAAAATTGGCTGAACATCAATGGCTTAGAGGATGGTCATCAGTGGCATGAAGTTTAGCTGGAGGCCAGTAACTAGTGCAGTGCTCCAGTGGTCAGTACTGGGTCCTGTCCTGCTTAACGTCTTCATTAATGATCTGGTTGATGGGACACAATGGGACCCACCCAGGGGAAAGCATCTTTGCAGAAAAGGCCCTGGGGATTCTGGGGGACGCCAAGCTGAACATGAGCCAGCAGTGTACCCTTGTGGCAAAGACAGCCAGTAGCCCCCTGGTCTACCTTAGGAGTGTTGCCAGCAGGTGGAGGAAGGTGGATCCTTCCCCTTTGTACAGCTCTGGTGAGGTCACTTTTCAGTTTTGTTTTTGCTGTTGTTAGCCTTGAATGCTATGGCTCACTGTAAAAGATAAAGTGAATCAAAAATTCAGTATTGAGACAGAAAGAATGCTTTCAAGACAGTAACAATGCACATCTATATGACTATATGTGATAATTACTTGGTGTTCATTTACACTAGAGTAATTGTAGTGGGAAACTCTGACAGTAGCCTGAAGACTGTTCTGAAAGGAACTGGTGCAAATCCAGGCATGTACATTAAGTAATCATCCCTGCCAAATGACGTTTTTATTCATTTTGTTTCTCTGAGTATCTGTTTTGCAGTAAGCAAGACATTAAAAACCAAAAAGGAGCTTGAGAGAAGAGTGAAAGTATGTTAAACGTTATTTTTAAGTGTTGTCTGCTAGGAGAGCTTTACTAGTACTCTTGTATGATAAAATCTTTTAGAGCCCCCATTTCCATGGAAGATGACTTCCAAAATAAATTTTTATCTTCCTTTTCTGAAATAGCTTGCATAAAGATCTTTAAAGGAGGGTGTAGCCCAGTAAAAATTTCATTCATGTTAAGATACCTTGAAAGATCTCTGTTCATATTCTTGCTGTTTTTAATTTGTGTTCATTTGCAGATTGAGTATGTCTTCACAGATAAAACAGGAACATTAACGGAGAACAACATGGAATTTGTAGAATGTTGCATTGAGGGGCATGTTTATATACCACATGTTATCTGCAATGGCCAAATTCTCCATGATTGTACAGGCATTGATATGATAGATTCTTCTCCAGGAGGAAGTGGAAAGGTATGGTGACTCTTTCTAGGTCCTTGTTTTTTACAGTGAAACATGAAAATTGAATTATGCTGATGAAGGGAACTGTAGAAATATAGCATTCTTGAACTTCAGTAACCAAAGGATATACCTGCAGGGAATGTATGACAACACGAACGCTTTCCTTTCATAGTTCAGAGTAAGATTTAGATGCTTAATAGGAAGTTTCCCAACTTACTGAAGCTGTAAAACTGAATTAAATAAAAGCAAGAAACACAGAACTTTCTCCATTTTACATTGGCTTCAATAAGGAAATCAAGGCAGGAAACTCGTAAAGGGGAAAAATGAATGTTCAATGCAAACACTTGCCCAGTCATCACTGAGTGAATATGCGGTAATTGAATGGTTTATAATCAAACTCATTTACTCGTAAAAGTGAATTAATATAGCCACATCTGAAATGTATTACACACAGCATGTATGTGCTTTGGCTTTTTTGCAATGTAAAGCAAATTAAATTAAGTGAAGGTTAAGGAGAATTCACATGTGAGCAGATGAGCATTGTATCAATGGTCAGGATAACCACAGCCAATGGACTATATATTTTAAAATATGTCAACACAGTCTCAGATCATACTTAAGCCATAACCTTCACTGTGGCAAAATAAGGTGTCTTAAAATTCAACAGCCTTACGGTTTTTACCCATCTGAACACGGTCCCAAAGTAGCTGTGTTTTTGTCTTCGAATTAAAATGGCACAGACACAGTTTGTATTGAACAGCATGGAAGATTAAGATTCAGAAACAAAGATACAGTTAGAACACAGCCATTTATCCATGAAATAGAAATCTCTTTCTGGTGTGACTCTCAAACCAGAAACAAGAAATGGCTAAGCTGCTATTGCCAAACTGTCTGAAACGTTATGGAATTTGTTGGCTCCAGCTGCCAGAATGTCCAAACTCCTTTTATTTTATATAGATCTGAGAGGTGTTCAAGCTGCGCAAGAAATTGAAATCTCTAGACACTATTAACACTTGTGCTGCAGATGCTGTGTCCCTCTGTCTGGATTCAGGACTCCTAGAATTGTACCTTGACTAGTATTTAATATAGGTTGTCAAAGTTTAAACAAATTAAAAAAAAAAAAACTTTCACCACATGAATAAATTCAGAGGAGGCAAGAGATGCACATTGGGTTTTTCAGGGCCATCAGCAGCTTGACTTGCATGGCAGTGTTAGTAGTACTAGCAGCTATTAACTAGTTGTGTGACACCACAGGGACAGACTTGGCTCCCCTTAAAGGGCAGGTGACCTATGATACTGCCTGTATGTGATAATAAACAGTAATAATCACTGATATTGCTAGCCTCCAAAAGAAAAAAAGCTTTTATGGAATACTTGAAAGTGATAACAAATAATGACAATAATTTCTTTTATTTATTAGGAGAGAGAGGAGCTATTTTTCCGAGCTCTTTGTCTTTGCCACACTGTTCAAGTAAAAGATGATGACAATGTAGATGGATTGAAGAAAAACCATCTCTCAAGAAGATCTCGTATATATATATCATCATCACCTGATGAAGTTGCTTTAGTTGAGGGAATACAGAGGTATGTATGTAATTAAGCATAGTTACTTTTTAAATCTGGAGATCTAATCACTGAAGTTCAAAGTTGTTCTTAGCAAAAAAATCCTAATAGCAAACACCAAATCATCTATAGCTGATGATTTTCTTAATATGCAGTCATGATTATATTCATAAATCAAATAAAAACAGTTGTGTTTATTTTCTGAAGATAAGCTCAGCTTTAAATCTGTCTGACGTGCTAAACTGGATAATTATATTTTTATTGTGTTCATTCTCTTGATATGTGTTTCATTTTACAGACTTGGTTACACCTATCTAAGCCTGAAGGACAATTACATGGAGATCTTAAATCGGGAAAATAACAGAGAAAAGTGAGTGCTTAAAATACGACAAAATGAGACTGAGGAAAGAAAGTTTTATTGATATGTTTAATAAATCATTCTTTCCCTATACATTAATTTTAAATTAAAAAAGTCACAAATTGTGCATTTTAGTATAAAAATAAATGATCTAATACTTATAATTTTAAACATACACTGTAGTTTTATATTTTTAAGTCTGTTAGTTTGACAGTATGTGAAATAAGAAAAATTAAAATAACAACAAAAGTGTGACATGGTGGTTCTTGACCTAATGTTATAGATCAACAGCTTTAGAAACTATGGGTATTTTTCCTTTGTTATATGGTAAATAGTAATTTTTTAATAAAATGGTATGAGCCCAAAATGGATCACAGTCTGTAGGCATAGGCCAGATCAGATCTATTTTATAAGCAAAATATCTATAGAAATGAATCTTGAAAAGATTAGGAATAACGATACTTAGGTTTGTGCTGTAAAAAGCAGGGTTCTCTTAGGCAAAAGAAGAGAGAGAGAGAGAGTAAATGGTTAATGTATATAAACTGATGAATGATATAAAAACAGCACAGCGGGAGTTTCTGTTCATTTTTCTTCCTAGAAAACAAGGGAACGTGGGATCAAGTCAAATCAGAAAAACAATGCCAATTATAATAGTGGCAAGAATAAGTATTTTTTTTCATTTGATTAACTTGTCAGTTGACACTTGAGGAGGAGTCATGAAATTACATTGGCACATTTAGGAATAGTCAGAATTTGAAGAATATTAAATAAAGACTTCTGTGTAAACATCTCTGTATTTCATGTCCTGTGGCTATGCCTAGGTATTATAGGCAAGGATTTAGTTACTCTTTAGGCAGTATAGTGCTCTACAACAAGGTTTCTAGTCTTCTGCTAAAATAAATTATATTGATTGTTTTCAGGAACTAGATGTTGAAGAACATCACAGAACATCACGCATTCAGATTCTGTTTCAAGTAATTAGCAGATGAGCCCCCACCTCTACATTTGCTATTTGTAATGTGCTATTTTATTCTGTAGTGGTTTCATGTTCCACAGTATTCAATATAACCTTTCATGTTAGGAGTCATACTTTATTCCATATGCTTAAAGCTTTAATACCCAGTTTAGGTATCTGAAAAAAAAACAGAGTTGTTTAAAAAATATATTCTATTTCTTTTTCAGGTTTGAATTATTAGAGGTTTTGAGTTTTGATTCTGTGAGACGGAGAATGAGTGTAATTGTTAAATCTTCAACAGGTAGGACTACCACATGCTCTTTCCTGTTAGGTGTTTTTATTTCACTTAAATTTATTTCAGGTTTATCAGGTCTGTGTGCCTTTCATTAAAAAAGGGGAATGGGTATCAGCATGTGTGCAAATGTTATAAAACTGTTGGAAGAAACCTATTTGAAAGGTTTCTTAATTTGGGTACAAATATATCTGACTGTTTTGAATTCCATGCTGTCTCTTCTAGGTGATATATTTCTGTTTTGTAAGGGAGCAGATTCTTCCATATTTCCTAGAGTTAAAGAAGGCAAAATTGACCAAATACGATCCAGAGTTGAACGCAATGCAGTGGTAAGATTCCAGCGGGTATTAAACTTCTACTGAGTTGTTCATGTGATATCAAAGATTTTAAGTGTCCTGACCTCCTGATTGATACTGTAACAGATTTGTCTTCCCAGGCACAGAAATTATTCTATACCAACGAGCACGCAGGTTGTATGCCTAGCAGTTTGTGTTACTCCCTGATCTGAATTTTTCCTCCATCTCATCTTCCAAGTAGCAGTTCTGGTGAGATGGGAATGCATTAGGTATTCATTGATGTATGTTGTAGGTTTTACTACACAAAACAGTTGTCAGGTAATTGGAAGTGAAGGAGGCAAATGAAACTGAAAGAAGTGTTCATGCGTCATATCGATCCAATGTCTGTCGAGAGAAATCCAGCTGTTTCTTCATCCTAGATAATTGGGTATAGGACTTACTTCTACATACAGAAACTTCTGAGAGAAAATACAGTCAGACATTTGGCATCTGTCCTTATCAATAGCAAGAGTCCTGAAACTTTCTGAATTCTTGCTCTTCTTGCATTTGTACTAAGTAACTATACAAAGACCTACTGGAATAATGTTTATGAAGATAAAGCGCCAGGTAAATGGTGTTGTGAGAGGCAATATATTTGAGATAGAAAAACATTCTTTCTGTGTTGTAACAGCTTTTTTTTTTTTCCCTTATGTGGTCTATGCACTCCTTTTCTTATTCATCACCAAATCAAAAGTTTGATCCAGCCTGAAACACCCACAACTGAATTCTAGTTTTCACTTGATTGAAATGACACAGTTGGATTTTCACTTTGAACACTCAGTGTGATGTGTTGTCTCTGTCCTTGTCCCTATATCTGCTGCAACACAGCATCAACAGACTGACTCTACAGAGCTACTATTTATATCATTATTATTTCTTCTGACTCATCCTGCCTAATTATAAAGATAGGGAAGGAAAGCTTTAGCGTGACCTTCTTTTCCCTGGTAATCCCATGCATATAGTTGTGTGGCTGATCTGTTTCTCTTCTGGAGGACTGAAGTTTGTCCCTCAGGTTGTAACTGCTTCCAGGGCAGCACAGAATCAAGTTGACCCCTATTTTCTAGTCTATATTATACTATATTCACTTTACTATAAAAATGAGCAGTGGGGCTCTTCATGTAAACAGTAAAATCATTCAATTTTTTCAAATATTACAGTGTAAACAGCAAGAAGTCTAAGAAGAGTTGTATGGGTTGCATATTGTTTCTTTTGATTACATTCTTTAGGAGGGACTGCGAACGCTGTGTGTTGCATATAAAAAGCTCACAGCCGAAGAATATAGCAATGCACAGAAGCTGCTTCAAAATGCAAAGTTGGCCCTCCAGGACCGGGAAAAGAAATTGGCAGAAGCGTATGAGAAGATAGAAAGAGATTTTATTTTACTTGGTGCTACAGCTGTTGAAGATCGGTTAGTATGTTTCTTAGACTGTGCTTAGGGATGTTTAGGACATTTGCTCCAGTGTTTATAAACAAGGAAATGTCTGCTAGTGGAAGTAGTTAATGGCTCTCTTGTAACTGTTTTTCTGGATTAGAGATAAGTCCATTTATTTGAATGAATTCCATATCTCTAGTTTACTTAAGTTACTCATGGTAATTTTATAAAACAGTAATTTAATAACAATACGTACAAAAATCAGTATAGTCAAGCAATGTACATGCATTATACCTTATTGAGCAAACTGTAGGGAAATGTTTTGGAAGAAATAACTATGAAATGGGTATTGAGGAAATAAAGGAAGGATCTATGTTATGTCTTAAATTTAAAAACTGTGTATTAAAACTGGGAGGTGACTTTAATAACTCTTCAGTACTTCATTATTTGATGTCATTAGCTGAAAGCACTAAAAATGTTTTAAGTGAAGTACTTATCTGGGGAATAAAGCATCTTGTCCTTTAGGCTATATAAGTGAAAGGTGAAACTTTGAGCACTTTGAAAGTGTCAAAATAAATCATTCATAATGTACTACTCCCCTAAGCATTTTTAGATTTACACCTTGGGGAAAATTCTTAGATCTAATCTTAGAACTAATTTTATTGAATTTTTTTATTTGGTTATGAAAAGCTTTCAAAAAGAACCTCTGAATTTCTCATTTCAAAGCAAACTATTGTCTGTTGTCAATTGACTTCCACAGGCTACAAGAAAAAGCTGCTGACACTATTGAAGCGCTCCAGAAAGCTGGAATTAAAGTTTGGGTTCTGACGGGAGACAAAATGGAGACTGCTGCAGCTACTTGCTATGCTTGCAAACTCTTCCGGAGAAACACACAAATACTTGAGCTAACGACAAAGAAAATTGAGGAACAGAGTTTACACGATGTGCTTTTTGATCTAAGCAGAACCGTCCTAAGACACAGTGACAGCCTAACCAGGGATAGTTTGTCAGGGTAAGGAAAAAGTTGAATTTTCAAGCTAGGAATGGACTTCTGTGCATTTCATAAATAATTAAACGATTGACTGAATAACTTAAGACCACCAATATAATGTTTGTGTTATCATAGTGTGAATTATTATATGGCAATTATGTATAAGTTTGCTCCATATAGGTTTAAATTTTTACAGTTGTGGTTGTCTCTCCATCTCATTACTCGTACTGCTTGAACTGTTAAAGAAAAGTCACAGCTGATTTTAATTATGTATCTTTCCACTTCAACAATACTGATTCTTGGCAAAAGCAATAGTAAAGTAAAATACTGTTTCAAGCTTCTAAAAGGGAAGCAGACATGATTTATTTCTGTAATCAGAGTCAGTATATGACGCGACTTTCTTGATAAGACCAAGTCCTAAGGGAGCTATGCTGTGTCTCTCTACTGTGCCATTTCTAGGGAAGATTATCATGTATTTACAGACAGGTGACAGGCAACAGCATAGTACCACATCTTCTGGTGTGCATAAAAATAGTTCAAGTACCCTAAATAGAAAGGTAGATTATACAGAAAACACTGACTTACGTGTTTTTTGAATGTCAGAAGAAGGATAGGAATCGTGTGCAGAAATGATTTCCTTGAAACATAACAGGGAATAGGATAGAAAAATGGCATTAAAAAGCAAGACCACTGGTATAATATGAATGCCTCATACTGGTAGTAAGTTAGGCTACTTACTTGAAGCTTAGTAGCTGACACACATTACGTAGTCCTTTAGGTAAGCTCTTTTTATACCCTGTAAAAAACTAGGAATTAGACTGAAAAAGATATTTATCATCTTAAGATGTTGTTGTTGGTCTTTCAGATGTAATGATGTGTATTCGCTTTGTGTTTCTTTTTAATGTGGAATCAGCTAGTATGTACATTTTATATGCATTTACAATAAATTTATAGTAAAGGAACAACAAGGAATACAAAAAGTATTTGTGATACTTTAAGAGAGATATTGTAAAACTCTTAGCCTTATGGCTTGAAACTCAGGGCTGGAGCATCTGTCTTAGCTCTCCTTATACTTAAATCTCATTGGTCTAATCAATAATATTTGCATATTCAGTTTAATATATCTCTTAAACTTCATATTTAAAAAATAACTTACTAATTGTCTCTGTATCATCTGTTCCACTTTCAGCTTACATTCCGCAGTTCTTTCAGCTTATGTTTAAACATGTTTCTTACCTTCTTGTGCAATACCAATTTTCTAGACATTAAGACTCATCAGAATTTCTTGTGTTTGGCTGCAGAGTTGGGAAATATGCAAAGATATTAATATCAAGATTTTGCCTGAATGTTCAAATTCAAGCTCAAAAGTTTTCACTATGATATGGCCAATGGCCAATGATCAGTACATTGCCTAGACTTCATAACGATAAATTTTTGGTAGATTTTATACTTTTTTATACTAATGTTTTAGTTATACTAATGGTATTTTGTTATACTAATGGTGTTTTGTTGTACTAATGGTGTTGTCCTATCTGTGCCAATGGTAACAAATTGCTGAAAAGTATCTGTAAACTATTTTAAAATATAGTTTGCAGTACTTTACTTTATTTGTCAAAAATAGCTTCTATTAGGAAGGATGGAGATGCTTAAAACAGGTTAAAAAACATTAATAAATGCAGTGATTTTCATTGGTCATGGTGAAACCATGTTTGTTGAAAACCCACACACAGTAGTGTTACCTTGGAACACTGAAACTAGGACACAAATAAACCTGACTTTATGTTTATACAGCACTCGCTGCTGAGCTAGAGCCTGAGGCTACTGAGTAATTTAGGCAAATGGAAGGGAGCAGTGAAATAACTAGTTGGGATGCTACAGAAAACTGCTCTTGCAGCGTGGCACTCAGCATAGAGCATCTCCCCTTGTTGTTCAGCATATTTTTTATTGTGCTAAACTGTGCTTCGTGCAACCATGGCTACACTTCTAGCAATGCACACATTAGCTATTTGAAAGCTTCCCCAGGTATATTTGTATGAGACTTAGTCATTGTACTAAATGCAAAGTGTACCTACTGTAAATGCAGACAGTAGCCTTATCTCTCCAGGCCAACAAGTCTCTTTTAAGTGTTGCCTTCAAAGCATGGTTTAAACACGGTTTAAAATCCTTAAATGTAGGCCCCTGAAAAACAATGTTATGTTCCTCATCAAAATAGATTTTGGGGTACCAAAGGATTTCTTTTTAACTTTTTTTTCCCCCTATATTATGGAATGTTCTACAACTCAGTTTACCTCACAGCATTTCTTGGAGCCCTTTCAGGCCACTGCAAGACCATTTCATATACGCTCATGCTCAGTGTTCAAGTCAGTGAGTTATCAGATTGCTGTGTTCAAACTGTTGAAGCAGTGAATGCATTCAACTTAAGCTAGAATTTTAAAATGTCATACATAGAAATCCTATACAATGAATTTCCTTTTGAAGTGTATTAATGATGCAATATTCTCTACTCACTATTTTTTTCATTAATTAATTTTCACAGAAGACCTATTGCCAACATTAAAATATGACTGAGAATTTTATAGTGACTCTTAGTTTATATTTTATCCCTGAACAGGCTTTCAACTGATATGCAAGATTATGGTTTAATTATTGATGGAGCGGCATTATCATTAATAATGAAACCAAGACAAGATGGGAGCTCAGCTAACTACAGAGAGCTCTTTCTTGAAATTTGCAGGAACTGCAGTGCGGTGTTATGCTGTCGAATGGCACCTCTACAAAAAGCACAGGTTTGTATTTCTTTTCTGAAGTAGCATATGTACGTAAATATTGGAAGTTAATATTCTGTATGACTTACGATATCTTAAAATGTTAACATTCACTTTTGTATCTTCTAAAATGGAAAAAGCAAAAAGAAACCAAACAAAATGAGTAGGGCTAATTTTTACTAGCAAGCAATTTAGATAATGGTATGCTAAAATGGCACCCAGCTGTGCACCTGAATTTGACTTATGTACATATTGTGCAAATTTTATGGTTGGTACATGCTGATAAATGAACATATTTAATGAATGGAACTAATTGCTTCCTTTTTAATCTAACAAGCTTTGAATTGTCAACTATCTGTTGATATTACAAGAACCTGGATTATTTATTATTATGGAGTGATATTTAATCTTTAGTTTTAATATAAGTAGGAAGTCAAGTTAGAAGAATCCAGATAGAAAAACGTGTGCATTACGTAATTTTTAAGTACTTGTTGACTGTTGTATACTAGTTTATATCAAATAAAATTTATTTTTTGTTAGTAGCGAAATTTTTTAATACAGAGAGTCTCCTATGATCTTAATGTGTAGTAGTTAGACTGGGCAATACTGTTTTTGTGTTCATCATTTGTAATTAATTGTACACTCATACAAAATAACCAAGCCATCATAGATGAATTTTTAACACTAGTTCTTTTCCAGATTGTAAAATTGATTAAGTTATCAAAGGAGCACCCTATCACATTAGCAATTGGTGATGGAGCAAATGATGTCAGTATGATTCTAGAAGCACATGTTGGTATAGGTAAGTGTGCTTTTTAGAGTATCAATTAAAATGAAATAACAAAAACAATTACTTCTTTAAAGTAGGTGGTCTCAATCAGATTCTGCATTTTATAGACAACTTTTAGTGCATTTACTTCAGGAATTTTATGAGGTAGAGTTGTGATCTGCTACTAGATCAATGTCATTGCATTATTTTATAGTTTTTCTAATATTTGTGTCTTTTAAATAGTCCTTCCATTATTAAACAGCTTCATCCTTTTTTTTTTTTTTTTTAAGGAATCATTGGCAAAGAAGGTCGTCAAGCAGCAAGAAACAGTGACTATGCAATACCTAAATTTAAACATTTGAAAAAAATGTTGCTTGTTCATGGGCATTTCTATTATGTTAGAATATCTGAACTTGTGCAATACTTCTTTTATAAGGTAGGAGAATGCTTCTTATAATTATGTGAATCTCAAAAATTCACGTGATAATATCTAACTATATGTAGACAATGGTACCAAAAAGCTGTAATTCCATTAAGGGATTTTGTTGACTTCCAGATGCAGAGTTGAAATGGGATTATTGTTGTTAACCAGATCATGAAGTGGAATATCTTTTATATAAGTGCATTCTGTAATCAATGCTATGGTTAAAAATGAAATTTGCCTTTTCTCTCTTAAAAACTCCAGCACTGACTTCATTAACTTCTGTTTTTTTTTCTACAGTGGCCTTTTAAATCAAATTGCAAGTAGTATTTGAGAATTTAGCAGAACTTAATTTATGTTAGTTTCTAAATTCATCGGGTTAGTGTGGGTGAAGAAAGTTTATAATGTGCTTTCCCTTTTTTAAATAGTTTTATTACATCTAAATGTTGGGATCCAATCAAAGTTCTTTCAGTAAGCAATGGAAGATTATAGAAAGGAAGTTTCAGAGGATAATTCAAGCTCAGTGTTTGATTGAATCTATAGTTAGGAAGGGATGAAGTTTGGGTCACAGCTAGAAACATCTTAAAAATTACTTTGCTGGGAACTCTGCTAAGCAGAATATGAACATCCTTGCTTATCACAAGTTGTGTCCTACTGTGGATTGCATCTTGTTTTGCCTTGCCTTAACTGAACTGTGTTCCTGCATAGCAAATTCATTGCCTTTGAATTTTGAAACTGTAGTCCTGTAAGTTTTCTTTCAAAATATTTTAAGTATTTTTTACCAGTATTACTGAAAGATGGTGTTGATATTTAATGAATGCAACTCTTTCTACTCTTTCTGCATTGTTTACTGTTACTAGTGTTATAAAACTGTAATATGCATAGCTATACTGTTATATAGCATATGCATTTGTGCTTAAATTTCACTTGATAACTGTGTCACTTTATCTTTCAGAATGTCTGCTTCATTTTTCCTCAGTTTTTGTATCAGTTCTTCTGTGGGTTTTCACAACAGGTTAGTGTTTTTGGTTTTTTAACCTCACTGCCGAATTTTCTCTGTCATTTTTTAAACAAATGGAGCCTTTGACACTGTGCCTATTCAGCCGATAAAATTTCTAGGTTAGTTTACACATTTTAAAAAGAAGAGTATTACTTCTGATTCATATGATTTTTAGTGGCAATTTAAGTTACAGAAATTAATTTGATGAATTATCCTAAAAGCAATGTTCTTTCAAAGTAAAAAAATAACAGAAACACAAAAACAGCAAGTCAAAGTGAAATCTCTGTGGAACATGTAGGGTCCATTAGGTTTAAACTTACCAATCACAGACAGAGGCAATCCTGAAAGATAAGTATTTGAACTAGCAGTTCATTTTTTAGAATTCAGAATGTAAAAGAAAGAACAGAGTCATCTTTTCTGGGGTGTACACGTATGAACTACTAATTTGGGACAAATAGCGTCATTCAGTGAGTTGAAAAGAAAAAAATAAATGCATAAAAATAGGGAAAAAGGGAACTGTTGTTCACCAGAAGAGTACCATCTTTTAGGAGAGAAAACAGTATTTTCCCTTATAAATAAGTTTTTCTGAAGAAATTGACTCATTCATTTTAAATCAAGTGTAATGCAGTGGATTGTTTTAAAATTAAAACTAGCTGATTTAATTCTTTTCCATCTACAGCCTTTATATGATACTGCGTATCTAACACTGTACAATATCAGCTTCACTTCCCTTCCTATCCTCTTGTACAGTCTAATGGAACAACATGTCAGTGCAGACACACTCAAGAGAGAGCCTTCCTTATACAGGTAAAATTAATGCATTAGACCCCAAAGCTTGACTATTCAATTGTGGAATCTGTCTCTGTTATAACCAAAGTCCTCAGGATTTTTGTACCACAAGGTACAATACAACATCAGATACACTGCAGCAGAAGGGTTGAAGACCACATGCACTGTATATAAACTATTGTAGGTGCATGTTTTTAACATGTATATTTATATACTGCAAGCCACACCATTCATAATGTTACTGAGAGCATAATAGAAATTACTATTCTACAAATCAAAATGTGATTTATTTTAATACTGTTTATTTCCTCCAACCATGGGGAATAGAATAATAGATTTTTTTTAAAAGAAATCATACTATATACATGTTTTATTGTGAAAGAAACAAAGACTGAGAGTTAAAGTGTTTTATAATTTTTTTTATTTTGTGGAATATTCTGTTCCAACATTGTCCTCTACATATTGCTTACTCACTACTGGGCATTAAAACTGTGACTGGTTTAGATTCTTAGCCACTTGAAACACAGTTCCCTGCGTGTAATAAACTGCATGTAACCATCTAAATTAGGAACAGTGTCCAATTTTTTTATTCTTGTAGCAGCAAAACCAGTACATTTTAGAGAGTGGTAACACTAGATAACCAAAGAGCAAACATTTCTGTAGAGGGCTAAAAGCTGCCTAACCAGTAATCAGTGCATAGATACTGTTTAGCTATGAAATGGAAGAGGAACACAGGATACTACTGTCAAAACCAACCCCAACCTCCCCATTCTTTCCTATATTTTAAATGTTTTCAGTTTAGAAATGGTGATTCAGAAGATTTTTCATTTTCTTTTTTGAAATTTTAACAGAGGCTATTTGGTCAAAAACACTGCCTTTTTGATATCTAACAGTTTATCGCCAAGCTGTTTTAGGCAATAGTGCAGTTGTTCTAAGCCACGTAAGGTTACAGTTAGCCACATACGGTTTTGCACCATATATTACTAATTTACTGGGATAGCATACAGTGAGAAATGACGTAATCTGGTCATCAGACAGTTTTTAAACTACACGTTTAAAAACCATTGGTTCATAGTAAGTATTTCTAGCTACTATGCGAGATTTCTGTAATTCAGGGTTTTCATTTAATTGTGTGCTGATTTACTCTGTTGTGTTTTATGGTAAATAGCAAGTTGATATATATTCTTTCTGTGTGCCAGAACTAAACTTGTACTATTTAAATTTTTTCTGTAATAAGAACACATACGGCAGTGAATAGTTCTATTTTTGACTAATCCATGTTTTTATTTGTGGGAAAACATTTAAGAAATGCAATTTGACCTAAAGGTTCAACTCAGTTGCAAAATCCTTGTTTTCCATGTTCCACATAAAATTAGTATTTTGCTTTGTTGTAATGCTCTGTGTAAAAGTATCCCGTGGGAAACAAAGCAAAGTCTCCAGAGACCTCTAGTGTTTTTATTTACAGTCCACACTAGATTGTCATGTGCACAGCAGGTACTGTAAAAATATACTTTCTGTAAAAGAAAATGAAAAAGAAATGTGTGCAGACCAGGAGAATTTACCATACAGTTGGAATAAGAAGTACTGCAGACAACAGTTAAAAGGGTTCAGTATGAATTAAATTAAAAAAAAAAAAAAAAGAGATATTCAGGAAGGATTTTGATGAGGAGTTATCATGGAGAAATGTGGCAGTTTCACATGAGATTTCTTAATTGTATTTCCTTCAAAAACAATTTGACATTGTTTGTCTAAGTTTTTTTTTAACATGCTATTATGAATGCATATATCTTTTTTTACCCAGAGATGTTGCCAAGAATGCTTTGTTGCGCTGGCGTGCGTTTATTTATTGGACATTCCTAGGAGTGTTTGATGCTGTGGTATTTTTCTTCGGTGCCTATTTCTTGTTTGACAACACAATTGTGACCAGCAATGGACAGGTTAGTGTTGGACTTAGTCAGTATCGATCAAAGGTAATCTTTTAATGTCAAGTGTGTTCTGTCATCATGAATATTTCATGAGTTATGATGAGATAGATGGGTTATCTGTTTAGTAAAATCTGAATTATTTAATAGGAATACCATATATCAGTAAACAGGCGTAGAACTAGATACAACTTAGGAGAAATATGTATCGTAAAGTCCAAGAATTCCTTCAGAATTTACATAGTAACCTTTCTGTCCGATGCTTAATGTTCATCTGATGAATATCTGATTAACATATCAAAAGAGTCTTGGTAGAACAGTTATGAATTATCATAAAAAACTTAAATATGACAAGTTTTTTTTTAATATTTTAATTAATTATTACATACGGCAGCTGAAAATAATCTCTCTTTACTTGCTTTGCAATCACAATGCAAATTTTAAGAACCTTTTGCATTTTATTTATTTTACCCATTGATATGTTGGTCTATTTTATTTGTGTGCTTTTTTTTCCTTTTGCTACTTGCTTCTCTTCCTATACTCAGCTAATGACAGCCAACACTCACATGGTAAGACTACTGTGGATTTGTCATGATACGCATTTCTTTCACTGTTCTTTAATTAAACTGCTAATTAAAGAGCAGTTTAGTTATTTCCTATAACTCTTTTACAATAGCACTTAAACCTATAAATAGAAATGCTCTTTATTGCTACTTTAAATGTTTTTAAAATACAAAGAACTTATATAGAGTACAACGTATACTAAGGTATATGAAGTATAATAAAGAACCAAGAACTTTCAAAAATAAAAGACCTTTTGCTTCCTTGCACTTTGGTATTTTGTTCTATACTTTTCTGGAACCTACGTTTTGTTGCTAACTCTGCTATAGAAATTTTACTGCGGTTTATGCTATAAAATATTTGAACTGTTTTAGAAAAAAACTCAAAGTGAGAGAGAAAATAAACTGCACAATTTTGTTGTCTATGTATAAAATATACATTTGCTAGAAAAGCAATATTCAAATATCAAAAAATGCCACCTTTGTGACATCTATCAGTGAAATGAACCTTTAGTGTGTGAGAGAACATTTGTTAAGGACGATAGCTTTTCTAAGGACTGAACGACTGTCTGTTAGACATAACTGTACCCTGCAGCACTTCTTTTTCTGATACCATTATGTTCTATTAGTTTTTCAAAACTCTACATCAGCTCGTATTTCTAGTCCTGGAAGTCGGTCTTCACATATCTGTACAAAATTTTGTAAGTGGTTTGTACTGCAAGTATTCTGTGTTCCATTTTGAAATTTTAGTCTATTTCTGTTGCATGTATTAAATCTAGTTCTTGTTGAAGCTCTAAATTAGCACTAATGCCTAATTCCAAATTTTGAATGTGTATGTCTAGAACTAGACACCCATGTTAATATTTGATGGTAAAATATATTGCTTGATAAGACATTCTGACTCCTGAGTGTCAGAGTGAGTTAGAAAATTCGATACCTTTCAGCATGCATGCTTGCGTGTATGAAGTGTACAGATTTACAGTTGCAGTTTTAGATTTAAAAGCTTGAAAATTTTAGTGTCCAGGACTAGAGATAAGTATGTGAGTTCATACATACATGAATGCTAGTGGGTGTCGATGGTTATTTCCAAGTGTTTAAATTATGGTTGTGTCTGGAAAAAGGCAGTACAGGATTTGAGGGTTTGAAAGGTTTACCACAACAATGCATTATTATGGAACAGGCAAAGCCAGAAAGCAGAAAAGGGAATAAAAGGGCTAAAGATAACACTAATACCTTAAAGATAATTCAAGTTAGGTTCCAAATTGTTAAAATGGGTGCTGAAGCAAAAATTTGAAAATTGTCATTCCCTCCAGAAGTGAACTAATTGCCATTTTTGCAAACCTAGTAAAAAGTCAATGTCTTTTATTTGAATTGCTCCCTGTATCACACTAAAATTTGCCTACCGTTCACGTTGCTTCCAAACACAATCCCTCAGGATGTTTCTCAGTATTTAAAAATCTGTTTGAAAGTGTTTGCAGTCTGTAGAGTCATGTTGCTAGAATACTGAATAGTGTGTTTTCAATCACTGAAATTTACTTCATAAATGCCTACCTGAATCATTTCCTGGTAGACAAAACTAAGATGCCAAAGATTTCTCTCTTATCAGTTGTTACTAATTTGTGACAATGCTTTTTGTATGAAGTTCCACTTTGGATATGACATCATTGTTGGTGTTGTAAAACCATGTAGTCAGAGACCAACTACATAAGGAAGGTAAGAAGAAACAAAGGCACCACAGAAGTGATTGCAGACTGTAAAAGTCATCACAGTTTACTCATAGAGTAATATGTCCTGTGTGACTTTTTCATTTCAACATTTGATACAGATGGTTTTAAATATAATTATTAGGATGGGTTCAGAGATAGATAGGAAAAACTAAGTCAAAAGGATTAACGGAAGGGGAAAAAAACAACAGGAGGGAAGAGAGGTGAGAAGAATGATGAATGGGAACATGGAAGATAAAACAAATACAGTTGCAGAAGGAGGGGGAAAGTCTTGGGAAGGCTGGGAGCAGAGCACATAAAAATATTTGTTAATAAACTACATGTTAATAAACAAACATAAAAGAATGATTCACAGCCTGAAGATGTGAACAGTATCTTGAGAGATTCATTGCCGAAAATTCCATCGGGTTTTTTAACTCTCTTCATCTCATATTGCTCTGCTTATATTTTCTCTATGCCAAATTAGCAGACTCTTGGTGTCTGACAGCAGTCCCTGTGCTATGACCTCATTTTCTGAGCCAAAAACATGGGTAGGTGAAGTGTTAGGTTGCAGCTTAATGCCTCCTATCTGGCCTGATAGAACAAGGAAGGCTTTTTCATTTTTTTTTTCTAATCTCGCAGCTTTTACTGAAAATACAGACATATCTGTTCAATGTGCAGAAACTTAGATGCTAGGCTCTTCAAGAGATGCCAGATTCAGCATGAGAGTATTGTAAAGTCTAACTGCCAGAAGAAATTGAGTAAATGTTGGCATAATTTCAAGTTCCTGAAACAGATTCCTTCCCGGTATTAACCACTGATTTTTGTAGGGCACATAAAATAATGTAGCATGGACACGACCCTACTAAAAGATTGTATTATATATCTAAGTAAAACTCAGATCAAAATACTGAAGGTTTTCTGCACTTCATCATGTGCTCTGTACACTTGGTCTCATACTGAGTAATTTTAAAGTAATGAAATGATTACTCAGAATAATGAATATTTCAGTCAGTTGTTAGTTTGGTTTTTTAAATAATTTTCTGTTCCTGCTTGATCAAATTATCTCAGGCAGGTTACCTACAGGTTTCTGTCCTGTGGATGGCTTTGATCTCCGTTCAAAGTTTTTCCGAAGGCAGGACATTTGTATGATTGCTTGCCCATGTGGATCCCTTGTCATCTAGCACTGAGCTTGTGTATGTAGGTGGGAAGGGACCCCAGAGGCGATGCCATTCAGCTCCCTACTTTGCGCAGGGTTAGTTAAAATCAAGTTCTTAAAGGTCTTGTCCAGTCCTTTTAAATTTTGAATATCCCTGAGGATGGAGATTCCATAACCTTCCTGGGCAACCTGTTCCAATGTTTTTCCACCTTCACGGTGAAAACATTTCTCTTAATAACTAAGCAGAATTTTTCTTGTTGCTGAAGAGATCTGCTATGTCTCCTCCTGGTACTTTGCATCTCTGAGAAGAGCCTTGTTATGTCTTGTCTGTATCCAACCATCAGACAGTTAAAGATAGCAACAAGATTCCTTAAGGGGTTGAGAAAGCCTGTTTCCCTCGTCCTCATTCATCATGTGCTCCAGCTCTTTTATCATCTTGGTTGCTCTCCACTGGACTTGCTGCAGTATGTCACGGTCTTTCTTATCTTCAGTTCAAAATGAATGCAGTTCTTCAGATGTGGTCTGACGAGTCCTGAATAGACAGGAAGAATCGCTTCCCTTTACCTGCTGGCAGCTGCCTAGCCAATAGTTTATAGAGGTCAGCCTCTACCGCTGTAGGGGCACACTTGGCTCTTGTTCAACTTGCTCACCCCCACTAAGACTCCTCGGTCCTTTTCTGTAAAGTTGCCTTCTAGCCAGTTGATCTCAGCCTGCGGTGGTTCATGGGATTAATCTGTTCCAGGTGCAGGGTCTTGCTTTTGCGTTTGCTGAACTGTTTGAGATTAGTCAGCCCATTTCAACAAATAATAGAGGTTTGTCTGAATAGCATCCCTGCTTTCAGGTGAATCAGCTGCTTCTCCTCCATTTGGTGGGCTTTTTCCAGTTCTCTGGTCCCTCCCATGATCACCAGGATTTTTCATGGCAGTCTTGCAATCACATGGACCAGCTTTTTCAGCACACTTCAGCAAATCCCATACAGCACTGTGAAATATGAAGTGTGTATACATACACAAGGGCAAGAAACCAGAACAATTTGTACTGTATAGATCATACAAGAATTCAGTGTTGTGTTAAGTGTCAGTTCCTGGTACAAAGCAATACATAGATTTAAGAGGTTTATTCTGGACAACTCATGAAGTAGTGGAAGATGTAACCTATTATAACTGTCTTGAACCATTTTTCATAGATGTTTGGAAACTGGACCTTTGGAACACTGGTGTTTACTGTGCTTGTATTCACAGTTACATTAAAGGTAAGGTATTCTATGTTTTATCCATTGAAACTTTCTTAGAGCTTGTTTTCTCATTGCAGCTTATTAATACCAGTTTCTCTCTACAACCATACACTGGAAGGTATTAGTTTACATAGAGTTTTTGCTATCTGTGCCTTTTTAACTGTGCTCAAAATTAAAAACAAAAACATCTTTTTTTCAGCTAATTCAGTGCAGAATCCTTACCTTTTTTCAAAAGGTGTCATTTTCGTTTGACTTCTACCAAGTATTCTGTTGCTTCTAGATAGTAATAACACCATATACTGTATTGTTCTTTTCAGCTTGCACTAGATACACACTATTGGACGTGGATAAATCACTTCATGATCTGGGGATCACTACTATTCTACATTGTCTTTTCTCTGCTCTGGGGAGGAATTATTTGGTATGAACCCTAATATAAATTGCATTGCAATGTTATTTCAGAAGCATAAACCTGTTACACATTTCATGTTGTTTTCCACACAGAATTCAATTTAGCTTTTATATATTGCAGAACTCCTAATAGCAGTCACATTTTAAACACACCAGTAACGGTAATTACAGAATGCTCAGCTACTCTTTCACTGAAAAGCTTCTAAAAATGTTGTTAGAGTATGAGGACAATATCTGACCTCAGACTGCCATTAAACCTATCTCAGTGGTATCAGTTAAAAGTAGTCGAGTTATTGGTTCAAGTAGCTGAGGCTGTCTCTCTGAGGCCAAATGTCACCAAGCCAAGTAGGCCAAGTCTGTGTTGCTTGGGGCTAGCCACCCACAGTGTGGGTTTGTCTTGGAGGGAACGAGCTGTAGTGGCCTAAACTAGAGCAAGGGAGTAGAACCAACACTGAGGTCATGTGGATTATCAGGAGCCATACGTTTGAGCTCATTAATTACCAAGTTGTTTAGAAAGTAGATTCAGGTATTTGTTCTACTGTTGATAAGCTTTTTAAGAAATAATATAACTCTTGTCCATAGCTGATTGAAAATGTTAAAGTTTGGTGAGTTTTTTTCTATCTTAAAAATTCTGTGTACTTGAAACTGAAATTTTGGGGAAGGAGATTGAGTTGAAACATAGGTTCAGGTACTTACTGTCCCTGATTGCCATCAGGAAGTTGAATTTGCATTTCTCACCTATAGAGAGGGCCCAGTTACAAGGTTATATTTTTTAATCTGTTCTACTGGAATTGTTCAACTTCATATATACAAGTAAACGTTTTGAGTGATCTGGAGGAAGGTTTTGTATTTCAGTGCGTCCTTTCCAAATGAGTAACTTGTCCAACTTTTTTTTGGCAGTAAAACCAGAGCTCAGTTGCATCATTATCAGAATGAAAACGATTTGTAGAAGAGATAGTAGCAGACTTTCCCTGCTAACGTTTTCCAGCCAGTCTTGCTAGGTATTAGGGATGTTGCTATTTACATCCAACAATGTGGTTCAACTTGTTTACCTTTTTGTAATGCAAGGACTTCTATGAAATTTTGGGAACTAGCAGAAAACTGCCCTGCTGGTAGGAGGGATTTATACTGCAGTATTTCTACAAACTGACCAGTCAAGAACTGTGTTCTCAGTAAACATGCCTCTGGTTTCCATTATTGTACAGTGATGGAATTTTAATGGCCATACAACTGCCATGAAGATGCAGGGAAACATGGAAGTGAGGGCGTTGAACATGGGGGCAGATAAAAACATGGTGAATAGGTCAGAGAGCTTAACATGAGACCATCAGAGATGTTTGAGGGTGCTTGAGGTATGAGAGAGGTGAAGAAAGGTGTGGTCTACAAGACTCATTCAGAGGATATATACAAAAGAGTGCATGACAGAAAAAATAGGAGGGAATGGATGGGAATGGAAGAAGAAAGATGGAAAATATCTGCAGCATGATGAGGAGTAATTGGAAGTGTATAAACAGGATAGGAATGTACCTTAGTTTATCTTTGTTAGGGAGAGGCAGCTTGGGTTGGAGGAGAGCCTGATACTACCTACACCCTGGCAGACAAGAGGAAAACAGTTCTCTCCAGTCAGTGAATGTTTAGATGTCCTTTTGGGAAAACTGGCAGGGATGAATTCCCACAAACTGGGAAGTTGAACCTTCAGTATTTCATCAGTGTCGTAATTTTTTCATTTAACATTGTCAGTTTTTTTCTTGTGTATTGGAGTGTAACTTGTGTTTAATCTTTTTCCTACCAGGCCTTTTCTCAATTATCAGAGGATGTATTATGTGTTCATGCAAATGCTATCTAGTGGTCCTGCGTGGCTGGGTATAATTCTGCTCATAACTGTCAGCCTTCTTCCAGATGTTCTCAAGAAGGTCTTATGCAGACAGTTGTGGCCTACAGCAACAGAAAGAATCCAGGTAAAATATTTTTCATTGTAGAGGTAATTATTTGTATCGCAGATCATAGAATCATAGAATAGCTTGGGTTGGAAGGGACCTTAAAAATCATCTAGTTCCACCCCCCGCCATAGGCAGGGATACCTCCCACTAGATCAGGTTGCCCAGGGTCTCATTCAACCTGGTTTTGAACACTTCGAGGGATGGGGCATCCACAGCTTCTCTGGGCAACCTGTTCCAGTGCCTCCCCACCCTCTGAGTGAAGAATTTCTTCCTAACCTCTAATCTAAATCTCCCCTCTTTTAGTTTAAAACCATTTCCTCTTGTTCTATCATTACCTTTAATAATTAGCCCTCTCTCAAGTTTAGAGACAAGACACAGGGCTTCCCCATCTGTGATGTATGTCACTGGTTGTATACCAGTCACTTCTTTCACCAACCGGTATGGTGAAATAAGCTGCTTGTTATTTATATGGTGGTATATACCTGAACCCTGGGGTGACCCCTGTACCCCTGTACCAGCAGCCACTGGGAAATCAACTGATAAGGCTGGTAGGAGACAGCTATATGGCTCAATGTGATTCCTGGTTTGAGGAAATAAGAAGGGTATAAGGAGGTTGGGGTCTCCTTGAGGGTAGGTAGGAGGCAGTTAAATCAGCCTGGACAGCAGTTGTTCCTGCTGTCATGGAGTAGTATTCAGGGGTACTGCCTGCACCCCTGAGTTGAAGTAATTTTTATAGCGGGCAAATATATTTTACTTCCTTAAGTAATCTCTAATACAGATGTTTTAGCATTTACCATGCAAGCTGAGCATAGTTATCTAAAATGGAAAAACAGCGAAGATAAGCTAAGCTCAAAATTGGTAGGAAAGGAGCATGTCATTTTGTTGAAGTCCCCTTAAATCTAGGGTTGACACAAGCAATTGTAGTTCTGTACCAAGGGACTCTACAACTGCATGTGCATTTATTGTTGAATAAACTTTAATTCACACACTTAAAATAAATGTGATAAATATTTCCAAATGTGATAAATATTACTACCAAGTACGTTGGTGAGGAATATGTAGTGAACTCATGCTAACATTCATGTTTCGTGATCTGTGGAATATAACACTATCTTAGCAAACTAATACTGATGCTGTGCCTGTTTAAAAAAACAGCATGTATTAAAACTTAAATTAAGTTTTTAACTTTAAAATTAAATGCCTCACTTCAGAACAAAAAAGAATACAGAATAGCAGGAAAAAAAGGCAGATCAACCTTTAGCATTTTTCTGTTTCAATATCTTTAATAGATGTCTCTGTCATATGTGCTACTTGTGCAAGTTGATCTTGGTGTAGGTTCTGCATGCTTAATTTAAGTCTAGGGAGAGAATGAGGGTGGGTTAATGCAAACACCTAGCCCCAGATGAAGGAATTTCACCAACATTATATGTTAGAGCTGGAAAAGGAATCAATTTTAAGGCAGACTTTGGGCTTAACACTAGCAATATTGATTTTGTAATATTTAATAGAATCTTTGACTTTTAACCAGATATATCCCTTGTGTTTCTTCTTATCTCCCTTTATTTCTGTCTGTCTTCCAATCCGCTTTGTCTAAATAACTACTGCCTTGCTTTAAACATAAATGATGTGCACGATTACTTCCTACAATCTTCTGGGGAAATCAGACTAAACATCAGTGCCTTTCTGTTGAGCAGTCCACCATCTTTATGCTTTCTCAGACTTCAAGCAGTCTAAGTTTCTAATGGAACAAAAGGTGACTTTTTTTCTGCCTTTCTGCATGCTTGGCCATTTCATTCAAAAGACAGTAAAAAGTTTATCATCAGAAGTTATTTACTGTATTCATTATCTCCATTTCTGACTCACACCAACTATACTTTAAAAAATACTTTTTAATTCCGATTTTTCCACCTTCTGTTTATTTATCTCAAAGATTGTATGAGTCATTGTCACAATCTGTCACTATCACTAACATTTTTTTCACTGATTTTTACTGAAATTTACAAAGTCTTGCTGCCTCAAGAATCTAGGATTCTTAGGCCCCATTTTAATCATTTGTGTATCTGTAGGTGAATGCATGTTGTGCTTGCATTATAAATCTCTAAGCGGAATAGTTGCCACACAAAGCGTGATAATTCTGATAATGCTGATGTTCTATCTTGATACAGAAAATACGGTGCTGGAAGCTATTTAAGCAATCTTTGGAATATATTAATATATCTGCTCTGCTGAAAATGCAACTTCTTTACACTAAGTTGTTTCTAGCATGCATTTTCAAATCAAGCTTTTCTTCTATTCCATTTTTTGAAATTCTATACTTCTTTCTAAAAATAAAATAGCTCAAGATCCAGAAATATATGACAATTTAATATAGTAGAAGAAAAGCTGGTAAATCTTGGCTTTACTGTGGTCTACAAGAAAGCTCCTTTTGACTTAATACTAGGAGACTCTTGGTTTCCATTACAGTTTTTATATACTTATCTTTTAAATGATTAAGATAAAAAAAAAAAAAAGACTTTTCTTTCTTTGTTCAAAAATGTGTAGTCAATAAAAATACTGTAATTGTTTAAGTCAGAGGGAAAATACACAAAGGTGTTTTCACTATTGCAAGTTCTAAATAAAATTGGCTTTTAAGAGCCTTAGGATTGGTTTGAAGTAAGCTTGTAACTGTTTTTAAACTTAGTGCATTCCTATAAACTATATAATCTTCTTTATAATAAAGAGCTTCTGGAACAGTTGGCAAGATTAACGTAGGGCTAGACATCACCTCCCAGGTTACTAAACTAGTTCTGCTCAGGCAATCAGATCGCAGAAAGCCTTTGAAGTAATTCTTAACACTTCTAACTTTTTCAATTATCTGGAGTCACTCCAGAGTGGGGTCAGTGATTGTTTACCATGATTATCATTCAGAGGTTTTTAATCATTCCAGATCTAGTTCTGTGGTTTTTGAAAGATCCTTTCATATATACACATGTATGCATTCACATATACATATGTGTGTATACGCATACACATATGTACATATATGCATGTGTGTATATATGTATGTATACACACAAGCTGTCGTCTTTCTTGTGCTAAAACGTTAATTCTGCAAAAGCTTTGGAGGAATCGGTTGTCTTTTGTTAATTTAGGTCAAAACCTGCTCATGTCTGTCTCATGCTTAGTCCCGGTGACTATTTGGCTCAATGAAACAAGCTGAATTTTGTGTTTTAACTGGAAATTACGCAGCTGTAAGGTTTCTTTCATCCTTAACTTTCAGTAAGCATTAAGGCTTTTTTAATATTCAGCTTACATTAATTGATAATATTTCATTTTTCTTTATCCCTCTCTAATAAATTGAGAAGCTTGGCCACTTCATATAAAAAAATATAAATTCACTTTAAATGATTCTCTTTGCATTTTTTTAATTGTCACTTTGATTGGCAATGTTTCAGTAATCCCAGATACTCTTTAGCTGAAACACCAGGTGTTTTGATTATGAGCTGTAAATAACTTCTATGTTTTTATCCCTTTTTAAGAAATATGTTCCTTTTTCTTTTCGCTTCTGATTTTTTTTTACTTCACTTTCACTTCAGTCACAAGATCAGCCCATGAGCCTCGGTATGGCATCTCTACCCTTTGCTGCTCCCACAGCGGTGCTTTTGCCTGGGGAAGCCTCTCTGGGGACTCATCATTCTTCTGTTCCTCAATGGGCTTAGCTGCTGTTAAACAACTGCACAGGCCTCTTAGAAACCTATTGGACCAGCCAACTGCTGCCTTTGTCATGCGTTGGGCTCCTCTTCTGTGGAAAATAAAGAAATGCGTCCTGCTGTTTCAATATCTGAATCCCATAGAAATGGGTCCTGCTGTTGCAATATTTGAATCTCGTAGAAGTTACCTTAATAACTCTCCTGCCCTCTTTCACCATGTAGCAATGACTAAGTTGTAAGTCAGCCTTTATCAGCACTGGCACCATCACCTTCTCGTGTAGCACTCCCTTCAGTGCCCCTCTTGTTCTGGGGGGCAGAGAAGCAGGACATCCACTCCTTAATTTGGAGTACCTGGACTGGCTAGGGGAGAGAAGACCTTAAGGAAACCCTGGACCAGCGTGGCTGCCACATGCCCTGCAGGGCACTGGTCCAGCTACGCCACTGTCACATCATCGTATCCAGGAGAGCTCCTTCATTCAGTGCAGGTTATTGTCAGCAGGGAGGACAACAGCGCATGGTACTTAGTCATGGTACAGTTTAAATGCTTTTGAGAGTAATTAAGCGTTTTTAAGAGTTTGAAATGGAATTAAAACATTCTCAGTGTGTCTCAAAGGGTTAACCTCAGGAGCAAGAAATAGAAACCTTGTTTTACTCTGATAACCTTTCCTTTTTAGATCCATCAGAAAATCTGTCACTTCACAGGACCTTGCTACAGTAGTTATATATGTACCAAATGGTACAATTCATTCACATTTCTCTCCTGTATTCAGCAAGAGTCTCACTGTTTTTCCTCATCCTTGCAGAAGACTATGAGACATAGAACAGCCCTAAATGCACTGGTGAACAGCGATGGGCCACTTCTTGAAGGAACTCTTTCAGCTTCCGAGACATAATTAGATCAAAGCTAGGTAACAGTACTGTACGTGTTGCCAGTTTGGATTGATTTCTATCTGTGCTATTTACAAATCAACTGTTTCCTCCAGAGTTTTTGATGTAATTTATCAATATGATACAAAATCATTACGTTTTACTTGGAGAGCCTAGTTTTTGCAAAAGATGTTCCACATGACAGGTAAGCTCTTTTTGTCTCAGACACCCATGTAAGGCAGCACAACGTGTCTGCATGAATCAATACACCCATATTAAAATCCTATTCATACATTGTGTTATGTATAGGTGTTGCCTAACATCTGTTTTGTAAGAACTGCAGTTATTATTGCAGAGCGTACTCACATTATGCTGTGGTGTAGAATACACAAAGTCAGAAGTAAATCTCACATTAGCAGTTTGTCTGTCATCTCTTGTGTTTTTGGATACACATATAGAACAAATGCGGACAGTAAAACAGGAAGATAACCATACAAGAGGAAGTGAGTTACTTGTGAGTAGGACCCTAAGTCAGGCATGGCAGATTGAAATATCTTGCCTTGGAACCCAACATTTTATGTGTAGAAAAAATACCATTTTATTTTTAGAAACACAGTAACTAAAATGTTTCATTTTATAGCGGGAACAATAGGAAAAATAAGTTATACGGTGTATGACTACTCCCTCTGACATTTCCAAAATAAAGTCTGCTGATCTGTTACCCAATTACCTATTTTTTTATGTACTAATGTAGGTATTTGATCTATTTGTGTGTTTAGAAGAATTGAGGCCTCACTGCTAGTGAGTATTTCCGTGCAGTTCGCTGACTCTCTTCCAAGAGTGACTGCCATTAGTAAGCTTTCTACATGCTCTTGGTTATGTAAGAGTAGCATTTCAAGCCTTTGATTGGCATTGAAAGTAGGCAAACTTCCTTAAACTACATTATTAATATTTATTTCGGGATTTTCTCCCTTCTGCTACCGTGTTAATGTTAACAGGAAAAGAGGGAAGGCAGTGATTAAGAGTGGAATATTATCTAGTTTATATAGTATTCATGGAGAGAGTGATTGATAACACGGGTCTGAATCATGCTTAGAATACATTATTATCTTAAATATTGTCACATAACCTCCATATCCCTATCCTTGGAAATTTTACATAACATTTAATGAGGACACTAGATAAACTCACTGGGGACAGTGCTGTGCTGATTATTTTTTAAGTCTGTTCACACACTCCAGCTTCTTGTCATGTAACCCTGCTATTAGCATAGTCCTGAGTATTTCCTGAGCTGAGGTGCCAATTCTGCCAGTGTGGGGTGATCGTGTGGTACAGATAAATTTGAATGGACAATTAGACCAAGTTATCAGACCAGGTGCTGTGATGTGTGCTATAAATTGTCTACGTGTACCTAATGCTACATGTAAACCTAAGCAAGTCCAAAATCTGATATTACTTAGAAGTACAAAACAAGTGAATGGATCTTTTGGAACATTCCTGTATTAGCACTAACCACCTGTAAAGATTTCCCTCTCTTTGGAAATACAGGACAAAGTATTGAACCTTTTCTGTCTTGAAATTCCCCCTAACAATTCCTGACTAAAAAAAGTTCTGAGATAAAAAGATGTACCAAAAGAGACTGCAGAAGGAAATATAAACCTGATTTAAAAAAAAAAAAGTCAACATGGAAGCAGTCCTCTCTGTCATCATCTGTTCTTTGGAGAGCCCGTTGTCAGGTTTAGAGATTATATGTAAAATTATGCCTAGTTCTTCAGGTCTTAATATAAAACTAATCGTGCTGAAAGAGGGATTTTACCTTGACATGAATCAAATAGCCAAAGTGGTGAAAGGCATTAATATACCAAGGACATAAAGAACGCAAGTTTAGACTTAGCTCTGAAGTCATCTATTTACTGTGTATTTGGCTTTTTTTCCTTCACAGAATGCATCAAGGCACTGCCGGGACCACATCTCGGAATTCACACCTCTTGCCTGTCTGAAAAGCCCAAGATATAGGAGCAATGACTGCAGCAGTTCCCCAGCAAGAAGGTCTAATTCTCATTCTAAAAAAATGATGTTTACGCACTGGAGGGGCATTGATTATTCAGTACTTCCATCTGTCTTTGGCTATTCAAATAAGCATTGTCGTTCCAGTGCAGGCTACCACTACAGTGGGTCAGGTTTGGAAACATCTGTATGACAGAACACCAACTCAAGCCTTTAAAAACTATACCTTTGTTTATTTCTTTTTTCAGGAAACAAATATGTCACATATTAAACTATACGTGGCTTTTGCTGTCTGAGGTAATGTTCAGACAAACAGGATCAAGAGCTGGAAGTACGAAACCTTCCAGGCCGATAGGCCTCTTTTTATGTTTTGAACTACTGGAGCAATGAACAATCTGCACAGTCTGGTACTGTGAGACTGGTAGCACTAAAATTTCTCTTCATCCTGTGTCAAGACTTTTGAGCATTTATTGCTTCTGTCATCTTTAGTCATTTTCTTTGTTACTTGAAGTGTATAGTTTCAGTCAGTGACCTACATTTTGAGATCAACAGTTTTAATTTTCAGCCAGAAGCGATGACCTCAGTTATCTCCAATGAAAGTCTCCTAAAGCATATTTAGTAAGTGCTGTTTCTGATTTTCCTCTGTCCTTTTTCTTTCTTTGCTCTTTCTATAGAACAAACTGGTGTTTCCTCTGTGCAAATCTGCTTTCAAGAAACACTCTCTAATGTTCACTTCCTTGTAAGTGGCCAAATCAGGGCTATGTATGGTTTGCAGTTAGTTTTCCCCTGTAGAAAGATAGGCATAACAATCCTTGTGTACCTTATGTGCACGCTATATGAAGTCAAGTTGGCTGTTCAATAGGTAGATATCAGTGTTTCTATCTACTCAAAAACTGAATGTAAGGATTTTGCCTCAAATGTCCTTGTGAATTCATCAGAGATGCAGGTAACCAGTATTCCCACTTTTTAACTCTCTGTAACTTTGAAGTATGCATAGTAGAAAATATTATATATTGAGCTTTTTTGTCTTTTTTTTCTTAAAAAAGGCTATTTTTCCAAATAAGCATATTTTACTATCTGGATTCATCCTTTTAATTTTCAGTTGTTTTTAATCTTTTTTTTTTTTAATTATGTGGGTAAATACAAGCTGATTGGTTCAGTAGATACATTACAAAGCATGTAGTACCCAGCCGTTACCTTTTGCAAGCAAACCAGTAGGTGGCACACGGCTATTACTAACAGTTGGAACACAATTATGATAGAATTTAGTTGAACTGCAAAGATTCTGTTTGAAATACTTCCAAGTGTGACAGCCAACTTGTACCTGTTTTCTCTGCTACATATATGTTACCTTGCACTAATTCAACTGTTAGCTGTGTTCTCGTCTTGTTTCTTTAGTCCAGTGTTTTATTTTGGGGTGCAAAACTACCTGAAGGAGTAATCTGATTTCAATCTAGTTTAGCCTGATGTTTATAACCAGTTAATAACCACAGTCATTAAATACTTCTGGGAGGATGTTAGCTAAAAATTCATTGCAATGTGAAAACGAAATATGTGGAGTCAGGGCTGCAGCCTTTATTGGAAGACTTGACCAATATCTTGTTAGTTGTCTGTTTAATGGACAAGGCTGGTGGAGAAAAAACATTTCCCCTTTTTGCATTTAAAAAAGAAAAAGTTGAGACAAAATAATTTACTTGACAATTTACTTTTTAATAAAAGATCAATCAACTTACTAGGAAGTATTCCTCACAATATTCCAAGTGACTTTCCAGTTCAACAATGAAATATTGAAAATGCCCTGGGACAAACAGAGATTGTAAAGTGAGTTGTGAAATTTTCATTATACCAAAGATAGGGGAAGAGGACTTAAAAAGGCTAATGGTGAGCACCACAAATGAAGGTATCTTTAACATTTAACATGTAGCACTTTTAAGTTTCAAAGAATGTCCTCATTGCAGAAACATTTTGAAATACATACATATGTATGTGGGTGTGGGTGTGTGTACATATATACGCCATTGCATACTTGAATGTTGGTCAGTTCAAACCGTCCCCTACATAAAACACTGGTGTATATATTTTAAAAAAAAAGTTAATATGGGTATAAATTTTATACCAGTAGCAGTGACAAATTTCTTGTGTGTAGTTAACAAATTATTTGTAATGTATTTTTTAGAAATCTTAAAATTGCCTTTGCACTGAAATATTTTTCATACTGTAGCTATTTATAAATCTGTTTTACGCATACATTTGTTAACACACCATTTCTATTTTTTTTAAGTATATGTTTTGAAGGCTTTTTTTATACTTATGAGTTTGGGCCACTTAAATTTAGCTTAGAGTGGAGTTGTGGCTGAATGTTAAAATTCTAATGAATGTTAAATTAGAAATATAGGTCTGTTGCTCTGTCAATGTCACCTAAACTATTCATGTTTTGCTGGGATTTGTGATTGCAGCAAGTAGAGTGATATACTTTCTGTGCTGTGCTATTACTGCTAGCTTTTCTATTCTATAAAGCCTCCTGCTTTTTTACTTACTGAGTTCCATCTTTTAGCCTTAAATAAGGAGATTTTTGCTTGATGCTTTCGAAAATGCTGCATTCCTGTTCTGCCTACTAACAAAGCAGTTCATTGCAAACTTCATGTAGACCAGCACTTAGAAATTATCGTCAATGTTATTCAGGCCAAAACACCTACATAAGTGCTTGGGAAAATTTAGTCGACCATGTTCATTTTTTGGAGGAGGAAGAATGCTTGAATTTAAGTGGAAGTTTCTGCTTTGATTTAGCAATACTTTTACCTTTAAAAGTTGGTACTGTTCGTTAAAATAGAACGTTCAATGGAAAATACAAATGACATCAACTCGGTTTCACTTGCTATGTTTTTGCTTCAGTCCCTGTTACTCTTGCCATGCAAACCTAGTCCACTGCAGCAGGTGGTAACTTGGAGTTTCGCTGTAAATGGATCGTAAAATTCAGAGATGAAAAAGTAGAAGTTAGATCAAAATGAATTAGAATGTTTTATTATGGATGGGGCACTGAGAGGAGACAGATTTTTATATATTATAAGAATTAAGGGGGAAAAGTATAAAAATCTATATAACTTCCTAACTCGCCTTGTTTAAATTGTTGCAGCTTTAACAGCGTAATGTCTCCATAACTGCTTCTATAAATGTCTTGAAACTGGTAAGCGCTAACCAAATGTATGTGAAGACTTAGAAAGTATTTCAAGCTTCTCAGCCACTGAAGTCCATATATTTTCTGCAGTGGCTTGTGGCAAAAGACATGGATCTTTTTAATTTTACAATGTACAATAATTGTTTGTTCAGCCACTTAATATAAAAGCTTACAGTTTACTTTCTTGCTTGCATTAGCCTGTCTTGTCCCAACTGGCTTGCAAATATAAAAGTTAAAAATAGCTTAATTGAGCCAACTGCACTACTTTTCTTTTTGGAAGCCAGTGGGATCATTGTGCTCATGCTACTGTCTCTGTTAAAAAAAAAAGCTTTAATGGAAATTTGTGAAAGTATTATGAAAGTGAAAAAGTATGTGATTCTACTTTGCAGAATAATCTAAAAATCAGTTTATATAGCTTTAATTTTTTACCTTATGAAAATTCACAGAATTTTAATATGCGTTGTCTCTGACAAATTCTGTGCTATGTACACGCTGCATTTTAAATGTCCTTTCATGATCTAATGTAAAGTAGAATCTGCGAAAGTGCTGTATGGGGGCTGGGGGGTAGTTTTCTGTGCATTAAACATTTAAGATGTCTGTAGTCATCAGCACCAAATACTGACACTTGTTTTTAATTGTACAATTATAGGTGCATTTATTTGAAAATAAATCAGCCTTCAAATCTAATGTTTAGATTATCCTATACCACTTCATTTATTTGCTTTGAAGAGTCAGTGTGTGAATACATTACTGTAAAGTTTCTTTTCAGTGCTATTTTTAACTTTAATTTCTGTAGATAACCAAATATAACTTGTTTATATTCAGTCACATTTTGGATCCTTATGTAGAATATATAAGCAGGAGACATGGATCTGCTTGCAATAAATATAAACATTCAAGACTGGTTTAAGTTTGCTCACGAGTAATTAAAACAATTCAAGTATGAATATGAAATGATTTCATATTAGTCTGTAATAAAATGTAAGTAGAGAACAGAAAATGGATTGAGTGTCTGACTCTGTTATTGAATATGCTTGTAGTCGCATTTATTTTCAGAGACTACCCATAGCCTGTCAGAGAAGACCAGAAGATGAACGGTGTGAGGGGGGTGTTGCAAAGCTAGCACAACTCAGTACCAGGAGACTACTACCAGGTACCAGGTACTACTCAGTCTAGGAGAGCTTTGCTCCTGCCACATAGATTGGGTAGGTGCTGAAGCTCTTTACAAACTAAGCTAGTAGGCTACGCATGAGGAGATCTTTATTTCCTTACAGTTCTGCTGTCCTGGGTGCCCTGAGCTAGTTCACCTTTCTCTTGCAATGTTGGCAGTTTAAAGAAACAGAATTAAAGGCAAAAACAATCTGCTTTGCCATCCGAGTTGGTAGCGGTGTTCTTACAAAATAGACTGACTGCACAGAAAACATAATTTTCTTTTGGTTGGTGGTACAGTATGATGGGAGAGTGCCTGTACTTTCAAAACCATTACAGATTATGCCAGCAAATGTATTCGTGCAGTCAGACAGAAGCTATCCTAGAGTGCTTCTACAAAGCGGTTCAGAGCACTGGGTTAGGTGCCTCTCTCTTTCTTGGTGCTTAGGCACATTGTTTGTATATTGCTTTCTCAGTTCCCATAATAAAGATTTTAGAGTAATGATTTTGCACATATATGAACTTTTTATCAAACAATATGCAAGCATATTTACCCATCTCCCTTCTGTTCATCAAGAAATTTTGTTGTTTTTTTTTCTACTGAGTGAGCTTCTAGGTAAGGTAGTTTGAGGGAGAAAGGTAAATATGGAAGATGTTTTTTCCCGTTCTTCATGTAATGAAGAAAAAATCTACAAATTGCCATTAGATAAATAGTAAATGGAAAAGAATGTGATGCGTATGGATTTCAGGAGGAACACAGTAGAAAGAGGAACAAATTACCTTGAAAGTAGCCAGCTTTCTATTTTGCATATAAAAATGTATAATTGTTTAAAGGAAAAAGAACAGAAAGGGATTTCTGAACAGTATTAATTCTAAATTGAATACCATATGTTTTCCTTTAGCTCTTTAAATGATGCACTTTTAGTAAGTTACATTGTAAATTACTTTAAAACTGTTTCTTCTGTTCTACAATGAGCCTACAATTTTTCCTGCAATATATGCAATACTGCTCAATAAAATGTTTGAAGAGGTTGATTTTGATATGAAGTGAAATAGGTTGGAGACAGACTGAAATTTCATGGTTTTGCTTTATGAATATGCTTTATGAATATTCTGATTTCCTCAGCTGGTGCTCAACAGGAAGTTAAAAATAATTTTTGAGCGTTCTAATACAGCCTTGTTGTTTTGTGTTTCCATTACGTATACTTACAGGTCCTTTCATTTTAATTTCATTCAAATGCTAAAGCAAAAACCATGTCCATTCATAGGTTCCATTTGCACTGTGAAATGGTAAGATAGGGATAAGAACAAAAACAGCCATTAACCCCTTTCTTTGTACAGAACAGTTTATAAGTTGCCTAATGTCCCCCACATATGTTTGGATGTGTTTTATCTGAAAATTACAGTATTTCAGTTCTTTTTTTTAACTGATGAGTCTGCAGTAAAGTAATAGTGGTGACTTTTAATAATTTAAGTCTTTATTTTTCAGTTAAAGGAGACAAATAGGACTAGTATTAAATTTTCAACCACCCAAAGGTTTGTTGTTGTTTTCTATTATTTATTTCAGTTAAGAAACCTCCTGGTGCGTTAAGCTTTTAAAAATATTTAGGATGCAGTGTCCTTTTAGGTTCACAGGCTCACTGTTCAGATTATACCAGGAAGAGCTGTTAGCATCCAGTTTCCATACTTAATGGGTGAAAAACAGAATATGCTTCTTGTTCCTAATGAGGGAAGCAATGCTAGTTGTTGTTCAAAAAGCACATCAACACTCACCTTGAGATTATAAATGTACTTTGTAAAGATGCTTGACACTGAAATGTTAATGTCAAAACCACTGCCAGATCTGAAAGCTAATGTGATCTAGCAATTCAATAAATACTGAGCTTTAGAAAAGAAGGAAAAAAAGTCCTGGATTCATTTAACAGCATCAAGTGCTATGCTGACTTTCATTTCAGAAAATGCTTCCAACCCAGTAGCAGGAATATTCTTCCAGGAATTGTTGAGCAGCTTGCCTCTAAGGTGATTATAAATTGCATAGCTAGAGAGAGTTGTCAGTATTAATTAGGTTGAATTCTAACTGTATTCCCAGCTATGAATAGGGATTGTGTTCTCTTATTCTGATAAAATTAGAGCTCAGAAAGAGAAACTTTGTCTTGTCAGGGACTTCAGGCACAAGACCAAAGCTTAACCCTGATGCAGTGATGCAGCTCAGTAACTACTGGGATTCACTTGGTTTTAAAGTGGCTCAACTTAGAAAGTCCAAAATATGTAGTAGTTTAGCCTAAAAGACCAGAAGCATCTTGAAAACTTAAGCTGTGGTTTGTGAAATGATTGCACCAGGTATTTGTGTGTCATTGTACTGAAGGGGACTGGTCCAGCTGCAAAAAAAGCTGAAGATCCCTCCTTTGTAGATTGTATGGCAATGCAGCGAGTCAGGAGGTCCCAAAGCGGAGGATTTGGAATCCACCTTGCTCCAAGGCTCTGGACTTCATTTACAGATCTACATTTACAGATACATTCATTCAAACTTACCTCATCCTGACGCAGTTTAACTACACTTACAATGTATACACACTGGTAAAATGCTTAGGACATATTAGGATAGGTGTTTCCTCAAACACAAAACATGCGGACACTCTTACTCTCTATAACTGAGAATTGTCCTTTCTAAAGCATTTGATTAGTGTTTTGAACTTCAGTGCCCGCTGAATTCTTGTTCTCCCTTTAAGTAAGAAAGGGGACACATATTTTTACATCTCCCTTTCTTGCACTCTTTTCCAGTGTCTGACGTGCTGGGGTACAGGAAACCATTCCTTCCACATTTGAGCAAAGCCTAATCCAGTACGTGGTAATGAGAAAGACAGAGATCTTTTGTCTCTTTTCATCTGCCTCAGAGGAGCATTCAGGTCACTTCTATCCAAAAATACTTGGCCGTGCACACACCACAAGAGAAAGGAGGAGAGGGAGGCTCCTTTCCACGCCTCCGTCTCTTTCTCTTCACAGTCTCTCCAGTGCAATGAACCCCTGCTACAAGCTCTGTGTTGGATCCTCACTGGGGGAGATACCAGCTGGGGAGTGCTTTGTGAGAGGGCGCTTTCCCACGGGAATCCCACGTGGGAGGTGGTCGCTCTCTTCTCTTCCTCCTCATCCAGCCCTGTTGCTTTCCCAGGTCTCTGAGCACATTCAGACTCAACCTCCATCCAGCCTTTCCTCTGCTAAAATTGTACGTGTTTTGGAAACAAACCCTCTCCCTACAGCATCCATGTATGTTAGTTCACAGAATCATAGAATCGCAGAACCATTAAGGTTGGAAGAGCCCTCCAAGATCACCTGGTCCAGCCATCCCCCTACCACCAATGTCACCCACTGAACCATGTCCCTAAGCACCACGTCCAACCTCTCCTTGAACACCCCCAGGGACGGTGACTCCACCACCTCCCTGGGCAACCCGTCCCAGTGCCTGACTGCTCTTTCTGAGCAGAAATGGCTCCTCATTTCTGACCTGAACCTCCCCAGTGCAACTTGAGGCCATTCCTTCCAGTCCTATCCCTAGTTACCTGTGAGAAGAGGCCGACCCCCAGCTCCCCACACCTTCAAGAGGATCTGTGGTCTGATGGGACTTTTTCAATTGTTTTTGTTATTAAAAGTTGTAATTTTAAGGTATTGGGAAAAGGGGATTTTTAACCCATTGAATTTACTGCAAACTACCCATATCCTAGAATTTTGGCAACATGGAAAGGCAATGGGTATTTAAATTCTCCCACACACCCATGGAAATTCCTGTCCATACCTGAAAGATGCATTTCCCTCGTGCTGTTCTTGTTCTGCATCGATCATGGTGGTATCCTCCAGCAAACTTTTGGCAACATGTCACTCTCCTTAGCCTATCTGAATAATACCCGCACACTCAGCTTTGGTATCTGTTATTTCCAGATGTAACTCATGAGAACCATCTGCCAATTCTTTATTTCCAAATATGTATGAACATTAAAATACAGAAAGCTGTGAGAATATCTTAATTTTACTGGCAGCTAATGTGCTCATCCAAGAAATCTCCTCCCTTACCCCTTGTTTAAGAGCTGCTGCTATTTTAGAGCAGTAAATGATTGTTTTTTAGAAGGTATTCTTGTTTTTCATAAGGTTAATATCTAACCACCCCATTAACTTTTTAACTGCTTTGTTTTATGAAGATTTACGTTCCCCTTGCTTTTCACACTTAACAGTTCTGATTTATCGTAACAATTTTACCCAGGTATTGAGCCAAGGCAGCATGGTAGGAGTTGTGCTGACTTAGGGAGGAAAGTGGATGTTGGGCAAAAGCCCATGCAGCTGCTGCCAGGCACTACAAATGCTGTGACACTCTTGTCACTCTCCTGTCTTCTCATCGTCTGTGTGCGGACACTACAGATGCTATATTAAAATGTGTTGGCTTGGGAGTTGAGGAAGTATTACAGTAGCCTGAAAATAAATTTCCGTTACACAGAGGTCACTCGTCTTCTCACGTGGATTGACCTGTCAATCTGACGTCTGGCCATTTGACCATTTGCCTGCGATTCATCTTTTACACGACCATTTCACAGACATGTCATCTTTCTGTCGTGTTACACCGCTCTTCTCATAGGGCTCACGGCTGCAAATCCAATTTATTCTCTACCACCACACTGGATGCAGTCAAAACTAACATGCTGTTCTTTACTGGCATTTCTAAAGAAATTCCATGCTTTTGTCCAGCCCCTTGCAACTTAATTCCTTAACTATCAGTCTTTGTTTCAGGCGTTTCATGGTGCACAGTCCAAAACTCTGATCCACAGTTTGCGTTTCCCGCAGAAGAGAACTTTGACATCCCTTCCTGACACATTGCAGCCCAGAGCACACCGTGTTTCCAGTCCCATGCAGATACCTGAGCTCCCCACAGAGCCAGCAGAAGATTCTCTGTTGGATGGCACGCTAAGAACAGCTGCAGATTGGTGACCACGACATTCAGCTCAAGTCCTTCAGTAGGTATTTCATTTGTTTGTTAGACATTAAAAGCGTATTTACTGTCCAAATATAAGCAACAGTACTGAATGCAACCACAGTGAACTCTGTTAAGGATTCCAGTTATTTTTGAAACTCTTGGAAAAGCCAGGAAAAATATTAACTAGGAGGGAGAGAAAACGTACACAGCATAGGATGTTTCACATCCATGTCCAAGAAAAAAAAAAGGCAAAATACTCTCAATACCTTCTGTCATTCTGATACTGCAGAAATAGAAACATGCAAGTTCCAAACATGAAAGGTAAAAGTAGGATCTGGGGCTCCTGCACACGCCAGGCTTGCAACCCCATCCTCCCACATGACTTCTGTTGTTTGCAGCCGTGTCCCCAATACACAGATTAGGACTAATCTTATTTAGATGCCAAGGTGTGGACGTTGCAGCCTGAGGCAGGAGGGGTTTGTAGGCCCTAAGCATCTTTAGCGTCACAGGACTCCAGGCCGGGAATCTTCTCACTTCCCTTCAGATGTACTCAGCGTGCCAGCTTACAGACAGATCTCCCAGTCCGCCCAGCACCTTTCGTGGATGTGGGATGGCTAACGAGGGGCCTGGCCTGACTCTCGTAACCCTGAAAGGAAGGAAGGGAGGAGAGGAAAGGGAATCATTTGCTCTGCACGTCACAGATGCTTTACAGGCACCAGAAGCTGGAAGAATCTGATACTGTGCCAGCCCCTGAGGAAAACAACAGGACAGATTTTCCACGGCCACTTCCAGCGGGATCTTGCTAGAAATCTCACCTATTTGCAGGATCAAGGCAGAGGAGATGCTTGCCCGTGCCTGTGGGGAGCCACTTTGTGCCATGTGCGGGGTGCTGGGATTGTGGAGCTCGAGGAAAGGAGCGCCTGGAAATGAAGAGACTTCCTCTGCATTAGCTATAGTGAGGGGTCCACAGTTTCCCTTGGTCCCTGGTCCCATTGCTACAGATTTCCTAGGGCTTCCCAATAGACAGGTCCAACCACAGGATTCCCCCATTTCAGCTAATTCCCTGGAAATAGGTAGTTTTCGTCCTGGTTTACTCATTTCTCTTACACCTTATAAGATTGAAGTGTATCTTCGCTATTGCTAGTGCCCGCCTTCCTAGCTGGTACAGCAGCGAGCTGGGAGCCCGCGTCTCCAGCTGGGAGCCTAACCAAGCTGAATTTAAATGAGGATTTCAGTTTTGCTCCAGGGCCAGGTAAAAAGTCTCCCGTTTCACCATCTGTTTTGTAAAGCCCAAGCACGTGCGCTGCTTTTTGATCTAAACCAGTCCAGGAAGGGCATCAAAGAGCAGTTGGTGTGCACATTTCTCTTTCCTTGTAGCTAATTAGATTTTGTCTTAGTCAATGTGCACATTTGAGTGACCTGTGCATTGGATTCCTCCACAAACCAGCTCCTTTCGATGCAATCCCATTTCTTATGGCACTCGTCCTGGGTTTCACTAAGCACTCCGATTGGCACCAGAGCATCTCAGTGACACAAAAGGATCATCCAGCCGAACCTTCAGCTCTGCTCTTTAGATAAAATCTCACTTACTACAGGCTAAAAGGACACCTATAGGCTACTCTGGTTATTCTACGTCATCCAGCTCAAATATTCAGCCACTGAATATGCCTGAAACCAAGAGTTTTTCTATTATTTATGGAGAAGCTGCTGTTATTTTTAGTGGGTTCTTCGGATTTTTATTAAGGTAAATATTTCATACCAGAGGAGGAGGAATTTCTAGATATACTTTAAACCATCAGAAAGCAGTGTGTGATTGTGCAGTGTCCCCTGAGCCCATGAGTCATGTTTGTTAATGTTTGCAGTGCAGCGAGAAGACAGGCGAGGTTTTTTGGGAACACATTTTGCTCACATCTTGCACAAACATGGAATTTTTGCAGCCTACCAATGGGATTCTCTACAGTCTGCTCTCCATCTTTTCCCACTTCAGTCGCACTTCAGTGATATTAGCTGCGAATAAATCATTCAGCCCAGTGCTTTGCTGTACATGTCTCAGTCGCTATAATTCTCTTTTCAAACTGCCTCTTTTTAAATGAAATTTATTCTCCATCATTCACTATGCATTGCCTTTACTATAAAAAAGAGAATTATTATCAGTCTATCTAAAAAATATTTTGAATTTCCTTTTCTCTTTGGACAATTATGGCTATTTTATTTTCAGAAGGTTTCAAAAATCTTCCTAACAGAGCTTGAAGAACTTTTCTAAATAACTAAAAGCTTTGAAGCCTACTTTTCTGCATATTTTTCTCGGCAGATTACTAAGAACTTAGAGATGCTGATCCCATACAGGACATAGCTCCTATGATAAAGAAAGCCTTCAGATACATGGTGGACACAATTCACATAACCTCTTCCTGACAACCAACCTGTTGTCATTTTGCAGCCGGCCCAGACATCGTAGCTGGTAGAAACAGCTCGTATTAAGAGAACGTCTTCCTGTAGCATCTTGGTTAATTCTTCTTTCTCCTGAAGCACACGTGTAGAGTCACAGTACAGGGCACGTAACAGCAATTCCACATTCATACACCTTGGTATATGTCCTCCTTACAATTTGAAGTAAACCAAGTAAACCTATATTTCACGGTGTTCTGGATAAATTTAGCAACAGGCACCGGCACTAAGCCGGGAGAAGCTAATGCCTGAGCCAAAGCCCGTCCACTGAAAACGGTCATCTGTCTTCCCCACCCTCACTCCCAAAGCACAGCTGCAACAGCAAGTCTCAAACACCTCACTGAATTTGTCCTTTCATTGCCTATGATGTCTGTGCAACAGCATGTCCGGCACCGCAGCATTTATTAGGTCCTTCGGGGCTTTCTCATCCCAGCTTTTGTTTGAGCTGAGAAATTTCAGAAAATCAGCGAAACCGCCCCAGTGTTTATTGATAGCACTTTCAAATTGCCAGGGCACAAGAAACACAACATACTGCATTTGAAGAAGCTCAGTGGTACAGTTTTTGCCTAAGCCGTAAGACTTGATTGTTTTGCAGCTCTTGGGAGTCCCAAGCCACTCCTTTTATTTAGGATGGATATCTTAACCTCATTCCAACCCACTCTCACCTTCAACTGTTGTAATGTAAAAGCACAGATTTGCTTCAGAGGCTTACTTTATTAATGTCTTCAGAACTCCTAAATGGCACCTGTTCTTGACATTTGCTTGAAAGTTAACTGCTTCCCTGATGAAATCCATCCTAGCTTCTTGGCACAGCCAGAACCAAGAGTATATATGGAATATAGCATCCTTATTCAAAGCCAATGTTATATTGATAAGTATATTTTATTTAATGCAGAACAAACAATATTTGAGAGGAAACAAACGAAAGACTATTCATAATGAAATAAATTTCTTCCACAAGTTCTCATACTACTAGCCTGTACCACTGTACCGTCTTTTGAGCAAAGATTTCTGCAGAAATCCCGCTAAATCAAAAAGCACTCAGTCTTCTTGTCTGACCTAGTACTTGAAACCCTAAGTCAGTCCCTAGGCTCTGATGTGAGACACAATCAGCATGGGGGACCACAGAAGTGATGTCTCCTCTCTCCTCTGCAGACTCTCTTTTCAGAGCTGTTTTGGGCAGTATCTCCAAGTTAAGGTGTCCTCTCTCTGCTCTTTCATGTCATTTTTAGCAGGCCCTTTTCCCTGGTCAACCAGCCAGATATTTTTCACCAACACTGAAGACGTCCTTGTGAGGTACTGAGAGAAAAAAAATATATGGTGATTTATCCGAATCTCTCTCCAGAATCCCCCATCTCACAGTCGGGGTAGCAGGGTCAGAGGCTTAGAGGCAGCAGCGGGGTTACTCAGTCCTGTGGCACACTGCAATTCGGAGTGTCCCCCGGCAAACAGAGTCTCCTGTGGCCGCCGTGAAGGCCACTTGATCACCTTCTCTCATCTCCGCCTCCATTAACCCGCAGGTCACCACAGCGCCCAGCCCAACGCACAGCGCCCAGCCGGGGCAGGGCTCCCGCAGGTGACAGCTGCTTTCCTATAGCCACAGACTTCACCTCACGGGGCCGGCTGTGAGCGCCCCAAAGCCGGCCTCTCCTCGCTGAGGGTGACCCCGTACCTCGCCTCAATGCCCCCAGAGAAACTTCTCGTCCCCCCTTCCCCAAAAAATCCCCGAGGGACCCGGCGGGGGCGGGCGCCTCAGTCCCAACGGCGACGGGCGGGAAGCGGCTCCCAGCGGCCGCCGCCTCTCCCCTCCCTCCGGTGCCCGCCGGGCTCCCTCCCCGGCCCCTCTCAGCTTGAGGGACGAGGGAAGGAGAGAACCGAGCGCTGCAGGTGCTCGGGGGGATGGCGGCCGGCGGGCAGGAGGCGGACAAAGGGCGGCCCCCGGCAGCACGCACGGCGGGGCGCTGACAAAAGGCAGCCGCCGGCCCCCCGCTACCCACCCGGCCGCGGGCGGGGCCCCGCGGCGCCTCCCTCCTTCCCTCCCGGCTCTGCCTTCTTCTCTCCCACTCGCCCGGGCGAGCTCCGGAGCGCCGGCGGCAGCGGCCACCGGGTCCTGGGGCAGGGCGCCGAGGTGAGTGGGGGCCCCCCGCCCGCCCGCCGCCTCCGGCGGAGCGCCACCATTTTGTGGGGGGCGGCGGCGGCGGCCGCGGGGCTGAGGTGGGCGCCGCGGGGCTGGGTCTTGTCCCGGGGGGGTCGCCCCGCATCTCCCCTTCTCTTCTCTTTCCCCCTCGGTTTCGGTGGCGGCGGTAGGTTTGGGGTGCGAGGAGAGGAAGCGAAACAAAGGCGAGCGCGGTGACCTGCGTGGAAATAAACGGATAATAGGCTGAGGGATGCGGTGGGCGCTGCGGGATGCTGAGCCAGCGCCTCGGGGGCTGTCCCGCCTCAGCCTCCTCTACCCCGGGCTTCCCAGCAAGGCGGGTGCCCTGGGTTTTGCAGGAAGCATCCCTAAAGTGGAGACAAAGCCGGCGCTGGAGTGAAGATGTTTCAAACGGGCGGGCTCGGCGGCAGGCGTCCCCCGCAGCGGCTGGGCAGGCGGGCTGCAGGATGGGAATGAGCCGCGTGTGCTGCTTATTTACTTCCACCAGGGCTAGGCTATCAAAATAAACGAGCCACTTGTGGTGTTTGTAGACTCGGGTTTTTCCCCCCTGACCTCTGCTTCTTCTTGTGTCTGCAAGAGGAAGGAGGCTCAAGTGTTTGCAATCCAAAAGTCAGAAAGAAAGATGTGTTTAAAGATTTTTTTTTTCCCCTGAAAGCCTTACAAAAGAGTGTAAAACTCTTACCTTGATAGCCCTGACTATCTTGCCTCTTGCAATCCTTTTATTTCATTTTTAAAAGTGATCTTCTGATTTCAGAAGGACCGAGAATGCAAACAGCAAAGGCTTGGAAAGCAAATAAAAAGAAACCAAATACATGTATTTCCTGAAAGACCTCCTCCAGCTCGCCTTTTTATGATGGTCTTCGACTGCTTTTTGGGGTGTGTCAGCACACATACAGCCTTCCTGCAGCGGGGAGTGGAGCAATCAACATAACCTTCAGTATCGGGGTCTCAGCTTTTAAATGTGCTCACTGAGCACAGGTTGGTTAGCATGGTGAAAAACAAAGAATACAACATTAAACGCAAATGGACATCTGTTTAAAAATGTCATGCAAGTAGGAAGGGAAAGGCAAAAAATTGTTTCAGACCACAATTCAGGAGGGTACTAGAATGCGCTCCTGATAAAAGTTGTAGGGTAGAGGACTGAGCACTCTCTTAGCACTTGTCGGTGTCACGGGTAATTTCTTGTGGTTCAGGCCTGGCTGCTAGCACACAACTCACTTCTCTGCCCTGATCCCTTCTGTAGGGAAATTGGGGCACATCCACGCAACTTTTTTCTGTTGAACTTGGAAATTCTTGTGCTTCAGGGGGTTTCCAGAAGTGACAAGTTTCACTGATTCAGGACCGGACTATACAGAAGTAGTTACAGAGGTTGCGTGGAAAAGCTTTATTTGTTTGTTTTATGACAAAATATCTGTCAAGTCAGTCCTGAAGGTAACCACCTGTGTGCGCTGCTGGGGCTCTGCAGGAGGTTCGAAACAGCCACCGGCTTAATCATCCTAAAATGTACACTTACTTAAAATTCTTAATTCAGTGCCCCTTTCAGGATGAAAGTTGTAGTCGATTGCCATTTCTAACAAAATTACCCTGCTGGGTAAATCTATAAGAACTTCATTAGGAAGCATTCAGCATGGTTACTCAACAGCAAATTAAATCCCAGATAGATCAGAAGGAAGCCTACTGCTCCTTTCCTAAAGGGTCTCCTTTGTCTTGCACGGCTGCTCAGCAAATTGCGGCAGGGGAGGTTTCGTGAGACTTGGCAAACCTCAGCTGGGCGGGTTACAGTAAAAGGCTGAGCGCTGCAGCTACGGGGCTCGGGATTTTTTTTATGGGATATTGCAAAATGCTTTTGACCTCTGCCACGCAGGGGTCGGGAAGGAGGAGGAAGAGAAGGGACTCGTGGAGCAGTTCTGTGATGAGCCCTTTGAAAATGGACACCTCGTACGCGTTTGTCGGCGGGTCCGTGGGATGAGGTGACCCAAGCCATCCCTCAGGGACCGCTGGCCTCCAAGCTGGGGAGGGCGCAGGCGTGCTGCGCTATGTGGTCGCTGACCAAAGGCGCTGTCCCAGGAGCTTTGTACGGAGAGAGGTCTTTGACATTCCAAACACTGACGTTCCAGAGCTTGTTTCCATGATAAATAAGTGCAAAATAAACAGAACATGCCATGTATTTACTGACGTATGGAAAGTAGTGTCTATTTTGTTTGTTTCAGCCAAGTTACCCGAGGAGTTAGGGTTTGCGTGCTTGGCCTCGGGCACCTCCGAGTCAAAGGAAAGCCTTTGCACAGGGTAGCTTTGTGATGATGGCAGCGTCTTGCACGTGCAGGATTAACACGTTGGTGTGTCAGAAATTCAGGCTTCTCATGAGAACAGGTCTCACAAGGAGAGATTTGTCGGCGTTTAAAATACGGGGTGAAGCACCCAGCTGCCTCACTCTGCACCAAGTGCTGCGGAGCTCTCTCAGCATCTCTTGTGTGTCAGGCTTATTTTAAAAATGAGGCATAGCTTGTCATTCCCTGGGGTTTTGAGGAAAAATCTCGGAAATGTGATCCAAGTGGAAACAGATACAGACGAGCAGCTCTGAAGGGACGTCAGCTGCTCTCCGTTGTGTTTCAGAGTCTTGACGCGTCACGCCATGTTCGGGCCGGTGTGGTTAGCTGGCTTCTAAGGGATGGGACGAGCAACGAGTGGCAACGACAACTTTGCAGCGTGGGGGCAGGAGGAGAAGAAATGTAGATGCCTAATTCTGAAAGCTCAGTTTTCAGGAACGTAGGTGGCTTGGTGGGAGTTCTAAAGACTAAGGAAAAAATGGTTTTGCTAATAATGATCTCTAGGCAACAAGAACCCCATAAGGTGGTGCTTTTCTCACATTCACATTAATGTTGCTCAGAGTCTGATCTTCATTGTTTGTGTTCACTGAAAATGGAGGTCTGTCACCTTCACGGACGTGAAGTTTGCACAAAACGGACAGCAAGACGCTTCACGGGCCCGGTATCTTACTAAACTTGAGGGCCTTTGTTTTTTCCTGTGATGGACAGAAGTGGAAATGCCTCTTGTATCACGTCCAGACTTCTGAGGGACTTGAGATATGGTTCACGTGAGGACGCTTGCAGCTGGTGGGGGGGAAGTTCCAGCTTTGACCACGTTTCATGTCACACTTGCAAGAAGCTCTTCCCTTGCCCTCGCGCTCTGCTGTGAGGGTCTGGGACCAGCACAGCATCTACTGGAGCCTGTAGCTCTGGAAATGGAAGCAAAAATTGACAGTTTATGTGATATTACTCTGTCACGTACCTGCAGGGTGCTGTAGGGATGATGTGATGTGTGTTTATCTGCTCCTTCCTTTTGTTAGCTCTTTTAAAATCCGATACACGATTCTGGGTTAACTAACAAAAGATAAAATGTTCTTGTGTGGCTGCCCCAAGAGGAGGAAGAAAGACAGCTGAGGGACTTCCAGTTAAACTTGTGAGTGTTCCTCAAAAGAGAAATGGTTGCCTGTAAGATGAAAAATTGAATTAATGAGAGAGCATTTCTCTTATTAAATGCGTTTGATTTTCTTCTTCCTTTGAAGAGGCCTCAGTTTAGTGCTTGCTAAATAGTCTTGCAGTTTCTTTGAAACTGGCGTTTCCTACATAAGTCCACTGATGATTTCTAATGCTTCGTGGAAGCCTTTTAAATAAAAAATGAGAACGTTTATCTTGAAGGACTTCTTAGTACCCAATTTAAATGTTGATCACAGTAAAGCTCCAAATGAAAAATACATTAATCTTTAAATTGATTTTCTTTTAAAAACACGTAAGGGTATTCTGCAGGCCCTGGAGATAGAGAGGAGAATGGCTGGGGTTTTGATGCTATTGCTCTTTTCCTCCTCTTTCTGAGCAAAATGCGGAAGGACTTGGGAAGGGCATGAGTAGGAATACAGTATCTGCATTGGCAGAACTTGAGTAGTTTAAAAGGCATTAATAAAATCCCATCAATGAAATCTGGGGAATTTTGAAGGGCCATGAGTCAAGTGGGTTCTTAACATGGGCATCTCAGTTTAATGTCTGAATTTAGGTGGGAGGCATCTAGGCTGTAATCTAAATGTACCTCATGTGTTTTGCAGTTTCCCTGTGTATGGTGCAAAGGGAAGAGCGACCGGCTGGTGCCGCAAAGCACAGAAACTGTAGGGACTGCTGCATCCCAAATACATCAACTTAAAATAGTATTCTCATCAGAACAGTATTGTGTAGGTTTAAATACCGTTCCTTGTATTTGAATCCATTCTGAAATAAAGACACCTGACTTAGACCCGTGCAGACATTGGTGTCCTCTTCAGTGCAGTTTTGGGGCAGAGACCCCCAAGATGTACTGATGGGCTCCCACTGCTTCAGCGGGGCTTCCCCCTCTGTTGATGTGGTTGCACGGACTGTGTTTAAGGCTGCTTGTTCAGGTCAGATAACATATTAAACAGTTTAAGAGCGTTGGAACGAAGCATCATCGTGTTTATGGAAAACTAGGGTGTGAAATCTCAGTAGGTGCTAAAATAGGACCAGTTTTGCCCGCATATTTTTTTCCCTAGGGACTTAAACAAAGCAATGATGAAGGTGTGGTAAAACACGGCAGGGATTAAACCTGGCGTGAGGTAATTCACAGGATAATCTGAAAATATCAGAGATACGGTCTTCAAAGAGAAATATATTTAAATGTCCATGATATGCCTGCCTGGAAATACTGCCCTGCCTAAATACCCAGTGAAATAGGTAAAGAAATCCCACCAAATAGCAGCAGCAGCAGCAGTAATCTAGTAAGAGAGACTGGACTGGGACCAGCAGGGGCACTGGGAAGAGCCCAGCGCAGCCTGGTTTGGTGAGCAGAGGTGTGCGAGGCAGATTTAACTGTCCCGGTGACGTGGCTGCAGACTATGGATGCGAGTCTGTGAGGCAGCTGGATGCCTTATGTCACCGGGCTACACCTGAAGGTAATTATTAACTGCTGCCTTTGTGGTGGTGTCCTTGAATTCAACGGGGATTTTGGATGGGAAACAAATTCGGTGAAGTGTGTGGGGGCAGGGGGATAAGTGAGTGGGAGGGTGGCGAGCCCTACCCAGCGTTCACTCAGAAGCTGGCCCCCGTCACGGGGGTAGCACAGAGCTTTTTACACGGGGTTCACGGTGCCCAGCACACCCGCCGTGGTCCTGGAGACAGTGTCCTTCCCAGCCTACAGCACGTGGCAGAGCTGTACCAGAGCTCTGCCTTTTTTGTACAGCAGGAGGAAACCACCGTGTCCACCAGATGGACTCTGCCAGGCCCCGGGTGTTGCTGTGTGCGCTTTTATTTTTTTTTCTTTTCTTTTCTTTTTTTTTTTTTTTTTCCAAAAAGTATGGAAAACATATGTAGTGATTACAGTGATTATGCCCTCTCATACATTTCCCAGCTTTTTGACGCGTGGTCCTGAGCTGTTGGCTGAAAAAGTTCACGTTACTGCTCTTAAAATCAAGAAAATGAGAGGGTCAGGAAACCTAATTAAATGAGAATTAAGGTCAGAAATGTGTGTCTCTCGCTGCATGTTTCAATATAATTATTTCTGGTGATCTTTGGGCGTTTCCATTCCTAAGGAAAGGCAATAAATGAGAATTTTATTCGCAGAGTAATTTGCTGATCACTCAAGCGTAGATCCACACGCATTTTGGTTCACCTTTCATAGGAGTGGGGGGAAAATCCACTGCAACTTTGAGATTTTTTTCTCTTTCAGAGCAGATTCTCACTTTCTAGGGGGGAAAAAAAGAAGTTCAGGACCAGAAAACTTCAACCTCTGCTAAGTGGCTTTAAGAAGAGAAATCTATTTCGTGTCTCATGGGTAATTGAAAGAAATCCCACAGAACTGAAATAAAAATCTGTTGAAGTGCTGTGAAGTATTTCTTTCTTTAAAACGCTGGTGTGCATGCTGCTTCATTACATGTGTGCACACTTTTTCCCAGTTGCATATAGCACATCAAACACTTGCAGAAGTAGATGCAGCGTAAAAGTAAATACTGTTATTTACAAGCAGTGTGTGCTTTAGTGCAGCTGTACCAAAACCAAACAGTTTGCTGCTGCCTGTGTGAAAACAAGGATGCGTGTGCGGGGCGCGTAAGGCTAGGCAGCTGCAGAAGAACTCAAGCAATTTGCTTTTAACTGCATTACCAGACCCCTGACAAATGTTGCAAAGCCTCTGAAGTCTGGAAACGGGAAAAGGGAAAATTGTAGCTACTGTGCCACTGGGTAGAAGTAAAAGGAAATGGCTGTCTTTGAACTGGTAAGAAGATGATGCACCTTGCACTAATATTTAAAGCACAGTGATTTAACAGGAATTCCTCTGTCCTGTCGAAGAAATGTAATGAGAGACAGAGATGCTACACAGTCCTTGGGCAATTCCTGGTAAAAGAGTTGCTAAATGATGTGAGGTTGGTTCTTTTTGTTTATTTTTAAACAGACAGCAGAACTCTTATATCAAGCTGCCTTTTGATGGAGTTGACTTTCTTCAGGACTATAAAGCTGTCAGCTTTAAATGCAATGTAGAGGATCTCTGCATGTATCCTGGTTAGTATCTGTGGTCCAGAGGGATGTTTGCACTAGAGCAGTTAGAAATAGACCTATCCTAGAAACACGAGGTTTTGGAACAAGTGGAGATCATGCATCCAGAAAGCATTACATTTACCTGGAGAGATGTACATCTCCCCCACGTGGGCTTGGTGTTTTCTAGGTATGCTCGGAAAAGTTTGTTGCGGCTCAGTGGTTTGGGGCCTTTTTTTTCAGTGTACCCTCTGGAGGAGAGGGGAATCCACCGGCGTGGATGAGGTGTAATTTCCAGAAGAAATCACGCTCTGCCAGCACTTTGCAGAATTCCCAAACACAGATCAGCAATCGTAAGTGTTTGGCAAGCTGAGGCAGTCGCTGTCGATTTATCTGCAACTTCAGGAAGGGGAGATTTTCCTTTGCGTAGAAGAGGAAAAACACGGAGGTTCCCTGGCATTTGTGTATGCAAATTTAGCAACCTGCAGGTGTTTCGGCGCAGCTCCTCCCTTACCTGCGGGCACAAATCAGGCTGGTGATGAGCTCTGGCCAGGCTCGGGGCACTGCTGCCACTCGCTCCTGCTCAGGAAGGGCAGCATCCAAGGCCCCGGGCGCTCGGTCAGAAGCCAAACCAAACCAGTCTGTGCTATCGCTCCTTCCTGCCACGCTTCCAGTGTCAAGGCTTCCTTCAGTTAATGTGTTTATTAACATTTCTAACAGTAACTTCAGTTCCCCGTACTGTGGGAAGCGTTACATCATTTATAATCCCTGTGTTGTTTTGCTTTTTGACAGCTCGTGTTCTTTCACCTAGTTAAATTGGGTTTCAGAGGGTGTTTTAAAGACAAATACTGACTTGTTCTGCTGAAAATACAGAAGGATATTTATATTTTTGCCTTTATACAATTGATGCTAAGATTACATGTAATTTATTTTTGTATATTGTTTTTTTGTGTGTCTGATTGGCTCACAGACCTATAATATAAGCATTTTGAGAAGCTACGGGGGTCTCTTGAGGTTTTTATTTGGATACATATCATGAATAGCTATTATTTACTAATGTGACACCACATATGGTTATTATAAACCTCCTATTTCTTGTTTTCTTCAAATAAAATCAAAAGTACCAGTAATCTGTACATGACTGTCAAATGTTTGAGGATTTCCTTTTAAGTGGGTAGGGTTTCGGTTTTTTTGTCACTTCTTGCTGCAAATGATTTTCTGTTTGTTTTCAAATTACAGAAATCAACTCACAGCCTTTTCATGTCTGACTACTGGTATTGGAGGTTGGTCCCGTGCAAAGAAACTGGAAGCTGCAACTGTTTCGCGACGGGCAATCAGTCTAATGAGGAGAAAGAAGAAGATACGAACCATCAGGTTGTGGTGTCAGACATCATGCAGCTTGTGCGAGACAAGCAGGAGGTGCCAGAAAGCACAGCAGGTGAGAAAAATATGTTGTATTTTGAGAACTGTCCTGCTGGCTGCCAAACTGTACTAAGGAGAGGACCGATGGCTTTGAGAATTTTAGCAATGGTGTCGCATCGCTTGAGATGAGAACGGGGCGGGGATAAAATAAAGCAATAGCCAAATATTCATTCAGAGGAGGGCGATGTCAGCACAAAAATAAATGTTTAGTAGCATCCAGTGAAGAGTGAAGATTTTTACTCAGGAGTACTGATGCTTGTCATAAGGAATTAAAATAATTGCATAAAGTAATTGATTAGCAAAAAATAGTCATCCCACAGAAACCTGACCTACCTTCCCTCCTGTTTTAAAATCCTGCTCTAGAGAAACTGCTCAGAGAAGCAAGAACAAAAACCTCTGCACTTTATCATACTGTTTTTATTGCTTTGATCAGTAAGCAGGAGAAAAATATAGTGAGTGCTAATATATAGTGACAAGGATTAAGAATTAATTTTTTCCAATACTATGTTGTATTTACCCACGAAGAAGATTGTTACTTTCATATCTGAATGAAGTGGCCTTTGCCTTGGTACTAATGTAGGCGGAATATAATGCCATAATTTGATAAACCTTTGCATCTGATAGCAATTGATCTTTATTAATATATACTTCTTTGGTTTTATTAAATTAAAAAAAAAAAAAACTCCTAGGACATCAAAAAATACCTGCAGATATTCATGCAAACCTCTTTAGCTAGAAAGATGATCCAAAACCGGAAAGGTGAAATCCACTAAAATGCAGTTTTGCATTTATTATACAATTACAAGGCAGGATATGACTCCTTTGTAATAAAAGCAAAAAAGTGGTTCTTTCAGCCTGAATGAGCTGATGATGCTGGTGCTAGTACAGAAGAAAACAATTCATATTCTGCTGTGGCTTAGAAGGAAGCAGTTATTAGAGTAAACGTTTTATTCATGTGTTAGAGAGGTCTCAACCAGGATGCAACACTTCTTTTGAGGTCAACAAAGAAAGATGCAGATAAAACTCTTGCAGAAATTCCAGAGAAAGATGTCAGGATGGTCAGAGATTGACGAAATACTACTTCTGTGGAAATCATGTGTATCTAGACTAAAAGAGAAAAGTGGAATGGAGAGAATGCATACTCTGACTTTTATGGTGGAGATCTTGGATACCTTTGTGAATTAAGGAAGAAGATGAACACTTACGTGGTTTCATTTTCTTCTTGTCCATATCTAATAGAATAAGGATAGGGAAATGCCCATTTGATTCCTGCAGAGAAGGTTTAGACTGTTTAAGAGCTTGTATAAGTCTCTAGCACATTATTAATGAAATCTCCAGTGAAACAAACTGCTGCTAGAAGTGGCCTGGGTGTACTCCTCTCAGTGCTTTGAGCTAGGCTAGGAGATTTTGAGAAGTTTTTTTCGTGTGCAACACTTCTGTGATGGAAGAACAAACAAACAAGGCCTGGGAAGGCAGGCCTGGAGTATGAAGTTAGAGGAAACGTAGTTCTGTCTTGTCATCTAAAGGATTAAAATGGAAAATTGCTAGTCTTCCTCTCTAGAAATTTGTGGTAGAGCTGTGTTAGGTTTAGACTAAGGTACGTGTGTATTCTCTGTTGATGTAACAGCAAATCAAAGGTTGAGTGGTTGATCTACAAAGGAAGCTCATAAACTGCACAGATCAGAGTGAATGCAGTGAAAGCAGACCAGGAACTGAGCGGGTTTTCATACTTACGTAGACATGGGACTACCTGTAATAATCTGCACATACTAGGCTATGCTTATTTCAGCTTTTAGCTATGGTTGCTGGCTTTCTGTCACTGGAGTCCATGTAAAAGCCATATGAGGTTTAGTTAAAGAGGTCCTGGTCAAAGTTTCCTGGTCCAAGGTGTAGCAGGAATGTAGATTTTTCATTGACGTTTACATCCATGCCTGACTTGACAACTGAATTGCAGGCCATTGATCAAAACTGTAATGCACTTGATACTATTCATTATGCCTGGAAAAGGTGGGGCATAGTTTTCAAAATATGTACATTTGTTTTATTTTAACTTATAGAAGAGAATGGTGTAGACCAGGAAAGGAGCTTTCCTAGAACTAGGCATGAGAAACTTCGTTGCAGATAATTTTCTGGTAAAGTTGTTGAATTTTAAGTTCAGTCTGAAGGCTCTTCGTGTGTCATAACTGGTATTGTTGCTAGTATCAGGGATTGAATGAATCATTGTGTTCATGGCCATTTTGTTGAGTTTTGACTTGTAAGAAATTATGGTTCTTTATTAATACAATCTGCATGTTAATATTTTCTGACTTCATCGAGGGACTGGTAGAAAGAATCTGCTCTGAAAAGAACTACAGTGGCATAACATGGTAAATATAGTGGGCAATTTGCATGTTGGGTAGTTAAACTTGATGGGTGGTTGTTTTGCTTTAGTTCTGATACTTGTTCAGATACTTCTCTCAGGAAAAGAAGCTGCTATTTTTGTGACTGGTAAAGAAAGCCGTAGTGCCTTGCTCTGTGAAGCCAAGCGCCACAGTCTGGTGGGAAGAAGAGGAGAGAGAAATACTGCTGGAGGAAAAAAAAATACTGGTGTAGCAATGTTATTGGAGTCTTTTCACTTCTCTATTTTTGGCTTCTGTAAGCAAATGTGATGGGTCTTAGTCTCCCATGCAGCCTAATAATACTGCGGGATGGAGACCATCTCGCTGCTCTTCTTAGTTAAACCATATGTTACTGCTGCTGAAGTTTTAACGCCTCTGTTCCCTCCCCCTCCCTAGAAACTCATCTGCTATGCTATTGATACTATATTAATAGCAATATTTTTACTGCAATGGTTTTCTAGAAGTTATAATTAAGATCAGGTCTTCCTTGTGTCTGGGAGTTTACACATTTTTGCTGGAGAATATTTTGCATCTTGTAAGGCTTAAAAGCCTAGCTTGAAAACAATAGCTGAGGGAACATGCAAAACGCAGCTTGAAGCAGAGCATAACCGAGATGGAAGCACAGAATCCTAGAATATCCTGAGTTGGAAGGGATCCACAAGGATCATCGAGTCCAACTCATGGCTCCACACAGGACCACCCCAAAAATCAGACCCAATGTCTGAGAGCATTGTCCAAACACTCCTTGAACTCCGTCAGGCTCGGTGCCGTGACCACTGCCCTGGGGAGCCTGTCCCAGTGCCCGACCACCCTCTGGGTGCAGAACCTTTCCCTAACACCCAATCTGAATGACAGGGTCCAACTGAGTTGTGTGTGCTATTGCCTCGTTGCAATTTGTGTAAGACATCATTCCCACTCTTCTCTTTGGAAGGGGATGGAAAATAGAAAGAGCATGGAGAAAGGATGCAGTTGTGGAAGACAATCATGAATCATTTAAAAAAAAAATATATATATATATATATCCACACATCTATCACTTCTCTGTGCCTATTCTGTTGTTCTACCTGGTCAGGATTGGACTTCAGGAATGTTGTGCTTGGAGGCGTGTTAACATATCAACATTTTTTTGCTTGGGATTATTCTCCTCTGAAGATGTTCTCCTTGAAACAGTTGTCACCCTTTTTGTTTGCTTGCTTGCTTGTTTGCTTTTTCTTCAGTTCAGATTTATTTGGAGTGTGATTTTTTTCACACTCTTTTTTAACCTCCTGCCATGATGCTAAAGCAATTGTAAAGCAGGGGGAACCTTACAGTATTTGTGTTACAAAAATTTTTCTAGTGTAATGTCTTAGGAACCGTAACTGCTGCTGTTGTAACAAACAGAAACGAGGGTGCTACAAACAAAGATTCTACAAAAACGGGGATTATCATGACTGCCCAGGTTTTGAAGAATCAGGTATACAGGTGATTGCTGATCCTGAAATCTGAAGTTTCTTTGATCCAAACTTATCTGAGAAGACATACTCAGTAAATAAAAAATATTTTCTAAACATTTTAAATTATAAAATGGATGTATTTTTTGCCATTTAAAATGATTATTAGGATTTTTATGAGAAATTAAAACACAGCTGAAAAGATAGGTGAATATTTGATATGCCAATTCTAACAATTGTAATTGTGCTGCAAAACAAATCATCAGGTGTTGCATTCACAGGCACTCAAAATGCTCCTCTGTTACATTCACATGCTCTTGGAAAGAAACATGCTTGGTATCATCTCGAAGTCTTAAATTGCATTGTTTTGCATATATAAACACCTTTACGGTCCTACTGAATGGCATTACTGAAATGGTCATCTTTGAATTATATACTTGTTAGATCATCACTGTCTGGAATAGTTTGTTCAATATAAGACCACTGATAGCTTATCACCCGTGTCAGAAGGGGAGGGGGAAAAAAAATGCAAAACAGTCTCTTAAACACTTGTACATCCTGGCAACTCCAGTTATACCCTGAAATCCTTAATTCCCCCACTGCTGCTAGCCACAACTGTATAAATAAAATATTTTGGTAGTAATGTATGAGAGAAACACTGTAGGCATTCATTATTTTAATGGCACTGTTACAGGTTAAGTGACTCTATTCAGAAAAACAATAGCTAATGCTGTTTCAGTCAAGTCCATTCCATTCCTTGATGTCTACAAATACAACCTTTTAAAAGTCTTAACTAAAATATAAGAGATATAAGATGATTTTGATGGTAGCTAGAAGAGTGACAGTATTAAATCATTGTGTTTCTGAGGAGAAAATACAATATATGCATATATTTATGCAACATATTGGCAAAATTCCTTTATTCTTGGAACTGTTTTACATTGCCCAAGATGCTTTATCATACTTGAAATCGTATTGGAATTTTAATTTTAATTTGCAAGGCTGTACACAGTATACCATACCTCAAGTGACTCCTTAATAGAAAGCTTTCTCAGCGGATTACTTACAAGCTAGATTAATACAGCTAACCGGTATATGTAGATAATGAGGCTATAAATATCATACCAAGTATTGTTGGTGGGATTTTTTTTCATAAACTAAAACAATTTGTCAAGACAAAATTTGTGAGGCGTTCAGAGATTCCTGTTTTAGAATTCCATATGTAGCTCCAAAAAGACTACTTTTACCATGAGTGACAACATCGTGGTGTAATCTGATTAACATTGGTACGTCTTCTGTGGAACAAAGATGGTGTTAAAAACTTCTGAAGCTGTCCACACAGATGCTAAATAACCCGTGACCTTTCTTGCCTTTAAAAATAAACCAATGAGGAGTCCCTAAGCTGTAATATACAAGCCACTTAGGGATACATGGTCCGGCACAGAGCTGGGAGCTATCGCTGTCACTGGTGGTATCTGATGTAATGCTCAAGGGGGAACTGGGAATCTTTTTTATTTTTGGTGAATGTAAAACTGGGATTACTCTAACTGTTGGCAGAGAAGGGTGTTTGGCACTACACTTCTCTTTGCCTGCCTGATGGCAGTGGGTTGGCACTAAAGGACTGGCTGGATTGTCCTTTGGGATCTTTCAAGTATACCCGTGTTGAGCTTTCTATTTGGCACTAGTAATTTGATATGAGGTGCACGTCCAAATAAGATATAGTATATATTATGTGTGCACAGTTCATATTTCTTAGTTTTCAAGGCTATTTTCTTACAACAGAACTCAGTTTTATAAGCAGATCTCTTTACAGGTCTGTTCCTTTCCTGGCCACTCTGGGACAGATTCAGCACACGTGTCTGAGCAAATGTTTGTATATGTTTATTAGCTAGAAGTCCTGCTTTTTACTAAAACTGAATTTCTATTAAGGAATTTGACAAATTCTTAGTTTAACTCCTCAAAATTAGATGTGTTCAAAGCTAATTGGAATAACCTGTCTAAGAACATGAAAAGGAGAACATTTGCATGGTAAACTTCATCTGTTTTGTGTTTCTGCTACAAGTAATAGAGCAATGAAATCCCAGCTTGATTAAAATCGGCAGGAGTCTAGTCAGGATTTTCATCTAAGTCTTGAGCAGTGCAGGTTAACTAGCCTCTTAAATGAAATTAATATTAAGCATCTTACTGTAATTCCTTCTTTCCTGGGAATTACAGCAAATATGGAATATATTAAAATAAATTCTTGTTCAGCTAGCAGCACTCAGCTCAAGAAGTTAGAGCAGAAAAGCTCTGTTAGTGTGAAAAGGCATTGCCAGCTGAAAAATGAGCTACAGGGAGGTATTTCTGTAATGTCAGCAATAACTTTGAGAGAAAGAGTATGTATGTATGTGTGCCTATATATGTATATAATTCAGTGCCACACATGATGAATTTCCATGGCATTGCAGAATCATGGAATCATCTAGGTTGGAAAAGACCTTTAATATCATAAAGTCCAACCATTAACCTGACTTTGTGGGTCCTATCACTAAACCATGTCCCTTGGTGCCACATTCACGTGTCTCTTAAATACCTAAATACCTCTTTTGAATGGCTGCCAGCCAGACTGAACGCCGTTCACTGTGGCAGTTTGAGCCCAGCCATCCAGCCAGTTCTTCACCCAGCAAACAGTGCACCTGTCCAAGCCATGAGCAGCCAGTTTTTCCAGGAGAATGCTTTGGGAAACAGTGTCAAATGCTTTACTAAAATCCAGGTAGACAACATCTATAACCTTTCCCTTATTTACTGAGTGGGTCATCTCATCATAGAAGGACAGCAAGTTAGTCAAGGTCAGACTGACAGGCCTGTAATTCTCTGGATCCTCCTTCCTGCCCTTCTTGTAGATTGGAATCACATTCATAAAATCACAGAATGCTTTGAGTTGGAAGGGACCTTAAAGACCACCTAGTTCCAACCCCCTGCCATGGGCAGGGACACCTCCCACCAGACCAGGCTGCCCAAAGCCCCATCCAGCCTGGCCTTGAACACCTCCAGGGATGGGGCATCCACAGCTTCTCTGGGCAGTCTGTGCCAGCGCCTCACTGCCCTCTGGGTGAACAATTTCTTCCTAATGTTTAATCTAAATCTACCCTCTTTTAGTTTAAAGCCATTACTCCTTGTTCTATCCCTACACCCCCTGACAAAGAGTCCCTCCCCGGCTTTCCTGTAGGCCCCCGTTAGGTACTAGAAGGCCACTGTAAGGTCTCCCCGGATCCTTCTCTTTTCCAGGCTGAAACCTTCAGTCATCTGGGCTCTCCCTGGTTAGCCGGATCTGCTGATAAACTATTAAAAGTGGCTTGGCCTGCACTTCTGCCGGTGACTACAGTACTCTTGAATGAATCCTGCCTGGCCTCCAACCATTACATCGCCCACAAGTCCTTCCTCATTTGCAAACAACAGGTCAAGTAGGGCACCTTCCCTTGTTGGCTCAGTCACCAACTGTGTCAGGAAGTTATCCTCCACAAGCTCCAGGAATCTCAGACTGTGTGCTCTCTGCTGTGTTGTATTTCCAGCAGACATCGGGGAAGTTGAAGTCCCCCCTGAGAACAAGGGCTAGCAGTCATGCAGCTTCTAATTGCTTATAGAATATTTTACCTACCTCTTCATCCTGGTTGGGTGGCCTGTAAGAGGATCCCACCATGAAGTCTGCCTTACTGTCCCTTCCCCTGACTCTTACCTAGAGACACTCGGCCCTTTCATCACCTTTGCCCAGCTCCATGCAGCCAAAGCAATCCGTAACATCCAGGGCTACTCCATCTCCTCCTTCCCTGCCTCTTTCTCTCAAGGAGCCTGAAACCATCGATCCCAGCACTCCAAATGCTGTTTGCTTTCTTGCCTGTATGGATATTCCATAAATTAACAGAGAAAGAATGCAGCTTTTTAAGTAACAATGAAATTGGTGGTAAACAGTGTTGCCTGAAATTACTCTGAGCCCTTATTAACTGCAAGTCATCTTCTCTCCTTTTTTTTTTCTTTTTTTTTTTTTTTTCTTTTTTGGCCAGGCCACTAAGATAATCTTCAGGAACCTGTTGTACCATCTGCAGCCATAGTGAAGGCATGAAAGCATCTTTATTTTTTCTTTGAATTTCCCAGAGCTGGGAAGGATTTTAGGAGTTTTTCCAAGTACTGTACGCAGCATTGTTGCACTTCCTTCTACTTGCTAAATTTGGAGTTTTCTTAAGTGACAGCATTTTTATGTTGAGTAGTGAGGTATGAAATTATTCTCTAGCAATATTTAACTAGTAAAAACTAATACAACTTTCTTGCATTTCTATATTTTAATGTTATATAGTTATAGATGTCTTGCCATTTACTCTGAAGATGAAGCAGTAATGTTTAATTTCTCATTTAAATTAATAGCTTTTATGATACCTTTGTATGTAATTAAACTTTCTCTTTTGATTTAAATCATGCTTCACTTTTTAGATATTCTCCATGCAAGAAGAAATATTAAATACTTGATGACACCAAAGTAAGAAAGCTTTGTCAATTCTGTTTAGTCCCTGACATAAGAACCTTTGTGCTTTTGTTGCCTCAGGTGGCTCCAAAAAAATTGGAAAAGTGGCTAAGCAGAAGTGTAATTGAAATTCAGCAGGGGTTATGCGTCTAACCTGCGTAGGCTTTCTGTAAACCCCATTTTTCTGCATCTGTAGGCAGTGGATGTCTGCATAAAGCTGCTTGATTATAATATCCGAACAAGCAAAACCAAATTCTGTTTTAAAAACTGACTTACCCTTCTGACAGGGTAATGCATGACCTTAGACATGCTTGGAGATGTGCCTCCTGCGTAGTGAAGAGCAATCACGTGGCAAGTTTAAAGTGCTTTCCCTGCTTCCACAGCAGCAGGCTGTGTGTTGGGTTTGGCCCTCGCTCCTAAGGCCATGAAGATGAGGTTGTGAATGTTTACCCTAGGACTTACATAGGTGCAGCAGAAACCGTCCAAGCTACACGTTTTCTTGTGCTGCCTTATTTTCTCTCAGCGTCACCAATACATCCTTAGGGTAAAAAGCAGTGGGTTAGATTGATCAACTGGCTTCCAGCTGGACCATGTATTATGGAAATGAATTGCTTTGCCTCTGTTCTGGGCAATACCCAGATTAGATTTTGGGTTCTCTTGCTGCCTCTGGCTCTGGGGAATTTCTCAGGGCTATTTCACACAGATGATGAAACAGATACTCGGATTTGCTGTACTTACTGCACACTCATCGCGTGTTTAAAAAGTCAAACTGTCTCTGCATAGGAGAGTGGTTTGATAATAGAAATACTGGAAAATAATGAGATAAACTATCTACGTTTTTTTCAAGTCTATTTTTGCATTTTGTTGCGACTACCACAAGTGTTTATGTCCAAAAAGTAATGTATGTAGAAATCTTCCTACTGTTGAAAATATACAGCTCTCAGGGAGCTCCTTTTGTTCATTATTCCCAGGTACGAACTGCAGCCTAGCTGCATGCTGCTACGGCCACGTTTCTTGGCTGTTGAAAATTATGCTGGTTTAGAGTTGACTAAAATTGGTTAAACAGCCAGCTGTCAAAGGGAAACCTAAAGCTAAAAGATACAGTGTTTGTTTTAATTGCTAGGGGCTAAAGAGAGTTTATTTAATTTGGGCTTGCAATTTAAGTTACTTAATGCACAGCTTTATTTTCTCAGCTCAGTTTATCAGATCTGCTTAAGCCTGTTTGTTGATCATAAGGTACATTAGAAAAATCGTGATTCTTTAAGATTATTTGTTGCACATGGTTAGACTATTGCTTTTAATCTTCAAATGTCATCTAAACCGATTGTTGAACAGTTCAATATATTTTCCATTGACTGTTACTAAACAACTTATGCGGAGGGAGTAAGGAAAACTGATTTTGCATCTGGAGTCGGTCAGTGTAAGCTCACAGCTGTCAAATTGGTGTGCCCTGTTTTGCAAAGGCTTATCTGGGGGAATGTACTTCTGCTAATTACTACATGTGTGGAGCAAGGGGAGCCCTGCTGCGTGTGTGACTTCCATCCAACCATCACCTTGGTGCGAACAGCTACGCTGAAGATGATGGATTGACTCAGTTTCCTTTTGGGAAAGCAGCAGCGGAAAGTAAGACGCCTGGGATTAACTGCCGCCAAGGAGAGCAGCCCAAAAGGTGAAGCTCCTAGAGAAATCACATCGGTATCATTTCTGCTGAGGTTTCTGGGAGGTGGGGAATGGGTCCTTGAAAAGCTAGGCAGTCTTCCCAGCAGCTGCTCTTTCCAGTAAGGCGTGTGGATATATACATGAGATTATGTGTGTGCAGAGAAGGTATTAGGGACCTTTATAGTGCTGCTAGGGCTTGCCAAAAAATCTAGGTGGACCACAGCTAGTGGGCCTAGAAGCAGAATCAGCTCTCTTAATGCAGCCCGAAAAACTCTTCACTAGCAGCGTATACACAGAGTTTTTTCTTCCCACAAAAAATCCTGAAAGTTTCCTTTTCCACATGAGCAGGGCTTAAAGTCAGAGGAGTGGGGAAAAATTCTGCAGAAATGCCCCATTGCACATGTTAAGGATGTTGTTTAACTATTTTTTTTCTCCCTATTATTGCTTATTTTGAGAAACACCTCTCATTTTAGAACACTTTGTAATGTATTTTGTAGAAATTTACTGTTCCATTGGTCTACTCATGTGCACTTCCAGCTCTGAACAACAGTATGGTGTGGCATATTGTGCGCTCCAGCATATTTAATTTCACAGAAGTTGGCTGTGCCTGCCCTTTTCACTGCTACGAAATGTATTTACATAAGAAGGTTGTAAATGAGATTCTGGAAGGTATCAGAATGGGCCATATGCATGCAGCCAGGCCTGGTCCCGGAGGGAGCAGGTGGGTTATTCTCCTGTTTTACCAACTGGGAGGGCGCCAGCAGGGATGCTGGGTTGGCTTTCGCTGCACTGGGTTGTGCTCTCTGCTTCCAGGAGTATTTATACATCTAATAAATAATTGCTTGAGACTTGAAGCATGATCAGTGCTTGGAGTAGGGATCCTCTTCTCATCTGATTGCATGGGAAAAGGAGAAGGATTTGTGTAGCTGTGTGAAGCCAGGCAAGGACTGTGAATGTGAATCCTAGTCTGGACGTGTGCCTGTTAACAGGCAGACGAAATGCTGGACTCTGCAGTGGGGCAGGAGGGTTGAAGTTGAGCCCTTGGTCATTGTCTTTGGCTTACTTAGATGTAGCTTGCTAGAAATTTAGGTTTTTGCGTATCCCTCTCACAAGGCCTCAAATCTTCCTGTGATCCACTTAGGGAATTTAGACACCTGGCTCTGACCTGTGGATGCCATGGTGGAAGGCCAATGCTGGGCATCGTAAGGTCAAAATCCTTTGGGTTCCCTGTCCTTAGCCTTTTATAGGTTCAAATAAGATCGTCTTGTTCCCTGTAACGTTTTCAAGAACTTTCATTTGGTCTGACCTGGCTGGCTATTAGTTATTGCTGATATTTTTTAATCTGCTAATTGTTTAACAAAGAGGGAAAACAGACTGAAAGAGCAAAAAGGAGTATAATAACATTCACTGCATGAGCTTGGAAATTGTTTGAGTATTTCTACTGGCAAAATTCCTGTCAATAGTTGTTAGCCCAGTGTATCTAATATTCCTAGAATATATAATAAAAATATCTGGTCTCCAGATGACAATAAGTCACTGCTGTTTTATTAATCTATCTTTTTGTTGGATTTGTTTTCTTTTTGGAGGGGTGAACGGAGAGCAAATGCATACTTAAAGCTTCTGTTCTTTTCAGCTCATGTTTTGCACTGACTGTGATGCAAAAGTACATAGAGAGAGATGCCGTAAATATTTTCTGCTTCTGTGCCCAGCCCCTTAATCTCTTTACGTAAATTGAATCTTGCCCCTTCGTGTCCAGTAGATGTTGCTGTTGAATCACTGAAAGAGGAGGTATGGTACTTTATACAGACAAAAGGAGTCTAATTAAAAAAAAAGAAATGCAGTGTCCATAGGTTTTTGCATTTACATATGCCAGCTTGGGAATTTGCTGTTTAAATGAGAAGTAACCATTACATGTAACACTGAGTTATAGGTTTAATGTCCTATGCCAGGAAAGTGATTTTCTAGCCTGTATCTCTGTTATGGTTTTACTAAATATTTGTATTTTGTACTCATTATAAGAAGCCTGAATCACGTCAGTCATGGTGATATCTCTACAGCATGAGGCAATTTTGCAAAGCTATTCCATACGGTAAGAATAAACATTCCTGCAGCCTCTTCAGGTCACCATTTGTCCCCTGGAAGCTGGGGTATTGCCAAGTCATTGGAGCACTTTTTAGGATGAAAACCCGTGATACAGGGTGTTTTTTTGCATGCTTTTATTGAGGGAGACAAAGCAGGGGAGGCTGGTCCCTTTGGGAGACTAAAAGAGGGAAATGTTTAAAGGTAGCATGCTGCTTTTAGCAACAAAGATTATGTGTAGGGAAAGCTTTTTTTTATTTTTTTATTTTTTTTTTTAACATTCAGTCTGGTCTTCTGACAGGGTTTGGGGAATAGTTTGTTATTGATTAGAATAAATGTGTGAGTAAAATTCTGAGTAAGCAACTAATCTCGCTGCTGAATTTTCTTTTGCAATGACATGGGAAAGCATCTGCAGCTATTGGTTTCCTTGGAAACAGATTCACTGCAAAAGCTAAGTGCACTGCACTAAATCTGTCAATTTTACTGCATTTGAGAAGAGTTTGACATGCACACTTGGACCTTTTTACTACATTTGTTTCTCAAAAGCTGTGTCATTTGTGCTGTTCTCACATAAAACACGTGATCAAAGGAGATGTGCTGCATGCTTTGGATTTCGGACAGAACAACAAAGGTTGGTATTTACAAAAGTAAACGTGGGCAGTGTTTATATATATATATATGTAGATAGATGTTTGTTTTTTTTTACAGCATCTAGTTTTCTGCACACTTTTAAAGTCTTGTAATTTAAGCTCAATGCTATTTTTTGCGTATTGCAATCTTAGCTGTTTTTGGAGATCAGAGAGCTGCTGAAAGTAATTGCTAGTACATTTGCCTCATAATAGGATTTTGGCAGGACATTGGTTTTATTTGTAGTTTATTTAATACATTCAATGTGGGATACATATATGTATTCTCACAGAAGAGTATTTTTGTTCTGGCTGTGGTAGGGGTATGATTTCATATATTGTGTTAGGATGTTTTAGTGGTGTTTATGATTAGCTTCAACAGTTCAAGCCAAAACCAAATCTGTGCAACAGTGTGGTTTGTGCGTTTATATCAGGAAGAATTTAAGACTTTTATTTGCATTATTGTCTTTTATGAAAGAGACGTTATGTTAAGCAAGCACTTAATGAGTATTAGATTGTTTTTGACAGGTATCTTTAACATAGTTCATGTGAGTAACTGGGTCGCAAGTACATGAGATAGAAGTCACAGTTGTGACTTTCTGTTAGTAAAATGGTTTCCCGTATATATTGAAAAAATATCCTATAGCATCGAGAAGGCTGTGCTGTATAGAAAAGCAATTTTAACCCATGTTGACAAAATGTTGGCTGTAGCTTGGCAAATATTACAGGGCCATCTGGCAGTGATTCCGTAGTGGGATCGCTTTCTCAAATTGTCTTTAAAATGTTTCATGAACTCATTTTTCTCTCTAAAAGGAGGTAGCTGTCCATGTGAAATTATAAGGACTAAACTTAGTCATTAGGTCCTTTGCATTTAGGATTTTACTCATGAGTATTTATCAATCCTCATTTCTGAGACCTTCCTGTGCTTTCTGCCCCCCACAGATAATGTTTCCTGTCTTGGCTGAGGTGGATCTATTTAAACAAATCTTTCTCTATAAGGGACTTGAAGGGAAGTTTCCATGGATTTTCTTTTATTACTATTTTCTTTTATTACTATTTGCTTTGGGTGCTCTAGGTTAGTAATATTGCAGTAGAATACAGAGTACAGTGTGCTCTGTATACAGATTTAGCTTATTGGGGGACTGGGGACGTGGGGAGAGCAGGCAGATACACTGTCTTTTCCATAAGAAGCTAGTCTTTAGTTTTAAATGCCCTATTTTGCAAATGGCAAGAGGAGAGGAAGGACAGTGACAGAAGGAGAGTAGAATTATGTCATCTGTTACCCGTGATCTCTTTTCTGCATACTGCGCTTCCCCTCCTTATTGTCACTACACAATTAAAAACCTCAAAAACTAGTATAAAAATATTGACTCTGTTGTAAAGCAAACAGTGCAGTTCCTTGAACAACACTACCTAATCCCATGAAAGCAAGAAAAAAAAAGTTGAACCGTATCATAACTACTGCTACTTTTTGAGAGCTTTTTGTCTGCGCTCCCTTACCACACCGCAGCTAATGACTCTGCCAGATGTCCCACTTGCACATGCACGTGGCAGCAAGGAGAAATTGGATATTTAGAAAGATGAAATGAGATAAGAGTTTTTACTGGTAACATTGTGTTATGCAGAGGTTTTGGATAGTTAAAGAATATCTGACTAATGTATTTGATAACGTCATTGCAAGCGTTATTTGATAGGTTATTTATTTTTATGCATTTCTTTTATTTTTACCCAGCAGAGCATTCCCACCAAAGTTACTTGTCAATTTTTACCGTTTTAGCAGGTGCTCCTAGTAATGGCAGGTCCAGCTGTGCTAATAACCACGGATGCCAAGGTGACTATTTCATTAATGCCTTACTCAGTTTCTTTAAAGGGTCTGTCAAGGTCGTGAAGGAAGTAAATGGCTTTTAGAATAATGCTAATGCAGATCAGTCTCTAGGGAGACTAGAGACTTTTTTTTTTTGTTTTCCTTTTGTGCCTTTTGGTGTGGCATAGCTCAAGTTTCAAGTGTTGCCTTCCAGCGCATCCTATCTGGCATCCTCAAGCCTCTCTACGCACTGCCTGTTGCAATCACAGCTTTTAAATTACGTTTCGTAATTCTAGCCTCTACTGATTTATTGGCGATATTCATCTCTGAAAATGCTCTTCCTCTTGCATATGCGGGTGGGAATGGTGAAGAGGATCAAAATGTTTCCATTCAGAGATCCAGGCATTGCCACAAAGTGTACAGGAACGTGACTGGAGATTGGCCCATCATATATTTGCTGCCTTGTAAAGGGAAATACAGTACAATAATTCTTTATTTCCTTGAAATCTCTTCTAGGCCTAACACCGTGACAAAAATCATACTAAAGCACTGTAATGACAAACATATGACTGTACAATGAAATGTTGTGTGATGCTTTCTTTTTTGCCTGACACCTTTGTGTATTTTTCCTTTACTTTCTTGGAAATTTTTGTGGACTCCGAATTTTTCATGAGGTTGTAAATTTTTTATATTGTAAATAACACCTGACTGGAATCGGATCAAAATCACCAATATAGACAAGCCCTTTGAATTGAGATATCCAAGTTCTGTGAGTCTGTCTCAGTATGCGTTCAGCTAGGAGTGTTTGAGGAAACTCTGTCAAATATTACAGTTAAATCGTGATGTAGTAGCTATAACTGATGAGTAAACACAGGTGGGTAAACTGCATTAGAAGTACATGACATGACTGCTCAGATGCTCTGATGAGGCTCTATGTTGGTGAGCTTGAAAGCTGAAGGATCAAGTCATTTTCAGCGTGTTGAAACTGGTCTGATAAAGAGCTCTGACAGTAAAGCTTTGCAAAAAGAAAACTTGTAGAACTTGAGAAATACTGCGAACACAGAACCTGAAATTTTGTGGAAATCTCATTTCAAGCTTTAAGTCTCTTAAAACGTGACATGACTTAACAGACAACTAAGAACAGTGTGATTAAACAGCTATTAAGAATACCAGTGTTTAAAATATTTTTGTGTACCAGTTGGTGCATCATGGAGGTTATTAATTACCAGCGACTGTGCAGCTGACTTGACAGCATAGAAGCAAGCATGCCTGATGAGCTGGAGGAGCCAAGCTGGAGCAAGAAATTGTGTACCGTGCTCTGAATATGAGTCCCTCTGAGAGCCAGTCCCTCTGTCTTCATCTTTGTGGATTTATGTAGCTAGCTCTTGATTACAATTATGATCAACTCAACTCAAAAGATATTTTTTCCAATTATCCAGACCTTATAAAGCTTAAAAGTGATTGAAACTGTAGCCCATGCAAGCTCTTATGTGTAGTAAATAGTTTGTCAAAGCACATTTTTTACTGCATTTTAAAGACAAAGTAAATGAAAATAAAAGAGCATTGCATTTAGCTTGTCACTGAAAAAACAATGTTTGTTATGGATTGGAAATAGCTTTAAGGTGTATGGGGATAAAAAGCAATAGCAGCATGTAATCGAAATAATAAAGAATTTTACACATGCATGCTTACCTGAGAGAAGATTTCATACTCTGGCTCTGAAACATTTCTCTTTCAAAAGCAGTAACTATTCAAAACCATGGTCCTTAAGGAAAACTAACAGCAATACTGTCAGGAGCCCATCAAAGCAGAAGTTTGATCTTTGTTTCAAGTAGAAAACATGACAGCGTGGTTTGGATGTGGCTTACAACGTAAAGAAGCTTAGGCATTTTCCTTTCTGACAGCTTTACTGTAATGAAAGCAGAGAAATAAATTGACGAGTAGTCTTCCTGTCTCACAATGTATAGTGGAGATCAGCTCCCAGGAAAGATCAGTTTAATTTGCCTGGTTTGGGAAGTAGCAACTTCTGTGACGTCTGTCAAATAGAAAAAATTATGGGATCTGAAACTATTCACTATTTCATATGCTAAGTATGAAGACAAATCATTGTGAACTAGAAATAGTGATTTTTTTGCGTGCCAAGATATGAAAAAGTTGTAATTGCAAAAGCCTTTCTTTAGAGGCATTTTTTTTCCTACCTGGAATCTCTTGCCACTTCTGAGGAGATCTGACCCCTTCTTTCTTTCCTACATTAAGCATCTGCCTATGCCAATGACCAGACTAAGAACAGAACAGATCAGTAGGAAGGGACCTACAAAGATTGAGTCCAAGTGATCGACCACTTCAGTGCTAACCAGAAGTTAAGGCATGTTATTGAGGGCACTGTCCAAATGCCTGTTGAACACTGACAGGCATTGGGCATCAACCACCTCTCCAGGAAGCCTGTTCCAAGGTTTGACCCCTCTCACAGTAAAGAAATTTTCCAAATGTCCAGCCTGAACCCCCCTTTTAATGCTATTTTATTTACTGAAGACTGCATGCAATAAAATCGACTGTGACATTAGCTTGTTAAGGAGACGAACGCAGACAAGTTCACAAGCTCTGTTGTAAAAGCCACAAAGGAACCATTGAAGGAACCGGGGTGAGGGTAAACGATCAGAAAGTCTTGTGCAGGGCTTGGCCTCTACAGCTGCAACCCTTGGGGTTGTTGGAAGTTATTTACCTCTTCCTGAATGCTTTTTGAGACTATTACAATTTTCCTGTTCTGCATTAAGACGAAGCCAAGACCTTTAGCGGTGCTTGGGGTGCAGTCCAGGAGAGAGACTGGCACTCAGGCCAGAACAGAAGGTAGGACTGATGCCTGGGATCAGTCAAACCACTCACAAACTGGATTTTCTTGTGTCTTAGGTGCTTTGCTATTCTGAAAAAGGAAGAGCTTTCTGTGACTATAACCTCCAGTGAATGCTACATTTTTAAAGATGTGGAAGTGGAGTAAAGGCAGTAAAAGTTTCAGATAGGTCCCATTAATAAAGGAAGTTCAGAATTAAAGCTGACATCTTTCTACTCTGTCCTTTCTCTGTGACACAACTTGTCAGCCTGTTCCTCGGGGGGAAGCTCTTCAGTTTTATTCTGTGCAATCAAATTGAATGGTCCTGGAAATATCCTACTTTTTTTCTTCTGAATACCTTTTAGATTACTGACTGTATGTGAAATTAGCAATTATAAGTGACAGTTCACTATCACATCTCGTTACTGTCATTTGCTGAGAATGTTTTAAATCAGCCCTGCCTCTTGAATGGCAGAGCTAATGAACTTGTATGTGCATGGCCAGCTCTTTTGAAAGAGTGATTTTACAAACTGGGGCACGTAGTAAGATTTGAACTTTTCCTAATACTCCAAATCTGAACACACACACACACACACACACACACAAAAAAAAAAAAAGGATTTGAAGATTTAAGTCTAATACTTTTTAGGAGTCCTCAAAATCCTTGAGCTTTAAACAAATATTGGAAGGATTTTCTTCAGTAGAAATTAATTTTATGACTCCTCAGCCTGTATTTCCTCCAGCATGACAGAAGAGTGTCTTCTGGATTGATTTCATTTCTGCATGTAAATATGAAATACTAACTCTGAGGTAAAATGTGACTGGGGCATCTCTGCATCCTAATTCTATTACTTATTTAATTCTCTCAGTACCTTTCAATATTTGCTTGCTTTTTTAAACCAGAGTTCCTTTATTTACATTTTTTTTGTCTGTGATTGAAGTACCATCGTTTCATTTTATTGTTTTTTTTAGGGGCTGGAATACAATTTCCCTTGTGTGGCCTTTCCTTTAACTATACATACCCATGGAATTGTCCTGAGGAGGAAAGCAACATAATGATATTTCGTTTCTTTCCACATTCTGTATGCAACAAGTTCTTTCCCCATTCACCTATGCGCTTCCTGTCTTTGGTCTTCCTTACCTCCTACAGAAAACACATCCCTCGTCTCTAAATACATGTCAATAAATGTGGAAAGGTAAGGTCTTTCTTGGCATTACGCTAACTAAAAGGTGACATGGTTCATTGCCATGCCTGCTTTTAGCGGAGTACAGCTGCTTGTATGTTGGAGTAGTTTAGCTCCTCAGGTTGGAGGAGATAGAGAGCTGCTCCAGCTCTGTGCTAAGCGTGGGTAGAGGGGGGGTGTTACACTAAATAAACTCTTTCAAGCCCATTATATCTACACTGATAACTTAATCCAGTGTGGAAAAAGAGGAGGATGAAGAAAATAACCGAATGGAGTGGTTACTGGGAAACTTGACATACTATAGAAACAGATGTACAAAAGACATTTCATTCATTTGCTCCCTAAAAGCAAGGGAGGCTAGGGAAAAAAAAAAAAAAAAAGACAGGACATAGTCCTGCTACACTAGGAAGTATTGAAGCCTTTAATCTTGTCAATAGGTTCGAGTTCATTCACGCAGAAGAGCAAACTATAAAACTTTGCAGGAATATGAGGCATGCTGCTCCACATGTAAAACTGAAATACAGGATATGCGAGAAATGAATTACGGAAGAATTACTGTGTAAGCTAAGCCTCACAAACTAACCTTGATGTTTTTTAAGGAGAGGCTAGATTGCGATTGATAAGGGAGAAAGAAAAACATTTAGGGACTGAAAATACTGGGAGGAAGATTGGGCTGAATGGGGAAGGAGAATCTGAATGGGGAGCAGAACAGGTTGCCCAGGGAGGTGGTGGAGTCACCATCCCTGGGGGTGTTCAAGGAAAGGTTGGACGTGGTGCTTGGGGACATGGTTTAGCGGGTGAGATTGGTGGCAGGGAGATGGTTGGACCAGACGATCTTGGAGGGCTTTTTCAACCTTAATGATTCTGTGATTCTGTTCTCTGTACGGCACCTACCGACTCGAAGGCAAATAAAATAAAGGATGATCTGACACTGAGAATGATAGGGATTCAGTAAATTCATGCATTAGTAAACAGGGCATAATTTTGGTGCAGTACCTCTATTAAGTGTTCCTGCACGTCTGAAGGCTTCTTTATTCCATGTTCCTGCATGAACCTGGCCCACACTCTAGTTTTATGTGAATGCTTGAGTGTCAAGTTTTTAAGAGAAAACTTTCACTTTTTTTCCTTCCTGCATGTATTTGCAGGGCAATGACTTGTACAAAGCAAAGTTCTCTGTATTCCTTCAGATTGTGAATCTAGGAACAATTTTGTCCTTGTGGAAGAGCGAGGTGTTGCCAAAAACTGAATGCTGCCATCTCTGCTTATGAATCCCAGTTTCAAATCCCAGATGCTTTACATAATAAAGCCTAACTGGGCTGATTACCAAGAGAACTCAGTCATTCAGAAAAATAAAAGGGAAAAAATCCCTTTGCTTCATGAAGGAAGAAGTGGTGCCAAAAAGAGGCTGAAATGTTAAAAATGCATTTTCTATTTGGATCCCTCATATCGACTGTCCTGTTTCCTCTTTTTCCCCCCTTTTATTTAAGGTGAGGGATCGGTATTCCTCTTGTGCGTTGGGTTTACGTGGAAGTTCTTTGCAGGACCTGTGAGGATCTGGGCTATGCCAGCCACGTTCAGTGGGGCTCGTCCTGCTGTGCCAGAGTCCGGCGTAGGTAAGTGGCTCACGACTGCAGCAATGTGGGTGCCCGTAGCTTCAGTGCTTCCACCTTCTGCGCTTCCCCGTTTTGTGGCACACGGTGCTGGCCTGATGCTGACCGCATGATACGGCTGGAAAGCAGCATGGGATGTGTATCAGAGGGGTTAGCTGGGTAGGCGTAACTATCCGTGTGCTCTACATGTGCTCTTTGCAGCAAGTGGTGGGGTAGGGCCCATGCAAAGTGGTAGGGAGAACTGGATGTGTTTAAATTTCTTGTAGGTTGAGGTCTATAAATGGTATTTCTTTCACTGCAGCTGCTATCAGGCTCTTAGAGAAACTAAGCTCCACTGGGTTAAAATAGAAGCCCTCCTGTGGATCAATCAGTAATTGATTGAAAAGCAAGAAGCGGGGTTGCTTTAGGTGTTCGGTTTGCTGTGGGTGGAGAGGAGTTACAGATGGAGTAAAGCAGGGATTTTTGCAGGAGCTTCAGCTATTCAACATATTCCTAAGTGAGCTGGGAATGGAAACAAAGCACAGAAAGACCAAATTTGCAGACATAAGAAGTTCTTAAAAATAGAATTCAGTGCAATTGGTGAATGCAAATTCAATTGGTGATGCTAAGTGACCGAGCGGTACAGTAGGTGAAATTTAATTGTACAAATCATGCACATGGGAAGAGAGAACAATATTCTCTGGGTTAACTGTTACCCTCAGCGAGATATCTGGGCTCATTGTGGGCAGTTCCCTCCAAACAGCAGCAGCTCAGTCAGCACTCGCTGTTGGTCAGAAAGGCAAACAGCACGTTGCGAGGCGCTGAGAGGGGAGCGGAGAACAACAAAATCTTTATGTCACTGTGTAATCCATGCTGTGACAGCCTCTTGAGTACCGTGTCCCGTTTTGTTCACTTTGTTGCAGTAGAATTGGGGTATGGAGAAGCGTGGCAAAGGCGGCCAGAGGTATGGAATTGCTTTTGTACAAACAGGAACTAATTAGTGCAGGAAAATTTCTGTCTGGAAATAAGGCAGTTGGAGGGCACATAATATCACCTACAGTGGAAGTCTGTATAGTCATGAATGGCTTGGGAAAGTGAATAGCAAGTGTTTATTTCCTGTGTTTTGTTTTTTTTTCCTTTTTTTTTTTTTTTTTTCCACTGCTTCACACAAAAGGCAAACTGGGGCACCCAGAAAAATTTCAGGAAGGTGGTTTAAACAAAAGCAGTTTTTCACACAGCACGTCATTAGATGTTGAAATTCATCGACAAATAATACCGTGGAGATCAAAGCAAAGTTAACAGAGAAATCTCTAGGTATGTTATTGCAGCTATCCGTTGCTCAGGCAAAACTCATTACGTGATTACACGTTAACAAGGCAGAGCAAGGTTACTGAAGCTGGCTCCTCACACTAGAGGGTGGTTGCTTTGGATGTGGCACTCCATCCCACAGCCTTTGTTTCCAAACAAACCTCAGATCTCCATACACACCCGTGGATCAGTGCCCTTTCTCTAGTGCCTTTGCTCTTAGTTGACCACCTGAGTGAGTAGAAGCTGACCTGACTATCATGGTTTTGCTGTTGGTCACTTTTTTTTCCTTTGCAAAAATGCTGTCTTAGGCAGCAGTCAGATAAACACAACACTTTTTGCTTACTGAATCCTTATAGAGGGTGTATTTCTGTGGTAAGACTTTGTTGTGCAAAAGCTTGATTGAAGTTTTATTTTCATTTCTATTAATATACTTTAATCATTTATAATACATGGAGGTGTTGTAGGCCTGTCATAGTTGGTGTGGAAATGATGTGGGACTTATAAATGAATATCTAAATACGATATAAGTTATTTCTATTGACAGAGGAAGCCTGAATAGGTTGAGGTGTCCTTTCCAAAAAACACTTTAAGTGCACCCCCTCCTTAGTTTTATCATTGAGAGTTATGAGCAAGTCTCCATAGCCATCCACACATTTTCCCAGGAAGGACTGCTACTTTTTGCCTGCTGTACATGATTTGTAGAAAAGAACTTTTGTCACAAACAGCACAACACAATCCTTTTAATTGTGCAGGAAAACGTCCTTTTTTCTTTTAGCCATAGATAATGTTTTTTATTTAATGGCTAAAATACAAGAGGACATAGCTAAATCCCATAGGTTGATGACAATAGTGGGAAAATTAAGCTGAGCATCAACAAAATCACGACAATAATGAGATTTAGTAGGCATTGAGATAATCTTGACAAAGGGAAGTGTTAAAAGCCTCGTTGTTTGAAACGTGCACAACAGGCTGTATAAAAGCACTGAAAATCAGTTGCAAGGAGCAGTACTGGGTCTCAATCTTCCGGACTTTTAATATCCCTAAAAGTTCTCTTTATCCCTAAAATATACCCCATAGAGCCAATGGGAATGTATAGGCTCACGGGCTTGCTTTTCCTAGCTAACTTGTGTAGTTCTTTTGTGTTTGCCCCATATGCCTCGTGGGCTCCATGGATCCAGAAGTGAAAACCCAAGGGGTTTAAGTGCCTCAGGTGGCAAAAAAAAACACCACTTTTTTCAAAATGCAGTTACAGAGACCGCTGTGGCTCAGCATTTAAGCAGTCAAGCTCGTCTGAACAGTCCAGAAGAGGGTTGCGATTAATTCAGCGTTTAAAGGAAAGTCGGAGTCCTCAGCCCCCCAAAACGAGCCCTTCAAGCAGAGCGTGAAGGTGCCGTGCAGGCAGAACAGCCTTGACATTGTCAGTCGGGAGCGCTTTTCCTCCACAGCAACTTGCCTGCAGCAAACCGACAAGAAGGTAACGAGGAGCCTGATGCTCACACAGGGATGAGGACAGGGCTTCGTGCAAGCCGTCACCGCTTGCTGTTTCCTAACCGTGCTGCTGATGCAGCGCAGACCTTCCCAGCGCTTGCAGCAGGCTGGCAGTGCCGAGCGAGCCAGCGTCTCATTGATGCCTCGCATTAATCCCTCAGTTTGAGGGCTCGCTGCGGGCAAATCCCTGCACAGAGGAGGGGAGAGAAGTTTCAAGCGGTCCTGCTGGAAGCACCCACCTCACCCAGGCAGCAAGGGTGCAGCCTGCTGCTTCCTGTGCGCTGACGGGGAGCTGTGGGGAGTCATTGAAATGCAGGGCTGCGGAGCACTGCTGTAGTGCTGCCTTGCTTTTTTTTTTTTTTTTTTTTTTTTTTTCCCTTCTCCTTCATTCTTGAACCAGGGGGAACATGTTTGCTGTGGATTCTTTTGGTTCCGTCAGAGAATGAGATGCTGGCTGCAAACTGAAGAAATGGCCCTGGAAGAACTGATGCAAAGATTAAATGCGGTTTCCCAGTGCACTGGTAGGAGGAGCTGCTGGTCTTAAATAATGTGTTGCCTTGATGCTGTTAGTGATTTTCTAGGATTTACGGAAAATCCTGGTAATCTGACTAGCATTCTGTATGCATGTTCGCATTAATAGGAAGGAAAATGTTTTGTCACGGGGTTAAACTTTTGTTTATTTTGACACTAATTAGCATTTCTAGTGCTTAGATATTCATGAGGGTAGCTTTAAAAGGTCCTCTGGAATAGTTTCGGGTAGCTGCTAGCCTAGTCAAATACTGTAAATGGGTCTCAATTCCTTTTTTCTCTCTGACTCAGCTGGAGCTAAGAAGTGGGGGGAATTACAGATTTGTCTAGTGAAATGAGTCTAATATGGAGCACCGAAAAGCCCAGCTAACTGTAAGGCACCACAGCCAGGATTTTAGGTGGATCTGGATTGTACTTTCATGAGAATGAAGAGTTGTATAGATTAATCATAGTAAATTTAGGTTTACATCTGAGTGGATTAAAAATTGCAGCAGATCTGCTAGAAAGTCTTTTTAGCTCTGTAAAAAGATTATGGTGATTTCTGAGAGATTTTCTTGAAAATGTGAATGTTTATGTGTTCAAAACTAGAACTGAGCAGCAGTGTACAATACGGTGATCTGTGATTAGATCTGGGAGTGTTTTCCTGACTATTGCTCATGCAGAAATGTAAACGTTTCAGAATAAAAAGTTACCTGGAAAGAGAAGAGATGTGGTTTTGGCATCCTTTGAAACTGCTTTTGCCCTTTATTCGTAATCTGCTGACAGATGTTGGAAGTCTTACATCTTCTTGTCATCTGAAGGAAACCGATTGTTTGCTGATACAAAGCATTCAAGGTGTTATTCTCTGCAGTATCAAAACTTGGAATTTTTCTTCTCATTTCCCTGAGCCATTGTTTACTAAGATAGACTTTTTTGGCTTTTTCAGCAATTTCCATGTGTTACAAAGAGATCATTAGCAAAATGGCTGATGCTGTAGTCCAGTGAAGAGAGAGATTAAAAGACAAATGTGGAATGGACAGATTAGCTGCATCAGTGTTCCTGGGCAGGAGAAGCAGGTATTTTACCTTCTTAGTAACATTTTTGGGAGAAAAAGCAAAACTTGATCTGATGAGAACAAGCATTAAATTACAAATAACAGTCACCATACACACTACTTTCTTTTTCTTTCTCTTTCTATGCACTTTTTCTCTAATAATCGTCCCGTGTTCCAAACATTTCCTTATTAAATGCTTGGATATTTGCTTTATTGCCTGTTGTGATCTTCTGAGCGGGTAAGTAAAAAGAAAGCCTGCCTGATACTTGCTGGGGCACACTGTCTTTTGCAGTTTATTTTAATAACTCTTGCAGTATTTTTTCACTCCCTTAACATCATCGCTGTTGCTTTCCTGGGGTAAGATAAATGGTCATAAGGTGTGACAGCCCTGGGCAGTGACACAGGAGCCCTTATTCTGGAGCTGAAGTGCAGTGAGCCGCCGGCGTGGCAGGGGTCTCTGGCTTGCTGCTGACAGCGCCCATCACCGCCCTGTGCAAATGTATCAGCGCTGTGACCTTCATGTGAGCCACCAGCGCTACCGAGTGCTATTTTCACACTTGCCAGCAGGCTCTGACTGTGGGCTGGTCTTTAGCTTGCTAAGCTTGTGTATTTTTCCAAAAAAGCAGCTGTTATTTTTACTGCCAGTTTCGTGTTTGTGTGGTTTAGCTGGTTCTTATCCTCCCACTTCTCTCTCTCCCTCTGTCTAATCCCTGTGTGGGTATTCCCTAGCCAAAGGCACCTCTCACCTCTTTTCTACAGTCAGTGGTTTTATTTATAGTTAGCTCGGTTTCAGTTTTCCTGTCTCTTTATTTCTTTGTTTGGTTTTGCTTTGCTTTGTTGTTGTTCCTTTCAGGTTCCTTAGACTGTTTCTCTGGCGCTATCTCCGTTTCTTGCACTACATGCTGTCCTTGGGTTAAATTGTCTGCTCTCTGGCTTCACAGCTGTCTTTCTGTTGACTCAGAAACCCTTTGTAAGCAGAGAGATTTCTTTCACAGCCCATGATCATGTGCAGGTTTTATCCAAGCCCATTTTTCACTAGCTCACAAGCAATTGAAATGCAGAGGTTCCCCTCGTGCCCCATAGCTCGACTATTCACCTTCAGGCATCAATGGATTTTCTCTTTTTTAGGGCCAGAGGACAAAACCTATTCCTCTTCCTTCACTTGTTTCTCTGAGAACTGCCCCAGGGAGGCAGGCTCCAGTTCACCCCAGGTGGTTTTAGACATCTGAGGCAGGTCAGGCAGAAGAGGAGTTCCCCTAAAGGCTGGGCATGGTGAAAAGCAAGAAGGGGGAAGTTCAGGAGGCAAGTCCTTCCAGCTTCTGAGGTGCCCGCATCTGTCCCTCAGCTGGGGGAGGCCTGGAGCAGCTCCTAACCCTGGGTGTCTAACATTAGGTATGGTAAGTCTGGATTGCAGCCCATAATCTTTTGCTCTTTGTTCCTTTTCACCACACCAGCCTCTGCCTCTGTCTTCTCACCCCCCTAGCAAGTCCCACATGTCCATCTGCCTCTGACACAGCCTTTCTGGGCTTCTCATCTGACATGACCACACCAGCGCTTTCCTCAGGAGTCCTCCTGCTTCAGCTCTGCCTAAACTCTGATTCAGTCACATTCCCAGCCCCCTGGTAACACTCCTTGCTCCCTCATGGCCGTGTGGGCCTCTCGCAGGATCCCACAGTACCTTTCTTGGCAATATTTTACAAATCTGAATGGCTTTTTGTCAGCTTTTCCTGATTATGTCTCAGTTTGCTCACCTTCAACTTATCCTCCAAAGCCAAATTTGGCCATAGATCTTGCTTTTCTTCCTCCTGTTCAGCTGTTGCTGTGTTAAGTTAGACTCTATCCCACATATTGCTGTTTAAGGGCAGAACTTCCCCTCCGGTGGGCCCGTGCTTTGGAGGACTGAAGGCCCAGATGACAAACAGTTCTGATCTGGGACCCTGTGCGTTGGCTGTATGACTGTGTGATGTGGGCTATCTGCTGAGGGCTCTATTTGCTTGGACTGATGAGGCACCAGCTAATGAAGAAACTGCTTTAGGCACCAGCTTTTCCAGTCACTGCTCACGTTTTGTGTCAGTACTGAGGTTGGAAGCCTTTCAGTGACAGGGACACCTGGTTCATGCAAGCCATGCAACACAGATCTGGGAGTCCCAGCCCTAGGCCTGTGGTCACCCCATGAACAGTTTCTTTCCACCTTGGAAAGGTGCCATTGTTACAGCTACCATCTGTTTCCTCTCCTTCAACAAAATTGGAGCACTCTGCAAAAAGAAGAAACATCTGCACATCAAGGAAGATAAATATATATGTGGTTCCTTAGGAAATATGTATGCAGTGCTAGTATTTTAAGTGCAGGTGGAGTTGCTTAGACATGTCAGCTTCAGTCAGTTGCCAGTAGCTCTAGACTTTCTGTCGTACTCACAGCTTGGGCCAAAACTTTACACTTCATTTCCCTGGCTTTCTCTTCTTTTGAGTTTTGAAGGCAGGCTCACCTGTCTTTAAAAATTACGAAGAGATGTAGGAGGAGAGGACTGGCCCACCAGCTTGCTAAATGAAAACATGCCCAACATCACTGGAAAGAGTTGGCTTGTGCAAGGAGCGATGGGGCACCCTCAGGCACACTAAAGGGGTGTTTCAAAGGTATGGCCAGCTGAAAGGACCTGTTCTGCTGTCCTCTCCATTCCTACTGTCCTCAACGTCCTCCCCAGGTATTAAGTAGTATGCATTAACGAGGTCCTAGTCTGCATCGCAGTGCAAGCTCCAGAGGCTTCTACAGCTCCTGCCATTGTGGCTGGTGAGGGGCGAGCAATTATTTTGTTGTTTGTGCTGGAGAAAAGGGAACACGGAGGTGAGATGGAGTAACCATCACAAGCATGCCTGCTCTGCCTTACTTTTCTGGCATCTGCTCTCAGTTCACCTGATTTCCCAGTTCGGGAATCTAAACAAATCTTTCTGCATGTGGCAGAGCACTCGGGTTGATTTGGCAACTGGACAGATCTGAGTCTGAGGAGCATCAAATTACTCTGGCAGCTTCATCAGCTTTCTGCGTGGCTGGTGGAGTTGCAGAGGTCCAGCTGAGAGCCCCCAAGATCTGCAGCATCTGCTGCACCCAGGTGACATTTGGTGTCAGCAGGTGTGCCTCTGCCTGGTGCGAGCTTGCTGGCCTTTGTTTCGCCTCTCCTGTGCCCACATTTACAATTTCAAGACTAAAGGTGGGAGCTTCAGTTGAACAGACCCAATTAAGCAATCGAGAGCGGATTGCTCATGTTTTGTGTGTACACGTGCTAATGTGAGGGCTTCTCTGTGCACCTACATTGCATATGTTTCTTACTATGTTCTGGCCTAAATCAAAATCTTTATTTTACCCTGAAATAGCCAGACCGGTGGAGCTGGTGGGAGTAGGGGTCAGAGCTGGCAGCAGTCTTCTGCTTCATTAAACAGAGCTGCCTTTGGGTAATCTGAGGAAAAATGTTTTGATCAGCGTTAAGGTTGAATAAGTTTTATTTTGTAGCCAAATTAGTGTCTCTCAAAAATTACATCTCCAAAAGGGATACTCAATAGGATTTTTTTTTAACATACAACAAAAAATAAAAAATGCTTACTGGACTTTATATCCATGTGGGCTTTTGAGGGCTGTTTGTCAACAATGACGACTTCTCTTTTCATATTATTTACCCTAGTCTTTCACTCATTTGAAGTGCAGTTACTGAATTATAGTAGGAAAACTGAAATCTGAACCATAGAACCACAGAACCACAGAATCATTAGGATTGGGAAAGCTCTCCAAGATCATCTGCTCCAACCATCCCCCTACCACCAATGTCACCCACTAAACCATGTCCCTAAGCACCATGTCCAACCTGTCCTTGAACGCCCCCAGGGACGGTGACTCTACCACCTCCCTGGGCAACCCTTCCCAATGCCTGACTGCTCTTTCTGAGAAGAAATGGCTCCTCATTTCCTACCTGAACCTCCCCTGGTGCAACTCGAGGCCATTCCCTCTTGTCCCAGTAACAGCACTACAGTGCTCACACCACATTATGTGGTAACATTATCAGCCAGTTTATCAAAGAAAATGCTTTTATTCTTAGAAATACATGATTAAAGCTACCTGACAGTTTTCTGTATTCAACAGTGAAAGTAGGAAAACATTCAACAGACGAACAGAGATCAGGGGCAATTTTGCATTAAATATTAAAGCATTAAACAGTAAATGTTGGCACACATGGAGTAGCTCTTCAGAGGATTACAAGACACGTTATTGTCAGTCTCCTGTTCAGCATACGAACTTCTGGCATGCAGAGCTGGGAAAGCCCTGCCTGGACTTCTGTATTTTGTGATATTGGAGAAGAAAAAACCTGTTACTTTGATGTGTTTTTTATGATCCTGGTGACTCAAAGTACCTTCTTGGCACAACAGCCTGGCACAGCTGCCTACCATGCGTCCAACATGAGAGAGCCAAGCTGAGAGATTACCTCATGCATATCAAATAACGAGGAATTTCTTCAGGAAAGGAGCAGTAGCGTGGGGAAGAGGTGTGATATGTAACAAGGCTGCATTGTTTTCAAGGTATTGTTTGTCCTAAGCTGACGTGTAGAGCAAAGCCCAGGAGCAGCAGGTGTTTAAGTCAGTCTCCTTTTCCCTTAATGAAACACGTCGAGTGAGCTACAGAAGAGACTTGCAGTTGTGTTGTTTCTGCATCAGACCGACAGCTTCTTAAGATTTTCAGGTATCTGAAACAGGGCTGGAAGTTTCAGCCTGCTGTTCCGTAATGTCCAGCACAGCCACTTTAATTTTGTTTCTTTGTTTTTCTTGTCTTGTCCTATTAAATATCAGCCAGATTCGCTTTCATTTCAGACAGGAGGAGCGTGATCTTGGATGCTTTTACAGGGATCAATTACTTGCTTGTCTCTTGGTAAGCCTGCAATACCGTGTTAGCTATTTTGACCTCACTTTAAATTCTCCAGCTATCCATGCTGCATAGCTCAAGCCATTTAACTTTGTCCCATGGAAGACAGAACTGGCTGGGATTTTCAGCATGAGAAGAAGCTGAAATGGAGAAGCCTTGTGATAGGTATCCCCAAACATTTGTAGCTTCACATCAAGGCTGAGCATGTTCGAGCTTTGGAGAAGCTGGTGTGAAGGGGTGTCAGGCAGTTAAGTTGCTTTGAAAATGCAGTGGTAGACTGAGTGTGTTGCTCAAGTTGTGACAAGCAGATAGAGTGCAGTGCAGCCTGATACTGGTTGGTTCTGTGGATGTAGGAGTGTGATGCTCTCTGGCAACAGTCTGACTTCTCAAAATCAATAATCGGGGCAAATGGGTACTTGGGGGGGTTCAGAACAGCCACGCTGTGGGGCTGTGACTTCAGGGTCATAAAATTCATCCCCCATTGTTACTGGGGGCTTTTGCTAAGCACCAGTCTTATTAAAAGTCTTTCTGCCTTCAGCACGTCGTGTAGCAGGTGGGAAATGTGCACCTGGAAGTTGCTGTCCTGGTGCTTTTGTAGTTCTCGATTCTTGTTGAACCAGAAATGTATCTTGCTTTTCTTTCAACTCCTGCCTGTAAGCAGGTGTACTTGAAGGGAGGGTGGCTTTCCATACAAAACAATAGGATAACTGATATAAAGAGAAAATCACAAAAATGCAATGCACGTAGCTGATTTTAAAAACAGGTCTTCAGGCTACAACCTTTGTTATTAAAAACATTTGATGGTAAATTACGGCCATTCTGTAAACAGCCCTGTGTCTGGCTTCTGGGCTGGGCACAGTGCTTTGCTTTGGTCATGTCTTGTCCTGGGCACTGGTTGTTGTTCCGTCTTACCTGTGTGGCTTACCCTGTCGGTCCAGGCTACCTCGTGTCACATGGCTGTGCTTTAACAGCTGCTTTTCCCATCCAGCCTCAAATCCAGTTTTGGACAATGCTGTACACTAACCAAGCCAGCGTGTTGTGCGGTTCACTTGTTTCGTTTCTCAGTATTTACCTTGCGTGTGTTAACTGCAGGCACGATGCCTCCTGTAGTAACCGCGTTGGAAAGACCGCGTCCATGTCCCCTAAGGCTCCGTGTGCTGCTGCACTGCGTATCAGTAACTGAATTGATGAGCACCTATTCCCCTTTTCTCAGTATTTTCAACTTCCACATTTACCGCAGTGAAGAATGAGACAGCCATTTGGTGAGTTCATCTGGAAAGAGGAAAACTAGGAGCTGGTTTGTCAGAGTCCCTGCCTGCTTCTGAGAAGAGCCTAAGCTCAACTAGGTGTGTTCTGTGGGCCAGGGCAAAACTTACCCCTTTTATCTCTTCTCTACCACATAACGTGCACTCCTCTCTCCAGACACCAGGTAATTTTTCTGCTGAGTTGTGTTTTCAGCTTCCAGCCAAGTCTGTGATTTGCCTGCTGTTACCCAACTGGTTGAACAAAGGAAGTTTGAAACTTTCTTTACTTAGAGTTTTGCTGTTCTGACACAGATTTTATTCACACATTTAGCGTATTTGTAAAGACAAAGTACATTTATATAAAAGGTATATAAAACTCTTGTAAAAATACTTCAGAACAAAATAAAAGCTCTCACACAAGCATTCAATGAAACACACAAAGTAAAGAAAAAAAACACACGTGTTTTAAGAGAGGGATTTTCCCAGCTTTGCTTGAGGACTGTGGAAGAGTGGAAGAACTGAAGAGAATGAACAGGGAGGAAGATGGGTTCAGGAAGCAAAACAGATGTGTTTGGTTGTACAGCCTGGATGAAAATAGAAAGCTGGCAGAAACGAGGTGGCATAAAAGATTTTTTGGATATTGTGCTCACAGATAAGCATTTAGTAGGGCATGAAGCTGGGGGCACTCTGCTACAATATGTCTGAACACAATAGCTGTATGTTTAACAGTTCGGATGGAATATGACCTACATAAACAGAATCATAACAGTGATGAAAATTCATCATCGTTACTTAATTCATGCTTGAGTTGATGTCAGGCTCTAATTATGAGGCAGCTCCAGTCTGCTCAATACTCAGACATTTGCTGTGACCCTGGCACAGCTGGTTTTGTTGAGGACAGACATAGTCAAAAATTCCCTTTCTGAGCTCTCTGCAAAGACTACTGAGGCTGAAAGTGACCTGTGGGATACACTTTGGAGCTCTGATATTAAAGATTTGAAGGTAAAGAAAGGCAAAGAGTGTCCAAGTGCATTGCAGAGAGCTGGAGGAAGCCATTGAAGTTGTTTATGGCGGCTGAAATGGCGTCAGCAGCTTACAGAAAAAATTGGTCATTTCCACGCCAGCCAAATCACTTGTGAAGTAATTTATGAAGGTAAGAAACAAAAATAAACCTACAGATAGCATTCTGAGCTTTCTAATTGCATGCTTTCTTAATTTTCCTCCGCTGAGCCCCTTCAGTGTTTCTTGCCCCCAGCTTATGCTGCTCTTTTCTGTTCACTTTCAAGCCCAGTGCAGTCTGCTGCTGACTTCAGTGGCATCATTGTTGCACATTAAGTTCTTCTGAAAATAGCGTACCCAAATTGCTTTGAGAGTACACAGCTCAGCGTGGGAGAGGGTTATTAATAGAAACAGCTTCTCGCTGTTGTATGAAGACAGAAGATGAGTTATTTCAGTGCGGCAGGTGGAGGTGGTTTTTTACAGCAATTGTTTACATTTTTGAACATCTACGAGGGAATTAAAAGGGTCTGGTAAAAACTGCATGGCACAGCGGGCTGCCATACATTTCGTATCAGCATAGTGAAGGCATGCTTTAAATATTGTGTTGTTGATTTTGTAGGATATACTTAGCATTGTCTAATTTACAGCAGTACTAACAATTCCCAATCAGCCTTCAGAAAATCAGGAACCAACTTTTCTGCATCCTACCACCTGCCTTTTAAAACATGGATACCAAAAAATGTCTCTGGGTTTTACATGCCATTATTTTAAAACATCTTCATCCCAGCGGCTCTTTCAGAGGACTAGGATCTAGGACTGAATTCAGTGAAGACTCTGTCTGATATTTATGTTATGCTGCAAGGAAGTCTTATTAGAGCTGGTGAGAAATGGCAAGATTTAAATTTTTGTCCCCTAAGGAGGCCAAGAGTTGAGAGAGATCCAAAAGTAGTTTGAAGGGAAACACAGGTATTTGAGATAGTCCCAAAGAGTGTTTGCCAAGGCAGGAAGGAACCTGGGTGTTGCCGTTTGGCACTTGCACCACGAAGAAGTCCCTCCTGTTCCCACATCTTCCTTCCCCATCGAGCAGCTCCTGACCTTTTGCACGTGGTCACTGCTTCAGCTGCTGCATCGCTGGCCGCTGCCTGGTGTACCTCCTGTGAACTGCAGCCTTGCCAGTTTGACATCTAGCCTGCAAATTTCCATGTCATGGGAGACGGGTGATACACGGCTGCTTCGTCGAGTCAGCCCTGTGACATTAAATAGGGGTAAACCCAGTACATTCTGGTTTAAGGATATACAAGGAAGAAAAGGAAAATGGACAACTTGTGCACCCACTCTCTGCTCTTCCCTACCCCTCTTCTCTGCTTCCCACTGCTGGCAGCAGCTCAGCTGCGGAACAGTCGTACAGGGATTGTTTTTGTTCATTAGCCCCTGTGGGGCCTTACAGTCCTCACGTACGTGTTAAGGAGAGGAAGGCTCACAGGCCCACCCAGTTCCTGCCGTGTGCACGCCGCTGTCTTGGGCAGGAATCGTGCCCGTGTTGGGTCCTGTGGTGTGCAGGCCCTCACCAGGGTCCTGCATCACCTGGAGCCTGGGGCGCACCACGGACACCTGCGTTAAGTGGAAGTTACTCAGGAAGAAGTTATTAGAAGTATCAGATTTAATTTGATAGCGTCATTAATACCAGAGACCTCGGCCTTTGAAAATGATCGTTGCATTCATGAAATACTTAGAATCGTAGAATATTTTGAGTTGGAAGGGACCTTAAAATTCTGAAAAAAAGAAGCTTAGTTTGAACTACTCATGCCTTTACAAAGGGATTTTTTTGAGGGTCAAAGCCAGTTTCTTAAAGTGTGTTTCTAATAACACATTAGGCAGTGAATTAGTAAGTTATTAAGCTATGAACAAACGAACCTGTGTTTGTTTTAAAGGCCGGTCATCTGCTCTGTTCTATTTTCGTTGCTGGGTATCGCTCTGCACAGCCTGCCGAGCCCTCCGCAGATGAGCCGTACTGCACTTGACAGCTCCCCGCCTCGAGTAACTTGTTATCTGTGCGAGACAGCAGCAAAGGGAACATCAGACAAGCGTGCTGGAATTGGCGAGGGAGGAACATTCCCAGCGTGAAATAAGGTCAGGCACGTTGCTGCACCAGGGCTGCGCTGTACCTTCACAGCCCTGGAGCAGTTTTTCTCGTTACACCTGCTCTCACTGGTGGGAGAACACGAGGTGCGTGCCCCGCGGTGTGACTTGGAAGGGCTGGGCCCCAGCTTGCTGGATTTGGCAACCTGTTGTGGTTCCCGACCACTTCATTGGTTTGCTGGACTCTGACAGATGGTAGATGGTTAGCCAACAAACCTGCAGTTTCTCCAAACGAAAGTTTCTAATGTTGAGCATTAGTTTGGTTGCTAGTAATAAACCACCTTACTGCCACCTGATAAATTAAGCCCATTAAAAAAAATTAAAATAAAATAAAATTTAAACAATCATTTTTAATGCTTTTTCATTTCCAAAGTTTTCATTTTTTTGAAGCTTTCTGAAAGCAATTGCACATCTTTTGCCCTAGGTTTGCCTTTGGTATATGGATTATAAAGTTATTCTTTCTAAAGTTTTAGCCATGTTTGTATCAGAAGGCGGTTTTCTTCCAAAGCTGTCAGTAAAAAGCAAAAAATCAAACCTCAGTGAATTATTATTTGTTTTAAACCAGAGTTGATTCTAATATTTTTATCACCAAAAAAGCAAAGTTTCGACTGACTGCTGAGAATGTCCATTGGAAATCAATTTTATTTTTATTTTTTGCCACAAAGAATTAAGTGTAGAAAAACATATTTTTCTGTTAAAAACAATTTTGATGAAAATTTGTGATTAGCACTGTTTACCAAAACAGTACTGGTGAAGCAGTGGAGACTTTAATATTCATACTTGTGACTGCAAATATAATGAGTATTTTACTTCTAGATGCCATATTCAGAATTATGTAAGCCTGTGAAAAGGATTATCTTCTTTTACTGCAAAGATAAAGCAAAGTATGTCTGAATAACCCAATTATTATCTAAAATTGTCTTTCATTTCTAAAAACAGATACGAGATGTTAGACTTTGCTGGAAAAACAAATAAATCGTGATTCTGAAGGCAGCTGATGAAGACAGCATAATAAATTATGGAAAAAAATAATTTACTGTCTTATAAAACCGTGTGTCATTGGATGCATGACTGAAAAGCAAAATATACTTGAGGAAGTAACGTATTTGCTTGCATGCTGAAATAATTTCTCAATAGTGTCCACTTTAAAAGCCATTCAGCAGCTGTAGGGAAGATTATCCCCTGTAAAGAAACAGTTCCATTTTGTAGAGGCTGTGTGTATTTTTCAGCTTGTTCTCTTATAGTTTGTACTTGCTTTATCTGGCTCTCAATTACCTAATTGGATACACTTTTTATAAGTGTCAGTGTGATATCATCCTTTATTATGAAAGTATTTGGAAAATGACTACATCATTTGGCTTTGTGCAGACAACATTTGCTCTTTTGGAAGTCGTGGCCTTACGACCCTTTTGCACTTGCTGTGAAATCCTGCACAGCCTTTCCCAGAGGAAGTGGCAGAGGTGGGTAGGGAGCTCTTATGTGCAGCTTCCAAAGCCCTAGCAAATACTCTGGCTGGGACTGAGGTTTTCGTGAAGATGATTTCTGTGCTACAGGTGCTGTGGTGGGAGAAGATGCTTCCATAAGCACGTAGGTTTCTTTTATCCCTGCTTTTGTTTAATTGAGGATTTCAAGAGCCTGGATAGAGAAAATGATTTTTATGGCATTTTACTATGGGCACGTGTTCTCACAAGCCAATTTCAGTGTAGTAAGGATGATCTGCAGCACCTTTTACACTGAGTGGAGGTGGGCACATCCTCCAAACACCCTGCACAGCAGGAGCCAACTCCTTGAGCTGTGCCCAGAAGAGACTTGTTCTCTCCGTCACTGATATTAATCACCCTTGGCTAAAGTTAAAGGACGTTTTTAAACCACGTGGCGTCTTGTGAAACTGCACAGTTAAAGAACAAGTTAATCCTACTTTTTTACCTCTGCTGCTTTTGGCTTCCCATGGCTTCTCTCGCATCAGGTGAGAGACGGTTGCCTGGCGATTGTCCGAGCCATTGAACCGGTTCAGTTCTTTGTTTCAACAGAAAACTGCTCGTTTTTGGAGGGGAGGGTACAAGTGTGCCTGCTGTTAGACCTCCCTGCCTCACCCCGTGTCCTCACAGCAGCCGGGTGGTAGCGGGGAAGCAGTGGGAGCACGTGGCTGTGGCAGTGGGGATGGTGGGCCTACCTACCACACTACTGCTCTGCAGCTCAACCAGACAATGTGCGGTGAAACTCCTAGTCTTTGCAGCTGTCTCCTATAATTTGTGTTTCTGGTGTTACTGCATCAAGCACAGTCATCTCCTTCACTCATCTGGGTTAACCTCAAAGCTTACATGGGTATTTTGTGGTAGAACTTTTTGGCTGTTGGTTTGGTGGCTTGCGAAGCAGAGAGGTGCTTCTCGGTCCATTTGTCGTAGGACTGAGGGTACTTGATTTCCACAGAGGTTTGTGTGGATCCTGTCCCCATTAAACCCAGTTGCTGGATTGAGACTTGAATTCCTGATATATACCTCTGTCAGGGTTTAAGTTAATTAATTTCAAGCTCATTTATTATTTTAGGGTTGATTTCAGTGGCTGTTATATCAGGTTCTTAGTTTTCTGTGTCTCACGAGTTAGAAACGTGACATTTCTGCTCATCCTCTCCCCTTTAGCTGAAGACTGATGCATTTTAAGATCTAATATCCATACACTGTTTTACAAAAAATAAAAATAAAAAATTAGCTTCAATGCTGTAAAAGGTAGTCATAACTGCATTTTACATGGCACCACTTATCCAAACTCTTTTGCAAAGTTCCTTGTGCCTCTTAGAAAAATACAAGATATTTTATATGTCAAACTATTTTTCAGCGGGCTTTGAAGAGGAAAAAATGCATATGTAGAAATAATAGGGATATTCAAATTGCTACTATGTATGAACTAAGATTTGATTTGGTTAAGTACCAGCTTTTTAACTCACAAGGTGAACAGATAGGATGCAGGTGCAGCCAGTGGTTGATTTATGTCCTGTATTTCCCTGTGCATCTTTATTCTTGCCTGACAATCTAAATGGATTTTTGCATGACTTTGTGCTACATCTGAAGAAATAAATCTGTGATAGGATGGTGATCTGGAATGACATAAGACTGAATGGCTAATGGAGGGGTTGTGTCTAAAAGTGTTATTTTTAGTCTGAGATTTTTATGTTACTTTAGTGAGCCGTTAAATTTCTCCTCCTTTCTGGTTCAGTCATTATTATCAGTTGTAATTTACAGTTTTTTCCACTGGTAATCCAAAATACAGTGGGAGAAAAAAGGTCTGAAAAGCATTACTGCTTAAACTAGAGACAAAGTGTGCATTGTATTAGTATCAACCTTTAATATCTGTAAGTGATCAATCCCAACAATAAGAAGAACCGTAAGTAATTTATTGACTTTTTCTGTGGAGACACCATCCTTCAGCTTTTTCCCAGCCAACTAGTAGGAGCTACGAATATTTGTCCTGTTCTTATCCAGGAAAGCCCAATTACATGGCAGCTCTGTGCTGAATGACTAGCCTTCATAAGAAATGTGCTTATTCTGTTCTTTTTGTTTGTTTGTTTTTTTCCCATTCAGAACCCTATACTCATAATAAATATCTTGCAGGCTAAATTATTTATCTTAAATGTTAACTGAGAGCATTTTGGTTGTTTACTGGTTATTAACTTTTATTATTTATTTATAAGACTCGCATAGTTAATGTGAGAAACACGTGTTTTTGTACGTCTTACTTTGTATATGCTATCAGTTCTTGGTGTGGTGCAGTTTGATGAGAACAGATTCAAGCTCTCAAGTTTATTCTTTCAGTTGGAAAAGTGCCTTAAATCATGTATTTGATTTAAATACATAACACGCACCCCGAAAAGCAAGGACAGTACATCCAGGTTTGCATGCCTGCCAGATGACTTATGTTTTCTCCTCCAGGGCCTTGCACTTTTTGCTCTGTGGGCCATAAATCATCACCTACAAAATCATGTAAAATGAGGTAACACACCGCTGTGTTGTTTTATGACACTTGATTAAAATTTATGTCCCTGGACAGCCAATACTTTTAATGTTGAAATAAACTGTAATTAGCTTGTTTCTTGTCATAGCATCTTGTTTACACAACAAGACAGTTGTTTCCCCAGCCTTACTGTACCGCATCCCTTCCGTTCCACCGGCCTCCTTCTCATCTCGCCTCTCCCTAAAAGATTTCTCTTTTTGCCCGATATATTCTGGCATCTCAGTCCAACCACCCATGCCCTCATGCCACAGTCTCACCAACCATCCTTCCCCAGGCTGATGGACCGGTGTCCACCGTGTGCTTCCAGCCTCATTTATTCTGCAGGGCACCCTTCTGCCTCTGGATCCTGGAGGGCTTCCTACCAAGGGCAGTTTGCTGAGGGCTTGCTCCAAGGAAAGGAGTGAGCTCCCGGCCAGTTTCTGCATTTCAGAGGAGCTTCATCAAGCCTCATGGGTGGAGGTTCCTTTACCCTGTCCCCTTGCTGTTGTTAAAGCAGAAATTATAGGCTTAATACATGCTATGGATAGAAAAGCGTCTTTGGGGCGGTGGAGCTTATATTGGGTGTTCAAAGTGGTTCCTGCTGAACTTGAAATCAATGAAAAGCCATAGAAAGCCAGCGGGTGGAAGGATGTTAACAGTGTAAGAGGCGTGACTGTTTGTCAGGACATGGAGGAAGTGAATCCTACATCTTTATTGCTATAAAGGATTGCATCACTCGGTGCCCGACAATAAAGACTACTTTCCGAGGTACTTTGTTAGAGGGGGCCCCTTCAGAAATGAAAGGAGATCTTGTTCAGCCAATCCTTTAATGACTATGTCTGTCTGTGGGCATCTGGGGGGAGGAGGGGGTCAGATAGCCAGACGAATTTTAACAGAGGGTCTTTGTGTAAAATATATGGACATTAAAAAAATCAAGAAAAAATGTAAAGTTGCAGGGCAAAAAGTATTGCACTACTTTGTTCTGTATCATGGTTACTTCGCAATAAATATTCTGAGGATGGCACTTCAAACCTTTTTTCCTCTTTTAAATCTATTTCTGTTTAAATTGTATTCGAAAGATGTCGTTCAGCTGAGTGTGTAGGAAGATAAATACTTTTCAAATGGCTGGATTATGGGGAATTATGTTCACCGTACTTGTCATCATGTGTAGAGATTATTTGTAGTCATAAGGTACTCATATTCAGCAGTTTAATATTAATTCTTAGTTCTTTATTTCTTGAACACCGAAACAAGCAGGCATAGGCCTTCATTTGAGCAAACTGAATGGAGTTGGTAGGTTGGGGAACGAAAGGATTTGGAGTCTGTTCATTGTGTCGTAGCACTATCCACCCATTACAAACAACTTTATAATTTACTGTATTAGTCAATGATAACCTAATGAGCTGCCAGTGTTTGAAAGTTGTGCACACTGTGTTTTGTTCAGTTCTGTCCTGCAGAAATACTGAGCAGGGTTTAATTGCCTTTAGTGAGAGATGCTGCCGGTAAAAAGGTAGAGCCTCATTCCTTCACTTAGCAGCCAGAAACTGTTTTACTGACAAAATACTGAACTTCGTATAGACTTTAGATCTACCTTAAATACAATTGCTGTAGCCCATTTTAATGTCTAAAAAAAATAACACAAATTTGAAGACTACTTTTCTCTCTGTCGAAGAAGCTTGGATATCGTGCTTACAGTTTCTGTACTTTCTAACAACTGATAAATATATAATGTATCTACCATTTTTCTGCCTGCGTGTCTGAACAACTTGTGAATAATTTAATGTTTTACTTTACCACTTTGCCTCTTTACATAACACTAAAATGAGAAAGATAAGATTCTGATAAAGTATTAATTCAATGGGAAATTGGAACAAGTTATATATATTAAGCACTGAAAATTGTTCTGTTTTTCTCTGGGGAGAGCACAAGCAGTGAATGCAGCTGGCTGACAACAAGGGAGCTAAACAGTCGAGGTGATCATAGAATAATTTGGATTGGAAAGGACTTCTGGAGGCCATCTAGTCCAACTGCCTCCTTGGAGCACATCTGCTTATCACAGGCTTGTCCAGCTGAGTCTTGAGCACCTTTGAGGGTGGAGATGATGTTCCAGGAGTCTCTTGAGTCCTCTGGTACATGGGCCACACACATGGGACCTGTTGCCTGGCGGGCTGCTAGCATTTGGTGGCAGTGGTACACATTTTCCTGCTGGTTCAAATCTTTTCACCAGAGCACAAAGGCGCTCTAGTGCCATGGTGGCAGAGCTTATTTCTGGAGCAAAAAAATTTGCTGCTCACTCTAAATGGGATTTTAATAGATGAGAACACACTGAATTTATAAAGGCTTCTATGTTTTAGTACTTAACATAATCTGACTTTATATTTTCATAGTAGCCAGTTCTTTCTTTTTATTATTTACTAGGTTTTGCTTTGTTTTGCCATATCCATGTGGTTTACATTGCAGCAGTTTTCACACATTGGTTTTAAATGTTTGAAGAGAATTAAATGGTTCAGGGAAATGTTATAAGTATCCAGGACAGCAGCAAAGTCCAGGCATCCAGCTGCAAAGCAGGGTGCTCCACAAGTGAAGTTTGATGCAAAAAATCTTGTATGGTATAATTCACTGTTTAATAAAGTGTTATATATGTTATAGTTAAACCTGTATTCTGCCAAGTTTTTGCGGTTGATGACATCCTTTTTTCCTGATATAACTTTGATTTGATATGGATTTATTTGGATTGGAGAGCTGCTGCAAAGTTCGGAAATGTTTGGTTGTTGTGTATCTTTAACATGAACTGCAGCATCTGTGCCTTTTCTGCTTCATTTTCCTACCTGCTTCTGACTCCCAGGATATACCTGGGAATCCCATGTGTTCTGATGGGGAAGGTCAGTATGCATGACATTTTCCAGATGTGCTGCCTGTATTTAAGGGTACAAGATAAAGGATATCCCATGCAGATCTGTGCGTTACTAATAGAGAAGCCTGGTGCTAGTGGCATCTACACATCACAGATCTGATCAAAGATTGCTCCTATGACCCAGTCTCTGATTTATGTTTGAATGCACAATGAAAGGACTGCTTCCTGAGACAACCATGTCCTTGGGTTCAGACTTACACTGCTGATCGTTTAACACCCTGCTAACTGTTATCAGCCACACAAGTGAAACACCTGAGTTTGGAGGGGATGCGTGTGTGGGGAATGTGTGCAGGGACTAAAATACACACAGTTTAAATGCACAGGGACAGTATATATGGCATGGCAGATGGAGTAGTGAGAGAGGGATCAAAATTGTCCCCTGGAAGCGATGCCAGTGTTCTGGAGCAGGTCATGCTTCTCAAAGATCTCAACTGCTTCATCTCTTAAACCACGTCCCCAGTACCAGTCTTGCAGTGTGAGCATTCTTCCTTTCTCTTCCTGAGTAGCTGCACTTACAGCTTGCGGTTGTCTTCCTTAGACAAGCTAGGATTGATCGAGTCAGTCGAGGATGAAGAACGAAACAACAAGGTAATGGTTGTAGCTGTCGCACTTTAGCTGTCGGAAACACATCCTTGATGAAAAGCAGAGCATGCCTGTGTAATATTTCTTCTGTATGGGAACAAACAAAACCTGCTGACACAGCACTACCTTTACCTGACAAGTTTGAAGCATCATATAGATTGTCTGGAAAAAAATATCTCTGAATCCAAATATGACAAATAAGACCCAAATCTGGGAGGGAGGAAGAGGATATTGACTGGAATTGACCTTCGGTTATACAGCTATACAGCTGTGGGAATCCCCATGGTGTACCCTTTGTAGGCTTTACTCATGTGAGAGAATAGGCAGGAAAATATTTTTGCTCTAATGCAAGCTATGATTTTTTGTAATGACTTTTTCTTTATCCTTAGTGTCACTGTTACTTCCCTCAGTGTTTTCATGCAGTGAAACCATGTCAGGAGGAGCCGTGATTTCATCAGTGCCCATTTCTGCTTAACATATTCAATTTACCAAATCATACGTGTCTTTCAAAGATTTTGGTGTAATCATATATTTGGAGACTGTAACTTCAACAATACATTTGCCCATTGTGCCTCTGTTTGGGTTCTAAGTGTTTATCCATAAATAGTAATCAGTAGTACTGTTTATGTTAGGTTTTCAGCTGAAGAACCCTAAAGATACAGGGACAGATAGCAAGAAAAAATTACTACTCACTTGAGGAAATAAAGATGATAAATCTTCCCAACCTGCAAATCACTAGGTATTTATGATTTCGGCAGCTTTCCACATGCCACAATTTGTGCCAGGGTTATTGGCTTCTTTAACCCAGAGCCACATCACGCGTCACCACCCTGCTTGTCCTACCTGGAACATTTCTCTGTGTGATTCACACTGCAGCTACAGAATCACACATGCCAACACAAAGGAAGCAAGGGAAAGGAGCAGGAATTCTCCCCTTGGCAGCAGCACGGAGCTAGGCCCAACAAAGTGCCTGTGTGACTGTGGCTGCATTCAGTCGGTGCTTGCTGATAACATGCTATAGATGGAATGTGCTTCTCATTCTTTCTAAGAATTACAGCCATAGTAACTGCATATCATACAGCATTTGTTTTACGTTTTCAGAAGGAAATTGCCTGTTGATTCTTAGTTGTCAAAGGGCTTTTCATTCTTAAACTTAATCGTAGACTTGTCCTAGGGATTGGTAGTTCCAGATGGTCTAAAAACCCTCGGTCTCTCCCTTACTCTGTGTTTAGATCTGTTAGCTTCAGTATCTTCAATTACGACTATATAATTAAAACATCGATTAGAACTGGCCAGCTGATGAGGCCAGAATGAGGAAAACTGACTCTGAACTGGCTAAAACTTGTACTGTGTTTAGTAAACTGGCAGCAGTCCCACTAGTAACTCCCTTCATCCCAGTTCAATTAAATTTGTTTATCTGTACATCGGGAAAATCCCATTTAGCTGGAATCCTACATGAATGATCATCAAAATAAGCAGTTAATGAATTCTTTGTGTTCATTAATATTATGAAAATCTTCTTTCTCCAAGCACTTGTGTGATATATCACTTTTGCATCCCCGTGGCATTTCATAAAGTTGTGGTAGAAACCCCCCGTGCTGCATCATAACAGTGGCTGGAGAAAAATGACGTTAGTTCTTACGACCTCAGGATTTTTATAGCGTATCTGAAACATCTCTAGAAGGTATTACGTCTAGCTGCATACCAGCTTTGTGGAGTATTAACAGCACTGTTTCTTTTGTGCCAAGTGGATTACTGCCATATAAATTTGTAATCAGTGTAACAGTGCATGCAGAAGAATTTCAAAGCAGCTACTCAACTGAAAACTCTTTCACTTTATTAATTAACCATTCATGAAGAGACTGAAAAGGGAGGACTGTGAAATGTGGAAAAGAATTAAAGTCTTACAGGGAAGAGGTGAGAACTGAGTGCAGGATCACTTGGGTCTGAAACGCATGGCAACAGCGAACACTTTTGAGAAGGAAACTACAGTAGCAGAGACGGTAAGCTCAAAGGGTGCTTCTGGCCTGTGGTGCTATGGCAAGATGATGTCAGCTGCTTGTATAGGTGCACAATATTCGTTTTTTACTGCATGCATTTGATTATTGAGATTTATCCTCTTTATTATACTCTTTAATATCTTTATTGATGATTTGGATGAGGGAATTGAGTGCACCCTCAGTAAGTTTGCAGATGACACCAAGCTGGGGGGAAGTGTTGATCTGCCAGAGTGTAGGAAGGCCCTGCAGAGGGATCTGGACAGGATGGGTCAATGGGCAGAGGCCAGTGGGATGAGGTTCAACATGGCTAAGTGCCGAGTCCTGCACTTTGGCCACCACAACCTCATGCAGTGCTACAGGCTTGGGGGAGAGTGTCTGGAAAGCTGTGCAGAGGAAAAGGATCTGGGGGAGCTGACAGATGTTCACCTGCAGATGAGCCAGCAGTGTGCCCAGGTGGCCAAGAAGGCCAACGGCATCCTGGCTTGTATCAGGAATAGTGCAGCCAGCAGGAGCAGGGAGGTGATCGTCCCCCTGTACTCTGCTCTGGTGAGGCCGCACCTTGAGTACTGTGTTAGTTTTGGGCCCCTCACTACAAGAAGGGCATCAAGGCCCTGGAACGTGTCCAGAGAAGGGCTACGAAGATGGTGAAGGGTCTGGAGCATAAGTCCTGTGAGGAGCAGCTGAGGGAACTGGGGTTGTTTAGTCTGGAGAAGAGGAGGCTCAGGGGAGACCTTATTGCTCTCTGCAACTACCTGAAAGGAAGGTGTGGGGAGCTGGGGGTCGGCCTCTTCTCACAGGTAACTAGCGATAGGACTGGAGGGAATGGCCTCAAGTTGCACCAGGGGAGGTTCAGGTTGGAAATGAGGAGCCATTTCTTCTCAGAAAGAGCAGTCAGGCACTGGGACGGGTTGCCCAGGGAGGTGGTGGAGTCACCGTCCCTGGAGGTGTTCAAGGAAAGGTTGGATGTGGTGCTTAGGGACATGGTTTAGTGGGTGACAGGGGTGGTAGAGTGATGGTCGGACCAGATAATCTTGGAGGTCTTTTCCAACTTTAATGTTTCTATGATTCAATGAACATAAGAAGCTGTAGCCAGGGTCCACCCCTGCTAGGAACTATAGATGCATTGATCCAGCAGCAGCCGATACCGTATTCTGCATTTTGTTGTTGTCAAAGGTATTGTCTTCAGGAAAAGACCTTCTGAAAATCACCCATGTAACCCATCCAGTTTTGCAGTGTCCTGAAAGTGAAGTTTCGTTGGTGAGCTGATCACTAATCTCAAATGTGTCAGACCAGACTGGGAAGAGGAGCCATACCTGGCCATGACATAAACCAATACAAACTCCTCCTTTCCATCTCTTACTGCTTCTGCTGGAAATCAGCCCAGTGAGTAAGTACTCTGTACCTGCTGTATGTAGTTGTTAAAAGATAAAGCTTTTGAGCTCGAACTCATTCTTTTGAAAACAATTCAAGAACTCTTAAACTTAAACAAAAATTATTTTAATGTCAAGTTTTGGCTTTCTGTTTCCAGCCAGTTCTGCACAAAGCTGTGTCGTGGAGGGCCGGTCAATGTTGTTGACTGTGTTTACTATTCATTTATATATATATATATATATATATATATATGTATATACACACGTATATACACAGATGCAGGTAGTTTTTGAACAAAGCTTCCACTGGCACAACTGATTGTGTAGTGAAGGCAACTACTTACCCTCACCCCCTTAGTTCAGTAATTATTTATACAGATGTAGTTGGCACATGATGGAAATGACCGCAGTGTCTCAGGGTGTATGTGCTGGGAGTGGCCAACATGCCTGAAACTGTTGTATCTTTACAGGACATTGCCAATAAAGCTATATCTGACTGACCATTTTAAGCCACTTCTTTTCTCTGCCGTTATTTTACCTGGTTTATATCAGTAGCAGCCCCTTGCCTGTGGCTCCATAGTTTTCAGGCATCAAAGATGTGTAGTGGTATCAAAGTGGCTTCTTGGTCTCCCGTCAGTTTCTTTCTCCTCTTGCCACAGAAATTCCCTCTCTGTCACCTGCCTCAGTTGTCTCCCTTCCTTGCGCTGTACTCAGAGGCTCAGCAGCAGGGGACTGGGTGCAGGATGGACATGGGAGGGGTGGCTGAAATCATGGGCCTGTATAGTATTATTTTTATGAAATTAATAGAAACAATGAAATGAAATTCCAGAAATATTTTGCGGGAGCATCCCAATCTAAATGGGTTCCTCTTCTTCACCTGCCTTCATAGTTTTCTTTACAATCTAGTATTAACACTTCCAGGACATTGAAACCCTCATTTTATGTCCCGAAGGTTGTTTTTGTTTCTTGTTTTACATTTAAGATACTAAATGATCCTCATTGATTTTAGGGTTTATTTTATGGTAATAGTTCAACTTTTTTGAGAGATTGTTTTTGAAGAAAGACTGCCAGCTGCAGTTCAGCAGCATAATGTGCAAGTATAAATAGAATGCAGGCTGTCCATTTATCTCAGCCCCTATCAACTTATATTAATCTGATGATGAGGCTTGTTACAATCATGGTTTGTGTCTGAGCAGACACGTTCAGTTAGGGTTAAGCTTGGAAAACTAATCTAATATGCCCATGTAATTTACTTAAAGCTTTGCCTATAGATTTCTGGTGAAACCAAGTATTTCTTTTACCTCTTAACCTTTAATAAGTTAATGTCAAAATATTGGGAAAGTTTATCACTATCTGTGGGTTTGGGAGATACTGAGTTTAAAATAGCTTTTACGTTTGCTTGGATATATTTTGATTAATACCTATTTCTGAGTTTTCTTCCCAGTCCAGCTTCTACTTGTATGTCATGGTATTTCATTACATGTGATTTCACTTCACAGATTCTCTAGATTACGTTACCGGAGCCCTATTTAAGCTTTTTCTTAGAGAGAGTATTCTGGTAGACAAGTCTAAAAGTGAAATATAAGAACACTTATTGATTTCTAACAGGTATAAAAATAGAATAGGCCAAAGATGTACCTAAACTTGATGTTAATCTCATCCACATCGAGAAAGGAAGAGTCATTCTTTTCTTGTATTTCAATCTCCTTGGCATTGTGGAGTGATGATTTAGTTCTCAGGTTTTCAGGCAGGTTTTCTCTCAACATTTTCCCTTTACAAGAGCCCTGTAGAATTTATGGATGTAAAAATATCAAGTTCTGTCTCTTTGAAGTCTCAGCTACCATTTCTTTCTTGCTTAAAATCAGCCCCTGGATGACACTTCACTATTTTAGCCTAGTGGCTAGCCTCTGGCATGGATTAATTTTTATAAACTTGTTTTTAATTTAAAAAATCAACACAAGCAAAATACTTGCCATAATTCGACATTTAAGTATGGCTACAAGAAAGTTCAGAACTAAGCATCATAACAATCAGTATTCCCTTGTTACAGTATAAGGGTGTTCAACTGTACAAAGCAGGTTACATTTCAGATTAGAAGTAACTTCTGTGCTATCTTTTTAATGTGCACAAAGCAATCATTTTGTTCAATAATGTAGTATGAGTCCAATTTAGATTTTTGTTTGTACTTCTGTTTTCAACAAAACAAGTGTCATTTGTGTGCAGAGACAAGTAATGGAGCATGCTTTAAGCAGAAAAACCTGAACAGCAGATCTCTTGTGTGGTGTGCTTTTCTTCCCCCTCATTTAATTCCCACTATTATTGAAAATGCACTGATACTGAAAGATACACATGGCACTTTTTTAAAAGACTGTGAGATTTAGCTTGTATGTGCCCTTGTACTTGTTTTTCAGAAACTTTTCCTAGAACTAGTAATTTCAGACCTCCATGTATGCATATGTTAGATGCAAATTCCCCATATAATTTTTACAGTCTCTGCGTTCTTCAGGCAAGATCTCTCTTGCAGTCCTCTGCATTATTATCTTACCCCATTATGGCAGTGGGATGTGATGGCACTTCTGATAGTGAAGTTTCTCTGCAGAACCTGCTTCCTGCAGGGACTCAAGGGAAAAAGGACTGGACAAACTATATGTGTAGATCTCATAGACAGACTCCTGCACATTGTATGCACGGTGTGATATTGAAGTGCAAGGTATAGGAGGTACCACGTTTTCTAGCCCACAAGATGCATTTTTTTCCCTGAAACATGAGATTTAAAATTAAGGAGAAATGGCAAAACTGGTGGCAGGGGCTTATCAGCAGGTCTGAAGATGAACTTGTTTTAAGGAGCAGAAGAAACACAGAAACATAAATTTGTGTGCTAATGCAGTGTTGATTCTGCTGCCAGAGCCTCCTGCACTGTACTGCTAGGAGGGATACTTGGTCCTATAACATGAACATTTCAGAGCTTGGCACTTAATGCCAGGATGTAAGGAAGGGTCCGTAAATACTTGTTGGGATCCAGGGGAAAATCACATTAAGGCATTTGAGATGTTCCCTAAAGATAAGGCTCCTATACGAACAAAAAGATGGAAGGAACAACAAGAATCTGGCAGTGATCAAAGTGATGGCAGCTTAAATTAATGATCCCCAAGAAAACTTGAGGTTAATTTATTGACAAAAATATTGTGACAGCTTCCAGGAAGAACTGGAAAGAGTATACAGATGTAATTCAGCATGGCTGCTTCTACTGCGAATGTGCAGCACTGCACCTGCAATCAAAAACAGACATAGAGATGGAGCTTGAGAAAAACAAGAGCTGTTTGCCAGGGTTCTGTTTGTGGTCATTTAAAGATGTTCACGGAGGCGTCGCCCATTGAATGCTACTGTTTACATGACATGAAAGAAGAGATAGGTGCAGTCTGCTTAGATTTACCACGTAATACTCAAAGAATACTACCGTCTTTAAACTGCTAAGTAGTTTGCTGATGCTGTACAGAGCAGAGAAGAAACCCTTCTAATACGAGCTTTTGTTGTAGTAATGCCAATGGCAAGGGAAAATATTCTGATTATTTTCCTGGAGATAGAGGCTGTGGCTGTTTGGAAAACGCTGCATTACACCATCTGTTTCCTTCTGATTGTGCTCCACCGCAGCCATTGTTGTGATTAATTTCGTTGCTTCTAGGCACAAATTTGAGTGCTCGAAAGAAGATTAAAAGCTTGTTTTACGGAGGGGGATGTAGCTAATGGGTAGCTTTCAGTTGGATTGTGTGTACTTAACAACTTTACAACTCAAGTCATCAATCTTCTGTGTGCTTTAGGTGCACGAGGAAAGCGAGAATAGCGTCTTTTTGCATCGCTGTAATAATCCTCTGCACGAATTGTTGGTGAGATGGCCACTGCGTGCCACTAGCGTCACAGCACACCACCAGGACGGTCACCTTTCTAGCTGGTGGCTCAGCTGCTAGAAGGTGATGTGCAGTCTCACCCACCTTCCAGTCCACGGTCGGACCGGTTCCTGCCATCTGGAGGCTGCTGTGTCCCAAAAAAACTGAAGAAGGAGTAGCCTGATGGACAGGAGGACTGTCCCGCTGGCTGGCAGCCTGCAGCACAGGCCACATCTCCTGGCCACATCCACCACCTCCGCTCAGAAGCTCAGCAGCAAGGAGCACATTGTGGTGGTGTCTCTGCGGGGGTCATTGTTTCACTGCATCTGTCTCACTGTGCCCCCAAGCGAAGAGCAACCCCAGAAAATGGGGGATTTTGTCTCATATTGATGCCGCACTTATTTCAGTGCCATCCTCTTTTGCATGAACACTAGATGTGTAATACAGTGGTGGCGCACATGGTGGTTTTCCACCACTGGGATGTTCCCCTCCTTTCTTCCTTCCTTTTAATTCCTCTGTTACTTAAATGAGCTTGGCAGGCCTTTGATCCAGGATGAGTAGCACAGCTGCATTATGCAGTGGTCCATCTGCTTATTATAATGAATTTGGAAAACAAGTGACATTTGCATGAAATGCATTAATTCTTATTTACTTGTCTACCTCTCTTGATCATTGCATTTCAAGAATGTCACATTTACCTATGATTTCATATCAGAAGTCAAGCATTTTATCCCTTGCTAGCCAGGTACATTCAGGCTAGTGTTTCATAAGTTAATTAATATTTACTTCCATGTGACTTAAGTAAAGGTTGTCTGTTTTAATTTGCTTTCAGAATAATGATAGTTGGTAACCGTATTTCAGAACACTTATTCAGTCTGATGTGCACAATGGTATAGACGGGGTTGTGGTAGATCTGGAGCCATACAGGACATAGTTAAACAGAATTGAGAGGAAAATGTGACTGCCAAGTAAAGCAGTATTATCAATTTCCTCTCTCCTGCATTGAAAGAGACAGGGGGAACAGACAGTGTAGGGTTTCCTGATGTGTTTTCAGAAAGCCTGGGATTCATTTCCCCTCCCTTCCTTCCTATTAGTTGTTTGTTAACTCCCAGGAAGATTCAAGCTTTTCTTGTGAGACCTTTCTGCCTGCAGATTCTGGAGACAGGCTTGGCCTTTGAGGGGCTCACGTCTCATAGAATCACCGAATCATTCAGGTGGAAAAAGAGCTCTAAGATCACCTGGTCCAGCCTTTAAGTCTCACCTCTGAGCAAATTCCGGGAGAGGAAGAGGAGCTTGATAATGAGACTCTGACTCAGGGTAAATGAACAGAAGAGTAGTTTCTAATTAAGAGCATCATATTGCCAATGGTATTTGCTTTAAATTTGCTGGCATAAAGCACAGTGGAGGCCACTGAGGGATACGGGACGCTTCAGACACAGGACTAGGAAATGCAGCAAGCGCCAGCATGAGATTTCTGCCCATCTGAGCGCTGATTTGTGAACTTGCGAGCAAAACGTGGATTTCTGCGAAAGACCTTCAGCTGCCCTTCTTCACTAAAACCTCATCTGTCTCTGTGCAACTACTGAACTTCCCTGCTCAGTAATGAGAAGGCTGTGAAGACCCCAGCAGTAGGGCCAGCTACTCGGGATGAGAAGTGGCTTTGGAGAGCTGCGCACGGCTGTTGTGAGCTGACGGGCTGGATGCTTTGAGGGGGCTTTTCCTCAGCGGAAACAGCTGCTGTTTTGGATGAAACATTGAAAAACAGACAGTTCTGTCCTCTTTTTGAAAGTTTCATCTGGTAATCCAGCCGCTTATGTGAGCTGTGCCTCCTTTATTCACAGTAGTCGCACCAGAGACAAGAAAACAGGCTGTAAGCTGTAGCAAGGTGTCCTATCTATCTGCTGTGTGAAGTGTGCCAGAAACTGAGAGGATCTTGCAGCTTTGTGTAGAAACTACCTTGACATTTTCTGTTCATTAAGTACAAGTGATTCTTCTCTTTTCTTTGTAGTTAAAATAGGCATGGGTTTCTGAGGAAAAGCACATCTAATCCAAATAACTGAACTGCACCTACTTCCAGTTCTTTAAATCTTTTTTGTTTTTTTATCCTTTTTTATTAGTGCTTGAGTCTGACAAAGAAATCTTGTGTTCCATTGGCATTTTAAAACAAAATCAGAGTGCCTCACGTTGTGTCAGAAGAGTGTAATTCTGAAGAGGTGCTTTTTTTCTTCCTTTGGTGAATAACTCGGTGAAGATACAAGAAGACGCATCCATGTCACAACGCCGGTTTTTAAAGGATGGACATGAAAGTCACCTTAGGATCCTACCCAGATTCGTCCAACTCCTTCATAGTAGAAGGCATTCACGAAATAACACACGCCAAATATGCTCTGGTGAGGTGACTTTTACAAGTGATTGTATATTGTGATTTGCATATGCATAGAATGTTAGCACTTAAGTTTAAGCAGCATGCGAGTTGCATATGAGCAGTAAGTAGCCTAGTGCTGGACTTGCTGATTTTCACAACTCCTATGGTTCTTGCAGGAACCAGTGGTTTTTTTGTTGGTAGTGGGTTTTTTGTTGTTGTTGTTGTTTTGGTTTGGTTTGGTTTGATTTGGTTTGTTGTTTTTTTTTTGTTTTGTTTTTTGTTTTTTGTTTTTTTTTTTTGTGTGTGTGTGTGTCTCAAAGCATCCTCGTGCAGGGATCCAGCATTTGTTATAGTTAAGAAAATATAAATCTTTATCCATATTAGTTATTACTCATGGGTAGTGATTACTCTCTGTCACCAGTGCTTATAGGAGAAAAACATTATATGTGCATGCAGTTTTGTTGTTCCTTGCAGTTCCAGGTATATGATAGCACCTAACAAACACAGATTTGAATGCTTTACACCACCCCCCTTTCAGTACTCTAGAAGAACTTCACTGAGTGCTTCACTCTTAAAAAACAAGTAACTACACCCCCAAAAAAATGTTTTAACTGTACTCAAAAGCTCAGGAAGCCTCTGATCTTTGAGTGTGATGTACTAAATTTAGGACTTGCAACCATTTAGTCAATCCTAAAGTCTTGTTTCATACAGTATGTGGTATAATCACATATTAGTATAAGTGAAAATTACATATTTGTGTTTGGTAAAGCTAAATGTTTTTATTTTTTTCTTCCCCTAAGATAGGTTAGCCCTGACTGGCTGAGATAAGCTGAAGCAGATTTTTCAATAATTAGTGGATCCTTTCTTGGTTTTATATGCACAGTGAGCTATTATAGGTTAAAAAAAAGAAAAAAAAAAAGAAAAAAAGATTTTTTTCCTGCTTGTTTTTAAACTAATTTGGAGCATATGGATTTGAAGTAAAAATAAGCTCAGCAACCTCTATAGTAAGTATAAATTTTTCAAAGCTTTCCAATATTTCTTTCCCTCATGTTGACACTTATCCTTGGAGACAAATTAGAAAGAGAAAAAATGCCTCTATGGTGGTTCTTTTTGCTCACACCTTCTTTTGTGCTGTGCTCACTGAGTCTTTGGTAACTTCTGAAATGCAAAGATTTCACCTTTCCTGACTGGGCATTCTTAAGGCCAAGATTTCGTACGAGTGCCAACTTTTAAATCATCAAGTTTTAACAATTAATCCCATTCAGGTCAGACCAGAAAAAGGTTTTATGTTAATTGCTAGTAATCATAATATTGCTAGTAATAATTCTTCATGGGAAAAATTCAGCCATATTTTAAATACATGGGATGCAATGTTACAAAACAGAGCAAATCAAGACCTCATCAAATTTTAGCCTTACCTTTATTTAGGATTCAACCATCACAAGCTCATAATCACACTGTAGTCAAATTCAAAATGTAGCCATAGAAGTGGTCACTGCTGGCCATTTGTGAATGTTAAACCCAAGTATTGGCAAAGCTTTGACTGCATGGGTTTAATATATTGAACACGTTCTAATATAAAAAGTCCTCATTTTAGCCTACTTTCCTTCAGTTTCAGATCCCTAATACAAATTTTGTAATGCTATACAATCATCTCTTACTTAGAGGTTCCTTTCTCTATATATAGACGTGTACAGTCAGAAAACTGAATGTTTCTGTGGGAAGAAACACTCTTCTCTCCCACCCATCTGTATTATTATTCCAAAGCTCCTTTTGATTGTGCTGCAGTCTTCTTTTTGAAGTCTTCAAGTATGCAAAAACTCTGTTTCCTCTCCTTCCTGTTACCCATTTTATGTTGACAGTAGAAAAGCAATTAGATGGTTCTAATGTTAACTTTACATATACAGTAAGAATTAGTCTATTGTTTTGGTCAAAGCCATTTTATGGCCTTTTGCACTGATAAGTCTTCCTGCCTTCCTGGTGGCAGACTTTAATTAGCCTTCAGTGGCAGTTTCAGACCAAAAGGTACACTAAATGTAGATCAAGGTTTTAGACTGGAAAAGGAGAGGTCCTAGCCTGGGAGCAGTTCTATCCTGTAGCTGTGCTGGGTGAAGTTAAAATTTTGGCAAGCATTTATTTCCTAAGTAAATGTACTTGTGAGTCTGTGAATCTCCTTATGTATGCTTCTCTTTTCTTGTGACAAAATTAAGCTGCTCAGTCCTGTTGACCCGTGTCTCGCAAGGCTGTGTTTTCTTTTTAGCATCTCTGCAAACTGCTGAGAGTAGCTTTGCTCCCTGATACTTCAGCCTTCTACCCCCATGTTAAAAAAAATAATATAGAGAGAATTCTTTATATGAACATTAAATATCCTGGTTCATAGATTGTGACCTCATTTACCTTGATGAGGGAGGCTGTGCTGGCTTCCAGTGTCTTTATTCTTCATCAGATCTGCCTCTGCTTTAATTTTAACAAAGACAACTTTATTTACTTGCAGCTCATGGAGGTTTGGGTCCATCCTCCTTGGCCTAATCCTCAGTCTGCTGCTCTCTGCAGGTGTCTCTTTCCCCAGGCTTGCTGTACTGCCTTTATCCCCCTGCCTTGGCTGAGCCCTTACTCCAGTGAAGCTTGCTCCTGGACCACAGAACTTTGGGACTGAGCACCATACGGTGCCTCTGCAGGCAGGGCCCAGGCTCATATGGCCAGGACTCAACATTAGACACAGGGTATCATGGTCTCGGCATCCATCCCTGACTGAACATCTTCTGCAGGAGGGTGGGACAGCGGTTGTAGAGTTTGTGGAGGACGTCAGCCCTGGAAACACAGGGCTTCAAGCAGTCTCCTGTGGGGACACCTGTCACCCCTCAGGAGGGGAGGTATTCCAGGGTGCTGGCCTGCCACAGCCCATTGCAATGGGGTGGTGCTAACAGAGCATCCTCTCAGACTGTTCCTATTCTCACTCATTCTCTTAAGTTATTAGGAACAGAAGGCCAGCTTGAGCCAAGAGCTGTAAAACAAGTCCGTCGAGCGGGGACTCCAGAGACATCCACCTTCAGTCTGTGCTGTGGTTAGTATGGACAGAGGTTATCTTTGGAGACATCCTGTAGTCTGCAGCTTTTCACACTGGCTTCAGGTTGGTTTTCTGATGAAGATGACTGAAGCTCTGTAGTCGTTTGCTTTCACATATACACTCTAGGTGTGTAATGAATGAAAGAAGAGACGAGGTCCCAGTGTCCCAGGGTCCTTCCAATCCAGTCCAAAGAAGTTCTGTGACAAAGTGTAGTGAGGCAGTGCCGTAACACGGGTATCTAATACTGATAGACTTGTGTAGTTAAAGAGAGTTAAGAGAAAACCTGGGTAATCCATCACAAATCACAAAGAGGAGTCTAGGGGAAGAACATTCTTGCATCTTCTGTGTCAGCTGAGGGGATGGAGATATGTAGTGCATCACTTTCTGGAGTCACATGAGTATTTCTGTTGGGTGTTGGTCTTTCTGGTGTGGGAAGAGTATGTGGTCGGTAGTTTACAGGCAGGATAGCATAATGCACAGAAGCAGGAAATGTCATACTGAACATATGCCAGACTGAATGTACGAATATAGTGGGGGCAGGCATACTTTGGTACCTGAAGGCTTCAACATAGCCAAAGCGTGCCTGGAACCTGTGTAAACACCGAGATTTCTGGTCAGTGTTAAAGTCTGCCACTACAACTTTATTACTGTTAGTCCCTATGCCAGATAGGGCCAGGCTTGTAAGGCTGTGTTTGCTGTTGCTATGTTCACACCTTCATTTGCTGGCTGGATAAATGTGTTGAAAAAGGATTTATTTGAGATGTGGAGTTCACATGTTTGAATCTTCCATTACCTGCTTGAAATGCCCTTGTACTTTGTCCAGCAAAAAGTTGGAGAAGAGACTTGAGTGTGAACCTAGAGGAAAAGTGATAAACTGCACAGAAATATTAAAACTAGGGAGCAATTCAATACAACTCATTCCAGATGGTGTTATGAATGTCTTAGTGAAAGACAGTTTTGCTTTGCCTTCTTAAAGCCTAACATGAGTGAAAATATGCTTAGGGCTTGAGCCTATAGCCTGGATATACTGTATCAGACACTGGGTATATCAGCAGTCTGCAAATATTCGGGGTGGGGACATAAGAGGAGAGCACTATAATTAAACAGATAATTACAGGTACAATGGTGCTACTGGAGGAAAATATATTTGTAAAGTCATCTTGGGCCACCTGTTGCATTTATAGAACAAAGTTCAGTTAATATGAAAGCTCTTACTTTCTGGGGGTGGTTTGTTCTGAGCGGAAGAAGGGGAAGGTGGACACTTCTCTGATGCTCTTCTCTTGTGATGAATCAGAGAGGAATTTCTGTAGCAGAAATGAAGAGCTATTATTTTTTCTCCGAATGGTGTTCCTGGTTGGATTATGTGGCACAGGGTAAGTTGGGTTAACTTTATAATATCGCCTAGATCTTCTAAATGTCAACAGACTGTGCAGTCTGCCAAGTTAGGGGTGTGTAAGTTGTGTGACTGGGATCTGTGTTCTTGGAAGCATCTTGAACTACGTGTTTTGTATGTGCCAGAAAAATATATGCATTTCAAGAGTTACCAGTATAAATTTTGCTATCTCATTAATTCCTGAAAATAAATTTTGTTCCACATATTTGGAAAAGTCTAATAGTGCTTAAATTTTAAATCCCCTTTCCCAAAGCAAGTAAAATTTAATTTATGATCTCAATTTTCATGTAAAGTTTTTGTTGAACTTTGTCCTCTCAAATAGCACCCCCCAAAACTTGTTAACATTTAATTTCTGTGGAATGCTCAAATGAAATGATTTATTGGGCTCAGCTAAATTACCCAGTGAAAAGTGAGCACATCAGCAAAAACACTGTCACAACTGATATCCTTCCAAAGTCAGAAAACCTCCCAAGCAGTATGTCTATCAAAAGAGATCTGCTTCTTTCCTCAGAAATCAATTTCAGAGCATCGTCACAAAATTTTGTAGGGCAGTTTATGCTGCTGGAATCAGCTCAATATATGTTTTCAGATAAAGAGATTGTTATTGTTTCAGAGATACCAATTCAGCAACATTGGCAAAATGTTTTTCTTCCTCCGCTCAGGTGTCTGTATTGACTTGTCCCATAAACCTGAGGGACCCCAGCCTCATTTTTTATCTTTTTTTTCTTGAATTTTTGAATTTAGTGTTTTTCTTATTTTAAAATCTTTATAAGGAAGTGCATGATTCAAGGGGTGGAATTTACAGTCATGATAAGATGCATGCTGTAATAGTAAGTACAAATATTTAGACTGGATGACATTATCAGCATATTCCTGAGAATAGTCTCACTTAAGGTCTCTGAATCTTACTGTTTCCTGTTTCTTGTGTGAAAAAGCTATATGAATTCATTTTTAAATAACAAAAAAGTATAATATTATAAATTATGATGTTATAAAAGTTAATATTTTAAAATTCTTGGAGCCTTACTCAATTTGTAAGCAAAAAGATGTTACTTTTCTAATTGTGCACATAATGATGAAGGAATATGTAGGCTCTGGGACAGTGATGTACAGGCCACCACATTCCTCCTGGTGATGAATCCTTCAAGAAAAACGATGCAAAATAGTCATTGTGTTAATAGGTCATATGCTATTTATACGTGGCAATTCTTGTCCTACAATTTAATGAAATACTCTAAGAAAGTGTCTTTTAAACTTGTAGAAAAGATAAAAAAGTTGTCATTTCTTTGGAAAGCTTTCCTCCCTGTGTAAGGAATATAAATTCTGTGGTAGCTGCATCAGCTCTCTTTTTATCTTTCCAATTAGTCTTTTAAAATTAGTATTGTATTTATGGATGTTACCTGAAGATTTCACACAAAAAAGTGTGAGACACACATGTGCACACACACGTATGCACGTCATTGGGGCAATACAAGAACTTGCTGATAGACACCTCTTCCAGTTGATCCACTGACTCTGAACTCCTCAAGAGTGTACCCTTGCTCCTTGGACCTTCCCAACCTCTGCCTATGTTTTTCTCTTTGTCCCTGTTTACTAAGATTTAAGCTATCTATGAGTCCTCTTACAAGAAGACCTTTTCTAAGAGCTGTTGTGTGATATTCAGGGAGTCAATTAATGCAAAACGAATCGTCAGAAAACAAAATCTGACTGCGTGCAACTCTTGAAATAGGGAAAAAATGTATTGCTGTACATTAGTGCAGTTTTAAATGCCCATTTAATTAGAGGCGCTAGCGTATATGGTATTTTATATACGGGATGAGTTAGGAGAAAGTTACACTTTTACCACTTTCATGGCTGCTGAAGAGCTTATGTCTTTATGAGGAAAGGAGATTTGCAAAAATAATGCAATAACGGAAAAAATTACTTACTGTTTCCGTGATGAATAAGCAGAGATACTTCAATAATTCGGAACAAAAGTGTCTTCCTATTTTTACAGCATGTTTTTGCTTTTCTGGATGGAGAATTGTCAACAATAAGATGTTTACTCTCTGGGCAGAACCAGTCCTGGAGCCAGGATGTAATTTTATTTATTCCCTTTATCTTCTTCATTGTTCTTTCAAGACATTTGCAATCTCATGTGTTGTTACAAAGTTTAGCTAGACTAAAGTCATGCATAATAAGATGGTCCGTACTACTTCCTTTTACTGTGTACATTTCTAGTGCTTAGCAAAATCCCACATGATCATCAAATTAACCTCAAAGGTGAATAAAACCTGGAAAGGTTGAACATACACGGCCTCTTGGTAAAGCAAGCTAAGTTAAAAGGATCAAGGTTTATTGTAGGATTTCCAGCACTTCCTGATTTGAAGTAATCCTTTTTTTTTTTTTTTTTTCGATTTCAGAACCACTACGTCTTCTCCCAAAGCAGGAAGTGAAGATCAGCACAACTTTTGTGTTTCGTTTCTTGTTCAGTGATCTTTGAAAAAAAAATCCCACAGATTCTATTTTAGTCAGCGGTTAATGCAACCTCACATACAACTTCTGTTTCTTGCACTTTGACTTGAATCTGGCATGAAACCTTCCCGAATCTTGTCAGTCGGTGTTTTTTCTAAAATTAATGGACAAAGCCTACTGATAATGTTAGTTTTCCCGTTTACTTCTTCTTCTTCAGTATCTGTCAGCAGTCTTTGGTATCATTGAGAATGAGAGTCACATACCATTTCAGTGAGTGACAGGGCTGTTGGATAGGTTAATTCTTTCCTTTTGGAGAGAGGCCGAAGAACGAATGGGAGCTTCAAAGAACAAAGGAGCCTACAGGAATCTTCTGTAGGAACTTCTTCTTACTTCTTTTTATCCCCAGGTGGAAAAATCTCATTTTTCCACTTGCAATGTTGTCAGCATGCAGTAAGTCTCAGTCCAATCTTATTATTTTCATCAGAGTATTTTCATGAGTAATTCTCTAAATCAATTTATCTTTTGTTTGATTTCTCTGAGAAATCACTTTAGAAGCCTACATAATATGTGACATACAGTTCATATGGGTATACGTCAGAGGCTACTTGAAGAACTTCTTCAAATGTGTCCTTTGGCTTTTGGGGAAGGAGTTAATTGCTTTTCACGCTTTTATGCAAAGGAAAGATACAATCTATATTTCCATCCTTTTCTTCTTTTAGGTGAAAGTCATAAGCTTTCATGAAACATAAGCAAATTGTTTTAAGCAGGGAGTTTGTGTAGGAGAATTACTCTTTAAATTCTCAACTTTCATGACCATTATTTCTATTTCAGCCAAACATGCTTACTTTAGTCAAACAATTATCTAATTCATACCATCTTTGATGGATTCAAAAGGTTTGTACAATAAAATGGAGAGCAATCAGAAAGCCAATTGTCTTGTGCTTAAAGAGAGCTAGCATGTGGAACAAAAACTCAAGACATTGTGCCTATCCTACTACAGAGTTGTTTTACCTTTCCAATACTACCAGACATACAAGTCTGGTGCAAGGTTTTTGCACCAGAAATTCAAAACACATCCTTCCTGGGAGCCCAAAACTGCACAGTTCTCCTTCAACTCACTGTCAAACTCTCTAGCTTATGTCATCTAAATCTCTAGGATTCCAGTAGCGTGTGTTCATACATTTTAACTGGATTGTGCATGTGATGCACAGGTAATGTTTTGATATCTGTCTCCATATCATCTACCACTATGGCTGTCGAAGATTGATTAAGGTCTTCAGGTACAAGTAAAGGTGTTCTCTGCTATCTTCTTCAGCATAAACTTTTCCTCCTTTAGTTAGTAGCATTTGACCTTGGTACCTTCTCTTTTATTTTTTTTCTCCCAACTTCCAGCTATTCAAAATTATGCTCTTTGTCTGCACAGTGAGTTGTATTGATAATTTTTGCAGATGTAGTCATGTGAATTTTTTAGAGTTATTTTAGGAATACTTTACCTGAAAAGAAAAATATCTAAGTGATTTTTTAAAAAGTCATCTGTGAGTGTTTTTCTATGTGATTAGAACAGGTTTTCAAAGATGAGAAGCAAAATACTGAGATGTCAGTGAAGTCAAAACATTTTTATCATTGAATCATAGAACAGCTTGGGTTGGAAGCTAGTTCCAACCCCCCTGCCACAGGCAGGGATGCCACATACTAAATGCTATACTTTGCATACAAAAATCGAACATGATTTGTTACTTGAATCAGATAAGATGTGACAGTCTCCAGATGCATGTGATGAATAATGATAATGAGTACTAATTTAATATTCCATGAAAAGGTATCTGGTTGGACCAAACGGAGTATAAATGTTGCTTGTGATGAAGACTTGCAATGCTTCACAGATGAAGCAATCTGTAGACACAACGAAGTGCCTTATGGCAGAAAAAAAAATAGAACATAGATTTAATCATCTTACAACTCAAGCAACATGGCAAAGTGTATTTAAAATAGCCTGAAGGGAGATATTTTTTTCACAGAATAAAAATAGCTAATTTAAAAACCCTTCAGGTTTCATGGTGTTAGGAGATTTTTTTGAGGATTGTACCCTTGGACCCAGGTATCAGCTTTCTCCCTGACGGTGCTTCAGCCACCACGTGGCAGTGGATCCAGTTTACAACCTAACCATCTGCAGTTTGTCCAGGATTTTGAGTTGCAAGAATGCAACTCCATCCAGTATTTTCCATTCTGGCATGTTTCTATTATGAGGCAATTTTAAAAACAGAAAAGGCATTCCCAAACCCATTTTATCAGATGGGTTTTCAGCCATTCACCCAGTTACAGGTCACCTCAGTTTAGCCTTCTTCGGTGTTACGGAGTAACCTGGCCTATTTTGGGGAAACAAGGAGTTGTAAACAGAGTAATAACAACTGTTTTCCACATTAGATTGCTTCCTTCTCTCAGTTACAAAAGCCTATTATTATTATTGTTTACATTTAAACAATGAGAATGCTCTGTCCCCTCTCTCCCTGTCCCAAGGCACGCAAACCCGGACCCCTCACCGTCCACACAAGCTTTGTGGACTCACCACAACACAGTTCGTAGTTGCGTTGCTGCCCAAAGGTCTCCTCTCTAAACAATGGACTTGTTCGTTCTTGGATAGTTTAAGTTTTGTAAAAACAATTTCCTTTGCACAACTCCATTTTAGAAAGGAAAAAACACAGATTGAAGCCAGTACCTGCAAACAGCATCAGTACTTCAAAGACAGCAGGCATCTTTTAGAGCACAGTACCAATAGCTAAGCGAGAGGAGACAAAATGGTCTAAAACAATAGTATAAGAACAGAGGAAACATGACAAAGCAGGCTTTAGGTTACAGTTTGCCAAATCAGGGAGCATGCCAGGAGTATCTCAAACAGCTCCTCATCTCTGCTGGTCCATAGGAAGCAATAAGTTCAGGGGAGATGCTCCATGTGGAAGCCAGCTCAGAAGAGACCTAAATCCATTTCTCAATGTTTTGTGACTCAGGAGAAACCTCAGTTGCTGGTTTATACCATTGTGCTTGAGCTGAAGAGCAGTTTCCTAAAGAAGCATTTACACAAGCTCTTTGTCAGCCAACTGCTCATGGCTGCACCTGTGAACCTTTAAAAGCCTCTGAACCTGTCCCAGCTGGGCTGGCTGAAGCTGAATACTAGTCAGCTGGTAGGAGGTGCCAGACAGACCAACACATGCTGTTTTTTTGGGCAAGCTGATGATAGAGCTGCAAGTCTTTTCCTTCCGTTCAGGTACAGTAAGAGCTCCTGCCTTCTTGCCTGAAGAAGAAAACATGAAACAAGCTCAACTAGGTCATGGCTTGTTATTGTTGGTTGAGACTAATATACTTACATGTTTTTATTTATTTGTAGCTGAGCTGCTATTTCCTTCGTTAGCTAGTAAACTAGGGAGATTAAAAGGAAGATATCTTTCTTTCTTTTCTGCTCTAAGTAATTACATGCAAATAACATAGGGACTTGAGTACATCTTACATATAAGCTGTATCAAACTTCTTCATAGTACAGGAGAAGAAATTCCAGTGAAGAATAATCTCTGAGAGCTGCTGGAAAATATTTCCAGAATCTCAGGAGGTAAAAAAAAAAAAATGGAATATTTGTGGCACCCTCACACCTTACTTTCCCCAAGTGCTACTTAAGAAGTCTGTACAACCTTTTTCTTAAATGGAAATCCTATTTCTTGCCCTGAAATTTCCCTCAGAAATAAAGAGTGCAGCAAATAAACCCTAGCTGGGGAGGGGGGATACTGTTAATATTTTTAATGTTACTTTGATATTCTCTTCATGTCTGAGCAGTACCTTTGGCTCTTTGCTGATCCGTGGGGTTGTCTGGGTATCTGTATTTGTTATACTCAGTATAGTGTGTGTGGTTAACTAAAAAAGCGTAAAAATGTGTTCAGCGTTGGCTAAACCACTGTAAAGTGGGGACCAAGACAGTAGTGGTCACAGGCTGTTCTGAGTTTGAGTTGGAGAGAAGGAGGCTTTTGGCCATCCTTTGGCCAAGGATGTGAAATCTGTCCTGTTAAAAGGATGCTGCTGAATACTTCAAAGAGTGGCTGCAGGATGAGACCTTAATTGAAGAAGCCTTATTTGCTTTCACTATACTGTAGGGAACTACAAAGATGATAGAGCTGCGAGTCTTTTCCTTCCACTCAGGTACAGTAAGAGCTTCTGCATTCTTGCCTGAAGAAGAAAGCATGAAACCTTACCTTTGATCTGCTTGCCCTGCAGTTTTCTTTTAGTGAAAATACAAGGGTAAAAGCCAAGTTAAAATTATGTCATACTGATTGAGTATGCACATGGTAAGTAGCAGGTGATCTGTCCGTCCTGTTGCCAGTTCGGTTGGACGGAGAGCACCTTGTGACACTGGAGAAATTGAACGTTGGCTTCTGTGCGTGAGGGGTAGTGTGGTGTTTCTTACAGGATATACGGGCTGGCAGAAACTTAAAAAAGATAAAAAGAGGGAGCAAGATATATGACCCTACCAGCTGTACTGTTTTTTGAAGTTATCACTTTGCACCTCAGCTGTTTTGACCTCAAGAGATAGTAGGTATTTTTCCCCACTATTTTACTGAGAGTCTTAAGCACCTGATTCTCATCGTGTCAGCAGTGAGATGGAAGAAAGACAGGAGCTGCTGGCAAACACATGCAATTTTTGCAGAGGCAACAAGAGGAAGAGCAGAGAATGGCTGGGGGCTGTCTGTAAGTTGTTCCCTACTCATGTGAGTGTTGAGGATGTGAGATCAGGTGCAGTGTGTGTCATCACAAGTGGAATTTGCTCCTTAGTCTTCATTTCATCCTTTTTTATATGTCCATTCTATGTTATGAAAAGGACGTGAAGCACCAGAGTGTTTCAAAAGCTTTTTGGAGTTGAGATTTTACCCCAGAACTGCCAAATGGAGAACTAGGCAGGTTTTGATTTCTGTCAATTGCAAAATCCTCATCAGATGAGGTTAGGAGGTGATGTGGTAAGGTTGCCAGGTTTTTATTGGTCTTTCCTCCTTGTTAACTAAAGGTTTGCATAATTACCTTTCTTTTATGGCTGGTGCATCTACTTTACTGCTCATCTCAAGCAGCGCGAAGGTTTATGAGGCGAAGTCGGAGGCTAACACTAATAAAGCACCCTTGGCAGAGGAGTGGTTTTGTTCTTTGAATCCACAACCATGCCTGTGCTGTCACACCTAGGCCAAAAGTAAATACAGTGATGGTGCAGGTAGCAGTACTTAATGAGGAAAACGAAGGCAATGCTGCTGTTAAAAAGCTTGGACTCCATACTGCTATTCTGAACAGCCCAGGAAGCATCCTAGGAAACTGCTGAAGAAGGAAAATGTCTGTTGCTTTGGGTTGATTAAAATCTCAGGGACTGGCTGCTTTTTCAATCAGGTAAGGGTATATGCTTCCTGTTTGCTTCCCAAAGAATAGAAACAGGACACAGTTACAGCTGCTGTGTGTCTTTGCAGTTGTTTGTGTATTTTATAACAGTTTTTTGTAGGTCTAGGTTTTTTTTGTAGTTGGTGGCTTTTTTAAGTGTTTTATTAAAGGGATCACTGTATTTTGTATGATACCTTTTTTTTCCTTACAAATACTGCATCTACAAAATTAAAAGGTCAGGTATGATTGTATGTTGTGTCTTTCCGCAGAGAGCAACTGGTGTGAGGTTTGTCTTTTCCTACCCTGAGTCAGTTTAACCAAGAATATTGTGCACTAAGCACAAGGGATAAGATATTTTGTTTTGTTGCACTGAGGTTTTTCTTTTTGGAAAGAAATGAAATTCTGTTGAGAACCTGAAGCAGCTCTCCAGGTTGGCTTTCCAGAAGAAACTAGTCTCTTTGTGTGTTCTTTTTTATTTTTGACTGGTGGAAAACAAGCTTTGTTTGCTCTTTGCTGATATTAAGTTTTCTTTTTTTTGTAAAAGAACTGTGGAGCTTGCTGAAATCTGGGAGAGAGAAGGGGTTGGCAATGGGAGAAATTAAGATGTTATTTTGGGAACCTCTAAGTGGAGGGACTGGTGACTTTTGAAGATCACTTTTTTCACACTTCTTGCATGAGTGGGAACTTGTTGAGTTGCATGGCCGTGTGATCCTTATTGCAACGAGCATGCCTTGACCACAAAAAGTCCAAATTGTGAGTCAAAATCAAAACTGGCTTGAAAATTAAACTGCTAGGGGGATAACTGTATATTTATCTGATCTGTTATGTGGGTTTTGACCATTCTGAAGTGTAACCCCAGAATAATGCGGGTTAGACTACTCTTGAAGCATCAATAAGAGTTAAGGGCAATGGCCTACTCTGAAGGATTTTGTCTAAACTCACCAATCTGAAACGACAGGTAACTGAGGTCACCTAGCAGCCATTTCTTTTTATTTTTTGTATTTCGTTGGGAGCTACAAGTGATCCTCCAATACTGAAGTATCATAAGTAACTTGTTCAAAAGCACGCCAACTGATTGTTTCTAGAGACGTGATGGAACGAGTGTTTTCTGTCTCTGATCTTGGACTAAAAGCAAGTTTCGCTTCTGTCTGTCCTGTTTGCTCTTTCAGGATTTTGGGGAATGATGATTTCTGCAAAAGTTGTTTTCCTTTCCTTCCTTTGTAATAAATAGTTTTGCAGCCTTTATCTGTGTTCATCAGTGTTGCAGAGCATTTTATATTATTGTTGGAACGCGTTCTCCCACAACGTTTGACCTGAAGGTTTTTCTGCTTCCTGAGTGGCTTGTTAATCTGGAAAAAAATCATTGTGTACTTTAAGGGTCACAGAAAGGGTTTCCTATCATTGATGAATTTTTATTTTATACTTTGGCTATAAATGTTGGTATGACTGTTGTACAACGCTTCATTTGTTGTAATGGTCTCTGTTGGTTTGCCTTGCTTTCTGGAGTAATGTTATTTGTGTGTGTGTACATATACATTTACATTTCAGAATACAAAGTAGACCTGCTTTTCCCTTCCTGAGTTCTATTCCTGGGATGCTTTCATCACATGTTCCTGTTGTCATTTGTTACTGTTGAGTTTTTCTTTCTGCTACCATTAAACCCTACACCCATTTTTTCTTATCTCTTCCATTTGCTCCTTTAATCCTACTGCTGCTATATATAATGGGTTACATCCTCAGGATTTTTCAGAATTTTGGTCCTAGCTTCTATCTAATGTTAGATATGTTTATGTTTCTATCTAACGTTAGATAATGTTTATTCTCCCACGTGCCTGGTGACAGGACGAGGGGCAATGGGCTAAAGTTGCGCCAGGGGAGGTTTAGGTTGGATATTAGGAAGAACTTCTTTACCGAAAGGGTTGTTAGGCATTGGAAGGGGCTGTCCAGGGAAGTGGTTGAGTCACCATCCCTGGAGGTCTTTAAAAGACGTTTAGATGTTGAGCTTAGTGATATGGTTTAGTGGAGGACTTGTTAGTGTTAGGTCAGAGGTTGGACTCGGTGATCTTGGAGGTCTCTTCCAACCTAGACGATTCTGTGATAGTGGTGATTTGCATCCACTTTTAATTACAGTTTTCAATTTTTATCAGACTGCAACCTCTGGTCTACTCAATTTTGAATACTGTGTTTGACAACATCAGCATAGAGCCAGGTGTCCTCTTTTCCTCATCTCCATGCCATTTGACCAGTCATGTCAGACTGCAGACACTTTTGTATGAGTACTGCTGCTGTTTGTGAAGTTAAAGGGGTCAAATCCATTTATTTTGCTGGCTTTTGCAGCTGTGCACAGACAGAACTGCCACCAAAGACCACAGGATAACTCCTGCATGGTTAAGTTTGATCCAAAGAAAAAGTCCAATTTTTGTCTCTTTGAAATGGAAACCATGGTAAATCCTTCAGCACAGTGAAGGGGAGACCTATGATTATAGACTTGCAGGAGCTTGTTTAGAAAGGACACATAGGAAAGTAAACTGATTAAAATTCAGTTCACAGAACACCAAAAAGATTTCATTTTGAAATCGGGAATGAAAACAGATGCATGATAAGAGCATTCAGTGGCCAGGCTTCTGTTGTGTGTGTGTGTTTGTTTTGGAAAGTCTTAAGTGTAGTCATGGGGTTGGAGAACTGTGATCCCTGATGGTATGCTGTATTTCCTTAGAAATTGCAGTAGTCTTCTTTTTGTTTTACCTTCTGGATACCTGATGTAAGGTATGTGATCTTCAAAGCTTTGAAGCTTATTATTGTCTTATAGTGCAAAGTGTACTTTTGAGGTGTAATTTCTCAGTGTTTTTTTTCTCATTTCTTCCTGGACATATCTTTCAAAAAGATATTGCAGGGTTCATCCTATTAATTGAACAGTATCCTTCACCTTTTAAGTGTTCCAGCAACTATTGGTATTACCAGCGTACTTATTTTCATAGGAAGAGTGTCTTTCTTCATGGATGGTGGTTTTTATTGCTTTTCTCTCATCACAAATTTTGATTCCTCATGCTTGCTTAAATTTAGATGTTCGTGTGCTACAGAGACCTTTTTGATGACTTAGTATCCAAATCGAAAACTGTTAAAGTTGTTTCAAAATTGGTTAGTTTTGTTGTTACATAGAAATCTAGCAAGCTGCTGCTGGTATCGGGTTAGTAAAGAAATATTTGTATGATGGATTCATACAAGTGTGTGTGTATATAAACTCATTTTTAATGAAAATTGAATCTTTTGATGCAAACTAGAGAGAATTGGCAATTTTGAATGCTTGGTGACTTTAAAAAGAACGAAACCTTTTTTGCATTTGTTCTTTGAAAAACCATCGTGAAGTATTAAAAGGAGAAAATGAGTAGGGCTTTTAAATAGTCTAGTATGTTAACGTAGGTGCTCACTGGTGATGCATCAAAATGTTTAATGTCTTCACAGCTCCACCCAATTATAAAGTCTGTGGTTACAGGTGTGAGGTGTATTCTGCTAGCTTTTTTTAGGGAGAGTGCACATTTACATTATGCTAAATATGATCCTATAAGGATGGCTTGTCATGCTGAATCACATGAAGTGGCAGTTCATCTCATTGATGTGCTTTTTGCTAGGTGCCACGCCCCAAAGGAAAAAATACATTAGTAGCTATACTTTTACTATTCACTTATCAAACTTAAATATTTAAGGTGCAGTCATAGCTTCCCTCTCTGGGTTGCACAAAACTGAAATGACACAGCCTCTTACCCTTCGTGATTTTGCATTCATCCTTTAAAAGCTTCTCTCATTATATTTTCTTCTTCTCTGTAGGCTGCAGTATATCAGTCACAGACCAAGATGAGATTGACTTGAGCATAACAGGAGTTTTAATGTATTTTCTTGCATTTATAAATATACTCATGTCCTGACGTAGATTTTTCTTATGAGGCTGTTGTTCCTCTGTGTTTGAATACAGCTTAAATTTTCCCTTAAGTCTTGTTGCTAATGTGCATGCCCACATGTTGAGGTTTTCCTCTCCAATTGTGTTTCAAACTCAACAATAAAGACCAGAAAGGGGTTTTGTGCTTCAACACATTTGTTCTTTTTTGTCACTGCTGTTCTCTTGAAGCACGCAGCAAGGAGACAAGGTGGTATAAGCACGAAACAAATGTTTCCCCACACACATAGTCCAAAATAGAGTGCTGAAATAAAAATGCATCCAGTTCCTGGCTGGAGCCCTGTTTTCCCAGGTGCATGTTTCATACTCTGTTTTATGGGAATATAGAGCATCTCTAGCCCAGTGAAATTCTGAGTTTTCTTTGCTAGGAAAAATCACCTTTATCTGAAATAGCGTTTAGCCAGGTGCCTGTGGCCACTTTCCTTAGAGATGATATGCCTGGGTTCCTGCCCCCTCCAGCGAACTGGGAGCAGTATCAGAGTCCCTTGTACACTGGCAGAGCTCTCCACCCCATTTCTTCATGTATGTCCTTCAACCTAAGGACACTCTGAGTCCTGAAGGTGAGAGGTGAAGATATGTCTAGTTGGTTAATTGTGAAGGATAGTAGGACTGAAACAACATAGTATTTTGGTTCTCTTAGCCACAGTCATTACTAGATCTTGAGTTGTCCAGTAAAAGCACATGTAACTGTGGATTTAGGAAGTTTGACAACTAGGAGAAAGCCAAGTGGGAGCACTGAGGATGGATATTACATGCATCTGTTGCACTAGTCCCAGAAATTAGATTATTTTTGAACTAGTACTTCATTTTCTCATGAACGATTCACTCCGCTGTTTCCTCTGCTCTGAAATCTTATGACAGCAGCCTGTTCAGAGGTTGTTGTCCATGTTATTGTGCACATCATGAAGGGACTGTGGAATAGAGTATTTCTGGTTGGAAGGAACCTACAAAGATCCTCAAGTCCAACTGTCAGACTACTTTGGGGCTGAGCCAAAGTTAAAACATATCATCCAGAGCATTATCCTAATGCCTCTTAAAGGCAGGCAGGCCCAGGGCATCAACCACCTCTCTAGGAAGCCTGTCCCAGTGTTTAGCAATGCTCTCAGTAAAGAATACTTTCCTAACGTCCAGTCTGAACCTTCCATGATGCAGCTCTGAGCCATTGACATGCATCCTGTCGCTAGATACCAGGGAAAAAACCTCCCCACTTCCCCTTCTCAGGAAGGTGCAGAGAGCAACAAGGTCAGCCCTCAACCTGCTCTTCTCTAATCTTGACAAACCCAGTGTCCTCAGCCTCTCCTCACAGGACGTGCCTTCCAGCCGTTTTACCAGCCTCGTTTTTCTCCTCTGGACATGTTCAAAGACCATAGCATCCTTTTTATATTGTGGAGCCCAGAACTGCACACAGTGTTAAAGCCAGGGCCTCACTAATGCTACTTACAGTGGGAAAATGCCCTCTCTTGTCCGGGTGACTGTGCCGTGTTTAATACACCCCAAGATACAGTTTGTCCTCTTGGCTGCCTGGGCATGCTGCTGGCTCATACTGCAATGCTGGTGAACACAAAGGTTTACGCTTCCTTTCTGTCTCGACGGTGAGAACAAACACAGTCAGTGCACTGTAGTGGTTCTTTCTCCTCTTCTCCATTCACGTTTGTTGGTTTTATTTTATTTTTTCTTAAGGGAGTAGCCAGCTTGCCAAAATATCAGGTTCCTGTATCTTATTGAATGGGTGTGTATGGGGGTGATACGTTTTTGGAAAGGGTGTAGCTCCTCTTTCACTTGGTTTTAATCTTTGAATGGAGACTGTAAAGCTTCCTCTTCCTCTCTTTGCATGTTTGGAAAGCACACCTATGACTGTTTTATCATTGTGTAAGACTTCCGATAACAAGAGTTAGGTTTTCATCATGCTGTGTTGCAGGTGAGACCAAACCCCTGCTGCTATTAGCAGTAATATCTAGTCAGCCAAGCATACTGCTCAGGACTCTCAGTAGCAAATGTCTGAGACTGGCTTTGTGCTGCTAAATAAGAAATGAGTATCAGTGTGTATACTTGATATAATATATAATACATGGTGGGATTTCTAGCTGCCCTAAGACTTTTCTTCCTGGAGCCAAGTTATGGTGCAAGAGCTAGAAATAAAATTCTGAGTTGTGATCTCTGCCTGAGAACTAGAGTTCAAGATGCCAATCTAGAAGCACAAACCTCCACTGACAATCCTGGAAAAGAGTGAGTAGGGACTTGGAGACAAGAGGGAGATCCTGTTTCTGACGTTGCAACAAATGCTGTCATTTGATCCAACATGGGTCACTTGCTTTGTCTCAGCTTTCACAGATGTGATGGAACTGAAAGAGTATTTACACCACTTGTGGGAGTGGTGAGAAGACTCAGTCACTAATTTTGATCTCTTCAAAATCAAATATTCTAGTAACGACCTCCTGAAGTACAGAACAGTTAAGTAGAAGTATTTCTAAGGAGGGTTATTTCTTTTAAATCTACCTTTGATTAAAAACATTTGATATCTCTTAGGAATCTCTTGTAGTTTGACATATTACAGATTGTAATGAAATCAAAATAGCAGAGTTTAAAATAATCTGCCTAAATTATTTTTTCAGGCCATATTTTAATGCCAGGCAATGAATAGACCCACTTACTGGTAGATTTATTATAATTTAGCAAATTGGTTTGTGATTACCAACAGGATGAGTGGTGAGAACACAGATGTGGGGCACTCCAGCAAATAACCCTTGGTGTGGTCTGTGGGTGGCTTAGCAGTTTGTTTGGTTTTGTGTTTATAGCTGGGTGTGCTGAAGCTGAAACTAAGCTCTTCCCCATCTGTAAATGCAATTTTATGAACAGATGTAACCATCAATCCAAGCTTTTTATCCTTGCTGTCTTTTTTCCTTGACCCCCCTCTTGTCAGGAAAGGGCTCTTACAACATCTCGAAGTGAGGAAAAACAATCTGTTTGTTTTCGCATGGTTGTTGCTGTCACTCTCATTTATTGGTTGGCTCTTCATGGTAGGGAGTCTGGATTGCTGGTAGCTAATCTCGAGTGCATTCATTGACAGGTAGTCCATCACTGGGCAATTACTTTAAAGGGTCAAGCAAAGCAAGACTGCTGAGCGTTAGTGTCTGAAAGATCATATGGAATAGTTTAGTTTATTTTCATTAACTGTTGCTTTAATTTCCCATTTTCTTACAGATAAAATTTGCACACCTTCAAGTAATGTGACTTTATAAGTTGTAATACGTTTCCTTTTGACAGTTCCTGTTGCTTTGGCAGGTGTCTTCCTAAGGAACAGGCGCTTAATGGGTTTGCCACCAAGCAAAACACCCTAGTTCAGTTCTGTTAAAGATGCTTGGGTGAGAACTTCCTCAGAAATATGACATGCCTGGTGCATTTCCGAGGAACTTCTAACCGAAGGCTCATTAGAAAATAACATCTGCCCCTGGGCAGTTCATTTCCTTGTGTGCAGGACTTGGGGGATGGTTAGAAAAAGATGAAGATGGATTTACTGGGCAGCTTATCATTTGCTTAAAACTAGGGCTCTTAAACTGAGGTTCCTGACATGCTGCACTTAGAATTATTTTTTTCTGACTGATAATATTAGAACATTTGTTCACGTTTAAAGTCGTAGATTGAATTTAACATATGCCAGTGCTTGATGCAAGAAGACAAAAAGTGGTAAGTAACCATGAACCAGCTAACCCCATGGGGGACCTCAGGTCCCGCTGAAAGGCACAGTTGCTCTGCGTGTAATTTGAAGAAAGGTATCGTGTCCCAGGTGGCTTGGCTTTGACTGAAAGATGGAGTTTTGTGCTCTCGCTGCATGCTGAAGATGGGCTCGCAGATAACTAGGTCACTGTCTGCTGAACTATTTTGCACTAAATCGATGAGGAGCAACATGACCTTAAGTCTGATCTCTTTGCTCTACAAAGATATTGCTGAATTGTGGCTTCTTCTGAAGAAATGCACAGGTGTGTCCAGTTTTTTCAGTTTTTCTTAGTTACTTGATTGCAGGTCAGGGAGGAATTCAGTCGGACAACATCCTACTGAGGAAAACATGACATGTTTTTAGTACAAAGGCAGAAGTTGTACTCCTTTGTTCTCTGTATACATTTCTATATAAATATATTTTATTGTTATGGGTGTGTGTGTGTGTTCCGTGCTTGTGTAAATTTGCAGTGTGTATTTTTATTTGTGGATGTATTTCTCAGTACCTCAGATGCATCCACCAAATCTATGCCAGTATTTCACATGGAAGGCACTTTACTTTTTTCAGGATTCGGTCACACAGTGATTATGACGATCAGAAGCACTGTTAAGGCTTATGAGGAAAATCTGCTGTTGCAGCCATCCTGCTGTTCCTGAACATGGGGTTTAATTTTCAGTTTGCTGCATTTTGCGTAAATGACAGACATGTAATTTGTCTTGATCCCTATTTGAAGGGGGAGGTGAGAGCAGTTTCTTTCAGAGGATGTCATTTGGCATCCCCTTGTTGTTAGTATAAGAGAGTTAATCTCAAATGCATTATTTCTTAAATTCCTTCTGTCAAAGCTTTCTATAGGAATCTTGTTTCTGTTAAGATATAAATGAAACAGTGGAGATATTATTTGCTGTTAATAGTGCAGCTACAGTCCATTGCAAAACTGAAAGCGGGTTTTGTGAAATAGAAACAAGTAAAAATTGCTTCCTTATTCTGGTGCTTGAATTCACATTTCCAGTTCTGTTTGCTGATTTTGGTATGCATGACTACTGCAGAGGAATAGCAGAGAGAGAGCTCCGGATCGATGGACTGGTGTCTAAACTTCCACTATCTTTGCTTTTGAAATGTCAAATTTAAACGAAACAGGTAGGTGAAGGGTGGATCTACTGCTTAGTATTGCTAACTTAATTATCAGCAAGTGAGTAGCAAAGTGCTCCACTTCTCAGCAGCACTTCATGTTACTACGGGTAATACCAGCAGGCATGCTGCTTATGAGAAACGAACGAAAAATTGGAGAAAAGGCAAGCTAGCCAGATTGAAAGTGTGGAGGGATTAATCATTCTGAGTAAACGTTGGTCATTATGTGCATTCTTACATGTGCTGAGAGGGAAGAGGTGGATTTAGAATACTGCTGACTATTATATGAAAGAGGGGAGTTCTGTTTTAAATTGCAGATCCAGGGGATGGTTTGTGTCAAACTGGGGTGGTAGGCATGTAGCTGTGCCAGGACAACTTGTGTAAATTATCAGGAGTTGGACTCGATGATCGTTGTGGGTCCCTTCCAACTCAGGATATTCTATGATTAAATATAGGGAGTTTTAATTTCTATTTAATTATTGAGAAATAAACTTGCAGGGCTGTTTTTGTTGGCAACTGCCAAGGCTCAATTTTCTTCTCATCTGTCACCATTTCTTGAGCATGTTCACGGTGACACTGTTGAAAAAATTTTGTGCTCGGAGTTTCAAAAGGGGCAGAGGTGATATCCCCTTCTGCGGTGCTGTTCTTTCCTCTTCCTCCTTGAGTGCTCTGCGGGATATTTTTATTTTTCTAGTCAGCAAAGGGGAGAGAACGAAAGCAGAGGAGAGATCTCAGATCTTTCTATTCTCAATTCTTGGAAACTTTCTTAATTTCTGAGGAGAACAATGTCATCTTGGGGAATTCCTTGGTCAGTCCATCACAGGGAGAAAAGGTAGGGAGATAGGAAGAAGGATGGACAAACTGAAAAGAGGGGATGGATGTTGGCTGTGGTTGCAGGACCCAATTCTCTGTTCTGCTTAAAGACTGCAAATACCTGTGAGCAATTCTGGTTTTCAACACACAAATGGGGATGAGAGCACCTCCTGTCTTGTAGACACATTGCAAGCATAGGAAGTTGCTGACCTGGTCTGGATGTTACAGTAGGGGTCTGGACCCGGCACTGCCTCTGTATGTCCCTGGGTCCACGTGTGCTAGCAGGCTCTTCCTGAGGGACTGAATCCCCTGGAGGATCCCTCTGAGAGGTTCTCCTGGTTTGCTTTTAGGTAGGGGAAACGTGGGAAAAAGACGAGTCTTCATAGTCCTCTTCCACATGGCACCACATGAAAGCTTTATCTGAAAGGAGGAAAGCAAGGCCAGTCAGTGCCAAGCTTGTTTGCTGTGGTCTTTTCAGAGCCATAGTACTGCAGCGGGAAGGGACCTACTGCTGGGCGAGAGCTTTGCATCCTGCAGAGTTGTTTGCTGTGACATGGGGCCCTTTATAACCCACGAAAGATTGAGAACAACTCTGAGGAAAAAAATCATTGGCTGGGTCTTGTCAGAAAGCAATGCTACTTCATTATGACTCTGGGATGTTTCTTCTTTCCTTGTTCTTTGAAAATACTATTTCTTAGTTTTGTTATTTTGTTCTTATTTTTGTTTTCCAGAAATTTGATATACTATGTAATATATAGCAGTAGACAGATTTTATTAGCCTGTGCTACAGCAGGTGTGTCAACCTAACTAAATTTTACCCTATTCTGAATTCATTTTTAAAGTCATTATACTGAGTTAGTACACAGTTTAATTTGCATTAATATTCTTGTTTTAAGGCCATTATAGCCCTTCTGGAAGTTTCTCTTTTCTTTTCAGGATTGTGAGGTGGACTTGGGGACTTTTGGCCAGGGAATTCCTTCAGAATTACAGAAAAATTGAGGTTGGACAGGATTCCTGGAGGCCACGTAGCTCAAAGCAATGTTGACTTTAAAGTTGAAATAGGTTTCTCAGAAACTTGTCCATCTGAGCTTTGGACATCTCCAAGGGTGGAGAGTGCCCAGTCTCGCTCTTGTAGTGATTTTTTTTTTCCCTTGTATTGAGTTGGAAGTTCCCTTGCTGCAGCATGTGACTATTCGCTCTCATCCCTTTGCTGTGCAAAGCTTCAGTAGACATTCACTCCTCTAGAATAAGCATTAGTGGCCTTTAAAAAAAAATGAAATAAATCATAGAATCATTTAGGTTGGAAAAGACCTCTAAGATCATGTAGTCCAACCTTTTACCTAGCACTGCCAAGTCCATTAAACCATATCACTAAGCTCTACATCTACACATTTTTTGAAGACCTCTGGGGATGGTCACTCAAGTACTTCCCTGGGTAGCCTGTTGCAATATTTCACAACCCTTTCAGTGAAGAAATTGTTCCTAATACCCAGCCTAAACCTCCTCTGGTGCACTTAAGGCCATTTCCTCTTGTCTTATCACTTGGTGCACAGGAGAAAAGACCGCTCCCCACCTCACTATAGCCTCCTTTAAGGCCATTGTAGAGCACAATAAGGTCTCCCCTGAGCCTCCTTTTCTCCATGCTAAAGGTGGTCACTTCAATCGGGACACTTCCAACATGGAAGTACTTTGGGAAAGTGTCCCTTTAAACTAGGGAAACTAATGTGAATTATGGGGAAAGACCCATCAGGGCACTCCACAGAGGAAATGAAAGTGAGATGTATTGTTCTGTAGAGTCAAAAGATTGTTCCTCAGAATGATCGAGAAGATCTAATCCAGCTCATCTGTGAGATAAAGCAAGCTCTAAGCAGAGTGAAGGACAATGACTTATGGTGCCACATGAGGAAGTCTGTAGATCATTGGTGGAGGAACTGTCTTTCTCGTGACATGACCCCGTGCAGTTTACATAGCAGTAAAAGCCCCAGGCCAACACCTATGTTCTGAAGGCCTGAAGGCCCAACTGCAGGTTGACTTTGCAAGACCTCTGCCAGTGACAACTCAAGAAAACAAATGCATCTTAGCAGCAGTCGATCCTTTTAGCTGCTGGGCGGCAGCAGGAGGCAAGGGGAGGCCAGGAAGTGCATCCCCAACACTGCAGCTGCCAGCAGAGATGAGGCCGGGGCCAAGGGGAAGGGGAGAGAGGCAGGCCCAGGGGACAGAGCTGCAAGGGTGGACGCTTGTGTTCTGTAGGGCACCTTGACACTGTCACTGAAAGTATTGAGCAGGTATTTACTAGGACCTGTGGCCAGGTTTTTAAAAGGAAATGCTCATCCTAATGCTGTCAGTATGACTTTTTGTTGTTCTTTTGGCCTTTTCTGTGTTTGTTTTAACTTGGGTTCAGTCTCAAAGGATCATGTGAGGTCAAATGACCACTCAGAGGAAAATACCCACCAGCAGGGAAGTTCAAGCTCAAAGTTTGCTCTTCCGCCTCTTTGCTTCACGTGATGGATGGGAGATTTTGCCTCTCATCATTACCATGTTGTCTTGGAATGAAGGGAGCCTTGTATGTCTGTGTGTTTTGTGTTTGTTTTTCCTCAAATACTTCTGTAGCTGCTGTTTCTCAGGTACTTGCTGAAGCATTAAATACTCGAACTTTTACTCAGTCTTTCATTTACAGGGCTTTTCTCTTCCAAATGCAGCCCTGTTGCATTTCTGTTGTGTGCAGAAGACACAAAGCTTTCAAAAACAGAAGAGCAGTAGCTCATAGTGTTCACAGTGCTTTTTAAAGACACTGATTTTTATAAACCTTTGTTCCACAGAGTCTGTGGAGTTGTAGTAAGTGAGGTTCAGCTCCACTTAGTCATCTAACTCAGAGTAAGCATATCTATTTACTCCTCAGTTAATATGACAGGTATTTGTTGATTTTATGCACTAAGCAAGGATTTTGCTTTACTTGAGACAATGAACTATGATTTCTCTTAATGAACAAACAGCAGTTGGTTACTTTTTTAACACGCATCTTCTTTGTATTTGGCACATAGAAAATATGGAAACTTTTTGTTCCAAGAAGCTTAAGCAATTTCCCTGTATCCCTTAAATCACAAGCTTCAGAGAAAGAGCTGTCAATCTTTGGATTTAAACTCTAGCAAAATAGTGCCTCAAAACAGAGTTAACATACGGATTAGGCTGTTTCAGAATCTAGTGTTTGTTGTTTTGGGGGGTTTTGTTGTCCCCCCCCTTTTTTTTCCTCAGATGAGACACTGATAAATAAATCCAAGAAATAATACCTTCCTTGATTTTGTTTTGCATAGTCAGTTTACATCAAAAATAACCCCTTGCTTACAGGGCCAGAGCTTTATTTAGGAGACCTTGATTAATTACAACAATGTGCCAAATTCTGAGATTAGATAATGAATGGATGCTTAATTTGAGACCTAAAAGAGGTGAAAATGCATCTCTGAAGCAGAGGAAGGGCGGAAGAATATTTCCTGCCAAAACTTGAGCATGCTGCCTCCAAAATGCTGGATGTGAGCAGCAGAGCTGCCTGTGTTGCATTAAAGGATTCTTTAGCTGCCTGTGAGAGATACTGAACCATGTCCTGCCTCTCTATTGCCAGAAGCTGTTAATATTAGCACTGCTTGAGAGAGACGTGATGTCTGTCATCCTTTTTAAGGACACCAGGCAGTAAGGTACAGCAGTTCCAGAGCTGCTCTATTACCACTTCTGTCTTCTCTGGGTAAGATGGGACAGCTGCTTTGGTTACCGACTGGTCAGCACCTTCTTTGTAAGCCATCTGTAGTCCTGAGTACTGGGAACCTGACAGACCCCTGCAGGTAAACACATCTTAGCTGGAAAGTGTACTAAGCACCACATAAGCCTCTTAGCTCCTCCTTCACGCTGTCACATCCATGAAATTCTTTACATCCCCTTTCAAACCATTAGTTGGTAACTGTACAGCTCCATGGTGGAGCGTGCTCAAGTCTGAGTACTATCAAATTCATTTTTTGTTAGAAGTGTTTTGATCCATCCTCAGTTGTGTTGAAACCCCCATGGTTGTTTTCATGGTGTTAGGCTGCAGCGCTGAACTCTGAATCCCATTTCCAGTTTTCAAGAAAAACGCTGTCCGGGACCGTACTGCAGCAGTGCAGGTTGGTAACTCTCTTTGAGCAGGTGAACTTCTTCAAAATAGGTGTGTACAACTAGGGTTCTACCACTCTGCTGTTTTATAACTATGATTTCAATTTTCAATCAAGAGCAAAAGAAAGCATGCCTTGTTTAATACCTCGTTTCCAAAATACCATGCAAAAACAGTGTCCTGTTTAGTAGAGTTTCCAGATACTCATGCAGCTGATTCTGCAAGTGTTCACTTTTCATGTAAAGCTTTTAGGTATGCTTTGAGATGTGTGCTTTTCTGCAGAGAGAGTCTTGAAAGTAGAGGATTTCAATAGTGAAGAGTCCTCGGTTTGGTTGCCTGAAAAGATCTGTGCTTTAGGGTATGTGCTTAAGCTGATTGCACCACCAGTTTTTAAGCTATACTAAAGATGCCTAGTAATTTGCATGCAGTTCTTCTATTTAGAGTTGTTCTTTCTAGTTTCTGTCTTGTTAAGACTGGTTTTCCCCCTCTTTACAAGGCTTTAGTACTTAAAAAGCAAAATTCCCATAATAATTTTCTCAGCCAACTGCATGTAATAAGATCTAATGCCCTAAGTCTAACACTTTTTTTTTTTTTTAATTCCATCGAGGTTTGCTTGATAATGCACTGAGTGAGACACATCTGGGTCAATCACCTTCTTAGTGCTTGAGTACTTGCTAGGGGAATGTTCTTCTCTGATGCTCAGTCTGTATCTAATAGCTCTGTTTAAAAAAATCCTTTGCTTTTTGCAAAATTTGCTCCTTGGAGATAACTTTAAGTACATCTAATACTTCAGAAATATTTTTATACTATACTTTCAGTACAGTTCGCAATATTAAGGACTTAATGCGGCAGGTTTGGCAATATCTGTTAACCCTATTTTGGGGGCATGGTTCCTAGCAGTCTGAAACTATACTGCAAGAATTGAAGAAGATTTATCAGCAGGCAGAAGATCAGTTCATTGGCTTTCTTCGGGACAGCCTGGAAAGGGGATGAGAGGAATGCTACTGTTGCATTAGGAATAACATGTCATGTATGCCATGTGAAGTTTTGCTTTTAGGTAGTGGGTTTGTGTGACAGTCTTGCTGTCCTTTCTCTCTTTAAGTCCTCTGCTGCTGGCAAAAAGTTATGCTATAAGATGGCTGTGTGGAATGATTCAAAGTTCCTTGTTTCAGTTTAGCAAGGGAATAATTATCGTGACTTGAAATAGCACAAAGAACATCTCTTTCTCACCAAAACAGACTAGGTGTGTGTAAGCATTGTGTAGAACAAAAGCACGTGAAAACAAATCAGACTGTAACTGGTAATTCTTTCTTGCAACAGTTGCAACATCTTTTTCTTTTTTTTTTCTTTTTGCCCAGCTTCTTATATGATTTATCATGGTTTAGATTTTCCTCAAGTACAAAGAAATATTAGATCTTGCCGATCCCTAGGTTGACTTCCTAATTGTTACATAGTTTTCTTCTGGTTACAGATTAGCTAGTGTTTGATCAGTTTTGTAAACTGAACTTATAGTTGATTTTCTGAGAAGCTCCAGGACAATGGAGTATGTGCGTCAAGTAGGTGTGACTGACGACACAGGAGGAAGAAGCTGGAGTTTTTAGTATTCCCAGTACCTTGTGAGTACTTCTGTTATACACGGAAGAGAGGAGATATTTCCTCTGATGTTTGTACTTTGAGGTGGTGTTATTTAGGCAAACTAAGACTAAGAATTCTGCTGCCTTCTGGAAAAGGGTGGTAGAATAAAGAAAAGAACAAAGGCAATGATATACTTTGACATGTGTAATAAGGTTTCAAGTCCAAAAGTTTTAGAGAAGCATTTGAAACAAACCAAAATCTTGGTTGGTTGTCAAAGTTTGCTTTTGAGTACCTATTTCACAGTCAGAACAAAGAAAATGGGGACTGCTATACCTCTTGTCCTCTCATGCCAGCACTGCATTTGCAGTACCCCTCAGCCATTTCTTTCAAAAGAAAGCTCAGTGGTTAATCTCCATACATGGAAACCAGACCATCAACCTCAGAATTTTGTGGGTAGTTGGGTGCCAAAGCTCCAACTCTGATCTCAAAGCACCAGATGGACAGTCGTTTTTTTCTTTTTCCTGTAACTGTGATTACAGGAAGCAGGAATTGCTTGAATAAAGCAGGTTCAGTTGGTATCTACATAATATAAAGATGTCTTAGTTCTCTGTTGTTTCACACATAAGTTTACTTCCTCTGATTTTAAATAGAGAAATTGCATCCTTTCAGGATTAAGATATGTGTTTTCTAAGTAGTTTTTTTCTTCTCCAGATATGATTAAAAAAGAAGAATTCTCCAGTTTCATTTTGATGGAATCATCTAAATATTACTAAAACTAGGGATTATGGGAGTTCTGCAGAAATATTATGGGCTCTGTTAAAGTTTCAACTGGTCAGGAATGCGTGAGCTTATAATAGAGGGAAGATCACCCATAAGACTTCAGATTTTCTTTGGCAGTTCCACTTCCAAGTCTTGACTCAATTAGATCCTTACTTAAGATTGAAAGTGTGTGGAATTATAGACTAGCCTATTGTGCCAGTGGGCTATATATATAGTCATGCTATTGTATGCATACTGTAGCAATAGGCTATACTGTCCTACCGTGTCCTTGACTCCCATGGTAAGGCCCTTTAAATTGCCCTCTTTTAATGTAAAGGGAATCAGAGACCTTAGAGAAAATAAGCTGGTGTTAACCATGCCACGGGGGTGGATCTTAGATAAAGCATGATTCAATTAAAAGAAAAAGGATCTCAACTTGAAGATTGGTTCTGTGCATCAGGGCTATTGAAAGGGAACTGTCATTTCTGACTGGGAAAGGAAATAGGAGATGTAGCTTTTCTGTAGTCTGTTAAGCCTTTACAGTAAAATTCTTACATACCAGCGTCATTTGAAATATTTATTGGAAATCTAATGCCATATGAAGCTACTCAGAGCGTTAGGTTGCTTTATTTCTATTTGGGCTAGTAATAGGAATTCTGCTACAGATGAAGAATTTGTATTTCCTGCTTCCTTGGGATATTTTAGTTGACCAGAAACTAACAAGCTGGGAGAGTGCAGTGTGTTATCCAGGTGGTCATTTCCTTCCCAGCTGCACTTTAACAGAGAGAGTTGTGATTTGCATGGAAATTCGTGGGGATTAATTGTTTGCGTTTTCTGTCCCCTTATTTTGATGGCAGTGTAGTCAAATAAAATAGAACGGAGCTCTTCCTGAAGATACCTTGGACTGGTGAGATGTTGATACTTTGTTATGGACGCTTGCGTGAACTACCTGTAATCAACCCAACCTGGCTACAAATAGTGCATAGTTCGGATTAACTTGGTCAGCAGCTTTTCAGGTTGGGCATACCTGGTGGTAGAGCTTGCAGGCATCATGACTATTCAACAGCACCTCATAAAATTCCATTTTAAATCTGGAGAGCTCTCCTTGCATTATGATAGTCTTTTTAGACCTCTTCCACATGGCACGACATGAAACTACCTTCACTAGCCCTGATGCTCTGGCCCTTCCTGCTTTGGGGGCCACACAAAGGAGCTGACTGTTAGGGCTTGTGGTTGGAGGGGGGAAGATGAGAAAAGGATGAGGCAATGAAGGGTTTGCCTTGGGGCTGCGAGAGATGAAGGAACCCTTCTGAAAGGCATTATCTTGCATTTATAATTTCCAGATGGAAGGGTGCTTTAGTAAAGAGATTTGTCAAATGAAGACCCCCTTCATAAAACACTTTCAACCATTTGGGTGGGTGAGCCATTCCAGAAGAGACGCAAAACAAAACTGGTTGGGAACAAGACATATTTCTTCAATTTAAGGCATGCATTTAGTAGCAAAGCCATCATCATATTTCAGGAAAATGGTGTTGACTCAGCAAGAAAGAGGAGGCAGGAAAATGATTTGTAGTTTGCTTTATGGTGTGTTACTGGGGTTTGTGTTGAAAGGCATAATTGTGTCCACATGTGTATGAAAGTACAAACAGGTTGGCTTTTGAGCTGCTACAAAGTAATGGACATAGGATTTTACTCAAAGCTACTCAAAGGGTGGTATAATTCCAGCTGGCTCAGTGGGAATTGGATTAAACCCATTACAAGAGGCTAATGAGTCCTGTTAGGAGACATTCTTCAGCGTAATGTCAATGTGGTTTTCTCAAATGCAACTGCAATGTTGCGTTCTGTGAAAATGCTTTCGCTTCATCTTGTCAGACCGAGTCTGAATGAGATAAGCTTCAGTTTGTTCAGAAAAGAAAGAGGAGGCTTTTAACCAGTAAGTGAAAATCTTGACTTGAGTGACATTGATTGTTTTCTCAGGTCTGTATTTCTTCAGGGCTTTCTGGCACCATGCAACTCAAGCACGAGTTATCTTTTTGCACTCACGCTCAAACTATTAAGTAGTAATCCTGCTTCATTTGAGATGAAGGCAGTTGCTTCTGATAACACGGGGTCAGGCCACTCTAAGCCATCTTCCTCCATCATAGAGACAGAACTAGGAAAGCAAGATTTCAAATAGAGTTAGAAGGTGATTTTAAACACATCTTATAAAGAGAAATATCATTTTCTTTTTTCTGTAAGAACTGCATATGTAACCGATCCCTCTACATTAGTAAGATGACATCTGTCTTCTCTTAGACACAATTTCAATACTAGAACTTGTGATGTTATGTTGTTGTTTTTGTTTATTTCTTTTAAAGAGCCTCCAGGTGCTGGCTTAAGAAAAAAAAATCTTTGTGCATTCCTAGCTATTCTATGTGTTCACTTCAAAAACTAAAAAATAAAAATAATACTAATTTTAAAAAAATAGCATCAATGACTTCACAGAACCTTATTTTACTGTTTATTAGTAGCCACAATACCAGATGCATTATAAATCTTGAGGACTTCATTTTAGGCAGATTCTTGAGAAAAACTCTCTAAATGAGCTCTTCAAGAAGACTGGATATTCTAGCATGTTTTGGTATGAGTATCTCTTTTCAGCTATGAATTTTACATATAGTAAAACAGACACTCTCTTGGGTCTCTGTTTTGAAAATACTGTGTGAGACAGTCAAGGTAAAACAGGGTAAATTATAGACTGTGTGGATGCCGTTTCATGTAAGTATAAATAGAGTCTGAGCCCATAAAAATTCCTTAGAAAACACATTTTCAGTAACTGTGTATTTTAATATGCAATTTATTAGCTTCTCTAAAATGGGTATTGTCCCTAAAGAATAGAGCAGGTGGCAGGTTCTCAATTTAAAGGATATTTCCAAGAAATCATTTTCCCCGAGGCCATGAGCTGAAGGAGTGTGTGCCCTCAAGGACCCCTCAGTGTGCGTGCGCTTCATCTCCTTCTAGTAAGGACACCGTATATTCAAGTAATGATGGAAAATCTTCCTGTGAGATCAGATTCCACCACAAACAAACTGTGAAGAACTCTTTATTTTGGTGAGATGTTAGATATAAAGAAAATAATGTGGAGCGATGGTGCTTTTCCCCTGAAGGGAGGCGAGGTATTGGAGAGGGAGAACCATGAGGGATTTCTGGCCAAAATGGTGAGAAGAGCTTTTGGGATGGCAATCTCCAGAGGGGACTGGAGCTTGCTGAATGGCCGGTGTTTGAATCTGCTCTTCCAGGGAGTAAAACACAATAAAATGCCCTCTTAACCCTGTGGTGAGCCCCTTCTTGCTTGCTGAGAGGTTAATGGAGGGCTGCTCTGTGCTAGAAAGGGGATGGGGAGCTGACACTGGGGGAGCTGTAGCTCTAGGGGAGGTAGCCAGGTGTATAAGAGGGTTTGAGTATCTGTGTTAAATTTGGAGGGGAGAATTGGAGAGTGAAAAGCCATGGGTCCATGACACTGGTAGGAGCGTCTTGTCTCTGAGGTGCCTGGCTGTTAAAAGTTTGGGTTTGTTCCCTCCCAAACTGAGATTTGGTACCTGTGCACTGAAGACTCTCTTCCTACAGCCATCGTGCAGGAAGGATTAGGAAATGTTGCTTGGGAACAGTTTTAGATATCTTACAGATTGCTTTTAAGAATATTCTGTATTTGGAAGCAGCTTGTGTTTGTATGCTATTTCCGTCTCGTAAATTGACATCAATTTGATTACCTACTCTGTTGCCAATGTGCTAGACCAGTTTCTGATAGATGCACTTGAAAAATGTGTTTCTTTTCGTGAGTGCTTTTCAAGAAAAAAATGAATCCTGGCATCTTAAAGAAAGCCTTATGCCAGTATTTCAATTCTTCAGGCCTGGGAAAGAGTAATGGATATGGGTGTAATGAAAGAATTACATTAAAGAAAGAAGGGATTTTCTTTGTTTCAATATGTAAATAACAGGAAGTCTGCAAACTGTTCTTACAATTATGATCAGTGACTTGACAACAGCCTTCTACACTTGTGTGTCGAAGTGGTGGTGGTTGCGGTGGTGGTGGTTGTTTTATCCTTTTGTTTTAAATAATCCTATTTAGCTCAAGGAAATGTCAAAAATGATTATCGTTTACTTTCCAATCCTTATTGGCTGTTGATTTACTCTATCATCTTGATAGGATTGCACAAAGCAGTGCAAACAAGAATGAATGACAGTTATTGTATGTAATGTTAAATCCAAAGGGCAACATTTCAGTATCAGCTTACAGTGTGGCTTTTAAAGGCTGAGGAACCTTTTGTTAGTTATTGTCCATGGAGATTCTGGTTAGTAGTGATCCACTTACAATAGGTGCCTAGTGTAGGAAGTCCAAAAATGAATCCTGCTTATATCCTGTAAGAAAAAGAAACAAAACTTGCCCCAAGAAACTTTAACTTTTGACAAACCAAAATGATGAATTACAGCACTGAAGCAATTCATGTTTCCTAGCTTGCAGTGCATAAAGATTACGAGGTGGTTGGGTGCAGAACTTAATGTCCTGTGCTGGCTTTGCAGCCCATACTGAACCCTGTAGCACGTTTAGGTTTTATGTTGTAGCTTGTCACACCAACTGTTTTAGTGGTGTTTAAGTAATGTTCTATGTAAACTGCAATCCCCTCATGCAGCTGCAACATAGATTAGGAAAAGCCTCCCATTTCACTGAAACTTGCCTTTTCTTTTCTGGTGGGCGCTGCAGAAACATGGGAATTGTTGGATGCACTTCGGATACTACAGCGTTAGCACATTTGGGGTGCTTCTGCTTTTGTGTTACAGCAGTTGTCTCAACTGCTGCATTTGTATTTTTGAGTTCCATCCTCCTTCTGTAGAAGGGCAAGCTGCTTGTTGTCACAGCTAAATGCATGATAAAACTTTTACTGTTTAGTAAATGTGGCTGCAGAATTTTTCTCTTTTTGTTTATCACCAACAAGGGTGGCTAACACAGATAACTGCTACTTTCGCCTTTTATTGTAACTTCAAGGTCACATCACTTAGTTCTGTTGTAATGAATGCCATCTATTGGTCAAGGTAACTTCTTGGATTATGAAGATCATATTCCATTCATAAGAAGTCAAGTGGAAAAAAAGATACTGTAATATGGTGGATAAAATTCACAACAAATGTGATAGAGAAGCAGGAATGAATTCCCAGAGTCCCGACTTTATATAAGCCTGTCTGTTTTCTTAATCTCATGGACATTCTCTGTCCATGTCTCATTTTTGATGATTACTGTTCATTCAAGTACTTAGCTTGCTCTCTATCCTTTGCCTCGTGCTTTCATGGTTTTCTTCCTCAGCCCATCACTGCTACTGGGTTCAAGTGCATCCTGTCAAGCTGTTGAACATAAACAGCTCAGGAGTTTCAAGAGTTGCATTTTCTCACTTTGTTTTATGCTGTTATTTGTTATCTCATTATTTTTTTTTTCAAATTATTGAAAGCCAGCTCTGATCTTAACACACAATCTGCTTCCTGAAGTGTGTCGTGAAACCAGATGAGCCAGAGCAAGGTGGGGAAGGGCTGTGCTTTGGCAGAGAGCCACAACTGGATGGGCTTCAGGAGGGTTTTGGTCTGTATGTGGGCGCGCTGCTCTGCTCCTGCAGCTGCAAGCATGCTGGCTCTTTGAATTAAAACTGAGATGTAAACCAGGGAAGGAAAATGCTGTATCTTCAGTGAAAGTGTGTGATCTCAAGTTTGTGGGCTGCCCTGGCGGGTTGCAAAAGCTGTTGCTCCTGCCACAGAGAGCAGTGAGGCAACCAAAGCAATTTGCATCTCTGTGTGGCATGAGTCAGGACAGCAATGTGACAGATCACGCAGGCATGACAGGAAGCGGGGATCCTTGTGTCTGGTAAACATAAAATATAGTTTCCCTGACTTACGAATGTCTTGCCTATTTAAATGTTATGGGTCATGTATTTACCTATGTATGCAACACACACCTGTTTTATTATGGGCTTACGTGGCAGTAATGAAAATTACTTCTGCCTGTGACTGTAGACAGGATGGTGTATTACACAGTGATTACATTTTTTTCACTTTTCTTATCTCCCACCAAAAAAGTTGGCATTGATCCTGTCATAGGATCGGCTAAATGGGTTCACCTGCAGAATCAGGGATTGACTTTAGTTTCTTAACCACTGCTGCAGGTGGGCTCTTTGTATTAACAAGCACTTAGAGTAAAAATAAAATCTATTTTCTTCTGGAGAGTGGGGGGTTCCCCTCTTCTGGAAATGGGTTGGCCATCTGAGATGGAACTTTTAAAAGACCCTTTTCTAATTTTCTCCTTAAGATGATGACATAACTGCAGGTCTTGGAGAAATATGACTTGACAGCTAAATCTGCCCACTTATGGATTTGACAGCATGGTATGCAGAGGTCTTCTGATCCAGCAGCCGTTCACCAGATGCAGAAAAATAGCTCTGATTAGTGTGTGACCTTGACAGTGATCACGGCTGCTCCTCTTGTCAGGCCGTCAGAAAGGGAACAGAGAAGTTCTGTTTCCCAGTATAAGTTGTTGCTTATCTGGAAGAAATAGCTGAATGCTTTTTGGGGGACTGTTCTCAAATAGTTGCATTTCTCAAAATTGTACACACATGAGAATTGCTCATAGCAATGCAGGGCTCTCCCCTCAATTTCTGGCATTTGAAAGATCTCTGTAAGAGCATAGCCCATCCTTGAGGGCCAGAGCAATACTTCTGCTTGATCAGCTTGTACTTTAATGCAGATGATATTTATCCCCATACCTCATTTCTATTTTTACTTCTGTGTACACTTGCGGTTCTGAGTGTAAGAATTGGGTGTATCCTAATGGCATTTAATGTACCTTAAAAAATTACAAAAACAAAACTTCTTTATGTAACAGTGGGTTAAAAAATGCTCAAAACGAAGGAATGAAAATGCTCAGTTATTCTTTCATTGCTTTTCAATGAGGCTCAAAAAATAGAAGATAATATTTAGGAATCACAAGAGTAAAACTTTTTGTTTTCTTTTAAGAACAAGGTCATAGCTCAGTGAATGAGGCAACTCTGACATGTCTTTAAAATGGAGGTCTTTATCGTGGTCAGCAGATTCAAGCAGTTAGCAAGACTTAGATTTCTGCTTGACCTCTCCCTTCTGAGGGAAGCACATTGGCTCGGATACTGTGGCCGAAAACTAAGATTCAGGAAATTATTACACTTGTCATTAACCTGAGATAGAAGGGCTAAGATAAAAGATTAGGCAAAGCTTTTCCACAGTGCATCCTGTGTGGGGCTGAATTTCCAGGCCTGTTAGGCCCGTCACGCAGAGCGGTGCTACCGTGTGGTATCTAGGCCCTAGGCAAGGTTCTGGCAGGACCCTACCCTTTATTTGGCATGAGAAATGCTAGCTATACTCCCTTTGCAGAATAATGAAGGTTATTCATCAATAAAATTTCCCTTTGGGTGGGATAGCAGTGATGATTTCAGAGCTGTGTGCTGCTCCTTCCATAAAATCCACTGAGGAGTTGGTAGGTGCTGGAGTTTGGGAAGGTCTGCAGTGTGGGATGGTTTCAGTGAGGCCTGGCAAGGGGGATGCTAACATTTGTTCTGCTTCTTTTTCATATAGGTTGAGAAGGTTTTAATAAAAAATGCATTTGATATGTAAAATCTCACTGTTTAACATCATTCCTGAGGAATATTAGCTTTACAACGTCTGGTTCAGTGACATCCAGTATACCTTCCACGTGTCAGCAAATCTACATCACTCTTAATCTTTTATCAATATGCTGTTCAAAGAAAAGTTTGGCCCTGGCAAACACTTGAAAGACTCCAAATATTTTCATTATTTTTGAAAAACTTAGACCATTTTCTGGGTGTTTTTTTCTTAGCGCTGATTTTTATTTTTCATGTCTGCTCTAAAACTTTACATAAAATGACTTTGCAATGCATTTTTTTTCCCCACAGATGAAATCATGCATCAGGATATCATTCCCCTCTATGCCGCAGATATTCAGGACCAGTTAAAGAAACAATTTGCTTACCTGTCAGGTAAGAAGTCTATGATGTTCCCTCATGTGGATACTGCTCAGTTCTGTGGCTGGACCTGTTATGCTTTCACGGTTTCTGATGCCTCACAAATGTGTTCTTTATAAGAAACTGAAAATACAGACTACCAAGACTCGTTATCTAAGGATTTACAAAAAAGTGAAGGTATTTATTTAATTTAAAATTTCCATCGTGCCTTATTATCAATCATTTTCAGCATCTAGGATAATGGGATGGAATTGAGGGTAGGGTAAAGGAATAAATGGGAAAAAATAAATAAGGAAGTTCAGAGGAGCCTGGTATGTGAACGTGTAGTCAGTGCTAAGGGAGCTGTGCTTCCCAGTGCTTGTGGCTGAGACAGGGCTTGCATCCTGATATAGAGTTCCCCAAGCTAACTGAGCTGTTGTTGGGAATTGGAGATGCAGTGTGGGTGTGCTGTTGTAGTTGTGGTCTGGTGGTCCTCATACTGCAGGCTAAGCTGCCACCAGCTCTGCTGTCAGCTTCAGTACTGAAACCCAAGCTGACACCTTGGGCTTGACCAAAGCGATATTTGAGCAAGCACCACTGTAGCACATTGCCCAGCAGTCTCAGTGCCACGCTCAGACACATGCAGCTCTGGAAGGGCTTTTCCTCTTGGTATCCCTGCATTCATTCTGCAAAGGAACCTGCTTTGTAGACTAAAAGCTGTCTCTAAAAGCAGCACAGCTGTGTTTACACAGCATAGAGTGTTTTTGATGCCCCTGGATTACCTGCGCCAGGTAAGCAATGTGTTTATGTGCTGTGCAGGCATCAGTTGCTGAGCTTGGTCCATCCAGATGCTGGGACTGACCGTGACTAATCCCTAATGAATAAAGGGAGATGGTGCCTCTGCTCGCTGATCAGGCTGAGACGGGTCTGACAAGCTTCTGTGTTGTTTGTTTTCTTGTCTTCCTGTCTGTAAAACTCTCGCAGGTGTGCAGCAGCAAACTTGTTGGAGTTACTGCTCTGCCCTCCCTCCAGTACATGGAGAAGGACGAGCTTTGCAAAGCTGCCCTGCCTCCTTCAGTATGAAGGAGGTTAACCTTTCTAGGCTGAAGTTGGACTTTGACTGTTCTTTCTCCTTTGAATCCCTTCCTGCATCAGATCAAGGGACACCCGGGAATGAAACAATGTGCTGCTTTGTTTGATAAAACCTTTTTAAATCTCATTGTTATCGCAGCTGATCATTATTTATAGCTTATTCCTGCCTCATAAGCTAAACTAAGTGTTGGAACTGTAGTAGTAGTTGTGTTTTCTATGGGCTGATAAATATGGGAAATAAGATTATTTTCTTTATGAAGATGGCTGTTCGTGGTTCATTTGGGATGATGGTGTGTAAGCTACAATTCTTCTCTGGCAATTTATTTATTTATTTATTTATTTACTTTCCAAGCTCTTCCTTTTTCTCCAGGGGCAAAAATTAGCTTGAAATAGTGTTATGCAAGAACCAGCCTATCTAGGCAGCTCCAAGTAGGGTTTACATTTTGACCCTCAGAAGTAAGTGGAAAACTGGTGATTTCAGTAGATGACTGAAATCTCATTGAGTCCAGTGGGAGATTCTTCACCCCCTACCAGTCTTGAGTTCTCACAGCTACATGCATTGTCAACACTCATTACATCTGCTGTGCAGTGGAGCTTAGTGAGGACAGCCGTTCCTCATTCTGTTTTATTCAGTTTGTATTTAAATCTCATATCTATTTTAAGTCTGTTTTGTTCGCCTGAAATAGTAGGACAGCTGCATTATTATGGACTGTAACTATATTCTTCATTACATTGTATTATTATTGGGCAATTAGATTGTTGTGCATTTTCATTTCACTTTGAAATTCAATTCTTTTATCCTAATGTCCTCCTGCAGGACACTGAGGGTTTTATTTTTGGTGCTGTACCAAATACTGTTGTTATGGGTTCTGTGAACAAAGGAACAGAGTTAATATTTTGATACTCAATTTATATACAGTTTACCAATTTACTTATTCTTGCAGTTGTTGTGCTTACAAGTAGCTTTGCTGGAATGCCACTTAAGGCCTTCCCTATGTGTGTGAAGGGGACTTTTATTTTTTAATGAATAAATTACCTTTCAAATAGAATCTTAGGACATGACACAAAACATGTTAAAATTGAAGTTTCTAGATTATGAACATTTGTGGTAGATAGCTTCTTTGCAGGTGTGGTGAATCAGTGTCATATATATGTTTCATTTTTTAGTTTTTTTCAAAGGTTGGTCTAGATGATCTTGGAGTTCTCTTCCAACCTAGATGATTCTGTGATTCTGTAACATATACTTGAAAATCACATCAGTTTCACTAATAGGTTATATCTAGGTCTTGTGGGATGCTTGCTTAATAGTGAATGCAAAGCAGTCTGTTTCAACAGCTGAAGATTGTAGCCCTTTCTGAGCTACTTTCTGTGTTTTGACCTAAAACAGCATCACCTGTTTGTCTGTCTCTTCCTCTGGAGGTACAAAGTATTCCATGTCTCTTTGTGTTAAATTATATTACAAATGCTCTGGGGACATCCAAGTTAGGCTTGAAACAAAACAATTTAAAACAAAACTTTATTTTAATTCTTAAGTTTTTCAGCAAGCATAGGCAAATGTAATTGTGTCAAGGTTGCAAGGTGCTAGCTGCTCCTACAGATGCTGGAGGCTCTAGCTGTTGCTCGGCAGTGTGTCTGCAGTTGTGTTCAGCTCACATGTAATAGGGGCAAGTTGCAAGCTCTGGATGAGGTTTCAAATCAGTCATTCACAAAACAAGATTATAAACCCCAGTGTTAATATTTTACCTCAGACCCAGCTGCTTACGTTTTTCTTTGGAGTTTCTTCCTTCTGTGGAACAAGGTCCTTAACTTCAAGAATTTTTGTTGCTCTTTTTGTTGCTGCTAAGCCATATTAGGTGTGCCCTTCCACATACCAAAGCAGACAGTCCTCTCTACATGGTTCACTGTTTCACCTGTCTAACATGTTCTTCATTTAGTTTGTATTTTTGTAACCACTTTTCTTCTATTGCGAAGGTTTTTTATTATTTATTACTATTTTATTTATTTATTTCTCCTCTAAAGGGACGTTGGAGGGTCTATTCAAAAGTCTCTGGAAAATGCGTACCTTGCTTACAGTCTCTCATTTGCATTTTATATTTTCTTTCACAAATATTTTCTTTTCTCTTCCCTGGCTTAGAAAGTTGCTGTATTACTTTCATAGCCAACTTTGTAACTATCTGCAGTTGCTATAGGCAGGTGTGTTAAAACAAACATAGATGAACAAGAGCATACGGACAGGTGTATATGTTTATATGCATCTTAAATCATACAAGCTGTGTGATGTGCAAATGGCACTCCTGGCCAGCACAAGTACTGAAACCAGCTGTTTCAGCTCGCTTTGCTTTGAATGCCTCTTCATACATTGCACAACTTCAAACAAAGTTATTTCCATTAAAGGAAAGTTGCTATTTTTAATTCTTCATGCAACTTGCATTTTTGCATATTTATTCATAGTTGGCTTTCCTGCAGTTGAAAAAGTTAGCATTGGTTCTAGCTTTTAAAATGCTTAATCTTTGGCCCTTAAATTATCCTTGTAAATGATTTGCTTCTCCTTGCTCTCTCTAACTTTAATTCATCAGCAATGTTCTTGCTCTCTTGTATGGAAGTGACCTGGAAATACCTTACTGGTTAAACTGTTGTCTTTGTTGTATCAGTGGGTCCTGAGTCTGTAAACTGTGTTTGAGAATTTCTAAGTGGATTCTGTACTATGCACATTGCAGCATTTATTTTTGAAATTTCAACTTAGTTGCCCATATAACACGTTCATTGTAAGTGTCCTGTACTGACAGTGGAAGAGGCAAAAAACAGTAGCAGTTTGTCTCACTCAGGTCTTGACCTAACTGTGGTTTTATATTCAGTACACTGAACTTGCTGTCTGTAGAAACTAAAACCGTGAAAGAAAAAAATCTGATTTCTAGCCCAGTATACTTACTACTGATCAGCCTGAGCAAAATGCAGCTTGTGAAGTAATCTAAAACTTCACTTATTTCAAGGAAATAATATTTTTTTAATAAATTTCAAGGAAATAATATTTTTTTAATAAATACCTCAATTCTTTTTTCTCCTTTGCAAAGGCTATGCAATGAAGCTTTTATCCACTAATTCATTGAAGTCTACTCTTAATTTCACATACTTTGAGTACGCCAATTGAGTATATTCCTCAAGAGGAGGAAAGGAGAAATTCCTTTTCAGAAACATATAAACGTAGTATCTGAACTACAACAGCAGTAAAACAAAATACATACTAAGCCTTTCTCTCATTCGCACAAGTACCTAACTTTTGACGTCAGTGCAAACAAGATTACTTTTATACAAGCTGGATCTTTTGAACTGAAGTTCTTGATCATTGTCATTGTCAAATGGCTCAGCTCTTGAGTCTTGTGTGCCCATACTGATCAATATAAAAACAATATCTTTCTTTTAATCTGAATGCCATTTCATTTGCATGATAGAGCTAAAATGCAGGTCCTCTAACCTGAATGTGTCATCATATAATTATATCCACCTACACTGCTTCCTTTTCGTGGGATTGGGTAGAGTGCTTTTGAGAGTACCTTTTCGTTTGCAAACTCGAGCAGAATAACTAGGGGAACACTGCAAAATAATCTGCTTTTGTTTCCTGAAAGTCTGAGCATTCTACTTTGCTGCTCTCTGATTTTGCCAGTCCTACCAGGAGAAACAGCATGTCTTTTACTGGGCTGTGGGGAATTTTCATTTTCTCTGTGCGTACGTGTGTTTTTCAGCAGCTGTGCCAATTTCATAATTTTTGTAACTTTCAATGCAGTTTTAAACTGAAAAGAGTAATAACTGTCACTTCAGAGTGGTTTTGGACAAGTCCATCGTATGACTATTGATTAGAATTTGTGCGAAACAGTGTTAAAATTTCCTTGGCTTGGCAGTTCTTTATCACTCTACCAACTTACAAAAAAAGAACATCATAAAGAAAATTGCAACTGTGGTAGGAGAAGTTAGATGTAGCAGAACATAGAGAATAAATGCTAAATTACCTAGGTTTGCTAGTTTCTAAGGATTGTTTTTCCATTCCTTTAATATACACGAGTTCTTGATGCTCTGGATCCACCTTTTAATGACTACTGCTAATTCTCTGGATCCACATAATTTTAATGATCAGTGCCATCGTTAAAAAATTTTAGAGAAGTTAGGAACACTGTGATATTTCATAAGCCAAATTGAGTCATTTTGCTACCTAACTTGTGTAGCTAATGCAATTCAACGTATTTTCAAAATGCATATTTCCCCCAAAATACAGGGCTGTCACTGATGTAACAACTGGCTGCAGACCAAGGCCATTCTTCTACTTAGAAGGCAGCCCCACCTCACTGGAAGTTTACTGGAATTGTAGGGGTTTATCCTCTGAAAAACTTTCACTTCACATGGGTAATTTGTTTTCTTTGATATCCAATTTGTTTTGGAAGCTTCAGTCGAATAGGTTTGCAAAGGCACTTGTAAATGAGTTAATAACAAAGTACTGCTTTAATGAAGGCTCACGGAAATAGGGTGGAAGTGGATCTACTTCATGTAAAGTGGTATTTTGTTTTTGTTTAATTGCAGATATATGTTTCAGTGCTCTTCACTTCTATGGTGTTTCCATTTTTAGACTGAAAAATAATGAGTCTCTCATTTGGAGGTGGTTCCTTACAACTACAAATGTAATGAGACCAGTCTCAAGTAATTCTTGGAAACCATTTCAGACAAAATGAGTGAGGACTGATTGCAGGTACTTAAGGACTGGTGTATTCTCTTCTGCTCTTTGCAATTTAACCGAAAACAAAAGCTGGCACTCAAGTGGCATTTGATGAATACCTCAAAAAGAAATAATACCAGACATTTTTCAACATTTTCCCTTGCATAGTCATGATAGCATTTGTGTGCGTGCGTATGTGTATACACGTATCTCCCAAAAGAAGGGGCTTTAATATCCTTTCAGAAAAAAAAACTTTTAAAAAACAACAACAAAACCCACCTGAGATTAGATTGAAAATGCTCCCAAAGATATACTGGGTTGTCTTAGGAACACACAAAATTATTACACTCCAGCTGAGCAAGTCAATGCATCCCTGTTTACGCCTAGCAATAGGAGAGTAGGCTTGTGTGCGGCATGGTGAATCGAACTTGGCCAGCAAAGAAGCCCAGCTTGGTCCACAGCTGTGGTGGACACTTCAGGAGGGTGAATTGCAGGGAGAGAGATGATTTTGCAGCTGTCATGACTGTGAGCTAAGTAGATGCAGTCACTCTACCAACAGATTTGGATTTCTTTAAAAAAAAAAAAAAAAGAAATTACAGTTAAATGACTTTGGATTATGATTTTTACAGTTTGTGATTGTGTGAAAATTACAGTTGCTCATTTAAAAAATGACTCTAAATGACTCTAAATTCTAAATTGAATTATTGTCATGAGTTGTGGCACTCATGGAGCTCAGGTTAGTTTTCATGTCTTTTTTGTAACTGGGTTTGGAATGCTGAAAGGCTAATTATGTGAATTGGTTTTAATAAGATATTTAAATTTTTGCCTTAAAAACATGTTTTGGAAAGGATGAGAGAAGTCAAATTGTTTATTTTTGTCACTCTCTTGCTTTTCCACTCACTTAAAACAAACAAACAAAGACCAAAAACCAAACAAACCTTGCTTTCCAAACTCCAATTTTCTTTTTATCTACTCGCACCAAAATTCTGTGGCTTGGCTTAGTTCTGGGAGAAGGAAAGAAAATCACATTTTACACAGCTAATTTAGGACTAAACTGCATAATGCTGCTTTTGCAGAGGTGAAACAAGGATAAGTGGTTCTGAATGAAGGAAAAAAAAAAACCACATTCCTTGCTGCCTTAAGTTCATTCTGAAATAAAGGACATGTTAAAAAACGAACTCATCTACTATATTAGTATTTCATACCAACGCAACTTCAATGTAGGATTTTTACTTGGCTGTATATTCTGTGATCTTCATGTAACTTGCCATGACAAATGCTTATTTGCAAGTAACCAATGCTTTACTAGAGCGGCATGTCTTTCATTTGTGGCAATGTACTCCAAGTTGCAATATCGTGTACTTCAAGTCGCAATATAGAAAGCGACTTCTCTAGGCCAGTGATGTTAAAGCTGAAATTATGGGGAATTTATTATGCAGAGCAGTTCAGAGCACCTGGCTCTAAGCTCTGCAGCACTGAGGCTCTGGTAAGGAAAAGCACTTGAGCAGCATTGGGAGGTATAGTTGTGCTCAAGTGTCCCGTCAGGAAAATACTGGATTAATGTAATCAGAGCACAACAGTGTATTTACAGGCAGGATGGAGTCGTGGTAACCACGAATGAGTGTAATAGAAACTGAAAAATAGTAGGCTGTGTCAAGGCTGGATGGCTCCGCGTTTGTCCTTGACAATTGTTGGTGGTCTGGGAACTTCCTGAAAGTCGTGGTCTGTGGTTCTTCTTTTAGGCTGTGTCCTGCAAGAGTATTGTTCTTTTTCTTTTGTTTCATATGACCTATTTATAGAAGCTAAGTGGAACAAAGTGAGTAACCAGGGGAAAGCTGAAAATAACGTATAATTGTACCTAAAAATAGATATGTTAGAGAGCTAGCTCCCCTAGCTGAGGGGAGGGTTGCAGTAATGAGTTCAAACTGGTAAGAAGGTTGAGTTTGGTTCAAGATGGAGATATGCCTGCTTAGTTCTGAATTATTATTATTTTTTTCCCCTAAATTACTTCATTTTTCTCCAAATGGGTTGTATTTACTTGCGGTTGGCATTTATCAAATGAAAGATGCACTGCCATCTGGTGTCCAAATTGTGTTCACACAAGACACTTAGCATGCACACGAAAAAATTAATGTGTAATAAGTTTCTTCCTATAAACCTTTGTAAGCTCTGTAGAAGAGATCGGACTGTTCAGAATAAATAGCGTCCATGCTGATGAGCACTGCATCAAAATAAGAAAAAGTACAATAGTTTAGTTACTGCGAAATTGCAGTCTAGGTAACGGGACGTTTATGTAAATGTGCCTGCTTCTTGTCTCTTTTGTAGGTGGAAGAGGGGGAGATGGATGCCCCGTTATCACCTTTCCAGACTACCCGGCTTTCAACGAGATCCCAGAGAAGGAGTTCCAGAATGTCCTGACCTACCTCACCAGCATCCCAAGGTGAGCACCCCGCCAGGAGAAAATAATTCTTATCCAATAAAGGATTTTTTATGTTCAGAAACACATATCATGGGGTAGAGGTCAGGCTTGTATTTAATTAAAGAAAATGCAAATGCAGCAGGTGATGCAATGTCAATAAGAGTCTTGATTAGTGAGAACAGCCTAATGTAGTAGTTGATAAAACTATAAATAGCAATATATCATTCATCTAGAGCATGAAAGAAGAAATTACTTTCTGGTAGGTATGGATATAGATTCTGTAATAGAAGTTTTCCTCTTGTTTCATATTTTTGCACTGACGGATTTTAGAGTGCGGTGTTGTGTGTTTTAATTGAAAACATATACAATTTTGGCAGGATATGCTAATTCCTGGATGTTACTCAGGGTGAGGGAATACTCCATAGTTACATACTGGGATTTGTCCTAACCATTTGTGCTTCATTTCATTATCTCAGCAATTAAGTGCTACAGTCTCTGTAGCACTTCCAAAAATCTGACCAGTAGTGCTAAGCAGGCCCAGCAATTAATCCTGATTCTCTTAGAAGGTATGGGATAGTGTTGTCAATGGGCTGCTCAACAAAGATAGTGATTTTTATTGAAAATCTGTTAGGGAAATAGTTCAAGATCCTGACAGAGGTGAGAAAAGTATGTAGCAGAGTCGGGTACAGATGCTAGAATTCAAGAGAACAGACTGGCTTATTCAGGTAAGATTTCATGGAGGGCAATTCTGAAGAGTAAATCTGCTGAGGAAAGCTGGCAAGTTTTTGGGGACAGCACCGTCCAAGCACAAGAATGGTATATCTTGGAAAATGAGTAGACATCCTGGGAGACTGACCTGGCTGAGCGGGGAAGTTGTGACTTTGAGCTGCAGTACAAAGACAGTATACAGGAGGTGAAAGTAGTGGCAGGCTACAAAGGTGAAATACAGAAACATTGCTTGAACACACAGGGGTGGCTTCAGGAAAATCACAGCACCCCCCAGAAAAAAAAAAAAAATCTGCTGCATTAGCAGTAAAGGAATGAAGAAGGAAAATGTGAGTCTGTGCTGAATGGGCTGGGTATTTTAGTGGCAGCCAACACAGATGAGGCTGAGACGCTTGAAGCAAAGAGTTCATTAGTCTTCTCTGACAGTCTGTCCAGGCCTTTGTGCTTAGAGACAGGATCTGAGTTTGAGAATGACTAGCAACAGGTGAGGATCTTAAGGATCTCTTGAAAAATCTTGACCCAAAACTAGTATTTGGGATAAGCTGAGCTATATCTAGAGTGGTGGGAGAGCCAGCTAATGGCATGGTGAGGCAGCTCTTTATCATCTTTGAAAGATTTTTGAGATCAGACGCAGACTGTGATGACCTGACCGGAGAAAAGCAAATATCGTATTCATCTTCAGAAAGGGCAAGAATAATGATCTGAAGCACTACAGACTAGTTGACCTCACTTTAGTCTGTCAGGAAGTTATGGAGTGAGTCCTCTTAAAACGCATTTATATGCACAAGAAAGCTGAAAGTGCTGGGAAGTAGCCAGCATGGATTAAACAATGGTAAATTGTGCTTGATCAACCTATTTCTATGGTGAAATTACTGGATGCGTAAATGAGGGGAGGCTGTGCATGTCTCAACTTTAGCAAGACTTTCCGCAGTCTTCTCCCAGGAGCCTTGTGTCCAAGTTGGGTTGTTACAGTCTTGACGGGGGGCTACTAGGTGGGTGAAAGACTGGTTCATCAATTTGTTACTGGGAGAATAACAAAGCATTGAGACAGGATGCCAAAGGATATCATGGAGTCTTCATTCTTGAAGGTTTTCAAGACCTGACCATACAAAGCCCTGAATAACCTGATCCGAATTTGGGTTGGCCCTGCTTTGAGCAGGAGGTTGGACTGGAAACCTCCTGAGATCCCTTCAAGCCTGGACTATGGTATGAAGTGAGATCTGTTATGTCTTTCCCAAATCGGGCTATGTGGCCTTCCCAGGTTAAATACCCGCAGAAACTCAGGTTGTCTAACTCCGATTAAATGTTGGTCTCAAGCTGTTTTTCTCATTCTTTTCATCGACAACGTTCAGTGCAACTCAGCATGGGCCGTGCTGAATTCGTGTCTGAAACTAATCATGGCAGATTTCCCTCATGCACACACATGCTTTATTTCTCTTCATGAATATGCAGTAAACAAATGGTCTTCTTGTAAAGGTCTTTCCTCTTAATTATTTTGTAGGACCTATTCCCTTTCGGGGAACACTGGTTATACGCAGCACAGTACTGTGAGGTGCTGTCCTGGTTGAACTTGTTAACACCTAGGTAATCAGGAGAGGAGCTGTGAAGCCAACAGTCAGCTTAATTTTCTTTGTTTATCCTTATGTTGTTTAAGCTGTGTGGTGCTAAGCCTCCCTTGATAGTATCTTTCTTGAATACTGTTATTACAAATAATTATGTGCTAAATTCACATCTGCTCCTCCTTTTGAGAGTCCTCCTTTGGCAAGGCGCTTTACTGTGGCCCACTGAACTTCTTCACAGAGTGGGGTTCCTGTGAGAAATTCTGAGCGGAGCAAACAGCATCTGGTTCAGGGAGGAGCACTGAAGGCATCCCAGAGCATCAGTTTGGTGGGAGCACATTTTGACTAGTTAAAACTCGGGGAGCAGAATTTCTGGAGATTTTCTGTTCTTTTTCCCCTAGCTTCCAATAATTATTCTATGCATATCCAGCCAGCAGCAGCCGTTTCTTAAGTTTGCCCATTCTTGTAGGATGTTTTTGTTATTTCTTTCTTTTATTTCTAATTCTTTAGATCACCATCCTGTGTAAACCAAGGAGAATAGCTCAGCTAGGTAGATATAAAAAGCAAGATACTAACTTTTATGACTATAACCATATTTTATGTTCTTGGACTTTTATATTTTTTTGTTACAAGTTTTAAGGTGAAATGTTAATGCCACTGTTAAAATGCTGATAAAACTAGGACCTTTTTAGTGCCTGAGAACTGCTGTAATCTCAAAGGGCTTTGGTCATCCCTGACATCTTCTCTAATGGTGTTACAAGCTTACTGTGTTAAATTTTGTTTATAAGCCCTTGGGTAGGTGTATAGGAACAACAAACTGCAGAAATGCTGCTAACCAGATGTCAGCATACATTCCCTCATAAAACATCTTCTGCCAACAATAAGCTATTGACTGCATATACCACAAAGGTGGGCAGTATTGTGAACTTCTTTGAATTGCTGATATTTCTAGTGTTGTTAAAGTTGTCACAAGGCAGGATTTTTGTTATCATCTTATTTTTCAGTGGCTAACATTTTAAAGACTGTTCTGGATGCTTTGGAAACTGCTTTTGAGGGAAGCGGAGGCAGATAGTTAATCATTTATTTGTTTTGCAAGTTTATTAAAAAGGTCTAAGATATACAAATTTAGAGGAAGGGTAAAAATGCAGCCCACAGCTTTTACCCATGGAATCCTCTACTGATCAGTATCATTTAGGTTATGAAATACGTAACTTTGTCTTTGGGTTGTTCTGACTCGGGAAGAAGAGAGGCTTTTTCATAGAAAAGCCCTGTAGAGCACGGACACGTCTGGAGCCACAACAGTTCCTTGGAAAACATGCTAGGCTGTTCATGCCACTTGGCCCTGTACAAGATTCCCGATCACAGCAAGGGGTTGGCAGCAATAACTCAAAGCTTATTGTCTGACTGCCTGCAGTCATGTGTTAGGGGAAATGATATTTCATGGGAATGACAATGAGAAACTGCTAAGAGCCCCATAAGAAAGGACCTTTCTATGTTCTGCAGAAGATTTTTGCCTAATAAAATATTTACTAGTATAGTAAATTCTAGCAGTGGCATCAGATTTTCAAGATTTGTTCTCAAGTGAAAGGAGTACTAGTAAAAGTCTTGGTAATAAGACTGACTAAGGACATCCTGTCGAAAGAGAAAAACCAAAACCTCTTAACAAGTTGTTACTATTCCCTTTGATTGCGTAGGTGTAAAAATGACCTTGTCCCTTCTCATTGAATTATTATTCTGTACTATCTAAACACTGAGTTTAACAAGCTTTTCCTGTACAAAAGTTTTCTTGTCTCTTTCATAGTGAACTGCTACAATGAAGAGTTAAATATCTCATGGGTCACCTTGCATTCAGAAATGGAACTATTATAAGTTGCACGTTACCAGCTTAGATGACCTTGGAGTAAAATGATGCAAACAGCAGACCTATCAGCATGTGCTCAGATGTGGAAGTCTAAGTTGAGGAAGTTAAGAAAGGAGAGAGTGGAAAGGGAATATCTCATTTCAATTTAAGATACACCGTTAACCATGGTGCAATTGTATATTATTAAACAAAAAGCTGAACCATCTCCCTCAGATTGCTAACATTGCAAGGAAAACGTATGTTCTATAGACAGCTAGATAAAGTACAGTACCTCATGCATGGTTTGTAATAATCTCAAAATACTCAGTACAAGGTTGTTGACATGCTGTGTGACAACAGTCATGTACCATGTGTACTTAAAGATCGTTGCTGTACCAAGAAAAAATGATGGATTAAAAATAAGAACTATACACTGTGGAAGATTATAGCCCATCCTTTTATATTTCACTTTGTAACGAGATGTACATTGTAAAGGTATATATCTAATACTTCTGAAATGGATTCTTCTTTTTAACAGCTGGTGGGTTTAGTACTATTATTGAAGTACAAAATGTTTTGTATTTAAAAGCTGGAGACTCTCTTCCTGAGAATGATTCTTTTTTTTTTTTTTTTTTTTTACTTAGTTCAAGTGATTTTTGTTACTGTTTTATACCTGTAGTACCCAAGACGAAAGAAGGAGAATCCATGGCTGTATGTAATGTACTTAGGGCAATGCCTTACAGGAAGAGTACTTTAACTACAACATTAAATTTCTACAAATACTTTTGATATAAGTACTGATCATAAGGAATTAATAGGTTTTAACAATATAGTTTCTGAATAAATTCATATCTGCAGATACGTGTCTGTAAGAGAGAGGATCTTTAAAGTCAATTGGCTTTCAGCAGAGAACATTGAGCCAAGTCTTGCCTGTATTTGAGATGCTTTGAGGAGACTTTATAATGTCCATGTAGCTGGTCTGATACTCCTTAGAGCCTGCAGAGAAGTATGTCTCCTGTTACTCAGCTGGATGAGTCCTTTGGGGATTGCTGCTGAGCTGGGTAGGAAGACAAGGTTGTTTCACCAGAGTTGAATAAAAATCTGAAGGCTTCCATACACAGTGTCTGTCATTGCTACTGCAAAGTGGGAGAGGCACCTGTGAGATGTGCCTTTTACATCACATATACAAAGAGTGGAGGAAGAATATTCCATTCAAGTTTGGAATAGATTCCTAAAGCAACTGCCAAATGTACTCTTAAGTTATTTCAGGGCATTCAGTATGCTTTTCTCTTTTTTTCTTTGTTTTGAAAATATTTTTTCACCTTTTCTATTTATCCTAGTAAATGGACTTCTAAGATCTATGATGTACACTAAAGGCAAGTGTTATATATGCTTATTTCTATCAATTACAGCTGACACTTAACATCTTTTATTAACTTGCCAATGTGTATGTGTTCTTGGAAAATGTTTACAAAATCTGGGGTGTGACATGAGAACTTGGTCCAAAATAAATTAGTAGATAACTGCAGTGGTTTAAAAAAAAAAAAAAGACAGGATTTTTCAAACATATGGCTTTGTTTATGGCTAATTAGCAGTTTCTACTGCAATCTGATAACGATATGCTGTATGAGAAACTAAAAGGATATGGCTTTCATGTTTTTTTCATTGCTCTTATAGGTTCGTCCATGAACAAAAAAAAAAAAGCAAGCTAAAATTTTTGTGGTCACAAGAGATTAAAAAATTAACGTTCTATATGTGTAACACTGTCTTAAATCCAAAGTTCCCTTCAAGAGAAATGGTATAGATTAGAAAAATTCGAGTTGTCATGGCCAATTCTAGTCCCATGCTGCTTATTAAATACAATACACAGGCCTTTTGTGCTTGTATTCAGACAGAGCCTTGTACTGCCTCTGTTTGTAATGCCCTTCTGTCCTGCTGCATGATCCTAAGCATATCTCAGGTTAAATTGTCATGTTCTGCTATTTCCTGTTTTGAAAGCTGTCCCCGTCAGTTTCCTGCGCAGGAGAATGTCCTCGTCTTTAAGATCCTGATGGTTTACAAAGGCCCGAACACAGTGTGGTGTTCTAAGAAATGCTATTGTTCATGGTACCGCCTGGTGTGTGAAATTAGGGAGCGAGCCTGGCCAAGTTATGAAACGGAACAAGATAACTTCACAAAGCATTGGCGTCTGGGAGTTATAAAGTTCTGTTGTTACGGCCTGGCGAGCTCCAGACCGTTCCTTACTAAGTGCACCAGCTCTCTGTCATTTGGGATAACATCAGGTTGCCAAAAAACTAAAAGGAAACATCTTCACTAAGCCTCCCCAGGGCTCACGTCCAAGAAGACTTTGTTAGTATGGGCGCTGCAAAGCATCAGGAGGTGGATTTAGATAGGGACAGGATGACCGTGGCACACCATGGTGTGGATGTTGATGGAGCTAACAAACCTTGGTGTGCACAGAGCTTGTGTGTGGAGCAGGCTTGGGTCTGGCTAGTCCTGTCAGCATGGTTTCAGCACTGTGCCCTGCAAGCCAGGGCACCTGCATTAGGGTAACGCTGTCTTTGGGCCTGAAGAGTCCTTCATAGTCCAGGCCGACCTTCTGAAGAGCCAGTGTGGGAGGGTAACCACATGTGTTACCTCATTTATCTGCAACCTAAATAAGCAGCCCACTACTAGCTAAGAGTTAACTACTTCTATTTTATAGAGTGCCGGGGATGAATGCCACCACATAATGGGTAAGAAGTGCCAAAAACCAGACACCCTGTCAGTTCACGCTGACACACTGAGCAACAGTTTTGCAGCTTCAGTGTCTATTTGTGTCAGCTGTGTTTCATTTCTACGCTCTCCTCTTTGTCAGATTACAATCCAGGCTAAAGATGTGGAACCTGTATCCTGCTGTTACCTTGGCAGCCCCTCAAATTCGTCAGTGAGAACATCCCAGGGCTTCCAGCAAAATCTGTCATGCTGTGCGTGCCCTTCCTCTCTGAGCACAGCTGCCAAACAGTTGTAAATGCCATATGTTTCTGTAAGCAGAAAAGAAATGTAAAGGTTTACGTTTAAAGTGTTGAATCCTGAGGTAAAGTGGTGGTCGGGAGCTTTTGTGTCAGATACGTTGTTTGACAACATTAGGTCAAAGCTCAGTGTGTTACTTAGTCTGAATTTTTCCTGGGTTTGGGGCAATTTATGGGTGTTCTGACATCCACCTTGTGAATGTATTAAACTCATTTTAAGGTTCGTCCCTGTTGAGGGGATTCTTTAAATCCCACTTACACCTTCAGGGCTTAGAGGATTTGAGTAGTATATAGGCTCTGTACACATGACACATGTTATCCAGTGGTAAACTTAATTTGGTAAGGAGACAAGGTAAAATTGAGGAAGTTAATTAGTAAAATGCTGGACCTCATGCTGGAGCTTTCATTAGGTCTAATCTAAACTGCGGAGAATTTAACACCCTATTTAAGTATAAACTCACCTTCCTAAAACACAGCGTGCAGCCTTCCAGAAAACGTGTCGGTACTTCGTGCAATGGCATTAGTGGTTGTTGAAGTGCACTGGAAATATGTTTAATTCCAATGTCATAGTTCTGAATTGGTGTAAAAATGCTTTTATGGAATCAGACTTGATTGTCCTAAAGCTAGGAGCACTCGGGCTTTCTGTTGTTCATATTTACTTAAGCTTAACCAACATGGAGCCCTTTCGCCTTTACTGACCTATTTATCCTTAATTGTCCCTCAAGGATAACGTGGCCTACTTCAGCCATCTGTAGTTAAGTCTAAATGAGTCCTCAAAATTGTCGTCTTTCTTCAGTCCTTATAAAAGCAATTCTGTGTGGCCTGAAGAAATTACACTGAATTTTCCATTCAGAAAATAAAAGTTCTTCTCTAAAAATACGTACTCTAGTTAACTTCACACATTAAAAGAGGGCCTGCTAAGCAGTGACTTTGTCTTTTAATGATTATTTCATTTACCTGCAGAAAAGCATCTAAGCCATGCTGATTTTAGCGTGTGTGATTCCTTAGTGGTGTAAAACTTGCTAAGTTACTGTACAAAAAGGCTGATGGAAAGGAAATCAGTGTATGTGATACAAGGGGAGATGGAAGATGATGCCTGGATGCTTCAGTTCTTATTCTAACATTGGCTATATTCCCTCATCTCCCTTTACCGACAGACTAAGCTTTTTGGAGCAGAAAGGATGTCAGCATATATGATGGAATATAGCCAGCCTTACTGTGCTCCAATCAGCAAATGTTTTTGTTTGTTTGTTTTATTTATTTTAAGGAGGAATTGGCATGAAAGTGCAAGCGTGTTATGAGGTGGTAGAGCAGGAGACAATAAGAGATAATGGAGAAGATAGGGACCCCCATATCTAAAGCTGAGTGGGGAGGCAAAGAGAAATGTGATTGTGCATGCTATATGAATCAGTGCAAACACTTAAAAATAAATAAACTCTGGTCCTGTGCTGCTTATTTGGCCAAGAAGCACAAGCAGTGCTTTATACAAGTGCCTCAGGTAGCCATGTTTGGATTTGTGTGGCATGATTTCAAGAGACCTGCTGCTGTGGAGGATAAAGACCTTTGCTTTGGGACCAAGGCTTAAGAGCAGCTTTACTGATCACAGTGAGCTGGCACTCGCCTTGTCTACAGTATGTCTCTGATAGGAACCCATCTTCCTTGCAGGTTCTTGCTTTGAAAGCAGATGCCAAGAGCTTTTGTGGTCACAGTCCTGTGGTGACTGAAGGATCTTCAGGACAGGGGTAGGGCTGGAGCAGATATGAATGACCAGATTTGGCATTCTGGGCTGCAGTCATTGCAGGAGAGGCTGTGAAGCTTGGGGATGTCCAAAGTTTTGTCAACCCCTTAGACAAAGCTCTTTGGAGTTGCATTCATTGCTCTGTCTGCCTGTTCATACGGCCTTCGAGGTCTCTCTTGCTGACACAAACTAATGCCCAATTATCTTGCCTATGCTTATAAAGTTCCCCAAAGCATTTTCATTGTTTTTCTGTTCCAGGCTCTGTGATTCTGCTAGTCTTCTCTGCCTCAGGAGCAAACTACAACCATTTGCTTAACACGTTTTTCTTATTATTTATTCATGCCACCTCGCAACCCAACATGCATCTAAATTCTTCTTTTCATATATTACTGCTGGCTTGCTGTGAGATCCTGAAGTTCAATTTTGTGTATCTGATGATTGACCAATTCTGAGCAAGATGAAATATGTTATGAATATTTCAGATAGTCCTGAGGCATGAACTAGCAACAACTGAGACCACAAAAGTAAGCGTGATATGAAAAACAACAGATAAGCTTTTTATCAGTGGTATTCTAGATAAGATTTAGGGAGAGTTAACTGGGAAAGGGAGAAGGAAGGACAAATGCATGGGGCGGGGGGGGGAAGGGAAACAAAATTTCTTATCTGAACCTTATCTCATGATGAGAAACTTTAACGGGTTCTGCTCCAACAGAAAGACACAGGTTTTCCATGCAGCTTCTTCAGTTTCTCTGAAGAGAAGGGAGTAAGTATCAAAGTAAAGAGAAGGTCCAAATGCTGTGATTTCAGTGCACGTTTAAAAATCCATTTATTCTAAAAATTCCATTGTAAAATGAAAATGAGGGCAGTATAGTATGCATGTTGTCGCATCTATAGCGATTTAGTTGTGTTTTTTGTTTGTTTGTTTAGGGGAAGGCAGTTTTTATTTTTATTTTTAAAATCAGACTATAAATGTAAGAATCAATGAGAAATGCTGTCTCCTTGCTCACAGGTTATATTCCTGTTATGGGATGTGACAACGTAAGCTATGTTGGGTGAAATGCAGCTGGTACCGCCAGGAGCTTTATATATAAACATTTTTATTTGGTATTTCAATGATTTTGGACAGACCACTAGAGGCTGCCCTTGGATAGCAGCACTTCTGAATGCTTCATTTTAAATTTCTTTTGCTGCAATTCCTTCTTTCCTGTCATTTTTTTATGAACAATTGTCAGCCTAAATTTGGGTTATGTATATTTTTCCTTCTGCAGTTGAAGTGCCTTCAGCTCTCTGTGAAATGGCCCAATAATCCAAAAATAATCCAAAATATCCAAAAATGAATCCAAAATAATCCAAATAATCCAAAATAACAAATAGTTCTAGACCAATAGCCTGTTGTCAAAGCACTGTACAGGAATTCCCTAGTTAAACACAGTAATGATGAGATGGCAAATTTTGTCCAAATTCCAGGGATTTGAGTACAGAGAAATAAAGCTGCAGTGCAGTGACTTTTACACCAAGCTGGGCATCTCAGGAAGCATGGGCTGAGCCTGTTCATGGATGCTGTGCTCTAGGGGTGGTTTTCCAAGGAGACCAGAAGCAATGGACACGTCCTCAACTCTGCTTCCTGCACTATCTGACTTCTTCAGAGTTTTCAGCTGAAGATACAAGGGTTAAAAAAAAATAACAACAGAAGTGTTAGAAATTCTATCTTAATTATGCAGAAGTCATCATTGTGTTCCAACTTTGCCCCATGTGTAACAAAATGGGGCACTCTTCATTGTTTCTATGGTTTTGGTTTGGTTTGTGTTTGTTTGTTTCCCTCATAAATGTTACTGGATTAAAAAGTGCTATCTGATAGACTGATTATATACCTCAACGGGAAGTGGTTCCTGGGGGAATCCAAACTGAGATTTCAGGCCTACGGTGTGAATCGGAGCTGAAATGTCATGCCAGTTTGCTTTGGGAGCTCCGGAGGTCTGCTAGGTAGCCAAAGAGCTTTACTTGAGTGTTCAGAAATGGTATGTTCATAAACGTTATGCTTGTTAGGAACAGCTCTGTTCTCGGATGCGTGCAGTCATACATCTGTGGCAGAATTTGGCACCAAAATGCTATTTTCTGTCAAAACAATTAAATGTCATCACAGTATCATGCAATTGCATATACAACCATCTTCTGGGAATATGCTTTCATTCTATTTATTTTCTTGGCAGATTTTTTTCTTTGCCACTGGTATTTTGATAACAATGCAAAACGCAAATTTTCTGTCATAAAAATAGCAAATGCAATTTTAAAGTTTGATAATTTAGAGCAAGTATAATTAGTTGGAAGATACTACCTTCTGGCTTTCAAAGCACTTCCAGCTTGCCTTAGGCGTGTAAGTATGATTTGTGCATTTGCAAAATATATTTGGAATATCATTTGTAACGTTGTCATTATAAAGCATTATAATGCATTTTTATTTTCCAGACTATTTTTCAATTGAATGCTTTTAAGTACTAATTTAAGTGCAGGGTCTTAGAAAGCATCTGAAATAGCAGCAGCATTACAAAGCAGTATTCAGCTTAGATACTGCGTTAAAACCTACAGGCTCCCTTACCAATTGAAACTAGCAAGTTCGTTGTCCAGTGTAGAGCTCAAACAATGCCTGGTTTATAGTTTTATTTCAGTTCCTGCAATCTCTAAATTGATTTCATTGTGTGCCTTCTACAGTGAGGCTGGGTATTATGAGCTATAAAAGCCTGTGATATCTGAAGCTTTCAAACTGGGGCTTTGTGGAGCATGATGTAGCCTCCTATTTCCATCATTTACTCAAGAAAGCACAAAACCATTTTATTTTCCTTAAGCGTTGTGGTTACCAAGGGTAAGAAGTCATTAATCTCGGTCTCACTTTGGATAGTCAGAAGCTGTCAAAGATCAAAATACAAAGATTAGATCAAGTAAAAATATATGTGAAAATTAAGAAGTAGAATACCTTTCAAAAATTACAGGAAAGTGTCAAATCTGATTTTTTTGTTGTTGTTTTGTGTTCTCGTTCTTATTGCTGTTTTTTAAAAAATAAAAAATAATAATAATACCCAGCTGGTCAGTTTGTATTGGAATCAGATGGATTGGCCAGTTTTGAAACAAAGTAGGTGTTGCAATAAATGAACGGTGAAGAATTAAAAGACAGTGAAACTGCTAATTACTACCAGTGCCTAGGTACTAGACTTTAATGTTATGATTTAACATTATGTTGAATTCATAAAGCATTGAATTCTTCTGCTCTAGGAAGTACTGCATCCTCTAGAACATACCGAAAACTCAAATAGAAGTCTTGGTTTTCCTATATAAAGGGCATAAGGATGGGAGACGTGGGACAAGGCTATGCTGGGGGAATTGTTGCTGCTCTTCATTTTGATGGAAAACCTGTATGAAAACAGCTAACGTGCAACCAACCTTAGAGTTCCTGTCACCATAGGGCTTGACTGATTATTTTTTTCATAATTGCTGTAGCAAAGATTGGTTTATTAATACCACATTCTTCACTTTATTATCTGACTGTATTCTAGAGCCTATAAAAGCCATTAAGGAGAAGGCAAGTCTCTGCTTTCATTCCTTGCCAAGGCATTGATGTTTTCATTTTTTTGAATCTGTGACACATTTAGGATAAAGAAAGAGTTCTTGCCCCCCCTCCCTCACTTCCCTTGGAAGACATACTTTGCAGTGGCAGCAGAGATGGGAAGTAGTCTTTGAAGTGGCTGAGATTCAATCAGCTGAAACGCATCTTAAAGTGTAGGATGCAAAGTTTCTCTTGGGAAACGATAACCTTGGTAGTATTGTCTGGTTTTCTACAGCCTCTTCCTAAGCAAAGTAAGAGGGAATGCTGTTCATGATTACCCTAACCTGTGCTCTGATGGCTGAATATAGGATGATACATATATGGGATGATACCATTCTGCTTTCAGAGTGGTAGCTGCTGGGAGGATTTTCATCATTAGGGCATGATGGGAACAATTGATGCTTGAAGTGCTCAGGCTATAGGACTGTCTACTTTTCATACGATGAACCTGTTTGAGCTCCAACTTATCTTTTTTTGCACTAGACACAAGTCCAGCTTTGAGAAGGAAATATATATATTTATAGAACTGGTCCACACAATCTTTCTCATGACATACACAAGTCTAAAAGTAGCTGCTATATGGACAGGGTGGCCAGTACCATTCCTAAGATGATCTGTCACCATGTCTTGTATGTTTGCCCCTTTTGTGGTGCAGTAGGATGGTCGATAATGGGCAGATGGGCCAGTTCAACAGTGCTTCCTACATAGGCCTGCATGTTGTATACCAGAAGGATTTGTGAGCAGCTTGAAGAGATACTACATCTCTTCAAGCCATGTCCGCATGTCACTGATTCTTATTAATGATTAGTGATGAGCTACAGAGTGAGTAAGCTTTAAGAGCTGGGGTATTAGGGATCTATAGACTGCTTCTAATGTGGTGATTTGCCTGCAGTTCGCTGCAGTCTCTGCCTTGGTGTAGTTGAGGCAGTAATTCCTCGCAGAGTACTACTGAAGTCCTACTGCTGAGATAGCTGTTCAGCCATTGAAAGCAAGAATTCCTAGTCCTTTTGTGTGTATAGGCAGATGTAGTCAAGGTAGGGAATGATCCTGAGTATAATGTAAGCCAACTGTTTAATAGTAAGACTTTAAGACTGAAATTAATTTGTATTAAACTGGAATTGCTTAACCTGAAATGTTGCCCTGCATTTCAAATATCCTCAAACAAGATATTATCAAGCTACTGTGACAGACCTGAAGATGTGCTCTGTTTTGTTGGTAAGAAAGAGCAACGATTGCAAGCAGTTTCCATACAGCAGTGTAAAAGCAATAGGAACTTATTTGTGTAGCAGTTGTCACCACCCATAGCTCGGAGAAATGCAGGGATCTTTCAGATGGTGACTATGTAATTGCTTCCACATACCCCAGAGGGAAGTTCCTTTCTGCAATCCTATGTACTGTAAGCTCTCCCACCCTTTCCCCCAGGTGCATGAGATCATAAGTCTTGCAAGCTAGACAGGGAGGGAGATGTCCCCGTAATCTAAAGCTGAGGAGTCACTAAGGGGAAAATTCAGGTCCTGCTCTACATGGAAAAGCCAGTGCTTGTTGGGCAGGTACTTCATCCTCACTTTCTCACCATCCCCACATGGTGTTGCACTGGTTCACCAAGGTGGAGGGAGGGAACTGAGGGAACCCTGTGCTGCATTTTCTCCCATTGTCTGTCGTCTGCAGCCCCTACTCCCCTTGCCCTGCTTTCTACCTTTCTGACTTGACCTTTGTGAGCTTGCTGGACATATTCCCTGCAGAGCTGGGGTGGTTTCTCTGCCTTGCTAAAAATGTTCTGTTCTTTGTGCTGGTGAGTAAACAGAAGAACAGAGCTTAACTCGTGATGTATTTCTTGTGTTAGGAGGGAAACAGAGGAAGGAAATACTGAATTGGAATTACAAGCTTATAATTTATCTTTCCGAAAGTACACCGGATACAAGTTAATGCATTTACAATAAAAAACCAGAGGTTGTAAGGGAAATGTCAAGGAGCCCTAATAGGCAGGTGCTTCTGCTAGGCTTGCCTGCTGTTTCTCACTGTAAGGGTTGGCTTCCAGTCATTTATAAAGCTGCCAAATTTTCTTTCCATTCCTGATGCCTCACCTGAGGTTTTTTGTTTTAATATTTGGCCACGCATCAGGCTGTTCCCAAGGGGTAAGGGAACAATTCACTGTGCTTTCAAAGGCTGAGCCAGCCCTTTGTTTGAGAAGCTCAAGTGTCTCTATCCTTTGGTTGGGGACTTGATGCTTAGGAGAATGAGGGCCTTTGTGTCAAAAAAATACCTTTAGAAAAATCTGCCTAAATCACAGGTCACAGATTCTTGGGAGTTAGTAGAGTCTGTCATCAAAAGTGTCGTGCTCTGCCCTGGGCCTGAGCAGGGGCTTCACCACGTCTGGTGGGACGCAGTGGCAGTGAGCTGCTCTTGGGACCAGGCAGCATGGAGTGAGACTGGCTGAAGTGATGAATGGCAGAAGCAAACACGGGTGGTGGTGACAAACCCATTGGAGCATGATACAGATGCATGGGAAGACCTGGGATAAGTCTGAGTGCAACACAACTGGAGCAAGGCATGGGGTAAAGTTCTGCGAGCAGGAACAGGCTGTGTCCATCAGAGGCTGCGTCCGTTCCTCTGCTGAGCCACGTGCACAGAACAGAAGCCAAAATGCTTTCATCTCTGACAAACAGAGGGGAACAGATCAGGAAATGAATATTTGGGTAGAGTGGAACAAATACAGCTGAGGGAAATTGGGGCAGGTGGCACTCGGTTAAATCAGGAGCCGATGAAAAATTGAAAACATGCATGTTACCGGAGTACCATGCATCACAAAATGGAGGCGTCTTGGAAATTGTCTCGTAATTGTGTATGCAGGTGTGGGTGGTGGGCAAGACAGGGAAGTTGAGCAAGGCCGGACTGGCAAACAGACCTGTTTCCAGTGTTTATTTGTTCTTGAATACGTAGCTTTGTTTTCTTCGTAGTGTTCTCGGCTTTGTTGTCTTCCTAGTGTTCCCAACTTTGTCGTACACGACGTCTCAGTTTGGTTTGTTGCTTCCTGCCTACCACTTGCTGGAGCTGGATCGCAGACTCAATCACCAGCCCTTTGCAACGAGACGCTGCTGTCAGGATAACAAAACTTTTTCTCACAGTAACTGTTTGAAAGTCCCTTTCCTTCAGAGCATCTGAAGTAACAAACGTAAACTTAGGAAGAGCTGAATGTGTGAGGGGAACTGTTATGTTACCTTTCTGATATTTTCTGGTAACAAGTTGGAGTTCTCCTTTACCTTTTACATTTTTCTCCATGCTTTCCCGTCTCATGTCTTCTGTATGACATGTTAATATTTTGGGGGGCAGGAAGGGTCAAATTTTGACTTAGGAGTTGACAGATTATGTATTTTTGAGTGACATAACTCAGTGAAAGGTTCAGAACAGAGCATTTAATTTTTTTAGGCATCCTGGTAAGAGTGTTAATGGCTTGAAGTCAGGTGCTCAAGACTTTGCCACTGAGTCTCTTCTAGCCAGCACTGGGAAATGCTGGCTTTTTATTTCTGAGCCTGGAGGGGAGCCTTCTTCTGAATCAAAAAGGGCTGGATAAGGACACCTTTTGAGCTATCTTGGAGATGTGTTTTCCTTTGTTAGCTCTTCCACTTCGGTAATACTTGTCTTTGATATTAGGCTCTGCCGAATGTCAGGTGCTTAGGCAGGTGATGAACACTTGTCTGTGCGGAGCTGGTGTCCGGATCTTCTCCAGGTCCCCAGCTGAGCCTGTCCTTCCCTGTGCACTAAAAAGAAGTCTGATTGTTCTGTCAGAGGCTTTAATTTTATTCCTGTTACACAACAATGTCAGTAGGTTCTGGAAATGTGATGTAGACATTGTATTGTTCTGTGGGATCTGAGATTGTGCTTCGCACTGAGGAAGTATGTAGAAATTTCAGGGCTCTTGGAGACTTCCACTGATTTTATGGAAAACAGCTCTTTTGGAGTCTTAAAAAAAACTTTCAAATGCAAACTGTTGTGGGAACAGTCACAGCACCTTTTGGACTCCATTCGTTCACGTTGGGCTGTGCAACCCAAGGAGTTTGGTTTGTTACCTGGTTATTGTAGAACATGCTTGCTATTAGCATTTTATTTTGCTCAGTGACTAAACATTAAAATGGTGGGAAGTTTTAATGGGGTACATGAAAATGCTTAAAAGCAATCTAGATCCTTTTCTTCCTCTTGCCCTTCAAATCAGGAAAGAGAAGGAAGAAGGGAAGCTTTAGTAAATAGTGGAAATTTACTGTAGTGGTAAGCGTATTCCTAATATAATGCCCCGTTTGTCTGCAAGCATTATTCAGGCTTACCAGGAAAGCACTCGGATGTTGTTTATCAGTGTTATCCTAACCCGGAGGCAAGAATTAAGTAACATGCGCTGAATGTGGGCAGTGAGGAGGGTGGCTTTTCAAATATTCCTGTGTTAAAATGACTTATTTTCTGCTTTTGAAAGAAAGTAAGTGTTGATGTTTCTTTGCACTTCTGATTATTTGTTCCTCCAAAAATATCTGGTCTGTAAACCTGAGAGATGTACAGCTCCTAAAGGAGAGGGGATGGACTGTAAGGCATGTTTAAATTTGCAGTTTTAAAGATCAGCTTTAGATGCCACATCCGGATGCTTGTAATTTTCATTCCCCTTGACATCCTCCTGTTATTATGTTATCAGCACAATCCTATAAAGCAAAGCAGGTATTTTCATATGATTCAGCAATTTTGAATACAGGATCCTAAAATTGTGTTGTGTTGATTTTATCTTATATTTTTAAGGTACGATGACGACAAATCAATATATAATATTTCCCAGAACTTCACATAGTAGAGCCAGCAGGCCTTGCAGTAAAATTAATATCTGCAATTAAAGTGCAGCAGAGAGATTAAAAACATCGAAATAGACAAGAAAAAAACAAAGTCAAGTCTGTCTGCCTTGTACTTGCCTGTCGTTTTCGTTTTGATTGCGATTGGCCGGCAAGGTCTGCTGCTGGCATTACACAATTGGCTTAGATGGGAAATTACAAAACAGGAGCAGATCCCTTTATTTGTACTCGGTAGCACATGCAGCTGAGCACAGGCGAACAAGAAAGGTCACCCGTACGCCAGGATTTGAGTGCTCTTTCTCACAGATGTTTCCATTTCAGAGAGGTGCAGCTTATCTCATTTTTATGATCTGTGACTTTGAGTTTTTAAATGCCACAGGGATTTCTTGCTTTGGTGAATGTCAAAATGTACCTGAAAACAAGCTTGTAACCTGGAAGCAGGAGAGAATTTCAGATGCACAGAGCAATATCGTGGAATGATCAGAAAGACCTGCGTTTTTAAAGCATTTTAAATATTAGTAAGGAGGAAGACAGTCCAAACAGAAGGTTGAAAGCAGACGCAAAAGGAAAATGACTTTGTTGTTGAAAACAGCATGAAGCAGGGATTATATCAGCACCAAAACAATGGAGAACCAAAGGGTGTTGTTTTCATCTGAAATAATATCTGTACAAGACATGTGAAAATTACCTTTCATGGAAAAAGAACAATTCATGGTTTGAATATGGTTTGAAGTTCTGTGGGACATATTTGGGACTGCTGCATCTTTCCAATGGTGTGTAGTATATGTTCATCTAAATACCTTAAATAATGAAGATTCTGCACAAAAGAGTCAAGCTGCTTTTTTTTTTTTTAACCTAGCTTATAACTCTGCTTTTTGGAATGAGAGAACCAGAATTCATTTGTATTTTTAACTGAACTTTCTTTTTTTTTTCCTTCTTTCCTCGCAAACTTTTTCTCGCAAACTTAGTTTGCGAGATGCTGGGATTGGATTTATCCTTGTCATAGACCGCAGACAGGACAAATGGACCTCTGTGAAAGCTTCCATACTGCGGATAACAGTGAGTACTGTTTTACATTAACTCCTTAAAAAAGCTTCCCATGTTGAACCTTTCTCTTATAAATAGAAAATCAGCAAGCACTTTTTCTTCAGCAAAATGTTAGCTGATATATGACACACAAAGTATGCAGTTCTTTTGTGTCCCACCTGACTGGGGTCAAGCGTCATGTGTCCTTGTCATGCTTTTAATGCAGTTTGCAGCTCATAACATCAGCCTGAGAGGGCACTTGGAGAGCACGTGCTTGTGCGTGCGCAGCATATGGCTCTCCCAGGTGGGAGCTAGTCCTTGTGTGGGCTGCCTGTGCATCTTGCTGAGCTTCAGATCTGCTTCTCACTGGCTGAGAATTTGGGGCCTGACTTAGTTTACCTCTTGTCCAAGAAAATCAGGTTTAAAAGATTAAAAGATGGTCTTGTGATGTTTGGATAAAAACAAGGGTTACCTTTAAGCCAAAATATCTTAAATACACCCTCTCATCGATCTATAACCCCACACTGCTACTTTCAGTCTCTACTCCATTTTAATAACTATTTTTGAATATAAAACTAAATCTTAAAGTTGTTTTTCTTACGCAAGTAGGAAAAAACATTTGTATTTATCAAGTGCTCAAGTGGTTGTAATACTGCTTGTTTTTTTTTCTTTTTGTCCTGGTTTGAATCGTTAGTATTTATAATCTTTCCAGTAAGTGTTGACAGAGCTGTAAGAATCTTTATTTTTTTTATTGCTTCATCCTTTCAAAATTTTAGCTTCATCACATGAGTTCAATTTTTGTTTGGCCCCATTTTGACCAAAGAGTCGCTTGTTTGTTGCAAGTTAAAAGGTGCTTATTTAAAGGTACTTTAAGGTAAAGGTACTTCCTACTTAGTACTTACTACTAAAAGTACTTCCACTATATAACTTTCGTAAATGAATTTGTAATGACCTGCAAAGCAACTTTTTCCATGATAAATATTTTAGGGATGTTAAAACATTGAAAATATACAGAAATATTAGCAAAATTCACTTTTGCAACTCACTTTGAATTTCTGAGATGCAGCATTGAGCAGATTTCAATAGAGCAAGCCAATAGCAGCTTAATTTGGGGTTATTAAAGAGAAGGGATTGTATCTCTAGAGTCTGTGAATCACTTTCCTCCAAGCAGTGTTTTGCCTAGAAGCTCAGTGTGCAGAACCTGACTGTAATTGTAGTGACTGTGTTGGTACCTAATGCTTTTGCCTGGAGGAAGGGTCTTAAGTGCACTGATGGTTGCAGTGCTTTTGATGATGGGTCATTTCTCTTTTTTCTCATTCTTTTGTGAGCTTTATTTAAAAGATAAATCATTATTCCTAACTGAATTCCTAACTAATCTATTAGGTGAATTGTCTTTTCCTATATTTGCTTCTTTTGCTAAACTTGCTCAGCTTTGGGTGTGTATTTCATCTGTGGATGCATGTGGCAATACTCCTGTTGGGTTTCACAATAATCACGTCATTCCTTAACGCTTGAAAGTTTTACCCTCCCATTCCAAAAAAAAAAGATACAGTGACAAGTCCTTATCTGCCATTGTCCACTATATCTTTACTATAGTATTTGCTATAACTGAACTCTAAGTAGGTGTCTGCTGTCCATTCATTTAAAAAAGAAAAAGAAAAAACATCATGCAAATCTTGCGCCAATGTCATGAGGGTTTCTCTGGGTTTTGCTGACAATTATTTTAAGTGGCTCAAGGGTAACTAGAGGCTTAAATCCTATTTGTTTCTCCTATCCATCATATAGTCAGATGCTTGATCACCAACAGAAGACTGCCATTTGGGCTGTTCAGAAAACACTTTCTATCTGAAAGCCTGTTATCTCTAGAAGATTTGATTGCTGATTGCTTAAGCTTATTGCTGTGTATGAGGATATTAGTCTCACGTTATTTGAGAAGAGAGTTTCAGCTGTTGGCTCATTTGTACTAGCTCCTGCAATGTCTACCCTGCCACCTTTCCTGATTTTTTTCTCTGATCACACTGAGGGGATTGACCCTTTTGATCAGAGATGCTAGCAGAGAGTGCAGTGGCTGGAGCATTGCCCAACAGGAATATCCTGTCTAGAGCATCTGCCCATCACTGATATCCTAGCAACTTTAAAAAATATATTTGTAAGCAGTGAGCAGCCGCTAAACAAAAATTCTTACTAATGTGTGTTTTAGTGTTGTGAAGAGTTTTGACTATAAAATAAAACACGTGTGTGTGAACCACACACACTGGTAAATACTAGTAGGTGTTGGAAGTATGCTTTGAAACAAAGCTAATGAAGAAAGAATTGTTGTTGTTGTTTCAACCTTTTTTTGCTGTGGAAATAAGGCATGGCTTCTGAATGAGACTGTAAGGAGGAGTAGTCACGTAACCTGGTAAAATGGTTCCATATTGTCCAATCTGAAGATGGGTGAATGATGAACGCCTGACAAACAGATCTCCTTTTCATGTGGTCATAAATGACTCTCCCCAACACTATCACCCTTCTTTCTCTCCTAGTACTATCAGACCTAAGGACGCAATATTTAGTCCACAGAGTAGGAGCTAAGCACAACACTAATGAATGTGTTTTGGGGTTTCATGCTGCTCTGTTCATAGTTCCAGTGTGCTGTCTTAAAACAAAAACAGTAACAAAAACCTATGGCTTTACCTTGTCTGCATCTCCGTTTGTTGTGCTGCCTTCACTGTCTTCCTCCATCTTAAGGTTTAAGTGTGAGCTCAGCCATTTGGACAAACAGAATGCACACTCAGCATCATTACAAGTTTCACTCACAGCCATCCATCAGGCACAGATTGAAAGTCCAGAGGAAATAAACTTCCTTACACATGCAGTTTAGGGAGTAACATCTGTGTGGGCAACAGCTCTTGAAGAAGTAGTTGGTATGAAGGTCACTCAGGTAGTGAGAAAGTGGTACCCAGTTATGCAGGTTTGCAGCCCTTTCTAAATTTGACAAGACTTGGGTTTCATCCAACCTCCTGTGGAAGTTTGCTTTGTGATTTGCTATCTTCAACATAGGATGCATTGCATTCAGGTTTCATGCTTTCTGTTTTGGACTGCATTGTCCAGAGCACAGTGTTTTTCTAGCTGCTCAAAACACAGTGCTCACTGTAACAGAGGCCTAGCCCATTAATTGCTTTGAAGATTAGGGCCAAGACCTTAAGCTGGCAGTAGAAGACTAGAAGCCAAAGGAGAGAGTGAAGTGCTAATACCAGCCTAAACCTTACAGGAGCCAGACAGTCCTGTTTTTGTGCCATCTGGAGTCTTATCGTTGGTTTGACATCCAAGGTGAGAAACAGTGAATTACAGTAATCCAACACTGGGTTCTTTGGCCTTGTTTGTAGAGAGAGAAATTGAGTTTCTTAGTGAGCTGATGATGGAGGATAGATGTGTTTCATAACCAATGCTCCATGGTCATGAAAGGCATTATTTTATGTTATGGACAGGATTTCCTGCTAGCCCAGTATCTTGCTAGCTCTTTGCATCACGTCCTGAAAACTCTAATGATACTTAACAGTTCGTATGGGTTATGTTTGAGAAAACTGTTCTTTCAGCCCCCAGTCAAGTTTCTTATCAAAGGCATTTTTGCTCAGGTTCAAAACAAACTCTTGACAGTATGATTAAGCTATAATGCTATTTGTATGAATTTTGTAGCTATTGTTCTGAATGGTTCTAGTAAATGATAAACCAAAATGGTTATTTTGAGATGCTGTATGCTTTTCTCTTTATTGCTTTGAATGTTTTGAAAGCATCATATGTTCAGGCACTTTCACAGTTTTCCTGGTATAGTCAGCCTTTTTTGCTTTTTATTACATGTTTTTTTAATACAAAAAAAAAGGGGGGGGGAGAGAAGAGACTTAAACTCTGAAAAGAGACTTGAGAAGAGACTTAAACTCTGAAAGCAGGGTCATAATATCACAAGCAGTAAAAAACTAGAGATCAAACTGGTCTTTTTATGAATTGTTTTTAATTCAGGATTCTTCCTTGACAAGAAGCCTGTGTGAAAGCCTTCATTCTAACCAGGAATAAACCGTTTTTCCAAAAAAAAAAAAAAAAAAAAAAAAAAAAAGGTTGGGGGGAACACCACCTACTTATTAGCTCCTTTATACACAGAAATAGAAGTATTTTGGAAAGAAGTGTCCTGTGGCTTATGGCATGCCACTAAGTGAAGAGGAAAAACACCACCACAAGGATTGGTAATGTGGGTACATTGAGGCAGTTCATAAAGTGCAAAACAGTGCTGTTCCATGTATTTTAAGACGGAACAACTGAAGCTGAGTTAAGAATTAGCTCTTTGGTGGCTCACGCTTTTCAGATAAGACTTCTGAAAGCTGGCTGTTTACCTAGGAAGGGGAAGGGAAAGAGGCTTGGGTTAGCTGTTTATCAGAGCAGCTTTCCTTTGCTGTGTAGGAGTATAAAATGTTCCTGAGTACCGAGGCAGGCAAGTGAATTGCTCTGTGGGATTGAACAGCAGCAACTTTACTGACAGAGATGCAGTTAAAACAAAGTATGTATAGCTTTGTACGTAATTCCTCTGTATAATAAATAAGCCCTAGGCACCTCAGGAGGAAACTTGAGATGTGAAAACTCAAAAGTGTTGTTTGTCCTTTCCAAAAGCTCCCCCCCCCCAGTGTATGCCGCTGAAGGCTGTAGTGACTGACACCTGGCTGTAGGCCCAGGCCACCGCACCATTCGGCCTACGTGCGGGCAGCTTCTCCCTAGGAGAAGCAAGGAGGATTTTGGCAACACCATATCCTATCTCACTGCCTGCCTGCCCCCACTTTGGTGACTGTTGTAAAATATGCAATTCAGTGAGATTATTCCTCCTTTGAAAGTGACATCTGCCCGCTAGTTGGTCAGGCTAGAGTGGGTGGGATCGCCCTTCAACCTGACTGCTGGGGCTAAGATGGCGTAGCGCCTTCAGCAGTTCCTTGTTGGGAGCTCCTGTATCAGCAGAGTCAGTACTGGTGCTACAGGCAGATGATGTCTCATTAATTTTCTGAGGAGGAAAATGGTGATCAAGATTATATGCACCTAAATTTTACTGTTAAGGCAGATCCTGTTTTGCTCAGCAAGTGAAGGTTCTTCCCATGTTCCAGGTTTGGGGTAGTCTTAGGGCAGCAAAGATCTCCTGTATTGGAAAGTTTTGCTTTAGGAGTTGTGCTGTTTGTAAATTCCGGATCTGTTCGGATCTATTTCAAGTCTGATGATCAGGTGTGTCTGTATCTTCTTCTATATCTTTGGAATCAGCACTTGCCTGCCTGGATGTGGAAGTGATGAAGAGAGATGAACAGACAAAGTTAGTCCCACAAAGTGTTGCGAAGCATCAAACAAATGCCAGTGCTGATGCAAGTGAGGTAAAGGAATATATGGGCCAGGCTAGGATAGAATAGGTACTACACTGATTTAAGTAGAGGATACTAAAAATATGACAGTGTTTGGGAGTGCTTTGTTTTTTTCTTTGTTTGCTTCCCTGGTCTCTTTTTGCATAGGTATTAAAGTACAATAGTTGAGACAAGATAATGGGGGAGCAGTTAATATTAATTAATCCAGTAAATAAAGATGCTTTTGGAAAAAAACAATTTTCAGGCTGCTTCTTGAGGACACAGCAATGTTCAGTGACTTTACTAAAACAATCCTCGAAGGCACTTCATTTTATGACACTGCTAAATGCACATAAATATTTATGTCTGTGTGTAACACTTGGTGCAATGCCATTGAGAAGTCATTGTTTGCTGTGTCTGCTTAGGATACAATGGCTTCAGACTTGCTGCTGGACTGGAATGGAGTTCTTTTTGTTCTCTCTTGTTCAGGCTTAAGTTGACTGGTTGATGAAGTTCAAATCCATCTCAGGAGTGCCTGTTGCATCATGTCACTGTCTCTGCAAGTCACCAGAGCTTTTGGGAGGGGGAGAGGGGCTGCAAAAAAAAAAAAAACAGGAAAACAGTGATATTTGGGCAGTGAAGATATAAGCTCAGATAAACGGGAATAGCTGGCACTGGTCCAACATTGTTTACTGTGGCAATCCTCCCTTTTATGGTTGTTGTTTCACAAAGTTTGATTTGTGGATTTGACTCCTGGCCATGCTCAGCAGTCAGTAGCATTTAACACTGCTTTGTATTTGCTTGGAAAAACAAAACCAAGTGGGAAACACAGGAGTCAGACTAGGGCAGGTAAGAACAGCATTGTAGACAAAGTTAGAATAATTGAAAATTTCAGCTTTTGCTGAAATAGAAAGGAAACTCTTCACATGTCTTTAATGGGAACTATTCTGAGTGCTGCACAACTGCAGTGATCTCAGCAGCATTGTTTAGGGTAGGCACGCTGAGATGGAGAGTAATTGTAACGTGTGTATATGAACAAGAAGACCCTATTTTATTTAGTCATACAACTAAACTCTGTATTTCATAAAAGCTAATATACAGTTTAGAAAAGCTTACCCTTGCTTTGCAGTTGGTTACTGCTGTTTGCATCATTAACAGTCAAAATATTTGCTATAAGACTGTGGCTTTGAAGTCTAGACTGCAGTCACAAAGTATAAAACTGAGAATTTAAAGTTAGAATGAAGAAATTCATCACTCACACGTGTAACTAAAATTTTGCATTTACTGTTTAAAGTCTGTCATGTTTCAAAACTTCACAATTTCACTCTTTTATGTTTCTGATGTATCTACTAAACTCGAAGCAAACACCTATTATTTTTTCAAAATGTGTAATCTAAAAGATGTTTCTTCATGGAGCTTTTTATTCTGAAACGTTGGTATTACCACTGAATAAATTCCATTTTTTTGGAAGTCGGAGCTGAAAAACAGCTCAGTGAGAGTCTGCACACTACCGTTACAAGCACAAAATAAATTGGTGTAAGTCTAAATGAATGGACTATAAAATTATCATTCTAAAAATATTATTCAAGTTTTAATTTTTAAAAATGGTCTATTCTTGCAGTGTTTCTTAGTAGGAGTTAAATCACTTGCTTAAATTGTGGTCATCTTTGTTACAATAACTTAGATCATTTGTTTACTGTTTTTCTTAATTTTTTCATCTGAATACAGTCAGGAATTTTCTATAAAAAGTCTGTCTTCTGTTTCATAACTCTGAGTTAAGTCCACAGAGAAAGATTGTTTGCAGTGCAGGGGTGGAAAGCTAGTGAGGGCGAACAGAATTACCTGGATTCCATCCCCAGCCCTCTGACAGACTCCACTGGGACTGAATCACTGGACTTTCTAGAAAACTTTGGCCATCATTTGAGTGGAGGCAGATTGTAAAGCACAAGTCTTTTAAGGATCCTAATCAGTTTGAGATCTCTGAATACCTCGGGAACCACAATGAATCCATGAAAGTTTTTAACTATTTTCCTCTTTAAAAGTTTGTAATTTCCAATGCTAAAAACTTTAGAAGCCTGCAAAATGTGTATTAAACCAGTCTACAGCCGTCCAGCTCCTAACAATTTCACCAGGCACAAAAATGGACCATAGCATTACAACTTCTTGAGTCAATGTATGTTTGGTTGGTTGGTTTTGACTGGCTGCCTTTTTTTTTTGTAATTCTGTTTGCTATAAATATGACAGTTTCCATGTTGCATAGGGGAGAAGACTTGTGTGATTTCAAGAATGGCTAAATGCTATGTATGTGAACTTCTGCCACAGCAGAGGTTAATTTTTTGTAATTTAATGCAGTTTCTTTGCTTTCCTTCTCCTCTCTTCTGTGTTCTCCATATCATTTGTAGAACTGGGGAAGACCCGTCAGGCTACAAGTTGAAAGATGATGAGGAAAGAACAGATGAGGATTGTGGGTTTTTGTCTGCAAAATTCAAGCTAGCTTCTTTCATGCTACTGCCTGAGAAATTCAGTCTTGGTGGAAATAGTTTGTGTGGGCAACTAGCAAGGCAGTATATGCACAAACAAGAAATTTGTTTTTACGTATTCAGATAATAATGGAGGTTTCTCTTGGCACCCTCTATTAAAGAAAAGATAAGGTAACCGTGAAAGTACTGTTGAAAAAGTACTAAGCCATCGCTGTTCATTAGCCTCCTTGTCTATGATGTAATCTTAAGAGTGATATGAGCCAGCTCTGAAAAAATTGATTCCAGAAGAATAGATTCCTGTTCCCAAAGATGCATAAATGTCTCTTTGAATGAAGCTCTCTATGCAAGCCTTGTTAGGTTTATAATTGGTCACCCCATTATGGAAGCCCTTGATACAGTTAGTTTGTGGTTTAACAGAGGCTTCTCCTTGTTCAAAAATATTTTCTGAGTTGAGACACCAGAAAATAACAGATTAAACTTGTTTTGCAGGCATCTTTCCCAGGAAACTTGCAACTAGTCCTCGTTCTGCGCCCAACAGGATTTTTTCATCGAGCTCTCTCAGACATTGCTTTCAAGTTCCACAAAGATGAATTTAAAATGAAAGTACCTGTAAGTAATATTCTGTTTTCACTTTATCATCAGGGATCTGTTAAAGTACTTACTCTAGCCAATGATGTCTATATTTTAAAATAAACTTTGTAATATATAGACTAAAGATATTCAAGTAGGCGGGGAAGTTATTTTACCTATCAGATACAAATTTCCAGGGTTAGAGCTAGTCAAGATATGTCCCCCCCAGTTCTTATTTATTGTTTTGGAACCAGTCCTTACATGCCAAATCCAATAAGATACTACTGTTTTCTCCCACAGACCCAGGAGAGCAAGGAAAATGAACAAGAAATGAATGAGATGCTGTTGCTCTTAGAAAATAGCCATATGCAGTTTATCAAGATTAAAAAATAATAATAATCTGAAGTCATCAATGTTGTATAATTCAGGGTTTTTTAATAGGTGCTGTTAAGCCTGGTGCTCATGCTTATTTGCAGTTATGTACATCATCTTCAGCAGAAACAAGTGTTAAGATGTTTTGTTTGCTTGTTTCTTATACCGAAGGGAAAGAGTTCCATCACTTGCTTCTGTATGAAACTGGAATTTCTGTATTAGAGGCCGAAGGATGGCTTAGAATCCTTGATAAGGGACTTGTGACCACTGATGGTGTTTGCTTTTTAATTTGCTGCTGCAGATCATAATGCTGGGCTCAGTATCAGAACTGCAGGGTTACATTGATAAAACACAATTAACAGAAGATCTTGGTGGCACCCTGGATTACTGCCATAACAGATGGCTATCCCGTCGCACTGTAAGTCTTAGTTGTTGTTTTAACTTTTCAGTTTAATCAGCCCTTCTGTTTTATACCCTGTCATTTATAAGACATATTCCAAGTGATGCAAGTTGACTTGCTCTGAGATGTTCCCAATGGTACTTAGTCATCTTAGGGAAATAATATGAGTAATAATTTGGGAGTGGTTTTCTGACTGCTTGAAGCAAAGGAACTACAGTATATTGTTGTGTTGAGGTTTGTTGTCTTTGCTACAAGAAAGAAAAAGCGCAAGTTGTAAAATAACTCCAGATTATAAAAATATGAGGAAGATATACCTGATACAAGCCTAGGAAAACATACAATTAAGGAATTAATGGTGACGGTATCTGTTGCTTACAAAGTTATTCTTAGACCATTTTTCAGTCTTGTAATTCATCTGCTTGGGTTTGTTTTACAAATTGTATGTATGTGTCTGTTTGTACATGTGCATGGGATGAGCATGAAATATCTTTAATGGTTTTTATTCCAAAAGGCTATAGAAGGTTTCGCCCAAAAGGTTAAGCAAACAGCTCAGATTCTTCAGTCCTTTGGGACTGAGCTGGCTGAAACAGAACTACCAAACGATGTGCAATCAACCAGCTCCCTTCTTGCAACACACACAGAAAAGAAGGACAAAATGAAGGTATGTAAATCTTGTTAAGATGCTGTGTTCTAGTTAAATGGTGATTTAATGTATGGCTAACAATGTTAATAGAAAATCTGGAGGGTATTTGAAGTTAATAGACAATAATGTCAAATATTGAAATCTTACTGAAATTGTTTTTCTTGGTTTGAAGTTAAGAATCTTCTTATTGCTTTCAAAAAGGACAGTTCTTGTGGCTATGTGTACTTACGTGCAAATACATAGGAATTTGTTTCCACATATAAATCGTTGTGTGTGTAGTGGTGAGTTTAATTTGTAGTTTTCTTTGCAACAATAAATTTTATTGTATTTGAATGCACAGAACCTTTTGAAGAATGGACAAATATTCTTTGAAATCATCTTAAATTAAAACTGGGGGTTTCAAAACTACACATCTAAAGCTTGTGAGATATTTGTAGCATAAGGAGACATGAGAATGCTATCTGTCGAGAAAATTCAACTCAGTATAATACTGTCTGAAGACCCATAAGTGTACAAAAAGCTGACATTTAGCATCTAGTGTCTTTATTCATTGTCAAACACTGCTTTTAATCAAACGATGCTTGCTCTATTGCAATTAAAACAAAGTATTTTTTCCACTTTGTCTTGTGGGGTATGTTTTAAACAAAACAACAAAAAGTCAGTGATTACAGAATTCTTCAGTATGTTTTGTTTGTTTCTTTGCTCTTGTTTTTTAGGAGGATATAAGGTTAGCAGTAGAACAGGGAGATGATGTCCTTGGAAGTATTACAAAACCAGTTACTGAGAACCCTGAATACAAACTGAATCAAGACCAGCTAGACAATCAAACAACAGTAGAAAGGTGAGAGGAGTGGTATACTGAACAAGCTGCTTTTATGGGTTTTTAACCCTTAACTGCCTCTATTACTTAATTCTAAATGCATGCCTAGCAAGTAAACAAATGTTTCAGTGTGAATAGATAAAAAGTACGTTCAGAAGCAACTCTTCTGTTGTCAGATCTGTCTTTAGCAAAGAAATCCCCTGATGTTCGTTACTGGGTCAACCTGAAGGTAAGGAAATGGACAACATGTGTATACTGAACCCCAAAACAACATAGCACTGTTTGGTTTTGTGGGGTTTTGTTGTTGGTTTTGTTTGTTTGTTGGGGGGGGAGTCCTTTTTGTCAGGCTTGGACTATATATTCAAGCACATTTTCCTTAGTTTAAAGAATATTGGTGCTTTGCTTCAAAGACTGAAGTGCAATCCAAGGAAATTTTGCTGTTGTAGGGAAAGCAGGGGAAGACAGAAGTAATGTATATCTCTTCTTTTCAGTAGATTTGTCCATTTTCATTAATTCCTTTTGAATTGAAGTGGAAGGCTTATTTTTCTTTGAACCTTCCTTAAGGAGCTTCTGACATTTTTAATATCTTATCAATGTAGTTAGTAGTTTTTAAAGGGCTATTAGGGAGTGCTCTGCTTTTGAAGTATCTATGCGTAAACTTCCTATATGCTTCCTTTGGGTATATAAGTAATAGCTGTTGTTTTCCTTTGTTTCTCCCACTCCCCCTTAAATTACTGCCAGTTTTGAAGACATTATATCATCATAGCACAGATGTAAATTTAAACAAAGTTATAAAAACATAGCTCATTTCCCCAAGGCAGCATTTTGCATTCTTTTTTTGTCTGTCATTCTATGTTCTGTTACACTTGGACTGACTTTTTTTTCCAAGTAAGTGTCAATTCCAATGGACAAAGCTTGGCAGAAGTCACTTTTTCGGGTCATTGTTGCTATTAGCTATCTGAAGGATAATCAGGGTTGGGGTGGGGGTTGCTAATTTATCCAAAATGTTCCCACTTGATACAATAACTGACAGAAGTTGGAACAAACTGTGTATGTCTGACTATTTTCTAATGAGTTTAACTTTTAAATCCAGGGTTCGTTTCTGTGCTGTTAAAGAATAAAGTTCATTAAAATTCTGACCTACAGCCTTCCCTGGATGTAGCCTCAATACAGCAAAGTACACCAAGGAGATAAGTCTGTAGCATACCACAATATCAAATGCACAATTAGAAGACTGGTCAAATTCCTTAAGGCTCTTCAACCTGAATTAAAATTCAGGAAGGTTCTTTTCATTGCAGTACTGCTGTACAATTGTCTATGATATTGAAGTAGTATCTCTGTTCAGAAGAGAAGCAGTGGCCTTCAGGTTTTTTATGAGCCTTGCTCCAAGGAATGAAATGTGAGGGCAGTTGCCTGGTCACAGCAATACAAAATTTTGGCAAAAATCTTCGTTATAGCTCAAAGTTTAGGTCCCTTGGAGTCCTGGCCTAGGTGTATTTGTAGGTTTTATTTATGTTTGCTTGCGCTGTGTCCCTAGGTCAGAGCTAAGAAGCAGTATATGCAGCAGCTACCTTCAGATCAGCACTGCCAGTTTTTCCGTACTTAATGTTTGTGTTGGATTTCAGTTATACATCAATGTTATTCTAGAAAACAATTCTGTGCAATGCTCAAAAAAGTTTCCTGTATCCAGTTTATTTTTTCTGGAAAGTATTGCTTTGGGGAGACTTTTTGTTTAATGTGGAAGATTGTATTGTCCCTTGAAGGTTGCAACCATCATTCTTACAGGTTTGTTTTTTTTTTTTTTTTTAAGGCTTTTGGCTCAGTTACATGAAACGGAGACTGCCTTTGATGAGTTTTGGATTAAGCACCAGCAAAAACTTGAGCAGTGTCTGTGCCTTCGGAATTTTGAACAGAATTTTAGAGAGGTGAGAAATTCTTGGTGGCAGTCAATATTTGGTAATATAGAAGTGATTCAGAAGCAAATACTTCCCCCTCTTGTTTTTGCAGCTTGTGTGTGTGTGCTTGAAAACTTTCTCCAACTTTTTTTCTTGTACATGTCCTTACTTGACATTCTGCTATCTTTACTACCTTGAATACTTGCCTATAGAGACATAATAGCTTCTCTTCTGCAGTGTTATTTTTTTCCACAAGCCCAGCAGTGTATAAGCATTCAAAAACTCCTTTGAAATGTATTCTCCACCACAGAAGCATAATATGCTGTCTGCGATGCTTTCATCTTGCCAATAGGTCCTTTTATGGAACCAAGACTTACCTAAACCTTCTGGCTGAAATTTTATAAAACAGTCTCCAACACTGTGGGTGGGAAGTTGCAACCACAGTGTTAGAAGCTGGGTGGAGACTGAACTAAAATTTTTACAGCCAGTTTCTGATCTCGTGTTAGTTTAACTCGTGTTTAATGGCACCTACAGTCACTTTACTCTGGTATTGAACTCAGAATATGCCCACTGTGTATCCACAGGATCAACATTCAGAAACCCTATCACAAGTGTGTGCATATATATCTTTCTCTTAAGTACTTGGTATGGTGAGGACCGCACCCTTTGCTCTTTACATTAATGTCTCTGCACTATTGTCATCTGGTAAAAGCAAGATCATAAATGTTTCTGAGCATTATTCTTCCTGGATTTTTTTGCTAGTACCAGGAAACAAGATTACTTCACTGCCTTTTCTCTGTATTTGTTTTCATTTTAAGTTGAGGATAAAAGTAGGTTGACAAAAACCTAATTTGTGTTTGTGCCCCAGTAACCCCGTAATGTGAGTCACCTGATTGTGAATAGTGGCTATCAGCTGTTTAACTGATATATCTCTGGAGAGGTGGAATCATCTTCATTGATACTTATGTGTATGTCGTTTCAGGTTAAAGCAGCTTTGGATATTGTGTCCGAGAGACTGTCTGCTTTCACAGATGTGGGAAACAGCTGTTCACATGCAGAGCACATTTTGAAAGATCTTGTCAACTTTGAAGAAAAATCATGTGTAAGAACTGCACTTCTCCATATATCTAGTATGACTGTGTGTGTGTGTAGGGAAATGTTATTTAGTTACTGAAAATATCATATTACCAGAGCTTAAGCTAACAGCAGGACAGAATTAGTGTCTAAAGTAACGTGCAGAAGGAATTTGGAGCAATGCTTTCAACCATTGGAATGGCTCAGTTCTCAGGCAACCCTTAATGAAGAGTGGAATGTCTAATCATAGAATTGGTATGATTGTTTCATGGAAAAATTACATAAAATGTCTACATAGCCAAGTTCTGCACTTTATGATCAAGGGGACACTTCCACTCCTAATAAAACCACTTATTTCATTAAAACTTAAAAATGAGAAGGCTGTATATTGAGTGTATGGTATGCTAAAACAAGATCGACAAAAATATACTCTGAAGAATGTAAAAGGGAGACCTTATTAACATATTATGATCTGGATTTCTTAATAAAATATAGCTATATAAGTGAGGCCATTGCTCTTGAGGCTGAGGTACTGGAGTTAGGTATTTTTTAATTTGGGTTCAGATTGCCACCGTATTCCAGGCTGCATAAATACACACGCAAACGCACTGGTGAATAATGAAGGCATGCAAGGACTAAAAGTGGTTCCCTCACAGGGACTATATGGTTATACTCATTCATGTTTCTGAAGTACTCTGATACAATAAAGCAGGAAGCATAAAAGTTCTTAGGCATTTGGAAAGACAGAAAATCACTTTGATTTATGAAGTCAGGCAGCTATTAATTTAAAATGTGTTCTGTATCAATGTGGGTTTTACTGTATAAAAATAAATGGTATAACTTCTATTTTTTTAATTGATGTTGATCCAAGGAAATATATATTTAAATCAATGTTTGCTTTCTTAGGAAATCATAGCAAAAGCCAGAATGCTAGCTTCAGAGGGCGACACTTTTATTCAAAGCAATCATTATGCTGTGGACTCCATTATTCCAAAATGCAGTGAACTTCATCATCTCTGTGATGCCTTCACTACTGAGATGGAACGAAGGAGGAATCTTCTGAACAAATCTCTAGAACTGCATAGCTTATTAGAAAAGGTAAATTTTCTGTGGAATAGTTTTGTTCCCTGTCTTGTTTGCAAAAACCTCTGTCCACCCATTGTCATAACAGGAGGTTAAAAAATATATGGGTATGCTGAAAGTTTTGTCCTTAAATAGCTGAATATGTCACAAGTAGAGGTATGAAATGTTTTAGAGCTCTTAGTGTTTGAAGCTGACATCAATACATTCTGAGCCTGTTCTTTTCTCTGTTTCTAGTCTATGAAGTGGTGCGATGAAGGAATTTATCTGCTGGCTTCACAGCCTGTAGATAAGTGTCAGTCTCAGGATGGTGCAGAATCAGCGTTACAAGAGATTGAGAAATTCCTGGACACTGGTGCAGGCAATAAAATCAAGGAGTTGAATAAAATTTACAGAGAGTATGCACAAATCCTCAATGAGGACCTAAAGGTACCAGAATATATTTATGTATATGTATGCATTCACTTGTTAATTTTAGAATTGCTTTCTTAAAGTGCCATTGATAAAGCTAATCCTACTGGGTGACTTTGTGCTAATCATCAGAGCATGTACTTACACCTGGGAACTGGAAAGCTGACACATTTCCTTACTCAAGGTGGTAGTCATGTCCTGTGTTTGGATAGGCATCAAGGGCTCCAGAGCCTATTAGTAACAAATTCAAATTTTCAGACAGTAGGATTTAAAAAAAAAAAAAAAAAATCTCCCAAATGAGTACTTGAGATATCTTTTTTATGTAGTTAAAACATGACTGTCTTGATCCTCGCACAACTCCCAGGAAAAAAAAAAAAAGCAGTTACAAAGCAGAACTTGAAAACAGAATCACAGAATGATCAAGGTTGGAAGGGACCTTCAGAGATCATCTAGTCCAAGCCCTCTGCTCAAGCACAGTCACCTAGAGCATGTTTCACAGGATCACATCCAGGCAGGTTTTGAGTATCTCCAAAGAAGGAGACTCCACAGTCTCTCTGGGCAGCTTTTCTTTCTTGCTGATATCTTCTTGTAACAGAACATTAGACACTTTCAAGAAAACTTTTACCCGTTTTCTATTATTATTTATTTGAAACCTGAATCCCATTGGTTTCACTACAGCAAGCACAGAAAATGTTTTGTGATGTTCCAATTTTTAAGTGTACTAAATAACTCTAAATTATGCCTTGTTGGGAGTGAAGAGTATGGTAATATTTTTATATGTAGTATAAAAGCAATAGCCATTTCAAATCAATGTACCATAAATAGCTGTGTAGCTTGTTGATAGGTCTCTGACAGTGATTTTTTTTTTCTGTGGCAATGGTAGGAGCATGTGCAAAAGGTTTTCCAGAAGCAAGAAAGCATGGAAGAAATGTTTCAAAAGAGACAAGTAAGCCTTAAGAAACTGGCAGCTAAGCAGACACGTCCTGTTCAGCCAGTTGCACCAAGACCCGAAGCCTTTGTAAAATCTCCTTGTACCTCTCCAGGTAAGCAACTGTAGTAGCCTTTAAGTATTTTTTTTCACTGTGCTCAGAAACTTGAAGAAACTAACAGCTGTAATTTGTGGTTGCACAAACATCTGTGTCAGATCCGCTCAAGTTCTAACTGCTGTTTGATTCTGGTTTACATGCTTAGGTCTTCAAAGAGATTATGTATCCAACTCAGAAAGCAGTGTGCTTCGGAAGGTAAACTACAGAAGAGGAAAGGTAATTTTTTTGTGTGTTTTTCATGTGCATACTACTTGAGAAAGTCTTAACGCAATAGGATATTCAAGAACTTCAAGAACAGTGAGGCAATTCCACTGCAAATGTGATGGTGTTGCCCCTATCGAAGTAACTCTGGTTTAAATAGAGGCTGCTTTGTCGCTGGGCTAGGTATGAGAGAAGGTAAAGTAAATAGTTGCCTATATTAGGAAAAATGTTAGGGGCAGCAAAATATAAAATCAATGAACAGGAAACATTTATTATTTGCCAGTAGTAACTGGCTACTCTTAAAACTGACGAATGTCAAGAGGTAGTTGTCATTGGCTCACAGATAGCTTCACCTGACCTAAGGGGTTGCCATTCCCAAGTGGGGAAGGTCTTCCTGCTCCGCCTCCAGCAAGGAAAGTAACCTGACGGCAGCAACAGAAACAAATAGTTCCCCACTGTGTTAGAGAGTTGAATTAACTCAGCAAAGGTTCAGCAAGAGTCAAGAGACTATGCAAGGAGAAATGCAGGACTGCGTGACCAGTAGGGACAAGAGTTGGAGAAAAGGGTTGGTTTTTTTTTTTTTTTGGGGGGGGGGGTCTGAAAGCAGAACCTCTCCTTATTTCTGAAAATCTGGGATTAGCTCAGCCATTACAAGAGTTAACTTCTACCAACCAGCAAGTTAGCACAGTACCTCATTTTTAGCTTGGAAAACAAACTAGGGCCAGCATTGCCTCCAAAATTTTATGCTGATGCTCTGATGTTGCTTTACTGGAGAGGGGTCTTGAGCCATGGTGTTTTCTAAACTGGCCTTTCATGGTGAACTCCCTGTATCTAAATCTTCATGTGTGCTTCAAGACCTTCATGTTGACTTTTTTTTTTGCTGAGTTTCTGCAAAATAACTTCATTTCTAATGGAACACAGTCTTTCCTGTGAAAACGCATGCAAATAGAGCTGAGTGCAAAGCTCCATATTTTAAAGTGCTTTCACCCCCATCTGTGATGCTGTGATTATTTTTTGTTGTTTGTTTCCTTCTTTAGAGTGAAATGACTGAACTCCATCAAAGCAGAGGAGGATCTACGATGGATGATGAAGAAAACCTAGCTGTGCTACGGCAGTAAGTATATTTTGATAAACAACAAATGTTCTTTCTCTGATTTGGTTCCAGTAAAGTCTGAGTTTGGCTAAGGATTTGATAAGACAAGTATGCTTCTCTGAATTAAGTCTCAGTGCTTTTTGAAATGCATTGGCTGTGCTCTGTACAGAGAGGAAGGTATTTCAGTCTGTCTGCAGTATTATTTATAGTTTATATAGTACCGGAGCCTAGCTTTGCTTCAGCAAGGTAATGCAATGGCAAGATAACTACGTATTTTCATTTCAAAGATGACATAGTTTTGAGGAATAAGCCTCCTGTAAATCTATTGGAGATTTTGGTCTCCATGCTTCAGAGGACTTCTGGGGTTTTTTATTTTACTCTTATTTTATTTTATTCTTTAGTCCCTGTTCTGACAAATCTTAAGAAAAATCACTTTCCTGTATAAAAACTAAATCGTATCGTATATATTCCAAAAATAACTTAATACCACCTGTGTGGTATAGCGGAACTTGCATTTCTACCTGAAGACTGGATGCTCTTGCTGTCATTTCACAGTTGTAATTCTGTGAACCATATACTAAATCATCCAGAATTGCAAGCAGGGGAAAAAATGTATGCTTGCTTGACTATTAAGGAAATTGAACTTTACACTAAAATATCACAGTGCCTCATTTTAAAGCCTCAAATTTAAAATGACCAGTGTAACTTGAAATCTGTATTTGATAATCCTTTGCAGCCCTAACTCTTGCAAACACAGCATAAACAGATTTTGTGTGTACAGTGATAAAACTGTTCACTGTTTCAGTTCAGCTCCTACAACACTTAAAATGCTAGCTTTTGGCTTTTTTCCCTGTTTAAACACATTTTCAACTTTAAAACATTTTTAAAATGCATGCTTCTCAATAAGGATATATGAACTGTTGACAGAAATGTCCATGAAAATCACCTTTGACTTGAACTGGAAACGTTTCTTTTATTGTCTGAAGGAAAGTAGAAACAGACAAAGTTAATGTTGCCTCAATATTTTGCATAAGTGAATAGGCCTTCCTTAATTACCATTCTTTGTTTACAGGCATGTAATTAATGAACTTATTGAAACTGAAAGAGCATATGTGGAAGAACTTCTCTGTGTTCTTGAGGTAAAGATTAAATTTCACTGTGGCTGATATGAATCTAGTTCTGTTTCATTTCATGGATGTTCATATGATTTCCTTATAGCTCTAATTCCTCCCCTTGTCTCATCAAGCAGTGTGGTTGTTACATCTCTCCTGTCTTGTATTTTCCTGCCTCATATTCCAGAGGTAGGAATGTACAATATTTTTCCTAGAAATACTCATGCAACTAGGATTTTATATTAGTAAACACAAATTCAGCAGAAAATAAGATATGCCTAATTATTTAGGTGGAACACAGTGACATTTGTAATGTCACTAATTCCTGCAGAAGTTCGTTCCAGAGTCTTGGGTCAGCTCCTGAAGATCGTGTCATACTGGAATGTGAATTTGCATTGAGAGAAGAAATTCACACTAGAATGTGAATTTGCGTTGAGGGAATTTTATGTCAGAGTAGCAAATCTACTTATCACATCCTTCTTTATAGATCTTCAGGTGATCTTCCATGTATCTTGGGTACAACTATGGTAAAAGAGTGCCTTGGAATAATAACATCTTGATTCAAAATTGTGAAGGAAACAAAGGTGTTTCCTTTGCTCCATGCTTATGGAGGCATAATTACGGTAATGTGTGTTGCTTGTAGAAATATGGTACAGGGTTCTGTATTGTTCCTCAAATTTGTCAAGTCTTCGTACATGGACACATCATTTTGCTGTAGTCCAGTTTGATCGCAGGAGATGATAAAGCTTCAGGTAACTTGAGGGTGAGTTATTTCAGTCAGGATGTGTCAAAATTGAGCCAGTTGGGCACTTTTGGTATCCATGCAAGTGTTAGGCTCTTAAATAGTAGCTGTCTTAAGTTATGGACTAGCAGTGATAATGTCTGGGTAGATACCTTCAAATAAGAGTACTGCAGGAACTCTGGCCTTGCCTTTGCCTAGTTTGTGCTCAGCTTCCAGTAGTGTTCCTGTTCTAGGTTATGTCCAAGTGTTGGGACATGTCAACAACAGGATAGCTGTCTGATGTGTGGTAATAAAGCAATATAGGTCTGGAGTGGACCTTAAGGATTGCTTTATTCCTTGCTTTTGTATGCAATGCTATCTGTATAATTCTGTTCTTAAAATCAAGATTCAAATGATTGAAGGCTTTTTGGTTCTTCCTTCTGATAATGGAGGCTGTTACAGAATCTTTCTATTCTTCTAGTATTTCTCTTGTTTTACATAGAGTATAGTGCAACCTTTTGTATTGTTAGGTCAAGTGCTCTTCATTTTCTGCCAATGTGAAAGACTCTCCAGCACTGTGACCATGCCAAGCTCACTTCTCAGTATCTCCTTGAAGTTTGTCATTCATCTCTCTCGAACTTGGGTGATCAGAACTGCCAACAGTAACTTTGGATCAGATCCTTGCTGATGTATGGTTCAATGGCAGTCTTCCAGCTTTTGAGTAATTCTTATTAGTAGTCCATGGCTCTGACTATTTTCCCAATTCCTTTGTTTCTCCTATGGGATTAATCTTTCCAATTTTCCTGTAAAAATAGCTTGGTACTCTTTTGTATGGACAATGTCTCCTTTTATGTTGCATTTCTTTGCTATGCATTTTCTGTCTGCAAAGGATTCCAATGGAAAATGAAAGGTAGTTTTTTAAAAGAATGTTTAAAAATAAAAAATAAAAATCTAATCACTAGCTTATCCAAATGCCTGAATTCTTGAGGCTAGCTGACTTTACCAGCTAGTTCTCTTACTTTTTGTCATTTGGACATAACTTTGAAATTGAGAGTCTTGATTGTAGGTGCAATTTTTGCTTATCATTTTTATTAGAAATCTGTCACTAATGCAGTTGTTTCTTTTCTGTGACCACCTTGTCCATGACAGTGTGGTTTGGGAGAGGAAAGATCTGATCCAAATCTAAAGTAGGTCACATCATCTTCCTTCAGCTGCTTAATGCGTTAATAGCCAAATCTTGCATCATTCCTAACGTGTGTTCTACAATCCGTATGATCTGTTCTTTGGTACATATGGTTTGGTTCAATTCCCCTGATTAAACTGACAAATTCAAAGGCTGTTGTTTTAGCTTGTTTGTCTCTGAGAAGATGACTAAAAGGCATTTGGTAGTTCATTCACATAGGAGTCTAAGGAAGGCAGGTACCGTTATTTGCCATTAAATTAAGCTATTCCATCCCACTTGCTGTGTATTACTAGCACAGGTAATAAAGCATTCTTGCACTTTTTTCTTTTCTTTTTCCTTCTGTCTGTCTGTCTTTCCTGTGAGATCTGTTAATGACAGAATAGTGACCTCAGGGGACCAGAGAAGAGCACTCTTGAGCTAAAGTAACGTCTGTGCCCTCTTTTCTTTATTTGTGTCAAATATGCATATGCAGAGAATGTGACCTTATATGATAAATGGAAGATGTCATAATCTAAAGTTATGGCTTTTGGTGGCAAGTCTAGCGAAAGTATCTTTAAAATAGAATTTGTAGCTTAATGGTTTCTGTTATCTGTAGAAATAACTGTAGTCGTAGAATCATTAAGGTTGGAAAAGACCTCCAAGATCATTTGGTCCAACCTTCCCCCAGCCACCAATATCACCCGCTAAACCATGTCCTTAAGTACCTCGTCCAACCTTTCTTTAAGCACCCCCAGGGACAATGACTCCACCACCATCCTGCTCCCTCATCATAAAAGCTAACACTAACATGAAGATTTGCATGTGGACTGGAATTGTGGCTTTAAACTAAGATGTGTAAATTCTAACACAAAAATCAATCTGACTTCTAAGGAGTATGAAAATACATAGCCTTTGGTCAGTGAAAATGTTTGCAAACTTTTTCATCCTTGCTCAATAAAGAATTCCAGTAATTATTCATGCGTCTTTCTAAGGACTTCAGGTGTGTTTTTCTGGACTGAGGGAAGAACAGCATTTGTAGACTTATTTCATGATTAATACTGAACTCTGCTGTTTGGCAGACTGCCTTATAAGAGAGATAAGTACTACAAGGAGGTGATCAGTGGTGAAAAGATCACTGTGCCTCTCTTCTGTGTTCCAGGGTTATGCTGCAGAGATGGACAACCCCTTAATGGCTCACCTCATTTCACCAGAACTCCAAAACAAGAAGGATATTTTGTTTGGGAATATGGAAGAAATTTATCACTTTCACAACAGGTGAGGATTTGCATTCTTGTATAAAAATAGCATTTGAATAGAGTTCTTGTACTCTTAATCAGACCTAAATTGCTAAAAGATGCTTACTGAGTCCAACCTGGCTGTCTATCAAGTCAAAATTCATATTACATTGGAGGAGAAAAGCAAAGTGCTTACAAATGATGAGCAAAGCTGTGTGAAACTGTATTTAAATGTTCTCAGAACCCAGGTAAAATTTTGCAGACTGGAACAGGCTGCCCAGGGAGGTTGTGGAGATCTTCTCTGGAGATATTCAAGGCCCGTCTGGACGCCTACCTGGGCAGCCTGCTCTAAGGAACCTGCTTTGGCAGGGGGGTTGGACCTGATGATCTTTCGAGGTCCCTTCCAACCCCTACAATTCTGTGATTCTGTAATCTTGAGGAAAGGTATTGTGATCTGGTTACAAGCTAATGAAAGCAAAGTTTGGGGATTTTTTAATTTTTTTGTTGATGAAATTTATGGTACAAAGTAAATTATTATCCTAAAGCACAAATTCTTAATACTTTTGTATCTGTTCGAGGCTGTTTAATGTTATACTCAAGTGACCTTGCTGCTAGAAAGGTATTTTTCTTCACGTGGTAATATTTTAACGGTTAGGAAAGAAGTATTTTCAAGAGAAATATAAATAGTTGTTTCTTATTCAGGAAAAACTAAACTTGAGGTTTTGCCACTTTTTTTTTTAAATATTATTTGCTCTGTGTTGTTTGGTAGCATTTGGAAGGAAAAAAACAAAGACTTGTAAACTGTACAAATCCTGCTGCTTAATACACAAGGCAGGGAAACAAACTTTTTCTTCCTGAAAAAAAATCTTGTATTTCCTTTCTATTGCAGCAACAGTAAGCTAAAAGAAATTGGTCAGAATGTTTGTTCGTTTCATTTTGCTATCCCTTTTTAAATACCTGATCTAGAACAGCTTTGTTAATTTCATAGTACAGAATTACAACTCTGTTTCCTAAGTTTACAAAACAAATTGCAAGAATGTGATCATTTACTACAACTTTTTTTTAACGTGCTCTAATAAAATCTTCTTCCTTGTAGAATATTCTTGAGAGAACTAGAAAATTATGTAGAATACCCAGAACTGGTAGGACGTTGCTTTCTGGATCAGGTATGTGTCATCTCTTGCTGGCATTTTATTCATAAGCTATTCTAAGGCTGTTACAGATGAAAGTAATTTTCATGTGGCAGTTGCCACCAGATCCCCTTTGTTTGTCTTGAACAGGTTTGAGAGTTGGGGATATTTTCCACTGTGTGGATTAATTAATTTTGATAGAAAGAGCTACTAGAGCGTTAAAAGAAAATTGCTTTATTAAAGTTGCATTTAGGAAAACATGAAGAGGAGTCATGTACCGGATCATTTCACATCACTGTAACTGATTGTTTTACTTGATTAGCTTTCCTTACTGGAATTTTGTTTGTTTCTGTTTTCTTAAAAGAATGCAACTCAGCAGAATGTTTTTTTTTTTATTTTTTACTCTGAAAATGGAAAGCTATAACAGAATTAAACTTTTTAATCTGGGATTTATTAAACAATGAGTCTCACCTGTAGAATACCAAAGGCTAGATAAGAATCTGTTTATGGAGATGAATCGTAATCTGTTACTGCTAACTGTTGAGGCTTTAAAACTGGAAGCAGTCATCCCTCTCCCTACCATTTACTGGAAGCATCCATGATGATGGTGTTTCCTAAAATGGAAGAGCTGAGGTGCTTGCTGACTTCCTACCTAGCCTTTCAATTAAATCTAAAGTTATGACCTTTTCAATGCAGTCTTACTTCCTTTTGCTTTCAACAAATGTTGAAGTGATGCTGTTCAGTTACTAACTCATCTGAATGTGTGAAAATAGATATGGGATGGTGAGTTTCCTGCAGAATTAGAACTGTGAGGCCTTGTCTAGTTTTGTAATAAGGTGATTGTGAAGCCCTGCAGATGACTACAGAGTATATAAAACCATTCATGAGTTATTTGGGATTTTTTAAAAATAATATTTTTTTTATACAACAGTGAAATGAACTACAGAAAAGCTCAGCATCTAGACAGTATCTAATTTGAGGTCAACTGAGGGGCTGTACAATTCTTGGGTTGGCCATCTCTGTAAGAGAAAGTGGAAAAATTCATGAACAAATAAATTTCAGAAAGTGAAATTTCATGCATAACCAAATAAAAATAATAGATAACCCATGCATTCAAGTCTCTTGGAGCAACAAGAGCACCATGAGACCTGTGTAAGCAACCATGAATAAAAAATAGCAAACTCTTGAAGACGATGTTGAAGTGATAAGGGGGCAATAAATGGCTTGATAAAGTAGTAATAGATGTAGTAATAGTAAATAGATGTAAAAATAGTGAATAATAGTAGTAAATAGATGATAAAAACTTGGTAAAATAGTAAATAAATGACTTAAGAAAATTTCAATTGAAAAGCACAAAATACAAATTTGTAAAGAAGGGCAAATATTTTTTAATAAGTTACACAGAGGGATTCACGTTCTGGCATTAAATGAATTAAATTAAAAGATCCCAAATTTTTCGTATGTTAGTGTAAATATATTTCTGAATATAACATGTTTCTTCATAAAGTGTCTAATATTAAACCGAAAAAAAATTAACAGGAACATTTTACTCATATATTCCCTACACAAAATGTGTAGCTGTTACAAAATTAGTGAGTTTGAATAATTGGTTTTTTTGCTAGGGATGCCTGAAGGAATTGCATTTTTTTTTCCTTAGCCTTAGTGACTGTGGAAAAACTTTTTATGAAGTTCATCTATTAAAATCATAAGAATTTAGTAATATTTTGCTCTTCTCCCCAATTTCAGATGGAAGACTTCCAGATTTATGAAAAATACTGTCAAAATAAACCTCGATCTGAAAGTTTGTGGAGGCAGTTTTCAGATTCTGTATTCTTCCAGGTATGCTTGCTTGAGTCTCTGAAATATTTCTGAATTTGTTTTATGTTTACATTCATAAATTATCTCAAGAACAAATGACAAAAAATATTGATTTGGGTACCAATGAAATCTGACACTGATTACAGGAATGTCAAAGGAAACTTGATCACAAGCTCAGTTTGGACTCATACTTGCTGAAACCCGTTCAAAGAATAACCAAATACCAGTTACTGCTAAAGGTATGTGTTATGAAACTATGTAATTTTGTGTTAATAAACTAAGTGTATTTTTTGCCTTTTTTTAAATCCTGCTTCTCTCATCCTGCTGGAGAGAAATCTAAAAGTTAGTAGAGGTGTATAAATTAAAAGAGAAGGAAATTCCAGTCTATCAACTTTCAGCTCAGTTCTTTTCTCTTTCAGCCAAAAAGCTACTAGTAGGCAGGCAAACATTAAACATTACCACAGAGGCACCATGTGTAACTTCTTTTGCCCTTAAATTTCTGCTGAAGAGAAGAATGAAGACATCGATGAGGAGAAACAAAAAGACCAAGAAAGTTTTGCAACAAAGAGAAGAGAGTGTCAGAAATACATGCTACTTGTCAGTTATAGTGGCTTCATGCATGTCACAGGAATTAGCCTTGCTGGATTTGAGAAAGTGTCCAGAGAGCTTCAGTTAATCACAGTCTTCAAAGGAACTCACGTTCTACAAAATGTACTTAACTGAGCACACTGTATGGTATTTTTAGAGAAAATGCCACTGTGATTCATTTAGACATACTGAGACAGCGAAATGAGAGGAATATACCATTATAAATTTTTAAATGTCTAAGTCTTTGCCATGCTTGAAATTGGCCTGTTTTAGGAAGTATTTACAACATAGACACAAGTTTCAACAATTGCATTTAACAATAGTTTACTATTGAGTTAAAACTGAGTTAAAGTTAACAACTTTTAAAGAATTAATTAGTTTAAACTTATCTGAAGAGAAGAGCATTTGAAAGGTTTTCTATTTAAACTGTCTTTACTTTCTACACTCTGTTAGTAAATGCTTATTCTCATGTTACAAAGCCTGTGGGATTCCACATGAATTTGTCACTGTGTTCATCTGGAATCAAATTGGAAGATGCAGCTTCACCAGTAAGCTCTTTGGAGAAGGATTACATTTTTAAATGTATAGACAGTGCTCGAAGTTTAGGTTTGTGACTAGCATTCCAAGCCGTCCCAGGTCTTTACAATAACTCAAATAATAAATGGAATTTGCCTATATTTTTATATTTGCTAGTTTTAAAAGTAACAAATGTTTCGGGTTTGTTTATTTTCTTTAAAAAGGGGATGTGACATTGTTTTTTTTGTTTTGTTTTAAGCACTTGTGGTGAAAAGTGCTTGCCAACTTAGTCTTGTAAAATTCTTAGGTACTACTTATAAAAAAAAAATGTTTGGATTAATGTGTGGCTAATTAGCAGCAGAGATAAGTAAAGAAGACCTTGGGGTCTTCTGAGTTAGTCAGTATTTAATCCACTAGATTATATGGTGTTGACTTCAGTGGATAACTTTAAAAATGTAGGCCAAATTTTGTGTTAAAATTCAAATATTCCTAGTTATTGCTGTTTCCAAAACTAAGTATGTTGTCATTCCTTGCCCACTCAGGAAATGCTGAAATACAGTAAGAATTGTGAAGGTGCTGAAGATCTCCAGGAGGCATTAACTTCTATACTGGGTATTCTCAAAGCAGTTAATGATTCTATGCACCAGATAGCCATTACAGGCTATGATGTGAGTAACAATATTTTTATTTATTTTTTTCAAATACATATGTACAGTGTACTCCCTGTTACATACTAAGAATGAGAAGAACGTTGTACAAAAGATGCCTTTAAACTGCATTATGTAATTACATGATAATGGGAAGTGGATCTTTATACTCTTCTGAAGTTTTCATGCTGTGAATAATATTTTGCTCTGTCTACCCAAGTTTTCTTCCTTTGATCTACTTAACACCAAGTTAGAAACAGAAAAATCGTAGTGAACAGTGTGTTCTAGGCTACTGCCACATGGGAGTTGCTACTAGTTTTTTATATCTATAAGTAAAACTACACCTAAAATTTCTGGAAGAATGGAGCGATGCAAGGAGCTTTGGAGCAGACACTTGAAAAAACAAATGTGTATTGTGCTTTCTCCTTTTTCTATGTGTAGATCTCCATATCTTTGCTACTGGTACTCTTGACTGTAAGATCCTGCCTGAACAGTGTAGGAGAGAGAGAATATTAAACACTGACTATATTTTCATTACCTTTCCAAGCTCAACATAAACACTGATGTGAGAGATTACTTGGAATGACAGAACTTGTAAAAACCTGTTCAGAGTATGTGTTTTAGTCAGATGTTACTTCTTTGTAGTTATAAATATCACTTTTTGTTCTAGGGAAACCTGAATGAGCTGGGCAAGCTTTTAATGCAGGGATCCTTCAATGTCTGGACTGATCATAAAAAGGGTCACTCAAAGGTGAAAGATTTGGCACGCTTCAAGCCAATGCAGCGACACCTGTTCCTCCATGAGAAAGCAGTGCTCTTCTGTAAAAAGCGAGAAGAAAATGGAGAGGGATATGAGAAGGCACCTTCTTATAGCTACAAACACTCCTTAAATGTAAGGCACTGAGCAGTCCAATAAGGTAGTGGTATTGAGGGCCTAGGTTGCAGTAATACAAGTTTTGTGTTGTGCTTCTTTTTTTTCTGTCAGTGAAGATGCATTATAGTTTTGCAGTGTAAACTTCGCCCTTTCAGGCAAACGTAATGGATATTACAAGTCTGTGTCACTTTGTGTTGCTGGTGGAGGTGGGGGAATTCTCCTTTGACACAATCTAGACCATACTAGTATAACCGAATGGCAATTGCATTAATCACACAGAAAATATAATAATGGGTAGTATAAAATAGATGCTGGATTTGTCAGTATGCATTTTGAGAGAGCTTGTGAATCAGTCTGAATTTAATGAACATAAGCCTTTCTTCCCTCTGAGGTAGCCAAGCTGACACGAAGCACTGAATGTCCAACGTGCAGATGGTGTTATTAGTTATTATTTTCCTTGAGGGAGAAACCAAATATGGTTTTGCTTTTCAGAAATAGATTATCAAAGAATACTATTAGCCTTCTGCTTCCACTGGTATCTTAGTTGCAATTCAGTAGGTCAGCTTCTGTTCTCTTTGCTTCTAGATGGCAGCAGTTGGAATAACAGAAAATGTCAAAGGCGATGCAAAAAAATTTGAAATCTGGTATAATGCAAGGGAAGAAGTTTACATCATACAGGTAATAATAACGTGCCACTACCTTTAAAAAATTTTAAAAAAAGCGTGGGGGGTCTAACCCCACAGGATCTGTTTTGTTTTTCTTTCCTTTATTATATCACTGATAGAAAGTGATGAGAGAATGTAAAAACAAAACAAAAAAAGCCTACACTGAATAGGTTAAATCATAAGGCAATTTCATAAATGATACTTTTCAAATACAGTGTCTTATTAAAAATAATAATTAAATCCATGTTTCCCAATATTCATGGGGGATATTGCATACACTATTGCAATTGGTTTCACTGGAGTTAGTGGATTTGGGGGAGAATCATAGATCGCAGAATGGTTTGGGTTGGAAGGGACCTTAAAGATCACCTAATTCCAACCCCCTGCCATGGGCAGGGACACCTCCCACCAGACCAGGTTGCTCAAAGCCCCATCCAGCCTGGCCTTAAACACTTCCAGGGATGGGGCATCCATGACTTCTCTGGGCAACCTGTGCCAGTGCCTCACTACCCTCTTGGTGAACAATTTCTTCCTAATATGTAATCTAAATCTCCCCTCTTTTAGTTTAAAACCATTACTCCTTGTCCTGTCGCTACACTCCCTGACAAAGAGTCCCTCCCCAGCTTTCTTGTAGGCCCACGTTAGGTACTAGAAGGCAGCTATAAGGTCTCCCTGGAGCCTTCTGTTCTCCAGGCTGAGCAACCCCAACTGCCTTAAACTGTCCACACAGGAGAAGTGCTCAAGCCCTTTGATCATCCCTGTGGCCTTCCTGTGGAATTGTTCTAATACACCCGTGTCCTTCTTGTGCTGGGGGCCCCAGAGCTGAATGCAGCACTCCAGGTGGGGTCTCATGAGAGCAGAGTAGAGGGGGAGAATCACCTCCCTCAGCCTGCTGGCCACACTTCTTTGGATCCAGTCCAGGATGTGGTTAGTTTTCAGGGCTGCAAGTGCATATTGCCAGCTCGTGTCAGCACCCCGAGGTCCTTCTCCTCAGGGCTGCTCTCAATCCATTGCCCGCCCAGCCTGTATGTGTGTTTAGGATTGGCCCATCCCAGATGCAGGACCTTGCACTTGGCCTTGTTGAACTTCATGAGGTTTTCACAGGCCCACCTCTCACTCCTGTCCAGGTCCCTCTGGATGGCATCCCTTCCCTCCAGCGTGCTGACCACACCACACAGCTTGGTGTCTTTGGCAAATTTGCTGGAGGTGCGGTCAATCCCACTGTCCATGTTGCTGACAAAGATGTTGAACTCCAATCCCAGTACTGACCCCTGATGAACACCACTTGTTACCGATCTCCACTTGGACATTGAGCCAATTCTTTGTGACCATCCAACCAATTCCTTACCCACCAAGTGGCCCATCCATTAAATCCATGTCTTTACAATTTAGAGACGAGGATATCATGGCGTACAGTGTCAAATGCTTTGCACAAGTCCAGGTAGATGACATCAGTTGCTCTTCCCCTACCCATCAATACTGTAACCCCGTTGTAGAAGGCCACCAGATTTGTCAGTCACAGTCTGCCCTTAGTGAAGCCATGTTGGTTGTCACCAATCACCTCCCTATTTTCCATGTGCAAGGGAGCTAGGGTAAGACTGTAGCATTTGCACAGTCTTCTCCCTCAGTGTGTTCAAATTCTTACAATAGTTTCTGTTCACTGAGGGACTAGCTGTCTTAGAGGGTCTAGCTGTCCCTCTTGAAGGATTCCTCTAAGACCGTGCTTTGGCTTGAAGCTCTTTGTGTTAAGAAGTATTCTCTGCTTGATGTCTGATTGTATTTATTTTTGGGTAGGCACCAACTCCTGAAGTTAAAGCTACTTGGGTAAATGAAATAAGAAAAGTGCTGACGAGTCAACTGCAGGCATGCAGAGGTAAAATATTTTGGATATATACACACACATGTATTTTTCATCTGTTTTCTCTTTGAACTTCAAAACCTACTCTGTTCGCTGTGTAGGACTGTAAAAATGAAAAGGTTAGAACACAAATCAGTTTAATGGTTCTTTTTCTTTTCTCCATTACAGAAGCTAGTCAGCACAGGACACTTGAACACACACAGAGTTTACCTCTACCAGCATCATCTTGTACAAGGTAAGTTTGTTGTCAAATCAGTCTACTTGTTTTGCAAATATACTAACACATTCACTTTATAGTTCTTTATTACTCCTGTCCCTTAATACTGACCCTTACATCTTAGAATTTTTTAGGTCTCTTTCTAATATAAAGCTATAAAGCTTGGGGTTTATACATCTCCAGAACTCATAGTTCTGGACAGCAACAGTGGCACAGGATTTATAGATATGTAATTTTCTATGCCAGCCAAAATTCTGATGGTATTATAGTTCTTTGTTGAACAGCTAATTATATACTTTACACCCCAGGTAAGAGAGTTATGTAGCTATGTGAAGCAGCCTTTTTCTTCATTCTTTGTTCTTTTCTCTCATCATCTTCATGCTATTTTTCTTTTTGTCCTTTGCAGGGGCATTCTTTTCTGTTTCTTTCTTTTTCTTTTTTATTTTTTTTCTCTCCTTTCACTTTCTTACTAAGTGATGTGTTCATTCCCCCAGTGTCCCAAGTTTGGAGTCAAGCTTCTTAAATTTTTCTGTGTTTTGTCCTTCACTATACCAAACTATATAAGTACAGTCTTTTGTTCTCTCCTACCATTCTGCCCTTATCTGACCTCTGCTACTCACTTTTTTTTCTCATGCCGTTATGTGCATGTGTGTACGTATGGATTTTACCCATAAGCCCATATACTCATATGTTCAGTCATTCCCATGCGGTGTATGCTCAAATATGCATCAGTAGTGTTCTGCCCTCATGCTTCGTGCAAATACTTATCACTTACAGAGCATCTCCCAGATACGTAGTATTCATGGGATCTCTCTCCCTTTCATTCCCAATCTGAGGTGTAATGGGAATCCAGCTGCAAGATTCAGCATTTTGTCTTTGTTCATTCCTTGTCTGTTTCCTGAATTAAGAGCTTCTAAAAGGCAGAGGATTTTTTTTCCTTTTCTGTTTTTTTCCCCCTCTCCTTAGCATATTCAGGAGGAAACTGTCATCACAGAATATGTCTGTAGTTAAGAGTGAGTGGAAGTTGTACTGAGCAGCGGCCTTTTCCATAGCTTCCATTGCCGTAGTATGTGTTTGCAGTCAAAAGGGGAGCTTTTCTCCTTTATATATGCTCATGGTCTTTCTACGCACAGTCACCAGTGTGCATAGCTTCAATTCTAGAAGCTATGAACTGAGAAGCAGCTAAGAAATGGTTCTCAGCCTTTATATCTGCATGTAAAAGGCAACCTGTGACACAAGGTCATCACCCTTGTTCAGATCCATTTGCAGGAGATGGACTGATTGTCTTCATTTTCTTCCAATCAGCAGTCCTTCAAGGAACAACATCAGAAACGCAAAAAAAATGGATGAGAGAAAAGCTGACCTCACAAGTCTAGAAGGTTATGTCACCACAGTAGCACCAAAGTACCCCGAGAAAGGCAAAGGTGAGTTTACACGTATGTATTGTGATCTTTAGCTGTGAAGAGCATGCTCGCGCTGCAGGTGCGCAGGCAGATCCACCAGCACAGTAGCCATGGTAATACAGGCAAATGCAACGCTATACCTGAAGGAGCAGGACTTTGCTGCTGGTAGCCCTAAGGTAGCCCACCCACAAAGTGCTGCACAAGCAGCGTGAACATGCCAGTCTGCCCTTACCTGGGGGGGTTTTGCATTCCTCTGTGTGCTGTGGACAGGCCCAAAGCCTCCCTAGTGAAGGAGAGACAAAAGGAGGTGGGAGGATCTATGGGTTATATAGACTGTAGTAGATCTCTTAGAGTTGCCTGGCTCCTTAGTTGTCTTCTGGATAAATTCCTTGGCATTACCTGTTCTGAAGAGTATTCTCTTGAATTTTGCTTTACATAACTGAGATTATTTACTGAACTAGTGGTACTACAAACCCCTGTACAAGTAAGAACAACTTGCCCCTTGGGTTTACTTTTGTTGTACTTGGACTTTCAGTTTTGCCTTTCTCATCCTGAAGTGCTAGTTCCCTGGCAGGGCTGTGAATGATTTTTGCCTTGACCTTTTCTTGGCCTTCTCCCCTTTCTTTCTGTGTGTCTCTTTTCCTTTGTAGATGACACTAGCTCTACCTCAGAATGCTCTGTACTGTCAAAAAAGCGCTTTACGCTGCAGGGCTTTACTAACCTCAAAAGTCAGAAAGGTAATTAAAAATAATAATAATAGAAAAGAAAAAGCTAGATTGTTTTCTATTTAAGGTTGTAACCGGAACATCACTTTGTGTGTAGTGTAACAGGTTCATGTATACTTTTTCAATGTATGTATTAGCTTGTTCAGGCTAGGTTTCTGCATCACAGACCATGACAGGGAGATTTTTTTTGAGAGACACTGGCTCCACTGTGGGAGAGGGAGATGCAGCCTGGAAAAATGGGGAGCTGTTGGAGATGTGAGGCAAGGAGTGCAGTTTCCAATGCTTCTGGTCTCACTACTGGAGCCTAAGAAGGAGTTTATAGTGTCCTCTTCCTGTAGAAAACCTAGAGTCAGTTACCTTCAGATCAAATGCCTGGCCTGCTTCTAGCTTCAGTGGATCTGCCCCAAATGTACCTGTACTTGGCAAGAAGGAATCAAGGTTTTGCTAGAGTATTTGTTAGCTTCCCTTCTGAACAGAACTCCTAAAGCACGACTACAGCAGAATGTGTTTTGCTAGATACAAAAGTAAAGAAGAACTTCTTTATGGTTCCAGAAATGGTCTGTCTTTTTTTTTTTTTTTTCCTAAAACATAGGGCTCTGAGATATTTCTTGCTTCCTCCTGCCAAGTAATTGCACTGGTACATTCACTTCTTTCTTTGAACAGTCTGAATTGCACTAAGATGATGACACTTGTTCAAGAGCATGCCTTTTTTTTTTTTTTTCAAGCATCTTTTTAGAATGCCTTTTCAAAACTTGATTACCTTTGAGTTCTTTCTGGAGAGACTCTAGGGTTGTGTATCTGGTACCAATGAGGTGAGCACTAATATCCCATGCTTGCCTTGACAGAAACTCCATCTCCTACTGCTAAAAGCCAGACATTGCCAATGATCCTTCTTACAGGACCAGGTATTGCTGTAGCACTAGATTTATTTTAAAATGATTGTTTATTTGATAATGTTTGTCTAAAATTGAAATTAACTATATTCATTTGATGTCTAGTTCGCTTTGAAAAGCTTACGTATACTTTCATCTATAACCAGAAAATAAATTTGTCAAGTCATCTTAAACTGTACATGACTAATTACCTTCTCCTGCTGTAATTAACCAATGACAGCTAAAACTAGAGCGATCACAAAAATCCATTTGTTTTCCAGTATAAACTCAAAGGTATTTAGCATGCAATCCACCAGTTCTCTTTTTTCCAGTTCTTCAATATCTCTCTTCTGTGTTTTTTGCCTATTCATCCTCCTGCAGCTTCTCCTACCAGTCCTGACAAAAAACCTAAACGGCATGAAGTAGTGAGTGATCCAACTCCTTTTGGTTTAAGAGGTAGAGTGTTACCACATCTTGTACTCCACAAATACCCACCCATCCCTGGTGTTCCATCAGAGCACTGGGGATTACCTGTATGATGATGACGTGTGCAGCAGTATTGGTATCTGCTGTGTTTTTCCAAAGGGGTCCAGCAGCTTCTGTATACGTTGGTTTTGATAGCACAACTTGTCAAAGTTTTACCTTGGCCTCAAACAAAGTAGCACATGGCTAACTTTGGTTTTTAGGACGAAGTGGTGGGAAAGTGATCTTCTGCTGAAGAAACAACCAGAAGCTGGGTGTTAATGGAACTACAATGGCATCCAGTTGCTATGAGATGCATGGTTTTCCAGTTAGCATCCTTTTCCCACTGTGCTCCTTGTAGAGAGGTTTTAACTTCTAAAAAAAAAAAAAAAAAAAAGGAGAGAAAAAAAGAGCAGGGGGAAGGAGAGTCATGTACTCTAATTAGAGTGGGGATCATCACTGTCCTGTGGAATGTACATTGCCTTACTCCATTTTAGGTTTGCATTTATTAGTCAGTCTTGTTGAATCTTTTTTTGGTTGACAGTAGGCAATTTTCACTACCCTGTTAACCTACAATGCTTTAACCGACCCCCTAGTAGCAGTTTGCCTCCTGTCCTCCCAACCCACAGCTAAGCAATGAATAAAACATTTCTGTTAAATGACCCATTTCTGACTAGCAAGGCTGTTGGCAAAGGCTTAAGTACAAATCCCTGAGATTCATTAACTAGAGTACAAGGAAAACAGTCCTTCTCTTCCTGGCTCTCTTTTCATGTGACCATCTATCTCTTTTAGAAAATATAATTCTAAAGATTAAGCTATTTCAAGCCCTCCCACTGTCCCCTTCTCCAGGTTTCCACAGCCTTTGTGTTTGTCTCACCTGTGGAAATGATGCTGGTTCTGCTGCTATGCTGGGGAAACTTTGTGCAGTGCCACTGACCCTGTCTGAGCAGCAGGCAATATAATCCTAGGCCAGACTTGTGCAGAAACTCCACAAGTGTGGATATGGGAATTAGTGTTAATTTTCTGCACGTGAGATCCACGAATACCACAGAAACTCCTGAATCATTGCTAATTTACATTAAAACTTTTGAGTCCTCTGGACACACTTCTGAATTGCTGTCCTGTCCAGCAGCCTCTCACTTTAAGAAACAACGAAAACCAAGTAAACGAATTTAAAACATCTGATAACTCCCTCTTTCTGTCTTGCACCTTCTGATCTCTTTTTTGACAGACACTTTCTCTTCTCCTTCACGAACTCAGAGGGATAAATGTGTGGTGAGCTCAGCCATTTCAGGATGAAGCTGCACCAGATGATGGTCACAGCTTCTCAGTGCACAACACACTGCCCCCACTTGTTTCCTTTCATGATCGCATCCATCCTACTTAAACCTCAGTGAGCTCAAGGAAAACAAAGTAGTGACAGAATCATATCTTGCAGATTGATCCTGTCTTTGTAAAGAAACCTGCGGGCCTGTTTCTGAAGAGAAGCAATTTCTGAATTCTGAGTTTTCCTGGCACCGTCGAATCTAAGCTTGCTCATTTCTGCGTAGTCTTTCCTTAGGTCTCTGCCATTTCTTTGCATGCTCTGCCTTTATAGGGAGCTCTGATGTAGTCATGCAGAATACACGTGCACATTGAATCAGCATGCGTAAACTCAGAGCCTTCAGTTAGTTATGTGACCATAGTGACCCCTTTTTTTCTCCACAGATGAGATGGGCTTGTTAGAGTGCCAGCTTGTATGAGGAATAGGCGTACTGTTGCTATGGCAGGATCAGGCAGGTCTGCTCCTACCTCCGTTAGCACAATATATGAAAAGAAAGGCAAGGGAGCTGCTACCCAAAATGTTCCAGATGAGCAGACCAGCGAATGTGATGCTATGGGAAGAGCAATTACAACGATGTCACTTTCTTTTTCTTTTGTGCAACTTTTTGGTTCTGTTTCTAATGAGAGCTTGGAACAATTAGAAGAAACCGAGTTTTCTTCTGATGCATTGTCCTTAACTTGGAAATAACCCAAAGGGTTTTAGCTGTGTCCCATGGGCCTACTAGATGTGTGCTTCCAGTGAAATTTGCATGGAATACAGCAGGAATTTATTACTCGGTTTCTTCACAGATTTCATTCTTAACCCTGGACAGGGCCAAGTGGGTCAGTACTTCTAACCTCGTGCAGGTCATCCAGCAGTGCAGGCGAGGTAAAAGACCCGCTTGGTTTGGTGTGCTCTGAGTGTGATTTCTTAGATTGCTTTGGTTTTACTCTGACGATGCTCCTGGTTGTGGTTTTTTTTCTTAATGCACTGGCGTGACCAGCCAGGCAACAAATGTAACCTACCTCAGCAGCACTGAAGAGCCAAAATGCTGATGCTTACTCAGTTTAACTGATAATTATCTAGAAGTTGGGATGTTTGTTTTTCCTTTCAGTCTTTTTCATTGAGTTTTTTATTGTTACAATTTGGCTTGAACCAAAATGTTACTTGGAACTGTTTATTTGTCCTTGTTATTTTGACTTTTTCATTGTAAGCTCAGCACGTGCACTAGCAGTTGCTGGCCTCAGTGAAAAGCATCCTGCTAGTAAAGCTTACCGTAGTTTTATTTGGAAAAGGATTTTGTGCTCTCTGGATATGATCCAGCCTCATAAATAAATGAAATGCTTCACGCAGAGAGAGAAAAACGAACACTTGGCAATAAGTGACAGGCAGGAGGTTGTTCTTGCAGTATTTGGTGCAATGACTTAACACGAAGATAATTCGGTGTGATTAAGTATCCTTGTGTCAGCCTGGATACTCTTAAACAGTAAGCTGCATCATCAGATGAAGTATGAGGTGCCTGTAGCTCCTGTTGAATTTTTAGACAGCTGTTAAGTGCTCAGTATTTTGAATGAGACGATGTCCATCCATCCCTTGTTCCAACAAGCTGGTTGCTTTGGGCGACAACCATGTGTGTCTATCCTCTTCCCATAAAGTGCACATGCCCATCCTCTACCCCCTCCCAAAAGAAAGAGTATCTACCCATTGTTCAACTTTGTGTAAGGCAGAAATAGGTTCTTTTTAAGTTGGGAATTTGCTTTCTTTTCATCTATATAAATCCAAATGGCCAAATTCACTGCTGTGCGTTGCCACAAATCCGCTTTGATGGAAATGGGCCACTTTTTGCTAGCTTTGAATTTCACTTTGTGGCTGTAATAACTTCCCTGTCTAAAGTTTTCCTCCTTTTGTGCTGATCACTTAAGTGGCTTTCAGGGGGAAGAACATTCCTCCCAGTCAGTGGCACGCTGTTGCAAAGTTAACTGTTGGCTGTTTGTTCACAAAGGTTGGGCTAAAACGTCTCATTCTCTTGATGCATCTGAAGAAAATGATGGTTGGTCTAGTGCTGAAGATCCACTGAATTCATCAGATGCAGAGGAAGAAGGAGGAGGAGGAGGGGGAAACGAAATGAAGCTGGTAACCAGAAATGCTTTCCTGTTGGGCTAAGCAAATGCTACTGTTGAGTGACAGTATGTAGGAATGCTTTTGAAGCTTGCTGGAGACAGAAAGTATCTGCCTTGAAATCCTCAGCTGGGCAAAACTCCTAGGGCAATGAAAAATATACTGTTTTCTTAAATCAGACTTGTTTGTACCTGGGGAAGGTGTACCTGCAGACCAGCAAGACTGCGAATGCTTATGCTGTAGTACAGAAGTCAAGCCATGACGTGCTCAGCTACTGTGTCACATACATCGTGTCACTAGTTCCCCAGTTTTTTGTGTGTTTTGTTTTTTTGTTTTCCCTTGGGATTTTTTTTTTTTTTTTGGTAGAGATTTGAATTGTAGTAATGGAAACATTTCACAGAATGCTTTTCAGGGTGTGAGAATTCATACACTGAATTTGCATGGAATTAAACAGCAAAGTTATACTGCCTCTCAGTATGCATATTTACACTGTCTTCAACATGTATGTGCATGAGAAAGAAGGGAAAAGTGCTTTAATTTTCATAACAAAAGCTGCAACACACTTTAAAGTACTTGAGAAGTAATTTGTGTTTTTCCCTGTGTGCATTTAGACTCCTGGTAAATACACAGTTGTGACTGATTATGAAAGAGGAGTTTCTGAAGAATTTACAGTGAAAAGTGGAGATCTAGTTCAACTGATTCGTGAAGGGGAGGATGGACTTTGGTACGCAGATCTGTGTTTGGAAACTTTTATACGTGGAACTGTGTTTAGAAGGCAAATGTTTAGGGCAAGACGTTCAAAAGCGGTAAATGAAGCAATCTGACTATTTTTTCTTTTTATAGGTATGTAAAGAACCTGAGCACTGGTAGAGAAGGTTGGATCCCAGCAAGCAATCTGCTGATGCTCATAGGCAATTCAAAATCAGCTCAATCTTTAAGCAGCTCTGGTAGGCTCTTTATTATAAATGTGATGATTGTCTAACTGAAGATTCCTGTTATGAAAGAAGAAAATACCACATGGTTGTTTTTCACAAGTTTGTGTTTTTCTTTTCCTTTCCTTTCCCTTTCCCAGAATCAGGCACTGCCACCAGCACTTTGAGCACATCATCAAGTTGCAGTGATAGCTGCAATGCCAGCAGCACCAGCTTCTCGGACATTAAGGGTTAAGATCAAATTTTCACCCCACCTCCATGGAAGGTAAACTGGAGTTTGCCATCTTGTGTGGAGTTCTGGATGTTGGACTCAAATGAAGGACCACCTGTTCTGTGTTGCTGGCTTTGAGTATTTTGTCTGGTGATTTTCAGAGATTCTCACAGAAGATCACAATGAAAAGTGCATGGAATGTGAAGCTGTAAATAAAAACTAAGTGATTTGAAATAGGGTATTGTAGAGGCTTCTGCTCTGAATTTTGGAGCCGCAGAGGTGCTAGCATAAAACACATTTTTCCCATTGATATACAATCAGGTTTCTGCAGAACTGTACTTTTCATAACATAGAGAATCTGAAAGTGAGCAAACAAAATGTGTTCAGTGATAAATCTTTATTGTAAACTAATAACATAGTAGTCACTGTACAGCATAGGTATGCCAAAAATAAATCAGATTTTAAAATTTCTCTCCCCCAAAATACCCTTTCTCCATGGATGTACCTCATTCAGTGCAGTGAAGGGGACTTTTACAGGAATGAGGAAGTAAGTTTGGTCCAGCCATTTCTCTTCTCTTGGGTCTTTAGGATACTCTTCTGTGCCCTAGAGATTGGGATGCAGAGATGACTAATTCACTGACCACATCATCATCAAGAGAAAATACTATTTTATCCTTTCCAACCTTTTGATAACACATGCAATGAAATAGCTTTTCTCTGAGACATTTTGGCCTCACAACCAAACTCTTTACCAATTTCACTGTGCTTACGTAGCCTTGGCAATTTAGTACTATCTTACTCCTTATGCTGGTGTACAATGACACACAAACATTCTTATTCACTAGATGATTTCTTATTAAACTATAATTGCACAGTTACCTTCAGTTCTAATTAGCATGCAGTTATAGGCAAAGGAAACTATTGTGGCTTCCCTACAGATCTAGAGCCTTTCTCCAGAAAAGCCTAAGAGGTCAAGAAGCCACACATTTTTAATCAATGGAGTATGTTGTAAATTTATTCAAAGAGACAAAAATGACATAATTTTTTGGTAAGGGGGAGCACAGGGAGGAAAAAAAAATCTTTATTAGAGTCAGATTTGTCCTGTGGTCAAATATTTTATTTTTTTAAAGGAAGGATAATGCTAAACTTGCTATTTTTCAAGGCACGATGTAAGCCACTGTTAAAAATTTTTACCTTGTGAGATGTTCTTTGCACTTCGTCCTTATAAACAGTACAAAATTGTATGCATGTATGGAATAATGTATTGATTCCTTTACATATTTATAATGTTTTTACTTGTATAAAAATAGGCTTTTACCCAATTTGTATGTAATATTAGTTAAAAATACCATGGACATTAAGAGCATAATTTTTCAGAAGCACTAAGCAAAGCAAATTATGTCAATGGGAATTGCTGTTAATTATCCAACCCTCTGATGGCTGAGCCCTGAAGTCTATCTTTATGACAGAAATTTAGACTTCAGAGGCTGTAGCTTGGGAAACTTAAAGGAGAAATACTCGAAAGAATGATCTTGGTCCTCAGTTCCAAAAGCAACCTTTCCCCAGACAAAATCAAAAAGGTAGCTGACTGTGGTCAGTGCAAATTGAAACGTGTATATATATATATACACACCCACGCATTTATGCAGATATATATGTGCATGTGTGTGTGTATATATATATGTGTGTGTAGATATGTATATGTGTAGATATAATGTATCAATGTAAAGGATGTATTTATAGTCTTCATGCTGCTGAATGTGTCACTTTACAATTCATAAATACTTAGGTTTCTTGCAATACTGCAATATAAAGGTGGGTCAGGGTTTTACTTCAGGCATCTCTTCCAACACAGAAATCCTCTGATCTTTTTTTTTTTAATTATCCCACATAATGCTGTGCAGACCAGGAATATTTAGTCTGGTATTTAACAATGAAATGGCGGCATGAGATTCAGCTTATCTTCATCTGTATAAGTTATTTTGTACATTCTGTAACATAATTTACTTATATATTGCTGTCATCGCTAGAATAAGACTGTCCTTTCATTTCCCACTGCAGCCTCATTTGTGTTATTTCAATGGTTTCCTCCACATCATTGCACTTTAATACAACCCATTTCACCGTTTCCTTTTTTTTTTTTTTTACTGCTGTTGTGATTTAGAGGTTCAAAGTCAGAGGTCTCTATTGTAATTATGAAAATTTGAATAAATTTCAGCACTTCTTGCTGAATGCCTTTATATAGACATGCTCTGTGTTTTATTTTTGTCTCATGGTCTTAAAAGCTGCTTATGGGTATCATATAAAAACAGACTGGATTTTGAACAGAAAAGCAGGTTTGTCTAGCTGTAACAAGCCTCAAACATGAGGTGCTTGGCAGGTCTGGCTCCAAATCTTTTGCCTGCTCATTCTGGACCATCTCAGAAACACTATTTTATCCTGGTGGTCCTGCCACACTTATTTGGAACTGGGGAATTAAAGGATGTCAGGAGGTTGAGGATTAAAAAATGACAGCTGTTACCAGATTGATTTTCCCCCCACACCCTTCTCCCATTTTTGAAAGGAGTCATATCATGGCTGGATTCTCCCTAAACTAGCTGCGTATCCTGTTGTTCCTTTCCTCCTGCACACACCCTCCTCTTGATCGTGTGGATTTAGTGGAACATATTGGAGGTCTGTGTCTGGCCATGGCCCCAGCTGGGCGAGAAACAAGAAACCAAATTCACCCTTGCAGCATACGAAGAGGATTGTTTGTACATTCATGGATGATTAATGGCTTTAAGGACCATTATGCCATGGTAAGAGGTGAATCTCACACTGAACTGGAGTGATTTGGGATGAGTTGGTGGCCGTGTCCAATTACACTATCCAGCTAAGCTATCACTGGGATCTGATTGCTTTCATTTACTTTTGTCAATGTAACAGCCATGTCTGTAGCCAAGCAGGAAGTCCAGCATTCCTGAACACAATCACATTACAGTTGTTACTGTGACCAGATTTACCTTTGTGGAAAGTAGAGTTTTCTGTATAAAAGCCTAGGAAGTAGAGATTTCTTTTTAATTCTAATGATGATTATTTCCTATTGCAAACACTATAGACTCATCCTGGATTTCTTATATCCTAAATAACCAGCTCAAAGTTGGAGCACAGTCTTTCCTAGATGGAGAGCCAGCTGTCTAGTTGGAAATCAAAACCCTTTTTCTGTTCTGCACAGATGTCAGTGAGCAAAATGGAGGACTTTGTCATCTTTAGAGAACTGATTGAAATTAATTATGGTCCAAATTTCCACTCTACTTCTGTATCATCTGGTGACTATTATGAACTGCAGTGTACAGTTCTGAGCATCCACACAAGTCACCAGAATTAGCAGTCCCAGTTGGTTAGAGTGGGTGAATGCCAGATCAACCTGGTACGAGGGAGCTACCTCAAACCAAACCCTTAATTTAGGATGCAGTTATAGAACTGTCCCTTAAGAGTTAAACTGTGTCTAGATACAGCGTGATCAAAATAAGATGCTTAGATGGTGAAATAGCTTATCTGAGCTTTTGTTTGAAAGGAGGTAAATAGGTAATGTAGGTAATGTTTAAGCAACGATGGCCACAATTAGCAATAGCTGCTGTTTATCTTCAGTAACAGCTATTAAAATAACGGTGAGATCTTTTGGGAGACTTCAGAGCCCCCCTTACCTGGCTCGTGCTCAGGGGTCTTTGTCTTCTACACTTCTGCCCACCCTTTCCCAGGCAGTTTTTGGCTGGATCAGCTCCCAGAACTGACGAACCTTTCCTTTCCATGAGCAGAGGTGCCTCTGCTCACTCCTGTGGCTGTGCCAGGTCCCCATGAGGGACAGCCCCAAATGACAGCGGGGCAGGGGTTGGGGGGTGCATGAGGCAAAGATGTCCTGGGGGTGGGGGGAGGCTCTGCTGGAGCATAAGGTGGCACAGTTGTTTTAGCACCCCTTCCCCTCCTCGGCTGCCCACGCTCTGTTGCACAGGGTTAGCTCTAAATACCTTGTCATGTATAAATAAGCACGCTCCCCAGTACTGATGGGCTCCAAAGAGCATTCACAGTGAAGCCTCCTCACCCAAAGCTTGTCTTTTCTTAGTAAATTTGAGGGTAGTGTTATGCATAGACAAGTCCGTGACTAAAAAAGGAGCGTGATGTACGTAAAACGCAGGCTGTGAGACAAACTGGCAGCATTTCCTCATCCAATCTAGATGAGGTTGGATGAAGATGAGGCCCCTCAGCTTTTCAGCACAAGAGGCCAAGTCATGGTCCGGGCAAAGGAAACCCATGAGGAGCTCTCCCAACTGCTCTGTACATGGCTCTGAGCCCTGTGGCGACAGGCCAAAATGCCCCGTGACGTTAAGTCCCTGTGGAGGCCTATATGACGCTACTAGACCTATATGCAAGAAGAAATGATGTGCTAAAGTATGCTTGTAGGTGTAGTTGCATCTCTCCTGGGGACCATTGCGACCGCGCTGCTGCCTGTACCAGCTGCAGCCTAAAGATGGTGGTAGAAAATCAAGGATCGAGGCTTGCATTTCTGTTCTGAGAGATTTTGACTAAGGTCAGCCCCTTCGGTGCTGAAATATTCTCCTTGAAAAACCAATTGAAATGAATCAATGAATCACCTTTCAGGTGTTTGGATTTATTTATTTCATATCAATTGCCAAGACAGCAAGGGGCCCAGCTGTGCTTAAAAGGCTACGTGTTTACTAGAGGTACTGGTATGGCTGTGATGGTCTTAGGAAATAGCCAAGAGAATATCTCTAGTAGAGTTAATCTCTATTATTGCCAGCTGAGACAGGCAGCACTGAACATAGATTTTGGGCACACCACCTCTAGTTTAAATGTATTCTGCACAGCCTTTTCTAAGTCTTTCATTTCCTTGTGGGGAAAAAAAATCCACACCAACATTAAAAAATAAAATTTTAAGCACCTGTATTCAGAGCTGATCACAAAAAAAAAAAAAAAAAAATCTCAAAAATATTACCTCCCCATTTTTTACTCCTTCTCTATGAGCATAGTTGCTGCACAGGGGCAAAAAACTCAGTCAAACAGGCAAGTAATTTTCTACTGGAAAGAAATATTTCTCTTTTGAGGTCTAAAAAGCAAATCATTTGCTTTAAAGCTTAGTCACGTAATATTTGTGTATTTACAGTTTAGTACAACAGAAACAGGCAATAATTAACTTGATAACAGGCTTGGATCGCTTGTAAGTAGTCTGATAAGTGTATGATGGCAAGTTACAACTGTTATTGGAGATTTAGACTGAATTTTCCATTTTTAACTTGTTCCTAAACCCTTTTTACCTAAACACCCTGGTCAGCTCACTTAAGTGATGTCTTATGGTATTTCAGAAATAGAAATCTCTTTTTTTCCTTTTTTTTAAAAAAAAATAAAAATTGTCACTGAGTGCTGACAGGAAAACTCATGTTTAAATAATCAGTGACCTGATGGATCAGATTGAGTTGCACAGTTCCCAGTAGCTTCCATATGTGTCTTATCTTCAACCCAAAATATCAACCTAAAAATAGCAAAATCGTATGAGTTTTTCTTTGAAAAATGTCAAAATAAAACAAGGCAAGAATAAAGAACAGTATGTTCTGAGACATCAATTCATGTCTTCCAGGCTACTGCTTCTGGTTTAGACATTTTTACACATTGTTAACATTTTTCTCTTTTTTTTATTGTTATTTTTATTTTATTTTTTATATGAACTTGGAAATGAAGCAACTTTGGACTTCCAAAGCATACACTAAAAAAAATGCCCTAAATCATATTTTCTGAACAGCTGTCCCCAAACAGATTCTAGCAGCAGTCATGGGGTGAGTTTGCTCTAATATACATTTACTTTTAATTGGATGGTGGATTATTTTCCTTGGAATTGCTCAGAAAATATAAGGCAAGGCTGAAGCCTCCACTGGGAAGGAGATTTATTGAGCAGAATACCAGGATAATTCTCATAAACTACAGCAAGACCACGCAAGAAAAAAACCCACAAAGTGAGATCTAGGGATCTTCTGGGGAAAACAAGCTAATGACCTGACATTTGTTCCTCCAGCTGGGGTCCCAGACCATAAGGAATGGGAGCTCTTCTTGAAGTCAAGAGCGCTTCTTCAACCAAAGCACTTTAAGCAGAGGTCTACGTGAAGCTAGATGGCAAAGAGCTGCCATGGAGTCCTGAAGTCCAGCTGGATCCCCAGTTGCTCTTGTCATGGGCACAGGCCTCCTTCCCACCCCTGATGACATCTAATCTCAAGAATTTTTCTTGGAAGAAGGACTGGCCCCATGGGAACCGACTGTTGTTCCCAGCACTCGGACTTCTCCCTGGGAAATAACAATGGGTTTTGTTGTATTCCCAAGCAGTAGAAACAAAGTCTTTCATGTGTGCAGGCTGGCAAGGGAGAAAGAGAGCAGGGAGGCATTGCCTCAGGCCTAGAGGATGTACAGAAGCCTGTGCACCATGAAGGAAGAGAAGCCAGCGAAGTGGTGTCATGGCTGTGGAGTGGAACCACCCGCACCCCCTAGCAGGGTGCTGGCAGATCCCACCCAGCCTAAGGAGATACCCCTGGGTGGCAACAGGGACCAAGCTGGGCTGGCCTAGGGCGCAGGAGGCACCTGGTGTTCAAACAGACAGGGGGTGCAGCTTTTCCCAAGAAGATGCGACAGAGGAAGATGTCTGCAAGCAGATCTGAAAAACTTGGCTTCACTAAGCTGAATATGTCCTAGCTGTTTTCAACTCACTGCCATAGGCAAGCGAGCAAGGAATGAGGACCATGTTGGCAGGTTATGAGGTACAGAGAGGCTTCCCAGAAAGCTTGGGCCTGCTAGAGCTCCTTTAGTACCCCACCCCTGCCCTGGGATGGGACCTGCCACCATCTCTGACCATGCTGGGAGCCCAGCTGCCATCCAGAGAAGTGCCCAAATGCCCCCTCTCAGGAAACCAGTTTCAGACCAGGATGTCCAGCCATGGCACGGAGCAGCAGGAACACGTGCGAAGGGTGGCTGGGAGCCCAGCTGTCCGATCGATGGCAGCTTCCTGGAAGTTCAGCCGAGCGCTGGCAGCAAAGCAGCAGAACAGCTGGGGCTTTTCAGGGCCACAAGGCTGAGGTGCAGAGCCAGTCCTCCTTCCTCCGCACCAACCGAGGGGAGGACTGCCTGAAAGATGCCCCAGCCCTCAGGGCTGCTTCACTTCTCATGGGCAAACACGCCCTTTACCTCCCTGCTATCTGAAGTCAACATTTACCTAAGCCTGTTGTCAGCTCTCTGCTGTGATGCCACTAATTGATTTCCGTTAAATCAGAGGATTGCTTATTCCCCAGATATAATGTGATTTGCAGACTAGCCCCTCGAAGCCCTGTCATTACTCATGAAACGCAATGTGGATCAGCTCTGCATCTCCTCGAGCTGGTACAGCTTGCAAGGCACAGGCTTCTTGCAGTAAAGCCACAGGAAACCAATGTAGGGTACTTCTGCTGGTTAATTAGTGTCTCCAAGTAATCTGAGCTAGAAGTTCAGGGTTTCCACTGGTGACTGGGAGGTGGGAAAAGGTGGATGTCAGCAGTTTGGTCATCCCCCAAATCCCTGACAGGTTGTACCTGGCCTGCCTGGTCGAGACAAATGCCCTGCTGCAGCTCTGCATGGATGGTGACACGGCCAGCACAGTGCCATACAGACACAGGGGTCTGGCATTTATTTTTTGCCTGAAAAAGGCCTGTTAGACGGAAAATAAAGGGGCAGGGTAGAAGCCTCTGCAATCAGCACAGCCTTTGCACAGCTCAGGAGAGCGTGCTTCGACAGCAAGCTCCCCGCTGGTGCGGAAAGGACACGGTGCAGGATTTGCAGGCGCCCTCATGCTCAGCTCTCTGCGCGGATCATTCCTGGTTTCCATGACTCGCCAGCCCCTCCTCTGCTCCAAGCGTTTGAAGCTGAGCTCTTTGGCCAAACAGTCCTTGCTGAAATGTCAATACGCCGCCGGGACGCTGACTTGTAGGGTTCATCATGGTTTCCAGGCAGCGCGTGGCTTTGCTTCTCTGCTTTCCGCTGCTGATTCCTCTTTCTCTGGATGCAGGTAAGTCTGCAATTACGTTTACTGGCAGCAGACCTCTCTGCTGATACACTGGCATAATCCTTACTGCGAGTTTTGAGTGCTGTTGCACACAGAAATGTTTGTCCTGCCTCTGTTTGTGCCTGTGAGCTGTTTGAAGACTCTTGTTTGCGTTCAGTGATGGCATCCGTGTGCTTGTTTTGCCAGCTGAGGAAAATCCCTTCCATGCTCATACACGCATCTATCACCTCACTGCACAGGCAGCAGGTCAACCATCAGCTGTCTGCCCATGAGGTGAAAACAGGAACCTAGATTTATTGTTATTTCTTGCTGAGCCATGGTATTTTTCAAAGCAGAGAATCGATAGCCTGTCATTCAGCTGACAAGAAATTAAAGAGGGGAAGACCGCTATGTTTTCAACGCAGTAGATGGAAGCGAGGTGGCAACTCTTCGATAGTTTCAGGATGTGCCTGAAAATCAGCAGCCAAATTAGTACAGCAGAACAAGAAGAAATTGCTTTGTGATTCTCAGGTAGCCATTGACTGTGTCTCTCAAACTGTGATGAACAAAGCTGGAAGAAATTTTTAGCAAAGTCTAAAATGTTCCAATGTAAATAAGTGGCGAATGCAGAAATGAAAGTGGGAGGGTGTCAGTATCCACGTGCATTGATACATATGTAATGTATCTGCAGCATAATTATAAATCTTTAAAGAAAGCCATATTAAATGCATACAGTCTGACTTAAAAATCACAGCAGAACAACCCAGTTGACATTCCTGCAATGGACAAATGTTTATGAAACACCCTGTGATGCATGCCACAAAATACTTTAATCCTTTAAATAACTTTGAAATATGGGGAAAATGACCAGTATTTCACATGTAATTCGGCAAATGTCCTGATTTGACACTGATGCCGAGAGGCAAAGAACTCACCAGACCAAACTAGGCCCTCTCAGGATTCATGTTTGTGTGTATGGCTGTGAGGGTGCCTATGAGTGTACACTCACATCCCCAGGGTTCATCAGTCTTGTCCTTCAGAGGCCACCCCAAGTCCTCCCAGCAGGCTGGAGGCAAATCTCCGTCTTTTGTGGGTCCTGTGGTGGTGGTGGAGAATGTCCTGGGGCACAGGCAGGGCATATGCACCATCCTGAATCCCCAAACCTACCCACAGTAAATGGGTTCGAGTTGCAAGTACTGATGTAAGTTGTTGATACTAAGCTCCAGAATTCTCTACTGACATGGGGGGGGGGGGGGGGGGGGGGGGGGGGAACAGAAAACAAACAAACAAAAAACATACGCAATGAATTATTTCAAGACTGGTGCTGTGTATTATGTGGAGCAAAAGTACTTTGCAGAATTCTTGTTCATTATCCTGAATTATGCTGGGTGGGCATAACTGTGTGGTGTGCTTGTATCCTGAAGCTGAGGAGCAGGTCAGCATGGGGACAATGCCATCAGGTGCGGGTGATGGAGGCCTGGCACAGGCTGCCCAGAGAGGCTGTGGGGTCTCCTCCTTGGAGGCCTTCAAAAGCCGCCTGGAGATGGGCCTGGGCAGCCTGCGCTGGGTGGCCCTGCTGGAGCAGGCCTTGGGCCTGGTGGCCTCCAGAGGACCCTGACAACCTCAACCAGTCTGTGGTGCTGTGAAAGAGCGAAAGGTTTTGAGATTAAAAACAGTGAGGAATGGAGCACTGGGGAGTTAGGGTTGACTGGCTGACCCATCACTGAGTGACTTAGTGTAGTGAGTACAGGAACACTGCGTGTTGCCATGTACATCAGTGCTAGATAAAGCTTGATAAATGCTTTTCAGCTGAAACGGCCCTGCACATTTTGAGACCTACAACACAATGTGTACTGATGCTTTAGGAGTTGCTGGCACCACACTGGTATAATATGCCCTCTTCTCTTAAGGTCTGGGCTCTGTAAAATCCATGTGCTGTCACTTTACACGGGAGGCACACCAGAGGAAGGAGGCTCGGAAAGCTGTGTGCATTTGCCCAGCTTCTCATAAACAGCTCGGGAAGCAGAAAACCTTTCCTCCGTGCCCTTTCCTTCTGGAGTGCACGAATGTACGACAAACACAACATGCCACTGTTTTTCAGTCTTTTTAAAGCGGGAAGAGGCAAATGGCGTTTTACAAAGGCACCGAAGAGCCAATAGCTTCTTCGAAGAGATAAAGCTGGGGTCACTAGAGCGAGAATGCATGGAAGAGAAGTGTTCATTCGAGGAAGCGAGAGAGATCTACCGTGATGATGAGAGGACAGTAAGTAACGCAGGGCTGGGCAGGCGCTCCTTGTCAGGTGGACCCCCACACACACCCCCTATTGCTTTGACGCTTTAAACCATTACAGAAGAAAAAAAAAAAAAAAAAAAAAAAAAAAAAGCACTTTGTGTCCTGCTCTTTGGCTCTTTCTCTTACATTTCCAGGGGGGCAAACAGCAGCAGGGTGAGCTGCCGGAGGGCATCCTGCATGGACCACACGTGGCAATACTAATTTGGGGGATGGTAGGATAGTGGCTTCTCTCTAAGCTGTCTCCCCGGCCTCCAGTAATTCCAGGCCTGACAATACTGTCAATTATTGCATTATACAATGTTTGTTTCAGTCCATCCCACCTCTCGATACAGAGGTCATTGATGGATACCCTCTCTGTGTGTACTACACAATGCCCTGTTCGCACATGAAAACAATATAGAATGTGGAAAATAATGTAGAATATTTTATGGATATACACTTTCATAAACTATAAAGGCAAATGGGGCATCACTGTGGCTATCTGCAAGACATCCTGTGCTACAAGAGCTGTATGACTTCTGAGCGAATTCATCTTTAATCAAATCTCGCATCTTTTTCTTCCAGAAAGAGTTCTGGCACATCTATTCCGGTAGGAGCACTCCGTGTTTTCCAACAGCCACAAAGATGCTCCCGCTGCTGCCGCTCGTGGCATGATCTGGACTGACACTGAATGTTTTTGCAGACCCCAACCAGTGTGACTCCAGTCCCTGTCAGAACGGCGGGAGCTGTGATGACCAGTTTCAGGATTACGTTTGCCGCTGTCCCATGGAGTACGAAGGCAAAAGCTGTGAAAAAGGTCAGCACTGACATAGCTTAACAAAATACAAACAGCATCCTTGATTCAAATGCAAGGCACTGAGATGAGTAGGAGCAATCATTATTGCTCGGCATCTTTCTAGCAGCAGCAACAGCCACTGTTCACACCGCCCGGGGTGTTGGATGATGGATCTAACCAGCCAGCAGCCAGGCACCGCAGAGAAGAAACACAATTATTACCCTTTGAGGATTTTGTAACAAAAATTGCCTTTTGTGAACCAGCTGAGAGAAAAGGAGGATTTTATTTTCCTACCCAAGTGTTGAAGTTGCTTTGACTTAGGAGCACGGTGCAGTGAATGAATGAGAACTATGCTGCATGTGCATCGTACAAAGCCCGAGGGGACGGATCCTGCATTAATAAAGTCTTTCCAGGATAAGTCTTTCCACTGATTTCAGCGGGCAGAACAAATTGACTGTCACGCTTACACTCAGAGCATGGTGAGCCCAGACGAGGACTAGCCACCTGTCAGTCTCACCAGGCAGCCTCACAGCTCCCACTGCAGCTCATTACCTGCCCATCACTCAAAACAAGCCACAAAAACTATGGCCTCATCTCCTCCCTGTACTGCTAAGCTGATCGCAACACCTTCTCTACCACCTCCTCACCTCCTAGGCTTTGTTTTTTTCATTGTTGCTGCACTGCAGCAGCTCTCTAGTCAGCATCTGTGAGCCCTATCTCCCTTCTACAACGACTTCGTGCAAGGACCACCCCGTTCTCAGCCTTGCACTGTTTCCTCCTGTGCCTCTGGGCCAGAGAGAGCTCATGGCAATACAGGAGTGATTTCTACAAACACCAACATATGTACAGCTGCCCAGGTGGCTGAAGTGAAAGAATCGGGCTGGGGAGAGGTTGTTTCATTTTGCTTTGCAAAAGATAAGTTTTCTTATGACGTGGTCTATTCAGTGGCCATCCCAGAGCATCTTTGTGCCAAATGGGAACTATATACTTTCAGTTTTTCAGCCATGTGTTATGATGGTACAATCACAATACTTTCATCCTTTTTCAAGTGTAGTGTGCTACTGCTGAAGCTCAGATGCTGCATGAATGCAGATTGATTTTAGGTGTATGCTTTTTAAGCATGGACTTTTCCTGGAATCCAGTCCTACAGAGCTTTTGCCAAGCAGTAGTAGCTTTTGACGAAATCACTGTACATAAATCACTGAAATCTGCTTGGCTGCCTTGCTTTCTTGTCGACATTTCAAGTCGTAATTCACTCTTGTTAAGTACCAAAACCCACATTCAGAAACCTTAATGCTCTTTCCCCGACTTTAGCCGTGGCTGAGAAGCTGAAGTGCATTTACGACAACGGCGGCTGTGAGCAGTACTGTGCTGATGAGCAGTCCAAAAAACGAGTGTGCTTCTGCGCAGATGATTACACTTTAGCGAGTGATGGTGTGTCCTGCATTCCCCAAGGTAAGACACTACGAGCCCAATGCTAAGTCTAAGCCACCCCTGGAAGAAAACTTTTCAACACCTACACGTTAGGAGGTGCAAAATTCTTGGATGTCAGTTCCCTGCTCCTTCTTCAAGGACAGAGTCTAGAGCAGTAGGTTTGGGCTTCTGCTGAAGCACCCAAAAAACGCAGTCTGGAAAGTGCGTGCAGTGAGCCACCCCTAAAAGTGCTGGTGGGAAATGCTGAGCTTCATTTGGGGGCTGAAGCGGCTGAGTTGCTGCAGGTTGTGCAGTGCCCCCAGGACCCTGAGCTGGGAACTTCTCTTTGCAAGGGGCCCACAAGTCCTCCTCTGAAAAACTGGGCAGGAACCCCCTTTCTTCCTCGAAACCTTCAAGTGTGGGGAGGAAGAAGTAGTGCCACCCATTTGCTGGGCATTAAGCTTGCAGCTAGAGCACTCACTCAGAAAAAAGGAAGCTGGATTCGCTTCAGCTGGCGAAGGTTCAAAGCATGGAGACTGTATGCCAGGATGTCTTCTCAAGTGAGGTTCTCACCTGCTACTGACGCCCTTCAGATCCCTCTTTCCTGGCCCCAGAAGTCCACTCCTCTGGGATGTGGGGAATGTGAGTTTTAACATCCTGGGACAGAGGAGGGAGCTGAGCCCCTGCCTCCTCTGTGGGGAGTGCACCCCCAATATAGTAGACAAGAACTGAGCAGTGGAGGCACATCCCATGGCCAGGTGGTCCAAATAAAACAGAGCAGCAGGTACTCAGGAATCTGGGGGATATGGGGGTCAGGCTGAGGGATTTCTGCTGAGTAGAGGGGCTTTGGGCCTCACAGGTCCATTTTTTTGTTCTAGCTTATACTCACTGCAGTTAATTATTTTGTGGCAGTGTTGTTTTACTGTTGATTTCCAATCCATGTGAATTTGTGACTGTAAGATTTTGCTAGCATAATTATTTCAGCTTTTTTTCTCTCCCTCTATTTAGTAGGACCAATACACTTTTGGTATTCCTCTAGACAGTATGGAGAGATATTTCTCTCACTCATCTGACAAGGTAAAGTTCAGCAGGGACTACAATAGCACAAGTTCATTATGTTTCGAATACAGAAGCTGGCACTTTACTCTGTTGCAGATGCCTGCTTCAATTACTTTCTTAGAGGGGTAAAAGAGACCCCTGGGGACACACACACAATGGACAGAGCTGCAGGAGCACGTGTTCACATCTAAAAAAGTAGTTCTGAGGGGCAATGCCCCCATGCACACACTGCAATGGAGCACTCATGCGGAGAACTGATAATGACAGCCTAGCTCTCAACAACAGCAATGTCATTTAAAAAAAACCAGACTGGTAATGTGCTTATCCCTTATTAGCAGATTCTGCAGTATCACGTGATGGGGAAGCTGCTTTTTGGAAAAGCTGAGAACAAAGAATTCAATATTCCCCACAGGCTTTAAAGCCCGTCTTCTCCTGCGCATAGAGAGGATGACGTATTTGTTGTTGCTTGCTTCCAGAGGGCCAAAATACCGATATCGCTGACCATGCAGTGCGAGGATACAAAACCGTGCAGCTGCCAGACTGCCAGTCCCTTCACCATCCTTCTGTCATTTCTTACCACGTGCTTGCACCTTCCAACACCCGGACCTGTGTTGCCCTGCATACAGCATTAGAGGGCATGGTTTTGTGCTGCGTCTGTCCTGGCATTTCACCAGCTGCCACCAAAAGAGCTAGTCCTGCTACTCCACAGCGTGCCTGTATTTGTAAAAGCCTAATGCTTTCTTTGCGTTAGCTGAATTAATAGGCACGTTCAGGCCAGTACAGAACCGTGGAGATGTCGGATTCAACTTGGCACAGACTGTAGGGCCCTGGCTCACAAAGTGATAAAGAGAGAGCACTTCTCATCCCAGTGTTACTGCAGAATGGCTGCTGGACGTAAGGGACGGTGCATTCAGTTACAGCACGGCCAGCTGGTACCCCCCAAAAAAAATCCAGTGATAGACCCTCTGCTTCACAGAAGGAAAACTCTGTTGTGTGAAGGATGTATTAAAAACACCAAGACTTCCTCTGCACTGTGGCTCAGTAGCAGGTTTGGTCCTCAAGACTTGCTTCTCTTATTGCCAGTCTTCACATGCATGCTTGGGCTATAAAAGGACCTTAGACTGAGGTGTGCAGCCTGGAAGGATTAAAGATGACCTGGACCCAAGCACACTAGGAGGCACAGCAGCAGACATAGTGTCTGCTCTGAGGAGATCTTTGGGTCTACCCGAACAAGGGATAGCAATCTGCATGTCTAATACTTAAACCTGAGGTCTCACCATGCCATGGTTGCTGTACACGTAGTACAACTGAGTTAAAATCAGCAATGAAAATATGCAGGTTACATGGCTTGACAGAGTTGCTTTCGCTCTCAAGTCTGCAGTCTACCTCCCAGTGCTGACATATATGTTAAGCATTTGTATTATTTGCAAGCTCCTGTGGTACATGAACATACATCCGTGTTGCCTGTGTGTCTGCTCTCTATTTGTGAAACCATATCTTTCTTTTTCCAAAAAAGTCTGTCTACCTGCTTTCAATTACCTACAAGAGCCCATGCAACCAGACTAGAAATTGGGTTTTCACCTCACAAAACTCCATTGAAGATGTTTATAGGAATCAGTCAGTTTGCTGTGAATTCAGTGCAATGAAATCACACCTGTTGATCTTTTTTTTTTTTCTTTTTTTTCTTTTTTTCAGTGAAATACCCATGTGGAAAAATACCAGTGCTGGCAAAAAAGAATGCAACTGCAGATGGGAGAATAGTAGGTGGTTTCATCTGTCCTCCAGGTGAATGTCCATGGCAAGTGAGTCTTCAGAAGCCTCTTATTACTTTTTTTCCTGTGAAACCATTATCTTATATTCATTATTTTAAATTTGTTACGTTCAAATCCATAAAAAGTGCAATCAAATTCCCTCTTCATCCATAGCCAGTGGATCCACCTGTGTTCCAAGCTCACATCTTAGCTTTGTTATGGAGTGCCTGTTTTCATAGTAGAGTGGCAATACAACCTCCTCTGTCTCCTGACCCCCAGTCCTTAAACTTACTGCCAAGAATTTTACTTGGGGATACAGTCTTGGCCACTCTTGGCAGGGTCTGTACTATAAGATGGAGAAAATGGTGATGGAACCCCCCCCTTCCTAAATTCTCCACACAATCGGCATAGTATTCTCAAACACAGTTGCATAAAATGACAGAAAGAAGCAATATAAAATCTGACTTTACTAAGATTTAGATCGAAAACAGTTGAAGACAGACATAAATTTGTTTTATGTTGGCAGGCCCTTATAATACAGAATCAGAAAGAAAAGTGTGGCGGTACCCTGCTTTCCCCAGAGTGGGTGGTCACTGCAGCTCATTGTTTGGAGCACACCCATGTTAAAGAGCTTCGAGTGAGACTGGGTATGTATCTTCCCTTTCCCATGTCATCAAATTGTGTTTGTGTTAACTTCTCATTCTAACAAACCAGAGTGAAAACCAAAAAGTGCTTGTCTAGAGACTTTCTATCTCCATACACTTCTACAGAATCAAATTGCTGTCTGACATGACTTGCAATCAATAACTTTTCCAGGTGAACACTCAATAAGTGACGATGAGAAAACTGAGCAAGAAAGTGGAGTTACCAATATAATCATGCACGAAGGATACAAGTACGGACAAGTCAATAATGACATTGCCCTCCTGAAACTGGAAACACCTGTGAATCTCACTGATTACGTGGTGCCAATATGTTTGCCTGAAAAACGGTTTGCAGTGTATGAGCTGTCCTCCATCAAGTTCTCCACAGTGAGCGGATGGGGACGTCTACTAGATGGAGGTGCTACTTCCTCTGTCCTGATGAGAGTTGATTTGCCACGTGTAAAGACACAAGAATGTGAGAAGCAGACCGATTTAAATATTACAGAGAATATGTTCTGTGCAGGAGACCTGACCGGCACTAAAGACTCCTGCAAGGGAGACAGCGGTGGACCTCATGCTACGAAGTACAAGAACACTTGGTTTCTGACTGGGATTGTGAGCTGGGGAAAGGGCTGTGCTGTTGAAGGCACCTATGGGGTTTATACAAGGGTATCCAAATACATTGACTGGTTGAAGAAGTCCATGGATTCATAATGCTGAATCAGGGCATTTCCAGATAGTGTTACTGACCCTTAATCCCTTTGTGACATTTTCCTGTTGAAGTATTCCTTCATTAACTTAGATATGTGGTACACGAGGTATTATTGATGATTTAAAATGAGCCTAATGCCTGCCTGAGTACATCAAATAATTTCTATATTGTTGTAAACTTGAATGTCTGGATGTCAAGCAGGCACAGAAAGGCCGTATCAAACCCAATGCAGAGTCCCTTTCATTCTTCATCCATTTTTTGTAATAGAGCTAGATGTTGAAAGAAAGACTGTCAGCAATGTGTCAAGCACACCATGATCCTTCCTTGGGCTACCCTCCCAGCCTCTGGTTATCAGTGATGTACAGGCTTCCTGAGCGAGAAGTTGCATTAGTCTGAATAGTCATGAATGGACCCATTCTTCCATAAACAAGTGCAATCTCTTTTGAACACATTTTCACTTCTGGCTTTCACAACTTCCTGTGCTGATGGGTCCTGTAATATAATGATGCAATTGCAGAAGAAAGAAGAGTTTCTTTTAGATCATGCTAAGGTAGCTTTCTCTTGTAGTGGCAACAGGTAGATTTGAAAGGGGAGAACTGTTCTTCAGAACAAGAAAGCTGGAAAAAGGTTAATTCCACATTTACAGATCTGCTATGAAAACTTGATTTTAGTCTTCTGGCACCAAATATTATTGCAGTAAGGCTATTAAGTGGAATATTTAATCCTAAATTTATGAATGGCGAAGAATACCACTGATTTAATCTTATCTTTGCCTTGATATTATGATCATCAATACAGAATGAAAACAAGTGAAAGGGAATGTTTGTTTAATTTGTTGGCCAGTATAATCTAACAGTGAAATGGTGTCCTCTGTCCTTTGACCTAAAGCCAGAACAGGAGAACAATATGATCATCTGCAAAACAAAGACAGTCCAAAGACAGTTCTCTGAAGCCTTAACATATACAAGGTAGAACCTGAAGAGCTCTGAGCACGCCACAGACTACATCTTTACAAAATGTGTTTCCTTAATGTAAGCATGAGACAAAAAAAATGTAAGGGAGATCACGGATGAAACTGAACATAGGATTAATAGTTTAAGTACATTATGTAAATCTTATGCTTTGGATTCATTCAAATCGTGCTGAATATCAGCTCAATCACAAAGGCTTATCAGTTAAATAGGACACTTACTGTTGACTGTGGTCTGTTACTGGAGGAAAACACTGACATTATATGGTACATACCCCATGCAATACTGAACATCCTATAATCTGCATTACTGACATAGAACGGTGGGCTACTCATTTAAGAACTTAATTGGGAAATGCAGCAAACTCCAGAGACTCAGGAAACAAGAGGCCTTAGAGTATGAAAACACAACCCAGAGGTTTTAATTGTTCCTAAAGAAATAACAAGATCAGACCCAGTGGGGGGAGAGAAAATAAACAAGGAAATCATATACGGCAGCAGAAGAAGCATGCAGAACAAACAGAAAATTGGGAAAATTCCCATGGAGAAAGGTGACTAAGGGCAACAGCCAGCAAATAAAATCTAATTTTCACTGAGACAAGGCACTCAGCATTGCAAAATCATCCCTCCAGGCCCCTCGAGCTAGAATAGCTTTGGGTTTTCCAGGCTCCACAGGATGACTTCTTCTGAGTAAATACTGATATTTATGAACAGATCATCTTGCAGAAAAAGGGCAAAACATGGACAAAAACCCCAAACAGCATTAATGGCTGCACAGCGTGACTTTTTCATAATAAAGCCAGGTGTTAAGTATATCTTTAATGTAACAGCCTGTTTAAACAAGCAAAGGAGATGAAGCAGGCACGACGGGCAGGATCTTGGCAGCACCACAGCCGTGGCCTCCACGGCGCACAGAGGCCTCACTGGGCACCACACAGTGAGACTCCAAAAAGCAGGGAAATGGAGGTCAGCTCTGGGGCAAATCTCCTTTAGCAGGGGACCCCTTCCCCACCACAGGCCACCGAGCAAAGATGGCAAAACAACGCCGCTGGCATTGAGCACCAGGCCAGGGGCGGACGGGCCCTGGGGGTGTGAGGAGGCAGTGAGTGACGGTGTCGGGGTGCAGGTACGGGGGGGCTGCCCAAAACCGTGGGTTTTGGAGCAGGAGGCTGAGGCCTGGCTTTGCTCCCAAGCCGAGCCCCACACCTGCCAGCACCAAGCTGGGCAAGGCCAGCCTCGGCCAGCCCTTGCTTAATAACGTGACGATTCACTTCCCAACTTCCCCCTGAAAAATAGCATAATTTAAAAAGCCAGCTTCCTTGCTTTTTGGTTTTTGGTGTTTTAAAAAAAAAAAAAAAAAAAAAGTAGAGCCTCATCATCGGGCCACCCCCCCCCACCCCCCCCCGGCTGAGAAATCCCGCGGCGGCTTTCCCCCTTCCAGGGCGCTTCCGCTATTTCTGGGCAGGGTGAAGCAACGCCGCCGCAGTCTCTCCCCGCCCGGGGAGGTGAAGGCTTCGGCTCTGTCCCCTGTCGCCGTCCCTGTCCCTGTCCCTGTCCCCGTCCCGCTCGGCTGGCAGCTGTGGGGAGCCCCCCGCCACCATGGCCGGCCGCCTGCTGCTCCTCCTGCTCTGCGCGGCGCTGGCGGACGAGCTCCGTGCTGAAGGAGGAGGTAAGGCAGCAACTTTTTTCTTCAGAAGGGGAGTCAAGGGGTCCAGGAAGTGGAGGATGTCCCCTCCTGACAGCTTTTGGGGGCAGCCATGGAAACGCCCATCTGGGGGCTCAGTGCTCAAAGCAGCAGAGGGCTCGGCTGCGCCCCTGTCCTGAGCTGCGCCTCGGCAGCGGGGAGCTGTTGGGGGACACCTGGGGTGCCCCAAAAATGCTGCTGGGTTTCAGCAGGAAGGTGGGGATCCCGGGGGGTCCTGAGGTGCTGTCCCTTGCCGTGTCCCTGTAAAATGGGGTCTCTGACGCTGGGAGGACAGCTGCCCGCCAAGCGGGGTGTGCTGGAGGACGTGGGGCTCCAGGCGGGCTCCGTTGGGTGCGCTTGGCCGTGGGCTGGGGCGCAGGGGGATGAGCACGTCCTGCCTCTGTTTGTGCTGCAAGGGTCAACATCAAAGTTCAGGACAGAAAGCCACACCGTGTGGCTTTTCAAAAGGCATTAACTCTTCCTTCAGTGAGTCAGCCTACTTGGGTTTTAAAGTAAGGTCCTCTGCAGGTTGCTGGAGTGTCCTACTTGAGTTGACCAACGCCCATCGCTCCTCTGTGTTTTCAAAGAAAGAAGGATGACAGGAAGCTTTGGAAAGAGAGCGGCCAGCCTCAGAAGACTAATCGGCTAGTTGAAATTTACAAAAACATCTTCTTACAGTGATGATGGGGAGGCAAAGGAATAGAGTGGCAATAACCCCACCAGCTGCACCCTGTCACTTTCCCATAACTGCAGAGAGGGATTTAAGGACAAATAAGACAGTGGGTGAATGAACTAACAGTTGCTGAGCTAGAAGTTAAAAGCACTTTCTGTAAGCCTTCCTTGCAAGGAGCCTTTTCAGAGTAAGTAGGACTCCAAAGTACACATGGGCTCTGTGGTAATGCTTGATATAAATGGCAGTAGCAGAATTTGGCTCCCTGTGGCTGATCTACCCATTTCAGTGGAATCAGAGTAAGTCTCTTCCATAGCTCTTTAGAGCATATTAAATTATATCATTACTGATCAACTAATTTACTTATTAGTGCATTGAGATGCATGAAGAATGCTCCAGAAGATACATGCGTGCTGCCCACTGAGTGTGAGCCTTCAAGACCCACCTACAGCACTGTCTTCCACACTCCAGTCTGTGATTGGAAAGTATTTTTTCCTATTTAAATTTCAGGTGTGTAGAACATAATTCAATGCCAGCTTTCAGGCTCCACAAACTTTCCTAAAATCTGTGCTTTTTACAGAGTAATTGGCAATTTACCTACTCCAGTTTTGTTGATGTTCTTCCTGTCTGGTAATGTGTGCACAGGTTACTGCAGAGTAACAGGACTGCTCATGCAGCCAACTGGCTGAGCTGAGTTTCATGCCTCTGATCCTTCAGTTTCAATCAACGGCTACCTCTGTCTTAAACTTAAAGGCAGGAGATCTCACCTGTGACACCAAGCTTCAAATAAATAAATAAATAAACAGCAATCTGACCTCAAGCTGTACTTTCTTTAGGTGCTAAAGCTGACATTTGTTTGCTTCTGTTCTTCATTAAATCTTTAAATGCAGCTCTACTTGCAAACTTAGTGGTAAGGTAAGAATGCTACAAAAGGCAATTAGGAAGTGATGTTAAGAGGGAAGGAAGACTCCAGGGTGGTGCAGTGGGATTTGGGGTAGTGTAGGACAGTAGATCTCACACATGTGCAGTTTCTTTTCTGGAGGTGGGACTGTGAGACAGCTCTTCCCATCTGTCAGTAGAGCCCCATGCTGTTTGAAGTCACTGCATCATGAGTTTGTGTGGTGGTTAGTTTCTGGACCATAAGCCCCTGGAGCAGCCAGTGGTGTTGCCCGGTTGTCAGATTTAAAACCAAATCAAGAACTGCAGTCTCCCTGGCCTTCAGAGTGGCAGGGAAAGTCATTCTGTTCAAGACTGGAGTCTGGAGCAGGAGCAACAGAAATATAAGCCCTCGGCAGCAACCTGCATGTTCTTATTTTCAAGACTAACAACAGCAGGACAGAATTTTGCATGCCTCTAGTTTGTCTTGAAGCTGCTGATTCTGAGAGAGATCCTGAGACGTATCAGTCTCTGTGAGGGCTGACTTCACAGGTAACATTGCTTATGAGTGGAGTGGTGAGAGGGTCTGTTTGGTTTTTGTTTCTACCTCATTTATTTCTAATGACTTTTTACCACCACCAAATGTAACCCAGCAATTGTATCATTTTCTCTACTGTCTAGTATTCATCAAGAAAGAAAGTGCTGACAAGTTCTTGGAAAGAACAAGACGTGCTAACTCTTTTTTGGAGGAAATGAAGCAAGGCAATATTGAAAGAGAATGTAATGAGGAGCGCTGCTCTAAAGAAGAGGCAAGAGAAGCCTTTGAAGACCAGGAGAAAACTGTAAGGATGAACTAATACAAAACATAGGCCTACATATTTCATGTTTACAAAATAGTATTAAAGTCTTATGAGCTGGACATCAAAGCTTACAAGTTATTGTTGATCGCTTAACACAAAGAATAGGTAGTGGTTTTGACTGTAGCTGGAATTGCTAAGGCATACGCATATGAAAACTGTCTTAGTTTCTCTCTTGCAAGGTCAGGCCAAGTTAAAGCTTCCATTCTTTTACCTGTTCTGATCTGCCTAATTGCCATTGTAAGGTATTTGACCTTTAAATGATTTAATACCCCTTGTGTTAGAACTATTTTCACCCTATCTGTGTGGCATAGCTGAGCGACATGATTATATTCAATAGTTCTTAGATGGAGAGTCCATGGGAAGGTGGGGATGGCAAATATTGACTTGGAACTTCACGTGAACGTTTTTCCACGTTTATCTCAAGAAGCTTTGCAGGGCTTATCATTTTCTGGCCATCTTTCCATCATTTGAATTGACAGAATGTGTATTGTGGACAATCCTTATATGCCTTAACGTTAAATTGCCCACGTGGAATGAGGTTTGTATGTGGGGCTCTTGTGTCACCTTCCTACCCTGGAAGCTGCTTAACTTTACCTAGAAGTATGAGCAGTTCCTGAGCTAAAGGGAGACTTAAAGAGATGGGGCAAGGTGAGGGGCAGGTAGAAAAGGTAATATTTGAAAACTTGAAGTGACTTGGTGGTAGAGGGGAATTGGGAACCTTGGCTGTATGTAGCTATGTGGCTGTTAAGAACGGCCCTGAAACTGGACTCAAGGCTAGACTCATTTTGCTGTAGAATTCCTGGCTGGCCAGAATGTTCTTGGAGTGGCCCTGAGGTGACCTGGGTGAGGAGTCATGGATGCTACACCAGGGCACTTCAAAGAGTAAAGGTTGGCTGATCAATAGCAGAACCAGCGCAGCCTGTTCTCCGTGGTGACCAGACCTCACTGTCTTGGCCAGACAGCACACCTGGCATCCTCAGTGAGAGGGAAAGAAGAACAGAAATTGGACAAAATATTTTCAAATCTCAGGATTTCTGAGGTCCAGCTTCATAGGGCTACAGAGGAGGGAGAATGAGAATTTGATATTATAGGAATGTAAGTAAATTCAGTCGAAACCAAGGGTAAGATACAGGTATGCTAGAAATCAAATGCCTTATGCTGAGTGGGTCACATTAGGAAACCCCTAAGGAGGTTCAGGTATTTCTGAAAAATGCATGAGACTTGTTTCTCTTGTTTCTCTTTCAACTCGTTTATGGTTGGACTAGATGATCTTACGGGTCTTTTCCAACCTAAATGATTCTATGATTCGCTAGAGCTGGCCACTAGAGATAGTTTAATCATATGGTTTTAATTAATTAAACGGCAATATCAGGCTGCAAGACACTGTATTTGCCTGTAACTTAAATATTTGTCTGAAAATTGTTAGCTGCAAGTATTCTCTCTATGAAAGCTCTGATATTTTTCTGAAGAACTGAATTCAGTAATTCTCATCTAACTTTTTTTGTCTTCTTTTATTTCCCTCTCCCTGCACCTACCTGTAGGAGGAATTCTGGAACGTCTATGTAGGTAAGGAACACCCTGCACTTTTTTAGAAAATTAAGCTTCCTTATTGCACGATGAAAAAGGATGCACCTCTTACATAACCACTTCCTGCTGCCTTGTTTACTTTTCTCGCTGTGGGATGCCCTCACTTTTGTGTTTCCTCTGAAAGAGGAACCTGATTGATTTACAGCCTTGCTGTTGCTTGAACCCAGTCATTTCACTTGAAGGCAAGGTTCAGCTGCCTCCAATTCCTGGGATGACCTTTGTCATCTCAAAAAAGAATACTGACCTAGCAAGAAGCAGGAACTGGTCCTCTGGCTCTGCCAATTACTTATCCTCCAGAAGGTCAGCCCAGGATGGGGGAGTCCAAGACGCAAAGAAGAAGAGGGTGGCACTTACATGCTTTAGCCAGCACAACCTATTAATCTGCATTGCACAATTTCTTGCCAGTTTTATGTCACCTTGCATGTCACAGTGTGGTTGGTTCCTGTAAAGTAGATCATTTGGTGGGAAATGTTTTCTACAGAACCGTTTGGCATTCAAGGAAGACATACCAGCAGATTAGCGGATACAGTTTGTCAGTCTTTTCTGTTTTTTCTTTTCTTTTTTCCCGAAGGACTGAGTTGTACTTATTAGGGTTCTGTTGTTCATAATCATTTTACATGTGCAGATTTTTAATGTATTAGTGTTTGGTAATGCGTTCTTCTGGAAGTATGTGTCCAGCCCACATGTTAGGAGGAATACTTCAAAAATGTAGACCAAAGACTGCTCAGCTTTGTCTTTTGAGTCTGCAGAAAATTGAAGACAGTTGCCACAAAGAAGATGCAAACTTTCACAATCCTCTAAGGAGGGGGATGAAGTCTGCAACCTAAAGGGTGAAATTTCAAGCAAAGCCTGCGTCAGTGCTACAGTGAACAGGAGTGGAAAATTTCGTGAGAAATCTCATGAGAATACAGGCAGTGGGACATCACTGCTCCTAGCGGAAATGCCAATTTCGTACATCTTAAACCACAGTCCACGAATTGCTTTATTGGTGTTCAGAAGTTTTGAAAACCACAGCTACCCTCAGCAAAGTTTCTAGAACAACTGTGTCTTGTTTCCTTTTTTAGTGGGGGGATTCTGCAATGTTTTTGTGTAATATTGATACATAACTCAGTCACACACCAGCAACTACAGTATAGGGGAATACTGTGCAGTAGGATGCTGCTTAGCTAAGACCACTACAGAATAGGGCAGGCCTCGTGTGTGCCTTTCTTTTGCTAAAAGGTGGTCTTGCTTTCCCACTGTTGAGGATGGACATTAGTCTTCCAGCACCTCCATGGTGGGCCTCATAGGCTCCAACAGAATTTGGAATGCTGTTGTTTGTGGCCACGTTCAGGTACAGAAGGGATGTAGAATTGTGGGGGCAGCACACAAAGCCCAGCAGATGATCCCTGTGGCAGATGTAGCTGCAGAAGATGAAGTCACAGGTCAGAGGCATCATGCAGGCTGCAAGCTGGATCTATAGGATGAGCAGTGTCTTGCATCTTGTCGCCTCTGTGGGCACTGCTGTTCTTCCAGGTGCTCCAAACAAGAGCAGAGCAGGTGGCAACATTCAGAAATATGAAGAGTGTGCGTCTACGGCAACGATTTAGCAAGCATCAATTCCCCAGATATCCTGCTTGTCTTATCGCGCACTCCAGAAGAGCCTGGCATCATATGATGCAGGAATACATTTGTTAATGCAGGTTGCTGTATGGGAGAGATCGTGGTAGTGAGCATCGGTGCAGGAGTGAGCTGCCTTTGTGAGGGTGGGAGAAGGGGCTGCTACGTGGCACGTTCCCCCAGATGCGGTGCAGCCTCCCTTCCCTACTTGTAACTACATTTGTGAGGTACATATGGCTGGGGCCCAGGGGCTGGGTCAGCCAGTTGTGTCCAGGTCATGGAAAGGAAGGGAGGTGGCAGAACTACGTTTCAAATGTGGAGATCCCGGCTTAAATACAGGGAGCGTGAGGTAAGAGCTAATTCTCTGAGGCCTAAGCTCACACCTCAGTAGATAAAATGGGACAATTTTGGTACTGAAAGTATGAAACAGGAATTTGGCCTGCACACATGAATTTAGCAGAGCTTTGTAAACATTTTTTTGTTTTGTTTATCTTCTGATTAATATGCTGGTATCTGTTACTTTAAATAAGCAGCACTGCAGGCAAAACACATGCATGTGGGACGAGATGACCTTTAAAGAAATAATAGTTGAGTTGTCATTATTATGTGGAAATCGCAGGGAAATGCTTTAGACAGTAGTTGCAACATGGAAATGTCCCATCTTCTTTTACAGTCTTCACTGTAAATGATGTACACTTGGACAAGCAAGTATGAATTTATCTTCTTAGAAAAAAAGTTGTAACTATACAGTAGCCACCAAAAGCAGATTGCAAAACTGAGGATATGTATATGAATCATGCTGACTTGGAATGACTGCAGTTACTCTTGCCTGAAATTTGGCCACTCACAGGACATATGTTTTAAAAAGAACAATGAAAGATTGCTTGTGAAAACTAACCCCCCTTCAGAGCTCACTGAAAATGCTTGCTCTCTTACAATTTACTTTTTTTATTATTATTATTTTTATAGATGGCAACCAGTGTAGCTCAAATCCTTGTCACTATGGTGGACATTGTAAAGATGGAATTGGTTCCTACACTTGCTCCTGTTTGGATGGTTATCAAGGCAAGAACTGTGAATTTGGTAGGTTTCTCCTTCAAAGAACTGTGGCAGTGGATTTACCGGGTTGCAGAACCGTAGAGAGTTAACACTACCTTAACAAAGATCAATTGCCTCTTAGAAAAATGCACAGAATAGGATAGCAGTCAACAGTGAGTTAAAAACCAGCGCCGGAAGCAGAAAGCCTGCTGGCTCTACAGCTGGATAGTATTAGTGAGTGCTCCAAATTTACACTTGCTCCAAACAAAACCCTCTGAAGTATGAGAGTGCCTCTTTACATGAGCTTGAATACCCAAAATATGGCAATAAAACTAAGTTGTAATATATTATTATAACTGATATCAAAGCTTGGACTCCAAGCTCAGAAGTACATCCTCCCTGCTTAGCTCACAGCAGTGAAGAACCAAAGAAAGCAGATGTCAGTAGATGATGCAGAGACTTTTTCAGCCTTTCAAAGAACCCTTTTCTTTCATATCAATCTTTCCTGAGTCTCACATCTGTGCCCTACAGCTACTTTCCTAATGGTGTCACTGGAGTGTGTATTGGTTGCCCGGAAGAGTGGAGGGTGTGGAACTGAAGTTTAGAAACAGGACTGAGGGGAATGATGAGGAGCTGGTCTTTTTAGGGCAGGAGGGATGAATCATGAGGATTTATCAGTAACTGCACTTTCGTGCTAGTGGTTTCGAAAAGCTAGAGCTTTTTGAAGCTCACTGTGACATGGCCACTGTGCGCACTTGGGCTTAGCAAGTGTGTTTCGTGCAATACATGTGGTTGCTTTGTAAGGCATAAGCCAAAAGTTAGCCACTCATGCTGTTACTAAAATGGGTTTCAGGTGTTTTACAGGGGGAGATACAGATCCTCTTTAAAGAGTGCAATTTAATTTCGTGAGATCTACGAAGTCAGTGTTTATTTACATTTTTTTTTCAAACTTACCTCTTTTATAGTCATACCAAAGTACTGCAAAATAAACAACGGTGACTGTGAGCAGTTCTGCAGCATCAAAAAAAGTGTGCAGAAGGATGTTATGTGTTCCTGTGCGAAAGGATATGTTCTAGCAGAAGATGGCAAACACTGTGTTTCATCAGGTACAAAGTCACATGATAAACTAATGCCAATACTGGTGAGGCTTGTTTTAGTTAAAGAATGTGTTTTTGAACTGTCAGTATTGTACATGGCATAGATTTAAGACTGAGGCCAACCAATTGGTTTGTATTTTCAAAGCCTTCCATGTGTGAGGTGATATGAACTTCTCGGAATCTAGCTGACTGAGAACCCTTTGCAGGTTGCCTCTCACAGAATTTCCTGAGGAAATAAAATGGAAAGCTATAGCTGTATCTTGTTTATTTGAACACTAATACTCCATATAAAATAGCAGCTCGCAAAAACTTTTCTACTTTTGATTTCAGTTAACCTAATCAAATAGTAACTGCTGACATTAAATAGTTAAGATTGATGCTATTCGAAGTGCATTCTAATTGTTCCAAAAAATGGGGAAAGAGGGATGAGTCAACTGTATGCTCCTGACTTTGTTTTTTATATCCTTTACAACTAATGATGAATTGCCGTCATGAGCCATAGTCCTAAAATAGAACACTCAGTTTCCTAATTAAGATGGTTTTAATAAGAGCTAATACATGCATATAGCAATGTAAACAATAGAAGATGACTTTAAATACTTTGAAAACACTGTCCAGAGACTGAACCTACAGAAGAGTTTTAGGAGTAGCAAATGGCTTTCATTTTTTCAAACCATCTGGTCTTTTTGTGCATCTGCCTAGGCTTTGTTAGTCTTGAAAACAGCTGTATAACTGATTTATTGAGATGGTGTTGTCAAGTTTCATCTTGTGTGGGTCTTTCTTCTCTAATTATAGTATTATTGTCTTTACAGTAAAATATCCTTGTGGAAAAGTTTTTGTGAAAAGAAAAAAAAGGTCTGTTATTTTACCCACTGAGAGTAGCAATGTAACTATTGATCAAGATGGCCCCTTCCCAAATGGAACAAGTCTGGAGGAGGACATTGTTACTACCACAGAAAGCCCAACCCTCCCTCCTCGCAATGGATCGAGTATCAAGACTCCATATGTCGATACCAGGATAGTAGGTGGTGACGAGTGTCATCTTGGTGAATGTCCGTGGCAGGTAAATCTGGGGTTTGTGTTCTGCATGTAAGCAGCACGTGTTTCTGAGGGAAGCTGTGCAATTGTTCATTTAACCTGTTTGCCTTCTGTAGTACGCTGTTTGTAGCTGGAGTTGCCTGAGTTGTGTTAACGTGGGCGCTTAGGTATATTGTTTTGCAAACTGCAGCCTTAAAATGTCGAAATGAAAGGTTTTATGCCATTTTAGGTGGTGCTGCCTGTAACCTGTAACCAGACAGGGCTTTTGAGTGATGCTGGCCCAACAGCGTTTTCTTTGCAGCTTGTGTTCCAGTTCTGTCCATCCATAAGCTGCTTGTTCTGGCAGGGTTGTCCTGATTCTGCCTTTCTTTCTCATTCTGTTCAACCTTTCTGAGGCACAATGACATCCCTTCTCTGTTTCTCTGAGTGAGGTGTATCTTGGTGTGCTTTTCCATGTTGATCTGCTCATTCACTGGGGCCACTAGTGTAATAGTCCGATTCTGTATGGGAATAGTGTTGTGTAGATCTTAGAGGTAAAAGGAGGTGCCCAGGGTAATGCTGAGCACAAAGCTTAAACCCTTTTAGCACGTTCCTGACCTATGGCTTGGACAGCACTACCCAAGCTTAACTGAATCAACTTTTAGCTGCAAAAGCCATGACCTGGCAAACTTGTGCATATGCTGAGGAGGTTATTTGCAGACTCAGAGCCTCTGTTTAGCATGGAGTTATGCTAGCTTGTTCTTACTCTGGACTGAGTACTTAGAGGTGTAAGTTTGGACAAAATCCCAGTGCTAGATGGTGGTGTAGAACCACATGCTGTTTGCCTTTGTCCTGCACCTTTTTTCCCTGTCCACTAAGAAAGCAGTACCTTTAGGCAGTATACCTGACAGCTTGTCAGAGACAGCACTCATTTGCTTCACAAATATGCTTTCATAACTAAGTTTTCCTCTTGAGTTCAGACCATCCAAAATAAGTTCCTGTCTTCTGCATACTAGGAATGTCAAACAGGAACAGAACACAGACAGGAATTCTTTGGGGTAGTAACTCCCCCAGGATGGGGTGATTTGGGAACTGCATGCTCCTTGCTCGGTCAGTCAGCATCTGGTTCATGGAAGATGTTACTAAAAAGGTGCACTGTGAGGTGAAGAAGTCAAACCGCTATGTCACATAAAGATAGCTGAGACTCTGTAATAGGACATACCAATCTGTAGCAAATGCACATATGTATGCAGTACCAGGAGAAATCTGCAGAGTGGTGCATACATGCTGCTCTAATATGCATATATGCAGTCTGCAGAGAAAGCAATTACCTGCTTATAGCTCATTGAAGTTAAACTGCTCTTTTTAATTCTGCACTTACCCTTGTTTTCTCCCACAGGCTGTTCTGATCAATGAGAACGGGGAAGAGTTTTGTGGCGGAACTATTTTGAATGAAAATTTCATCCTTACTGCAGCTCATTGCATGAACCAATCCAAAGAGATCAAAGTTGTTGTTGGTAAATGGCTACTTATTTTATTCCAATGATGTCTGAGCATGCGTTGCAGACTAATTCTTTGGGCTCTAAAACCCATATTAGATGTACTCATATCGCTTTATTTATTATTAGTTTGGTTTTTTTGTTGTTGTTGTTCTGCTTTCTATCCCTTCCTGTTATTGCAGGAATCCTGCCTTGTAATCACTGGGGCAGATGATCTAGAAGGTGACAATGGTGCATCCATTTCTTCTTTGCCAGATAGTTGGAAAGGATTAAGAACAAATATTCTAGAAGTGTTGGCTAGCACTGCACTCGTCAGAGCAGTGCTTCTTCAGGAGGCTCATAATTTTTCCTTGCAAGCCTGAAGCATACCAACTTGTTTCTACAGGAGCGCTCAGGAAAGCTATGACACACCGGCTAGAGGAAGAAGAAACTTGCTCCCATTAAGTCACTGCTTCAGTTCTGAGGCATGATAATAGATCAACACAACTTTGTGTTTGCACTGTTTTAGTCCTGACCCAGACCAGTTTCTCTTCCCTGATACAGACCTGGCTCAAGCAGCTGTAAGAGCTTCCACCCATGTTTGCATTAGTTTAGCTGAATCAGTTTATGCTGATTTACATAAACAGTTACAGAGATCCCCATTGACAAAACCTTGAAGCTGAAACTGCATCCAGGTGCTGCTGATAAGTATTGCAGTCCACTCTTACAGTTTGCTTGTAAGGTATGAAGGCTTAGGCAAAGTAGTAGCAATGGGAATACTCATGTCCTCTTTTATCAAGTCTTTTCTTTATCACAGAATCATCTAGGTTGGAAGAGACCTACAAGATCACTGAGTCCAACCTCCGATCTAACAGTAACAAGTCCTCCACTAAACCATACCACTAAGCTCTACATCTAAATGCCTTTTAAAGACCTCCAGGGGTGGTGACTCAGCCACTTCCCTGGGCAGCCTATTCCAATTCCAATTTATTTCTTATACTATCTCCGTATTAATGACCCTTTTAATAATCTCATTACAGGTGAAGTGGATAGAGAAAAGGAAGAACAGTCTGAAACAATGCATACTGTGGAAAGAATACTTGTTCACTCTAAATACATCGCCGAGACTTACGATAATGACATAGCCCTAATAAAGCTGAAGGAACCTATAGTACTTTCTAAGTACATTATCCCAGCGTGCCTCCCAGAAGCAGACTTTGCTAATGAAGTTCTGATGAACCAAAGGTCTGGGATGGTTAGTGGCTTCGGGCGTGAATTTGAAGGTGGAAGACTTTCCAAAAAACTTAAAGTGCTTGAAGTCCCCTATGTTGATAGGAACACTTGCAAGCAATCCACTAACTTTGCGATAACAGAGAACATGTTCTGTGCTGGTTATGATACAGAGCAAAAAGATGCTTGTCAAGGAGACAGTGGAGGCCCCCATGTAACCAGATACAAGGATACTTACTTTGTTACTGGAATTGTTAGCTGGGGAGAAGGATGTGCAAAGAAGGGCAAATACGGTGTCTATACCAAACTGTCCAGGTTCTTACGCTGGGTAAGAACAGTCATGAGACAAAATTTGTAATGGTGCGGTTCTCAATCCTTCTGTTAGTGAACAAGGTGCAGGTTCTCTAATGGAAACTTTATTCTTTTTTTTTTTTTTTTCCCACATCTAAATGAGCTGTCTGTTTGCTCAAGCGATTCCACCAGAGGCTCCTGGAAATAATGTGAACCCCCACCAATCATGATGAAAGTGGGAAGACCAGGACTTTAGTCCTCTAGTGACTTGTACTACAGCCAGCTGGCTCAGTAGGGAGTTTGTTCCTACTGGAGCTTTTTAGCTTCTACCTGTGGATGTTTTTAGAAGATGAAGGGAGCATGGAAGCTTCCTTCCAGGCAAAAGCTGAGACACAAGTAAGTATTCATTATGTGTTGCTAAATAACCACATTCTACAAAACTGCCTGCTTAGGTCACAGCAGCTAAATAAAATGTGGTTTTGCTTTTTATGGATTGTACTTCACTCTAGTTTAATTTGAACACTTGTTTTCTGCTCCTTCAGAAAAAAAAAAAAAAAAGAAAAAAGTGCATGTTCACTGTTTCCTGTATCGTGATCTGGATTGTGTATGGCTGAGGATCAGAGAGGTCCTTGCGTGTGCAGTTTTTCTAGGTGCTACTGTAAGGTGCATTACTGATGTATATCAGCATCCGAAATAAAACATTTTTTCTTTTTTGTTCTTTTCTTTTATTCCCTCCAGTCAACTTACACATATATGAAGACAAAGTCTCATTTGAGAGTGAAAAGAGTGCATGCCCCTAAACAAGCGTATGACACATTTCACCTGCCTTATGTCAAGGCTGATGAGAAGGTAGAGAATGGAGGGGGGAATTTAAGACTTCCACTGGCCTAAATAGCATTAAAGGGCAAGTTAGATGCGAAGATACTGATTTCTTAGAAAAAGGCAAACATACAGTGATTTCTCACGTCTGTTCAGATACTACTCCGCTCTGTGCTGTAAGGTTTTCTGGCAGTATCTTTACACTCCTGTTGTTTTGTATGTGAAGTCAAGTGTTCTTCCATACTTTCTTCAAACCTTCTCAGCCTCAGTCCTAGTCACAGAAATCATGTAATAATTTTCAGTGGAAGGGACATATTAAAGCCATCTGGTCCAACCCCATGCTTAAAGCAGGACTAACATCAAAGTGGGATCAGGTTGTGCAGGGTCTAGTCCATTCAAGTTCTGAAAACTTCAGAGGCTAAGATTTTGTTACCCTTCTGGGCAACAAGTTCCTGTGCCTTACCATACTCATGGCTAAAAATTTCTGATACCCACTGGGAATTTTACTTGTCGCAACCTCTGTATGCTACCTCTTTCCCTGGGCAGTTCTTGGAAATGTTTGGCTCTGTCTTCACTTCAATCCCCATTTAGGCAGTGGAAGACTGCTGTTAGATCCCCCAACTCTCCCTGGTTAAACAAACCCAATCCCCTCAAGCCTTTTATTGTACATCATGTTCTCTAGTCCCCTAACCATCCTGATGACCTTTCCAAGGCTCCTCCAACCTGTTATGCTCCCATGCTGTCTGAGGTACACTGCATTTTGCCAGACGCCTGCCACTTATCTCTTAGAGTCTGAGTGAGTACTGGCTAATTTCATATAGCAGGTGCTGTGAGCAAATCAGGTTGAAAAACTAGGAAGACAACACCACACAACACCAAGGTATTGCTGCAGTCAGCAGTAAAAGCAAGCAAGAAGAACTGCAGGTCAGTTACCCCAAGGTGATGGTCTCCACCTGCATAAAACCTCAGCAGGCTTACTTAAATGTTTGTTCAGCAATGTTAGATCCCTGATTTCTTCTGTCCACTGGGTTCCTGTTTCTACTTTCTAGCCCCTTGTCCCCCATGCACCCCATCAGGGTGAAAAATCCCTTTTCAAAGCAAAGTCCTCAGGCACATGTGCTACCCAAATCCTATTTAAGTACTTGTGCTAAGGGCGTTGTTCTGCTTCGGTGAAGCCTGAGGATCGAGGTGAAACTCAAGACAGAAGTGGACCGTGTAAGGTGCTGAGGTGGCTGAGGAGAAGACGTCGCTCTGGTAACAGTGACAGTTGTTGGGTTTTACCAGCATGTCTTTGTCAAGCCAAGTAGCACCTTGGGAGCAGGCACAGAGCTGGTTTAACAGAGCAGCATTCAAGAGAGAGATGAAAGTCCATGTTTGTGTGCAGCATGACTGTGCTTAGAGAGTGTCATTATTCTGTAGAATATGAGAGACTTTGTCCTTAGGCTTTGCAATCGGTGTTTATTTGTCCTTTACAAAACTTTCATCCTGTGCCAAGGTGCCTACAGTGCCCAAGGCTCAAAGGCTTCATACTCATTCCTTTTTCTGTAACATTGTCTCTGCCACAGTGCTAAAAGGATGTGAGTGAAATGTCTGCTTGAGCGTTTCTCTTGCTGATGTCACTTTGGGCCTAATGAGGTTATGGGCCTAACAAGGCCCATAACCAACTCTATGGCCAGCAAGAAAAGACAGAATAAAAGCACACTTTTTTATGTACACTAAATATTTTGGTGCAATTTCACCTATCAAAATTCAAACAGGTCATAAGAGCTAGGCAAATGGTAGAGCACACATCTGCTGTGCAAACTGGTGGATTTTAAAATATCAAAACTCCTTATGGTAAGCAAATACTGAGGGTAATAATTTCTTCACAGAAAGAGTGGTTAGGCATTGGAACAGGCTGCCCAGGGAGGTGGTGGAGTCACCATCCCTGGAGGTATTTAAGAGGCATGGTTTAGTAGTGGGACTTCATAATGTTAGGTAGATGGTTGGACTTGATAATATTAAGGGTCTTTTCCAACCTAAATGATTATATGATTATTCTGTGAATAAGAAAGTAGGGCATTGCTCAGGCTTAGTCCAAGATAAAGTATCTGGGCAAGACCCTCTTGTGCATGAGGCACTAGGTCTTGAAAAAAGGAGGCTTTTCTAAATTAAAATATAGAAAGCCTGAGAAGAAGCACAGCAGCGGCTTTTATATGTACAAAAAAAAAAAAAAAAACTGCTGCAGAGAAGTAGGAGCTAATTGGATCTTCATGTCTGCGGTGAAGGTAAAAAGACACAGCCCATCTCATTTGCAGCAAGGAAGGTTCAAGGAGATCTCAGGGAAAACCTTCTGCCTTTGTGGCTAGAAAAATCCTCTAATAGAAGTTATCTCAGGAGCAGTGAAGTCTCAAATTCAGTAGTCCTTCAGAAATGAGAAGTAACTAGCTGCCAGGAATACAACTGAATGAGGCTGCCCTAGAGAACGAAGGCAGACAAGCCGGCCTTTGTGGCATCCTACAGCATGTCAGGAGACACACTTCTGCAGGTGTCATGTCCAAATGGAGCTGATTTTCAGCTGAAGAACTGAACAGTATGGACAGGTCCTCAGACTGCAAGGCCCTGTCAGCAGCTATCCCCGTAGAGTGGTTTGAGCCAAAAAGAAAGCAAATCATTCCAGAATGAAGTGGAAATTGATGCCTCTGTGAAAGTTTTGCCTGGCTGAGTGCTTGTGACAGAGACTGGATTTTGTGTACCCCAGAGGTGCCATCCAGGACCTCTGCATCTGTGCAGGACACCTGCTTACAGGCTCCACTGGCTCCAAATCTTCAGCTCCACGCTGCGCTTGTGGTAGCTTTGCTGCCATGAGGCACCTGCAAGCTGCCAGCGTGGCACTGCTGCGACACAGTGGCTCTTGCTGTTTTAACATTGTCCTTTGCTGACACCGAGCCCAGGCTTTGCTTGTAGCGGTTTTGTTTTCTCATGAGTTAGCGACCTTTGCACTGCAGCGTTCCTCATTTAGCAGCTGTCCCAGAGCCCTGCAGAGAAACCAGAGGGAGATTCTCAGTGAGCTTGGAGGATGGCAGTGATGGGTCACCATGGAGCAGTGTGGCTTCTTCCCCTTGTCCTCCTTTTCCTGCAGACGGTGCAGACAGGTACAGCCTTCACTTTAACTCTTCTTCGTACTGCTTTGTCTCAACCACACAGGTAATTAATTATTCACCATCATTTGTGCTCTGTGAAGCAGGGTGACATCACGAAAAAAACTGGTAATTTTGTTTTCTTACTCACCTTGCTCCCATTTGCCTGCTACAGTGCAACAATATCCATGGCTGAGTCACTGGGGAAATGCTATTTCAGACTGAAATGACTGTGTCAGAGTAAAGGATGGGGTTAATACATCAGTACTCTGTGCTTTCAAACTGACAGCATTGTCAATGTCAATTCGTAAGCTACTGGGTGACAAAAAGAACCCACAGGGTTTAAGAGTGCAGAGGGGAGCCAGGACTCCACACCATCACCCAGTGTGCTTCTGTAAGTTTCAGCACAAGTGTCACATCCCCGCTTGAGGAAGCATCCCACCTGTGCTTTGAAGTTGGAGCCTAAGATGCTTCTCTGCAGAGTAAGAGTATGGATCATGCTGCAGACGTGATGTACGCCTTGTTGGTTAATTTTGTTGTAAAAGTCACTTATAGATTACAGAGGAATGGTTGGACACAGCTGAATAAACACCTGAGCAACCCAAATAAAAAGAACTGGTAGCAAGAGGGATTTTTTTTTTTTTCACATCCCAGAGATGAGGTGAGAAAGGTCCCTAGTGGGAGACCCATTGTCCTGAGTCTTCAGGATGTTTCAGGGAAAATTTTCTCATACAAGCATGTAGAAAGCAACTTTGGGCTATTCTGCCTTTGATTCTAATGAACAGGCTGGAAGTGGTTATTAATACAAAGAGTGAAGATGACTTTAATAAAAGCGATTATAAAATGATAGAGCTCATGAGGGAAGTAAAGAAAAAGAACAAGAGGACAAAATGAAAGTATATTTAAAAGAGAGAAAAGATATAATACTTCTATATAAAAAATGCTTATGATACATGTCCGAACTATCCCAAGGTCAAGAAAGGACAGGAGGATTAATTAAAATCATGAGCTGCTTCAAGACTTTACCCACAGAAGGAAGCACAGGAAAAAAATTATCAGTTCAATTCACCGAGGATCAGTATAAAAGAGTTGCAGACATCCTGGCACAAAAGCAGAAAAGCTAAGGCTTAAATAATATAAGATAAACATGATACGAAAATCAAGAGCTGATCTAAGAATACAAATATAGGAAGAGAGACCAAGGAGAATGTTAGTCTGCTCCCAATAGGGAAGAAAATCTTTGTTCCTTAAGATATCAGATTATCTGTGTGCAGCAAGGAGAAAAGAAACTGCTGAGTTGCACCAGTCAGAAACAAATCACATCACCCCCGTCTCATTTCCTCCAAGGACAGGATAACAGGCTACAAAAGATGCAGTACATCCCCATGATTTTATATAATAGCAGACATCACAGTAGGCAGAACAACATGGTCTGAATTAAACTCCTGAGAGGTTGTTTTGAAACTGTGCTAGTCAGTGCTTCACTGTCCAAGGAAAGATGGTGCAGAGTGCTCACACAGGTGAGCCTTAGGACCTCCGATATTCAGTATCTTCCCGTGACATGAAGGATAGGAGAGAGGGTTTACCTATGGCATTTGTAGGAGATTCCAGATTAGAAGGACGACCATAAATCAAGATGAGAGTTCCAGACAATCTTGTGAAACCGCAACAGTGGTCCAACATAAATAGGAGGCAAGTCACAGGAGCAAAAACAAAATACCTCCCTTAGCCCCACTATGCATTACCGAGGAAGTTTGTGAAATATGTAACAAAAGGAGGAAGGGAGTTAAGTCCTCCATTTTCACTAAGACAAACAGCTAGGACAAGAAGTAGTGGGATTGCGCCATACTGTGGGAGATTCAGGATAGATATTATTATTATTATACTTTTTAGATATTAGAAGGCTAGTTAAGGAGTGAATTAGGCTGCATGGACGAGCTGTGGAAACTCATCACAGACCTGTAGGAAGAGGTTAGACAACATCTGTTAGGACTGGATTACCTCTCCTTGCTCTCACGCCGTTAGGAAGACTGCTCCCATTCTGCCCGTGAACTTGCAATGTCAGGGACTACATTAAGGCAAGTAGTATGAACCATCTAAGGATGGAAAAGGAATAGCGTGAGGGTCTACTATTGTCCAATATTTTGTTTTTTACTGATACCTCAGTTGTTGCTAGTTTGTTATTCTCTTTCCCTTCTGGTGAGTATGGATTATCTCAGCCTGTGTCATCAAAGAGCTGCCAGTTATAGTCGGGAAGCTATCACAACATAAGATGTGAATGATAGCTGTCTCCCTCATGTTGACAGCTTACAGGTTTCTTAAAAATGCTTGTTGTGATGGCTGTGATTACTAGAGGTGTTTGACAGGAATTGCACAACAGAACTACACAAAATGGTGAGGGCTTTGACTAGTGCTTGTGAGCAAGACTTCATGAGCTGCTTGTGCTTTTATGAAATCACCATGAATATGGAACCTGCCTATAAGTTTGCCTCCTTTGCAGTGCTATCAGACACATGCAAGGACAACAATGGGAACTGTGGGCAGTTCTGCAAAGATGAAGATGAAGGAGTAGTATGTTCCTGTGTTGCTGGCTATGCTCTGGATGATGACAACAAAACCTGCGTTCCTGTAGGTAGGAAGCCACACTTAAAGTTCATTCTATGGGATGCGCATCGCATTTTCACTGCATCTTGGAAGTGCTGGTATGCTGCAGTGCTGCTGTAGCATGAGGAATAATGTTCACTGATGAAATCTTTCACATGGCTTGCTTGAAATGTTAACAACAAAAAGGAAAAGGTCTTAGTGAGAAGACATAATTTAACCAGTATCAAATTGTGAGAAATGTGCAGTGGCCAAAATAGTGCACCAAAGTATTCTATGCAAATGTATATGTTTTCAGAGCAGACTGCAAAACCCATGTTCCAGCAGGTCTGAAGCCACATGGGACACTGGTGGTCACAACAGGGCTGGGATTTCTCTTCTCCCATGGACTGGAGCAGTTGCCTCATGCTTCAGAAAATTTTGCTAGAAAAGAACAGTTTGCTTTTCTCATTGGTGAAAATTGGTTTCTATCTTCAAGACCTCCAGTGTGTGCTGCACATCTGGAGATCAGAATGAGTAGGAACCCAAGAAACTTCTCCCTTTACAAGATGCAGTTCACAAGGACTCATAATTTCAGCAGTAGCAACACAATGTGACTGCAGTTATATCTCACTTGTTTCCCTTCAAATATAATCTGATCAATTTAAAAAGAATAATACCTGCCTTTCTTCTTCCTTCTAAAAACTAGTTTTCTATAGTTAACATATAGTAACTTAAAAAAATAACTTCCAGCATTGAACTTAAACCCATCAGTTTCACCTGCAGTCAGGCAAAGTGCACATTAACAATTATTAATCTTACTGTATTCTTCTCTCTGTCTGATGATATTTGTTATAAGTCCTTTGTTATTTAATACCAATTTTCTGTCATGAGCTTATAATTTCTAATATAGAATACTTTACCCAGTCTCCCAAATACAAAAGTTATAAGCAGGTATGTGAAAATTTACAGCAGGCACATGAAAATAACTATGCCAGTAATGGAAGTTGTTTAACTTCTAAATAGTCTGGAAATGCTGAACCCATGAGCAAGTTTTAGAACACGATTTTTTTTTATTATTTTATTTTTTCTTTTTACAACCATCCTGGTCCCCTTCTTTCACACGTGATATTTTTGTTAATGTCATGAAAATTCTTGCCTAGCCAACCCTGATAAGTATACCTGAGTATCTAATTTGATTGCCATAATAAATTGTGTCAGCTTTTGTCAGAGTTTTCCTTGAACTCCGAAGTAAGTTTTCCCTCATTTTCACAAAGACTTGATTCCCTGAAAGCAACCTGTTTTTTCCTGCAAACAATTTTCCTCCCCTAAAGGTGTCTGTCTATAACTCTAAAGGCAGTTTTGACTGCAAGACCCATGTTTTAGCAAGCTTGAATCACTTCTTGTTGTAAAGAACAAGAGGTGCACTGAAAGTTCCCTTATTGGCCACAAAGCTGTCTATTGCACTGGGGGCTGTCAGACCAGCTCTAATGAGTCTCACTGTGGGAAGGTAACAGCAGCTGGGTCTTCACAGCTCTTTGTGTAGGGTTGCAGATGGGAATGACTTGCTGCCAACAAGGGACGGGTGCCCCGAAGTCCCAGCACCATCTAGACATGGAGTACTAGTGTCTCAATTTTGCCTTTGCAGTCAAGTTCCCATGTGGTAAACTTCAGAGAAAGCACGAAGTGGGTCGAGAAAAAGTTACAGCAAGTCCAGATGCTCATCTTAAAAATGAGGAAACCACTGAGGCCCCGATCTACCATCCTGAGGTAACAGAGGAGGCTGGCAGTTTACCCAGTGCGTGTCCATGGCAGGTAAGATGCCTTTGTCCTGAGAGGTTCAATGCCTGACCCCACTCAAATCACAGAATCACAGAATCATTAAGGTTGGAAGAGACCTCCAAGATCATCTGGTCCAACCATCACCCTACTACCTATGTCACCCACTAAACCATGTCCCTAAGCACCAGGTCCAACCTTTCCTTGAACACCCCCAGGATCAAGCACAATGCTGAGAGGAGGAGGCTAGGAAAGAACTAAGGTTGCAGATACTGGCCATAGAGCTGGGCTTCTCCACAGTTCCCTGCCAGCCACCCAGATACTTGGGTTGCAACATGGCAGTTTTGAAAGAATGGCTGGAGTTGTTGTTATGACCAAGACTGAAGTGAAACAACAAAAACAAAACAAAAACAAAATAACCAACCCATCCACAACAACTACAGCGAACAGAAAGGAATATTGCAGTTATTATATAAGCCAAATTTCTCTAAAATATAACAACCAAAAAATGTTGGTAAAATAACTGAATATGCAGATTCTACTTTGAGATGAGAAAAAGGTTTGTCTTGACAAGTTTCCCACTGTGATAGCTACACTTAAGTGTAGCTCTCACCGCCTCTGAATTAAGGATGCTTTTGATAGGAAATACATATGAAAATTTCTTTAAGAAAACAGCTTGAATATTTGCTAGCTGTTCAAGATTTCTATGCACATACATTTTTGCACTTTAGCTTTTTTCTCTCTCTTTGCAGGCTGTTCTGGTAGAGAAGCATGGTAGCTGGTTTTGTGGGGGGACAATCCTGAATGAGTATTTTATACTTACTGCAGCTCATTGCGTTACTGATTCTAAGGAATTACAGGTTATCGTTGGTAAGTGGTTGTCATTTTGTCCTTTACTATAAAAATAAGTGCTACAAAAACACGTCCTGAGTGTCCATGTACAAGACACTGAACTATCCCAGACATTTCTCATTGTCTCATCTTGTCCCTTGACTAGCGATGAAATAAATGTTCAACCTGGTCGAATGGACAGTTCCTTTATGCCTGGTTTGGTCCGGTGTAGCTTGTATGTGATGCAAGCCAGGTATAAACCATGAAAGTATGTGGGTCAGTGAGGCTGAGCTGAATTAGTTAATTGGTCTAACATTACAACTTCATGCAATTTTCTGTGCTGGCCAAACCTTGAAGACTTCCAGATGCCACGTTCAGACACTAATAATAAATGTTTTGACAGCACCTAGATACTAGTCTGAGACTGTTCCATACTTGAAACCTTAAAATCATTATTTATCATGATATTTATCATAAATTACGTAATTTATGAAAAAAAGTAGTCTATCACAAATTCTAGACACTGAAAATGGTATTCTGAGTCACAAAAATTTGCACTTGGCCTAAAACAGTAAAGCAAAATCTGTGTTTGTCTAAACACCAATTTTCTGTCAATTTAATTCCAAAAGAGATCTCATACGAGTTGAGAATGAATAAATATAAATACACTTTTATATTTTTGTATGCAGAATGTTAATGTTTTAAAAGAATATTTCCTGTTTAAGTCTGTTTGACTATGTTGCTCTACAAATGAGAGGGGCAAGATCCTACTCTTCTATACTGGAGTTTTGTTTGTACAATGAGTGCCACTGGGTATGTTGTAATGAAGGCCAGAACTTCAGATGAAAATTGTCATTGAGACCATCATTCTGACAGCAAACTTCCGATTTTAAACTTGCTTGGCACTTTGAGAGTCATATAAAAACCTCTCCAAAATGCATATAAAATGCTACAGAGTCAGGATACAGGCCAGCTCTAAAATGTACTAAATGTAAAATAAATGTACATTGTAAATGTAATGCTCTAAATGCAAAATAAAAATTTGTACAGTACAAATGTCTATATAAAGTGCAAGGTACTTTAGTCCCATCTTTTATTGAGGAGCTGCTTGGGCTTGCTGGTATTGTCTTGTTAACACCTGCTTTAAAAATCTGATACAGGGATGGTGGACAGAGAAGAGGAAGAGCCAAGTACTGCGACGCACAGAGTGGAAAAAATAATTCCAAATGCTGAATTTGATTCAAAATCTTTTGACAGTGACATAGCCCTTATCAAATTAAGTGAACCTATCACATTTTCTGAGGATGTTATCCCAGCATGCCTTCCAGAAGAAGACTTTGCTAGTGATGTTCTGATGAATCAAACATTCGGAATTATCAGTGGCTTTGGGAACATCTTTAAACATACGCAGCCGGTCAAAAGAATGAAAGTGCTTCAGGTCCCTTACGTGGACATGAGAACTTGCAAGCATGCCCTTAAACGTCTAGTCACAAGAAACATGTTCTGTGCAGGTTATAATAAAGATGGACAAGATGCTTGCCAAGGAGATGGAGGAGGCCCCCATGTAACCGAATACAATGGCACTTACTTCGTTACTGGTATTATCAGCTGGGGAGAAGGGTGTGGAAAAGAAGGAAAATATGGAATATACACTAAATTGTCAAGGTTCTTACCATGGGTAAGAAGTGTTTTGACACAAAACTCCTAACAGCTTGACGTTTAATCAACCTAATTGTCTTAGCCGTCAGATCTGATCCCTAAATAATACTTTTCTCTTTGTAAAATGCCTGCTGAAGCTCTGAGAGTTAGCACTTCCATTAAGAGATGTCACCAGTTCCTTCATGAGCTCATGCCTGGTTTTCAGAAGGTGTGCTTGGACTTTGAACAGAGCTTGCTGGTTTTGGACAATAATGGAATATCTTCAAATGCAATGTTTTAGGAGATCTTTTTGCTCTTACTAAGGTTGTCTGAATTTGTCTAAGAGGCTTTGGCTGTGCTGATAAACCTTCCATTGAAAAGCTGCAACTAACTCAACTTTCCTGTGGCAGTACCTGCTTTATAGAAATAAACCTAGACAAGGGTACCATCAAAGTAGGACACTACAAGAGCAGGCCAGCATTTCTAAAGCCTCTGGGAAAAAAAAAAAAAAAAAAAAAAAAAAAAAAAAAAAAAAAAAGCCACCTGCTTAATCTTCTTGATTGTCTACAGAGAAAGAGCTGGAAAATGTGCAAACCACCAGTATATCCACACATTAGTCTAAGTAACTGGGCATGTCACTGATACTAATGCCTTGTTAGATGAAGTTAGTTGCTTGACTTCCCATAGGACCCACACTGAAACCTCCATTTATAATTCAGCCCTAACCTCTACGGTAAGAGAGGCAAACATGATGTGTGGAGCTGTGGGTCACACGTGGACACGTTCCAGGGATATCAGAGAGGCCACTGCAAAGAGCTTGCACTTGCCGCCCCATCCCCTCACTGCTGTCCATCTGTCCTCCTGCCCAGCCCCACATTACCACTTGCCCTGGCTCAGGGCAGCCCTAGTTTATTCATAGCCAATTTAAAAAGGCACAGAAACCTTCAACGGGTTTCAATCGCTGTCTTTAGCTCAACGTGTATTCAGAGGAATCAGCCACATGAGCTTCTCCCTTCCTCACCTGTCAATTTCTGCTTCTACAACAAAACACCATCCTCATCCTACTCAGATGTTCAGTAGCAGATGAGAACAAATTCTGTCTGCAGGGACAGATTTACCCCAGCTGCTTAATTGCACAGAAAATTGCAGTTCCCACCCAAGATACACATTACATTCTCTGTGCTCTGCCTATGTCAACCTTTAAAGTCCTCACAGAGAGGACAGAGTTGTAAGCAGCATTGAAAAGTCTGAATTCCAGATAAGCTCCAAGCACTTTCCTGTTTCCTTATTGCCCCCTTCAGAGCATGTCAGTGTTCTAGCAGTTTGCCTGAAAATTCTCCATCTAAGTTTCTATCTGAGCTGTCCTTAACCATTTTTATCCTGAAGTCCAGATTAGGTCAATGGGGAGATATAATCAGAGAAAACAGGAGGAAAATCATACAGTCCTCATTCAAACAGCAGGGACTCCAGAGTGCTTTTTCTGAGTTTTTCATGAGGGATCTGGATAGCTCATCTTAGGGCAAAATTAGCCTCCCTGCTAAACCCCTTTTATCTATCACTGAAGCTGCATCCAGGAGCTTGAGTGATATGGCAGTGTCTGTGCATAAGCTCTGCCGTCTCTGGCTGTTTCATAACCAGTTTTATTGCTTGCAATTTTGGTAGGGAAACAAAATTAAGATGAAAGTGGGGGGAAAAGGTAAAGGAGCACCAAGGTGAAAGTAAAGACTGAATTATTTTTTATAACAAGTATTAACAACACTTACTATTTTAGCAATGTGCATGAAATACTATTTTCACTAATGTGCATCAAATACTATTTTTAGCAATGTGTGCACAGAAATAGAAAAAGTCAGCGCTTGCATTTGCAGAGATGTCAGTAACTTCAAGATGGTTTTTTTTCGCTGCCAGGCTGGCAGGAGACTTGCACAGCCTAGTGGTTAGGCTCAAAGAAAGCTCCTGTGGGTGCAGCATCCACCGGAGGGAATCAAACCTCCTGGGGTTTCATTCCTCCCCTGGGATGTCCTGCAATCTGCAACCAAGCCAGAAGGGCAGTGCTCATGCTCCTCCAAAATGACTGCAAGTCTCTTCAGCTTTTATAAATGGTGATGCCCTTCAAATGCAGCAAGAAAAACTTTTTTTTTCCTTTTTCTTTTTTTCCTTTTTTTTTTTTTCCCCTGCGTATGGTGAACTGGTTGGCTACTATCCAGACATTTAACTGAATTATAACCCATTTTAACTGCACTAAGCATTAACCCTTTGCAGAGTATGTGTCTCCTCTGTTGGCTAGGCAAATTTCACCCGGCATTTTTGCGGCTTTTGTACACACGAGGACAGGTGCTGCTTATAAACAGGTATACTAGTAACTGTGCTTCGTATAAGGAGAGTGTACATCAACAAATAAGTTAACTTGTGTCGCTCATTGCTAGCTCTTGACCAAGACTATACGTGATCACATTTACTTGTTTCAGACCAATTGATGTCTAAGTCTAGGCTGAGGGATGCAGTCTCATTTTGTTGATCCTGACCTGTTGCCTGCAAGTGATCATTTCTTCTTTAATTTCTTGTCCCCCGACCACAAGCTCCCCACCGAGGGCTGCTGGCAGCAAAGAGAAGAGGCAGCAGGGAGGTGGAGGCTGGAGCTGCTCCAGGAGGCTGGAGCACCTCCTGCCATGGGGCGGGAACACCACGGTCCCCTTCGCCTTGAACTATGTCCAGCACCCACAACACACAACCAACCACAGTGCCTGCGTGCCACTCGTCAGGAGGACTCCCCCAGGTACAAACGTGGCTGCGAGCCCAGCCTTCAGCTTTCATTATTTGCTTAATGTGGGGGTGACATCTTCTGGTAAATAATTGCTGTCCCCTTTCGTTAGCTGAGGTGTGCATTTCCCAAAAGCGTGTGACAGTGACACTCAGCTGATGGCTAGCCAGGGGCTGTGACATGATGGGGGCATGTCCCCATCACCACCTGGGCAGCTCGTCTGCAAACCTGCTTCTCCTGGCTGGGGCCAGGCTGCTGGGGGAGTACCTCTGAAGGGAACATGTGCTGAGGCAGGACCACATAACCCAGGCACCACACCAGCAGAACCACAGAGTTTGCATCTGGCACCACGTGCAGGCTGCAGAGTCACCTTTTCATGGGGGACAATCCTCAGCCACGTCTGCAGGAAACAGGGTTGGTGGACACACTGATGAAACACATCTCCATGTGCTCACCGTGATATTTAAAGGAATGGAAAAAGAAATTCCAGTAACTCTTTATAAAGAAACGTGTGACGAAAGGACTGCCTTTCTAAACCCCTCTCTTTATGCAATCTTCCGTAATACGAAAGTTTGAAAGTAAGGCCTGTTGCAATAATGTCAATATGGAAAAAAAACAAAGTTGGTGCCGTAACAGGACTGAGTACACCGTGGCCCAAACAGCTGCTCAGTCAAGGCTTGTTTCATCTAAAAGGAAAACACGAACTTGAAAACTAAGGTCTAGGGAGAATACAGCTTCTGAAGCCCTGTGTTGGTGTTGCTAACCTGATTTGAATAAATAGCTCATACCTACAAGAACACATTAGTTGACATAGGGTTGCAACGTGTAAGCGGTTTGTTTAAAAAAATAAATAAATGTTTGCAGATGCACATTTCTGCGCTGGATTCTGCAAAGTCCTGTGCTGACATCAAGTGGTGACAGATTTTTCATGGCAGTGTGCTGAGCGGGGCCAGCCTTGAGGTGCTGCTTGTGCACAGGGTGATATTCGTGCTCACAGGAGGACAGGGGCATATCAGAGATACGCTGTGACAAGAGGCAACAGTCCCCTGCTCTTCCTGGCCAAAAATCCCAGCTGGGACAGGTACAGTGGAGCCTGGTGGCCTCAGGAGGAGGAGAGCACAGAGCGCATATGTGAATCACAGAATCACAGAATCGAAGGGGTTGGAAGGGACCTCCAGAGATCATTGGGTCCAACCCCCCTGCCAAAGCAGGTTCCTTAGAGCAGGCTGCCCAGGTAAGCGTCCAGACAGGCCTTGAATATCTCCAGAGAGGGAGACTCCACAACCTCCCTGGGCAGCCTGCTCCCGTGCTCCGTCACCCTCACCGTGAAGAAGTTCTTTCGCGTGTTGGTGCCGAACTTCCTGTGCTCCATTTTGTGGCCATTGCCCCTTGTCCTGTCCCCACAGACCTGAAGAAAGCTTGGCTCACAGCCTGCCAAAGAGGATAGCAGGGTGTGCTAATTAGTTCTGCAGAAATAAGAGGGAGGGCAAAATAAATATGTGATGTTATGAACTGGCCATGAAAAAAAAAAAAAATCTAGCTTGGTATTCAAAGGGTTTTAACTCCAAGCGAACTTTGGGAACAGCATCCCTGCAGAGCTGGGCCAGGAAATACCTCCCTCAGTGCACTTTTATTGTGGAGTTAATTTATTTGAAGAAGGCATTAGGGGCTGTGATGTGGGCTGTAATGTCAGCCCTGGGTTAGCAGGGACCAGCCTTGGTGAGGCAGGAGGTCTGCTTCAGCCCTGCATGCCCATCTCGCTACTCATTGAACCTGATCTTTAAAACTCTGGTTGATGTGAAGTTTTATTTGGGGTTTTACCCACAAATTCTCAGATCAATATGGTCTTTATGTTTCTAACTCAAGTTGAAGAACACTTTCCCCTTCCTGGCTGTTTCTCTGACTCTATGGATGGTTTCCTGCCCTTCCCTGGAGCTCCCTGCAATGGGACCTCAAAAACTCCCCACAGCACCATTGCCACTGCAGATCACAGCCCTTGCATGATAATACATCCACCCATCCTCTTGACCTGTGTCAGGACTGTCTGGGGTCTGCTCCACAGTCATACCTCCTTTCACAGGCTCTGTGTTACCACCAGGAGCTGGAAGCTGGGAGGAAAAAAAAAAAAAAAGCAAACACAAATGCCATATCCTTTAAGATATATTTCCCACAGGGGAAATATCAGGCTTGTTTAATTCACTGCAATGTCAAAAGCTGATGGGATTTGACTGGTGCAGCTAAGCTCCAAGGACAGAAGGCTTTCTATGCCCTGCCTTGGTAAAAGTTTTGTGAGGACAGCGTGTACAGCAGTCACACTGTAAAACCAATCCCTGCAGTCATCATCATCCAGATTGTGGCAGTGCTTTGGTATGGCACGAAGAAATGCTCATATTTTTTAATTTCTCCCCATTTGGTGATGGGAAAGGGAAGGCTGGGGGATGAGAGGAATACCCCAAATTTGTAGGTTTCCAAACCTTCTCTGCCTTCAGCCATTGCATTACGAGAAGGGGTACTGTTGCACCACCAAACACATTTTTTTGAGGTTTTCACATGTTGACTTTGAGGCCAGGCTTTGCCCTCAGAGGTTTTGTTTTCTCTTGAGCAGCTGGACTTTAAACTTTAACATCCCCTGTTTATCAATTTCCCCAAAGAGCTGCAGGAATGCAGGCAGGGTTACCATTAGCTGCAGAGGGTAACAATGGCAGGTTGCTTTTGGACAATGTTGTTTCTTCTCTCTGTCCTTTTCATTCCCACAGAGGAGACAGGTATGGCCTTCGTTTTGTTGCCCCTTTAATTCTGATTTGTGCTCCTGTTCTTGTAAACACACCAGTAATTTCGTGCCTTGTATCATGTTTACTTTGCAGCACAGGCTGACAGCACTAAAAACTCTGTGTTTCCTTACACTTTCCTCTGTGTGGGTTTTTCTGTTTTTGTTTTCGTATATTTAAGTAAAAACTATGGTAGGTTATTGAAGCAATGTAATTTTGTAACGCCATCAATTACATCATGGTGATATTTAGTCATGATTCTGAGTGTCCTGGATATTAAAGAAAAAATTGTTTTATATACCTAGTTGCTGCTGAAATGAAAATAAAAGTCTTATGAAAGAGGCTGAGAAGCACACTTAGTATAGCTTGCAGAAATATATGTTTTCTGTATTCATCCTCTGTGGTTTGTCACAAATAAGCAGGATCTGGGAAAGGAAGGAAGGAAGGAAGGAAGGAAGGAAGGAAGGAAGGAAGGAAGGAAGGAAGGAAGAAAAAGAAAGAAAGAAAGAAAGAAAGAAAGAAAGAAAGAAAGAAAGAAAGAAAGAAAGAAAGAAAGAAAGAGGTGACTGCTTGTGAAGGGCAGAATGATGCCCCTGGCAGCAGCAGAGATGTGTATGAAGCACAGCAGAGCAGAAATGTGGTGGGGTGCTAGAGAACTTTTCCAAATGCAAAACACAAACGTGATGCTTTGTCTTAGCACCACATGCAAGCCTCCTGCTTATCTGCTATCCTTCAAAAGCATAACTAAGAAACTACACACAGATTCAGAATAATCTTTTTAGTGCTGTCACTTTTTCCAGTTCCAGTATCACTGCTTGTTTCAACCTTCGGGCCCCCAACAACTGTACAATGTATTAAGCAAACAAACAAACCAACCCAGTCCCTGTCCCACTGGGTTTACTTTCTGAGTACAGGGGAACTGACAAACGTGCGCTGACACATGCAGCCGTGTTCTGGTTAATGTCAAAGGCAACAGGCAACAGCACCTCACCAGCCTTCCCCCTTGACAGGTGGTTTTTGTGGTGGGCATCATTGCAAAGGGGAGTTTTAAGGTCTGATCTCTGTCATGTCTTTGGATTTTCCTCCTCTTAACTCAAATCAAAAAGATTATGGAGTCTTCCAGGTAAAGGATGGCATATGACAGCTTTTTCTGAACATTGCTGGGGGGTAACTTTTATTTATAGCCACCCTGAGCCATGTCATGCTTGGCAGCAAAAAATCCCCATGAAGTCAGACTGAAGGGCATCAGTTAGGATCCTTCATCACAAATAAATACAAATCACTTTCATTTCTGCTGAAAGTCCCATGGACTCTTACAAAACAGCCTCTGCCTTTATAATAATATTTACCTCTTCCCGTAGCCATGGCACAACCAAGCTGTCTGTGTGTCCAGTGCAGGAAAAAAATATGCAGCAGGAAAGGCTTCTGCAGAGAGCTGCAAAAATTCTTTATATTACAAGGAATTATGCAGAAAAGTTCAGCAGTGAGTCAGACCTGAATCCTTTTTGTTCGGTTCATTTTGTTTTTGTTTTTTACTACTTGGGAGCACTGACAAAGGACCAGGACCTTCTTGTGCTCAGGACTGTAAGAGGGGTGGGAAACGAAAGAAAACTGTGTCATGATTTCTCTTCATGATAAAATGTGGCTAAACAATAAGATTGTTTAAAAAAAAAAAAAGTGAAAGCGTAAAGGAAACTAGCCTAAGTACTTATGTTAGCATCTTGTCACGCGATGTTTCAGTGTTTATATCAGCTGATGATGCAAATGAAGTTATCAAGAGACACAGGCGTGCCAGCTCTCTCCTTCTGGAGGAGGTCCTCCAAGGCAGCTTGGAAAGAGAATGCCTTGAAGAGAGATGCACACAAGAGGAAGCAAGAGAAGTATTTGAAAATGATGAGATGCTCGTAAGTATTTTAACTTCCTTTTACTTACCTGAAGCATCACTTTGTGCTGTTACCTCTACCTCCAGAAGCACCGTCTGGGGAAAAAGCAGCAGGGTAAGGGAGAGGAGGAGCCCTGGCCACCAGTGGGGGACAACCAGGACAGGATGGGGTCACCTCTCATGTGGCTGCACAACAGGGAGACAATAGTTGGCCAGTTTTTCAAGGAAGCCATGCTACTGCAGGGCTCAGCTGTTTCTCTCTTGCCCATGAAGAGTCTCTTTTCCTTTATAGCTTCTTAAGAAGCAAGAAGATGTGCAGGATGCAAACCCTCCCTCACACCTCATGTCATTCAAATCTTGATGGCAGGACAAAATTTGTAATCGTGTGACTGTGTGAATGTTAAACTGAGTGTGTATTCTCTCATGTAAAATCTCTGTTTTGCCAAAATATTTATGGAAGATGATATTATTTGAGAATTGAAATCTGATTTCCCCTTTTTTTCAGAAAATGTTTTGGGATAACTACTACGGTAAGCTGGCCTCTTGATTTCTCTCCTTCATAGTGGTGGCATGTTGTGAACATGATGCTTCAGTCTCATGTTGTTTCTAAGAGTTTTCAGCAGTTTTTAGCAGTTTATTCTACAAGAAACACACAGTCGCTATGTGTCATATCACTAGCAAAACAAGAGGAGAAGGGCTGATGTGAAAGGATTAAAAAAGTCTTAAATACGAAAAAGCAGTTAAGACTACAGAGCACATGCAAGTTCAAAGTGAGTAGATGCTATCCCAAGAAACAGGCTGTTTCTTTCCCTGTTTGTTGGGCTGTAACCTGGGAGCAGAACATTTTGCTTCTTACAGATTCACCCATCCACGAGCACCATTTCCATGGCATGGTGGCCTTGCTGGCCACCTGGGCGTGGGCTGGGATGGCAGCTGTAGCCCAGGACAGTGGTAATAGAACTACCAGGGCATGCAAGGCAAAAGGGGTGTATTTTCTTTTGTAAGCTGACCATTTCAGTGTGTAAGAGACACATGGGAACGTCTATTTTACTGATACAATTCACCAGCATAGGTCTACCAGCACAACCTGCCAAGTACGAGCCTACCGTTTGACCCTGAGTGAGGCAAATAGGTGCTAAAAGCCACTGGGCTGCTCTGGAGGCTGTTCCTTGGCAGCTTCTGAGGCTAGAAATAAACCTGCAAAGCTGATGTGGGTTGATGCTGACATGGTGTGATGTAGCTGGGCACCTCCTGGGCACAGGGCCTGCGTCACGGGCGCAAGGTGACTAGGCCTCACCCCCTCCATCTCTGCTGCATGCCACATCCAAAGAGTTCGCTCTTCTTATTCTGATTTTTTTTTTATTCATTTGCAATCTTAGTTTTAGACAGTAGATAGGGAGGTGGTAAAAACAGCATTAGTACTAATTTTCTATGGAAGCCCTTAAAACACCGAGTGCAGGGGACAGTTCTGTGGATCCAGGATCTGAATGTTATGAAGACTCATACTAAACATCTTTGCTCCGTGTCTCATTGCCTCTGTGAGGGTGGGATGGCTTCCACCTAATTCCAGTCTTTGGGCTGTCCCTCCCCAGGTGGCCAGAGATGTTCCTCTAACCCGTGCCAGAACGATGGCGTGTGCGAGGACAGCATTCGCGGCTACACCTGCACCTGCACCGAGGGCTACGAGGGGGAGGACTGCGCCTTTGGTGAGGCACCACCAGCATGGGGTTAACACACAGTTTGTGCAATGTGATGGTGGTTCCCTGATACTACACCAACTGAGATGTTTGACCTAAGTTTCCTTGTGTATGCTAAACTATAGTTCATAATCCTACCCCACTGCATGTCTAATTGCTATCATATATGCTTAAGGACATGGTTTAGTGGGTGACATTGGTCGTAGGGTGATGGCTAGACCAGACGATCTTGGAGGTCTTTTCCAACCCTAATAATTCTATGATTCTATTCTACATTAACTGGCCCTTAAAAGAGAATCACAGAATCATCTAGGTTGGAAGAGACCTCCAAGATCACCTAATCCAACCTCTGACCTAACACTAACAAGTCCTCCACTAAACCATATCACTAAGCTCAACATCTAAACGTCTTTTAAAGACCTCCAGGGATGGTGACTCAACCACTTCCCTGGGCAGCCCATTCCAATGCCTAACAACCCTTTCGGTAAAGAAGTTCTTCCTAATATCCAACCTAAACCTCCTCTGGCGCAACTTTAGCCCATTGCCCCTTGTCCTGTCACCAGGCACGTGGGAGAATAGACCAACCCCCACCTCGCTACAGCCTCCTTTAAGGTACCTGTGGAGTGTGATAAGGTCACCCCTGAGCCTCCTCTTCTCCAGACTGAACAACCCCAGCTCCCTCAGCCGCTCCTCGTAAGACTTGTTCTCCAGACCCCTCACCAGCTTGGTCGCCCTTCTCTGGACTCGCTCAAGCACCTCGATGTCCTTCTTGTAGCGAGGGGCCCAAAACTGAACACAGTACTCGAGGTGCAGCCTCACCAGAGCCGAGTACAGGGGGACAATCACTTCCCTAGACCTGTTGGCCACACTGTTTCTGATACAAGCCAGGATGCTGTTGGCCTTCTTGGCCACCTGAGCGCACTGCTGGCTCATATTCAGCCGACTGTCAACCAGTACTCCCAGGTCCTTCTCTGCCAGGCAGCTTTCCAACCACTCATCTCCCAGCCTGTAGCGCTGCTTGGGGTTGTTGTGTCCCAGGTGCAGGACCCGGCACTCGGCCTTGTTGAACTTCAGACGGTTGGCCTCAGCCCATCGGTCCAGCCTATCCAGATCCTCCTGCAGAACCTTCCTACCCTCGAGCAGATCGACACACGCACCTAACTTGGTGTCGTCTGCAAACTTACTGAGGGTGCACTCAATCCCCTCATCCAGATCATCAATAAAGATATTAAAGAGAACTGGCCCCAGTACTGAGCCCTGGGGAAAAAAACACACTGGGATGGATCTTGCATATTCATATCCAACAGGTTTTGCTTCCTAGCCCCAAGGTTAGTATTTGTGCCCGTCTGCAGGGCCCCCAGGACACAGGAGGGACATTTTCTGTAGCAGGGTGTGAGTGGAGAGGGGCAGAGTATCCCCCTGGGGAGCCTGACCTGCTCTGCATGAGCCATCGAGAGCCATATCACATGCAGATTTTGTTTCCACTTCTCCACCTGTGAGATAGATCAAATGCTCTTCCTGTTGCTTTGTACTGAAGCTGTGTTTGCTCAGCCACAGAAAGCTGACTGGCCATGTTTCAAAGATGATTAATACTCCTTTCCTTTTTTTTTTTTTCCTTATATGTGGCAGCTGTTAGTTTTAATTTTCTTAGCACAAGCATGAGAAACAGAAGCTACACATTTCTTTTTGCTGGAAAGCAGAAAGCTTTAGCCTTTTTCTTGACCATACAATACCTGCCTTCTTAAAAAGTTCAAAAGGTTCCCCTGGTGCTGATCCATAGGGCTTTGCTTAACTGAGCAGAGAAAACCTATGGCATCCTTTTGTGGGTTCACGTGGAAAGCCTAGTTTGACCCTTGGGTACTAATATTCCCCAAAACTCAGCAGCGTGGACAGTCTGGTGCAGGGAGGTACTGGGTGCTATAAGCCTGTGGAAGCTGCAAAGACAGCTCTCTCTGCCCAATTTCTGCCCGATGAGGGTAAAAAACATGTGGTGGGAAATCCTACAGGAAGACAGAGTTCCTACCCACCCCCACACAAAGTGAGTAAAAGTAAAATGCTTAGCAAAGAGGACTCAGGCTACGCAAGAAAACTCCACCTGAACCGTTCCCAATGCTTTTTCCCTGCTTGTTCTCTCCAGCTAAAAATGAATGTCGGCACCAAGGAAAAGAAGGATGTCACCATTTCTGCTATCCAGGAACCAATTCGTACCGTTGCTCCTGTGCTGATGGCTACGAGCTCGGGAAGGACAAAAAACAATGCATTGCATTAGGTAGGTGTGAGCATGGAAGTAGGGCCCATGAACAATTCTTGGGTGGGCAGGCAGTGAATCTGATATCCAGATGCAATCAGCCCGCTTGGGGACTCCAGAAATAAGAATATTAACCTTCCAAACTGGACAAAAAAAGGAGGAACCTAGGGACTGGCAAACAAAGATGCCTGAGCAGTGGTAAAAGAAGGAACATTTGATCTGAACATTTACAGATGGGGTTGCACAGAGCACTAGCATCATTCTACATATCACTCACTGGTGCAGGTTTTCCACTCCTACTCTCAGTAAAGAGCAACAGAAGACCTGCCCGTTTGGGAATGAGGTTCAATTGATTCAGATTAGGCACCCAACAGCCTGATAAATAAAAGGCAGCACTTGCTGCCTTGTTAGTTAATTTGGAATGGTAGCCCTCTTTATTTTTCCAACCTCATCGCAGCCAAACAGGTATGGAGCTGTACAGCCGCTTTTAGTGAAGATTTGATGTCCACGCTAAATGCACATTTCAGGTGGATTTTACATCAAACCAGCTCTAGTTTGGTACTGAGGACTAGGCACCCACGCACCCGACAACTAGGAGGTGTTTAGTGCAGTTCAAATACAGGATACAAAGATGAGGAAGCAACCTGTGCTGATGGCTAGCTGGAGAGGAAGCCTCAGTTTGGAAGTTGCAGACAAAGTGAGAGCTGGTCACCACGAGCCTAACACAATGACCCAGATTGTTTAGGGCTATCACACTACAGAAGTCAAGTTAATCATTCTGATTTTCACCAGCTGAGAAATTGTCCTTTTCCTTGGTATAAAATCCAAACCCTACAGCCAAGAAGGAATACTTAAAATACGTGCAGGTAGTAGTTGTCTTGAAATGTTACAGCATGAGGTTTTTATTTTTTCTAATTCATTTGCTAGATCAATGTGCATGTGGCAGACTTCAAGACAGTGATAATCTGATAAGTGAAACCCTGAAGAAACATGACAAGCGCTTTCCTTGGCAGGTATTTCTAGCAATTCATGAAATCTATGACTTATTTTCACATGGACAGTGCTAATTATCATCTTTTTGTATTTTCTTAGGTCTTGCTGTTAAACTCAGAAGGGAAAGGCTTCTGTGGAGGGGTGCTGCTAAAAAGTAATTTTGTCCTGACCACAGCGGAGTGTGCCCTTCTGCACAGCCATTTTGAAATCAGGGTTGGTGCTGGTAGGTGATGAAACCTTTCCTTTTGTTGTAGCACCTTTCGGCACTGTTAAGCTACTTTTAAAAACAGCTTACTAAAATTTCTGCTGCACTAAAAGTATTGTTATAGTATATAAATCTGCTGGCATCTCATTTAAGCATCTTAACTAAGTGTCAGGTTAGAACTACAGCTGTCCTATGCCTCTCTAGAAAATGAGCAGAAAGACCAGTACCTCTCAAAGGCCCTCACAAGGCCCGGCTCAGCATCTAGGGACATGCTAAACTAGGTTCGTTTAGAGATCACTACCCTCCCTCCCCCCAAAAAGAAACGTTTCATGCCAAAATTTTCTTCTGTTGTTGGGTATTTGTCCTTCCCCTCTGAAATTATGCATGCTTCTACGCAACTTTGAAAAGCTGTCATTCTTAATTTACCTTTACCACATTTCAAGAATGTTTCTCTGCAGCACATATTTCTCAGCACCACTAGGCAGTTGTTATCGATTTACATTCTGTTTTCAAGTCTCTGATATCCTTAAGAGCAGTGAACATGTCATTGCTTCACAGGGCACAACAGAACACGTGGAACTGAGAGGATAATGCAAGTTCACGAGAAACACATACACATCCGGTACGATGACGACACTGGTGAGAACAACATTGCGCTACTACAACTCCACGAGCCCGTTGAGTGCAACAACCACCAGCTTCCTGTATGCATCCCTGAAAGAGACTTTGCAGAACATATTTTGATTCCCAAATTGGTTGGTACAGTCAGCGGCTGGAAAAGAGAAGGCGATGAAGTTCAAGGTGACGAGTTGCAGGTTTCCTACCTCCCTACGGAGGACTGCAAACAAATACTCAACGTAAGCCTCACGAACAGGCAGTTTTGTGGACGCATCCAGGAGGTCACAGACAAACGACTGACTGGAGGAAGCTTTATGGCCACTGAGTATAAGGGCACTTGGTTTCTGACTGGTATCCTGGGACCCTGGCCACTAGAAGACGCCGACAGAAAAACATTTCTGTTTACCAACGCTGCGAGATATATGATATGGCTTAAACACAAAATGAAGTAAGACAAACACAACCAACCCTCCAGCACCAAACCCCTACCAATCCCTGCAAAGAAACATTTGGAGGCAGCCAGTAGACACATTTGACTCTATCACCATTTGCAGCAATGGAAGTTGCAATGATGATACCTATTTAACTCCAATTCACACGGAAAATTCCATTTGTCTTTCCTTCCTCTGTTGACACACAACACACAGTCATGACACAGTAAATGTAGGTGCTTTACTAATAAATTGACTGAACTCTAAGTTTCCTAGAACTGTTCGTTCTAAAACTCAAAGTATTGATGCTTTTCTGGGCTTTTAAATGTTACTAGAAGGAAATGAGTCTTTTTAATTCTTATTCCCTTGAAATGTGGATCAGTAAACCAATATTCTTATTTCAACCTCTATACATGTAAAACTTATGAAGACCAAGAACACTCCAAGCCTTTAAATGTTGATAAAGGACTTGACTCTCTCATAACACCAGAAAGTTCTTCTCCATCATACATGGCAGCTGTGTTTTTAATTATAAATCATAATTCAGTAACTGGGTAAAATAAAAACTAGACTCCCAAAGAGGGGGAAAAATGTTTTATTTTCTTTATTAAAAAAAATATCCCATCACAACACACAAAGGTATGTTGTACTCTTCCTCCTCCCCACCCCCAAAAAATAATAAAAAAAAACAGAACACACACACACAAGGAACACTTAAAACAATGGACCCAGTGGCAGTCTTTTCCCCAGAAACAGAATAAAACAGTGTATGGGTAAATTACTTAGATATGCTTTTGCTCATTGTAACAAAATTTAATCAAAACATTAAAGGAATTAAAAAACAAAAACATATCTGAGCAACTACAGACCAAAAAAAAACACCACAAATTTACTTGAACTTGTAAATATCACTGAAACTGCAAAGCTTTTGGTGTCAAGTACAACTTCTCTAGTTTTTAGAGAAGGCTTGAAGAGCATATTTGAGGGCAGCAAGATTATCGAAGAGCTTTAGAAAGTGGAAAACATACAAGAAAACATTATTTCCACCCTGAAAACTGGATTACTGTATGTACCAAAGGATGATACTTTTCCGAAAGATAAATGCAGAAATAGTAACACACAGTACTTCGTAAAAGCTTTTAAGTACTTTGAAAGGAGTTTGGAATGCTTTGCTTTTATTTCTTCATGAGATAGTTTGAACGATCTAGAAAGCCTGCAGAAACTATCACTGAAAAGTGAGTATTTCATTCCAATGCACTTTGTTACACTGGCAGCCTTGGTCATTCTGGGAAAGGAGCCATAAACAGTTCCTGGTATTCCAGTCCTGGACACGACCCAGGTCATTTACAAAGTTCCCTGGCTGATTAGGAGCAGCTCCACTGGGCAAGCTGTGTATCTGAAAAGTACTTGCACGGCTAAGATGCAATGCTCAACACACCGTTGACAGCGGAGGAAACGGGTTCTGCTTACTGACAACAAGTTTTTGATGCTGGTGAGATATATAGCCTTTAATATGACCCTGGCAGGAGAAAGAAATACAGTTAGTACGGGAAGCTGGTAACAGAACGCCTATACCTCACCTGCCATCAGGCTAAATCAAACAAAGCTACGTGCATGTACTCAATCACCACTGCATTACTGTACTTAGTGTTCGGAAGGATCCGATTTATGTAAGTGGGTCACCTCACGCAGCAAGCAGAAAGTTGGAACCATAACCATGTTTGCATACTAACGCTGCCGTTGGACCGCCTGTTGCCAGGGCCCCCTCCTGGTTTGCTTACATTTCCCTGAAGAGCTCTGGAGAAGTGTTTCTAAATTTACTCTTGCTCACTTTAAAATTAGGATTTTAATTAATCACTAATCCAAATTTAAAAACGAAATTCCATATTTCTTCCTTTTTAGACACATAAGGTTATAGCACTGAGAGAAATCTTCCAGTCACCTAATCCCACCCTTTGTTACCCTGAGAGGACACCAAATAATCTGTTTCAGAAACAGAGAAGCAGTTTGCTTTCTTGCTGACACTGTAATGCTGCTCCAAAACTTCTAACAGATTAGAAATCTATAGATTGCAAGCCTATATCTATTCATGAGTTGTTAAGACCCATTTAGACAAGTGTGAAACAAAGAAATGCGGCTTTAATTTTTCTGATGTTAGAAAGTCAAAAGTCTCCTACTTCAAATGCAGAAGAACAAATCCCTTCCTGGTCCCAGTTATAATTTTTCCATTTTGAAATTAATATTTATGCTTTATAGAAAAGTCAGTACTGGATTTGTAATGCAGAATTCAACTGCAATTTTAAGTGGTCCCTGCAAAACCAGTGGTTCCAGAACTAGAGGAATTCCCCTGGGCAAATGAAAACATTTGCCATTTGGGCACAAATGAATCAGCTTTTATACCCAAGAAAAGCTAGGATTACTGATATATTTTTGTAACAAACTTTTACTCTCTGCCTAACAATTTCTACTGTCTGGAATCTGGAAGGACAAAACAATACGTGAGTAGCACATACCATGTAAATAAGGTTAGCTAAAATGCACTGGACTTCATCAATGTCAACATCATCTACTTGCATGAATTTCAGAGCAAACAGAAAGGCATCTAGCGATAGTTGGTGTGTTTTGAGTAGTAAATATCTGAAAGAAAAAACAGGAAATCTGTTATTGGGAAACAATCACTTAGAAATTCTGGTTTTTTTTAGTAAAATGGCCTTTCTACTACAGATTCACTTTACCAGGAATTCTGCCCTCCTAGAGGGAGCTAAGGAACACACACATCTCTATCTCAGTCTGAGGTAAAGCCATATTATGTCTGCTTTTGCAAAAATGTGATTTTTTTTTTTTTGTTATGCTTACACTTTCTTAAAGAGATTTCTGTATGTGATGATTTTCAGCTTCTCAAGGATAAGAAAGATTCCACATCGAATGAAGAAGGTCTCATGCTTTGTCAGAGCATCATTCAGTAGGAGAAGATTGCCTTCACTAGAAGGATGGAAGAAATGAATACGTGAGAAGGTCTCGCCCTATCAAGAAAAGAAACTGCATGACTTGGTAAGACCATCCTTCTCCTGCTTTCCTTAGCCATCCCAAATGAATACCTTTTAGTTAACAGTTTTTGAACTAACGCACAATGCAATAAAGTAACCGCCGTACCTCACAGCCTTTGTTACTTCAGCAAACTGCATAAGGTCGTACTTTTTTAAGAGCTGAACGGTTGGCATATGGCCCTGAAAAATAAACGTTTTCCAGCATAAAGTCAAGTACATTTTCAACATAAACTATAAAAATATTTGTTAGAGAAACAGACAAGTGTTTAACTACATTTTTTCCCTGCAGAACAAGAGTTAAACGGAAGTATTTGTAGGACAACCCCCCAGCGCTGCCAAACTTCCTGCAACTCAACTCACAATAACTCTTTATCACGGTTTATGGAGTCCCTTAATATTTCTAAGTGTTGCAGAACAGTTACCAAACTTGTAAAAATCAAGGTCCTGTGACACGAGACTTAGGCAGATCCAAATTTTACATTACAGTTGTATGATCTAATCTTCAAACAAAGTAACTGTGGGAATCCCATGCATTACTAATAATACAAGCAGTGCTTCAGCGCTGTCAAGTGCCACCTCAGTCTGTAGCAGATTTTTTCTTCACCACGCCTCCATGTGGACATTCAAATGTCAGAGAGAGAGAGAGAAAAGACGGTTTAAATTTAAAGAAACAAAATTCTCATTGTTACATCAGGTAAGACTGAACCAGGTGGACTATCAAAAAGAAACTTTTTTTTTTACCCGCCCCCCCTTGCACAGGGGAGATCAGATTGCACACTGACTTGGTCAGCCTTTAAATTTAGTTACCATCCTGCTCTGTTGTTGGTAACTCCTTTCCTGGTTGGAGGATTAACTGACAGCAGAACCCTGCTGCATGTTTACTGAGAGCTGCTAGGAATAAAAATAAAATTAAAAAAAACACCACCGCCCAAGCTATTTTAGTAGAGTTTTAAGGTTAGTGTTAATGTTTGGAATGTGATTTTAAAAAGCAACTGTAAAAACAATGACCTTTAGATTCTTTAGTGCCTCTTGTACACTAGAACTGCTACAGAAAAGCTACAGTTATCTCAGGCCCAACAGGACCCACCACTTTAGGGAAGGCTGTTGGCTTTATCAACCTTACCATTGACTGATCTGAAAACAACCACTAAGACAGACAACAAACGAGCAGAAGCTGATTCTGATAGCCACTGTGCTTCTCCCTTACACATGGTTAACTTCCTCCATCAAAAGACGGCTGCAAAGGAAATGAATTGACGCTGCAAGGGATGGAAAAGGGAGCACAAAGGGGAAAAAGGGAGAATGGTCACGAGCAGGCTGGGACAAGGGTGGAAGATGGGAACTCTCTGAAGTGGATAACAAAAAAAAAATTCTCCACAAGGAACTCCGGTAATAGGGCCAGGAATAGAAAACACTGTAAAATCTCGTTCTTGTCCCCTCAGTTACACTGAGCTAAGTGTTTGCATAACCCCACTAACTCAGGGGATGCACAAATACCAGTGCAGCACATGGGGAAGGACGTGAGCAAGAAGCAGAGAGGCACTTAATTCTTTTGACAAAAAGATGAAGTCATCAGGTAACCAGTCCTCACTGATTTCTTCAAAACCCAAATGCTCTGTGGTTCTTGACATGCCTCAAACGGGTAAACACACGAGGTGCAATTAGAGACACCAGACAGCAGTCCTTTCTTTCCTGTGGCAAACGCACCACAACAGTCTTCAACCATCTATTTGCACATCCTCCTTCCCTTCACCAGGTGAAAGGACCACAGATTTGTAGCAGTGAATCCAAACATTTCCCTGGTCCGTCTGTGCATGGTTATCACCACACAGACACTCTGCTAAGTGACATAAATTACTTTAAGTTAATTTTGAGCTCTCTTATTTTTATTACAGAAGTAACCTCAGGTTCCACCTTTCAGATAGGTGGGAGGAAGGTGGGGGAAGCAGCCTTTTTCTCCTTTCCTACTTTGCTGTAAATAACAATTCTACATTTTCTGTCCTCAGCTCTCTAATAAAGTTCGCATATACTGGTGTTTATAGGGAGAAAAAAAAAAAAACACACAGAAGAGCCAAACTGAGTTTCAGTTTGGTTTTTTTTGCCTCCCAAAAAGTCATTTGGGAAAGTAACGTTTACTCACCAACAACATCTTTACTGGCAGCAGGTAGATCAAGATCATTCTTTTGTTTTTCTGGCTTGAGCGGTGACAGTGCTCAAAGGCAAAGGACAGGTACTCCTCAGCTGCAGACACAAATAAAAGCAGTGCTAGTTACAAGAGCCAACAACAAAAATTGATTAAATCAGTAACCCAAATTCTGTGCTCAATGCCCATTTCTAGCTTGAGGCTATATTTGAAATTATATTTAAAAAAAAATCACACAAAAGACAAGGTGTTACAAGAAAAATAGGTCTTCTTTCAGAAAGGAAAACACAATTTGTCAGTATCCAGATGTCAGGTGTAACAGCTCCAAGCAATATTGGAATTTTCAGCTCAATTCACTAATATTATTAGTACCAGCACGACTTTTCTGTCATCAATGCAAACATAACTGCACCTTCTGCACACATTTTGAGCCACACACACATCATAAACCAGAGTTCACACCAAGCCGCAACAGCTTAAATCTGTCTTACCACCACACAGTACCTTGCTTAAAGTCACTGTCAAACATGGCTTTGCGTCCGACATAGTATCTGTATGTAACTCGCTGTGCCATACTGTATTCGTCCTTCAGATTTGAGCTGTCAATTGCTCTAATTAAGGGTTTACATAGGTGGAGCTTGTTGATCTGGTAAAAAAAATAAAATTGTGTTTTACAGAGAGGGTAGATACGCAACATCATGTAAAAAAGGGTGAATTTGACTCAGACTACAAAATACAAAACACAGTTTATAAGACTTGAACCCTACCTTAAAATAAATTTTGAACAGCTGATTCACGAGAAACAACATGCCCCACTTCTTGGAATCTTCGATGCCTGCTCGACTGTCGTAATAGAAAAAAAACAAGCTGCTAGTACTGAACATTGTAAGGAAATAATGACTTTGTTTTTATGGTTAATTCCATCCCTAGATATTTTATGGATTTTTTTTTTTAAAGGATAAAAAATGAGCATCTGAAAATAAAAGCCAAAGCCAAATTCCTCGTCTTAAACCACACTAATACTGTCAAAACAGAATGTGCTCCAATCTTAACTTCTGAACAACTCTGCTGCACTTCTTCTCAACATAATGAGATGTCATGTAGAATATTATTCATCTGCAGCAGAATCCTTCCTCCAGTCTGCAGGTAACACATACACTAGGATGGCAGTCGCTTGTAATATTCAAGATGAAAGATGGGTGAGGGGTTTAAAATAAAAAAAAGCATTTTCTCCACCTGGAAAGTGCTAAATTGCTAAGACTGGAAACCAAAGTCACCTCTTCCCAGTCTGATCGCGTTGAAGCAAACTTCAAGAGAGCACAAAAGGGTTGATCACCTTCCCTGAGAGAAGGGGACATAGCCAGTCCCTCCCAATAACATCTGCTAGGAAGCTTAAACCTGAGGGAGGCCTCTCCAGCTGTAGTTAATAGTCAAGAGAGAACAGACTAGGAATGGAAACAAGCCTCAGAAGTGTTCATTCTTACCCAAATATATGAGTAACTCAGTAAGTAGAGAAAACTTATGTAAAAGTTCATTAAGCTCTTAACAATTAAGCAGCCCGAGTTCTGTGGAGCATCTTTCACTTACGTGTCACTGGCACAGACTCGGAAACAGCTCATCAGCAGTTCTGCTGCTTTCTCCAACATGTCACCAACTTTGCTTTTCCCTTTCTTCATTAGCTGTTGATCTGCCTAACGTTACACAGCAAGAAACAACATGTAACTCTACATCCTGGTTCACTGGACTGTAAACAGGTTGGTTCCTTAATATAGCATTTTATAAGACATTATAACAATAGATATTATCTCTTACTAACCCCTAAATCTTGATAGCAGTCAAGCTGACAGAACAGATGTACCCAAAAAACCCACAACCCACACTTGGAGAGGTTCCTAAACATCCTGTACCGAACTCAATGCAGAGCAGGCCAGCCAGAACTTTGAAAAAAGCACTGTCCACTTTTACCTTCAGCACCAAGAAGCTTAATGCAGCTCTCAGAAGGATCATCTTACAGCTGAACTGGAGCATTCACACTCCAACTCAAACTTTAAAGTCCAAAAATCAAGCAAAAAAGAAATATCTTTTAAACGAGAGCAAAAAAACCATTTCCCCAGTTATGGGATCTTAGTTTTAAAAATTATAATCAAGCTCCTCTTTACAACCACAAGGACTAGATTTTATTTCTAACCTATACTCAACATTTTCTAGTAGTAATACACACTGCTGCGACCTGAGATTTTCAAGAGAAAGGAACACATGCTACAGAGTCATAAGAAAAGTTGGCAACACTGTTCACGTAAAGCCGGAAAGAACCATACACTAATGAACGTGGAATTAAAACAACAAAGAAGACTGGGAAAAAACAGTGAGTGGATTGTTGCTACGTGCTTTCTGGCAAGTTTTACTCTAACACTTGCATTCTCGTCAGCTGAAATATAAGGACAAGAAATGTAAATACATCCTCTGCTGCACAAGTCTTCCTTGTACCCACATATTTTGAATATACTAAGGTTAAAAGATAACATTCAAAACCGACCCCACTTTCTCTCTCTCTCTCTCACATACACACATGCAACACGGTCTTCTCTGTGCAAATATGCAAAACATGCTGCTTTGGGTTTCCTGTGCACAAGGAAGTCCTGAGTGGACAACCACTAACAATATTGGATATTGACAAACTCTAATCTAGCTTGGACCAACTTCATGTCTTCAGGTCAAGTGACTAGGAGCAAGGTCATGACCCTGTCGCTTACCTTTGGCCAAGCATTCCTCATTAGATCCCTATGCAAGCTACTTCAATTCACTAAGAAAAATAATGTTTTTTGTTGTTGTCAACAGTTGTACGGAGTCAGCAAAGGCTCCAATGAGCATCAAAAGCAACACACACAGATGGAAGAGGGAAACGAGGGACAAGTTTCCCTCACAAGATGTGGTGAGTGCTTAGATTAGCTTTGTTGCCTTGTGCATCTCCACCCTTAGAAAGCCACAAACCCCAAGGACGACACACCGAAACCACGAGTTATACCGTTGTGCTATTCTATAAAGACAGTGCCTAATCACTTCGTATGCTCTAAGCTGTGGGTTGCGTGCAGGTGCCCAGAACCTCTCCAGTTAAAGCTGCAAATGAGAGTCAGGCAGACTCAGCAACCTAGTTTTATAATAGGATGGGACAAATTTAATGTGTTAACAAAATCTTAAACAACAAATTAGATGCTAATGAGCAAAATTCGGCTACGTAATCAAGGAAAAATATTTCCACCGTAGAAACTCGTACCAGATAAAAATAACGAGGTTGTTAATCCATTCTACTTACATTATTAGCAAAAATTCGAAGATCAAGGGCTACAGCATACATAATAGGCAAGGCCCTGGAAAAGTAAGGCACAGAGTGCTTAGTAAATGCAAATCATGCACTAAAAGACATTAGAAACAGTGGTATTTTTTCTTGCTAGTTGGTCATAAACCTAGACGAATATACACGAATCTTTAAGTAAACAAGAATGCATGTTTTCAAAAAGGTAAAGTCTTCAAGAGCTCAGCATTTCAGAGTCCTACACTAATGAAAGAATTAATTTCAAACACAGTGAAATAAAAGGCTTCTAATGGCTTTAAAAAAAAAAAATCGCACTTTGAACAAATTCTTCACGTTTGCTTATTGATATTCTAAATACTTAAGCTTAGATGTTTAGTTCTCACACTTTTGGACCTAAAAACTCAGGCAGCAAAACCAATTAGGCTGCATCTCAGTACCGCTGGAGGTAAATAAAAACTGTAGGCATAATTTTAGCTCGATTACTATATTATATTATACTATATTATAGTGTATAATATATACTAGATTATATTATACTAGTAAAAAAATGAGAGTCTAGTTTTGAAGCAAGTCTCTACAATACACTTACCAGTTTTCTTCCTTATGTGCCTGAAATGCTCGCAGGAAAGATGTATTGCATTTAGGAGAATTTAAAACGCTACGAACCGAAGCACAGATTTAAAAAACAGAGGAGTTGTCACACCATACACTACACGCTGTATGAAAGGGCAGAAGCAAACAAAGCAGCAAAGGAGATAAGAAAACAGGATGCAAAGACACAGTAGGGAGGAATGTGAGCACAGCCACATGCTCTTGGTGCTGCAGTAGCAATGAAAAACACTGGTCACTTAGAGATAACATAGCAGCTTTCTTTATCAGTATCCTCCCTCCAGCCAGGTACAAACTGGGACGTGTATTAAGGATTTGAGGATCTCCTATTCTCTGTGAGAAAATAACTTTCTATTTTACAGGCAAGAGGCACATTCCTTCGTAGTCCCAGAGAAAGCTGAATAGAGAAGAGCCTACCTGGATTTCCTTGCTTAAGGATTTAAATACGTGAAGCGTATTTGGAAGCAGACTACATTCTAAAAGGGATAACGATAACTTACTCTACAAGAAAACAGCTAATCTGAAAAAAATATACAAGACTTATGAAAAGGATATTGAACGATAACTGTTTGGCACTTGTATGCTTCTACAAAGTCATGGTTTCCAACAGCGTAAGTACATCTGTCAAAGAAAAGGAGCGTTAGCACATCCAAAGATATATACGTAAGACAATTGTTGTTGTTACTGCACCTTTTAGCAGGTACAGGCTTTGCAGTTTAATTAAAGGAGATACAGTAAGAGGATTAGAAATGTTCCTAAGAAAACAGCTAAGTATTTTAACACAGCACTGAGTTTGATAACTGCACAAAACTGATCCAAGAACAGGGATTTGTTTCTGCAGTACGTACAGAACCAACTGTAACGTGCTAATTCTTATTGAAACTGTCACCAAGACTAGCATAGTTAAATATTTCCAGGACTTCTGAAAGTGAACTAAAGACAGTGTTAATACAACATAGAATTTCTTTTTATTAAAAACCTCACAAAACTACTTAGGCCTTCAAGCTGACTTACGAGTACTTCGATGACCCAAATTACCTTTTTTAAACGTTTATTTCCCTTACTTACTTCACTCTAAGTTTTCACGTAGCTAGTAAAAGCAGAGCAAAGAAAACAAGAAGCACCAATGCCAAAGCTGTGCCAATGACCACATACAGGTGACTGTCAGGTACATAAAGCAAACTTTACGTGGAAAAGAAATGGAAGGCCTTTATCTCCTGCAGTCCTATATACCAAGCCTTCAGATGTAAGCCCTTAAAAAATAACTAAGTAAACTTTATGCTTCCCCATCCCTGCCGGATGCCTCACAACCGACTTGCCTGTTCCCGGTCCATCTTTACCTTAAGTGGGCTGCAAACATTTCATCATATGGTGGTTCCAACACTTGTTGACACTTCTCCTCTGGAGATGGAAGCTAAGGACAGAATAAATCAATGAATCATGAAAGGAACATCTGTACGATGTTCTATTTCTGGTGCAATGGATATTTCGTCGTGGTAGTCTTATAATTAAGGTTCTGATAGATTGCAAAGACATGTATGTGTATTAATAACCCAACACAGTGTAATGACTTGCTACAGCGTGCATTCTGTCTACACCACCAGATTAGAGCCAGTCTCATATAGAAGCACCTGCAACGCACGTGGCACAAGCACTGGACCCTTACTACCCACTGTTTTGCTCTTTGTATTTACTTCCAGGGCGTCACATTACTGACTTTACTAACTAATGCAGATCTGGCCACAGCGGACCTCCAGGACTCTATCCAGAAAACAATTCCAAGTGGAACACACAAAGCCACCCAGAATAAAAATGAAAACACATCTTTGTAAAAAGAAAGGGGAACTAGTCTACAAGGGGATCCTGCTCTGGACTATGAAACGGATTTCTGAGGCTTATCCCCAGTGGGCAGGAACGCATAAGAACAGCTAAGAAAACTGAAAGCCGAACAAAAGAAATATCAAAACCAGATTCTTCCAGGGTAATAGATTCTTACCTGAAGCCTTGGGTTTGCGACATGAGGGTGTTTAAACGATACCAATTCTGCACAAAACTGTCCATCTCTGCTGTCAATGGCTTCTTGTACCTACCCAAGGAAAGCACAACACACGCTGAAATCCAGCTGCAGCCATACAACATATTTACACGTGACTACGTAAGCCACCTGCTCACAAACTGTGTTCATCCACCTCAATACCTTTTCAAATCCAAGTTTTAAAGGTTTAAAACTGAATAAAACAATGTACTTTCAATCCACCTGATTTTCAAAAAGGGGTCAGGAGAGAGAACGGTGTGAATGCCATTCTGTTTTTTCCTCACTTATAATACACAAGCAAACCAGAGAACCTCAACACAACTTAGATGGATTCAGTACCATAAAGGAGTAGCTGTGAACCACATTTATAGAAGCTTTTAAAAATGCCATTTGGACTTATGGGCATCAAACAGGTATGTGAAGGCGTGAGCAATCTCCGAAGACTACTGCTTGTAACGCTGCAGATGGAATTTTTATATAAAGAACCAGGACTTGCAAATGGAATTTTAATGTAAACAACCAGGACCTGCACGTAGGTTTCATACAGACTTAATATTTAGTATGAAAAACTGGCAGAACCCCAAATTACGTTTCCTTTGCTAAAAAAAAAATAAACAAAAATCTCTGAAAGAGCTTAAGTAGCTGATTTTTTAACTCTCCTCTCTTGCTGCTTTCGTTGCTACTTTGTTCTACGCTATTTTCCATTCGGCATGGGGTTTCCATACGTGAAAAAGACCCCTTTTCCTGTCAAGATTTAAAGACGGAGTAAATAACGCACCGGGAAGGGACCTCTCAAGAAGCACCACCCAGAAGACCACCGCCGAAGCCGTTCCCAGCTACGACGGATATCGCCGCGAGCTCCGCGGAGAGCCAACTTGTGACGAGAGTTACCGTTACCGGAGGCGCCGCCGGACCCACCTGCTGCAGGTACTGGTTGATGGTGATGTGCGCCATGCCGCCGCCCGGCAGGAGCCCTCCTCGCCGCCCGCCCGCCGTCGTGCCGCCGCCCAGCACAGCATTTCCGGCAACCGCCACGTCACTTCCGGCGCGGCTCCCGGCGCGGGCTAGTCGCCCACCGGAGCGAGAGCCCCCACGTGACGCCGCGCCCCGCCCCGCCCCGCCCCGCCCCGCCCCAACCCGTCGGGTCACGTGCTCCTGCTGCGCCTCTTTCCCGCCCCCGGCAGCGCGCGGGGGGCGTGGCCTCGCGCCGGCAGCCAAGGGGGAAGCGCGGTGGGCGGGGCCCGGGCGCGCGCCGGCCACAGACCACGTGCGGCGGGGCGTGCGGCGCGTCAGTAGGCGGGGCGGAGGGGCGAAAGGAGGGTGGGTGTGCCGCTCGGGGGCCGAGCGCGGCTGTGAGCGGTCTCCGGCGGCTTCAGTAGCGTCCGCGCCCCTCCAGTTGAACACACAGCTGCCGAAAGCACCGCTCCTAAAGCCCCCCCGCTCCCCGGCCGCCCCTTCACCCCCAAGGGGGCTGCCATGGCGGGGAGCGCCCGGGAGCCATTTTGTGCGCGGGGCTGCCGCTGCCCGCACCGCCCAGCGGCCCGGGCGGCGAGGCGGCGGCTGGGGCGCCGCGGGGGGGAGGCGGGCGCTTGCCGGTGACCGCCGGAGCCCGTGGGGGCGGGCGGAGGAGGAGGAGAAGAAGGAGGAGGAGGAGGGAGCGGAGGCGGGGACCAGGCGGCCCAGCCCAGCCCAGCGCCTTGCCCCGGCCGGACACGGCGCCCGGGGCGGAGATGGCGGACGAGCCGCAGAAGAAGCCGCACTTGTCGGCCCTGGTGGGGCACACTAACGGGCTCACCAAGCCCGCCTCGCTCGCCGCCACCACCGCCGGCAGCCGGGCGGGAGGCGCCCCCGCCCCGTCCAAGAAACTGGTCATCAAGAACTTCAGAGGTGGGTGCAGGTGCCGGGGCCCGGCCCTCTCCCCACCCTTGTTTACAACGGGGGGGGGCCCTCCCCTCGCCGCCTTATCGCGGTGTGAGGGGGTTGACACCCGCTTATCGCGGTGCCGCCGCCTCGCCCGGCACCGGGCTGCCCCCCCCCACCCCCCCCCCGCGGTGCCGGAGCCGGGCGGTAGCGAGAGGAGGCGGGGGGGGGGGGGGGTGGAAGATGGCTCCGCAGGGCCCTGCCCCCCCGCTGGCAGCGCCCCGCGCTGTGTCTCTCGGCAGAAAGGCCCAAGCTGCCCGATAACTACACGCAGGACACCTGGCAGAAACTTCACGACGCCGTGGGAGCGATCCAGAGCAGCGTTTCCATCAAGTACAACCTCGAGGAGCTCTACCAGGTGACACCTAGGGGGTTTTCTGGGCTCCTTTCTAAGGGGAATTAACTGCTCCGAGGGCTACGGATTTAACCTGGTGGGGTTTGGGTTGTTCAAAGCTGACTGCATCTTCCTAGCAGCGCTCCCCATACTCTGTTTCCACTCAATTTTCAGTTTTGTAGATCAGCGGCTCCTTGGAGAGCTACCAGGATCTGGGCCCATGAAAAAGCAATTTGTGTCGGGAGGCATGGAAAGCTGTGTCTGGGCAGGGCTGAGCTTTCAGCCTCAGCCTCTCTGATACCATGCCCCCTCAAGATGCTGAAAATGGGGTGTTAGGTTCACCAGGTTATGCAGATACATATTTTATAATAACTTCTTTTCTCTATGCTTTAGTTTCTTGTGGATAGTAAACGTTAAAGTATTTGTTTAAACAAAAATCAGACTTCAGCATCAGTACTCTTTGGAGAACGAAAGAAAGAGTCTTGGTTGAGCAGACACCAAACTCTCAGTTTACCTTCATTCAGAGCACTGTTGTGTTTTCATAGTAATCAAGGCTTTGATTTTTTTAGTGAAAATAGTGAAAAAGTACTGCTGAAACATCTGGACTACTGGAGAGGGTCTATGGATGAATAAAAAAAAGAAATAGTCACAACCCTGTTCTTCCTTTCTACTTTCTCCATTAATTATGGCTTAATTCTTTATTATTTATAATATGCATTAAGCTACTTAGCTGGAGTAGTATTTTTTCAACCATCGTGTCATTATGAAAATTACTGATGCGGTAAGTTCTGCTAAATAGCTTAAGTTAATTATGAGTTTTCTGTGGGTGCAGGTGTTTGGTCTGCAGATGTCGATCTCGCTGCCAGATCAGGACTTACGGCATTAATATTCTCACCCCAAGTTTTCTAAATGTTCAGTAGAAGTAGGTTTGGTGTTGTCTGCAGAGTAGAGACTCCGAGGGGAGGACAAAGCCAGCAGTCCACGTTGGGTCCGTGGTCAAAAAATCAGGCTGAATTTCGAGAGCTGATTAGATTTTCTCTGTGATTAGTTAAGGTATATAATGTATGGTTCTAAAATGGCTCATTATGTAAATGTATATTGACTTAATAGGATTTAATGCCTTTAAACAGGTAACTGGACTGATATATTCATCTATTAATATTTACAGATTTGCAGAGTTTGACTTACATGATATGTTTCATGGTTTTAAAATGAGCATTTGAAAAATCATGCTCTTTCATGCCCAGCTTAAAAAAAAAAAAAAAAAAGAAAAAGAAAACCACAGATGCTTTGAATGTTACCTAACTTGTTTTCAGAGGCTCAGAAATGAGATTATAGTAATATGGGTATGAAATCGCCAGGCTACAGGCTTGAGTTTTGGCAGAAGAGAATGAGAGAGATTTCAGATAAGCTGTGGAGGGAGAGCTGTACTTTTTGCTTTTTCTGTTTGTCTGCTTGTTTGTAAAAACTGCACGTTATAAGGTCAGCCCAATAATCTGCAAGGCACTAGTGCAAATCAGCAAGATTTCTGTACAGTGGGTGGTGGCTGTGAGTGTGCCCATGCATACGTACTTCTGCCAAAGGAATAAAGATGAAGTTCAGCATCTATTGGAAACCTGATCTGTACTTACAGATCGTTTTAACTGTCTGTTGGTGAGCACGGAGCCATCCACTGGGGAAAATTTCTGCATTTGTACCAGTTGTTTTTGCTGTCGGGGCTTCTTTTTGTGCATCTCTGGCATCGTGAGAGGAGGTGAGAGCCTGCTGGGGCTCGGTGAGGTAGACAGGCTGCTCTTGAACTTTTTGATTTGTTTAATTTGACGCTGTGGCTGAGGAAAAAGTGAAGAACGGTGACAAGGCCTGGTGGGAAATCCAAAGGATACTCCTTCCCAAGCGTTAGTGGCCAGCAGGGGTTAAAGCAGGAAGGTGCTTGGCAGAGCCAGTGAGCAATGGGAGGGCGGCAGCCAATTTTTTGCTACTAAAATAGAAATGATGCCTGGGATTGGTGGTGGATTGCACAGATTTTGATAGAAGTAGCTGGTATTTGATGGGATAGAGAAAGTGGGGCAGTGCAAAGAATTGCCAAGTGAGCAGCGAGTGATTAAAAATAATGGAGAAAGAAAATTCCCTTTGCAACAAGATCCTAAATAAACTGAAATGAGGCAGCAATGCCTTTCCTGAGGGCATAGAGAAAGATATTGTTGCAGTGAAGGAAAAAAATAATATCAGAGCCTTGACCAGACTTTCATTTGTATGGATGGATAGGAAGGGCTATGTCTCAAAAAATAACGAAGTGTCTGAAAAATAGTTGTGTGTGATTACTGTTTGTTGCAGAGGTCACCTTATGTACCCATTTTAAGACCAGAAAAGCAAAAAGCAGTGTAGGCACCTTATGAGTACTTTTCTGTTTGTTTTCGTTTTGTGTTTTAGATGACAGGCTCTTCAGGATGTTAGCACCTATGGAGGAAATAGAACAAGCAGTAGCAATAATTTGCATACTAAAACTGAAGACTGCTCAAAACAAGCCACTAAAAGTGTTATTCAAAACTTTTACTAGGTTGGTGTAGGAAAGAGCCTGCAGCGTTGTCTCTCTCCTATCGTTGTAGATGCAGTAATTACTACAGCTTTTTTTCCCAGACTAATTGTGTGCAAGATGAATAAAAGTCAAATTACATTTCTTCAGAAAGAGAGACAGCAACAACTCTGGATTAAACAAGAGGTGAAGAAGAAGGGAATTACTGGCTTGCTCTCCTCAACACCAGTCACAAAAGAAAGCACCAGCTAGTTAGGGGCAGTGCTGAGGTGATAAGGCTGCAGTTTGAAGCATGCTTCAAGCCAGTGCTGCTGCCTAAAGAGCCGCTTTCCGTTTCACCTCTCTCTTGACCTGCTCACGTGCTACCACAATTGTTTGTATGGTCTTAAAACAGAGTGTAGATCATGCACTAGTACTTTTGACAAAGAGTTAGGTGCTGGCATTAGGCAGCATAACGTTTCACATGGCAAACAAGGCACACACAGAAAAGCAGAACCGAGTAAAGACCAAGCACTGGGGAAATACTGAAACTTTCTCCAAGTTCATTTATGCTGTTCATCAACGAAATATGTGACTGTAGATCCTCTGGAGCAAGGGAAAACATTCTTGGGTCACTCTCAGTCGCTCGAGTGAAATGGTGCTTCGAGTGTCATGCAGTGTTCTCTGCGGTACCATCTCACAGAATAGAGGAAGTTGAGGTGAAGTTAAAGGAAGAGACGGGGTGATTTTCTCATCTTGTCCAACTCCTTTGGATAATTTTGTATGAAGCACTGAATGGCCGCAAATACTTACTGCAAACTTTACAGCTCTCACAGAGTGTCTGTCTGTCTTCATTGTGATTCATTTTAGATGCTGCGGTCTATTAATAAAATAGTTTATTGAAATACGGCACACAAGTTAAAATAAAGCGCGCCTGGAACAAAATCTAAATATAGGCAGTGGTATCAAGTGAGGCTACGTTTTCTCTTTGGTATTCCCACTCAGTTTCTTGTGAGGAAAAAAATGTTAGCGTGAGACAATGTAATTGCTGTATAGCTGAACAACGACATTACAGAGGTGTCCAGAGCTGTCCCAGCATAGTCTACATCAGCTGTGTAACAACTCAGTTCACATTAAAGTAGTGACCACAGCAACACTTGATTTGGGGCAGAATTGGTCTTCTTAACTAGCAAGGATAAATCCTCAACTGAATCCCACGAGAGCCAAATAAATTAATTCAAGTTATTTGTTAATGCTTTTGTTCTTTTTCCACAGTTTGTATACCTTATACCTAGTGTGTGTATCAGTGGAAATAGAAATAAGCTAATAAAATGACAGGACAGCAACTATACTTACCATATACGTATTTTGAGACAATAGTTTAAATGTTTGGCTCTAATGTTATTTCCTCCTCACCTAATGAATGTGAAAGATGCAAACCCCGTCTCATTTAAATGTCTACGAAAATGATGCTTAATAATTAAACACTTAATCTACAGCAATGCTGAAATGCATCAGTATTCAACAATAATTCATCCTTAATGTTATTAAGAGAAGGGATGAAAATGTTTTGGTGCGATTGTGCTTTTATAAAATAAATAACACCAGTGTGCACATGTGGAGGGATGCGCAAATGGATGTACAGAAAGAGTTCTGCTGTTGAGTGATATGAATGGGGGAAAAAAATCTTGTAATGTTTAACAGCACATCTGAAATATGATAGAGATGATGATGATGGACCTTGTGCATGACATCTGGTAGCGTAAGAAAGGACCAAAATCAGAAAGGAATCATGGAATCTTTATTTTTCTATGTAGTTTGGCTAATTTTATTTTGATAAGCTTTGTTTTGGTGCATAGTTTGGACAAGTAATGATGACTTTTTTTTATTTTCCTCTTTGGTGTTGGTCTTGATAACACAGGGAGAATCTGACTTCATTTAATTTTTTCAATCTCGTCTCAACTTTTTTGGTTTTAGGCTGTTGAAAATCTCTGTTCTTACAAAGTCTCTGCTACACTGTACAAACAGCTGCGACAAGTCTGTGAAGATCATGTGAAAGCACAAATTCTTCAGTTTAGAGAATATCCTTTTCCTGTGCACAGATATGGTTAGATTTGGGTTTAAAACATTATTTTTTTAAGTAAGTTTTTTTTTAAATGGCAGTGTTATTTGCAAATGTGTTAAGAGGTTCTCTGTTTACCACTTAAATATTTTCAAATCAACCATATGCAACTTCAGTCGTTTGGGTAAATAATTTTTGTGTACAGAGAAGTAGCATGGGTGACAACCATTTATTTTAGTAGGAATCAAAATTTTACAACTAATCTAGAAAATTTCAGTAGCACTATCCGTCTAAGTAACAATATACGAAGTACACCTGTCTGTATGACTAATTAATTATAAGTGCTGGTCAGCACCAATATGTAGCAGGGGTGTTCAACAAGCCCTTAGATACCTCACATGCACCTTGGGAGGTTTTTGGAAGAGAAAGGGAAGTTCAGAAGATGACTTGGCTGCCCTGGGACCTGCGGGACCTGCAGAACACTGAAGTTGTACGGTAAATTTCCCCCCAGTTTTCTCAAGTTCCGTTACCAGGCTTCTCTTTCTGTGGCTGAACTGGTAACAGAAGTGCCTGCAGATCCTCTCTGTACACTTGGGTGCAGCCAGCCCTCTTCTCTGAAGCCCATTGTGCTCTGCATGCTGAGAGCGTGCTTTATGTGTCTTCTGTATAATAGCCTACTGGTTACGCTTGCTCGGGAAGTAGGGTAAGTAGAGTCTACGCCCACCAGGCTGTCCTCGAGAGTGCCTTGGCAAACAGATGCTGGAGAGTGCTGTAGTGAACAGATGCTGCGGTGATCTGAGCGCTAACCCTGTTTCCCAGCTCTCCTGCGTGTATTTTATTACAGAAAATCATTGGTTGAAATAGAAAGAAACAGGGGAACGGGGCCCGGAAAGAGCCCTTTTTCTAGGCAAATGCCTTAAATGTGCTTTGGATTGTAACTCTCAGTTTCTCAGTTCAGTGCATTCCCCAGATAGGTGCCTACACACATAAAGAAGACAAATTGCTGTCTCTGTTCTATTTATTTATTTTTTCTTTCTAGCTAAGTCCCAGCATGGCCTTTTTTTTTTTTTCAACTTTTTGTCCCAGTAAGGGAGCCTGGCTTCTACATGGCACATGAGAAATATTGATACATAAATTGGCACTGTGAATTCAGCTCTTAATTATGCAGCACATTTTTTCATTAGATTTAATTTGATGCGTTAAAAATAACCTCTAACTAAAAAGCTCATTAATCAGTGCAGCAGTCTCTTAAACATAACTGAGGTCCAAGTGTTTTAGTCTACTTTAAAGCGGTGTACAGTTGACCAGTTCTGCATCCCAGGCTTTTCAGACTTCAGCCCATCTTCTGAAGAGATGTTGTAAAACTTAAATTTTAAAACTTCGCCTTCTCCCCACGAGCCCAACAGAACCAATGTCTGAAGAGCTGAGAATTTTGTGTTTTACAGGTATACTGCTTTATATCCCAAGGACGTGAGATTACATTAATCAGATTTGGCCAGAGGGAGTTGGGGATGATACTGTGTGTGAAAGGAAGGCAAAGCCCCGCTTGGATTTACTTATATGACATCCTAGAATTCTGAAAGCATAAGTAACAATTGGATCTGTTGATCTGTTGTGTAACTAATAAAACTTCATAGTTTACTTCGGGAGACCTAGGGATGTACATGAAAAGAGTGGTATTTGGATTTATTGAGGATTATTTAAAACTGTAACTGCTTTTAAGAGATTAGGGTCACTCCTGTTGCGCACAGTGTGAACTCATTAAACAAAGTAAACCTTTCTATCCAGCTCACCTCAATTGGCAGTAAGGTTGTTTTTGACACTGATGGGATTTCTTGTTTAAATCTGTATCGGAGTTGTACGGTGCAGCCGCTAGATGGTATTGCTGAAGAGCTGTGAGCGTTATTCCTTGAAACCGTAGGGAGGCCTGTTGGAGAATTGCCATCCCCTGTACTGGGTAGAAGCTTCGCAATTAACCGTTTATCCCTAGGCAGTCCCAGTAACATCAGAATATCCACAGAACAGATTTGCTTAATGGCTGGCAAAGACCATCTCTGGAATCTGGCCTCAGACGTTACTGGCAAGCTAGTTTTCCTTAATAGGTGTTGTACAGATTCTCTGGATAGTCTTTTATTTTTAAAGAAGATAAATAAATGCTGGCAAGATCATTGCAGACAAATGGTAAGTTGAATGTTTGTTCAGAATATGTGTCCTTGAGATGTGAAGCCTGGCAAAGGGGAATTTGTTATGGTTTAAACGTGGGACTGTTGCATCTCCTCCAAGTTTCAGCGTAGCCTTTCACTTTCCATTTTGTTAGCTAGGGGCAGTTTTGTTGTTGAAAGTCAGGTTCTGCAGTGCTGTTGACTCTGATGCTGAAATATCACTCAGAAATGTATTGAAGCTTGTGGAATTGTTGGCTGTTTGCAATTTAAGTAATTGGAGAATCCACAAGCTTTGCTTTTAGATAGCTCCAACAGCTGGGTTAATTCGTGACTCTCTTTTTTTGTGATGCAGAGATGAATATACAGAGAGATTAAAGAGCTAAATCTCTTTCCCCTTTTTGTCATCAACCTCCATGATGAATTATGCTATAGAAAAAAATCCCCTCTCAAATACACTTCATAGGAATTGTCCTTTTAAAATGTTTCGTTGTAATTCTAAGACAGCATTTGAAAGTTTTCACTGCACTCTCACCTAGCTTTGGCTACAGGTGCCCAAAATAGTTGAATTTTTATTTTCATTCCTCAAGTTCTTTTCTTTCCCCTTCTCTGTGGGGGATGGGCAGAGGTAAGTGCTTTTTATCTCAAATAAAAATGGAAAGTGTTGTGGAAACTATGCAAAATGAATTCAACAGTCTGATGAAAATAGAGTTGAAGGATTTTGCCTCAAAAGTTTAATTAAACTGGACTTGTGTTTTTGTAAAAATACGAACTCTGTTCATTTTAATTACTTTTGAGAGTTTTTTTGTTTTGTTTTGGTCCTCAAAGCAACAACCTGTGGCAAGTGGCTCTCTTGCCTTTGTGCTGAGTTAGCAGTTGTGGTGTTTAAGGAAAAAAACAAAACGTCAGTCACATTGCTGTTTTACTTTGATATGGTTGGCCAGAAACTGTATCAGCTTGAGAATTGCTTCAGAAGCAACTTACTTTCATTGTGAAAATGTCTTTTGCACAGTTTATTAGTGTCTCTCCTTAAAGCTTCTTTTTAAAAATAAAAAATAAAAATTAAATTTGAAGTGAAAACTGCAGCAGCATGCTATTTCAGGGTGTTTACTGAAAGTGTTGGTGAGACTGCTTAAATGGCTCATTCATCTCAATAGCAATGAAACTTAAATAGCACTAAAACAGGCTAATAAAACTGGTTAAATGCTTATGAATTTGAAAACCATCTTCAATATATTTTGTTGTACTGCTTAGTCATAGTGTTAACATCAATAAATTACATATCAGTAGCCATACAAGTCACCACAAGAGCTGAAAATAGATGTATCAGCAATTAAGGTACATGTGTATGAGATACAACTTCCACAATTTGTCTTACAACTTAAAATGCTATATGCTGGTGAAGGCAAAAATGACTTTTTTAATGTATTTTCAGATCATGATCAGAAGCATTTTCTTATTTCTGGATCGCACATACGTACTGCAGAATTCAATGCTTCCTTCTATATGGTGGGTACCTACATAAGCATTTCTCTGATCTTTAGAATCTGCACGTGCTATTATATTTGTAAAGGTTGAAAATAAAATTTGCGCATAATATTTAAGTTGTGCAATAGGCGGATCCAAATTCTGTGTCAATTTGTGGAAATTTACATGTTGGTGTAGGCACGCATCATTTCCGCCATCCCCAGGAATACCTGTTGTGAAGCGAAGGTAAAAGAAGAAGGTCAGAGGAGATAATGCTGACAAGTTCAGGCACACACAGCTGCAGCTGTCACCGCCTGGGTGAGGCTGTGCTGGGAGCCTCCTCTGGCTGCTGCCTCTGGGCCCAGCTGTACTGCAGGTGCTCCGGGTTTGGCAGAGTTCAGAGCTCGGCTACTGGCTCTGCTTTTTTTTTTTTTTTTTTTAAGTAAGTTAGGTACACTCACAAGGTGCAGGTCATCTTTCCTGCACTGGCCTCTTGTGAGTTGAGAGCTGTGGCTCAGAGCTTTGAGGTGAACCCTGGGTGCTGCTGCTGGACTTGGAACACCCACCCCACGGTCACGTCTTTGGGTGTTCTGTTTCTTAGCATCCTTCCTGAGAAGGATTTCATTTCATCAAGGCAAACAAACCCAGGCCTTTCCAAAATTTTCTGGTATTGTTACTCTGTCTAAAGCAAAAAAAAAAAAAAAAAAAAGTAACAGTGTGCTTCTTCCCTGCCTGTGTTACTTCTATGCTTTTGAGAGCTCCTCAGGCTTGGGGAGGAATCTTGTGGCCTTTTCCCACCTCGCGCTAGTTAGGTCCCACATGAAATCTTCCCAGTTTGAACTCTGTTAGTTTTTTTGTTTTGTTTTGTTTTTTGTTTGTTTTGTTAGGCTGTTTTTTACTAAAAGTTATCAAAGAGATCTGTTCACACTTTGTGCTTTTTTGCTCATACTGGGAAAATCTTGATGCATGTGAAGAAGTTGGGGGTAACAACTTTTACCTAGGATTCTTCTGTTTTCCTTGATAAAGAACATGATTAATAATTGCCTTCTTCATGATCAGATGTAGAGGCATCATTCCTCATCATCTTAGTATGAAACACAGATCTGATACAGGTGATCATAAGGTCATAAATGTACAGAGAATTCATGATTTGAAACAAAATTTATGGATGACTTAAAGGTTGACTCTGGGGATCTTATGTGAAGGTAGATGTTCATTTTTGTAATTATTTTTATAATAGCAATGTGTTTTTTGGTGGTGGTGGTGTTTTGTTTTTTTTATACACAGAGATCATTATAGACTATTATGAGAAATACGGACAGACTGCTCATAGTTCTCACCTGAACTATGCATAAACTGAAGTTTATGCATCTTGTAGCACCTCACCTGGTATTTTTGTGATGGTTATTATTATAGTTCCCTTAGGTGATCATGTCAAAGAGAATATATGCACAATTAATACATTCACTCTCTGTATTGCATATATAATATATATTTTAAATATGTGTGTATTTTCTTAAACTGAGATGCAGATTTTTGAAAAAAACAAAAATATAATTTATTTTCAATGTTCATGCAGGGATATGGGGCTAGAGTTATTTAGAAACCATGTCATTAGTGATAAGCAAGTTCAAAACAAGACTATTGATGGAATCCTTCTGCTGATTGAACGAGAGCGAAGTGGTGAAGCTGTGGACAGAAGTTTGCTGCGAAGTTTGTTGAGCATGCTGTCTGATCTGCAGGTGAGTACAGCAAATTTCACTAATAACCACTATAACCACTACACTTAAAAACAGAGTTTGGACTTTTCTAATATGTGTATTGTACAGAAATAATTGTATTCTTCTAGTAAGCATGTGCTTCAAAATCTGTCTAACAGATTGAGAAGTGGTTCCCTTTTATTTACCCTATCTAGTCTTTCATTCTCTGCTTGTAAATGAGACCTCTTTGCTTGTTTTTCTTAGCTGATGCACTGGCCTTCAAGCTTTACAAGGTTTGCATGTCTTTTAGTGTGTGTAATACCTGTCTGTCTTAACCACTTGTTTTGTAATCCTAGTGAAGGTGGAGTGTAGCAACCAAAAAAGATTAGTTCTGTCACTGTAAAAAGGTTTTTGGAGTCCAGATCATGGGTCTTACCGCCAAAGACATCACTACATCAGCAACTTCTTAGCAGAGACCAAAGAGAGTTAGATGCAAAGTTAAGGCAAACATTTTAAAATGGTTATAGTCAGTCTATAGATAATTGGGGTTTTCCATTAGAATAGATAGTAAGTAACCAAACAGAATATAAAAAATATTGTGATTTTGACTTTGGTATGTGGTGTTCTCTGGTCGACCTTGTTGTATGATGTGCAATAAAACTTAGGAGCTCTCTTTCATTCTTAGAAACTGTTCAGGTTGCTCTGTTCCCAAGTGACATACGTTATTACAAAACTGGATAAGGGTTTAAAAAAGAGTGCAAAGGGGAAGACTGCATGAAAGCCTGTTAGAAAGTACTTTTTGGCCAGGCTGCTTACCTGCTTTTCTGCCTTTCACGTTAACCTTCCAGACTTTAATCTGTAATTACACTCTTTAGTGTATGAGAAAAATTTGTAAGTAATTATTCTGTTCAAGAGAGAAGAGAAACTTCTGTCAATGAATTTTCGGATCACATGCATGCCCCTTTCCCACTTTTATCCCATTGTTATTTGCAAGTCTTCTCTAATTGCATCAGTTTTTTGTAGGTGTTAACATTGATTATTTTTAGGAATATACTCTGCTAACTAAAGATAAACATTGCCCTTTATTGGATCCTTCTTACAGAATTGGATTTCAGTCTGCAGTCTTCTTCACTGGCTCAACAGCGTGGTTTTCTTTCTTCACTAGGGAACCTAACCAAATCTGTTCTGTTCTTTTGTGTTACCTGTCACTATATCAAGGCACAGATGTGCTTATAATCCTGTAATTATACTCCAGGATCTCTGCTTCTCTATTTTCTTTCACCAGAGGTTAGCCTGTGGTGAAAGATGAATTAATAAAGCAACTCTTATATTTCATTCGAAAACAATTAACCTCCTACTCATTCCTGATTTTTTAGGCAATTATGCAGTGGAGGACCGGCTGTTGAAAGCTGATTCCTGTTCATGTAAATCCTATTCTATAGCAGTTGCCTTGTTGTAAAGATTTATACATAGTTTATACAGAAAATAGTTTCATATACTGTTGTATTAATGTATAGGTCAGAAAGTTATACCAGTTATCTTGAAGGAAAGGATGGTAAGAAATGAAATCTAGTATTCAATCATGTCGAACATGGAGCTAGTGTAAAGAGAAGGCTGAAGCAATCACTTGATGTCTGCTCGTGATGCTGAATTAGTGAACTCATACATTGAGTGCTTGTCAAGCCTGAGGTTTCATGTTTGATGCATTGAAAAAAAAAATCAAACTTTTTTCCTCCTTATGGACTTTGAAAAAACCCAACCCCCCTCCCCCCCCCCCCCCAAAAAAAAAAAAGCCAACCTAGTCAGAATGTAATAATGACTTTTACAGCTCTGTGTTATCTTTTGGGAGAAGTATTTCCTTCTATTCATCTACCATACTCAAGGACTTTTTTCTTTTCACTGACTCTCTGTTCATGTGTCATTCCCTAGCTACCTTCTCCAGTCTGCTTTAACTACTTTATGTAGTTGTCCTTTCTAATTTATCTCCTTTCTATATGAAAGCATGTTAATCGTTATGCAGAAATTTCTCAATTTCTGTGGTTGTTGTTGCTGCCCTTTTTTAGTCATCATTTTGTTCCTTCACTGGAGAAAGGAAGTTCATCTTACCTGGTATAATGAATTTTTCTTTCTTTTGTGCCACTGAGATGAGCCTGGCAGATGTGAATTAACATATCAGTGTTGTTCTGAAGATTTGTTACTGAGAATATCATCATTTTACTGTTGGAAATTCTCTTTTGGAACTTTTTTTTGGCCACAGAAGTATCAGTGGGAGTCTTGAGCTTAAATGGATTAGATGTGCTGTTGTGTTGGATACCAGTTTTAGTCTATGTGAATTAAACAGAAGCTGTCAATTTAGACAATTTTAGCACTGATGGCCGAAACACACTATTGCTACACTGGAAAGTCATCTCTGGTCAGAGTATTTCTAAAACCAGTAGATAAACAGAGAACTTACGAGTTTATGCAATTTTAAGCACTTGTCATAATTGTGTACATTCCCGAGGTTTTACTTGCCTTTTATGTCTGACAACCAGAATATGCTACCCTTATTGGCAGCTTAATGTAAGTAACTAAATCCGTTTCTTGAGCAGGTTTACAAGGAATCCTTTGAACAGAGGTTTCTGGAAGAGACAAATTGTTTATATGCTGCAGAGGGCCAAAGATTAATGCAAGAAAGAGAGGTAGGTGCATGATATAGATGATCGCTTTTATGTTAGTTTCATCTGCTGTGGGATTGTGTGAGAATTTGGTAGGGCCATAGTGTGGTAATAAGTGAAATTTACTGGTGTGAATGGTGTTTACACATAGGGGACTGCAGTACTGTGTCAAGGGGAAGAGTGGAGTCCACTTTGCCTTAATGTTTTATTGTGTATGTGAATATACGTATGTTATATAAACATATACAAATATAAATAAGGAGTGGAGAAACCCAGTGATATTTTTGTGTAGCTAAAGTCACACTACCAGAAAGTTAATCTCCACACAAAGCTTAAAGGTGTGCCATCAACTGTATTTTTGCCCAAGAGCTGTGAAATATCCACTGGCATCATTCTATTCTGTGCTTAATACTGAAGTAAACTGTTTACTTTTTTACTGTTTTGTTAATTTATTTGTCTGTTTTGTTTCTTTTGCTTCTTAGTTAAATAGACTTGACATTTTTGTTTTCTGTGCTGTTGAGATGAAATTATGCCGTATGGTGGGCAGCCTGAAAATGAGTTTCTCTCTGAAAATGTAAATCAAATGAAGTGTTTCTTGGTGGTCTAAAATACAGCATATTACTTTCATTAGTTCAATTTTAACACTGACTTGCTAGAAACATTCTGAAAATGCCTGTCTGGCACCGAGGTGGATCTTTTGTGTCTAATCCTGTTTCATTCACCTCATGCCTTGAAGTTCCCCCAGGACCTGAGATGAAATGCTCTGATGCATAGTTTTCCCACAAGTCTTACTGCTCTATAGGCCTGGTGGAAAACTGAGGGGAAAAAAAAATAATAAGGCCCTAATTTATTAAGTGTTTACATTTATATGTTTATGCATATACATGTGTATATGTTTGTGTATGCGTATATATTTACACACACACACATATGAACATATGCGTAACTGTTTTGATCATTTGAAGCCCAAGTTTCATACCCGTCTCACATGTGCTAACTCTCCGTAGGGACAGATAGCCCACTGGAGAAACTATATGGTTCACACCAACTGAAAATACGCTCTATGATATTTTAAGGACTAGCTTAACTCATTGGGTTTTGAGGAAAAAAAAATCCTCAGGAATAACCTGAGATTTCTGTTTATCTGCTTCTTTCTGTGAAGTGCAGTTATAATACTTTAATTATGAAGTAATAATGTTTAATAAAAGTATAGGTATTTATATAATATATAACAACATTGTGGTGGAATAGTCCTTTCCAATTAACTGTCTTTAGAGTTAAAAATTATCACCATGAAACAGGATTGTCTTTTATGGTTTTGTACTTAACTCTTGAACTTGTCATTCTCTTCTATTGCTAGGTTCCAGAATATCTTCACCATGTTAATAAACGTTTAGAAGAAGAAGGAGACAGAGTGATAACATACTTAGACCACAGCACACAGTGAGTACAAATTTTGTCACTTTTAGCAAAAGTCAAGCATCCTTTATAAAACGGTGTGGTTATCCATGATTGTAGAGAGACAGAGATTATCTCTATAGTATTTTACAGATGTTATCTTGTAGACACCACTCGTGATGCAGTTTGGTGGTGTTTGTTTTTTTTAAGACTTTATTTTTTATCAGAACTGATTTATTTAAAATCAGAATATTCTCTCAGTACAAGGGGGAGAAATTGGAAAAATTTATCGGTGAAATTTGAAGTTAACAAAATATTATATAACTCAAATTTGTATTATGAGAATAGTGGCTCATTTTAAGCATTCATGTGCTTATAATAAGGGAACATTTGCTGGGAGGGGGAGGAGGATGAAGAAAAAGGAAAAAAGAAAAAGTTAAATTATGGCATAGGATAGAGAACATGAACACAAACATTCAAAGATGTTTAAAGTAGATCAGCTTTGGTGTAGCTGCTGCCAGTGGATTGTGCAAGGTAGCTTGTCACTTTTTTCCTGAGGTATTGAGTAATAGCGTGTGTTTTGCTGGGGTAAGAATGTGCATTCAGGAATTACTGACAAATTATAAATGCATACATAATTTATACGTAATGCAGTAAGCTGTTGCCTTTTTTTAAAGAACATAAGCAAATAGAATTAACTCAGAATATAGCCCCCACCCCCTTTTTTCATTTTTCAGCTGATATGTTGGCATTTTATTGGGTGTGAAAAGAATAACAGTATTTTTTTTAACTTGTATGTATACATATATATGAAGAAAATAGGCTAAGCAAATGCCCTTAAGTTAATGGTGCGTATTTGAACTTGAGTCTTCTTCCTATCAATGCTGATTGCAGGGATACACAGTCCTTGCTTTGAATCTAGTCCTTAGTCAAACTCTTAGAAACCTACTTTTAGAAGGCTTTGCACTGATTTCCTGTCTTTGCATCAAGAAACAGCAGCTCTTAAAATTAGTGCCCTTGAGTTCTCCTCAGGTCATACCGTCTCCCCAGGTGTGCACGAAGAGAGCAGGAAGGATGTTAAATTTAGTTTAGCTTTGAACTTTAGACAGAAATGAAAACCAACATGGGAAACATGATTAAAAATACTTCAAAACGTGTTTGTGCAACGTGTGGAGTGTGTATTGATGCAGATCATTGAGTGTTTTATTCAGCCCACCAGTACATGTCTCTTTCTGGACAGCTGACCAGAATAAGCAAATCTCCTGGCTGGTCAGTAGATGCATACTTTGAGGCCGTACAGGAGGTACATCTATGGTCATTCATCAGCTAGATGTCAAGATAAATACTTGTTCTGTCTGTCTGCTTCTTAGGAAATAATGCTCTGTCTCAAGCAGACCAATTACCCTTACTTCCTCTGTAGGGTGAATAGGTCTTTCAGGGCAAAGGATGTTATTTTATGCAACCCTGAATCCTCCTATCCTTGGAGACAGGCAGCAGTAGTTGGAAGTTTCAAGGAAAACGAAAGTAGCTATAAAAACAGCCGTATGCGTTAAGACCAAGGGTCTGTCTAACTGGTCTTTCGCATTCACTTAGAAGCACACAAGGGAAAGTATACGTGATGCCCTGATACTGTTGTAGTATCTGCCTGTTTGCAGCTCAGCGTATTTTCTGAACCTGATGCTGTTTGCATGTCTAGTATTATCCAATGAATCTTTCACATATTTGTGCTGTCTTACTGGGACTCACTTAAGTTTTTTCATCTATGACATCCCTTGGCAAGGAGATCCCACAGAGCACCAGCCACCGTATGATAAATCCGATATAAACCATATGATAAAATTTTTGTTTAAGTCTGACACCCAGTACCGTCACTGACGACCCCAAATCTTGTATTCTAAGGGAAAGTGGTCAGCCCCTTTCTTTTCACCTTTTCCCACATCAAAGGCTCCTGATGTGTAAAGATGTTTCTCTTGCAGATGCTGTTGCATAATTTGATTGTCCATGTTCCCTTCTCCAGACCTTCCCAAATTCTAATTTAATCTTTCGAGATGAAGGGACTTAAACTGTGTATTGTGTATTAAATGCTGAGCAAATCATTGATAGGAGGTATTTTAGCAGAGGTGGGGGCTGCTACCTAACAGGCTTCCATCAATCTGAGTTGAACACCTTTCTTTTAGAAAATCTAAACTAAGGGTCTGAGAAACAGTTTTGTAAAACTTAACACAGAAGGAAGTATTTGGTCTGTTGTTGTCATATGATAAACAACGGTAGAAGTGTAGATAGTGAAATTAGTTATCCCTTTGCGTTTCAGGCATTTTTTTCCTCTTTCAGCCTATAAGTGATGGAAAGGTAAACTTGCCATTATATTTCAGTCCTGTCTAAAGGGAATGCATCAAAAATACTTTAATAGTAAAAAGCAGGGAAAACTTCAAAGATGAATTTTAAATGATTTACAAATTTGAGGAGTATTGTGGTTCTAGCTCAATTTATTTGGCTGCATAATAAAATTGGATAAAAAAAAATTCAGTTTTGAACATCACAAGTGTATACGGTATCGTGTTGTTTTGGAGTGCAAACTTTTGGAAGGTTTCTTTGTTTTCAAGAAAAATGTCAAATTGACTTTTTCCAAATTCTGTTAGTACAGATTTTTGGTATCTAAACTTCTCTCTACTGTTCTATAGCTTGTTTTTATTATTCAAAACCAAATTTCTTTTTCAATTGCATATGTGGTTCATTGTTTTCTTGACTTACATCACGTGAGATTTTTTTCTTAATTTGTAGCCTTTGTTTTAAGTAGAAAATTGTTGATTTTTGTACAGTAAAGTAAGTTTCTCACAAATATACTCTGACAGGATGCAATACCCTTATGCTGTGGTACTTCTAATATACTTTTCTTGCCTCATTTAGGAAACCACTGATAGCTTGTGTGGAGAAACAGCTACTAGGAGAACACTTAACAGCTATCTTGCAAAAAGGTATTTTTCTTTTTAAATGCATTCTCTAATAAACAACAGATTCTTGTACTCTGCAATAACTTTAGAATCCACATCTTTTATTTCATGAGAAGTGATAGCTGTGGAAAATACTTCCGTAGACACAGAAAGCCAATTCAGTAAAACTCTCAGGCCCACTGTGACAAGTAGATCCTCCATGAGGAAACAAGTATCTAAAATGTAACTCTGTATTTGTAAAGCTTGATGAACTCTCGAAGTCCCCTTTGACTTGGAGCTTAGGAATTAAACCTTTTGGAACTGCTGATTTCCTGTAACTCATATAAACTTCCAAATGAAAGCTGCATTTACTGTTGTAGTTTCTTTTATGTGATGACTACACAGCTCAAGTGCAATAGCTTCACATATCCTTGTGATTATATAGTTAAAGAATCATGAGATATTGGAGCTGACAACACTCAGAGGTGATGTACTTCATATGCTTTTTTTCTGTATTTTGCCTTCTGCCTGGCAATTCCAAATTTGAGCTGCAGTCTTCTTAAGAGCTCCCTATTCAGATACCAATCTTCAAATCGCCATTTCTTTGTTCCTCTTAACTTTTAATCTTTGCCTTTTTTCACTGAATTCCTGGGTTTGGTCTGATCTTCTATTACTTTAAATAATCCTTTCCTTTTCTAGCACTAGCCATCTTTTAGGCTTTAGATCTTGTAGCAGTTTATCCTTATGTATTCTTTTACTGCTGCAAAACTGTTACTGTTATCTTCAAGCTCCATCACATCCATGTTTGTTAATACTTTTTGGATTATTTTGCACATGCCTTTCACTTCTTTCTTTGTCACCTTTTTAAAGATAGATGCATGCTTACAGTTTTCACTGAACTACTCTGGGAATAGGTTATTTCATTATTTTCAGTACATTTACAAAAATAAGCATGGTTACTCTGTCTTAGCTATTCTTAAGCTTATCATAAATAGAAGGTAAGAATAACTAACAGTTTTGTTGATACATGCTAATTTTGCTTGTTTTTTAATTCAAGTATTATTTTCAAGTCACTTTTCCAATGACACATTTGTTTATCAGTTGGCGTAGTCAGAAACATGTTCTTGTTCTAATCTGCACTCTTTTTTGTTTTATAATGTATATGCAGTGTCCATGTAAATATGGAGAAAATTGTACGTATTTCTAGTTACTATATTTTGGAACTTGTAATATTGTTGGATTATTTTTACATTCTATGTGTACACTTCAAGAAAAAAAAAAAAGAAGCAAGTCTAACATCACTTGGCTTACATAACTTTCTGCCTTCATTTGATCCAGGGCACATTGTAATCCACTTGCAACATTCTAGTATTCAGTGCAAATAGATGATGATACTGCCTTTTGTAGGTTTTCTTCCTTAAGAGAGAAGGCATGTGATGTAGTCAGTTTGATACAGGAAAAAAAATAATCTTACCAATGCAGGGTAGGTATGAGAAACTTTTTCGTGTATTATTACAACTTCCATTGACTAGATGCTGTTTTTTTTCATTGTAAGTACAATAAAATTTGTCATGGCTGTGACAGTGCTTTCTGGAAGTTGTGTGAAGCCTTGTGTCAGAAGACTTACCTAAATGTCTTTTTTCATTTGTCAAGTGTGTGACAAAATGCTTGTTTCCATCATGCAGTTTATATGCCAGAGGAAAAAGAAGGGTTGAACTTTATCAGCTAGGTTATAACAAAGCAGTTAATGTATTTATTGGTCTCCCTAAATGAGTAGGAAGTGATGCTTGGGTATGATGGAATGGGCACTTCCTAATTTCAGTGTTCAAAAGAACATCAGTAACATGTATTCAAGACTTTGTAATCTGTTGTCTTATATACTTCTAAAGTATGTTAATTCTTCTGGTATCTCCGTGTGGGCAAAAGCTTACGTGACATCATTCTTGAATACTGTCTGCCTTTCTGAACATGTAAATAAGTTTAAATCAAAGTATTTTAAGGTGAAGAAGAAAGTAGAAAATGGGGTCAAGTAGTCAAGTAGTGACTAGTAGTGACTAGTAGTGAAATCCTTTGTAATCTAATACCATTTAAAAATTGGAAGTAACTAAGTAATTTTGTACATGAAGTAGAACGGTTGTACAATGTCAGCTCACTGATGCGAATTGTCAACTTGTGTAAAATCCAGCTTTCTGGATTTTGAACAGTGGCATAAATCTTTGATATTACCTTTGCATTTTACCAAAGCCTCTTGTCACTGACACCAGACGATGTATCTGTGATTACATTGGGACTAAATTCACCATGTTCTCAAATGTTAAAATGTGTATGTAATTGTTAAAAGTGTTACATTTAGCCTTGTGTTTTTCTTTATTCATTAGTCCAAGGCCTAGTCTCACGTAGGGTGAATTGATAAAAGGGAAATGTTGCTTGGAAGGAATTTGTAGTCATGTGTTATTACATCAGTATGAGCATAGACAATTTATGCACGTTCTTAATCTAAAAATATGGCTCACCACACTCTACAGAAAAAAAAATCTTGCAAAGTATATGTCTTTACTTTCAATTTGGGACAGTGCACTTAGCTTACTGGTTTTGACATTCTTTGGAGGTTCTATGAGTTCTTTTGATAAAACTGCACTTAAAATCAAGTACTTTTCATAAACATTCTGCAAAAGGCTTAGAGTCAACACCTTGTTGGGAAAGTACTTCAGCTGACTTAGTTTTATAATATCATAATGTAAATCAGTTCAGCCAACTTAAACAAGGGAGCATGTTAATCCTGAGCATAATACTTGCTTTCAGAAATTGTCTTTAAAATTTCATACTTTTATGCATACTAGAGGTTCTTGTCTTTTGGTGTATTTCATAGAGATTTTTGGTTTTCTGATGTATTCCTAATTGTGTTTATGCAACTCCCTTCTAATTTGCTTGTATTTCTAATTTTATTTTTTTAGGACTTGATAACCTGCTTGATGAAAACAGAATATCAGACTTGACCCAGACGTACCAGCTGTTCAGCCGGGTAAAAGGGGGGCAGCAGATCCTTTTGCAACATTGGAGTGAATACATCAAGGTATTTCAAAGATCTGTTCCTACTCGCAAAATTTATGATGTTATTGTAAATTGCTTCTTTCAGAAACAACAATAGTGTATCTTTTAGGTGTACACGTCAAAGTTCTGTTTTAAGCAAATATGTTGATGCTTGATGATATGTTGATTCCCAGTAATGATCACATGGTGAGAAACAGCAACGCTTAAGTTTTGATTTTCAATTCCTAGCTGCTTGGAAATCGCTTTTAATATAGGTTTTAACAATACGCAATAAGTTATTTCATTTACTTTTAAATAGAGCCATATGAACATTTATTTAGAGTATGCTGGATTGTAGTATATGTTGAGTTGGTACAAATACACTCAACTATTTTACATACCTGGAAAATCAATGTAACACCATAGTGCAGCTGTCCTACTGCAGATTAGCAGTGCTTCACGTAACCAACTGCACTAATATGAATGTTCAAGCCATTTTGATAGGAATGCTCTTTTTGAAATTAATCCATTATCAAAGTGGGGTATCTGGTTTGTTTAGTTAGTCATAATATGCAGGTAGTACGCTGCCCCAGAGAGCTTGGACTCCAGTGCTCTTGCAAGATGAAGGCAGCAAAGCTTCACAGAAAATATTTCTCTCTAGAGTTGGTAATTCCCGATGTGCTAGTTCTCCCCTGAATCGTCCATGGGTGTCTCTACCTTCAGGGCTAAGTGCACAACATCAGTTCATTTGGGAGGTGACTTTCTTGTGCACCTATATCTGGAGTTATGCATAGCACATAGGAGAAAGGCAGTGTCTCCCGTCCACCCCCAAAACTGAGATGCAGTTTGCTGAGCAGGGTGTTGTCCTGTGTTCCTACGTGCACCCTGTGGATCTGTGGTCAGCTGGGCCAACAAACAGCTTGCCTTGGCTCCCAGATCTTCTTCCTCGCTCCTGGATCACACTCCTGTCTTATCACTTGCATGGCCTGCTGCTCCATCGACTTTTTTTTGTGATGTTTTTTAACACTGTACGTGGGCAAAATCAGGGTTATGCCAGGTTTAGTGAGCTTAAAGAGGCTCACAGAACGGTGCTGGGAACGGTGCTGGTGCTGGCCCAAGGAATGGAGTAGTTCGGGACAGGTAGGAACCTATGGGAAGGAAGAGCAGGCCCTCACCTTCAGCAGCAAGTCGTTTAGTTGGCTTGATCATGCCTTATGTCTCACAAAATCAGACCTCGTTTTTAAAAACCTTTTTTTATGTGCTCAGAAATCTGCACTTTCTATCAAGTTTTTTCCTTTCCAACATTCTGTATGACAGACTTCATGAAAGTGAGGCTTCAAGAACTTAAATTCTATCTTGTGAGGCAGCATAAGAAAAAGCACAGAGAGTACTGGGGGGAAGGTCTGTGCTCTGCTGTAGTCACCTTTTTATGACTTCAGGCATGCCACTTAGCTCTCTGTAGCACAGCTTGCCATTTGTGGAATGGCAACTTAGGAACACAAGTGATGGAAACAGATCTGGATGCTGTGTTAATGAAAGGGAAATTGTATTCAGTGCAAGATGTACATGCTGAGTCTAAGGACACTTGGCAGGCTCATGTTGCTGTTGATTCACTTGGAAATGGTTCTTGAGAAAGAGCTTGGAGAAGGATTGCAGTGGATCATTAGGTATTTAAGTGGAAATTCTGAGGTTTAAGAGGGACTTTCCCATCTCTGCTTAACTGTTGTGGTTAACGTACTTTAGTTGATATAAATATACTGGTTAAATGGTATTCCACTGTTACTGTGCAGATGTTGCTCTTTCCCATGGTGGAAAACTGGTCATTCTGTCTAGGGCAGCAATTGGTGTTATTAAGCAGTTGTCCGACAGGTTAAAGTCTTTCCTTATGGGACATTTTGGTTTGGTGGACAAATGGTGTTATAGCTCTAATGTTAGGATAGTAGATGAACAAGAAAAGAAAGCCAAGTCTGTGGCTTCTTGCAAATGGGAAAATACAGTTTTGTTGCAAATCAGCTGGATTTTTTGGTTCTGTAGCCCTCACTGAGAGAGCAATCTCGGAGCGATGAGCAGTAGTTGTATTTCAGCCACCTGTTCCTGTCAGTAGAGCTCTGTAGTGGATTTCAGCAGAATGGTGCAAAGCTTTCCGTTACACTTAACATTTCTGAGGCAGTTTCTGTATAATTTCTTTTACATGAATCACGTAGCTCTGTATTTAACTGTGAACTTGTACATCATACAGTCATGTCTACTTTGTATTTTTGTTTAGCTTCTGTCTTAAATGTATATGATCCTTAAGTCAAACGCTGATGTTTGAACTCCATTAACATGTGTTTGGGTTTTTATTTTAAATTTTAATGCATCTCATTTTTTGAAAACTTGAAGTCACATAAGTAGCTCTGTAACTTTTTTATTCTTTCTAATGATAAATTTTATAAGCGTGAATGTGTCTGTTGGGGGAGATAGGTAGTACTCTAAAGTATTTTATTATCAAAAGTGTTTGTTTTGCAGAACTTTGGGACAACAATAGTGGTTAATCCTGAAAAGGACAAGGATATGGTGCAAGAGCTACTAGATTTTAAGGATAAAGTGGACCATATCATAGAAGTGTGCTTTCAGAAAAATGAAAAATTTATAAACTTGATGAAGGAGTCCTTTGAAACATTTATCAACAAGAGACCAAATAAGCCTGCAGAATTGATAGGTACACAAATGTTTTTCTGTAAAATATTTCCGAAGTCTGTAGAAAGCATGATGAGATGCTGCTGCTGAGTGTGCTAGTGTAATAGCAGTACACGTCCTGCTTTTAGGAGACTTGCTTTGGGGGTGCCAGGCAAAAGTTAACCTGGGAGCACGGCGGGACCGAAAGCGTGGGTGTGCTTGGTAGGTGTGTGCAGCGTCCCAAAGGAGCATGTCAACCTCTGCTGCTCTGTGCTCTGCTTACTACCCTGTGACCGGTGCTAACACTCGCTCAGAGAACATAATGCAAATCCTACCAGTGGCGTGAGGGGCTGGGGGAAGAGCAGCCGTAGCAGAAAAAATGAACCATTTTTGACCGGTAGTAGACAAGCTCTTTGAATGTTACAGATCTCTCAGAAAGGAGTAAGTAATGCCCATCCGACTGGAATGGAAGGCTGAAGTTGGGAGAAAAAATTTAAAGTTTTCAGATATACGGAGGAAAAAAAAATAATCAGTACTTTGACAGGGGAACTAGATCTCATTAAGGGGAAAAATAATATAAAATATCTTAAAATTACTTTTACTGGAATTATCCCTGATCTGGCAAAAGCTGTTCAGGCTGTGCTTTGCCTGCAGCTAGTGGAATCATGGCATTTACACCAAGAGAAGATCCTGCTCCTAGTTTTTTTCCCTCTTTTGACTCTCTTCACCATGTTTTGTGGCTTCATCCTAAAACAAACCTAATGTAGGACAAATCGCACAACCTAGTGAATACAGGTTAAAGCCACGATACAGCTTGCTGTTCTTTGTGGATTGTGTTGTTTCAGCTATTGCAATGGCTTCCATCTTACCCCTGTAGAAGATTGTATAGGAATACTAATGTGGCTGAATCAGTACTTAGCTAAATTCGTGGCTTAACATTATTTTTGTCATTCTGAAGCTACTAACTTGAAAGCATTGCTTCTGCTTAATTTTTCATATGTTCATAACAAGGAGCAAGAGGAGCCTGCTGAAAGTTATAAAACTATAGTCCTCTTTGTGTTGTTTGTTTCTGTTTCTCATAAATACATTCATATGCATTATACACTTCCAAAGCATTGTCTTTCAACAAGTAATGTGTTTGCAGTGAATATAACAAAGAATGTGGGAACTTCTAATGCATTAATTTTAATGATTTTACTCTATTCCTTTGTTTTTCCCTTGGGTGATTCCTTTTTGTGATACTTTTCCATTATGGCAGTAGTACAATAAGTGCCCTATCATTCCCCTGAACATAGGGAGAACAGAAAATAGGAAGCTTACCGCTTATCCTATATTTTTAATATATGGTAATATTTCAAGTGGGAAACACTGAAGTTGGTGATTTTAGATTTTTATTTTTAATTAAACTGTTAAAATGTTTTATTTATAGCAAAATATGTGGATTCCAAGTTAAGAGCTGGTAATAAAGAAGCGACAGATGAAGAGTTGGAAAGAATCCTTGACAAAATCATGATCATATTTAGATTTATTCATGGTAAGAAATATCTGTTCAAAGTTAATGCGATTTAAAATGTTTTTCTAGCTACTAGCTGAACTTTATTCCTCTGAGTGTAAGAGATTTTTTTTTTTTAGCATGAGTTTCCACTAGAATTAGTCCTAAATTGAAGTTTCCTTACATTTGGAGGACCACATTATATGCAACAGGGAGGACAAACTTTTTCTTTGGAGATTGAGTTGCAGACCTTTTATGGTCTCTGGGTAGACAACAAAGAGTTGGAGTAAAATTTTAAAAAATAAAAAATATGTTAAGAGAATAATTCAAATCTAAAAAGAACCTACTGTCTACATGTTCTTCTTTGTTGCATAGTGAATATTGATCTGCTGATCAACGTGCCATGAGAAAGGCTTGTGTCACAAACCTGAAGTGCCATGGTACAAACAGTATGTATGATTTCATGTGTTTTGCTCCCATTTCCATATAGGTAAAGATGTGTTTGAGGCATTCTATAAGAAGGACTTGGCCAAAAGACTGCTGGTTGGAAAAAGTGCATCAGTAGATGCTGAGAAGTCCATGTTGTCAAAGCTTAAACATGGTAGGCATCTTCAGATGTGTTTAATTTTTTATTACTTTTTTTTGAAATTTGAACCCTTATTGTCTCATGCTTTAAAAAGTAACAAGCCAGATCTTAAGTAATAGCTGAGCATATCATTGTGCTCAGCGAGAACTACTGGACTGACCTCTCAGATATTTGACTGGTTCGTATAATATACCTATTTAGGAGCAAAATATGTAGTTACGTGTGGGTGCTCTAGACCCTGGAAAATCTGGCTCAACCGTCTCCGGTTAAACCTTTCGTTTGTTCTGTGCTTGTTTGTAATTGTGGGATTTTTGCTTTGATTTGTGTGACAGAATGTGGGGCTGCTTTTACCAGCAAACTGGAGGGCATGTTCAAGGACATGGAACTGTCAAAAGATGTCATGGTTCAGTTTAAGCAGGTACATTCAGATTGTGTTTGCGTGCTAAATTTCAACAATGATGGGGAAGCACTTAATTGTGTTATACCTTGGATTAAGCTAAAATAAAATGAAACAGTTTTGAGCAGGCCCTAATCATAGTAACAGTGTCTTTATAGATCCATTTATAAAGCAGAATTTATTTATTCTGTATCTATTCAGATATCTTTTTTTATTTGATTCTTTTTAAAGTGAAATAAAGTCTAAATACCACATAGTAACTTAGTTGGTTGACATCCTTTAAAGTCCATATTCCTTCATTCTGGAAGCTACTGCTGCTCTAATTCTTTGTGAATAGGACAAAAAAAACTCCCTGAATGTTGCTACAATGCATAGAAATCATTTATATCTCAGCCCCTGAACTTCCAAACTGTTGGCGACTGAGGAAATAGTGTGTACACTTGCCCTGTTGTTATGCTTCTGCTGGGTACCTTTTCTGGGGCCTTACTGAAGACAGAGTTCTGGGCTAGAGGTCCGACCCAGAACAGCTACTCCACTAATAAAATACCGTAGTTTGTTGGTTTTTTTCTATGCCAGAGTTTGCAGCCTGATTCGACTGCTGCTATGCTGAAGTTATAAGAAAATGTGTTGTCTCATAGACATGTTGAAGTCCTAGGGAATCACTCTGATCTTAAAATTGTTGCCCTGGCTTCTGATCAAAAGCTTTTTTTTTTGCATGTGGTTGAAGTTTTTGACCTTGATACCTCCTACAGACAGTCGTCTAGAGTATTTCAATGTATTTTATTTTTTTCTTGCAGTCACTTGCTGTGTTTGAAATAGGTTGTTAGTGGGGCGTTAACTAGACGTGAAACTCAAAATCTTGGTAGAGCATGTCTGATCAAGGATGTGATCTGTAGGAATTTGTCATTCTTTAATTTAAAATTTCTAATTCAAATTAAGTATGTATATTTTTCTAATTTAGCATACAAACAGTATACTTTGATGTTTTTTGTCTCTTGTATCTTAGTATATGCAGAACCAAAGTGACCCAGGAAATATAGACCTGACAGTAAATATATTAACTATGGGATATTGGCCAACTTATACACCCATGGAAGTCCACTTAAATTCAGAGGTTAGTGTTTGAATTCTCCTTATAAATGTAGATTATGTAATGGTATCATAATCACTATCATAGGGTAAACTAATGCCCTTCACTTAATGTTTTTCTGTGAAATTTTAACTTTTTTTTTCTCATTTCAAAATGGCAAAAAATCGAATATGGTGGATAAAATCTGCTGTTGTTTTTTTTTAGGTGATTGTTTCACTTAATGTTTTTTTTCACTTTTTTAATAACGCTAATCTTAAATTAGTATTAAAATAAAATCAGTGTCCTATTTAACATTGCAGTCAAGCACTTAAAAGTTTAAAACAATTCGCTGTAATCAGTCAGTTTTTAACTGCATTGGTTACGCACGTTGATCCAGCCAATGGTTATGTTACTGCATGCTCTTACTTTCCATAAGATCCTTCCTTCTGTTCTCTGCAAAGTCTCTCAGAAAACTATCCCCTACATTTAAATGGCATCTGTCTGAAAAAAAAGATTGCTCCCAAGTTTACAGGTTTTGCAAAGCTCATACCTGTAGTTATTTAAGCTGAAATACGTATTTGGAGTCCTGTTTCCTGCAATACCTTGCTTGATCTGAAGAGCAGCAAACACCTAGAAGGCCAAAGGTGGCGGTGGTGCTCCCGTTCAGTTCAGGAGCGGTGGAAGCATTTGTGCATTTGCTCCTGTGCCCTCTTTTCCTCAACAGCAGACTACTGTGGAAGGATCCAATCTGAGCAATGTGTCATGAAAATGGGGGAGTAAAAACCCATTACTTGGAATTCAGGCATTGAAATCAGACTGGACTCTCTATATGGCAAATAAAAGGAAGAACTTGGGAGCAGATGGCAGTAGTCAGTGTATAGGTGTGAGTTGTATGCTTCCTGTCCTGTGACTTCTTAGTTAGGTGAAATGTCCAGGACAAAACCAGTATTTTAGAGGTTTTAAACCCGTTATGGATGTTTCATTTCATATTTATTAAAAATAATAATAATCAGGGAAGTTGAAAGCTATACTTGAATTGAGAATATCTTTTGTACACAGTAGTAGCAATGTACTTGAGAGCAAATTTTAGCTCTTTAAAATAGTGATTGCTTTTTTCCTCACAAAAACATTTATTATGAAATACTGTTTAGGAGAACCAGTGAAATTAAATGTGAAATCATCCAGCATCACTGTACTGGTAAAACACTAATAATCTCTTTGCTTTGCAGATGATAAAGCTTCAAGAGGTGTTTAAAACCTTTTATCTAGGAAAACACAGTGGTCGAAAGCTTCAGTGGCAGACCACTCTAGGGCATGCTGTCCTGAAGGCAGAATTTAAGGAAGTAAGTGCACGTTTAATGCTTAGCCTGTTGGGGTAAAATTTAAGTCAACTCTTTGGAATCTAATCATGTTTAGTATTTTCTTTATAAAGGTGATAACATGTTTGGTGGAGGAACAATCACAGTTCAATATTGTTATTTTTTACAGAAAGAAGATTTTTTCTAATTAAACTGAAATTCAACCTATCTAAAAGAAGACAAAAGTGTGATACCTTGCAGTAACATTTATATTCATTTGATAGGAATTACTATTTGTTTGAATAAAGAGAGTTGTAATAAAGCAGGAAATTAAAGAGAGAAATAGTACAGCATCTTATTTTTAATAAGGGATTGTTTTGATCTTAGAAATACTGATGACATTTATAGAATGCTTAATTGTTGCAAAAAGAGACTGAAGGGCGTTGGTGATGTGATGACTGGTTAAAATTTAAATGCTTGTTGAATTATTTAAGTCTTAAATAACCACATTGTTTCTTAATGTGGTTTTGTTTTGTCTCACAGAATATCTTGTGTTGCTAATAATGCAGCTTAATTGAAGCAGAGCAAAGACAAAAAAAAAAAAAAAAGGCAAACCCACAACCTTGAATTCTTTTACCAGCTCACTGTAAATATGAAACTTACAGATTTTGGCATTATGTAACAGTAAGACAGATTTGTTGTTGATTGACAAAAGTGTGTCCATCTGTCTGAAGAGTTTATTTCCTTTTCATTGTCTGCTTGTACAAACATTTGGCTACTGATAATACAGGGTGAAGTATAAAAAATAGATTTGCTCTTGGTGGTAGCAAAGCCAGAATTTGTAATGAAAATGAAGTAAATGATGTGACCTAAGTGTTAGCTCATTCTAATGAGCTTCTGGTTTGTGATGTATTGCTACTGTTAGATTAGCAAAAATGTTTTTTAAAATATCCTGTTTCTTTAATGCTACATTTGAGCAGGTTCTTCTGTGATAGGCATACAAAAATGCACCTCTCTTCTAGAAATTAAAAAAAAAAAAAAAGTGTTGCTTCTGTAACTTATCAGATTTAAGTGATATGAGAGAAAATGGTCTGAATATTACTGCTAATTATTTTATATTTCTTTTTTAGGGAAAGAAAGAATTTCAAGTATCGCTCTTTCAGACATTAGTGCTGCTTATGTTCAATGAAGGAGATGAATTCAGTTTTGAAGAAATTAAAATGGCCACAGGTATAGGTAAGAAAAATACTTTGTGATTCTTATATTTATTAATTGAGTGATTGCCAATTACGAATCTGTAGGTAAAGGCCTAATTTTAAGAAATTTGTCATGATCATTAGGACAAACTTCGTGAGCCAACAGTATATCGATGCCAAAAAAAGATGAGCAAAATACACTGCTCATACTTCCTGGTGTAGATAAAATGTTTCATAAAGTAGATAGTAAGAGGTGGGTAGCATATGGTACTACTAACAACCTGTCAGTTTTACAAAATACATTATGGCATTCTTAAAATTCAAGTGGTGATAAAGACTAGTTGTATGAACAGATTATTTTTGTTTAATCACACTTTCAAATATTATATTTTGAAAATGATTGATGAAGAATGTTGTCATTTTAGGATGATTGTTAGGTTAAAGGTTAGACTAGATGGTCTTAGAGGTCTTTTTCCAACCTAAATGCTTCTATAATTCTATGATTATTTGCAATTGAACTGTTCTTGTCCTTCTCTGTTCCATTACTGTTGCAGGAGTTCCCTTTTTACAATAGATCTGATTTGCTGAAAAGAGCAGTGTGCACTAGTGAGTGTACATTGTAGCTGTTCCTCTCTGCAGGTTGAACCTGAAGATAGAAAGAACAACAACAGGGAAAAAAAAAAGAGAAAACGGTTTCTTTTTAGCCACCAGCAGGATCTATCCTCTTAGGGTTTTTGTTTGGTGTTTTTTTGTTTTGTTCTCTAATTTTTACACTTTCTTGAAATAGTTACAGCCATTGGCATTAAAAAGCATAACCCTTTCATCTCTTTATTCTTGGGAACTCTCTGCATCAACCAGCAGGTCATACCCAGTAGCTTTCTGCATGTTGAACCTTGAGATCAACCCAATAAAACAACTGCAGAAAAAGTACCTGAACACACCCAAGTGCTAAAATACTGTAAATATATTTAATAAAATATTCTAAAGATGGGGTATCAAGAATCCCTATTGTCTAGCAGGTTGTGTTTCGGAGGGCAGCACAGCCTAGGTACTCCAGCTTCTCAGGCTTGAATCTTCAGGTTGCTGAGTCACCTGTGCCACTAATGGTAAGGGAGCTGAAGAAAGCATGTCAGTGTGAGTGATAAGCGTCAGGATGGTCCAGAGACTCACTAGGTCAGAGTACAATGCCTACAGAACAAACAAAAGTTCACACAAGGCTGATCCAGATCCTGCATTCTCACCATGTATTACTTTACCTCAGCGCTTGCATTCTGGCTGCCTTGCAGCAACAGATAAAATCTGCTGCATGGAAATCCATTATGTTCTAGCACAATAGGAAGGGTTTTAATAGACTTTTTTCAAGGCAGCTGGCTAGAATTGATGCTATATAGTTGGGAGCTACCTTTATGATGTCATGTCTGTTTCTCTCTCTTAGGAGGAGATAGTGTAGGAATCCCTGTAATGAGTTCATGGCTCACAGGGCCCTAGAGGCCAGGATGGCTGAAGTAAAATCTGGCTTCCAAGTTCTACCCACACAAGGCATTCAGAGCTTCTCTAGAGAGGTCCCATTCCCATTTAGCAGTCTCCCTTCTTCTAAGTGAGAGGGAAGTCTTATGGCCAGAAATGGTTTCGGAAGCAGGTCTCACACTGCACCCTTCCTGCCTCCTGCTACTTTGAGGGGAGGTCAGCATTTGCTGAGCGGTACCCTGATTTTTGCCGAACAGTGATAAGCTGTGAAACTTGACCACAGTATGTTGTAAAAGCTGGAATTTTACAGAATTCAAGAAGAGCAGCGCATGGAAAGGTACCTCAGTGCATGGAAGCTGCCTCTGCCTTAGGAATTCTCTGAGTTCCTGAATCCCCAAATGATTGGAGACTCAGTGAACAGTAGGATGAGGAGAAGAGGAGCAGCAGGGAAGTATGGAGCATTCCTGTGTTAGCTTCTCTTATGCAACGCTGACAGGGATGGTGAACCTCCCCACCCTGAAGAATTGTGTCTAGCCACTTCCTTTGCTTTGGTGTTTGAGTGTTGGCCCTTCCTGGGGGGTGGTGGAAGCCTTGTGCAGTTATTTAATTGATGTGTGTTTATGTTGAGACCCTGTTACAAGGTGTTAACCAGTCTTTGCACATTGGTGGTTACGGCAGAAGAGTCCAGGGAGCTACACCCAATGCACAGGACAGAATAAAGCGCTGTAAGTTGAAGTGTCAGTAAAGGGCTCAGAACAGATCAGTAAATCAGATGGTAAATTAGACCATCACCACCTGATAGTATTCACCCAGAAGCTTTACAGAAACTTTCCAGTATAAATACCAGCTTAATCTCTGGTTTATAATTTAAGTGAACCTTGGTGTAAGAAGAATGGCAAATGGCAAGAGTAGTGGTTTGTTTGTTTTTTTGGGGGATGGGTGTACGTGGAGGGATTCCACGGATTGCTGCAGGGTTATCAGGCCTGTGGTGGGGAGAACAGAATTGGGAGGCTCATGGCTAAGTGTGTATTAGGGAAGAGCATGATTTGTGACACACGATTTCCCTTTCAGCTTCTTTGAGGGAGTCAGCAAGCATATGCACGGTAATTGTACACTTGGGTTTTAAAATCTTTTTTGGTAAGAGCTCATTACAAACTCATAAATAAGTTTTCATGGCTTGAGAGGGAAGTTCTTCTCACGGGTGAATGATTGATTAGAAGACAAAACAAGTAGAAATGAATGCGTCACTTTCACAGTGCTCCTAATTGGGATCCTAATTGGGTTCCCTGCGTTATTATTCAACGTAGTCATTAATGATCTGAAAAAGAGGAATACCGATGCGACAGAATTTGATGCTGATTCTTTAGGAAGGTCAAATCTGAAACTTTTAAACATTACAAAAGGATCTCCAACTTGAACAATTAGGAGGTCAGATGACAACTAGCGTTGCTGAATACGAACACATCTGTGGAGGGAGGAAATAACTAACTATACATGCAGAGATTAGCAGTCATATTTAACAGAGCCAGACATTTTGATCTAATTCATATAGCATATAATGCAGCTGTTCTCAGCTGAAACCGGGTTAGCTGTCTAAGGTTAATGGCAGACCTTAAAGCTGTCATTCTCAAACTTCAGATCAACTCAGATTGTCAGCCCACAATTTCTTGCATGTACATTGATTTTTAATCGAGAACATCATAAATGTAATCATAAACTATATTCTGCTTATTTAATATCTTCCCGTGGACCTCTTAGAATAAAGCCTCATGAATCATGTACTGGAATGAGGTGTAAATCATTTGGGATTTTCCAGTATTATAAAAATCAGTTCGGCAGCTTCGGTACCCTTTCTTCTCCTATTGGAAATACTGAGAAAGCTGCTTCACGTTGGTTCCTCGGGTCTATCAGTCCCGTCTTCCTATCTCCTTTGGAGACTTCAGCAGAAGATAGGGCCAGTCAGATAAATATTTGGTTTACCTAAGAGTCACGCTGAAGTTAACATAAAGAAATTAAAAGTTTATATGGTAGAAACCAGTAAGTCAGTATGACTTAAAACCTTCAGTTGTTTAAGGAAGCACTTTCGCACAGTAAAACATAGCAATCTGTGTTCATTGGCAAGATAGGACAGCCATGGGATAGCATAGTCCAGAAATCCAGCTCTTTAATATGTTATTCGTACGTTTGTTATCTAGAATGTGTCTTTTACAGAGGTGAGTATGATATTAAGTGTCTGGACAGTAGAATCACAGATTGATTTTTGCAGTTTCTGTATTAGCTATATTGCTGTGTTTACAGCATTACAAGTTAGTTCTGTAAAAATCTTGTACTGGGCATGGAAGTAATTGGGTAAGGGGTCTCTACATGCATTTCAGACTTTGTCTATTGTATCTTTAAATTCCATTCCCATCTAACACAAAATACACGCACATTTCTGGGTGAGAAAGTCATACTCATTTTTCCTCATGCTAAGTAGAAAAGTGGCTTATGGACTATTACAACATCCTCACCCCCACCCCCAAAATCATGAAGATTTCTCCCCCTTTGTCTTCATCTGTATTAATTGGTCATACTTGGGACTATTAAGTTTTTAACAGCATCCTTACACAGGAGTTTGGGCCTGGGCATTACTCTGTATTTACTGAAGGTGAAACACCTAAAAAGTTTGAAACAGCATAAATGCATTATATCACTGGTTTAAAGTTTGGGCTTTTTTTAGGAGTAAGAGAACAGCTGGAAGTTTTGTGTTGTTTTTTTTTTTTAAAGAAATGGTCATTCTGTGTGAATGGGAAAATTACAGTATTTTAGAAATAATAACAGTTAATCTTCTGGTAAGCTGTTTTGTGCATTTCAGCACTAGATTGCAAAATCTTTAATTCTTAAACTTTCCAGATCTGACATGTTGGGTGATAATTTTATATTGTCAATAAAAGTATTATGGGAGACTGCAGAGGCTATTTTAGTGCAAAATCTTGAGACAAGACTTTGCAATATAATTAATAGAATGTTTTGGACTTTGTTTTATCTACTTGTCCAAATGCTTTTACCTTTAAATCTTAATGGATAAAATTTTCCTCACTCCTTTTTTTCCACTGCTTTCTTGTTGTGGGGAAGTTTGCGACTATAATAGCTATACCTTCTCACAAAACATCTTCCTGCCAACTTAGGGTTCTCTCCTGTTTTCTTCTCTGTTTGCTTGTTTGCTTATCATTTGTGTTTATATTTTCTGGTGTGTGTTTAGAAAGAGTGATGAAATCATAAAATGGGTGGCTTGAGTTTCTTGTCATCAACTGATTTTTCTTCTGATTGCCAAACAAAACCACAGCAATAAAACCAGGCTCACATTGCTGTGATTTTTTTTCTGATACTACTGTTGGATAGAAACTTCGCTGAGATGAGTCTGAGTCTGTATTGTTTACTTGTAGAGTTCTGCGCACACTCTCAGCACTTGCCTGTGAGATGTGTGAGGCCAAGCTTGAAGTCTGTAAGTTGTTGCATAATTAGAACTTAGCTTGGAAGAAGTTAATAACATAAAAAACTAACTTTTTAAATCGTATGGCTAGATTAATTGAATAAAACTTTTCATATTAACATTTTGTTCTGTTTTCTCTTGTACTTTGAACTTCTTCACAGAGGACAGTGAATTAAGAAGAACCTTGCAGTCTTTAGCTTGTGGGAAAGCGCGAGTATTGATTAAAAATCCAAAGGGCAAGGACGTCGAAGATGGAGACAAATTCATCTTTAATGGTGATTTCAAGCATAAGTTGTTTAGAATAAAGATCAATCAAATCCAGATGAAAGAAACAGTATGTATTTATTTTTGCATTCATTCTGGTTGACTGTTTACCCATGTCCCGCACGGAGAGACAAAATCTCTGCATTTTTGCTAGTCAGGCTGACTGATGGAGGCAATAAAGATCCTAAATCTCACTGAAATCAAAACAATTCAGGTTCCTTCTTCCCATGCCTGCACATCTAAATGCTGTTACGTTAAATTGATAGGATCTTGCAGATGTTTCAGTCCATGTTAAAAGCTTTCATGGTATGGCTGGAGTGCTGGTACTACACTGAACTCATTAATCAAATGTCACCGTGTCACTTTCCTTTATTAGGAGGGGTTATTAAAAGGGCAGGGTTGTCCCTTCATTTGTAGTGGATATATTTGTTTTACTTGAATCCCAATTCTTGACACCAGCTGACATGTTTTAATTAGTATTGAGTTGTTTCCTTTTGGTCTCTGCGTGTTAAAATAAAATTGTAAAAAGTCCAGTCAGAGTTGAGCATTTTTAATGCGGAAGACCCGATGTATTTGGACTGTCAAATTCTTCGGTGTTCCTCTAAAAATCTGAAGTGAGTTCTTATGAATTAGTTTGATTTATCAAATAGATTTAAAATAAGACATGATTTTTTCTTTGTTATCCTTAATGTTATATCTGGCTTGCTTTAGCAGTACTCTTCAGAATCACTTAGTTATTAGCATGCAGCAAGGTCTGTATCTGTCTCAGTCGGACGAGAATGTGTTTTGTTTCATTAGAAAGGTTAATTGCAGAGATATAATGGATAAAATAACAGCAATAAAAGGTGATTATTTGTGGTGTTGTACTGTTCTTTAGGTTGAGGAACAGGTTAGCACAACTGAAAGAGTATTCCAAGACAGACAATATCAGATTGATGCTGCTATTGTACGAATAATGAAGATGAGAAAGACTCTCGGTCATAATCTTCTTGTTTCTGAATTGTATAATCAACTGAAATTTCCAGTGAAGGTAAGTGATTTTGTTTTTCAAACCATCCTAGGATTATCTAAAAATATGTAATATACTTTCCCATTCAGATTGTCTGTAAGAGTAAGAAATGTGCAATATGCCTGAATCAAATTCAAAGATTCAAGTACTAAAATGAGCATGTGAACAGAACAAGCCGAAGTATCAGTAGGAAATTCTGTTTAGCTATTCACGGTGGTTCATGTTCCTGTTCTTATGTGGTCTTCAGCTGTCCTCTCTTTTGGTGTTGTTTTTGTGTGTGTGTTTTTTAAATAAAATATATTTGCATTCATATCATTAACTGTTTTACTAATCCCATCTTTTCTTGCAGCCTGGAGACTTGAAAAAGAGGATCGAGTCTCTCATTGACAGGGACTATATGGAGAGAGACAAAGACAACCCCAATCAGTACCACTATGTTGCATAATGGAGAGGAAATACTTTTATTTAAAAAATAAAAAAATACAAATTAAAAAAAAAAATCCAAATATATCTTCAGGACACCGAATACCTATGCTGTTCCAGACTTTATTTTTTAGCAGATTTCAGGTTGATGTATATTATTCAACCAGCTGCATGCACTGCTGTGGACAAGAAGCAAATTGATATGTTAACTGATCATCCTTGTCAAGACTCCTTACTAATTTTAAATGTCGCATTTTTATTTCTTTCGGTTGTTTGTTTGTTCTTTTGGGTTCTTTTCAGTTTATTTTTACAGTTTTGCTTAAAATTGTCATCGAAGTTGGTTGGAAAGGTAAAATCACCTGTGTAAGAAATACTTCTGTGATGGATGCAAGTCTGGTTTTTTTCACTTCTGTGTTCCTGACTGCATCCATAAAGACCCTATATGCTGCATTCTTTAGCTACAGTGACAACTTGGGTAACTTTTTAAAAACCCTTAATTGATGAACATTTATGTACAGTGTTGTTGAAATACACTGAATTTTTGAAATTATGCGCCATGAAAACTCTCGACCTTGCGTTCGTTTAATTTTCTTTCAAATGAGTATGAACTTCAGTCTGGTTTGGATAAATCAGGTTTTGAAGTGAGATCCTTTATGTGCCAAGAGGACAACTGCGTTCATGTGTGTAGTGAATTGTTGGGTTATTTAGCTAAAATATGGATTATTATTTTATTACTACTTCTGATGGGTTGGGTGGCAAGGATTAGATTTGAGTCAGAGGCCCTGCCTCATTTTAGGGCAACTGGTTTTTATCACTGTTGATGTACTTGCCGTAACGTTTAGTTTTGCCTTTAAAATCACAGACAGGGAAACTACTGTACAGCGTGCTCCACTTTAAGAGTCGAGAACTTTTTTTAAAAATAGACTTTTATGGTCTTCACGTTGTGAAAGCATAGTTTTTTGTCTTGAAAGACTAAGGATTTTGTGAGTACTTTGTTACATATTGTATATATGTAAGTTGATTTGAACTAAAGAAGGAAAGACACTGTAGATCTGTTAGATAATTGTAACTATAAAGAAGATACCTTTTGTGGTAATACAAGATGCTGTTTATTTTCGGGATTTGCATACTGGCGTGTTTCATTCTGAAAAAGAGCTACCAAAGGAGTTTTGATCGTGGCGAAAATGAGAATTATAACAGCAATATTTTCTGAGAGATACCTTACTAAATTTATGTAACATGGGTTTTGTGCATCAGTTGAAATGCCACCATGTCTTCTTAAAGTAAACATTGCAGAGAGTTGACATCTTGCAGATTTACATAAAGTCCTTGTTCTGTCATCTGGTGTCATTAATTGTATTGCATTCTTCTGAATTATTTTTGTTCCCTTTGTGTTTAGAAACTAAAAACATCTAGTTTATTGTATTTAAAGCATATTTAATGTTGTAATTTAATGTACTTATTTTAATATTTGAATCCAGTTAATTCAAATAAAATCTTTGATGCATATTAAATTCCTTAGCCTTTGTGAGAATGTGGCTCTTAATTTATGCAGTACGTTCTTTGGCATTAATTATGACTCGCCTTGTAACTGATTTTCCAGGCATGTGTAAGCCAGTCAACTCCATCTTTCAAGGCTTTTAAAACAAAAAGGAAGGTACTCTTCACAGAAATGTGATGGGCAGACGCTTTATCCACATAGGAAGTTGGCCGTAGTAGACAGTAACTGATACCAAGCAATGAACGTGTGCTGCACTCCCTGGTCCAATAGTTTTAAACAATATGTTAAGAGCAGCGGTGCTATTCTGAAGATGATGGACTGATTCTGCCTTACTAAGTGATGTTAATTGATTAAAAGTGCTGAGATCTGCAACTCTTCTTAATTGACATAGCCTAGAACTCCTTGGCCAAATTACTCTGGTATAGCAATTACAAATGGGTTGTTCCAGGAGCAGTAGAAATAATGATGGCAGTCTTTCTGTGATATATGTCGTTTGCCCGTGGCTGTACTCTCCCCAGCTTTCCCCATAAATAACCTCAAGAAGCAGCATTGCGGCATACTGCTAACAGAAAACCATCAGCCTTGGTTTTACTCTCTGTGATCCATTTGCCAATCTCCCCCCACTCCCTCCCCCCCCAAACACAACTGGTCTGAAAGTGGCTTCAGAGGTTCAAAAGCTGTGGGAGAGATTGAGAGGCCGTGTGGCCATGGCTCTTGTTCTCAGGCCCTTGTTTTCTGTTCGGCTTCCTCAAATTTCTCCTGGAATTTTGTGCGTGCTGAATGAACAGAAAAGCAGTTAGCTTATTAGTCAGCATGGTAAGCGCTGTTTCATAGTGAAATAGCTGCTTTTGGTTGTTTTTTTGATAGCTGGTGATAGAATTTGGCTGAGCACCCTGTCTCCACCAGCTTTGAGTTGATACTGGCTGTTGGGTTTGCTGTGTCCCACGGCTGTATTTGTGCCCACAGGGATCATGCTGCTGAAAATTTCTTCTTGGAAGATCACCTAGTGATGAAGACATCAGGCTGCAGCAGGGTAACAGATTTCCCTTGCAGTGCATCTACGCTCAGTAGGAAATGTCTTGAAAGCCTGAATCTTGGCAATTCAGCATCCTTGGAACAAATTGAGTAGTGATTCCCTTGTATGGAATGACAAAAGCAGGAGTCTGGGATACAAGCGAGGGGTATCTGATTCTTAACCAAAGCCTTTCAGTTAAACTGAATTAAACTTCAACCTTTAGTTTAAGTCATCCAGACATATTTTACATCTACTTAAAAAGCAGTTTTCCATCCCAAGGTTTTTTGAGGGAAAATGAGTATGAGAATGGAGGTTGATGGCTGACAGTCGTAGGTTCTTCCTGAGTCTGGCAATTAAAGCATTCCTTACCAGCCACTAACTGCCTTCTTCCTGCCCACTCCTTGTGTCCTGTTGTCCTCATTCTGTATTTTAGCTTCCCCCCTCTTACTTTGTCTGGACCTGGGTTTATTGTCTAACTCCTTCGGTTTGCTCCAGCTTTCCTTCTGCCTTTGGTGTTAACTCCATTGAAGCTCCGTTCTGAGCTGAGGATTTTGGTGTTCCTTCCCCTGAAATACAAAATGCAGAGGAGCACAAGGCCACACACACACACACCTGGATCAGGAAATCCAGCCTGGGGGTGAATCCCTTTGTGCTGTGTGTCTTTGAAAATAAATCACAAACCTTTCAGCAACTTCAGTGTATCACCTTGGTACGCACGTAGACCTACTTGTACGTGTTTGATCTTTGACAGGTGTGCTAGGGAGAGTGGACTCTGTACTATAAACTCGGTTATCTATTCCTAGCTGAATCTCTTTGGAAGGAAAATAACCCTGTGAAGTCTGATAATAGGCAGCAAAAAGCTACAGGAAAAAAGGAGCCATGTTCCATGGAAATCCTTTCCCGGTGAGAATTCTCAACCTGTACTCTGCCTTCCCTGTTCATTTGCTGCCTGAACTGTGCACAGTAGGCTGTACTGTACTCACCAGTCTCCCAGATCCTGTCAGCATTTCCCCATGCTCTTCCCTGTAGGCAGCCACCCCACATCCGTGGCTCGTCAGCGCCCGAAACACACCATGCTTGATGCGGAACTGCACGCACGTTGGTCAGCAGCTCAAACACAACGCGTGACCGCTGTTCCTGCAGTGACAGCGCTAACTGGGATCTCTGGGCTCTGTCTGTATACCGGCTTTCACAGAAGCCCTAATTTTATGTTTGCTTGTACCCTACCCTGCTACCAAGTTTGCCTGATGCTGGCCAACAAGTAATTGAGCAGTGAGGCTGATGGCAGCGTTTGCGTAAGATGCGTTTCATCAGGAAATCTCTCAATTTATCAATGCCTACCATTTTTTCAGTAGAGAGGAAGGCTACTGAATAGCGAGCTTAAGTGTGCCGTTGGGCCTCCCTCTTTGTTGTTTTCTGGCAGGCTTTGAGTAGCCCACAGGCTTTCCTCCACTCCCAGTGCAGGTTCCAAAAGCAGTGATCAAAAAACTGGAACAAGCCATGTCCCACCTCCACTCCTCTGCAAATGACTCACTGAAGCACTTGACCAGAGCTGTTCCTTGCGTCGTTTTTAAAGCTAACTTCTGCTTTTGGCAACGTGTGGTGAGGATAAAGGCTGCTCCAAGTGCTGCAGGAAAAAGCAAGTGAAAAATGAAGTGTTTCTGTCTTTAAAAAGGCACAGAGAAAAAATGCGGTATAAAGAAAGGTCTGTTTATAGTAGCATCGTTGAAAGAGAAAGGCAGATCTCTAAGGCACGCTTAAGAGCTGATAATCCTCTCTAGGATATTTTGTGGAAATAGGAAGTGTAAGTGAAACGAGACAAACATTGGGGAAAGGTCATCTGGTTTAGAACAACTGCACTTGACTTCAGCAGCTGGTAGTAGCTACATTGCATTTCCAGTCGGTCCTAAGTAAAAATGCACAAAGGCATCTTGGGAGCATAAAGTTCCATCTCTGAGCTGACTAACCTGGAGTACATTGTAATGAGGAGAAAGCAGCAGCACGCAGCTATTGGCACTTTCTAATAGCACAAGGAATAGTAAAATAAATACTTCTAAGGTTTCAGGTGGAGAAACTATATCCTTAACAGCTTAGATAAGAGAGAGCATTGGATTGCATTGAATTACAAAGTGATCGAATGGCTGGGCTCTGTATCTCTATACTACACTAACATCTGACAATATCAATAGAAAAACCACCACCTTTTTTTTTCTTTCCAAAAAATAAGGCATGGGATTTCTTAAAATTCCTGTTTATAAAGATATTGGGCAATGTCAGAAGCTATGTGAAACTACAGATAATTTTACCTGCATGACAAGTCATACAGAGACAACTCATTAGTGGTCCCTGTTTTGGACTGGAACAGATACTCGGGTTGTCTGTCTACACAGGCATCGACGCATCACTTCAGAGATAACAGATCGTTAACTTCCACTGAGTTTGTACAGCTGGGACTGGATTTATTCTATACAAGATGATTGTACCCACCTTAGATTGCCTTTAAACTCAGTGGCAAGAAACACTATGGAGGCCACACAGACCTTAGGTGTGTTTTGTTGCAGGCCGAAGGTGTTTCTCACCCAGCTCTACCACTTTCCCTTTAACACAGGGATCCCAGGGCTGCACACCTCATCTGAGAACCACGGTTAACACCTGGAGCTGGCAAGGCTGGTTGGGCCTCGCGTAACTCACATTCTGTGAGGGCTGTGAGGAAAGAGATAAGACATACGGCAGCTTGCAAAAAGTCCCCAGACAGGATCACAGAATAGCTGAGGTTGGCAGGACCCCCTGGAGGTCACTTGGTCCAACCCCAAGGCCTGCCCCAGCAGGGCCACCCAGCGCAGGCTGCCCAGGCCCATCTCCAGGCGGCTTTGGAAGGCCTCCAAGGAGGAGACCCCACAGCCTCTCTGGGCAGCCTGTGCCAGGGCTCCTCACCCGCACAGCACAGAAGTGCTCCTGGGGCTCAGAGGGAGCCTCCTGGGGGCCAGTTTGTGCCCAGGGCCTCTGACAAGAGCCTGGCTCCGTCCTCTCTGCAGCCTCCCCTCAGGTATTTACAGACATGGACGAGATCCCCCCGAGACTCCTCTTCTCCAGCCCGGGCAGTCCCAGCTCGCAGCCCCTCCTCGTGGGGGCGGGGGGCCGGCCGTTGGGGCCGTTACGACCGTTACAGCCCCACCCCCCTCTCGCGAGACCCCCCCCCCGTCACGTGAGGCCCCCTGGGCGGGGCGCGTGACGCCGCAGGTCATATGACCCCGCGGGACTAGCGCCGTGCGCAGCTGCCTCCCGCTCCTCCTCCTCCTCCTCCTCCTGCTGCTGCTGCTCCTCGCCCCCCGCTCCCGGCCATGGCGCGGGGGCTGCTGGCGGCGGCCGCCCTGCTGGGTAGGGCTGGGGGGGATCCGGGGCTCGGGGGAGGGAGCGGCGCCGGGCCTGAGGGGGGGGGGGGGGGGGGTTCAGGCCGCGGAATCCGCATCACGCGACGCTATCGGGTTACTGGCGAGGGCGGCAGGGACGCTTCAGCAGCCAGCACGGGGGGTCCTGGGTTAGGCACCAGCTGGGGGCCGTGGCTTCGGGGTTGCGGCAGCCCTTAAAGCGCCTGGCAGCTCCTCGGTGGCAAACATCGGCGTCCCCGTTGGCTCCCTCGGTTTCTCTGCTGCACCGAGCCCGAAAGGCGTCGCTGCGAGCTGGTCTGGCGAGCACAGCGGCTGGCGGTGCCGTCGGACTTGTTTTTAGGGTCGGGATCTGCAGCCCGAGTGGCACCGAGCTGGCGTCCCAGTGGGAATCCTTTGTGTGGCTTGTGGGGACGGCTTAAATGGAGAATTGCGGCTGTTGGCATCGAAGTCGGTATGCAGGTTTAAAGTGACACTGCAAATGGCGTTTGCTGGGACTGTGACAGGCTCCCTCTGCTTAAATAGCGCTTATAAACGTGGTTCTGTCCATTTAGCTTTGTCACTTCTCGGTATATGAAACGTATTGTTTCTGCTGTTGAAGAAACAGACAAATTCATTCTACTACAGAGTAACCAACTATGCTTACCAACAGGCCTTTGTGCCAGTGTCTAGTAGTTAGATCCTTCCACACTGCTTTATCCTAAAATCTCAGGGGAATGCTTTTGTGGTGCAAATAGAGACGCTGTCCTTCGAGTCACAGGTAACCTCCCAGGCTGAGAGGCTTGGGTGGTAGTGATGAGAAGAATGGCCTTACCTGAGCTGGCCTCATTTGCAGCCCTTTAGTCATCTCAGTGAACGCTGATTAGGTTAACGCAAGATCCCAGGAGGCTTAAGGATTATTGGGGTGGGTCAAATGTGAAAGCATTGTTCTGCAATGCTTTGAGTTTGGGACGGTAGACTGATATCTGCCCAATTTTTCTCCCCTCCTTGTGCCTTAGTTACTGCTTCAGTTTCCCTTCATGTTGAGTAGCAAGCGTTGAGCTGAATATTTCTTCATGTGTCAGCATTAAGTATCTCCTGATGAGTTTCCTGGCTAATATAAAACGTGTATATGGAATGAGCAAAAGACTTGAGTAATAGTGATAAATACCGGGAAGGGAATCTAAAGGAAATGAAGTACTTTCCCTCAAATTAGCTGTTGACTTTTGTAATACGGAGATCGTGCTTGTCTGCTGTTGAGCACGACATGCCAGTTGTGCTGAGTATCATGCCCAACAGAGTCACTTGTGCTCTTCCAGTGCTGGAGCACCAGTAGTTCTCCTCCTCACTGAAACATGAGCACAGCAGAGAAAACATTTCCAAAATTTAAGTGTAGTCAGACGTTGCTACATACTCTCTGATTCAGTATCAGCGAGCGGATAACGAAATATCTGAGATCTGGCGGGCTGGGGGGGGGGAGTTAAAGGTACCATGATGCCATTTCAGGGTTATTGACGCGTAATCCACGTGTTTCTATTGCACAACTTCAGTCTGAAGGGGAATTTCAAACTTTGCTACCAACATGTTTTGCTGTCTGTACTTGCATTGGATGTACTGATTAGAAGCGCCCTGATAACAGGCCAGAATGCTGCTTGGAAACAGCAACTTAAAAGGGTATTTGAGAGAAACTTGACTAATGAATTCCAGCCACTAAATAATATGGTGTTTTACTGTTTTCCGAAGTCTTAGGATTACTAGCTATATGGAACTGAGACTATGAAGTAGTTTTCATAAAGTATAACCACTGCTATGTTGTGCAACTTACGGAATGTTGCTTTATCAAACGATGCACTTACCACTGTGCTTGCTTGATAGCTTCCTTAAGTGTATTGACACAGTCTCAAAGGACCTGAATTCGTGTGCTAGTGCCAATCTGTCATCATGTGACACGTTACTCAGCCTTGGGTTGTGCAGCTCTTCTGACTGGCAGGGTAAAAACTCCACTGGTTCCGAATCACGCTGCTTGAGATATGCGCCTTAGGTCCTTGTCCAGACCGACTTCCAAGTTCCACTTCTTGTGTAACCCCTTTCCAGATTGTTCTGTAGTGAATAGGATGATTGCCAATCAGTAGTAGACGATAAGCTGAAGAGTTTACTCTAGGTACGGGGGAGCCCTGCTGAAAGGAGAGGATGGATCTTTCATTGAGAAGCTAACTATTTTTACTTCAGTGTAGCCTTTTCCATGTCTTAGAGAACTTGTTTCTCGCACTAAAAAGACATGCCTTCCTTTGCTTGTTTCAGCTGAACTGCAATGGTTTCTTTTCTCTCAAATGAGGCGTGATTTGGAAATTCTTTGAGAAAGATTAGTGAGATCCTGGATTTCCTGGTATTTATTCTTTTAATCTTGGCAGGAGACCCTTTTGGGTGTGAGCGGCGGTAGTTACAACAGCTATTTGAATGCTTCATTGCATTACCTGAAGTCTAAGTTACATGCCTACTTTTTTAAAATGCATCTTATGCTTTGGTAAATCAGGCCTTCATGTTTCTGGTGCATCTGACATTAAGATAAAGTGGTATCTTGTTCAATCCAAGCGTGACAGTTTCTCAGCCTTCCCTGTCACTTGGCAGCATGCCGTCTGCCAGTACTCTTTTCTCTACATCCAAGGGCGAGAGTGTAAGTAGCACCCTGCCAGTGCAGCATGGACAGTAGTCCTTGCTTTTAATGCAGTTTTTCTTTGATTAACCTTTAGTGGTTTCTCATTTGTTAAATAGGCAGAATTCAGTCTGTGTAATATTACATATGTTAATAAGGCTTTACTTTCCCTGACAAGTGAGATCTATTCCCTTGCCTCAGTAAGAATAGGAGAGTGGTTTACTGAGGCAAGATTGTTCTTTTTTCCAATTTCCTCTCCTCTGAGGGGACTTTTTAAGTGGTGCTTCTTCCTCCAAAAAGCTGTTTGGGGCTGTCAGCTACCTTAAAGGGTGTGTTAGTTGTGTGGTGTGAGACAGCAGTGTTAACCAGAGCAAGTGCAAAATTAACTTGTGCGAATGCTGGAAAGAGTCCAGCCATGGTGTATCAGCCCTCCCGGTGGACTCGTGTAATCAGCTGCCGTAGAGCTATCCCAAGACTTCCTTCCTCTAGATTGTAAACCGTAAAGAAGCTTCATGTGACTAAACTTGATGCAATTGTGCAATTGTCTGGCCAAATGGCAAGTGTACAGCTGCAAAATATCCTTTCCTTTATAATGCTTTGTGCTTTTGTGTTTATAAAGAGAGAGGTCATTCACCTGCACATTTGAATTGAGAAACAAAATGCTTACTGCCCTAATGTAAATCAACAGTATTCAAAATATAACCTAAGATTGTGTGAATTCATCCCTGTAAGTTGGCAAGGATGCATCTTCTGGGGTTGGATCTGGAATTCGATAGCTCATTTTCTCTACCAAGGCACCCACCAACCTTGAATTAAGCTCTGCTCCTGCTTTTTGCCCTTGTGCTTGTATTCAAGCATGTCCCAACAGCAGCTGAGGTGAGCCCAGCCTCATCTCTTCTTGATATGCTTTTGATATCCTGTGCTCAGGCTTCTGAGTCCACTGGTGACAGGTAAATTCTAACTCAGTTTTATGAAGAACATCTTGTCTGAGGCAAAGTGGTTCATGCATCAGATCTGTCAAAGGATTTCTTGCTTTCATTTGTTCCTCGGAAACATAAGGGTTAGTAAGTAGTATGATCTTTAAATACATATATATATATATATATATATATATATATATATATATAAGCTTTTGGTTTTTGTACTGTCCCAAGGTAGTGTAGATCCTGGATCCTAAGCAAGTGATCTCGCCTTCTCTTCCAAGAAAGGACTTGTACAAGGTGTCCATCTGGGAGTGGTGTTTAAATTGGAAGCCATGATTAGAGGAGAGAAGCAAAACTCCTCGGGGTTTTTCCCATTCCCTGGCACAGACATTAGGAGTCTGAAGCACCAGAGTCACTATTTTGCTCACAAAATGGCACTGAGGTGACAGGATCCTTCCGAACCAGCCAAGTGAGTAAATTACTGGGGCACTTCCACTCATGTGTACAGTGAGAAATAAACCTTTAGATAAGACCCAGCATGGCTTTGCTCCTTGGATCACAGCCCTGTGGATAGCGGTGCTCCCTGCTCTGAGGGCCTGGCAACGTGGATTCAAAATGGCCGCCTGGTGCTGGCACCTGCTGCCCAGACACCCCTGGCATTGGGGTCTTGCTGCTTGCTGTGCCCTCCTCACGGAGGGAGGCAGACAATATTTATGCAGGAAACATGAATACAGTAACAAAAAAATATATAAATAGCTTTCATGCTTGAGATCCTTGTTGTCCAATGGCTTTAGAAAAAAAACTTGGAGATGGTAAATGATTAACTATTGCAACCGAAGTCCTCTTTGCAAGCAGCTAGCGTAAACAATTGCCATTAATACATGCTTGCTTTTTTTAGAGCAAAATAAAGCATTTGTCTTTTTCCCCTGATAGGTTTCCATTATAAGGGAGAGTAGCCTAAGGGTAGCTGTGTTTGACTAACAGGATATAAATCATAAAAAGCTTGAAACCTGAAAGCATCTTGGTCTGGTCAAGAAAGGGGGAATCCCAGCTTTCCATGAACAATATTCAAAAGGGCTCAGATTTAGATTGTTCAAATGTGCCAAATTGTTTTGCTAGCTTCATAATTCTCAGTTTAAAACAAATGTAACTTTTTTTGTGGTAGATGAGTTTAAGATAGTTGTTGTATAACCAAGGAAGTTTTTTTTCTTTGACTTGTTGATTCTTGGAGTGTTAATAAGCTCTGTTTGGTGGTTTTTTTTTTTGATGTAGTTGTGTTAGATGAAATGGATGCTAGATTTTAAGCAATGTATCTATCTAGTTGTTCCTTAAACAGTTTTTCCTTCAGTTTTTCATGCATGACAATATAACCTCAGAAATGAGGTATAAAGGGATCAGATACCTTATGATTTTCAGGTGAAAATGTGCAGCTGGAATAAATGTGTAAGGAGCCCTTTTTTTAGGAACCTGTTGGAATCCAAAGGAAGCATCTGAACGAAGTGAGATTTCTTTGCTGCTGCTATGTTTTCGGTGATTCTTCTGCTAGATATTATTACATACTATTTCCAGCTGAATGAATAATGAATGTTACAAAACTTCTTGCTATTGAAAAGTCTGAGATCTATTCAGCTGTATAAATCTGAAATACTGCCATGGCTCTGGCACAGTAAGATGCTGTAGTTTATTAAGAAGAGCATTTAAAGTTTGAAGACACTGGAGGCTGTATCAGTTTTTGTGGTAAACAGCAAAGAATGGTACCATTATGAAAAGTACAAGCAATGTTCTCAACTTGTAGTTATGCTGTGATAACGTTGACCATTACTTTATGTAACTTAATTAGAAATATTCCCAGGGCAGATTGATTCAACATCAGTTTGCTTTCTGTATTCTTGACGTTTTGACTGCAGGCTCTTATTGTTTGTGGGCTGGAGATGATTCACGCGTTAATCACTGGTCGGCACTGAAGCAGCCTTCTCAAACTCAACAGCTGCTTTCCTCCCAAACCCGGCAAGCTGTTCTTCTGCTTTAAACTGGCTGGCTGGAGCGAAGAGTAGGCAGGAACATCTTCGGTACCTTGCTTTGCTCTGCTATGGTTTTGCTAGTTTTTCAGTGCCCCTCTATTCTTGATGTTTCACGCAGTTTGTTCTGTATGCTTCTCCACCCCTGCCCCCAAGACGATGGCAGTGGATTACACTGCTTGCTCTGATCGCCATCCTCATGAATGCCAATCTACTTGCAGGGAAACGGCCCTGTTTTGCCACTTCATTGAGGATAGCTCGATGTCTCATGCCTGACGCGTGTCTCATCACTCTGACACTGCAAATCCAGCAGCTGCCTAACATTTCTGGAGGGGGAATGGGGTTTTATAGTGTTTATTCCACGCTAGCCAGACTGGGTTTCATATCACGGTGTGAACTTAACCTTGCAAAATTCTAGTAGCTGTGTAGGTGGTATTCTTAATATTTGTTCAGACCACTTGTTCTCTATTACTTAAACTTGCCGAGGGTAATTTGTCAGCTGTTCGTTCCCAGACTGTGTTCCATTCAGTGATTTCTATGGTACCTCTGCATTGTCTTTTGTTGTTCTCTGAATCATCTGTAATGGGCAGGACTCTCATATTTTCCTTTAGGACAGCAATTTTTATTTAATGCTGTTTTTCAGTCTTCTCTTTCCCCTGTAATTCTCTTCTAAACTTTTTTCATTCTGTAGTGCCTATTACTCACTTATTTTTAGTTCTAAAATCACCAAATTTTTTTAGTAGCTATAAAACAACAGAATCAGCGTGCATACTGAAGACTTTCATTCTGTCACAGTTTCTATTTGTAGTATTAGCTCAAGTAGCCATGGACTGTTGTTTTCTGCCTCCACAGCCTCTATGCAGTGCTAGAAATCTTCAAGAAAGTATAAGCCGCTCCGTTCTTGAGAAAGCAAGTGCTCGGGTACAATGTAAATGATTTCCAAACATAAATTTAATGCGAAGGAAACTTGGTAAATTGAAGCTACCGTGTGGAGGAGCATCAATTATTTTATTATTGCAATAAGTAACATTTTCTTTGTGAATATGTGCCTTCAGGAGCATTATAAGATGGACATAAAGTCAAAGGTAGGGCAATTTTGTTTTGGAGTATCAGTTTTCTACATCATCCATTAAGCATTTTCTTTCTTTGATCTGTCTTTTGTTTTCGGTCTGTGCTCTTTGAACAGCTGGGTGAAATGCGTGAGTTCTGACTTAAGTTTTGGTCGCCTTTGATGCTGGGGGAGATGTACGTCCCTTGTTGGAGATGAAGGAAATTGTTGCTGAGGGGAAGCAACCAGCGCAAATACTTGCTGGAATTGTTTCCAATGTGTTCCTACAACTGAAGTGTCTTCTGCCTGACTAAAACTGTGACAAAAGTCCAGTTTTTCCTAATAATTGTCATAATGCAATTGTATACATGATACTTCTGTGGCAAAAACTTCTGAAGTTGGGCTTTGCTTTTTAAAAACCTCTTGAGGGTTGGAAAGCTAGCTAATGGATAATCCCTCAGCTGGATCTTTTTGCTCTGTCAGCAGTCGAGTGGATTAGCATGTTTGACTCTTTAAAGCTTATTTGCTTGTGATAAATGGAGTGGTTTGTGCCTTGTAACTGCTTTTTTTCAGGTTTTGAGGTGACAAATGTGCTAGCAGGAAAATGGTGCAGGCTTTTTGCGGTGAGGTTTGTTTCAGATGTGTGGGGACAAAATAAGAATCAGAAACAAAGCAAATACTCTGCAATAAAGAATGTGAACACCTTGGTATGAGTACAGATGCAAGAGCACTGTCCGGTTGGCACTTGCTGCAGACAAAGTAGGGATAACCAGTGCTCTGGCTGAATCCAGCCTGCCAGCAGCCATCCCCTAGGTGAAGCTTCATTGCAGGTGGAGGCTGGTGTAAGTCCACGCTGCCATGCTCCTCCATTCACATGGCTTTACCCTGCTCTGTCTGCAGTAACAGGTAAGTTGTGCTGTGCTCTAAGCAGGGAAGAAGCCCCGCTTTTGTCAGCGCTTGGTCTGAGATGAGCTTAAACCAGGCAGGAAAACAACCTCTGTCTGAGCCAAGGTCATGACCCCCGTCCCCCTCTCAAGTGCGGGGAGCGTGAGGACAGTCAAGAGAAGCTCTCCTGGTAAGGGTGGCATGCTCCGTCACGCTATTTTTGGCAGTAACTCCAAAACATCTGCAGTCAGTCCAAGCCTTCTAAATGCTGCATTCAGCGTGTGTGCGGCTGAGTGTCCTGGTACAGCAGGAGTGGAGGCAGCGTGGCGTGCTGCAGGGGGAGGCTGAGCGCCGTAGGCGTGTGGGGTCCAACCTGTTAAGTCAGCTCTGGCTGCAGCTTGCGAAATAGTTGCTGTGTAGGGTGAATGCGGAGCTGCTGCCTTGAGCAGCAGGACTGGTACGGTTGTTAGAAATTTTTCTTACGCTCTGAGGACCTCTCATGTCAACAGTTTGGGTGGCTTTGTCTTTTTCTAAATGGGCTGTTAAATATATCCTGTGTTAGTGATGTTAAGGCTAGCGAATGTTTCTAAACTCAACTGCTGTTTGGGATATTCTCCCAAAACATACAGTTGTATATATTTGTCTCTTTGCTTGGGGTTCAAAAACTAAATTTTATGTGACACCAAGTTAACTCCTTGTCACTCTCACCAGGCTTTTTACAGGTTTCCTCTTCGTTTGATGTGAGAGATTCATCTGGCAAAGTCTGCATAATTGCTAATCTGACAGCAGCCTTCTCAGTGGAATACAAAAGCAATGGGCAAAAACAGGTAATGGGAGTAGCTCGCTGCTTGGCTCTAACATGCATTTATAAAATGTGGGGTATTTTTGCACGTGTGCAGTACTGAAACAAATGTTGAACAAATAGTTAAGCCTGAAAAACTGCTGCTGTAAACATTCCATCCTTCCAGTCACGTTGCATCAACTTTTCCTTTATTACTGACGCTTCCTGTAATTATACAGCAGGACTGAAGCTGCCTGAAACCACCACAAGTGATACATGTGAAATTTTGTCTGGAATTCTACACGCGTCCTGTTGGTAGCTATAATGGCTTTCATTGTGACTGTAAAGGATAAAACCCTGCCCGTCTCTTTTTGGTGAACTTGGTCACTGCAGCTTACTTACACAGGCTACACCTGAACTGAAATGGCCATTGGCATCTAGCTTTGAAGCTTCCATGTGACCTGCTTAGCATCTCTCTGTAGATCTCGGTGTATCTTCAGACCGGTGCAGTGCTTACAGGTTTTTATCAGCAAGTCCATTACTGGAAAGTTAAGGATCTTTATTTACAAATACTCTGCCTTTCAATTTACTGTTTTTCGCATCTTTACTACTAGACAGAACTGTGAATTATTTATAATCTTATTGCAGTTGCATGTTTTAAGGCACCCATGTTAAAATTACCGTTTTCTAGTTGTCATAGTGTGAGATTAAAACATCCAGTTGCTTTGCCAGTGCTTACACTTGCTGTGTGTGATTTGAGCAGAATTGTATTGTGTAGTTGACTCTTTCAGTGCTGGTGGTCTGAAATCCTGCTGATACTGCTATACAGGTTCGCATTCAGAGGTAACTGCTTTCATCACATGCTTTTGTCAGTTTCTTCTTGTTGAGCAGTCAGCTCACGCTTTCCAGTAAGCATTCTATTTGTCCTCAGGTACCAAGTTCCTTGTCAATATATAATATATTCAAAAGAATTATAGCCAAACTATGTACACTGTACCATTCACTTTTGTTCTTACTCAATTGTACTGCAAGAAGCAAAGCGTAAATTCTCCTGTCTTTCACATGTCTGGAGTTTACCAGATTGCAGACGAATCTGTACTCGGCAAATCCAAATTCATAGCCATAGCTTAAAGGGAAAGTCTAAGGTGCTGTGAGGACGTACCGTTTTGTCCTCAAATTTCTGAGGAATATTCTTAGAAATCTGAGTGCCAATAACATGCTACTTGCTATATACAGGTATGTAAATAGACATAGCATATGAGTGTCAGCTGTACGCTTTGTAGCGGGTTCATAGGATATTTAAAAAGTGGTAAGGCAAAGTTATTACATTATCCCATTTATACGTTATATTATGTATTCCTTTTTTACAGTTTGCACACTTCTTTCTTCCACAAAATGCCACAACAGAGCCACACAGCTCATGTGGTGAAGGTAACGCATCTCAGCCAACTCTAGCATTGAGTTTTGGAGCAGGACACTTGTTAAGACTGAATTTCTCGAAAACTGTGGATAAGTACCAAGTTGAAAAGCTAATTTTCACCTACAACCTGTCAGATGCAACTTTATTCCATAATTCAACTGAAGGTAAACTTCCTGCTCTCATTGTGTCACCCTTCCGGATGTAATACTGATTTTTTCTGTAAAAACTGTTAGCTACTGATGCAATATGATCTTTTCACAGGAAAAGTGATGGAAGCGTCACAAAAATCTGTTATTCAGGCACGTATGGACACAGAATACAGATGCATCAACTCCAAGCACATCCTTATGAAGCACGTGAACATTACTTTTAGCAACGTGACTTTGGAAGCCTTTCCCACAAATGGCACTTTCAGCAGAAACAGTAAGTATCTTGTAGCAGAAAATGTACTTGGGGAACTAATCTTCCTAATTTTTTTTTGAAGTCCCGATTTATCATATTCAGGCAGCTGTAGACTGGATCTGAAGCTCTGATAGCTCTGTAGCAGAATCTTCTGCAATGAACGGACCTCAGGTTTTCTCTGAGGGTGTCAGCGTCCACGACTGGAAGGTGGTGCATGATGTTCCCATGGATATTGTACCGGCTTTAGGGAACATTCCTTCTGCTCACAATTGCTTAGGGGTGTAAAGACCTGTTGCAGTAGGTCAGCTGGGTGCATGGCCAAAATCTTGCTTTGAGAAGTATCTGATCGCTTTATAGTTACTCTACCAAAGTAATTTGAAACAGTTACTGTGCTCTGGGGAAAAGCAGTTATAGAGCGGAGGACAGTAGTGAACTGGTCTGTAGGGAACAGATACATAACTCTTCTTACAGGAGGTTTTATATAAGCTGTAAAAACGATGTTTACTCAGCCTCAATCACAGAATGACTTTTTGGCCTGGTTGCTTGCATTGAAAGGCATTTCAGAATTTCACTTCTGTAATGATTAGAAGTCAGACTACTTCGTGGTGTTTTCGTGGTGCTCTGTCTCTGTGGCAATGTTCTTCGGTTCGTGTTTCTTCATGTTTGTCCGTGGTATTTTAGGAAGCGGTAAGTCTTGCTGGGGCAAGTAAGAAGTCTTCTCAGGGTCATGTGAAACTCTTCTTTCTTAGGCTGTTAATCCCATTTGTACACTCGTTTTAAGATTAATTTCAACTTAACTAGGGTAGTCAGTGGTGGCATATTATGGATTCATTGAAAAGCTGTGTTCTACAGGAGTATCCGTGTCCCATCTCTTTGAGAAATACTTTGCTTGATACATGATAATGCAGTTCTTTTACGGCTGCCTCACATTACTGCCTCAGGTTTCAGTGTATATCATTGTCTTGATCAGTCTTTTCCCTTCGATGAACTAGTTTGCAGCAAAAAAAAAAAGGACCCATATTTGTAATTTAAGAAATAAATTTCTATTACTCCAGTCTTCAGAGCAATCTCTCTTTTTTGTCTTGATCCAGTTGTCTGGGTATACCGGATAAATATGAGAGGTGATCAGTTATGAGCAGGCTTTAGCATGAGCCATGATATTGGGAAAAACTGATTTCTTAATCTCTATGAAACTTCAACAAAATCTTCTTACTGCCTAATACTTTTCAGCACCACTTATCTGTTCTTACAGTCCTTTGGTTAAGCTGTAAGACAATACTACATTATTTGGGGCGGATGTTCCTTCTGGAACACAAGTTTATCAACATCTGTTTTACTTTCTATTCCTAATTGATTCCTTTTCCGTTTTTAGATTCTTCTAATGTCTGTTTGCTGGACTCACTTCCTCAAGGTTGCTTTCCTCCATCCTGTGGTATCACTGTCTTGATGATGAAGCTATCCTTAGAAAAGACACCTGATTCTATGATCTGGGGATAGACACTTCAGTTTGAGTTCAAGCTGTTTTGTTTTTCTATTTCCACATTACTGTTACTCATGCTGCCATGCTCGTTTTTTTCTTTTAGTTATATTGTTCCCTTCTTTTTTATTACTTTCTTGAGACTTTATCCAGATTTTTGTATTTTTTTCAATTCTTACTGCATAATGAGCTATCTCCTCATTTTATTTTTAATTCAGATGGTTAAAGAATCCTTACTTTATCATTTGTTTAAATCTTGGTCCTGAAAATACCTTGTTCTTTCCAGATAAGTTCATTCTTTCCACCCTTTTGAGCTTAAGGCTTCACCCTATCCTTTTGGCAGCTAGTTATTGATAAACTTTAGATCTGGAATTCTCCCTTAACTTTTTTTTACCTGCAGCTCTTTCATTAGAGGATATTTCTGCTGGTGATCTGGGCAAGGTTCTCTGAAGGGGAGAAAAGTCAGTATTCAATGCATCTGTGCGTTGCTAGTAGTGGTAACTTCTGGCAGTGACTAAGGTTACTGCCATGATTATCTGCAGCTCTGAAGAAAAGAGGAGGCTTTAATTTTATCTGGTAGTACTGTTGTCAGCTGCTTTTTTGTAACGGTCAGAAAAAGACATAAGGATATCTTGTCTCCACATCTGTCTTGTTAGTAGGAGCTATGCTGTGAGTGAGTTCAGTAAAAACACTGTATCAAAACTCCACCCAGGGCAAACTTTCACTTGAAGTGAGATGGATGTGTCCATCTCTGCCAGCTGCAGTAAGAGGTGGTATATGTTGAGGCCTTGCAGATGGAGGGAAATTCTCCATTGAAGTACCAATCAAGTGGCTGTCTGTTTTATTTGCTAGGAAATTATCACGTTCTGGGACCTGAGCAGTATCTGTTAAGCCTACAGAAGATAGGGTCACGCCTCCATTCATCCACATTCTCTTTGCACTTCCACCTTCCAGAAATGGAGTTGAAATAGGAAAGTGTGCTGTGCTGGAGTCTGAGTTCAGAAGGTGTGATTAGAGTTCCTCTTTCTGAGCTATAATCAGAAGCTAAGCTGCTGTTTAAGTACAGAGGCTATGCACTAGTTATCTGGTATCTGCAAGATATGGATGGTATTTTAGAACTAGGCCTTTTGAGACATTGTTTCAGAATTGAGATGACTTATAGCACAGTTGCAGTTGCTGTCATCCTTATAAAGTTACAAGTTATCCCTGAAATAGGGAGATGACCTTGGCTTGGGGCATGGAAGCCTGTGCCACAGCAATGTCTTTGCTGCGACCTTTGGATTTGGCGTAGGTCTTCAGCACAGGAGCCTTCTTGGCTCTCACAACGTGTTGAGATCTTGCTGCCAGGTATTTGTGAATACTCTGGCAAACGAGGCCACTGTTCCTTTTGCCTTGGAAGCTGGTGCTGAAACTGGATGAAAAGGCAGGCAGACATCTTCACTCCGCCTCCTACCTCAGGTGGTAGGTAGCAATGCAGAACTAGAGAGGGTGGACATAAAACCCAGATGGAAAGGGTATACCAGAATGTTTGCCATCAGAAACAGGGTCTTAAGTCATCTTGTTAAGGATAAAAAAAGCCACAGCACTGCTATGATGACAGGCCCAGTATTATTTTAATGCTACTGTGGGTATCGCCAAAATAATGAAGTAGGGCCCTCGTGACCTGGTAGTGTACTGGGGGGAAAGGAGGGAATGAGAACTATGTGTTTCCTGGGAGACTGCTTAATACTGAGCACAAGAACTGTTCCTCTGCTGCTAGCACGAGTGCCCAGAATGTCCAAAAGGGGGAGTCACTTGAGCCTTGCTGTGACTATACAGCAGGAAGGCTGGCTTTGTCGACATATGAATCTTACTTATCCTGAGTTGATTGTGAAGTAAAATGACAAATGAATAAAAGCAGATGCAGGTACCATGAACTTCGACAAATAACAGCAGAGGTGGCATTTTCATATGCGACGTTTTAAGTGTCTTAAACTCCACGCCAATAGTTCCAGTAATGCTTTGCTATTGTTTCTCAGCTTTTATTATCTTCCCTTAAGAAACACTACTTGAAATTGTCTTCCTTTCCCTCGAGGATTAAAAAGGTAGATCATCCGGTGCCTTTGTTTGACTGTCTGTTTTCCTTTCTCTCCAGAGACTGAATGCTCTGAAGATATGGTTTCTACTACTACTGTAGTACCAACAACTCCTAAACAGACTACTAGCCAGGTTCCAACAGCTAGCCCAGCACCAACTGCATCGCCTCCAAATCCTGCAGTTGGTAAATATAATGTGACTGGTACAAATGGAACCTGTGTGCTTGCCTCCATGGGGCTACAGCTTAATATCACCTATCCAAAAAAAGATGAAAAGGTACATTCTTCTTCAAGATCTTAAGATTCCTTCTTTGGCGAAGACTTGCTAAATTATTACAGGCTATTTTCTGTAAAAATCTTGATTCTTCGCAGTGTTCATCCATGATTGTCCTCTATTTGAATTGCTTAGCTTGGTTTAGACTAGTGACTACTCAGTTGTATTCTACTGAAAGTGGCCATTAAAGATTTTTTTTCTCTTCAGTTAAGAGTACTAAACTTGCCTGTCAAATCCAGTTAGTGTAAATGGCCATGCCACAAAAGCAGTTAAAAATTATAAAAATGTGATGAGAGGGAGTTCTATACCAAAGATGCCATCTAAACAACACGTGCAAACTGTTAATTACAGGAATCTGGCTTGGGGTACCCAAATGAAAACAGGGAATGACTGTTAGAGTGGGAAGTTATTCCTACTGTAAAAATGGACAGAGTTGACAAATTCTTAGGGGACTCGCACACTTGCAAAAGACTTAATTAACTTCCAGCCAGTCTCAAAGAGTACTGGGATTAACTGCAATGCTTAAGAGCTACTTAAATAATGGTTATTTTCAGTGACAAAAGTGCTGCATGGTTTAGGTAAGATCTAGCCTTGGTATAGGCTCTTTCCCTCTGACGTCGCTACAAAGCCCGGCTTGCCAGCCTCGTGGGCAAACCTCTTACCCACTAGCCAGTAAGGCAAAGCTACGAGCTGTAATCCTAAAGGCACTGCTGAAGGCCCTCAACAGGAAACAATGACCAAGGGTTCAGTAAACCTACAAGCTTAATGCATGGACCTTCTGGTTGCAAGCTTTTTTCCTATCCTGTGGCTTAATCTGAGGTAACGTGGATGACCGTGGGCAAACAAATTGTGGCTGCTTTTTTGTAGTCTAAGTTGGATCCCAGTGATAAAGGACCTGGTGTGTGGAGGGTGGTGTCTGTATAGGATTTAGGGGCTTAATGCTGTATGTAGCAGTGCAAAAGAATGTATTGCTTTTATTTATGACTGAGGGGTAAAATCATGAGCACTGATTGCTGATGTGCTGCAGCACAATAAGTAGATGGTTGATGGCAACTGTGTTTAAGCCACCTTAATTGTATGAAATTCCCGAAGCTGCTTCCTGTAGCACGGCATTCCAGCACGGCTGGACTGCCTAACTTCTGATTTATCGACCAGTGAGGAGGTGCTAAATAAGGTGTCCAAAGTCACGTGAGGCTTAACATCTAAGAGCTGCTGATGGTTTCTATTTGATTGGCAAGCGCATTTAACCCACAGCCCTCTACAGATATAGGACAGTGTAAAATCAGATACCGGGGGCAATGCCAAAACATTTTGAACCGAAATAGCTTACAAGATGACCATCCTTGCAGACATTTTCCTTGATTGCTTCTACATTTTGTTGAAGCAGTATTTTATAGCTTGTTGCTCCTTCTGTAGTGGTGGTTACTGATGTTTTCCTTGTGCTGCTAGGAGCAAAGAAGGTTAGTGTGGAGAAAGCAGCAGGTTATTGGCAGTCAGGGCTGCAGGGAGCTTCTTTAGGGATGCAAAGATGTGCTTTGCTCTCAGTGCCAGCATGGTAGCTCTGGTGCATCTATACCAGGTCTAGCTTGCATACGTGTCTGCCCTTTTGCCTGTAAAATAGGCAGGCAAATACAGCATTACATACATGTGAGTACAAGCAAATTAGGATTTGCCTGATCGCGTGCTGGTGTGTTAGTTGCTCGAAGGACAGATGTCGTAATCGATCCTCTTCTCTCCTAGATGGGGTTAGACTTGCTGAATTTCATACCACATAATACAACTGCTTCTGGAAAATGTGACAACGCGTCTGCCTTCCTAAATTTGACTTTTGAGAAAACAAAGATTATCTTCCACTTCGTATTGGTAAGGATCCATAGACAAAGCATTTAAGGTCTGCAGTCTTTTTTGATGTGGGAAAATTAATCTGGGCAAGTACTAGAGCAAAAAAAAAAATCCATTTGTGGGAAGGGGAATGAGTAATGCCTTTGGTTTTAATACTAGGATTTAGAGGGTTTAATTCTTGGTAACTGTTGTATGCATTCTTTTCTCACCTGTACACACATCTCGTTTGGAATGGGAATTCCTTCCCAGTGCTCTGCCCACTCTTTTTACACAAGTTCAGAACAATTCTGCTGAAGCACAGGAGGAGCCTGTGACAAATACACATCTCATCTCATGGTGATAGTCTGGAGCTGGATTTAAGTCCTCATTAATATTCTGTGCACAGTCCAAGGGGCACGTGTGGTCTGCGACGATGGCTGGGAACCCTGTTTCCAACAGCCCAGTCCCAATGCTGTATTAGAGCCGTGTGCCCTTGAGAACTGAATCCAGGGCTTGTCAGAGCTTTGGGCTCCATTCGATGATCTCTGGATTGATCAAATTTGATTGCTTTGACCTGTTACTTCCCTGTAGCACAGGTGGGATTACTGCTCTAGCCTGGCTCAGGCAGAGCTGGGACTTTTTTGCCTTGGGGGTGGATGTGAGGTCAGTCTGAGGAGCAACAGCCTGCATTTCTCTGCCCCCCTCCCCACCAGCAGCCTTCCCTAAGGTGCATACCCTCTGTAGCTTCTCTCTCTAGAAGTAAGCCCTTTGGATGCTAGCATCCCACTTGTGGACTGTCATTTGAGTGCATGCACAAATGAACCCTAACCATAACAGCTTGTTGTACGTCATTATTTTAAATTAAAACTAATGGTCTCCCTCTTTTCTTTTTTTTAAAGAATGCAAGTAATGACAAATTCTTTCTGCGAGGTGTGAGTGTCAGCACGACTCTGCCTTCTGAAGCAAAAGGTAGGGACTTTCAACAAGCTTACGTTCAGTGACTACTTCTATAAACATTACAGGATGCCAGCATTAGAGAACCCATTAGAATCGTTGGGGTAAATGCCTTGAAGTTTAAGCTCAATGACCTTGCAGCTCCTGCTTTTCAGGGTTCTGTAATAACACTTTCTCTTATGCAGATCCAATATTTGAAGCGTCAAACAACAGCATGAGCGAACTGAGAGCTACAGTAGGGAACTCCTACAAGTGCAGTGCGGAGGAGAATCTCCAGGTCACAGACAAAGCCCTTGTCAACGTGTTTAATGTTCAGGTCCAGGTTTTCAAGGTCGATGGAGACAAATTTGGGGCAGGTAAGTGGTTTACATTACGGGAGGGCGGATGGAGGGAATGACACTAAGGTTTGTGAACTGCAATTTGATATAAATTTATTAGTCTGTGGTCAAAAGACAATTTGTAGGTGCTATGCTTAGTCTCTGCATGCCCTATTACAGGTGTTGTAGAGGTTGATAAGATGTCTGAATTGAGGCTAGTGCAAAAAGTGTTGTAAGAAGCAGCTTCGAAATAACTAGGACTTCTTACCTACGGTCTAGAGAAGAGTTAAGGAAGAGCACTACTTCCTAACAGTCTTCAGACAGTTGTGTGAAAGGGGTAAAGGTCTAGTTAATGCTGTCAGGTCTAGTTAATGCTGTCCTTTGTGACTGGTTAAAGCAAAACAGCTAGGGGAGGAGTCTGCCTGGACAGATTTACCACGGCTAAGCTGTGTGCCTAACAGTAACAGCCCTTGAGAGGGAAGCAGCTCTTACAAACCTCTACAGCGTGCATACAACTACTAGAAAGGCTTCATTGTGAATGATCGTAGTTACTGCACTTGGCTTCCTTCTAGCTGTTGCCAAACTAAGCTAGAAGTTAACTCAGGTCAATTTTTATCTGTGTGCTTGAGAGCAGGAGTCGGGGTTCTGGGAATACCTGTCTGTCAGTGGACTAGTGCCTAACACTACCCTTTTTTTCTCTTCAGTGGAAGAATGTCAGCTGGATGAAAACAACATGCTGATCCCTATAATAGTTGGTGCAGCCCTTGCTGGTCTTGTTCTAATTGTCTTGATTGCTTATTTGATTGGCAGAAAGAGGAGCCATGCTGGATATCAAACAATTTAATGACTTGCACTAAAATCCAGTGTAGATGAAAAGCAATTGCAAGAAGCTAGATGAAAAAATACCTATCTCCCATGAGCTAAGATTGATATTGTAAGGGAACACCTTTTCTTGCAAATTGCTTCTTAAAGTCTGCTTTATTAAATGTGAAATCATCTTGCAGCATTTAACTATGCACAGAAATAACTTCTGAAAATTCTGGTGTTTAATTTTGCTAACTAGTTTAAATATTTACCCACTTAGAAACCAGCTAAAAGTTGTTTTGTTTTTTTTAAGGGTGCTTTTTTTGGAATTGGCATAAGGTAATGTCAGTGTAAAGATTCCAGAGAGGGATGTTGCTAATTTACTTTGACTCAATTGCAGAACTCTTTAACAAAGGGAAAAATGTTCATTTTTGGTACTGCTGCCACCCAGTGATGATGTTAATTATACTGATGATGCATTTAAAGAAATTCAGTAACAACTGACAAAATGGAAACTTACCTAAACTCCACCTTGTCTATTAGGTGTGTATTTTTTATTACTAAGCTTTAAACACGATGCCTGGCATATGCAGGGTGTGAACGCAATACGCAAACCTTACAGGAACTCTTTATGATTGGACAGCTCCCCTGTTTGATATTTTTGATGCTATGCCAGTTTGTTAGGAGCTGGCTCTTTTTTAAAAAAAAAATGGGTGTTATTTTTATTTACATTTTTTTGTAAAGTGATTTCAGTCTCTTCTGTTGGAAGGTCCAGAGAGATCCTGTTACTGCACATGTGTACAATATAGGTCTCAATCTGCTGATTCTCTTGCTTTAAACTTGGCTGGGGGGTTGTACACTTTAAGGATCAGTTCTTATGTATGCATTGCCTGTAACAATGCTAATAAAGACACTTTTTTTCTGTAAATCCTTGTGTTGCTGATCACTTTTAAAAACATTTGCTTGATCAGTGCTATAGTCTTGGCTTGGCTTTATTTCTGAAGCTTTAAGCTATCCTTAGTGTGGGATTGTTAAAACTTTGTTTTTTTCCCCTCTGGCAGGAAAAAAACCCTCTGGTGCGAGGTTTAACTGTACCCCTCTCTCTTCCAAAGCACTGCTTTTTGTTATTTTGGACTTTGAGCTTGGCAAGAAGGAAAGCTGCTGCATGTCAGCGAGCTGAGACCTCGAGAAGATAATGCTTACATTAAATTGCAGCTTGCTGAGAAATGTCAGTATAAAGTCCTGTCTGCTAAGCATCACTTTCTGAAAGTGGTGATAAGATACTTGGTGTAAGGATATTGTAAATGACATTTTTGTCTTTCTGTGAAGTCAGATGCTTACCACAGAATAGGAAGTGCAGGCCTGCTGAGGTCTACGTGTGAGTTTGGAGCTGAACCTTTGTTTTTAAAGCTTCCCAGCCCCCCTCCTGCAGTAATGTTTCAGTATTAACAATAATGGCTACAGAGGGCAGGAGCCAAGCTACAGTGGGACTTTGCACAGAGCAGCTGCCTTCTGATGGTGAAGGCTGGCATGCTCTGGACATCTGCCCAGCTACCCTGAAGGGACTGGAAAATGATGGATTTCACCCATGATGAAACAAACTAGTACTTCCTGACAGCTGCTGCCATACTGAAGGTATGCTACTGTCCTTATAATTGAGTATTCAAGATTAAAAAGTACTGTCTGGTAGCGCAAAGGATGGGATAGCACAGTATCATATTGTTGGACAAAGCCTTTTATAGTAGTATTACCTTTTTTTTCTGTAGGGAATGAACCAAATCTTCTGTAAATTCACAACCCTGCGTACTTGCCTGGGGCTTATCTCTGTATCACTGAATCTTGCCTCCTTCTTGAGCACAATACAGCTGTTTGTCTAGAACCACTTATGTAGTTTTATACCCTTATGGGGTGCGCTTTCTTACTCTAAAGTAACATGTGAAGATAGCAAATGGCACCTGGGAAGTGCCATTCTTTTCTCCATACAGCTTTCCGTACTCATAAGTTAAGCTGTCTTTACTGGCCCACAAGAATATTCACCTATTTCCTCTGAAAGTTTTTTTCCTTTGTGAGGAATGAAATAAGCTCAATGTGCAGCAAAACAAAACCACACCACTAACTTCGTTATCAAAGACCAATCTTGCAGTAGAATCTGAAAAGGTGGTGTTAAGAAGTGAGGCTTTCCACAGTACTTTAACAGTAAGGAAGGTGAGGGAAACGATGTGGCCACGAGAGGGCTCTGTAAGGACAAAGCAATTAATTCAGCAGGGCGGGAGGTGGCATATTGCCAGCTTTGCTTGTTTCTGTTCCTTTGTTTCTGTCAGGAAAGATCAGTCTGTGCTGTATTCAGTCCACTGCTGCTACCACTACTGAGGTATTTTACTCTCTTAACACCAAACAACAGGTTCTGACAAATTAAATTAGATTTATTTTTTACAAATGATAAGAGGTGTCACAGTTAACAGTAAGGAAGGATATGGAATTCTATACACCTGTTCTTAACATTACAAAATGCCCTGAAAAGACAAGGACAGTGATTTTTTTTAAAAGGAGTGTCTTGACTTTGATCACATTCTAATCAGACAACGCTTTAAAAACAAAAAACAACGCAACCACCACTTCCAGTAGTTCCAGTTATCAAGTCTGACATACAGTACAAAGTGTTAACAACACTTACTTGAAAGGCAGGAAAAAAATTGGTCAACTGTCAGTTAACTCATGGAAAGCTTAAAGTGTGCTTTAGTCAGTGCAAGTAGAGGAATGTGTCGATTTCTGGACCCCCTGCTGAGGCCTGGTGAGTTATCCCTGAGAAAGCAACTTCTCTCTGCAAGTCTCTCGGAGTTTGTCGATTGTTGTCATGGACAAGGTTCCGGGTTCTGTGAATATTTTCTGGGGGCAAAATGAGAAAATCCTTAGTTAAAATGCTGGCTTTAGACAAGATGCCAGGATTTTCTGTGTGATCCCACCTTTTACAGCCATGATGTGAGAACACTTACTGCTGTTTGGCCTCCTTAGAACAGGGAAGCATCTTTACCTACTCCATTTTAAAGACACTGTAAATCTGCAGCTCATAACAAGTGCTCCAAATTATACAAAAGTAACAATACAAAAATGCTATTGAATATAAGTATCCAGTTAAAATTTTAGAACGCACTTGTGTTGTTGGATTGTATACATATTTAGAGAATCACAGAACTGCCAGAGTTGGAAGTGACCCAGCAACGATCCTGGCTCCACAGAGGACCACCCAAAAATTAAACCATACATCATATTCAGAACATACTAAGCCATCCTGGGTAATTCTACAACTATCAATTTATTTTTCCTATGGTGCTAGCATAGGTCATTCAGGCTGGGGCACACAAAATACAACAGTCTGTTGCTGATTTTATTCCTTCAGCATAGTCCATTGCTCCACTATCTTTGCTCTATTCCATGAGGCTTCCCAGGGTAGTAGCGTACATGGATGCAAGAATTTGAGACATTTCAAATGCTACCAAACACTTCTGTAATTTTTCTGGCTCTCACTTGTTGCTTTTGTGATCACAAGAACAATACATTTGTTTTCACTACTGCATTTAGGATTTCTGACAACAAAACTGTGAAGCAAGCTTAAGGACATAAACTTGCTTTGTGCCGAAGTCTGCAGCTAAGCTGCGTGGGCCCCTCTGTTCTCTCTACTTGTAGCCGACAGCTCTGGAGATGAGGTTATAAATGAGCCAGCTTTGAAAGCACTCTGATAAAGAAATCCCCACTGCATTAAACTGAAAACTAAGGTTTTGTTCAAGAGGGGAACATAAAACCTTCAGCTGTCATCACCTCCACTGGTAGCAGTATCGGCATTTCTGCAAAACAAAACCGGAGCAGGCCTTCCACTGTTCCATAGAAACCTAACCTAAATTGTTTATGTTACTGCCTTGGAAGCCCCCTCACTACAGTAACCACCCCAGTTAAAATAAACACTTCTGGAAAATAAGTAACCCAGATATTTTTATTGGGGAAAACTGCAAGAAAAAGCTAGCGGTCTTTCTAAAAAGTCATAGTAATGTCATTAAGGGGAGGAGCAGAAAAAAAAATATCCTTCAAGGACAAGTATTTGTATCAGTCTCTGAACTGGTATTCTCGTGGCAGTTAACATTTAACAAAACTCTTACTCTAAACTGTTTATGGAAGGGAAAATCCCTGCAAACATCTTCCTTTCAAGCTAAGCTACGCTTGTGATTTATCTTTCCCCTCTCTCTTTTACGTAAAAGACTGACAAGCACTAATAAGTTAAACCTCTTTTCCTCATATGAGCAAAAATGAAACACGGAACAACATCCTAACATTACAGACCTATGCGCAGAGCTCTGCCATGAGCACAGAACTTCTGGGGGTAAGAAGTCACCTACAGGGATGTCCTTTTGGGCATGCTCGGTAACAAGGGTAGTGAAGCTGGCTAAGTGATTTGTGACAGACCTGCTCCTGTTATTTTTGCAGCTAATGTATTTCACATTTCCATCAACTGAGTTAAGCTCTGAATCTAGTGTTCTGTATGCATTTAGCATCCGCTCTATTCATAATTTACAAGAATAATTCTTAGGCTGCAGGTTGTCGTAAAACTTGGGTACTCGACTTAAGGTTTCAGACTGGAGGTTAAGAGCTGGGTACTTTTCGTTCTCTGACTAACCAAGGCTTTACATTGAAGATTTATCAATGCAAGTTGTATCCTATAATAATCTATTACAATTCCTCTGAGAAAGCGCACAGGAACACAATCAATGCACAGTTCACTGAAAGCATTCGGTAAAGTTATTTTCTTGCCAGACTTCCTGCCTTAAAAAAAAAAAGTTTAAAAGGGCAGGAGGGATTTTTTCCCCCCCGGTAGGATAGAGAATACAAATGGATTGCTATATATGGATTTGGATAATAATTCTAAAATAAATAACAACAGTTTGAGTTTATATATATATATGTATATATGTATATATGTATATATACACACACACATATGAAAACATTCTTCATCCTTTCAGCAATTCCCACAGATACATTTCTGTGAACTGTCTCCACCTTTTTGATGGAGACAAGTCACTCTTGTTTTTAATTCCTAACAGCTAAAAGCTGTGAAGAATTTACCTGCATGAAGGTGTGACACTCTGTTACAAATGTTCCTTTGGTGATCTGCTTGAATTTATCACAAATGTCAGGGAAATTCGTGGCTTCCAGAATAAAAGCTTGGTGTTGCTTAATTAACGTTAAGGCCACGCGGAAGATGATCTTTGACCCTTCGTAGAACAGACAGTCCCATATTCGGAGCACGGTCTGCAGGAAAGGAGAGAATTCAGATTACTGCCCGTTTTCCAATAGGAAATTATTGCTAAAGCACCACAAATGAAATAATGATTACGGATGTACATTAAAAAGAACTGAATGTCACCGCTTACCTCTACTGGAAGAATGTCAATAAACAAGCAGATGAACCAGCGTGACACCACCAGGGTCCACATGACCCCGTGTCTTTCCATCAGCTCTGCCACGGCAGGAACTTTCAGTTTCACCAGCTCTCCCAGGACCTCCTGGTCGGTTTTCAGGCCCATCATTGCCGGGCTGTAATAATCTTGGAGAGAAGAAACCAAAATTCAGTAGTCGGTAGACATGGTTTTCCACAGAACTGAGGGGAACGTCCTGTATGGCTGAGTATGTAAATGTGTGCTAAGCCTATGAACCCGAAGTTTAATTAAACCGTGCAACAAAGATGCCTGCGTTGTGGTCATACAGCCCTTCTCTGTCAGCCAAGGCTCATCTCTACAAAATACTACTTAATTCATGCCTACCAAACCATCTTCTCTCTGATGTTCTCTGGATATTAATTCTTGGCAATTCATTCTTCCTTCTCAAGCGTGGGTAATCTAGGGAGCGTTCAAAGATACAATTCTAAAAACCTCACTAATATTTAAGGTTCAATAAATTCAGGTTCTTAATATATAAGGTTTAACCCCCCCCTTCCATGCAGGGGGGCGCAAACCTCCCAGACCACACTATACCCAGACAATTGGAAACAAAGCCTGTAGACTGGGTCCGGTCACAAACTGGAAATATGAATTTCTGCGTGTCAGCTGTCCAGGGGAGCTGGAGACCAGGTAACGCTTCCCTTTGGGTATGACCCAACCACTATGTTAAGTTTTTCACTTATTTCTCCGATCAAAGGAAATTCCACTTTTTCCAAGGAATAATTTCAAAAGGAAGTGAATGATGTGTCCCCATGGTAACACCTCTTCCCACTTAAAGATTTATCTGAGGGACAGGGATTGAAATTAGACCTACATCACTGCTCACTGCACTGAATTGTTGTAGCACCCTCCAGTTTTCTTAATTTTGGATATAACTGATAGTCCAGAGCCTGTTTGACAGGGGAAGCATTTATGTTACCGAGGTGCAGGCTGAATAACGAGCACCTCAGTTCCACAAACAAGTAGTTCTGGGCATGCTTAGAGAAGAAAACTATTATTTTAGTATTTAAGAGCTCGTCAGATGTCCCGGCAAAGGACAAGATTTACAGAGATGTTCAAGGAATCCACGTTACGATTAAACATCCACTGAAACATTTAGGGTGGACTTGGTGGCAAACCTTGAGGGTTCACTGGTGCTGCGCTGACAAAATTTGCATTAACTGAAAGAAATAACGGGTAACGCAAGCACCTTCCTGCGTGTTCCCTTCCTTTGCTAATTCTGAAAAGCTGCAGTTCAGGTTCCTCTAACTTAAGCTGGTCTCTGCCAAGGTTTCCAGACATGCACACAGCCTAGACCAACTTTGTTTCCTTTGTTCCCATGAAGAATGACAGGTAAAACTCCTCTACCAGCATAAGAGTTGCTGCTGCTGGATACATTCCTTTAACCAGTTGTCTTTGACTTGCTTGTGGGGAAAGCTTTGAGAGTTAAAGCACACGCAGTGCCAAGAGGAAGTATGCTGAAAACAAACAGAAAACTACACCATGACCTCAAAGCCAAAACAAAAACCTTTCTTTCTGCATGTTTTAGTCCTGTGCACATTTGTGAACTGACAAGCTGGCAAAGTAATGTTAACTGGCCAAGTAAACTTTGCCTAAAGTGCTGCTTTAATACAAGAAAAACATAACAAGGAATCACATTTCAGGTAAAAGAACAAGTTCTCTTCTCTTTCCTACCCTCTTTCCTCCTCTCATACACCCCCAAACCATTCTTTTTGGTGCTCCTGAGACACACGAGCACAGACTTCAAGTCACCACCAGCGAGTGTCCTTGGGAGGAATGAGGACCCACGTGCTCTGTGCAATCACCCGATACGCTGAACCCAACTGCGGCTGCTATTTTTAATTTGCACAACAACGTAAATGCCAGGATCCCAGCGAGGGCGCAACCAGACACCTGCCCAGCAGTCTGAGGGCTGGCGAGGAAAAAACGAACAGGCAGACAAGTTGGATACGTCGCTCCTGGAATGAGCGAAGCTGCGAGCAGCCAGGAAGCCTCAGCGTAAACTGAAATTGCATTCAGCTTCTCAGAAGGTACTGCTGGATGGAAAGGGGAAAGGAAGGATTCCCTTACCTGGGGCATTTACCTCCTGCTGTTCCTTGTGGAGTGGGAACGGCCCCCATGCACCTGATGTGCATTGCAGCAGGAGGAGCGACTGGGACTGTATGGCCGTGCCGGTAACTGAGCCATGGCGTTCTTCCCTGATGCCAGGTCATAACAGAGAGGAGCTGCATCCGAAGGATCAGCATCTGAGATGCTTTTGTGTGTCGTTATTATACATTCCTTATAGCCACCAGGGATATTACAGGTATTTGAGCAACCTGGTCTGGTAGGAGGTGTCCCTGCCCATGGCAGGGGGTTGGAACCGGGTGGGCTTTGAGGTCCCTTCCAACCCAAACCCTTCTGTGGTTCTATTAGTTATTAGCTATAATTTTTAATTATTCAATATATATTATTACTTCATGATACATATACGTTGTTATATGTTAACGTAAATGCATATCTAAAAATAGCTGCCCAAATTAGGAAGCAGCATTTCCAGTCCTCCAGCTGCATTGCTGCGGGACCCCGTGCAAACCTTACCCTCAGATCTCGGAGCGCAGCTACTGCACAAGGCACACGAGGGAAGGCACGACGGCGCAGCTCTGCCGCTGCGGCTCTGGTTCTGGCCTTCCAGGAGAGGCGACGCACCCAGCGTCATTAGTCAGAACGATTTTGTAACCTGGCTCGGTGCCCAAACGCGTGGTAAGACCAAACCTACTTCGCTCTTCTGCTTTGCTCCTACTTGCGAGCGATGCCCAACCCCTAAAGCCTCTGCAAACATCCCCTCAGCAAAAATTCTGCAGTTCTGCCTCTGTTCCCTGACTGCAAACACTTCACCGTGCGCTTCAGTTTCCTCATCTTTTGTAATTGGCTGCTCTGCCAGAACCTCTCCCCGAAGCCAAGACACCCTTGTTTATAAACAAGTCTACACAAGCTTAACCCCACACACACACCACAGAAACTTTCACAAGATACTGTGCAGCAAATTGGCTTTACTCACCTACCACCAAAATACATCAGCTTTATGATCCTTCCATATCTTATGCCACAAACTATTTGAAGTTTCTAGATATACAACATCTAGATTCAATGAACATACTCATTATTATTCCTTCTCTGGCAAAATATTGAGCAGTTTATGACCTAGAATGGATCTGGCTCAGAATCTGCTCCCAAGCTGCCACTCGCTAATTAAAAATAAACAAATAACTAACAAGTGTAGGCTAATTGTGCATCTATTGTTCTGGGTTGGTTTACAGGAACGTCCTCTGACAAGATGTTATCCCCTGAAAAAAACCACACGGTCAGATTGCTTCCTTTTATTTCTCAATTGTCAGATGGAAGTGACGAAGATTTAGGTGATCACACGCTACATTACTTTCCATCCCGTGTTCTGGAAGGCAACAAATGAAATACAGGATTGGAAATTATTACTCTGTACTACGATTAAACCATTATCAAATTCCAGAGGTCTGCCTGGATGAAAACTAAGTTCCCCAGTACCAAACTCCCCGTCTCCAAGCTCTTTTGCAAGCTGCTCGCAGGCTCCATGTGCAGAGTGTGTGGGCAACCGGGGGGATGCTGGCAGCTCCACACGCAGGCAGCTCCACACGCGGGCTTCACCCCAGTGGTTCACCTGGTGCTGTTCCTCTCGCACCAAAAGGAAGAGCCAGCTCCGTCCGCTGCCAGGCGATGCATTGCTACTGTGTGAGAAACAGGGCTAGAGGAAGGGACTTTTTTCCTTGTTTGTAGGGTTTCTTTATGACTGCGCTGCCTGTCGCACGCGGACGCTGAGCCTGAAACCTGTACGAGTGCGGAGCCTGGTGAAGAGATGCTCCTCAATCTGCTTTTCGCTGCCTCCCAACACAGCGAAGCACCAGCCCAAACCTTCCCAGTGGCGTTGTCCAGCACCCGGACTGTGCTCCCCAGCGGTAATGAGATTTGCAGGAAATAAGGATCAGGCTTGTAAGGACCGCGTGACCTTGTTCTGTGTTACGGATAGATTAAGCGGTTCCAAAAATAAAAGTTTAAGCAGCAGCACTCTTATAGCCTCGAATTACCTCTGCAAGTCAGAGCTGCAGAAGTTAAAAAAGACTCCTCCGAGTCCGTTGTGCGTATGTCAGGTTAAATATAAATACTCCTACTGGAAGTAGCAGCAGGCTAGGAATTATTCTTAGTATTACAGAAATACCCACGGCAAGACCCAGGCTCTGCTGCACGTCTTCCAGCATTTCTAATCATTATTTCAAAAGCCTGCATAACCCGGCCTGGGACACGCGGTGATTTATCTCGCAGGTCCAATTTATTTAACCAAAGGGAGACATTAAGAATTGGCTATTTTAACTTTTCTCACAGTCACGAGCCACATAAAGTACTTTATCTGTAGCAATGTACTCGTAATGTCCCTGGGAGCCAAGGGAGGGGGAAAAAAAAAACACTCCACCATTTTTGAAGACTAAGTTCTTTCCAAAGTGACCTCTCAGGTGCAAATTGCAGACCCTCAGCCATCTCCATTGACTACAGGTAACAAGTACAGAGGAGAAGAGCTACGCATTTGGGATGCATTCACAACTGACAGTGTACCTAGCCACCTAATGTTGCCCCTCGCTCACTTTTAAAGTTGTCCTTCTCCCCCCAAATGTTCATTTTTACACTGTTACACAACACCCAAAACGTCTCCTTGCTGTAGGAGCAGGTTAGTGTTTGCAATGAGACTTCCCTCAACGCCCCAAGAGAAAAAGAGACCCTCAGGCAAAAGCAGGCTGCCATAAACAGCAACTGGCCAACTCCACGGAAAGCTTCAGTTCTGCACCTCTAGTCAAAAGAGAGACAGATCCTACCACATGTTTTTGGGGAAACGGGCGGAAGGTGAAGGGTGACACCTTTTCAGCAATCCTTCACTTACTGTAAGAACTTGCTGTTTGAATCTTACTGAACGTGGAGGTTATTTTAAATAACCTTACAGAACAAAGCTTTTCTTTCCAAAAAGATACGCTACCACAACCGAATTTATGAACTTCATGCACAATGCACGCAATGAATTTTATCACTTCAGTTGCACAGAAGTCAAACCAGACCACAACAGCAGCCCCACCCCACCTTTGGAGCATCTCAGTGCCACGTACACTACTCCTGCGCAATGACCTACACGTTCTCCCCGTTGGCCACTCTCAGCCTCTTTTGCCCAGGAAGGAAGGGCAATGCTCTGCTCTTTTATTTCGACCAGGGGACAGTTCAAAAAGGTGCAACGGGGCTCGTAAGAATCTGTATCACAAGATTTGCATAAAGAGTTGGACAACACATGTTTGGGAGGAAATAAGAAAAGTCACAACAGGAAAAGGAGGAAAACCACGAGTACTGCCAATTCTTTTTGCAACATCAGGCCACAGTGACCCCCTGCAGATGTCCTGGCCAAAGTGATATCCTGCAGATACGTGGCTCAATGGCAAGCTGAACTCTCAACTATGGCATTTTAAAAACACGTTCCCTGTCCTCCAGGGGGAGGATGAGCAACACCCCAAAATAGGCCCAAGCTGGAGCTTTTACTTCATTGAACCAAAGCGAACCAAAACTTCTGTTCTGAGGTACTGACCTCACACCAGAACCAAGAGCAGCCAGCTCATTCACAATTGAACACTAGCTTTAAATATATATTATATAAATATAAATTATATATTTTATATATACATACATATATATATATATACACATATATATGTAAACCCAATTCATTTTGGATGGCAGAACTACCTTACAAAAGAGAGAACCCAACCCTTATAAGGGTGCTTACGGCTTGTGATATTGAGATTACACAAACTTTTAAATTACAATATTTTGAGAAATTATTTAACATTATCACCTTTTCAGCAAGCACAAAAAGGCAGTGTTCTGCATAATCCTGTGTGGCTGTGTTCACCCATCGCTTCTGATCCTAAACTTGGAAGATGGATGCTGTGGGACAGAAATGGCCTTTTGCTTTCTTATTTGCATTTCCTGCAGCACAATGGAAATCTGAGCAGGTGTAGTAGCTACCATTTGGAAACAGAAGAGGGATGCTGGTTAAATATAAAGACAATGGAAATAAATGCAAAAGACAATGGAAATAAAGGCAAAAGACAATATTCTTCCAACATTACAGACGACAAAGATGAAATATGAAGGAGCAAAGACTCCCCATGTAATCTCTTGGACACACAAAGTGAAGTTGGCAGTGTGCTAGAAAGCACAAATACAACTTTCAGACACTCTCGTTATGGGAAAAGAAGCAGGCTAGATTTGTTTTAAATACCAACTCACTGTCTTGCATTCAATAATGACATGGGCATCATTAGAAATGAGCACAGTTTAAAGTTACAGCTACCAAAGCAAGCTCGTACAGACTGCACGCAACACAGAGCAAAACGCTGTTGGCAGTTTTCCTGTCTCCCCTCTGCCCCTCTTTGTTGTGTTCACGGACACTGGGATTGCTCCTTTCGTAAACAGTGGGTTTATTTCCATAATACCCGTGAGCTGACAGACGCTAACGGACACGGGTTATTCACCACTCAGCTGTTTCCAACCAGCCTGGCCCGACTCCAGCCACCACGCTCAATGAATTTCACCAGTCCGCAGGGCTGCCTGCTTTGGAGAAGCCTCCAGCTCACCGGGTGGGGGTGATGGTCCCGGGAGTCAAGGTTTCGGACAGACTTTTAACTCAATTTCCTCCAATGGAGGGGAATTCGTGAGCAAACACTGCAGGTTGCCACAACTGCTTACCGTGCTTGTAGAGGGGACGAATACTCTGTTATGAGTTTGCAACCCTACCACGAGTCTTACATGACCGGCGACTGCAGCTCAGCGAGGATTCTGGTCTCTGGCTTTTGTGATTCCTGGATGGGATTAGGGAGAGGAACTACTTTATCAGTTCACTGCACCGACAAGATTATTCTTGACACCTCAGCACAAAACACAGCACTTTTATTATCTCACACTCAAAAATAACCCACGCTTTCTTCAGCTCTTTACAACAATGCTACAGTCATGCCACGGGAACTCCCTCACTTAAAAGACTTGGGCAGAAGCAGGAGGCTTAAATAGAAAGCTGAACAGGCACACGTGGCTCTAGCCTGATAATTGGAGAAGGAAACCAATCCAACACTTCAGTCTGAACAGAATGAAATCCACAATCCTCTTACTTCAAGCCTGAAGAAGCTAACGAGTATTAATTTTAATCTTGAAGCAACAGGTTTTAAGGCTGTAAGGGGTACAAATGGGAGAAGAGAGAAGAGACATACCTCTCCATCAGCCATAAACTGAAAACTTAGTAAGGCATTCAAGTCTTCTGAACATAAAACACATGAAAAAAAACAAGGCAATATTTCCCAAGCATCTCTGAAACTAAACAGACCATCACTTCTTGAACGTTTAGGTAGACAACAGGTACTGCTGGGCACTGCATGTGATTTTCTTCCTATCATTTCTCCTTTACTTCCAAAGCACATATCCCTCCATAAACACATTCTCAATGTAGCTCCCTACACTGCAGACGCATTACACTATGTTTTGAAATAATATCAAAGCTTGCAGTAGCTGAGCAATTGAAAATATTTTTTTTTCCAACATCTTAAGTTACAAATACATAAATCCTGAATAAGCAGGTCTTAGTTCAGGAAAAGCTAAAGTAATCCTTGGATATATTCACTGCTGAAGAAGAGAGTGTATTATCTCTGTATATGACATTAACCAAAACGAAGTCAGAAAACTGCACCAGCTCTGATATTCCCATTTAAGGCAGGAAGCTGATGGACTGGAAAGGATGTGAAGCAAAGGGTTATAAACACTACTTACAGAAATTGAGCTCTGTAAGGAACTTCTCTGTTTACAGAGTTTATCCAAGGAATATGAAAAGCAAACTTGACTGCTTCACAGAGGAAACACCCCAGACATTATGGGCTTTTCGACAGACGAAAACGAAGTCTTAAGAAGTAGCAGTAGCTACCGGTTAGAATGAGGCACATTCAAATAAAAAGCACGGCAAGCATTTTTAATAAGAGTGATTTGCCCAGAGAAGCTGTGGATGCCCCATCCCTGGAGGTGTTCAAGGCCAGGCTGGGTGGGGCTTTGGGCAGCCTGGTCTGGTGGGAGGTGTCCCTGCCCAGGGCAGGGGGGTGGAGCTGGGTGGGCTTTAAGGTCCCTTCCAGCCCAAACCTTTCTGTGATTCCGTGATATACAGCTCAAATACACTGCTAGGAGTGGTGGTAGAGTCTCTTCCAACCAAGTCCAGGGCCTTTCACAACAACAAGCTCCAGCCAAATGTGCCTGCAGTAGAGGGAATGGGAAGCAATGCTGCTGTTTGCTCGGCTGGCTTCTTGTCCAGCAAGCCCAGTTACAAATCTCACTCCATGAGCCTCGGTATCTAACACATGGATTAGCTGCAGTAGACAAATACATTTTCTAGGAGTATACAAGTTCAAATACAAAACTGTATATGAGGATCTACAACAAGCACCTACAACCCCATTTTACATTTGTCAGCAATTATATTATGCTTTTTGCTGTCCAAGTAAGATGTCCAGGAAGGCTGCATTATTGTAAATGAACACGCAGAGCCCCTGCTGACCATTAGAAGGTCAAAAATATATGCTATGAGGAATGAAATAAGCTATTCACTTTGGCTTTGCTTCTGCTGCTTTAATTACGGAGTTAAAACAGCACAATCCCTTTAATCAATACGTAGACAGCTCTGGCAAAACAACAGTGTTTCAACACTACACGTGCACATTAATGCTTCCACAACTAAAACCACTAGCTGAAAGCAAGCAAACAAAACGCCCCACCAACGCGACTACTTCAATAAAACATAAGGCACCAAATTTAAGTAAGTGCTGTGCGCTAAGACTTGGCTTTTACACATCCGGAAAAAAAAAAAAAAAAAAAAAAAACCACGGATCTCCTTCCCCCAAACCCATGCTTCTGTATTTCCACTGTTACCTACCTTCCTGCTTTATCAGCAGCCAGGCAGTTCTGCCTTTAATCGGACCTAACCAAATTAAGCGTTCATTTGAAAACTTTATTTTGCTGGTGGCTTTTGAAAGGGATTTGAAACTTTGATCGACTGGGGAGACAAAGAGGCAAACATCACTGCTGGCACAGATAGCCGAAGGCTGCAGTCCCCTCTCAGAGTGGGACCATGGAAGGACTATTAAAGATAACTCAAGGTTTAACATAATTACATCCTATTAATACAGGGCTTGCCTGCCAGCAGGAAAGAGATGGGCCTGACTTTTTGGATGGAATAAATCTTTTAGGTCCCGCTTCCACAGTGTAAACACAGCCACATCAAGGAATAATACAATACTCTTGAGCATTTTAAAACACTAAGGGTTCTTCTGGTGTGTAGCCAAAATTTAGCACATCCCCACACAAAAGTAAGGCTGAGAACATGTACATGTTGTCATACCCTAGAAACCCGTGGTTTAGACAAAACTGTTGTACTTCTACCCAGCTACCTAAAGCCCATACACTGAATATCGAGCTCACTTTTTATCGATGAGGCTTGTGATTTGCAAGGAATAAGATACATATAGGAAATAAAATTATTCCAAAAGTATAAGCATACTTATCACGTAAAAGCAGAAAAACCTTAGTTACTTGTTTCCTGCTTGCTCAAGTCTCCCAAGTGGCACAGCAGTTCAGATTTGTAAGTAATAAGCATTTCAGGCTTATCAAGGTTTCTAAATATACACACACGATGACCCCTACATTCCACCTTCAGCTTATCAGGACGCTACATGCTTAATTCCTGGATAAATACAACTGACCTCTAATGTTCAAAGATGAATCCTTTCATCGTGGCTGCTGACTAACAGTAGAACGTGTCAGTCTTCAGAGCCCCTATTTATCCAGCCTATCAGTCAAGCGTTCCTCTCTCCTCATGGTGGACGTGATCACAGAATCATTAGGGTTGGAAGAGCCCTCCAAGATCACCTGGTCCAACCACCCCCCTACCACCAATGTCACCCACTGAACCATGTCCCTAAGCACCACGTCCAACCTCTCCTTGAACACCCCCAGGGACGGTGACTCCACCACCTCCCTGGGCAACCTGTCCCAGTGCCTGACTGCTCTTTCTGAGCAGAAATGGCTCCTCATTTCCAACCTGAACCTCCCCTAGTGCAACTTGAGGCCATTCCCTCTTGTCCTACCAATAGCTACCTATGAGAAGAGGCCGACCCCCAGTTCCCCACACCTTCCTTTCAGATAGTTGTAGATAGCAATAAGGTCTCCCCTGAGCCTCCTCTTCTCCAAACTGAACAACCCCAGTGCCCTCAGCCGCTCAGTTCCTTCATCCAGAGGACGGAAACAAATATGTGCTTACTTGCAACCAAAAGCAAGCAGTCTGAATAGAAATACTTCATAGGTAGTACAGCATTCTGTATTTCTCAAGTGACTCTTCCCTCAAAACCTGAAGCCTGTATGATGGGACTTGAAAGAATGTCATAACATTGATAACATTGAGCAAGGGAAAGACAAGGATGCACAAGAGTTGGATGAGCAATTAGGTTATTATTCAGTTCAAATATTCACGCCTCTTACTGTGCCTAGTCTCTTCTGCAAAAATACCTGCAAGTCTATGGCTGATACAACTGAGAACCACAGCCAGCTCAAGACAGAAATGTGTTAGACCTTACTTAGCTGAACACGCAGACATTTGCCTTAACCAGCAGTTGCTAAGCTACACACCGAGTTAGTATCTTGCACTGCACCTTTTGTTCTTGCAGATAATGCCCGCTAGTTCGCTGCAGTCTACCAGTTTTGTGACTATTTCATTATTCAAAAATCCTTATTTTTAGTAACTGATAAACAACCATGCAGTACGCAAGTTTAAAGAAAAGAAAAAAAATCCCAAAAAAGTCACCTAAAAAAAATAGGCTGAAGGCACATTGCTAGACTTCCTTGAGGAAGACTTGTAGGCTAATTTAAGATTTCCATTAACAACACTGGAGAAGAAGAGCAAGCTGGTATTTGTTAACAATACTAACCTGGAAGGTGTTGTCCCATGTCAACACACACGGCACAATGGAGTAACGTAGTGAAAGAATTGGATTACGTGAGGATGGAGTCAGGGAGACATGATGATATTTAACAAAATACAGAGACAAGAGCGTGCAAACAGTTCACCAAAAGGTGCTATAAACTCCTATAAGCTGCGGGAAAACACCTGTCAGCAACGAAAGAGGACAGTAGTACATACATCATTACCAAGATCACAGATCAAAATGACCCAGAAAAAAAGGCAAAGGAGATCCTACAGTTTTCCCCTCTCAAATAAAACACTTTCAGCTGTGAAGAGAGAGAAATAATGCCACTGCACAAGGCACTAGCAATATACCCACTAGGGAGGGGAAAAAAGTGTCATTGTGAGCATGTCAAAAAAAAAAAAAAAAGATCTAACAAACAAGCACATAACATTTTTAGGCTAAGAAGGGAACAGAGACCAAAATACAAGAGAAGAGTTTGACTGAAGCAGCTTAGTAATACAAACCAAGTGAAAAAAGTGAAAAAAAAAAAAAAAAAACATGTTCTGAGATATATATATACTGATATATATAATGCCTGCCATGCTAAAGTGAGTTCAAACTGTCTTTTCCTCTCTTAAAACTCACCATTTAATCATAAATGTAAAAAAAAAAAAAAAAAAAGGCAAATATGCTCCGTAAATTACATACCAAAGTACCACAGTCATACGTTACCTCCTACCTGCTACTTTCTAAAGCCACCCCCCCAGAATTTCCTCAACAGAAGGAAAAATTTTCTCAGCAAGAAGTAAAGCTATGAGCAGAACAGAAACAGCAGAGCTATACTGCACAAAAATTGCAAAGCCACATTTTCTCTGAGTTTGAACTGAATCCATACTGGTTCTTCTGGCCAATGCTGTCTGCTCCAGCTCAGTCTATTTTGACTGAACCCGGGAATAAAAGGATCTTGGTAGCACCCAAAACTTCAGTTAAACAAACAGCTGCATTCTCCCATGGCGTGTTTAAATGAGATATGCCCCTAATCCCTCCAAACCCCCAGCTGAGCAGCTGACAGCCACAACAGGCATGGGGCTGGCCTTCAGCAGAAGCACAAATCCTTCTGGCTCCGCTCAGCTGCACTGACCAGCGCTGAGCTCAGCCAGATGCGCGGCGTACACACAGCCCTACACACCAGCAAACCTGTTTAACTTCTGCTGGCTCCCTCTTACAGCTGCGCCAACTCCATCTGGGTGTAGTGGGATGATTCAGACAGAAAAACTTCTGCTTACGAGGTCCCATCGCCAGTTGTCCCCTTCTGCCAGCGGGTGGAGGAGTCGCACCTCCATCGTAGTCTATGGCACATCTCTCTCCCTGGTATAAAGACCACTAAGACTGGGGAGGAGAGCTGTGGACTGGGGAAGTCCTCCTCTGTCATTTCCCCCAGGAGCTGCCTCTAATCCTTTACCTGTCACACGCTACATTTTTCAATAGATGACATGATCTGTGGCTGGTTTGGTTCACCTGGTGACCAAAACAACCCCTGCCAGTACCCAGGTGTTGAGTGCAATTATACGCTTGCGGGCAGGGGCAAGGAAGCTTTCACAGCAGCACCTCAGAGGGCAGAGGAGGAATTTCCAAACTGTCCTGAATCGCCCCCGATTTAACTGCAGTGACACGGGGATGCTTGGAAAATGAGGACATGACCTGGAGGCATATCTGTCGCAGTGAAAGGGGAAAACGTGTAGCTCATAATGCAAACAGATCAAGAAAAGAGCCACAGTAGTGAAACTGAAGGAAAAAGACTGGCTTAACAAACCGTCAGCACCCAACGAAACTGACTGCTACTTTTCCCTCTGAAGACCCGGAGAGTACACAGTACTTCTCTGCTTTCCCAAGGAGTAATTGAAGGGCTTTAAACTGAAACGTGCTGTACCCTGCACTATTAACACAAGGGTAGTACTTATCTGAGACAGTTTCTTTATGGATACAGTCTGTCCGCCTCTCTCTCACACATACATAATGTTTCTGAAATTATGATGATTATCCATCATGCTTTGAATTTCATAAATGTACAATTCAAGCGTGACCTGAGAGGGTAGTGGGGATAAAAGGAAAAAATATAAATATATATATGTATGTATAAAAATCACCACCATTATGACAAAGAACTGTCATGCAAATTTTTTGGCAGAAGAAAAGCAGCATCAAGTTTTCTGACGATGAAGCCTCGTATTCCTTCAATGCAAATATTTGCACTAGATAGAAGATTCACCCTACTAACTCGGGCTCTTGTTGAGGCACCCGAGCTGGAAGAGGTACCTCAAACTCTCTTAAAGCTGCCTGTGGAGGAGAAAGGGGCACAGGCAGGTTAGCGATTCTGATCAGATATCCCTTTCACCACTACTGCCAGCACGCACGTTTCTAACGTCAGTACCTCAGTTGGATGCCTCTGGACTGGACGTGCTGAACCCAGGCCAAAGTCTGTAGTAAGACTCTCATTACAGGGTAGTAAATATGTATCTATAAACAGGGCAGTAAAAAATATACCTATGGATCTAAGTAAATGCACATCTCCTTTATACACAGTAATTGCCTTTCACATTATCAGTTTCTTCTCAACACCAATGCTACCAGCATAACATAAATGCAGCAACTAAGAGGGCAAAATAGGAGCAACTTTTGTCATTTAGATATCAGCGATGCGTCGAAGGATATTAAGGGCTTCACGACAAACTAATTGAAGTAAATTCCTTGCCAAAAGCAATGATAAATTTATGAATATATCCTGAGCTGGAAGGGACCCACAAGATGAATAAAAAAAATCTGAGTCTACTCCTTTGTCCCAAATAAAAACATGCAGGACTATCAAAAAGATTATCAGCAGAAGTTGCCACACATCAGTTTGCCATCAAATGTGCCTTTTACTGAGGGCCCCCAAAAGCGATGCCAATGGAAAGACATCCTCCGATTTCAGCCAGTGACAGGTCACATGGCAGACAGGAGCCTGCTGTCTCCTACCTGTTTGCACAGCTTATAGTTCTCAAGGCTGAACAAACCAACAGACAGTTGGTTTCTTCAGGCTATTGTCATAGCTTGAAAGTAAGCTTCAAGGCTGCAAAATCTCAAATATTTGCAGACTGACTCAACACGTCACAGTGCTCCCAGCCAGTTCCTACTCCTGCAATTTGCAAACTCTGTCCAACCATTCTGCTTAACGTGCAAGGGAAAAACTCAGCTCCTACATGATGTATTCGGTGTAAAAGGTAATTCTTGCACTTGGTCAAAAGCATTAAAAAAACTCCCTCAGCTCTTTATCTTTCTTAGAGTCTTTCCCTTCTCTTCAAAAGGGAAGAAAAATGTTTTTTTAAAATCTTAAACCAGACCAGAAAGAAACAGAAATACAAGTATCAACCTTGATGCCTTTGACCAGCACTTAGCTGACGCTGTAATATTGTAGTCAGCCTCCAGACATTTGGGATAAACATCTGTTCAAAACCAAAACTTGGCCAACAGCAAATTTCACAGCCTCCTTACAGAAAAATGAGTCTCTTCTGTTCTGAATATGACACACATGGAGCGTGTAGCTGTAAGTCAGTCCCATGCACAATGCTCATGGGAATTCACGATGAAGCCATTCTTCCTCTAGAATTAAATCCCAAGAAAGAACATTCCCAAATATATTTCACAGGATTATAAATCATAGCTGTGCCTGATGTTTGCTTCTGGCTTTGAACTACTCCACATGTGGTGAGATTCAGTTTAACATGAGGCAAAATTCTGTGTGAAAGCTCCTGCTGCAAGCCCAGGCAAGGAAAGTTAGGGAGCTACTGAGCCGACCAGATGTAAATGCTATCTGCACTGTAGGGTGCACTGAATTTCCCTAAAGACTACTGACCAACCTGGCTAGATCACAATCGATTATAAGAGCTGTGAAGGGAACTTCGCATACAGCCACAGGCAGGAACTTTGACGTTTGCCTGCTCTGCTGCACTATCAGTGTGTGGAAATGCCCAAGGCATGCCCACTCAGAGGGTCCCCACGCCTAGCAGAAGCCCACTCCACCTTGCCAGCTGTCTCTGAAGAAAGCTCACGCTGCCTCTTGCCAAGCCACTGGGAAGTGCTGCTGCAGGCTCAGTGCTCAGTCTGTGTGCATCTCCCACCTTTGCTCTGTGATTACTGCTTCATCTGTGCCTCATACCACATTCCTGCAAACAGAAACGCCAAATCCCAGACACCCTCAGTTCTGTTCCCCAGCTTCACACTGGCACAGGAAGACACCTACCTAACAGGTACAAGTAGGGATTGAGAAATAAGACTGCAAATTACCATACAAGTAAACCACTCCATCAAGACTAAATTGTAACTACAGAAAAGACAAGTTTTGCCTGTGTGTGGTGTCTTTGTCCTGTGCTTCCAGGACCCTAAAAAGTCTTCAGTCCATGCAAACCCATTTTAACACGTGAACACTCTAAAAATGGACAAAAACACAAAGATAAAATAAAAGCCAAGCTCCAGCATACAAAACAAACTCTTCAAGTTTTTACCATACCGGGCAATATTCTTCCAATAAGAGCATCTAGCAACCAAAAGGACTCCTCTTCATTCTTTGTAATAAGAATCAGGTATCCAGCTATGAAATTCATGCCCTGAAAAAGAAAGAAGAATTTTAAGATGCGTACACTTACCTCCAAGAGTTTCTAGTTCATTTATTTCGACTAAAGGCTAAGTTACCGCAGTTTACAAAGGGGACGTATCAAGTAAAGTCCAGTAATAAAGGCCACTGTTTGAGTAAGCTGTTAAGCCGGCAAGATGACAGCTAGTGAGAATTATTAACAAAGCTCAAGGAGAGAAAATTAAAAGAAAAAGCTTAGTAGTCTGTAATTTACTTTAAATTTTCCCTTTTTAAAAAATCACAAAGCAATGTCCTAGTGTAACTATTGATTGTTCTGACCAGAACCAAAGCATAGCTGATTTGGATGTGCAATGCAAACAGAACACACCTGCAGGTGGACCACGCAGCTGCAGAAGGAGAAAGCCTGATCCAAACACTCCTTCGTAAAAAGTTGCAGCTTTTATGAGCTGTTGCTGCTTAGCTCATCAAACAACTGTATACAAATCATTTGTTTCCATTAGTATCTCCAGTACTGCCTGTGGTAGGCAATGACTCTGGCCACTGCAGCTCCTGCCTTTCAATGTAAAAAGGAAGGGGAACAACAGGAAGGAGCGAGGGGGAGCTACCAAAAAATTATGAAAACTAGTCAGCCCATAACTGGCCTATTCTGACTGCATAGAGAACACACAGGTTGTGAACTGGTATTCCCCATAAACATACTGCCTCAGCTTCAGGCACTTTTTTTGTATCCACCATAATATCACTAAGTTATGGCAGTATTACTAATTTACATGCATGGTAGTTCACTTGCTTTGGATTCCTCATCTTGAAAACAAACAAACAAAAAACATTTAAGTGTATCTTTTCTATTGTAAACAAGACGACAACTGCAATATCACAGCAAGCACACCAGCATGACAATTTACAAAAGGTGTCTCTGAAAATGTTCCTAAGCTAACAGGAAATTATCTTTAAATATTTACAGGCTATGAAAGCTGGTGTTGGTTACATTGCCTTCTTCAGTTTCATCTCTTTATTTGGCCTTCTCCCTGTTCTCTCCCCTTCCACGTTTGACTTCCCCAGCACTGGCTATGGGCACAGGCAGCAGCGCTGTCTCTCGGTCTCCTGAGTGCTGCCAGTCACAGCTCTGAAAAGATGACGGCCACCAAGAGGGCCCTTCACAGCCTCTGGAAGCCAGAAGTTCCTATCTCAGCTGAAATCTCATTTCTTGCATTCAGCAGATTTGACTCGCCTGTCCCACCACACAAGGCCTTGCAACGCTCCCATAACACGGAAATATTAGGACATGGCATCTTCCCCAGGGCTTCATTTTCAAGCTTGGAGTCACTCAGCACTTGTTACTCAGACGGCTTGGACAGACCTTGCGTGGCCTTACACGGCGCTCGCCCTTCTAGCCAGGGAGGCAACGATTTGTTTCGAGGCTGACAGCTCAGTAACTGCTTCTATCTATGGTGACAAGAGACTGCTTGGCATTTAACATGGCATACACAGGAAAATACTCTTAAGCATAAATTCACAGGACTCTTGATTTTAGGTAATGTCATGCCCTTGTCACGGCATGACCATGCAAAGCCCAATACGCTCCCAAATGGGGGGGCTAAATGCCAGCAAATACTACAAATGCAGTAGGATTATGAAAATGCCCCTGAAGAGCCTTCAGATGCTAAAATGAATTCCGCAAAATAAAGTACTTTTTTTTTTTTTTTTTTAAACTCTGAATTTTCTAATGTTTACAGGGTCTCTCCTATTGTGCAGCAGGCACCACAATATCTATCTGGATGAAGTCTGCTGCTTCACTAGTAGAAAACATCCATTCCTGAAACATTCCCTGATTTACAACGTGCCTACCCAATTATCCAAAATCCTAGATGATATATCACATGAGCACTGGTTTTCCTGTATTTTGAAAAACGTTCCAGTGAAAACAAAGACAACTGAGATCTCATGATGACTCCTACACACCAAGGACTATTCCAGGAAAGACGGCAGGAGGGAGGAAGAGGGAAAGACAAGTTCTCTTTTTCCTCCTGTCCAAAGCGGCTAATCTTGATGCAACTATGTGTAATGAAACGCTTGTTTTGCACTTAATGAATCAAACCAAATACAGTCGAAGTAGCTACAAAAAGACCCTGGGGAAACTCACAAGGACACCTGAACTTGCTTGAAGTGATTAATTTTTTTCTCTCCCAGGGCCATTTTAAAAACAGAAATTGTTTGTGGATCTGCTTCTGAAAGCACACATTCAAATGGACAAAACCAATTACCATTGGTGAAATGCAGCATTGCTTAGAAACAAACAAACGGGGGAAAAAAACACAACACAACGACTACATACCTGACAATATCCTACTGCTTTATTGTGGTGCCCGTATGCTACCAACACATTGTAGAGCGTGTGCTGCAGGCAGGGATCAGCCGTTTTGCGGAATTTTATGTTATCTGGAAATGTTCTATTCATGTCTAGACAAAAGGGAGAAAAATGATCAAAATTAAGAGCTGTTCCCTCCTTGGCTTTCAAAGCAGACTTTTACAGCTTTCCTGAAGCACAACTGAAACCTCATTAAACTGTAGTTTTGGTGGATGAATTTTAACAAGAACCAGCTTTACCTCTGTTTTGGCTAAAAGAGCATCTACACTTGAGGATAATCCATTCCTAAACTGACTAATCCTATTAGGGTACAGAAAACAATTTAAAGCAGGACTAAAGAAATTCTCCTGCAGAATGGACTCTAGGTCTGACTGCAAAAGCTTAAATGAAAGCAAACCACTCATTTAGACCAACAAAGAGAACTCATACCAAATTTATCTAGCAGAGCGGCCTGAAATGAGCTGCACCTCTAGGAAAACATTCTCGTAACAAATCCAATGATCTTTCGGTTGACTTATCATTCAGGGAGCTTCAACCAAACAGTCCCAAACAACTAAAAATATAATCTTGGTCCTGCAACTGAGCACGTCTACCTGAAATCACTGTAATTTTTTTTCCCTGTGATGGGACCATTGGACAACCTTTTCCTTCCTTTGCGCAAGATCACCAAGAAGGAGATTGATTTGTCAACAGTGCACATGGCACATCCTTAGCTCAGTGCTAAACCAAGGAAGGACTGTGCAGTTACTGACACTTCAAAACTTTCATTTCTTCTGGACCAAATGCGAATAACAGGCCTCATCTCTCTCTACAAAGGCCTAAAAACTAGGCATGCAGGTTTGAGCTGGTCACCCAAAACTCCCTTTGGTTGTTGGAAAGAAAGAGGCAGAGTTAATTTTTAGCTTGCTTCACTCTATAAAGAAGGAAGCCAAGGTTACTAGTCCACTTGCATGTCTGACTTTCAGAAGTCCAAGTCAGGGAAAAAAAAATGTTTTAAAAGTAACATTACTTTGAAGATTTTCAAACCTTGAGACATTAATAAAACAACAGTTATTTTGGTTGGCTTTAACAAAAACAAAGAAAAAATGAATTACAGTAAACAAAACAAAAAAAAATCAGTAACAGTATTACTGTACAGATATTTATGTCCTAGAGTTATCAGATCCTATCAGCTTTTCCTGCATACTGGAAGAAGTCTACTACAGCTTTGACACAAACTTGAGTTGTAAGCAACCAAAGGAAGAAAGTCGCCCAAAATCATGATTAGTTTCATGGAAATCACAAGCATTAAAAAAACTTTACACTAATCACTATTTCTTCCTTTTAAAGTCAATAAATCATTTACAGAAACAGGAGGGTTGGAAAATATTTCACCTCACCACTCACGTGACTTAAAAGAAAAGCTCAAGGAAAAAGATAATTTTTAAAAGGACTTGAGTAACAGCCAGGCTAACTAAGGATACAGTTGCAGGAACAAGGGGATAACTAAGTGCTGTCTTTCCTCTTGCTAGGAAGAGCAGCATTGTATTTGCATAATCAGAATAATTTCTTGTTTATTGAAGTATAGGCTGGGCTTCACAAAAAAAAAAAAAAAAGAGGAATGCTGACATTTCAGCAGTGGCTCTTCCCCCCAAGCTGTGCAGAATAAGGGCAAGAGGGGAAGAGGAAAAGTCCCCTACACACAGAGCAGAAGCAGACCAAACTGAACTGACCTTTAATTTCACAAGCTGGGGAAGGCCTAAGGCTAGAGCATCAGCTCCTACTTGCTTTCTCATTACAGACCATGATTTTCCATTAAGGTTGGGAGAAACCTTTCAGTCCCACAAGCCGTCTTTTGTCAGATCATTACCGTGAGCATAGAGCAGCAAGAGCAGGCAGTCCTCCTTCCTCCCCTCTCCACTCTCCCCTTCTGCTCCCACCTGCATGTTTTTCCCCCTCCTACAGCTCTGAGGCTCCTCCAAGCACAAGCCAAGCAGCGCCAGCCCACTCGCCAAGCTTGCACAAGCCAATGTGTTTTGCCGTTTTATCGGACTTGTGCCAGAGATGCCTGAAGGCAAATGGCAGAGGCAGACGAAGAGAGATGTACCTGACTTGAGCACTGACCCCACTTTACTACAGCGGTCCCAACAGGGATGGCTGAACACCTCCTTCTCCCCATCCACACTTCAGAGCTGACCTGCTCTCCACTCACCTACCTCCTTCTGTTAGGACAGATGTTAGCGGCCAAAGGAACACAACCTCAAGCTACTCCAGTTTGGGGGAAAGAAAATCACCAGAATGGACTGAGCAGGGAAATCAAAGTGAGTGCTTTCTACTGTTAGATAAACCCCAAAACCATGACAATCTTGTGTGCAGACCTGCTGACTAGATCCAAGCTATGCACAGGAGCACGGGGCCAGGAGGAAGGCCACAGAGAAAAGACGAGCTATTTCTTTGCAGTACACTCAGATTAAATCCCAAAAGCTTTTTATTTCAGATGATCCTTCAGTACTGGGAGGTGGCGGTGTTATGCTGCTGCGAAACAAAACCAACAGCTTTCCTCTCCTGTTGATTTATCTCTGTGCAGCAAGCATGAGAAGACCGTTGGCTTGCTTCTTCCCTTCCAGAGGACTGCAGCATTTTCACCTCTCATTCAGCAACACGAACATAGGCAGAAAACCACATTAGACTCAGTTGTAGAAAGAGATATCTATTTTAAAACCCTAAATTAGAAATGTAGATGTTATTTCTGGAACAAAGAGATTTAAATGTGCGCTCCATTAATGTTTTTTGCATCAGTCTTGTGCTTTTCACATTTAGGTTCCTTCAAAAGCCAGGCATGCCTACAAGCCAGACTTCTCCAACTTGCTACCCCACCCTTTCTGTACGTATCTTCGTATCGATGTGCTTCCCACTCCCAGACACAATGCCCGATAAATTACACAAGCATTTATTTATTTATTTATTAACATCCTATACTCCATGTGGGTAATGGCCACAAAATGGAGCACAGGAAGTTCGGCACCAACATGGGAAAGAACTTCTTCACGGTGAGGGTGACGGAGCACGGGAACAGGCTGCCTCGGGAGGTTGTGGAGTCTCCTTCTCTGGAGATATTCAAGGCCCGTCTGGACGCCTACCTGGGCAGCCTGCTCTAAGGAACCTGCTTTGGCAGGGGGGTTGGACCCAATGACCTCTTGAGGTCCCTTCCAACCCCTACACTTCTGTGATTTTGATCACACTTCTTCACTACTGTTAGTCTGTAACTTGCTTCTGTTCTGAATACATTCCAGGCAAGTAATTTTTTTTATTTTATTATTTTTTTTGCCAAGTACAAGCATTCAAAAACTCCAGTGAAAACCTAATCTCATTATTCTGGAGGTCATCAATTACAATTTGAAAAAATAAAATACATAAAGGGTATTTTAAATTTGTTATAATTGGATATTCAGGACTTATCTTCAAGCTTTACTTCGTAACAATGAGAACTACAAATTGTTCTGGAGATTTGGTTTTTTGGTTTGTTTTAAAAAGTTATGTTGAAGTTTGCTATCAACTAAGACTAGAGAAATCAAGCCTGAATCACCCAGCTTCAAGTAATAGTTCAATAGCTTACAGCAATCAAGAAAGCAAACTGGGATAGGATTTTCTACAAAAGGAGATGATAATACCACTGCATGGAATTGAGAAGCATCCTGTATCTTGGTTATTGCATAAACCCCAGTCCCTTTCACATCCAAAAGGTGATACCAGAATTGGAGAGAACACGGAAGAGAATGACAACAATCACAGGAATGAAATGGCTACCATACACAGAAAGGCAAAAAGGATTAAAGCTCTTTAGTCTGGAGGGATATGCTTATGAGTGAGGCAGCACAATGATCTGCAAAATCATGAGCAAGTTGAAGGAGATGAAAAAGGAGCAACACCATGTTTTTGGTGATTTTTTTCCCCCTATCCAGTGCTATTAACTACAAACATGACATGACTCAGGAAGTCCCCCAATTCACAGATAACTGGACACTAGGTAAAATATTCTGAGGAAGTATCACCATGCACTTTCCTTCTCCAGTTCTTCCTTTAACTGTTTCGGCAGACAGACAAGGAGACGAGGTAGCAGTTGGGCACCACCTGATTTAACTTCTCTAAAACAGAGCCCAAAGAGCTGACACTGCTCTTCCACATGGCTAAATGCCATGAAAAACTCATGAGAACGTTCCCAACCTCCACGAATAGTTCAACCCCCCTTCAGAGAAACTTATTCGTGCTTTGAGAGTAAAATATTCACTGTCTGAAGCGTAGAGTCGATTTTATAGTTGGCTATTGTCTGAATTACAGTTCTGAACCTATTACGAATGATCCCACAACCGCTACCCGACCCACACAGCTAGGCCCTCAGGCCAGCGGTCACGAGGTGCCGTACAGGCCGTGGGGACTCTCAGATATCAGACCCCAAGTTTGTCACCAATACAGCTCCCCCTCATGAAATGCTGTAGTGGGTTTACGTGGCAAGGTTTTGGTAGCAGGGGGCCATAGGGGTGGCTTCTGTGAGAAGAATCTAGAAGCTGCCCCATGTTAGGTAAGGGCCCCGCTGCTGACCAGAGCCGAGCCAATAAGCGATGTTGTTTGCGCCTCTGTGAGAGCAGATTTAAAAAAGGGAAAAAAATAAAAAAGTGAAAACATGGATATTAGCTGCATGTGTACATGGGAAGACTTGCACACACTACATACTTACCTGAAAATGGCCTGGTTGAAGGGGGACTTACTGCAAAGAAGCTACATTAACTTAACGCCCAGGCCTTTTTGTAGCCTGCAGGTAGACTGTGTCAGGAGGACACAAAGGACAACACCACTTGTCCAACTGAACTTTACTACATCAGTGCATGAACAACAAAGCTCAGTAGAAACATATTCCCTTCTAAATATGTACGTAAACTAAACTATGAAAATTGCCATCAACTTTCAGAGACCTGCATTCCTTAAGTTCTTATTTTTACGTTTAAAGTAAGAAGTCTTCTCTCCCACATTTCTCTTCAAAAATAAAACCCAAAAGTGTTCCAAAAGCAGGCGTCATAAAACAAAATCATCAATAAAGCCCATCAGTTAAGAAACAACAAGATGAAGAAGAAATCGTTCAAAGGATAGTTCAGATTTATTGTTATTACTAATCAGATTCTTCTTTAAAATTAGACCATTTCTCTGTACAGTCCACCTGCATTTTTTAATTTAGTTACATCCCATTTAAGACATTTCCATATTGAAAATAAGTTCTAAATGGAAATGAAAATTGTTTGGAGCTTCTGGGCGTGTAAAAGAAACAGGTAACTGGCTCTTAAATATTTTACAAGGGATTTTGAAGTCTTAAGTTGGCCTTGCCCTCCTGTCCCTCCCACTGAAAAAAAAAAAAAGCACAGTTGCTATTCTCTTGTTTTTAAAGTGCAGCATTGTGTTGGGCTATTACTCTACAGCCGGGATATAAGACTAAATACAGCACAATTGTCTGAAAATGTTGGAAACTGCAGACCCGAGAAGTGCATGGCAGCAAGATTCCACATCCTAATTTAGTTTACTGTTAAAAACAACTGCTATGATGGGAAAACAACACAAGCAGAAATGAACTCAGACAACAATTTACACTGAAACAGTCCTCAGCTGAAGCTCATGATAAAGTTTGTACAGTCAAGAGGGGCATTAAGTTCATTAACATAAAATTTCCATTCACCTTAAACACTTTTCTCCTAACCCTCATATGTTTACGTCATTGCTACCTTTCTGAAGGGAAATCTATCACTCTGAAAGTCTGAGGTCCTTTTCGTATTTTTTTCCCATCCAACTCATTTTTCTTGCATCCCTTTCCCTCACTTGCTCCTTTTTAGTTTCCTCTTCTGCAGTTTACCTATCGATGCAGTCGCTCTTCCAAAAGTTTAGTTCCTCAGTAATTCAAAAGTAGATCTTTAGCTTCTGACATTATTCTTCCTCCCCCGCGGAAATATTTTAATTCATTGTATAACCAGTGTGAAAAGCTTCCTGCTGTCACGCTATGACCACTTGTGCTATGGTCTAGTTTCAGAAAAGAAATTGCTTGCATCTCCCACTTGCAGCAACTATACACTTTGCTCTGAATTTTGCACTGAATACGCTTTGCTCCTTCTCCAGGCCCTTAGCAAGGCTGGCTACAAAAACTCAACTTAGTTCCCTCCGTATAGATAAAGTTAGAGCTCTGCTGTGTCTATCCCTAGGCAGGATATGAACCTGGAGATTTCTGGTTAGTCTTCATTTGCAGGAACATGAGAGATTATGTTCCAAAATGCCTTACTAAGGCGTGTAGTCTCAAAAGCCCACGGTGCTGCTGTGGAGGAGGGGGAACTTGGCATAAAACGAAAGGAGTTCTAATGATTATCCAACTTCAACTAAAATCAGTAAAATCCCAGCTTTAACTACCTGGCTTTTTTAAGATGGAAAAAGAAAACAGCAACCACACCTGCCATTCTTACATAACAGCCTCGGCATCGTGCTTGTCCAAAGCACAGTCCTACCTCTCAACTCAGCAAGCGGGCAATCCGGGCAGTAACAGCTTCTCTGCAAAAGTTCTGCTGCAGCAGGTTGAAAAATGTGGGGACAAATACCAGTTACAAACTTTTACTTACTTGTCCTGTCCCTCCCATCCCTGCCTCCTTCAGACACCCCGAGGGCCAGTGCAAGGTCAGGGTGGTCTAACACCTGGTCACTCATTTTTGGCCACTAGTCTATGTACAAAGAGTATAAGAAACTGGACTAGTAGGGGAGTGGTATTTATGCTCTTACTCTTCCCTTCTTTCAAGGATTTACATTTAGTGATTTCATGCATCAGGGGGTACCTCCATACTGCTGTAACAGTCCTGAGTAGATTTCCCCACCCCTCAGTTTGCCAAATTCCTTTTTAAACCAGTTTGTGGTTTTGACCTCAGCAGCACCCTCCAGCAACAAGCACCACAATTCAGTGATGTGCTCTTCTAAATCCACAGCATGGCAAAGTTCATTCAGTGCCCTTAGCTCTTGTTAGACAAATTGCTTCAGTTAACAACTGTTCCCCATTCACCCTCTCTACACCCTTTATAATTCATTTAGGTCTATCAGCAACTTTTTCCTCGAGCTGAGATGCAAGCGTAATTCATCTGCCTTACACAGACACTGTTCCACAACTTCAGCCATCTCTGCTGCCCTTCCAGGTCCTTTTGGGACTGAAATAAGGAGAAACAGATGCAAAGGCAGGTCTCACACTACAAAGTTAGAACTCATCATTCACCTAGGAGATGACATAATAACGCCTTCTAGTTTGTTCTCTGTTCCTTTCCAAAAAAATTCTAATCTTCCTTAATGTTTTTGACCACACGAAGAACCTGGAAAGATCTGTGCTGTTAAAGAGCTTATGGCTAATCTAATTTACATGCTAATTCAGCACTTAAACCACTACTACAGAAACCCAAGTTTTCCATGACATAACTTGACCTCTAACAATTTAAGGACATAGGACAGTAGATAAACACAGTTTTAATTATCAGGACAATAACCTGTTTTGATTGCTTCGACCAGCCTGTCATTTTTCTCTCCTTCGAGCAGCCTGTGGTAGTATCCAGGGTTTTGCTCCATGTTGGTTTGGGCTCCACTCACAATCATCCAGATCAACGCACGGTGTTCATTGGGGATGCCTTTCCTGATATATCTCTTCACTGCAAAACAAGAAGTTTTTGTTTGTTAGATTGCTTTGAAAACATCTCCAGCTACATTTTTCTTTTGGAATGAGCAACAGAAAGCTGATAAGTCACAGGACAACTCTTGACTAGAGATTATTAGGCTTTCTCCCCTATACCACCACTTAGGATAAGCATTTTCTTCTCAGCTACACAGTTTATTTTTGATTCTTGCCTAAGTACTTGCCACTCAAACTCCCCAGGCTGATCTCCAGACCCATGCTTTTCTCAGTCCTCTGTTGCCTCATTAGGATTTTGAATCCTTCCCACTTTCTGACTGGAGATACGAACACCAAAAAGCTTCTCCTTGATCTTTGTCCTTTATCATTCAGACGAGCACTAACTTTTTTCTTTCCCTAACGGCCTCTGACACATTACCACTGTTTGCTTGATTATGCTCTAGCATAAATGGCTCTGTTAACCTAACACTGGGATTTCAGCTTAGCACCTAACCACTGAAACCATAGCAGGCACAGAAGTATGAAATACGTGGCTACTGTCTAAACTCATTTAGAAGGGATGGAAATGTGAGAGAGCAGCAGATGATTTGTCCCAGAATAACTGGGAAAATCTTTTCAGATCTAAAATAGCTGTTATCTCCTGCATCCTCGTCTTTTTTTTTTTTTTTTTAAGCAGATGATTCAGTGTGAATAACTAGGATGCAAGATTGCAGGAAGAAGCATCAGGCTAATAACAGCCAAAGCAGCTTCCTCCTGGGAATGGAATGAAAGATGTTAATAAGGGAACCAATGCTGCTCATCGGTACATAATCCTACATTAGCATTACCCCTTCTGACCCCAAAAAGACAGCCGAACATTTGAGATCTTTCTGCTTTTTTCCAGAGAGAAGAAACTGACAAAAGAATCAGGCATTTACTACTGAATGAATGACACTTAATTAAAGCACCAGCTTCTCTTCTCCGAATTCAATGGGACTCGAACGACAGTGGGGAATTCTTGGTTGCTGCACAAAATATCATTACCTAACCTGGTTTTATCCAGTTATATAGGTCTGTAACTCATGATAAATGGTGTCTGAATTAAAGGTCTTAAAAACAGCAGAGCAAAATGAGTTTACAGCAACACAGCCAGCGACCTTCTACATGCCTCGTTTCCTCCTCCTTTTAGCTGCCTATCCTTTAGGAGCCAAAACTGCTTTCCCAATGTCAAAGGAGAGATCTGTGCATCTCTAATGGGCATTCCACCCACCTAAAATCTGGCACTTTCTCTCAAAAAAAAAATGTTCCTACCCTTCACATTTGCAATAAGCACCTGGCCTTCAGGGTACAGTTCTTATTTAGCGTTCCCCTGAGGATTTATACTATGGGTAACAGCCTCTCTTGTTCCAGCTGTAAAGTAACTTTAACTGCAACCTTATTCTAGACAGACTGGAAATAATTCACTCGTTTCTGTTTGATAATCCCCACTTCATCTTTTTTTTTTTTTTTTTTTTTTTTTTTTTTTTACACAAGATTTTGAACTCTGATGCTCAATAAATCCTATAGATGGGCACAGCAAGCGCAGGAATGCAGCTGAGGAAGCAGCCCCATTTCAGCCAGCGCGAAGACATGTTCAGGTGAGCCTGCAAATGCTCCTAGAAGCACACACACTGGGTAAAATCACTGGATTATCATATTTTAACACACAAATTGGGATGATATTTTTTTATTTCCTGGAACAACTATCAATTCTGAAAGCACAGCCAGCAACCACATCCAACAACAATACGCATTAAATTCAGAGAAGTGGGGACAGGCCTTTGACATTGGCACAAGGGGAAAGCAGCCCTGCAGCGCCCAGTACACTCATTATTCCCCGGTGTCATCATTCACATGACAATGGACAGCCAGAGGCTCGTATTGCCCCGAGTGCTTCCACATTACCTTCAGGAAATAAAAAGCCCACAACAACAGCCCACACAGCAGAATATCCTCCCACTGTCATATTTAAGAAGCTTTCACAGATGAAGCCGGATTGTGCACGTGTCTTCGATCACGCATCCGACTCTTGACTGTAAACCACTGGCTTGATCTCAAAAGCAGCACTGCTCAAAACCACCGAGCCCTCAGCACCTGCACCCAGATGCTCTCCCATAGCATGCAACAGTCTAAGTTTTGGAGCGTGTGATAAAGAAATATCTTTACGTCAAAATTTTGCCTCTGTTCATACATGAAACGCGAAACATCAGTTTTTAAGCAAGTTGTTTAACACAGGATATGGTAATTCTTGAGGTTTTTACCTCAAGTTAAAGTTGTATTCACCTTTTCCCCTTCCCCTTAATGTTGTTTCACTCTACACCATGGACAGACCAAGTTATGCAGGAAAACACCATGTAAAAACAAAAATTATCATGCCTAAAATATTAGAAGAGGGTGGTTTTGAAAAATATCTGCACATAACAATTACGATTAAATGCTGAGGAAAGTAACTCGGACCCTGGAAAAAACTCTACGGCAGAGCTGAAAACAGCATACCAGCAAAGAACTGAAGGTTTTGTTTTATGCGTACATCACAGAAGAAACAAAACGGACCTGTGCTGTAAACATTCAAGTTACTGTCAAACGTACAAACTGACTTTTCAAGATGCTCCTTCCTTCCTCCAACATCTGGGCAGGAACAGATGTGCTCCTGCTACAACCACTTTCACCTTTCACTGGATTTTACCAGCCTCAAAGACCAGAAAGCGCCTTCTGCTGCCCGTCATTTTGACTAATCTACCTGCAGCCCAATTCTCTCACACAGCGCACTTTTGGTCAGAGTTAAGCTCCTTCGGGTAATTATGTCAGTTTGTTGCCTGCCTGTGGTTGTCTGCCTGCCTATGGTCCCAATAAAGACAGCAGCCAAATGGATGAAAGCGATGATTCTATCTTCTTTGTTACTGAGATCCTGTGAAAGAGAGGAGGTAAGCGACCAAACGCCAACTGGAATTCCTCATGTGCAGAGCAGACAGCATTGATAACAACGGCAGAAAGGGAAACAGAACACCACAAAATAGCACAAAGGAAGAGACTGGAGAACGAGCAAAAGGAACTATCAGCCAAAACTCCCATGACTTGCCCTGCCGGAAGGCTCTGATCCAGAACAACAGGATACACTGCTTAATTACCCTTGTTAAAATGTAGCCTAATTAGTTTTCTTTACAGTAGAACAGAATTACATACGTCCATACCGCACATGGGCATGAGGCTAACGTGAGCAGCACGTGAACACGCCACATTTCCAAACTGGAAAATTAGCACAACTCATCACTTCTTCCTGGCCAGCTGGGCAGGAACGCTGAGCTCCTCTACGTGTGGAGACAAATGGGCGTGGAGCCGCAGAGATGTCACACGTACAGCACCTCTCCCCCAGCTAGACACAGCAGGGCACCTTTTAAAAAGGCCCCAGCAGAACTCAAAAGGGTAGGGGTTTGCAGATACACCTATTGGGTTTAGGGGAAAAAGCAGCAAATCAAGCATTCCTCAGTTCTAGCTTGTGGTTGACCTGCAGCCGAGGGAAAGTCGATCAGAACCAGCGGTTTGAGCTCCAGAGCAAGGAAGCCAGGTGCTGGAGTGCCTTACCAGGCAGCGAGCACCCCACAAAGCAGACCTTCTGCTCCCCAAGGGCCTGCAGGGTCATCTTGTAGGATAAAGCACACACCGAAGCAACTGCTTAGGTAATTAATTCTGTGCTTCACGGAACTGACAGGCTTCAGTCTGAATACTGGTATCAGAGGGGAAGTATTTCAATCAGTAGTTGTACAGGTTAATCTGCTGCTCTCCTCCGCTGAGGTATCAGCTGATGACGATGAGGGCGGCTTATTGTAACAACTCCAAATTTACACTCAGACTGCACTTCCTCAATGCTACTTACTCCAGTCGCTCTCCTTATAATTACACATTATATATTACACATATACATGAGAATGCAGATTTGAGTACCTTTAGCAAAAATTAGCATCAAAGATGATACACCAGCCTGCAAGGGCTTGCTACAGCCAAAGCTGTTGCCTGCACCCACTCAGTGGATCTACTTTATCCCATTTTTCACAAACTGCAGCAGGCTTTTTAAAAATACAACACATTAGCCGGTTAGGGAAGATAAACACGACATTAATGGTTGTTATCATTATGTGTCTAGAGGGACAGCACCACTATTGGTACTGAAGCTTAGTGGACAAGCTGAGAGAATTAGTCAAAGTTTCGCCTCTGAAATAAGACCAAAGGCATTCACACTGCTCTGTCACAGGAACGTTCTGCGTCTGTGAGGCTGGAACAGGCTACGCAAGAGCAGAGAGATGTGAGCAGCTTGCACAAATTACTAAAGGTTTCGCCTGTCACAGTTCACCCATTTTAAGAAAATAAGGAGATGAATTAAAACCCAAGATTATTTTTTTCCACAACTGGAACACTAAATTCTGCAGAAACTCAAAATCCTCAGAATACTGCAAATAACTCAGAATCCTTAGAATACTACAAAATAACTCAGAATCCTTAGAATACTACAAAATAACTCAGAATACTGGAGATTACTACCATATTAAAAATGAACACCCTAAAAAAATCTTCTTTATCTTTGGAAGAACAATAAGAGAGTATCAGTAGTTATTTTCTAGATAGCAGCATATGATCTAGCAACTATAGCTCAAACCTACATTTTCCAGTGTTCCTCGGCCTCAAAACTGACATCCTTCCACTAAATACACTGTTCCACTTAAAATGTCTCACTTGTTATCATTCCATTCCTGGTGCCAAGGGGAAAAAAAAACCAGCCAGAATTAGCACTCAAAGTCCGCACCTGAAGCAGAGCTTTGAACATTCAGCTATGTTACAGCCAGTGCATTAACTTTGGTTTGTTTTACTCACTTTTTTTTTTAACATAGAGAACTCCAAAAGGTTTCCTAAAAGAAAGCAACCTGAATAACGTAATTGAGAGCAAAGGGAAAAAATTGATGCCTATATGGAAAAATAACCAATCCAAAGAAGGGGGGGGGGGGGGACACCTCAGTCTCACAACACCCCGTCCCCTTCTGATTCCCTCCATGTATTTATTTCTCCCTATCATCTCTCTTGTAAGATGAAACATAACTAGAGATTTTCTTCCTTTTTGAACTGGCCATAAACTGTTCCATCAGCATGTTCCCCAATGCTGCGTTAGCTCTCGCGTTAATTTTTGCTTTGTTCAATCTGTAAGGCGCTTAGTTTTAGCTCTCCATACACACCCTTCTAGCAGTGAGGTGAACATCGTTTTATGAAAGGAGGATAAAATGAGCTAGAAAACGTCAGCAATCTAAAAACCGCCAAGGAGTCAGTAACCACTCTGTTGGTAGAGACCTAACGTCCCAATCCCGGGGCTTCCAGACAATGCCTTCTGCATCATCACACGTCTTTTCAGAGAGAGCACAGAGCAGAATGCAATGTAACAAACAGCTGTACACCAGCATCTGGAAGTACCAGTGGCCATAGTCTCTGGGTTACAGATGTAATAAGATATTATAGTGTATGCCAAAGAAGGATTACTCCTTTGTAAGCTTAAAATCAAATCAATGATCCCCCTAACAACAAGGCATTCGTTTACATATTGTTACTGTTTATAATAATATTTTTCATTTGAAGGAGAAAATAGTATTCAACATTCAAAAACCCAAACCAACTGAACATAATGTATACCAGTTCAAACATAATGCTCTTTTACTTGTAAGCAAACATACAGCTCACCTTTTAAACTCTTCTGTATACTGTTTTTGCCCTTTAGGAGCTTGGACCATTTTATCGCTCTTCTAGTGAGTACCACTAGGTATCTGGAAAAGAAAGCTTCATAGGATGCGTAATCAAAGTCATCTGGCCTTTCAAATCCATATGGATCAACCCTATAAAATAAAAAAAAAGAATTCTTGTACAACTGCTTCTACATACCTTCAAGTGAGGAAAAAAAAGTCAATTATACTTTAAATAACTTCCAGATGCTATTTCTAAATGCAGCTCAAAACTCTCTCCTCCCAACAAACACTTTATGCAGACTGTTACACTCTGCATAGCATATCAAAGCTGCTTAAGTAAATGAATTTAAATATGCACCGTTCAGTCAGTTTTACAGATTTCACTCGTTTTAGAAGTAAGGAATTTTTAGAGCAAAGGATCTGGTGTGTGCAAAATTGACCCAAATTATGACTGCACAGAAGTCCAGGGTGCATTTTTCTCCATAACACTGATAAACAATTAAAAAGAGAGAACTGACACTGTAAAAGCATAGCACAGAAGCTCAAATATGGACCAAACTCACTTTTCCACACAGTTCTGCACAGAAAAATGACAACAAAAAGAGGTAGTAACATGGTATAAAGATTATTTTTTTAAAGGGGTTGTTTCTGAAATACGGTCAGAAGCTGGAAATTTGGGAAAAAAGTCATTGTGGCCGGCTACCTTCTGCATATGTAGGATCAGAAATGCTTATCTTAACATCTTCACCAGTTTTTCAGTAGTAGGTCATGTTATCTCGGGCAACGTGGAGCTGGTGGAATCACAGAATCATTAAGGTTGGAAGAGCCCTCCAAGATCACCTGGTCCAACCACCCCCCTACCACCCCTGTCACCCACTGAACCATGTCCCTAAGCACCACGTCCAACCTCTCCTTGAACACCCCCAGGGACGGAGTTTCAGAACCGCCAGCCCGACTCTGTTTCGTCTCGATACACCCAGCCACTTTTGGAAACCAGATTTGGGGCAGCTCCCCTGACCGCTTTACACCTGCTGCCGATCCAGGGATCAAACAGGCAGAAAAGCTGGCAAGAGCCCCATGGGGAAGGCTCGCATCACGCCTTCCCTTCGTTCAGAGGCGGAATTTGCCCCCGGACAGGCAGTGGCACAGCCTTAGGTAAACTCAGGCTGAGGGGATCTTCCCGGAGGCGAGGCACGGGGCAGAAAGGGAAGATTTATTTACGAGGCAGGCAGGGGAAGAGGCCGCAGGACGGTGCCGGCGCCTCGCCCAGCGCACACCTGCGCCGCCGCCGGGGGTGGCCAGGTCCAAAAATTAAAAAAAATAGGAAAAAATAAGAAACAAAAAAACCACAAAGCACACCACCAAAAGTGGCCGTACTGCCACTGCACACGGGCAGGCGGGGAAGTTGTAAAAGCGGCGTTCCCGAGGGCTGCCCCCCGGGGAGCCGGCAGCAGGGGGCTCACCGGCCCGGGCCAGCCCGGGGGGAGCGAGCAGCCGGCCCCGGCGCCCACCGCCGAGCCGAACCGGCCGCGGTCCCTCCAGCCCTACCTGTACGCCCAGTCCCGGCCGTCCTCTCGCCCGGCCATCGGCCGTCCGCGCTCGGTCCCCTCCAGCCGGGAGCCGCCGGCGGGCTCTCCTCAGGCCGAGCAGCTCCGCCTCGGCCGCCCCATTCGGAGCTTCGGCTGCCCGGCCCGGCTCCGCCGGCTGAGGGGCGGGGGCGGCCGCCCGGACCCGCCTCCCTCTCGTGCCGGGGGCCGGGCCCTGCCCCGGCCGCCCCCATAGCAGGACGGGGGCTGCTGGGGGTCCCCGGCTCCATGGGGACCACCAGAGGGCGAGCGGGGCGCCGCCTGGGCAGCCCCCGTCCTGCGGAGGCCGGAGGGTCCGCGGCGGCCCGCCGCCATTTCGGGGTCCCCCGGCGGCGCCCGGTGGCTGGTTGTGGGGGAAGGTCCCTGCATGAGCCCCCCTTCCTTTGGAGTATGTGCGCTTAAGTGTCTGCAGGCATTAGTGCTTCTAATCAGGACTCGGTGCTGGAGTAGATATACCTCAGTAAAAGTCAGTTTTCCTGTCTTCGGTGCACTTTATCCCACTACAACAAACAGATGTTGATCTGGTGCTGTTTGGATGGGTGTATTTCACATTTCTGTGACTTCTTGAGAAATTGTCCAAGATCTCGGTGCAAGGGAAATGTCTCAGAGGCGGTTGTGTTAGTTTTCGAATTCACTTGGTTGGTTTGAGCTATTTTTTCCCTAACTCCTCAGGCTCTGATACAGTCTTCCATTTAACTTTATTTCCCCAAATAACTCATTGGAAGTACAGTCAGTGCTTTGTTACATTGAAATACGATTAACTTTAGCTTCTGCTGACTTAGTTTCCACCTCAAACTAACAATCTACGGGGGCAGATCGTCAAAGACGTGCGGAGTAATAATACCACAAATATTAATACCCAGAAAGGCTTCCCTATTTCCTGAACCCGCCTCTAACATTAGCATACCGCTCCTCGCCTTCTGAGGCATGGAACAAACCCCAAAACTCACACAGACTCTGCACTGTCTGGCTGCTGGCAGCATAACTTGTACCGCGCTGCAGAACAGACGGGAGAGAGGGAAATTATATTCCTGCTTGTCCTTTTTTAATCAAGTTCTGACTTTGCACCAAGCAAGCACTTGGAAAATTACAGCTCCTGCCAGAGAAACATTATCTAGTCCAGCCAGCAAGTCATAGTTGCTGAAGACAACAGATGGGATTTCGGGAGGGAGATCAACAGTTGTTCCTTCCCAGCACACTCCTCAAGAAAGCTACCTCCTCTGTATGGGATCAAAGGCAGTCACCCACACAGCAACGTGGATGCAGTTGGGCTCTGACAACAGGGAAAAAACACAGAGCCTTGTACTCGTGTCATCTGCCATCACAGGGGTGTAAAAGTTCCCCCTTGTTCAGCAAAACGCAATACTTTTCGTGAAATCCGATGGAAAATTCTGGGCAAAAGCAGGAGCGCGACCTTTCTGGCAGGGGGGTGGTCCCCCGAAAATGGCCGTGCGGTGTCACAAGCCCGCCGGAGTACTGGCAGGGCTGGAACCTGATTACAGAGCAGCAAAGGCAGAGCCGCCGGCGCCTCTGCCAAGCCCGCGCGCTGACACCCTGCCAGCGTTGCCTTGGCTGAGGGTGGGCAGGGGTGTGCTCCGCAGACTGCTCTGCCCAGACACTCGGCCACAGCTGCTCAGAAAATGCTTGGAGGAGGGAAAAGGGACCCTCGCCTTCCTCCCCCAAATCCCAAAGCTGCAGTACTCAGTTGTAGTTCATCTGAAAAGGGCTGGCTGTGTTGCGCATGTCCCTTCTAAAATGGTTCCGTCAAAAATTCCCCATGAACAACAGGTTATGTCTCCGATTAATTAAGGGCACACCTGCAGCACATCAAGGACAGCCTTTGTGTATGCCACGGTGCATTTTTACCGTCAGCAAGCCTTAAATGTTTTAGACAGTTCCTGTTGCTTTGATGCAAGTCTAACAGCTTTGTGGTATGCTCTGATGTATGCTGGTTTCACAAAAAGGCTCCCATTAAACTTCAGGTAGCTCCTGTTAAGAATCTTTCATCTCCGTATCATGGCTGATAATGTGAACCAGTCTTCTGTCTGGCAAGAGAATACCTTGGTTGTCCTCCACAGGGTGTCAATGCTGCTCTCTTCTGGGCAGATCATATCACACGTATTTTTTTAAAGGCATCCAAAGAAAGAAATGCATAAAATCTCAAATCTGAAAACTGCATGTGCTTGGGTTTTGTTCGGCAGAGAAGGATACCAGTGACTTTGGATCCCTGCTTTAAGGGAGCTGCTGACAGGGGCAGTGACAGTGCAGGAGGGGAGTTTTGGGACATTCAGCCCAGAGAAGCACCTTCCTGACTAGTGCCTGGCACATGGGGAATGAACCTGATGTACCTCCCCCTGCCCCCTTGCATCCAGACCCTTATCCCTGAAATTTTTACATTATGGTGAATGCGTTCGGTAGAAATTCTCATCTCGCTGCTGGCCAGAGTAAGCCCTTAAAATAGGGACTTCCCTTTAAGGCTAGGCATTTAGCTCTGCTCACTGCAGGGCAGATAAACACAGCCGAGTAGTATTTCACACGCTGCGGCATTCACTGCTTCACTTGCCTGTATTGCCCTTGCCCCGTATTTTAGCGAGGAACACTTCCATATTTGTGTTTGTAGAGCAGTTGTTATTAAATAGCAACACCCGCAAAATTTTCAGCCTTATCAGGAATAGTCGTAGGTAGCGTTATGCTACCCAGTCCCAGGGGCTCAGCCACAGCGGTGCAGGACCAGACCTGGGAAATGGATCACATGCGGTTGGCATATCGGCAGCACTGAAACACAGTCCTGCTTCTCACATGCTACTGCCAAACCCCTTGTTGCTTTTAGGCCAGAACTGGGGGGATCATCAACAGAAAGCCTTCAGTAACATTTGTGGAAGGAAATCCTGGAAGGAGCCACAAGGATTCTTTATCTGTCAGAGAATGGAAGAAATATCTTTATTATTTTCTGTATCATAAATGTGTCATTTTTCTGTCCCAAGGCTCTTCTCACTGGCTGCAGGAGGTCAATGATAACAAACTGTCAGGGGGAAGCAGTGTGCAATAGGACCGAGGACATGGTGCACCTACTGTTTTTGACAGCACTGCTGAGTCTGTTTATTGAGAAGCACCTGTGAGAAACACCATTCCCAGCAAGGCCAGCAGGTCTGCTTTTCCAAATCCAGGTGAGAAGTTTAAAAAAACCCTAGCTATTCACAAAACAGTTAAAAACCCCTGTTCAGAAATAGCACATGCGGAAGCATTGGAGGGGACATGTGAGGTTTGCCAATGCTTTGAGAGGAGATGCAAGCTCCTCTTGAGATTCATGCAGTTCAGCACAGTATTATCATAAAATACTTCAAACGTAGGGGGAGTTTGGGCCTGTAGCAAATGCTGTCATGTATGTTCACATTAAACACAGTTTACAGATCTATTTGGAAGGAGCTATTTTGAGTTGTCTGCTCCTTCAGCTGCTCCTGAGAGGGGTCTTGGAGAAAGAAGTTTTGCAAGTGTCAGTTACAGCTGGATCGTGGCTGGGATCAGGAAGGTTGCTGCTATGTATTCCAGTCTGTAAGAAACAAAACTAGAGGTTTTCTCCTGAAGACATGAGTGAGACCTGCTATGCAGGGGGTGTGCAAGGTAGGGCCTCTTCAGCTGGCAGGGTGGAGGGAGTGGGGAGTGGGATGGGAAGGTGATCCAGCCTGGAGGGACCCTTGGGGAGGGTCTCGTCCCTTGGAAAGAGTGCTGAGGGGAGATCATGAGTTCACCTTGAGCAGAGCAGGGAAACCCCATGTGGTAAAGAGTATTTAAAAGAGTATTAAGAGTATTAAAAGAGTAGTGATTCCTGCATAGCAAGTGGTTAGCAAGTCATGTCTGAGTATTAAAGCAGAGTTTGAAGTATTTTATAATGATACTGTGCTGAACTACATGAATCTCTTTAGCATCTAAAGAGTGATGACCAAAATGGCTTATGTCAATTCATTGTGAGATGCTGTGAACTCAGGTAATAGAACAGACCTGTCCAGACTGTTTAAGGAAGTAACAAGATAAATAGGTAAAATTGCCCCTCAGCTAAGACTAACACACATCTCAGAGAACGGGATTTTTACAATACTTATGTATCTGAAAACAGGAACTTGGAATTAAAATACATTTCTGAAATAAAATTTTAAATTGCTGCTACTCAGAGAATATATTGCTCATACAAGTTTGTGGCCATTAATGCTGGATTCTCTAATACCAAAGCTGGCAGAACATATAAGAGGAATGCAATCTGCACGCACCAAAGAGTGCAATAGCTCTTGGCAAAGCATCCAGAAAATGTTGCTACTTCTTTGCCATGAGCAAATACACACACAGGCACAAAAAGATAATTCTTACTGGTAACTGGATGTTCCAGTATCCTAAGTAAGCGATGAAACTCACAGCATACATTTCCCTTGTCTGTGTGGTTTATCGTATAGACCTTCATCTTTGTGTCTGTATTTAGTAAACCACTCCATGCAAGCATACCCTGCCTTGCTGGAGCTCTCCTCTGCACTCATTTAGCTTGAGCTACTTTCATATGACGGGAAAAAACTGCTATTCCCTGCTCGGGGAAAACGGTTTAGATTAAGCAAATTTGGCAATATAGAAACATCCACTAAGAAGTGAAGATATATATATATATATATGTATATATATTAATCACTGGAGGAGTATCTTCTCGCCTAGGCACAACGTGCTGCAGGACTAGACAGCTCGTCCATCTGGCCAGGTTAAGGAATGCCACCATCACATCCTGACGCCTTTGGTTCGTGTTACCACCACCTACCTACCGGGTTTAGTCAACCTCCAGCCTACGTACGGACTGAGTCTCTGGACGGGTAACGAAATGCTGAACTTGCTCCATATTTTTGTCCCAGCAAATTGCGTCATGCTTACATAACTAGTCTGTGGGCCTGATTAAACCTGCTCGTGTGAATTGTTCCAGCAGCAATCGCTGAACTTCAGAACAGGCTGTATAGCAAGGACAGAAACATATAAATAATAATAATAATAATAATAATACTTTCCTCTCTTCCCTGAAGGCTTCACAGCTTCACACTGATGCAGGTTGCTAGCTGGCAGGACAAGCTACAAACCCACGTGTAGTCTTGAACACGCCAGTGTTTTGATTGCTCTCAGTATGACTGTGGCCCCAGGAGTCAAAGCATACTGATATGAGCAGCTATAAAAAGGAGCTCTGAAGCTTGCTGCCTACCACCACAGCTGCCTGGAGAATCAACATTACCCGTGGAAAACTCTGCAGAGGGGTTTTTGCACTCAGCTGCCATCCTCCAGCTGCGTCAGGCGAGAAGGCTCAAGGCTGTAAGTGACAGTGCTGGGAACAGCAGGGAAGAAAAATGATGTGGCAGTGCCCTCGATGTGAAAAACACTGCAAAAGTAGATGTCAGAGGTGATATGAAAACAATACTTGAACATTAGGAAGCGTTCCTAAGACAGAGACAGGAATGTCCTTGCGAAAAGTGAGCAACTCTCACAGAGCAGTGACCCTATGGAGTGGAATTGAATGAAACAAATGAGAAGTTCATACTGGCTAATTGCTTGATGAATCTTAGGTCAGGCTGCAACTTCAGAAAATGTGTTTGTGATTCGAACTGACAAAGTATTTTCTAAATGGCTTTGGTTTTTTTTCTTTTTTTTTTCCTTATCTACTTGAATGGTCATAGGCAGTGTGCTGAAAGCAATTTAAATTCATGCTGGTGTTGTTTAATTTCCTCTGGCTGTGCGAGTGCCATGTTTCTAACTGAACCTTGAAATTCCTCAGGGAACAGTAACTCCCTCTTCCTTCTCCCCACCCTCCCCCCCTTTTTTTCCCCATCCCTATTGAGCTTGTGAAGATACCTAGCTGACTAGGGATGGGCTTTCGGGCTTATATCTGAATGCCCTCTCACTGCATACCATAATTTTACATTCCTACCTGGCTCTGACAAGTGAAAGCAAGCCTTCTGCGGGCCTTCTGCTGTGCTGGGACTCATGCAAGGACTCTCATTACAATTGTCTCACGCACTATCCTGTTCCACCATCATCAGGCAGAGTTATCATTACAGGCATTTAAATACAATAATTTCTTGTAAATGCATAGTGTAAGCTGTGAAGGACATTGTCTATTTTATTTAATTATCTCTTTGCTGTTAAGGGTTTCTCAAAAATCTCACATTAGGGGAAAAAAAAAAAAAGAAAATGTTGACATAATTTGGTGTAAAAAGGAAAAGGATTAGGAAAAGGATTATAGCTGCCCATGCAATGGGAGATATCCCTTCCTTACATGGAATAAGGCAGGAGTTTTCTGGGAACACAGATAGTCCTAAGTTTCTGTAATTAAATACTATTTCAAAATGCAAATGTGCCAGGACACTGAGTCTAGGTCGGATCAGCAAATTCCCTTTCTGTAAGTTCCCAAATTTGGAGTGCTGAACTCCATGCTGTGCTCCCAAGGACACTGCTGTCCACTGCAGCCTTCTGCATCCTTATTCCCCATACGCTTTGCAGACCCATGAGCTCAAAGAAAACTTAGAAGTTTTGTGAAAAAACAAGCTTGGGTTTGACAGCAGGAGTGGCTGAAGGTCCTTTCGACTGTAGGGTACAGCAATAACCGTCTGCGCAGATAAGCCTCAGTATTTGCATGTAATCAAGGTATCGGCTGAAATAGCTCATGTTATTTTTAAATTCCTTTGGAAGGTAAGAAACTTTGATTGCAACAGCCAAGATCAAATAATGACTTCTCTCTGGCATACTTTGCAGGTCACAGATTAAATCAAATGGCTAATACTGGGGGAAATACTCAATTCTCACTTGGTGTTAATTTGCAGATAAATGTCCCCTCAAGTTAACAGGAATAATTTCACTGATACATTGTCAACATTTAAATGATTTAATTTAAATTTCGTTTTTATATTTTGAGTATTTCTGATATTGGTCTTTCCCATCACAAAGCAATCAAACTGAGAAGGGATGCGTAGCATTGAAAACTATCAGCAACTTTTTGGTATTTCCATGGTTTGCTGCGTAAGTAGTTATAAAAATGATACGTTCTCATCCAGATGTTTGATTTTTTTCTCCATTGAAAGTCTAGCTCAATGTCCACAATACAAAAGATGTTTCTTCAACTGAGAAATTTTATTTTAGCTACGTGTGAACTTAGGAAAAGTATGCAACTTATTTTGCTGTTATTATCCAGTAAGCCATAGCAATCATTGTGTGGACAATGCTGCACATTTCTACTGTGTCTGCAACAAGCATCTTGTTTTGCTGTATTTTCATATTTCTCAGCAACATTTTTTCAATAATTTTATTCTCAGAAACTATGATAGCATTATCTTTATAATCATTTCCTTCTACATGACATCTCATTACCAGCAGCTTCATGAGCAACTGAGAAACACCTGGACACAGTCAAGTAGGCCTTAGGATAGTTATCTTTCCTGATCTATGATTATTTTTTTATTTGCAAAAATGCAAGGATCTTCTTATTAGATGTTGATGGAAAATTGACCATCACTCTCATAGCTGTAATCCATATGCAGTTGTAAATCAACCCACCAAAAGACTTAAATAATACTTAGAGTCAACGTTAGACCATTATAATTTTGTCTGCTGTGGACCTCCCTAATAGGGGCTGGTAGACCCCTGATGCTCTGCCCCACTCAGTCACTAGTTATCCAATAATATCTACGTGTGGTAAAACCATTTTACATGTCAAAGAATAAGTCTATAAGTAATTCCAGCTGCGATCCTCTTAGCTAATGCTGTTCTGGAAATATCCCTCATACAATAGCTTTTTGCATTTCAGTGGCAGCATAGATGTCCTGCACAAAATTTGCTGAGAAATGCAGACTTCTGAGTATCTAATGGCTTTTTATGTGTGTGTAAATGAAGCAACTTTCAGCAAAGAAAGGTCGGATTCAACCCCACAGAAGTTACAGGGGTGGGGAGGAAGGGGCTGAGTATTCATCATACCTCTCTTGATTATTTTCAGCTTTTTGTTGCAGTTTGACCCAGTCCCAGGGGTTCAAACAGCCACAGCAGTGCAGGACCAGAAGGTGTGCAAGCCACTCAAGGAAAGATGTCTGTCCTCCAGCACGAAAAACTCTCTTTCGGGCCTTCACCTAAGCTCAGAAGGTGATTTCTCTCTCTGGCTCCAGTGCCCAGGTCTGAAGACCACCAATCATTTCTGCAGCAGCTCGGAGCCCCCCAGGCTATATGCTAAAGCAAGCCAGCTCCTAAATGTGAAGGTACAGACACAATTTTAATTTGTATTTGAGTACTCAGGGAAAGCACATAGGAGCTGCAAGTAGAGACAAAGCAAGTTCAGTCTGCCAACCAGTAGAGAAGTGGCCGGTGCATTGGTTATTGCTCTGCAGAACACTGCAGAGTTGGGTTTTTGTTTGTTTCTTTCGTTCATTTATTATTACTATTTTTTTCCTGCGCATCACAGGACCAAATGTAGCTAACAGCAAGTTTGCAGGTCACACACCTATATGCAAGCTGAGGACTGAGCGGTCAGATACCAGGAAGATGGACAACATCCTGAGAACTTCCCCAGACCAACTGAATGCTTCAGAAAAGAAAAAAATAAAAAAGAGTTTCCACAAAGAAGGTGGTTGGGAGTCTTCTTCTAAGGAGAATTCAGCCTCTCAAAGTGCACCATCAGTATTCCTCAGGGTGCCAGGGGCTTCCTCTGTATGGAAAAACACTGGTAGCTCTTCAGGTTGCAGTGGCTGCCTTTTAGAGTACCGATGTGTGGTTACTGCAAGTGGTGATTAGTATTCACAGGGAATTTTCTATTATGAAACGAATACCAGATTAGCAAGGTGTTGTGTCTCCCACAGCAGTGACAGCGTGTCTCTGGCTGTACCATCCATATTCCCACTGGAGAAATCTGTCACTGATCCTTGCAGTCAAGCTTTTGTGGTGATAATAAACAACACTTACAAATCTCACAGCTGCTGTAAAGAGTCCTCATCAAGAGGACACTTGTAACGAGGCAAGAGACGGCCCTGATGTGCCGTTTTCTAGGAAGAAATAACGATTAGGTAACACTTACATAAGCAGCAATGGCTGTTTTTAGCTTTCCAATGGTCTATTTTTCCTTTCGAGCACCCTTCAGCATCTTTTGTAAGTACTTCTTCCTGTGCGTAATTGGCTTTGGCGACTTGTGCTTTGGATACTCTGGTCCAGAGTGCATCCAGCATTTCTTGCTGGATGCCTTTGAAAACCAGTGGAGTAACATCAAATAACGTTTGAGAAATTTGCAGCAGATGATTGCAAAGAGCAAAACTGCGAGCGCTGAAATGTTGTTAAGGTGCATGTCTTGCTGTTTATATTTGTGCACTTACCTTTAATTAAACTAAAAGCCTGTGTTGGCCAAAGGCATCTGGGGTCCCCTCCCTGAACATACACACTTCGAGGCAGTAATTGAGCTAATGGCCTGTACTATTAAAGACAGGCAAAAATAGTTTAGAAGCAGAGAGGCAAAGTCCCTCTGTGATGAGCGTGAGAACTGAAGAGGCAGGACACCACAGGAAACAATCATATCGGGGGTTTGCGTCTCTGAGGGGGATTGCTGGGTTGCCACCCTCCACCCAGGCCTCTCACCACATCGTGTAAGTGACAGCAGACTCTGGGTTTATTTCTGTGAGCAGTAAGCTTGGGCGGCAGTCGAATGATGGTGACAGGGCTCTAAGCCCCTGGTGCTCCTGTGCTCTGAGAACCCCATAAGAGCATCGTCAACCTCAGCTGAGCCAGGAAGCCTTGTGCATTTTAGGAAGGTTGGAGGTAAGGGCACAGAGAGTGTTGCAGCAGTGCAGCTGGGTTTGGTCAGGCAAATTTTTTTGTTTGTTTTGTTTTGTTTTCAGCCAAAAATCCTATGCATGCAAAAGAATTTCCCAGAGGTATTGCCTCTGCTCCCCTTAGCTCTTCCCCCCTACTCCCCACAGGACTCACAGACCACTGTGGGGTCAAAGACAAGTTTTGAACACCTAGAAATGAAGCCTGTGGGTAGTGGGAAGGATGAGGATGCTCTTTGCAAAGAACCTTCTGAGCAGAAATCAAGAAGTTTTTTCTCTGTATTATTGCTCTGCACTTGTGCAATTCTCCTTTCCTGGTGCTGTAGGAAAACCCAGCCCATCCGCAACGGGGTTGGTACCACACTGGAGAACAGGAGGGATGGAAACAAAACCTTCCCCTCCCCTCCCCAGAATGTTATACTCACATGGGCATTGAATTGTCACCACATTTGAGGTTTGCAGCCAGAATGCAGTATGTGTGCTTATTTGGGTAGCTGATCAAAATAGCACACTTAAAATGTTTTTTGAATGTCTGAAAGTGTTTTTTGTTTGTTTCCTTTTTTTTTTTTTTTTTTTTTTTTGATCAAGTAACAGTGAAGCTTCAATATGGAAAGACTACTGTATTACTGAAAGTTTTGTGTTAGGGGTTCTCCCAGGAATTAATGAGCAGCTGCATGCTGGAAAGACATCCCTACACATGTGGCTCTTGGGAGGGCTCAGAAATCGTTTTTGAAAAATAAATGGAAAAATTGACCCATGGAGCAAGTTCTCTATGCTTCTTGGAAATATATGATTCACATTCCAGCCTCATTTTGTAGCCCTTGGACAGGACAGAAATACAAGGGGAAAAGGTGGGAAAGTAGAAAGGGCAAGGGGGAAGCCAGCAATGGGAAATGCATGCGTCACAGGATGAGCTTAGGGTAAGTGGAGTTTCCATTTGGGCAGTCAGGGGAAAACATGTCTTTCTGTGTGTATTAAAAACATGCTTTCCAACTTCATATTTTTACTAGCTGTTTGGTGAAGGAGTCCAGATGAGATTACAATACAGATGTGCATTATGAAAACCAGATATAGAAAACATGACTTCCTAAAAGTATGTGATGATTCAGTGGGGGCCAGACTCAACATTTTTGACCTCCTGGGGGAATTTCATACATGATGGCCCAGGGACCAATAACACTGCAAGTCACTCCTCAAATCTTAGTCATGGACCGGGCGGTGTGAGCTTTGAGGTCAGTCAGTCAACACGGGTACCTCTTCGTGTTGGTGTATTAATAAAGGCCATAGGGGGAACGAGAAAATGAATGACAGCATGATCATTGCATACCCTTACTTCACTATCCTATCCTATCCTATCCTATCCTATCCTATCCTATCCTATCCTATCCTATCCTATCCTAATCCATGCCCAGCAAACAGTTGCTCATGCACACAAAACTAAGCATTATGGGACAGGCACTAGGGAGGCTGAGGAGTTCAATCTTCATTACCATCTTCACACGGTATTTGTATGTCAGATTCCCTTAAGGATGCCAGGCTTTTCCTCACCTTGTCAGCGAGCAGCCAGTCTCCAAATGGAAAACTCGCCATCTGCAGGCCAACGAGACCACTCGCAAGGACCTGTGAACAAAACCCGACAAGCTCAGGGGGATTTCCTTTTAGGATTTCCTCTTCTTTTCTGCTCTGGCTGGCAAAATGATACTGCCCTTTGGGCGTTATCCCAAGGAAGTTTGGAGGGTCTGCCTCTGGAGCTTCGTCTGACCTCATAAAAATGCAAGAACAGAGTTGATGATCTTCTACAGAAGGTTTCTCCTACTCTTGCTCAGTCTCCCCATGCGTGGTCGGTGTCTCAGCTGTTGGGTTCCTGCCCCTCGGGCTTCCCAGCACAGGCCCTAGCACCCTCTCCCTGCTACTAGAAATCATCATTGTTTTCCCCACGAAACATATTTTTGGTGAGAACATACTGTTTCTTAACCATTTTATTTTTTTCCATGGAAACATGTTTTATTTTGGAAAGATACCAAAACACAGTGTTTTGGGAAGTCTGAGCTTCCTTTGCCAGGCTGGAGGAACGTTGCTAGAATGCGTTTTTCTATTTGAAATAAATTTCAAGGAGAAAAGTTGCTGTATTTCTGTGCCTGCCTTACTGTAGTGATCAGGATCACTAGTAAAAGGTCAAGACCAGAATAAAATGTTTCATTTTTATAAACTTTATCCTTTTACCCCTTAAAAACAAGAGGCCGGCGAGGCAGTCTTGGTTTCACCCCATTTTGAATAGAAGCTATCCCACAGCCGCTGAAAGGAAAACATGTAAATACTGCTGAGGAAAGAGAGGATCTGCAGGCCTGCCTTCACCACCCTTGTAAACCGTGTCCTGAATGCCGTCACGCAGCGCGCTAATGAGAAACAGCCGAGCCTTAGCATGCCTCCTGCCCATAACTCACCACACATTTGGCTCGGCCGGGCCTAGTGACTGTGAGCGGGGCCCAGCCCTGCTTATGGCTTCTTCTGGCTCTTATCAGAGGTTTGGTGGTGGCCTTGTCCCACCAGTAGCTTTGGCCGTGGGGTGACACTGAGAGCAGCCACCAGGCATGGTGCAGCCCAGAGAGATGCCAAAGCTTTGGGTGGTTGCTCCTGGTTGACTTCATATGCTCTTACAATCCATCGGTCACAGGGCACGCAAAGAAGGATGTTAACAACATTCGTAGTGATCTCACTGCCTTCAGAAGTGAAGCCGAAGCTGTTTTTCAGCCCTGAGGAAGTGGAAGCATGTCTTGTAGTTTGGGCTGTGGGATTTGACAACAGCTATATTTTTTTGCTTTAAACTTGGATTTCTAAATGAGAAGGCATAAAGAAAGACCCAGGGAGGTTGTGGAGTCTCCTTCTCTGGAGATATTCAAGGCCCGTCTGGACGCCTACCTGGGCAGCCTGCTCTAAGGAACCTGCTTTGGCAGGGGGGTTGGACCCGATGGTATCTTGAGGTCCCTTCCAACCCCTACACTTCTGTGAAGACTGGATTTCATGTTTCTGTTTGCCTAGAGCTGGACACTGGTGTTTTGCATTAGAAAGCAGTGGTCACTTATTTTTAAAAGATATTTAAAAAATCAGTGAGCCGGTCTGCTGCTTCTGGATGAATGCCGAGGCACATCCACATACTCACACATGTTGCAGGCTGCCGTGACCTGAAGAACTTACGCCTCAAGTACGCAAAGACAGGCGCAGGAGAGGATGTAGCGTGTCCTGCTCTCTTCAAAGCCACAGCATTTGCACAAGTGATGCTCTGCACTTTATAGCTGCTCGCAGCTGCCCCGCAAAGCTCAGCCTGTGCCAGCTCTCTCGGGTGAAAGGAGAGCGGTTTGCATACCAATGAGGTACGCACAGGCTCCCTCCTTGATAATGACAGAACACCAACGAGCTCCTTAGTTGGCACGATTTTATTGTCTTCATCTTCCTGACACACGAGACTCGGTGGTACAAATAAGTAACCCACATACAAAGGGAAACAGTTGTATTAAGAAATCTGCATGGCATGACAACGGTACAAGCTTTCTTGTTTTGTGATGGGTGTCATTTGAGTGAGTTAATAAAGAAGTTGTCTTTGGGGGATTTCTGGTCTTCTGCGATAATTTCCTTCAGTCTGAAGGTACTTAGAGCTGAGATACATTTGCTGGGACCCCGTTTGGATGCTTGGATCAGCGCTGCCCGCACTGTTCCCATTCTTTAGGGGAATGAAAGATCTCAGTAACTGGGGCTAGCAATCCAGAGCTGTGTTCAGACAGCCCACTGCATTTGTACAAGTCCCAAGGGACACAATTATTTAACACTGGTGATGTAGCTCAACTAGACATGGCTGTTCCTTGGTAAGGATGCACTGGCTCTGCAGCATCCAAGAGTTTTATTTCTCTGAAACTTTTCAGAAGCCCTGGGGAGCACAGCGTTGGGAAGCATCTCAGCCATGTAAAAACTTTCTCAGTGCCCTGCAAGGGCCAGAGGGACAGGCGCTGCATCTGCTGTGGGGCAGGCCAGAAAGTTGTGTGGTCTGTGGGTTGTGGTCACAGTTTCTCGGAGTCAAAGCAACCTGTGCTGGCTGCATTCACCGGTTCCTGCACACCAAGCCTTTTGTTCACAGCCTTTTTTTGGTAGGTACAGGGCAAGTAGGTGCCTGTGAAGCTCCCCTATATTTCAGAAAACTGGCTCAAGTTTTTAGAAGGGGCTTTGGCTGCCTAACATGAGACACATTATGGAAGAAGCGTGATTTTAAGAGAGCAAGTGCTGAGCACTTCCCAAAAAATCAGATCCTTTGGTAAGGTGTCCTGTGTTGGACATCTGAAGTCACTTGCCACTGTTGAAAATATAGTCCCTAACAGCTAACTGGGGGTCTTCTGAGAATAACCAGTTTGGTGCACTATAGATTATTATGGCTTTGTCTTCTCAGCAGTATGCTTTTGCTACTGTTTTGCACACACCCCGGAAAGCCTGCTGTAGTGCTGGCTTGCCAAGTGAGAATCACACCACGCCACCAAGCTGTTCTTGCACCTGCAGCTGTGCACAATACAAGCAATGAACAGGGACAAGTCAAGCACAGTGACAGGAGATATGAAACGATTTCCAAAACTGCCTCAGGTCCTTCAGGTTGTAAGAGGTTAAATACAGGCCTGCCAACTCTTTTGCTATTTGGTATTAAAAAAAAAAAAAAAATGTCATTTGGTAGGCAGGAAAGCAGATGCCCATAAATATTTTTTTTCTTTCCATACTGAAAGTTCTCATCAAAAACTGAAAAATGCTTCATTCTATAAAAAGAGATGCTCTTGGAAATGAAAAACAGAAATAAAACTTAGCGGACGTTACACATTTTGGAAAACGCATTGGAGCGAAGTAGTTAAAATTGCATTTGGGAGCGAAGTAGTTAAAATCGATTCTGCTAAGAGCTGATTATACTTCTGTGCTCATTTCTAAGGTAACAGAAATCTCCTTTAGCAAAATGCTAAGTGGAAATGCTATGAGGATTCGCAGTTATTATTTGTGAGGTTTCTCTGTTCATACAGAAGAGCTCCTTTTGGATGGTGTGCGGTCCTTACCAGAATGGGAGTAAGAGAAGAACTTGTTCTCTACCTTTCCCTGCTATTTCCACCACAGAGTGATTTTTTACTCCGTGTTCATCGGTGCTTGCTCGTAACCTGCTGTACAAATCCAACCATTAGGTGGAGCTTTTCTACAGCTGAGAGATGTGATCTGTGGCAGCTCTGCCTGGGAGGGATGCTGCACCGCAGGACTGAGTAATGCCCGCGTGTTGTTATCTGCTGGCTGCACGTGGACACGAGAAAAGCTAAAATGGGGGGTGTGCTGTATTTTAATATGAAATCTTCGATTGTTTTTTTTTTTTTTAATTTCTTTTAGTATTTCTATTGCTGTCCTTTCAGTTGAAAAAGGCGAGAGATGGTGGGAAAGTGAGATGCATCTAGAGGGCAGTTGACGTGCTGCTGCTGAAGTGAGGTACATCCAGAGTGCAGTTGACCCGGTGCTGGTTTTGGGGACCAAAGATGGAGTTGCTTGCCATTCAGTCAGAAATGCAGGCGTGGGACTGCTGGAGATGGCCATGCATTCAGCAACAGGAAGGGGACAGACTGTCCACTTCAGTGTGAAGTTTCTTTGGATAGCCAGACTTGGCTATCCACATTACCCAAACCAATCCTTCTGTGATCTCCATATTACTAAGCCCATCCAAGAGGTTTCTTGCTGATTTGAAGAGTTTGGGAAGCTTTTCACTGTGGTCTAATTGGATACGACATAATCATCTGAAATACTTTACTAACGGCTGCTGCTGGGAGCCTGCCTGGTTCCTCTGCCTGCCCCACTGCTAGCCACGAACCCTCCCCTTGGAGGAACACTGACAGGCATGGGACATCAACCACCTCACTAGGAAGCCTGTACCAGGGTTTGACCACCCTCACGGTAGAGAATTTTCCCTAATGCTCAGTCTGAACCTCCCTTGACACAGCTTTGAGCCATTCCCACATGTCCTGACATCGGTGCCCAGGGAGCAGAGACTGGCACCTTCCTCTGTGCTTCCCCTCCTCAGGACTTGCAGAGAGCAATGGGGTCACGCCTCAGCCTCCTCTTCCCCAGACTGGACAGCCCGGGTGTCCTCAGCCTCGCCTCATGGGAGACTTGCATGACTTGATTGACTGCATCTATAGCGAAACCAGGGCTTTAAGGAATTGTAACTAAAGCTGACAAAAATAGTAATAATAGTAATATTTTGCTACATTTAGTGAGGACTATGGACCTGGTGCCTTTAGAGACTTTGAGAGGTGCTGGCTGCCACTGTACTTTAGTGAAGCAGAAGGCTGTCGCATGGCATAGGAGCAGGACTGTACAGCATTACGCCCGTCACACAAAATTGCAAAAGCGAAGAGATGTGTCAGCAGAGGCAGCGACAATATCTGGTACTGGGTCAGACGCAGTGAAATGGCAGCCTGAGAGGGCTCCCTCGCTGCTTCTCCTGGGGTGAAGGAGGCTAGGAAAAGCTCTGAGGGACTGGAGCCAAGAATGGGAAATGAAATTTTTAATGTCTGTTGTGTACGTCTCCTGGGCAAGGATCTCACCAGGGTTGGTGCCTGGTGATTTGCACAGTTTGTGCCACAGATGATGTAGATGTACATCCTCCTCCCCATGCTCCTCTTCTTTCTTAAATACTCACTTCTGGAGTCTCTTTGCTTATCAGCAATGCCAAATTCCCCATCAGTGTGGTCAGGAGCGGCTTGTTTTGAGCTGCTAACTGCAAGACACTCCAAATGGTTGCCTGTGCTCTTCTGGTGATTGCCGCTGAGATTTGCATGGCCTCGCTCCCTCCTGTCTTGAGGAATTGATTGTGCTAACTCCTGAAGCTCAGGGATGTTCATTACACTTAAGGATGCATTCAGTGCAAATCTCCATCATGCCTGAAGTGCACTTCAGGGAGGAACCCTCAGTTGGCTCGAATGGATGTTTTACCTCTTACCATCAGAGATGAAGGCACGCTGTGATCTAAAAGTTAACCCTCAGGAGATGACTCTGCCCAAACAGAGGGTGTTGCACCTTATTCTCCTTGTGCTGTATCCATCAAGAAAACCAGGCATTGCAGGTGTGAAATGGAAGAGCCGAGGCACCCCCTGGTACCCACCGATTCACTCTCCTGGGGGGCACCTGCTGCACACTCGGGTAATTTTCTGCTAGACAGAATCCTTTAATTCGTCACAAGGCAGTGATCTTTCAGATGTGAATAAGAGGGGAAAAAAAAAGCCTTTAAGTTTCTTTTGAAAGATTAGAAAAAGAATAATAAAAGCGGCTTCTCCTATGCCAGCAAGATCTGCCTGCTGTTTTAAAATGCCAGCTAGCAGAGAATTTACTATTCAAGTCCGGTGCAGACGCTTTATGTTGTAAGGGCTTTTCTCCAATGGGAAATGAAATCATGGACAATAAAAAGTAAATTACAGCTTAGGTTTAGTACAAAGTGGCCTTTATGGTTGCCAGCCCATAAAAGCTGCAAGGGTGACATACACCTCCGTGCAGAAAGGCAGCGTTGTACAACCGATAAATTCCCTTCAGCGTCTTTTTTTTGAGGACCAGTGTGGTATACAAATGCACTTCTCATTTTGTGAGCCTGCAGATGCCAGGAAGCCTAACTCGTGGCATGTTGTGGACAAGAAATCAAAGCCCAAGCCTCTTCAGCAGCCAGGGGATGCTGCTGCATGCATGTCCCCTCTTCCTCCCAGCAGTGTCCCTGACCAGGCTGGCCCAGTTGTCACGTATATGACTCGTGCGCGTTATTCGGGCAAAGGGATTTGATCCCAGCGTGCTGCCAGCCCGCTCTTGTCCTCGCTCCTTGCTGGCCGCGGGTCGGGGCGGCCTGCCAGCCGGGCTGGAGCAGCAGCCAGGCCGCACCCAGCAGGCCGCACGCTGTGGGAGGAGGACATCCAAAACACTTGAGGGGAGCCAGGGCCACAGGGAGCAACCAACGCTTGCCCTCTCTCTTCCTGGGCAGCTCTGAAGCTCGGTGCCACTGAAAAGATTGGGCTTTTAATTGTTTTTTTGAGCAGCCCCACCTTTGCTGTCACGGAGCCAAGATCTGCATGGGGGTGGCTGTGGAAAAAATGAATCGACTCTTTAGGCCATGCCTTTAAATACCTGAACTCGTCATTACGGCACTGAGCTGAAGGGGTGCACAGGAGATTTTTGCTGTAACATCTCTCTGCCTGTCTGCTGTTCACCAGGGGCAGAGGAGCCTTTGGAGCAGCCCCGTCCTCATTTCTCCAAAACAAAGTTTGTCCTGTGCACGCTTCACGCAGAAGCCGCTGTTGTGGTACACACACAAAGCCACGGCCCATTAGCAGTGTTCGGCAGTGCTGGCTGCCTCGTATTACTCCTTTGCACATCAGGCTGTAAAATCAGCACTTCCTAAGACTTTTGGTGCTAGCTGCAGTGCCTGGCTGTGCCCGCATGCCCAAGGACCCAGGCTGAGACAGAAATCCCAAGAAGAGCTGAGCTCCCCCAGCAAGGTTTTCAGCCTCTCCTGCTGACATTATCCCCCAGAGAGGTTCTCAGAGCCTTTCAGCATTGAGCTGCTCCGTACTCCTATACTTGTTGCACATTTGTCTGCAATAGTTAAGAATAACTTGAAATGGCGTATCCCTCCCAACAATAATGCATGCAGTATGTGGCCAAAGTACCAATAGCTTCACAGGAGGTTAAATCACTATTTTTCCAATATTAATAAGGCTGAAAATTTGCATTCACAGTAAGAGCTTTTGTAAAACCAATGTCCTTTGAGGATTTTTCTGCAGATAAATGAAGCGTTCCCTTCCTGCCCTCACTACTTCTGCTAGCAGTGCCACTCAATGCAGCCATAGACCAACAGTTCCCATTAACTGGTGAAAAGGCAGAGCCTGGAACGAGCGCTTTTTGACATAATTAAAGCTGACACTGCCTACCACCATTCCTGGAAAAAGTGTTAGCAGAGTTTCATTAGAATGAGTAAATACAAATAGAGTTCACCCTGAACAGTCGTCTTTGTTACAAACAACACCCATTAGTTAGCAAGGGGAGTCTGGAGCAGGACTGAATTCACATTGATCTCAAAGCCCTTCTCATATTTAATTTATAAACTGATGATTAATTCAGTGATTAGCTAATTCACTAGCAGTGATTAATTTAATTCATGTCTTCAGGCTAATCTTAAGAAAAAAAAAAGCCCAGCTTGGATAGATGCACATCAATGTCCTTGTGATTAAAAATGACAATGTAATGCCCTGGAGAGTAAAGGAAAAAAGAAAGATTGAGTGACTCGGTGGCATGATCAGCTGTAAGTTCTTACTTAAGCTGTAGCAGTATTTTTCAGCTGTGATGTTTAAATGTGTCAGTTACTCTAATGATCAGTGGTTTAAAAGATGAATCTAAGGGTCCTTCACCGTAGCTTTCCACTGTGTACTTGGAGAATGATGCTGTTTTGGAGCAGTCTTCCAGCTCTGCTTCTCTGTCACTTGTTACAGCAGCTGCCTGCCAGCTAGCCTCCCTTTCAGCAATGTCTTTTTCATGCTTCACCAAATTATTTGATGAGAGTGCTTGGTACTTCTTAAATCCAGGACGTTTTTTTCTATTTTCAACAGGACTTCCATCATATTTCGATGCATCATGCAATGGGGATGACTGGGGAGACTTCTCTTTATTAGACAAACAGGTCTCTTTTGGGACAGTGTCTTTTGGGACAGTGTTGCTTTTACGTTTTATGCCATCACGTGGCAATGAAGTTTGAGAGCTCTTGAGGTCACCTGCAGAGCCTTCTTTTCCTGAATCATGATTGTCCTTCTTCCCTTTCTTATCCGAAGACTGTAGCTGGTATTTCTCTGTTCTCAGGGGTACACTCCTCTTTTCTGGACTACCAGCTTTATACTTCATTTTTTCATCAGACGGTGGTGTCGATTGCTTCTTTTTGGCTGTGACGCTCTTTTCTTGAGGTTTCACCTGCAGATTTGAAGATGGGGACTGGGACATCCCAGAACCTAGATCTTTGCTTCTATCTTTTACATCATTTGCATCAGGCTTTTTAAAACTTTCAGTTGCAGTTTCTTGTTTTTCTCCTCCTGGACTATTTTTCCCAGGCTTTGCTGATTTACTTGGAAGGGGTAACTGATGGTTCCCAGCACACTGGTGTTTATCATCCTCTTTTACAGCCTTTGTTTCAGGTGGCCTGATGTCCTCTGCTGATGGTGTCTTTTGCTTCCTCTTCCCTGAAGTAGTTTTTTCTTGGGATTTCATCCCTTTTTTTGAACAGGGTGACTGGGGCTCCTCAGAATTTGGATCTTCATCTTTTTCTTTTACAGCATTAGTACCAGGCTTCTTAAAACCTGTAGCAGCTGATGTTTGTTGCTTTTGATCTTGAGCATCCTTTTCTTGAGGCTTAGCCAGTATTTCTGAAGATACTGATCGGTACTTCTTGAGATTTGGAAACTTGTTCTTCTCTTTTGCAGTATTTGTACCAGGCATTGTAAAATCTTCAGACCTAGTTGCTGTTTTCTCCTCCTGGAGTTTCTTTCTCATGCTTTGCTGATTTACTTTGACAGTGGTAACCGGTACTTTCCTGGGTGCTGGTGTTCATTGTCCCCTTTTACAGCCTTTGTTTTGGTGACGGGATGTCCTCTGCTGCTGGTGTCTTCTGCTTCCTCTCTGCTGAAGAACTTCTTTCTTGAGGCTTCTCCAGTTTGTTTGAAGAAGGTGACTGGGGCTTCTCAGAGGTATGTTTAGTCTTTTTTTCAGCTGACCTAGTTTCAGGCTTTACAAAGTCAGCAGGTGATGTTTGTTGCTGAGGGGAAGATTTCTTGTCTTGCTTCACCAGAGGATTTGATGACGGTATTTGATTTTTAGGACCACATGAAGTATTCCTCTCATCCTTCATGACTCTTTTTATGCTGCACTGGATCGTTTTTCAAACCATGAAAAGTATTCTCCTCATCAGTGGTGTTATTGTCATTGCTTGCCGTATTTCTTGGCGGCACTGAATAATTCTTGAAGCTCAACTTTATGTTTCTTTTCCCTGCAGTGTCATTTGCACGTTTCATTGGTTCATTGACGAGGACAGTTGGTGTTTCTCATTATTGCAGCAGATGTTTTCATCGACAGTCATATCATGTTGTGTTTTACAATATCTCTTGCAGGTGTTGGGCACTTCAAGCCCTGCCCAGTATTTTTCACTCCTTGAATGTTAGTATCACGTTCTGATGAAGATAGCTGAGGTGCCTGAGACTATGACACTCCTCTCATTTGAAGAGTTATTATCATGATCCATCGTATCGCTTGGTGTTGATACTTGTTCCTCCTGAAATTTATGTAAGACACTTCTCTCTTCTCTCTCCTCTGTCTCCATGCTCTCATTGCCATGCTTCATGTCATCATCTGAAGGCAAAGGCTTGTTTTTTATATTTGGAGACATTATCAGTAGCTTTTGCATGCTTCTTTTGGCCTGACACCAATTCAGTTGATGAAGGAAACAGGTTCTCTTCCTGCATATCACTTCCTTGCTTCAAGGTATCATCTGGAATTTGTGTTTGGTTCTTCTCCAAGAGTAACAGGGGCTTTCTTGCTAACACAGTTTTATTTTCATGTTTTCCTGTTTTCTTGGTCGAAAGTGAAATATAATTATCAAAGCTCTGGAGTGTAATTGTCTCTTCAGATGTAGCATTTTCATTTTCTGTTTCATGATTTGGGGACAGCAGTTGGTTCTTAAAATCACATTCATTTTTCTTCTCCACTGTAGTATTGTTCTCATGCATTGTCAACTCATCTGAAGAGCGTAATGGATGCTTCTCATAGCCGTGACTGCCATGCTCATCTTCCACACCACCAGCTCCTGGTCTTACCACATCAGTAGGTGGAAGGTCCGGGGGATTTACAAGAGTGTGGTGGATTCTTTGTCCTGCAACCCCACTCACTGGTCTTGTTAAAAGGTTTGATGAGGATGACAGCCCTGTTTCAGAGTCAGGCCATGGCATCTCGTCTGCAGTGGTCTCCTCACGCTGAATGAAATACTTGGACAGCTTATGACAGGTCTCCAGGTCAGTCAAAGTACTCCTGCCCAGGACTGGATTGTCTCCATCATTCATTATTTTGTTTGATGAAGATAATTGGCCCTTCCCCAAATCCTCTTCTGCGAAGTGAAATCTGTGTTTCACAAACTCACCTGGCAAAGGGCCTTGTTTCTTTTCCCAGTCAGAAGAGGTGTGCTCTTCTGCAGCACCAGGCTCCTGCTCCTGGCTCTCCTTTAAGGAGAGCATAGGTTTGGTCTGATTCGCATCTGGATTTGACACGTCGGCACCGGAATTACCAAAGTCATTTTGGTGGGCTGGGCATTTGAGGTGGCTGCAGCTGCTTGATTTTGGGTTCATTTTGCTTCTGACACTGGGGTGTTTCATTCTCCTGTTCCTTTTATCTGGGACAATCACTAAAATTTTGCTAGAAGTAGAGTGTATTTTGTCTTCACTGTGATACTTCTCTCCTTCTTTGGCTTCCTCAGAACAATCTGCCTCTTAAACCTGGTGCCTGTTTTGAGCTACGGTGGTCTTTTACCAGCAGCTGGTGTTAAAAGAGTTAGCTGTCGGTCCTGTGTCACAGGCTCAGCTTCAAAAGATGCTTGAACTCTCAGAGAGCGAAATGGCAGGGTGTTTTCCAGGGCTTTCTGCTCCGGGATACATTTTTGGCCTGCAAAAAAAGGATCCTTTTCTGGCTGTGTGAGCTCTGGGTCAGCTTCCTCAGAACAATACACGTACATTATTATTTCAGGAATCTCATCTGTTTTAGTGTCCTGAGGACTTGGTTCAGGGGATCCTTCAGCTTTGCTAGAGTAAGGTGAGCTAGAGGGTGGACCATCATCCTTAACACGTTGCACAGCATTGGTAGTCCCCAGTAGTGAAGATGTATCAGGCCCAGCTGATAAGTTATTCCTGTTGAAGTCTAGACTATGTTCAGATGCAGGAGGAATGCAATCTGCAAGTGCTTTATTTTTACAGATGGTAGAAGAGCCATCTAGATGAGGATTAAAGTCAGGTCCTTGCTTTGTGGAATCTATTTTCATCTCAGCACTGTCCTTTGCATCAGGCATCTCCTTGGGTGCCATCAGTATCTGTTTCTTGTCCTCCCTGTCCTGGACTGCATGTGCTGGTGTTTTCTTCTCACCAGGCTTTCTCTCAGACTCTCCCTTTTCCTTCAGTGGTATGTTGCGATTGAAAGGCTGTATCGCGGCGTTATTTTTGACCAGCTCCAAGGATGGTTAATTTCAGTAGCCATGCTGAGTCTGGGCATTGGAACCATGGAGCACACTAAATACTGGGACTCAGGACTATTTATATCTGTGGCTGCCAGTGCTGCCGTGCGCAGTACTCTGACCTCGGGTTTACGAATACCTTTTCTGCTGGGGAAGTTTTTAGTCTTCTTCTCACCTTGCGCAAGAGTGACGCTTTCACCTCCGTGGCTGAACAGAGGGAGCTTTGTTCAAACTGCTCCTTCAGCTTGGAGAGGACTGAACTCTTGTTGACTATTTTGGCAAGCCACTGTTTGGCCCCTTCTTTTTCCAGACGGGAGACTTCTCCTTGGCTTCTTTTTCTTCGGCAGCCAGAAATTTCTTCAAAATGTCCTTCACTGTGTTTTTCCCACTCTGGCCGCTCCACCTGACCCTCTCGCTGGGCACTGTGTCTTCACCCTCTTCTGCCGCTTTTCCATCTCCTCTTCTCTCCTTGCCTCTGTCTAACTTGTTTCCAGCCCTGTTCACCCACAGCCTCTCCTTAATAACCAGTCTGCCGACTTCTCTTCTTTTCTTGATGTAAGGCTCGCGATTGTTGTTTAGAAACCTGGACCGCAGGAGCTGAAATCGGGTAGGGTACTGCCCCCTGTTTGGGTCTGGAGATGGTTGTTTAAAACTCACCTGGTTTTCTTTACCTTCTGCCCATTTTGTCCTCTTGCTGTTGAGCTGCGGGTCGCAGGCTGCGAGCTCAGTGACGTACAGCAGCAGGCTGCTGAGAACAGCAAAGGCCCCTTGCTCTGTTGCCATCCTATTGAGCTTCTTCTTCAGCACCAAAGGGTCTATCAGCATCTTATCTCCACAAGAGTTTGTGCTTTTGGTGCTGCACAAGAAAAAACACGCATGTTCTTTTCAAGTCATCAACATTGCTGCTACCCATCCTTATTTTGCTTTAGTGGCATGCTACTGTGCATAAAAATGAAAAAAATACTTTGACTTTGAACTTTTCTAGAGAGTTGGTGTTAGTGGCCTGTTAAAAAGCATGCAAAGTGCTTTACAAGCTTCGTGAGGCATCGTGTAGCGGAGCGCACAGGCTTTACACTGTTCCTGTGGCACCGTCGGCTGTTTCTTCTGTGCTTTGTGGCAAGTGGAAGCACTCAGGGGAACAACAACGCTAGTCAGGGTGACCTCATCTCCTCCGTGCCACTCCTCACTCTAATTTGGTGTTACAGTGGCCTAATGCAAGGACAACATCGAAGCTCTTTTCCCCTCCTGCTAGGTAAAGCGTAGGTAAAGGTAAATACGATGAGAACACAGCAGGAGAACATGGTTCTGCCCATGGGTTACCAAAACAGACTCTCAAATGATCCAAATAAAACAAAATATCAAGGCTGGTGACCACAAATGTACTACCGATGGTTTTTGCTAATGGTACTGTTTAGAAGTCAGGAGGTATGCTTCCAAAATAAAGAGAAAAAAAAAACAACAACACGTGATTTGCATTATTTGCATTTTGATAGAATTCAAATCCCAGTTCAAATTTATGCTCTTAAATCTTCTTTCTGAAAGAGTACCACCACACAGCTCAGCACTACCTGACAAACCAACAACCGTGGCAATGTCACTTGGCTGCAAGACCCTTTAATCTGGGGCAAGAAGGCTGGTATGTTGGATCTACACTTGAGGTACTGAAGAATCAGGCCCTTGGACAGCTGGGGATTTAGGCAATGCTTTAATTGGTGTGGATCAGTTACTAAATAAATACTGAACTCAGCACAAGAGCTGCAGTGTGAAGTCAATAACAATAGATGGGGCTGGAAGGGAAAAAAAAAAAAAAACAAGAAGTGTCAGCTTTCTAACACCACAAAAGTCTGGAAGGCTACTTCACCGTGCAGAGAAATAGCTTCATGCACAGAATTGCAGCCTGCATACCAGGAGGGTATTAATTTTTATGAGCAGAAGCCGAATAAGAAATTCTTCAAATTAAACCCACACGTAGAAAACGAAGAGAAGCTGCAGAGGCTCATCCGTTGGGGAGTGTCAGGCTTGAAAAGCTGTGGAAGGCCCTTCTGTGCCCCAGCAGCTGTTACCCCATGGACTCGGAAAGAAACTGGAACTGTTCCCCCCAGTTTTATTACAGGGGCTATTTGGAAAGTGAGGGGCTGCTCCTCATCCGTTTGGGTGGTGACATTTGGATTCCACTTGGCTGCGTTTCAAGTGCACGCACATATTGAAAATTACATCCCTCGGCAGTGGGATGAAGTTGCCATCTTGAATGGAAGAAGGTCTATTTATAATGACTTTGTAGCTATATTTAGAGGCCAATAAAAGAAAAAAAAAAAAACAACAACGTGACAACTGGCACATGTCTAATGTGACAAACAATACTTTGTTGGTTTTGATTGGGAATAAGCACATTTCAACATGGCACAGGTGCTCTCTCCCATGTGCACAATGTGGTAACATCTACCCTTTCTGTTACTGAACGCACCTCAGCTGAGGAAGCAAGGATTGTGAAGGGAAGAAGATCAGGTCCTCTTTATTATAATTACTAAATGACTTATGAGCTATAAAATCCAAACAGCTTCGTTAAAATATATTACTAGTGAGCTCCATTCAGGCTTTTCCGTTGACTCTGTGTTGGTAACATATAAATTAGCGTGTTCTTATATGATGCCTTCTGAAATGTAGAACTAATGGGAAAAGTGCATTGCCTTAAGTACCAAGCAAGACATGTTGCCTGGGTTGAGTGTTTGATCTGTATTCACCAGCAAGAAACAGAAGATGAGCAAACGGCTATGGCACCTATTTAGAGCATCTGTAGTTCTTCCAAGGTGATCTCACCTACACATCAGCATTATGATCATGTACATCTCAAAAGCATTCTGTGCAAGGGCTGTGGCACAAGGAAAGTATGCTGAGACCACCACAGAAAATGTGGGGTAATGATGAGACTGTGTTGTCTCAGTGTTTGGAGAACAGCATGCTTTCCCCTCTGAGAAGGAGGTAAAAGACTAAGGGTTTCTCAGGTACTTTAATTCGGGAGTGTGACCACCATTTTCAATGGGCCAAGACATCATCCCTAATATTTCTTCACCACCTTTTCCCAATTTGCATCCTGCTGTTCTTGGACGGTGTGACCTATCAATGAAATATATTCACCTCTATATCACCTACACATAGTCAGCTCTAGTCCCACCTATGGCTGGGAGGAACCAGGCAGGTACCCGCTGTGAGCAGGGGGAACCCCAAACCAGCAGCGACCTCTCTGGAGAAGTCACTGCACATTGTTCTTAGTGCACATGATGCTGCTTTGATGTGCTGCCCGCTTCTGGAAGCGCTGCTGTAAAGATGTGTTTTTCGGTGTTCGGAGGACAGATCTCTTGGGCCTCCGCAGGAGGCAAGGCCATCTTCAAAAGTTTCCTGCCTCCTTGTCCCTTGAATAATTTAGATGCGTAAGACAGGCAGTTTACTTATTTATTTATAGGTTCTTTGGAGACACTTATCACAGCAGTATCTGTGTGGCGACAGCCTGATACGCTAAGGGGCTGCAGTGCAACCCTATCCAGAGGCCGTCCTGTCCTGGGGAAACCTCTGCAGCAGGTCTGCTGCCATGTGGTGGATGGAGCTAGCACTCTCCTCCATCCCTGCCCGCACCCAAGTGCACCAACCCACCCTTCGCTTCTCACTGCGTTAGGGCTCTGGGGGATGCAGAAGAAGCGGTGGTGGCATCTCACAGTGCTTGCTAAAAGCATCCAGCTGAAGGAGTTTCTGGTTCGCTGCCTCTGACAATAAGGTGTAGGCCTTTTTAGTGTTTTTGATGAAATGATGGCCAACATGCCGCTCACCTCAACAAGTGCAGAGGTAGTGCTTTGTAAATCCAGCCCTTGTGAACCACCTTCTAAATTACATTCTCTTACTTGTCTCTGAAACTAAACTTGGTCCTCAGCAGTCTGGACATACAATGAAGTGTGGAGGAAATGGTTATGAGTGTGCTTCATCCTTTTGTGATTCGTTTTTTTTAAAAGAAACGTCAAAGTACTGGAGAAGATCCTACCTGATGCAGGATATGTTTTTCTCTCTTCTCTATTGCTGAATTTATTACAGGTATGCTAGAGTCATCATAAACTAGAAGGAATGCTTTTAGAAAATCTTGGTATTCTCTTAAATCAAAAGCTACTGACACAAACGATCCTTTTTGTTTAACGTATCTCCAAAGCAAATAAGAAAGCACCTTGCAAAGCTGCGAAGACAAAACATGCCAAAACAACAGTGTTTGAAGTAGCCCATAGTACAGAAACCTTTTTCATATGGGTATTGTCATGCAGGCTTCTATTCATAACAACATGGATCACCTGCTCCTCTTTCTGCCACATAACATCCCAGTGACAATCCCAGCAATTGCTTACATGGAAAAAGGAGTAGGAAAGCACTTATGTATTTTTAGCTATCTTTTTAAAACACGCTTCAGCAGCTGGAGAAAGATAGGAGAAACCAACACGATGTAGTCAATCACTCTCTGTGGAGGTTAGAAAGTGCTACACAGACCTCAGTTTTTGAACTTCTGAATTAAAACATGAGGTTAAACACCAGGGACAAATTCCATGCTTAATTCTTCTGTGTCATTTCATTAAGGATTCGAGATCTGTGCCCATGTTGCTGGTATATCAGAATCTCCTTCACCCAGTGCTACTGTTTACTTTAGATGCAGATGTATGCAGCTTTTAATTGAATCATAGTTCACTGGTTTTCTTAAGACAGAAAAAGAAAGAGAAAAATAGGAGGAGGAGGAGAAGGAGGAGGAGGAGGAGGAGGAGGAGGAGAAGAAGAAGAAGAAGAAGAAGAAGAAGAAAGAAGAAGAAGAAGAAGAAGAAGAAGAAGAAGAAGAAGAAGAAGAAGAAGAAGAAAAGTGAGGAGAAAAGTGAGAAGAAGAAGAAGAAGGAGGAGAGGAGAAGGAGAGGAGAGGAGAGGGAGAGGAGAGGGAGAGGAGAGGAGAGGAGAGGAGGAGAGGAGAGGAGAGGAGAGGAGAGGAGAGGAGAGGAGAGGAGATGGGAGGAGGAGAGGAGAGGAGAGGAGAGGAGCGGAGGAGAGGGGAGGGGAGGGGAGGGGAGGGGAGGGGAGGGAGGGGGAGGTGAGGGGAGGGGATTATAAGTTAGAGGAGAGGAGAGGAGAGGAGAGGAGAGGAGACTCGAGGAAGGAGAGGAGAGGAGAGGAGAGGAGAGGAGAGGAGGAGGAGAGGAGAGAAGAGAAGAGAAGAGAAGAGAAGAGAGGAGGGAAGAGGAGGGAAGAGGAGGGAAGAGAAGAGGAAGAGAAGAGAAGAGAAGAGAAGAGAAGAGAAGAGAAGAGAAGAGAAGAGAAGAGAAGAGAAGAAAGCAGTTGTAACTGTTTTCTTTCCAGGGTTTCTGTTTCTCAGACTTGTGAAATGTATCACAGCCGTACTGTTGACCTATTACAACTGCTTGAAGACCTCAGCCAAAAATTATGATACTGATACAGCAACATACAATCTGTTCAGTCTAAAAATAAATAATGATGCTTAGGAAATAGTGTAAGCACTAATTTATTTACAAATATTTCAGCCAGTTATATTTTTAAAAAAGTTTGTTCTGAAGACTGAAGAACAACAAAAGTGTAAATCAGGAAGTTTGGACATGCTGATGCTTTGCTGAGCCTTGGGGGTATTTTTAGTGTTGGCTTTTCCTTTTCTGGAAGCTTGTAATGTAACAATACCTTGCACAACAGCGCTGATGCAGGGATCAGCGGTTCATTAAAGGATAATCCGTGAGATATTAGGTTTACAAGTGTCACAGACACATTAGATTTGAGAACAAGGCAGAACAGCAGTGGTGAAAGGATTGTCAAATATACAGAGAATATCCCCATAAGTGGGCACTGCCATTAGTTTTGCAGGAAAGCATTAGTTCTGCAAATTAATTTTGTATGTGTAATTACTGGTCACAGCTGTTTAGAATGTGGTATTATAGCAAGTTAGACTGAAATCAATCAAAAGAGGTTTTATTTATTTTTTTCCATTTGAGATTATCTCATGGGTTTAAGTAGCAATCATTATACTCAGAAATCCCTACATCTGTAAAAAAAGAAGAACACTATAAAAACCTAGTTGCTCTTGAATTATTCAGCTATCTTCACTTGCACACAGTCTACATACAGCCTTTCAGACTGACTCTCAGCTAATTCCTTCATCGTTAAAGTCAGTCAATTATCTACAGGGTCTGATATAGTCTTTATAGAAAGAGAAAATGGCAGAAACTGCTTTACTTTTCCTGCGTGGACAGTCGGTAAAGGTTCTCGCCCAAGTACTCTAGCCTCTCCCTTTGCTCAAGGTCCTGGTACAAGCCCTTGGGAACCTTGCTCAGGCCGTACACCAGCCCGTACAGGCAGCCCGCGATAGATCCAGTCGCTGCGCTTTCTCCTGCGGGTTCAAGCACAGATGCAAAGTTCTCTTAGGGTCGCCTTTAAGTACAAAACCACAGCCCGCACTGCACAGGGGAGGAAGTATGAAGCCACTGATGGAGCGTGGAAAGGACATACTGGCCATGCTGGGTCAGCCCCAAAGGTTTGCACGACCCCGTGTCTTGTCTAGGGAAGAGAGTAACACCAAGGCCAGCGTACAGCAATGCCTCTGTGGTGTGTGCTCCTGAGCTAGAGTGGTCTCTCTATCTCCTGGCCTTCATCAAACCTTTTCCCATGGGTCTGTCAAGTGCTTGATCACTTTTTGAATGCAGGTGAACTTTTAGCATTTACAACATCCTTTCTCACTGTCTGAAAGGAGCATCTCCTTTGGTCTGTTTCAAAGATTTCACCTGCTCTTCGTATTTGATACTCTGTAGATCTTGTAGTGGAAGAGACAGCATAGGATTGATCACTCTGTTTACTTTTTCTGTGACGTTTGATTACACAGATTTCTATTACATTTGCTCTATGTCGTCTCTTTTCCATGCAGTGTGTGTGTGTGTGTGCATTGAGGTGGGGAGTGGGGAAGAAGCAGGACAGGACAGTTTGGTTTTGGCCTGGTTTTCCTGGAGGAACAAGGGACAGACGGTCACTCCGATGTGACAGTCATGCAATTCTGTCTGTCATGTGCTCACACACGTGGTTTATGAACCTGTTGATTGGTTTTGGAAAATGTGATTGAGGGCTAACACTAGTGGAGGATAAGCAACAGGGAGATGCATGACAGATGAGCTCTGGCTCACTCTTTGTCTAACATAATTTCAATCACCTTTCCAGCATTAGGAAAGGCAAGGACATGTCTGGTCAAATGAGAGACTGAGTGGCCAGAGGCAGAGGCAGGGGCATGGCCAGCAGAGTGGACAAGGTCATTGCTGACAGCACAGACTCATTACTAATTTAGCTTGGGGAAAACCCACTGCAACCCAACAGCTCTTACAAGCAGCTAGCTATTGGCAGGAACACAGGAGGGAACAGTAACTGCAGGAGTCCCTGCTACACGGCAAATATCCTGGTTTGGAGACTGTGTCTCCCATCCTAACATCACTGCATGGCACTGCGTGTGATTTAAAACATCTAACCCCATGATAAGTAGCAACAATGCTCATTGTGGTCCTTGTATGTTCATGTTGGCCAGACTCTGCAGTGAGGGGCCACCACCTCCCACCACCATGGCGCAGGTGTTTTCAGTGCTGGGATCATCTTCCACGGCTGCCCTGACCCAGGGCGTGTGGGTGCCAGTGAGAGAGTTATCTCTTGCAAAAGTATAGAAATAACTTATTGTGTGCCTCTAAGATTTATCTGGCAGGAACTTGATTGGGCACTGGTTTATTTGTCTGCCTTACTTGCCTTCACTATATACAGTTAAAAGGTGGCTTTGCCAAAGGTGCTCGTATTTTGGTGTAGAAAGATGCCAACCCTAAGTCATATTGGACTTACTTCTCATGCACCTCTGGCAAAACCGTGGGACTCAGATGAAGTAACATTTGACAAGGACCATAAATAGCTTGCACAGCAGCTGCTGCTAAAAGAATGTGATTGATGGCCCAGACAGGTTGTGGAGTCTCCCTTCTGGGAGATCTTCAAAAGCCTCCTGGACGTGGTCCTGGGCAGCCTGCTCTGGGTGTCCCTGCCGGAGCAGGGGTTGGAGCAGGTGATCTCCAGAGGTCCCTGCCCACCTCGGCCATGCTGTGATTCTGTGATGGTGTAAAACCAGGAGACACAGAAATAACCGGTGACATGGCAGGTTGGTCAACAGCGGCCATTCACAGGCAGGTCTCACTCCCACCTCCTGTGAGGACCCTGTGGCAGGAAGGAGCAGGGGATGGGAGCCGCGGCCGCGCCCTCACCTCCGTGGAACATGGAGCGGTTGCAGAGCTCCGTCCAGTCCCCGCCGCACCCCAGCAGGGCATCGTAGGCGATCATGGGGGCGTCATGACCCCGTCTCCCGCCCCGGCCTTCGGAGCTCCACCTCCGGTACGTCTGAAGGAAAGATAGAGTCATCAGGGTGGGACAACAGAAAGGGGGATACGTGCCACAGCTTACCACCCTATATCTCACTTGCCTACCCTGTCCCTGTGCCATGGGAGTCACAAGGAGGTATTTGGTACTCTTGAGCTTTGATCTTTTCTGCTCTGGGACTGTTTCACATTGAGAAGATTGATGGGTACCTCAACTGGGGCAAGTGTCCTGCTGCCAACTGCTGACATTTTGTATGGGTGTAAACAGCATATGGGTGCCTGAGCTTTCTGCTGATGACTGAGTGCAAAACAACTTCCTGCATATTTAGCTTTCTGAGAGCAGGCTCTGCTACACTCCCTCTCTCTCTGCTGGTTGGTCTCTTCTGGAAGCAGCACATCTCTCTGAGAGACAGAGGCCACCATGCCCACAGTAGAGGCGCTCCACTAGTAAGGACATGAAGAAACTTGGCAGGTCAAGCACTTGGCTTGATATAAGCAAGCCAAGAATGCCAAAAAGGATCAAGAAAGATTCTAATTTCACACCCTAGAAGTCCCTATTCTTTCAAAAATTAGGGTTGGAAAGGACTTACATTATCGTTCTTCTTTCTGCCTCTGGGAAATGTTCTCAGCTTCCCTTGTCACATGTTTGCAAAAGTTTAATTAGCCAAGTTTTATGTGGGCATTGAAAAAGGTTTGATTCGGTAATTTCTTTAGGGACTCAGTTTCAGGCTGTGTTAACTCAGGTCACTTTCTCTGACTTTTTCTTGCCAAGCCCATTCTTTCCCCTTCCATTGAACAACCTTGCAAATATAAGAAACACTTCTTTCCCAGGAGAAGAAAGAAGGAAAAAACAACCAAGCCAAACCAAACCAAAACACAGCAAGGTTTGCAAAAGACAGCTGGATTTCCTCTAGAGGAGGTACCTCAAGAACTCACTTCTACCTGCCCAAAATCCCCAAATGAACTCAAGACTCTGATAAATTTATCATTAAAAATAACTTCATTTAAAGGAAATTGGCAGCTTTCATTCCTGGAGTTTAAGTTGCGTTATGGTAAGTTAGTTGCAGCTGTTTAGCTGGCCTGTGGTTTCTGTGATGTATATGAAGATTTGCACTTATATCTACTCACTTCAACCTCAACCAGTATATACTTTGTTGTGGTTTATCTGCATTTACAACAAACAGGGCGGAGTTGGATTACTTTCAGTCTGTTGCCTTTTTTTTTTCTTTGCAAACTAAAGAGAGTGTGTATTTATTCTGTCCTCTAACACAAGCAAAATGTAAAGCCTTATTTCTGCAGTTTTACTCTGGTGGAGCAGCACTGACGCAGGTGCAACACTACCAAAGGCAAGCACAAACCGTGGAAGTGCTATTCTGGGTGAGCATGCCGGCGTCTCAAGTTTCGCTCCATTTAGCCCTCACGACTGCTGATGTTCTGCACACATCTGATGTTACCTCGCTTTGCTGGGAATTTTTTATTTGAGGAAGAGTGCTCCTGGGGATCAATCTGCACCAAGGCAGCATTTCTCAAACTTTTCAAAAGTGCATCCTTGCACTGTGATTGGCGACAGCCCAGCTTCCCTCGGCAAGGACAAGTGAAGACCACAGGGTGGATGGATGCGGGGGTGACTATGCGCTCCCTTCTGCTGCCCAGCCCTAGAGGCAATGCACACATCCCCTCCTCACTGCAAACCCCTGCAGTCAGTAATTACAGCTGCCTCTGCCTTCCTCACCCTGGAGCAGATGACCTGCAGCTGGCTAGCACTCCCTTTTCTACCATTTTCTATCCCTTTCTGAGCACCTTTTGTGGTGCTGGTTTAAACAACTTCATCTTAAGGGGACAAAGTCCCTCTTACATTTTGTTTGTCATGCAATGTGTCCAGCATTGGGAAAGTGAGCAGGGCAAGGGTGTGTTTGCAGAAGCAAGGCTGAACCTGAGTGCAGTGCAATTTCTGCCTATTTACTCTATATCTAACACGTACAAAACATATATTGTTGAAAAATGATTTATCCTACTATGAGCTGCTTGCCCACCTTGTGTTTACACATTAAAGAAGGGGTAATCTGTTTTTCTTCCCCCACATTTCCAGTTATCTCCAAGTTTAAGCTGTATACCTTTTTATACAGAATGCAACCTTTGCTGCTTAACGTTTGAAGTGCATTTCTTTTTTATAGAGGGAAATTGCCTTTGCAACGTACTCAGATCAGCCACGTTTGAGAGCTTAACTTTCACAGCTCCTGCAGCTGCTGTGTGCCTACAGAAAGGTGCCTCTGGTCTAGCAGGAACCTGCCCAAAACAACCTGCTGGTAAGAAGGGGCGACAGATATTTGTGGTTTATTAATTGCCTGCAGAAAGGCAATCAGACACAAAATGGTTTGGAGGGAGTGCAAAGGCAAACAGTCCTGGGAAACAGATAGGCAGGATGGTTGCCTTCTCTGTGATTATTCTTTCCATGGCTATAAACATGCTCAATTTGTAAGCAAAATGAGAGACTTCTGCCAGGTTGTGGTCTTTGCATGGCAGTGGAGTTCAAGCAACATTTTCCTTTCTTGTGCATGAAAATAAATAGTTTAGCAGATCGAGCTAGTTGGGTTAGGTTATACAAAGATAAATTTTGTTTCTGCATTAGGAATAAAATCAGTTCTCTCTTGAATACGACTGTGGGGATTCTATTCAGTTTAATCTCTCATTACGCTCTTCTAAGACTCCAGTAGAACTGGAAGAAACAAAAAACTAGCAAAAAATTCATGGCACAGAACTGACAAAATAAAGCTGGAAGGAGATCTAATCTAGTCTTTGTATTTAAAGCAATCTTTTTATTATCCAGTGTCAATCTATCTTCCATTGGCACCTTTCTCTGCATAGGTGAACACCTAAAAATATACAAAGTGGCTTCTCAGAATAGAGCTGTGCTGGAAAAGGGGATTGATTTATGGGAAAAGGTGACAAGAACCACATATTTTTTGCTTAGCTGCTAAGTGAAGAAACTTGAGAGGTGCCAGCACGTATCAGAAAGCTGTAAACACCAGTGAAGAACGGCATTATTTCTCCTGAGTTAAGAAGTTTTAACCAGAAGTCATAAGTCAAAAGAAAGATCACATATGCTATAAAATAGTATCCCATGAGATGTGGTGAAATACCATCTCTTGAGACACCTAAAACTAGTTGGGACACTGCCTGTGTTTGCAAATAACTGCTTAGGAGGGCTGTCTTCTGTTCAAAAGACCATAGCTACACCCAGCTCCTAATAGATTTCTTTGGGACTTGGGCCACAGCTTTGCTAGGCTCTCATGAGAGCCTCCAGCTGGATGTTTGCCTTTTCCAGCCTCAAACAGCCCTGGCTGATGGGAGTTTATTTACAAGTCTTGTACTTGCGCTGAGTATCACCACATTTGACATTAGGACTTCCTCTCCCACTGCAGGAACCTTTAGCACCTCAGGACTGATTGCAGCTGCTTTTTTACAACAACATTTAACCTGCACCAAGGATGGGAGTTTTTTATTCTTCCTTGAAAATTTAGGAAAAAAGAAAACCCAAAGACTTTCTCTCTGCTCTGGCACTGGAAAAAGTTGTAAAATATTGGTGTGTCCCTTTGAAAATACCTCTCTTAGTTCAGAGCCTTTCTGGGCATTTTCTGAAGTTGCAGTTACCTTTTCTCTCTCCTCTGCATCATAGTTGTCCGGAAAGACAGGTTTGTTCTGGTTTTCCTCATTGATTTCTCTCTCCTCCAAATAAAACTGCCACTTGGCTTCAAAGTAAAACCAGTGTTCCTGATATTCTGAATGCAAAAGAAATTAATCATGCAGTATTTCATCTCAGCAACATTTTCAGTTCTACTTAAATAGCTTTTAAAGAAAATGATCACATTGACTCATCTGAAAAACTGGTTATTTTCCAGTAACATACATTAAACAGGCATATATACTAAGTATGCATTTTAATATGAAGTGGGACATCTAACTGGAAAAAGAAGATGTGAAAGAGAAGAAAGTATTTTCAGAATCTTGTGCTATTTTTATGATATATTAAAATTAGATTAAGATACATCAAGATAAGATTTGGAGAACTTACTGAGGAACATTCTAAGAAAAAAGACAAGAGTCAACAAAAAATAGAGAGAAAAAATCAAATCTATGCCATTTTTTAAATTCCTTTACTATGCCTAAAGAATATCTAAAAATGCTTACATGTCCTAAATACAAATTACCTCCTACCTCAGTTATCAGTTTTTATTCATGCAATTTCTCTAATATTTCTGTTCATTACTGTGATCTTTCAGGAAACGGCTGATAGAAAGACCAAAATTTCCATTTTTTGTATATTATAATACTTATTGAACATAGTAAAAGGGATAAATAACACATATATCTACTATTTGTGCCCATACAAATAAGCCTTTTTTTAGTAACCACAGGTCTTTCTCCTTTTTTATGTCACTTTGAGAAGAGTATCTCTAATAATGTTTAACTTTGTGCATGCGAATAATCTTATTAAATTCAGCTTGTTTTTAAAACAATGCTCAACCCTTTATAAAGGCTTGAAAAGTTGCAGAAGTCACACTGAACATAGACACACACCTCTGCAGAATTTATGCCTGAATGAAATGCTGTCTGGAAAGCAGATGGGGGTCAGGAATTAGAAATCAGTGAGATGGACAAGACCTCTACGTATGCCCAGGCAAAGCAGTGAATCAGTATGGGACTACTTGTGTACAGTTTAAAATATAATTAAATGTTGCTGCTTTTTCCCTGGTTCTGTCTTTTCTGGTCACTCAGTTCTGTGCTGCAAGTGACTGAGGAATGTGCACACAACCAAACCATTTTTCTGAAGGATGTAACCAATGAAGAAAGACTGAGAGATCTGGGGTTGTTTAGTCTGAAGAAGAGAAGGCTCCAGGGAGACCTTATTGCAGCATTTCAGGACTTTAAGGGGGCCTATAAGAAAGATGGAGAGAGATCTTTTACAAGGGCATTTAGTGATAGGACAAGGGGTAATGGTTTTACCCTGAATTTAAACTTTTTTTAAGTTAGATATTAGGAAGAAATTCTTTACTGTGAGGATGGTGAGACACTGGAACATGTTTCCCAGAGAAGCTGTGGATGCCCCATCCCTGGAGGTGTTCAAGGCCAGGTTGGATGGGACTTTGGGCAACCTGGTCTGGTGGGAGGTGTCCCTGCCCATGGCAGGGGGGTCGGAACTGGGTGATCTTTAAGGTCTTTCCAGCCCAAACCATGCTGTGATTCTGTGGTTTTGCTTCTTTTCCTAAAAGGCCATAAAGGTGTCCTTCTTTGCTGATTAAGATCTTTAAAGCAGTTCAGTGCCAAGTAAACTCATCCAGGCTGACTTGCATGACTTGATACCTTCACAAAATTGTGCCTCCCCAGCCCCACACTGAGACTAATCTCCAACTATGTGGCCCTGATGACCGGGAAGCTAATTCTCAGAACTCTAAAGAGGGGGGTGTTTAGAAAAACAGAGTGAAAATGCACTAACAGCCATCAGACCATAGAGAGCATTTTAAGAGGAAAAATATAAAATCACAGAATCATAGAATATCCTGAGTTGGAAGGGACCCACAAGAACCATCGAGTCCAACTCCTGGCTCCACACAGGACCACCCAAAAATCAGACCCTATGTCTGACAGTGTTGTCCAAACACTTCTGGAACTCTGGCAGACTCAGGGCCTTGACCACTGCCCTGGAGAGCCTGTCCCACTGCTCAACCACCCTCTGGGTGCAGAACCTTTCCCTAACACCCAGCCTGAGCCTCCCCTGTCCCAGCTCCATGCCGTTCCCTTGGGTCCTGTCGCTGTCCCCAGAGAGCAGAGCTCAGCACCTGCCTCTCTGCTCCCCTCGTGAGGGAGCTGCAGGCCACCATGAGGCCTCCCTTCAGCCTGCTCTGCTCTGGGCTGAACAAACCAAGGGACCTCAGCTGCTCCTCATACATCTTCCCCTCTAGACCCTTCACCATCTTAGTTGTCCTCCTTTGGACACTCTTGAATGGTTTTATTTCCTTCTTATACTGTGGTGCCCAGTACTGCACCCAGTACTTAAGGTGAGGCCTCCCCAGCACAGAGCAGAGCAGGCTAATCACCTCCTTTGACCAGCTAGCAGTGCCGTGCCTGATGCACCTATGGGTACAGTTGGCCCTTCTGGCTGCCAGGGCACACTGCTGGCTCATGTTCAGCTTGCCACTGACCAGAACCCCCAGATCCCTTTTTGTGGGGCTGTTCTCCAGCCTCTCGTCCCCTAATAGGTACATATACCCAGGGTTTCCCTGTCCCAGGTGCAGAATCCAGCACTCGCTCATGTTAATATCATACCATTAGTGATTGTCCAGCCCTCTAATTTGACAAGATCTCTCTGCAATGCCCCCCTACCCCTGAGGGATTCCTCCCAGTTTGGTGTCATCCTCAAACCTTCAAGTCCTGCATCCAAGTCATTTATGAAAACATTAAAGAGAACTGGCGCTAAAGTGGAGCCTTGTGGAACCCCATAGTGACTGGGGTCTTCACTATCCAGTGAAGAAAAAATTTAATGGTTGAAGAAAACTACCAAAAAACACCCCATCAGTTAGTTCCAAAACTGCTTTTGAAAATGGAGATGACCCGACAGGTTGCTTTGTATTTTAAAGCAGGCATTTTCCACTTTCCTCTTTTCCACATGACCATAAAATGTGAACACCTCAGAAATGACTATTCTCTATATAGCACCTTGATAAGCAGGGGTGTGTGACTGTTGCAATGCACAGGCTCAGTAACAAAGGGGAAAAGCATATGCAGGAGATGTTGGTTGTGTGGACGACCTGTGACATGGTATGAAATCCTAGCCATCAGACCTACTGAGGCTCTGCCCCACCCAGTCTCATCCAGCCTGAGACTACAGTCACATTGAGATCCATGGGATATCTGTCAAGTAAATGCAACTGAATAGCAGGGAGGGGTGCTGAATCAAGCCCTCTGTGACTGAACATGGTGTTTGTTATCCAAGGGGGATAAAGAAGCCAAGAAAGAGTTTCCTAATCAGGAGGACCCTGTTTGGCAGGACTTCTTTGCAGTGCATCTCACCGGCCAAGGAGCTTAACTTTAATGCAGAAGACTTCTCTTGCTACCAAAATAGGACTAAGCTCAACAATACGGGCACTACCCGGACAGCGTGCCTCAGGAGTCCAACACACATACCTCCATGCAGAGGGGTCCTGCTATAGTGGAGTGACAGGGACCTGCTGTAAAGTCGTTCAAAGAGGAGCTCACTCACACTAATCCTGCACCTGCTCCTCATAGGTCTCATCTAAAAAAAAATCTTAGTGTGCAATGAGACGTGGTTGAAAATGCATTTTCTTTCAGGAAGGTTCCCTGCTTCTTTCAGGTTTTAAAGCAGCAGCTTTCCTTCCCATGTAAATCTTCATTTCTGGGTGCTTTTGATTATAGATTTCCACAGAATTCAGTCTTTCTCAACAGTCATCCCTTGAGATTAACAGGAAAATTTTCCTCAATGTTTTAATGTAACTATTCTCATCTGTCCACAGCAGGTCTCACTGTTACAAATGCATCACTCCCAGGCAAGAGGGAACTAAAACACCTTTGTCCTGAAGATCGCACCCATTAGTGAAGTAGCAATATCAAGTTGAACAGTTGTGGTCCACTCAGTTGTTTTAAAAAAGGATACAACAGGTTGTATCTTAAATATTTGTTCAGAATATCAACAAGTCAAATCTGCATCTGTGGTCAAAAGCTAACTCTTTGTCAAGAGGCATCTACAGGTGAACTTTTCCTGGCAAAATGAGAAAAGTAGTGGATTTTTTTATGGAAGATATTGGCCCATGCTAACGGATGGAAGGAGTGAATAATTCATATCTCAGCAGTCAGTTTGCTTAATAACCTGCTAACTAACAGTTCTTCCTTCCCCACCACCCCATAGCAATCTTTGAAGATTTATTAAAGATCAAACTGTGCAGTACGGAATTATCATTTCTCTTTGTATTTTTGCCACCAATATTTCAGACACCTAACAGATGGTATGAGAAGAAGACACCACCTGCAAAGAGCTTACAGTCTAACCAGACGATGCAGGAGGACAGCCTGTGGAGTCATGAGCTGGGGGAAAATGGCAAAAATGGGGAGAGTTAGCAGTGATGTTTCTTTAGTCTTTCTAGCTGAACATGTTTTTAAGAAAATAACTCTTGGTTCAGACATTACCTGCCATGTGGCGAATGGTCTTCTTACAGTATTCCTCAGCCATTGGAACGACCTTCATCATCTCTCTTCCCCACTGCACCAGAGGCTTCCCTTGTATTGCATAAGCCACAAAGAGAGCTGTACATAGGGACCCTAGAAAGCCTGGAATTAATAGATAAATATGATTATCACCATGTGAACTGAGCTTGTGCCATCCTTGTCATGTCCCTAGTAAAATCATTAGTAGGATGCCTCATGACTGTTGGGTAGATTAACAAACACACGTAACCTACCCCTGTCTGTTTACTGTCTGGCTCTTGGCATGTCAAGATTCTTGGCTAATACATGGTGTCCAGTGGTTTACAACTTATTTTGTATAGAAGAGTGCTTCTGTTCTCACTGGTGTAACATGACAGAAACTGAGGTAGGGGTCAAAAATAAACATAATCCACTAATGTGATACTGAAAGACTTCTAATTGAGGTCACATGGAATAACTGAGTTGCACAAAATGATTCAGTTTCAAGTTATATCACCTTGTTTATGGATTCATCCAGCTTAGTGGCTGTGGTTGTTGGATATAACACTTTCTGGTGCATTTTACTCTAGGGGGACAAATCTGTTCCATCTAGTTGGATCCACTTTCTTTGGTCTGTACTTGTCTTGAAGAAGCAGTTGTCTAAGTAATACATGTTGTCTGCATGTCTAGGTAGGTCTTCCTCTTCAGATACAAATATATTTAAAATTAACTTTTTATTAATGGGCAATCAACTCTTCAATCATGTCAGAAACAGAGAAGCATGTTTCTCATGTTTCTTGTGATCCTGGCATTTTGTCAAATGCAACAAAACCAACCTAGAGCAACATGCAAAAGAAGGCTAAGAAAACAACTCTATCATTGAAATAAGCCCCAGGTGAGGAGAATATTGTCATGTGTGCTTCTCTGGATGCACGGTTCAAAAAGCATTCTCTCGTGCATAGAGATAAGCATGAACTTGATGTGTTTTGCTGAAGGTAAACCCAAATTATTTTAGGAGGTTATGGCTCAAGAGGAGACAATTACTACTTCTTTCTGCCATGAGACTTGCAATTCTAGGTCAAGCCAAAGGCATGTCTAAGAGGTGCTTTCAGAATTATTAAAAAAAAGAAAAAAAGAGGCAGAGACAGCAAAAAGGGCCTCTCTTGGACAGACAGCATCTAACCCAGTTGCCACAAAGATCCTTAAGAGTGTCATATTCAGTGTGAGGGTGGCAGAAAAGGGTATCAAGGGCGAAGCCAAGGGCTAGGAGGGAGCACCAGGACAAGCCAATCCTGTATCAGTCCTGACTAACATTTCAGTTGGGTTTTCCCAGTCTCTGGCTTATGAGACTCACAGGTAAACTTTCCCTGGTACCTCTCAGGATGTTAGTGATGTCCCTCATGCCCCTTCCACCACTCTCCTCACTGCACCCCGCTGCGCCACTTGTCTCCTTTCCAAGCAGAAAAGTCTTTCTGGACTTAATTTATCCTCTTATGGAAGGCATTTGATGACTTTGATACTCCTTGATGCCACTTCCTGGCTCTAGTAAGTTCTTTATGAGGTGGGATACCCAGAACTACAAGCAGGCTTGCTGCTGCTAACACACCATGGATTTTGTATATTGGTTCAACAGTATTTTCTGCTTTGCTCTAAATTCTTTTCCTCTAATTTTGTGCCATCCTGCTGGATGTTCTGACTACTTCAGAGCAGTGAGCATGTTGAACATGTCACCCTTCATTATGGTTTTATTTAATGCTGTCTAAAGCAGACAGAATGAATACATGCTTACATAGCATAAAACTATCAGAATGACAGACTTGAATATTCAGAGCAACATTAAATGTAATTACTTTTGTTTTGTTTAGATAATAAATCATACTGTGTGCTAAAATGTGTGGAGTTAGAATTTTTTGGCTTTCTACCTTTACCTGCGGTGATTGGATGTGACAAGACCTGTCAACAGAAAAATATTATTATCCCCTGAACCATAAACTCGCATGATAACAGTGAGTCATATGGTTGTACATGAATCCTAAAATTTGATCAGAGCAAGTGACATGAATATGCTTTGGATGAGACAGGTTGTGTTTAGTTATTGGGATTTTAGGAAGGAGTACTCCTATGCTGTGGTTGCTGTTTGTACAATATACAATCACATACATAAGCTTGTATGTAGGACTTGGAGTTGGACTCAAGGAGTCCCTTCCAGCTCGGGATATTCTATGATTCTATGATTGTACAAGTGGTATATACATACATATACTGTCCAAGCAAATTCAAATGAAAGCCTTGGAGCCTGCAAAGCAGAAGCTACAAGTGGATTTACAGGAGCTGTGTTAGTACTCATGGAAGAGAAAAGCAACCATAGGCACTTCACAGAAATGATATGCCCGTCGACATTACCTGTAGGGTGGTTATGAGTCATTCGTCCACACTCAATGCTCACTTCAATAAGTGACTCGAGCCTTTCTGGTTTCCAGTATCTCATCCCTAAGCACATGGCTTTTGTAGATGCTCCAAATCCAGACCCTATAGTAAAACAACAATGGTAAACGTTTAAAAGGAGATGGATGATACGTAAATATGTTGATAAAATCTGAAGCAAGTATATATTATTATTTCAACACTTGTGTGGGAGCTCCCTAAGAAGTGGGAAAACAGCATGCAAAGCAAGTTACATGTTTTGAAAGTTTCATGCAAGGAATTTTGCCTACACACAACCATTCTGATATTACAAATTTATTCCAATACTACTACATTCCAATGTATTTTACCAGTATATTCCAGTATTCTCAAGTTCTATGAAGAGCATAGCAGGTACCAAAGAGCAGCATGCTAGCCTGTTACCAGTACGTTTTTTATTCAAACTCTCATGTCATCTTTACTCATCCTCAACTGACACCTCTTTTTTTCTCGTTCCAGATGCCAGGACTGGAAGCAGCAGTCTGTAAAACAGGTACACTTTTACTATGCCCTGATTTTAGTAGTCTTCCTGTTGAAAGCACATTACTAAAACCCTTTCTATGGGTATCACAGCTGATCTTACAGTTTTGTTGCATGTTTCATCCTAGAGAGCCCCACAGGTATTTCAAAAAATTTTCTATTAATTACAAAAATAATGTGTCAGTAAAAGAAATTAAAGAGTCCAAAGAGTAATCCTCCAAAGTTAGAAGGCAGAACTGAGGTTTCCTGTTCAACCTGAAGTCTGTGCTTTTGTGCACACTCATTATGGTACAGCCTGCACTTGTTGGAAATTTCTGCCTCATGCAGTACAGACATCATTTATTGAGTAGATAATTCAGTATTTCTTTAAATCCTCAGCACAGAGTGCATGATTCCAGGTGTTCGTATTTTAAACACCTCATTGAATGGAGAGTTAAATTTACTAACGAGTTTCTCTGCAGTACTTATCACAGTAATATCAGGATCCCACAGAAGTTTTAATGAGCTTATCTTCTCTAGGCAGGAGTGAGGTGATTATCTCCTCTTCACAGCTGGTAAGCCAATGCCCAAAAAAAGCATATACTCATTGCAGGGACTCATTCTGAGATGGATAGGGTACGATTTTTCAAAGTACTTAGGATTTTTTCAGCACTGCCTTTGCTCAGTCACACTTCCCAGTGACCTTGGGTAGAGCTGAGAGCAATCAGTGTTTCTCTGCTTGGCCCCTGCAAGATAAGGGGGGAATATTTATGCCACCTAATTTTAGCATCTGTGGAACTTACATTAGGAGCACACTCTTCCTGTCTTTCCCAGACAGGCAGCAGGGAGAAAGGTTGCCTCTGTTAGCCAGTATGATGGCAGAGGAGGAGGAATTCACTGGCCAGAGTGAAGCAGCAGATGCCAAGGAGCTAGGGTCAGTGCTTTGGACACCTACCTCCAGAGGAGCCCTCGGCTGCTCCCCAGGCTCTGCTTGCTGTGGCTGTGGAGCTCCAGGGGCTCTTCTAGAGCACTGTGCTCCCTTTAGTTTCATCCCAAGTGACTCCAGCTCGGGTGCTCCAAGATCATGAGCGTGATCAAAGTGCGATAGCGGGGGTTGCGGAAAGATCTGATGCAAAAGTACTTGCCTGATACAAACTGAAACATTAACACAAGCCACCCATTGGCATCTCCAAATGAAATACACACTAACTAGTATCTCACTTACTCTCTAGAGAGGGCTTGTTTTCTTCCCAGAGAGGACCTATCCTGAGTGGACACCCTGGTTAAGTGATCTAACTAGGTTAGATGAAGACATTTCTTCCTATCCTCCTGAGAGTTCAATGTGAAAATTTTTGAGTGCAGTAACTCTGCCACCTCTTTAACCTTAACAGTCTAAAACAGTCAAATATCAAATAAATATTACATGAAAGGAGTTTCCCAAATACTATTTTATTCTCTGCAGTCTCAGACCTTTCTTCCTCATCTCTTATGAGCCATCATGATTATAGTGAAAGAGATCCTCTCCAGCACACTTTCGGCCATTGCTCCTGGTGGACACCTGTGCTGCAAATGGCATTCTTTCCCTTGAGGGTGAAGAGGAATTGCAGAGACATCTTGACAAGTTAGAGGGCTGGACAACCACTAATGGTATGACATTTAACAAGAGCAAGTGCTGGATTCTGCACCTGGGCAAGGCAACCCTGGGTATATTTACAAACCGTGGAACAAGAGGCTGGAGAGCAGCCCCACAAAAAGGGATCTGGGGGTTCTGGTCAATGGCAAGCTGAACATGAGCCTGCAGTGTGCCCTGGCAGCCAGAAGGGCAAACCATACCCATAGGTGCATCAGGCACGGCACTGCTAGCTGGTCAAAGGAGGTGATTAGCCTGCTCTGCTCTGTGCTGGGGAGGCCTCACCTTGAGTACTGGGTGCAGTACTGGGCACCACAGTATAAGAAGGAAATAAAACCATTCAAGAGTGTCCAAAGGAGGACAACTAAGATGGTGAAGGGTCTAGAGGGGAAGACGTATGAGGAGCAGCTGAGGTCCCTTGGTTTGTTCAGCCCAGAGCAGAGCAGGCTGAGGGGAGGCCTCATGGCGGCCTGCAGCTCCCTCACGAGGGGAGCGGAGGGGCAGGCGCTGAGCTCTGCTCTCTGGGGACAGCAACAGGACCTGAGGGAACGGCATGGAGCTGGGACAGGGGAGGCTCAGGCTGGGTGTTAGGGAAAGGTTCTGCACCCAGAGGGTGGTTGAGCAGTGGGACAGGCTCCCCAGGGCAGTGGTCATGGCACCGAGCCTGCCGGAGTTCAAAGAGCATTTGGACAACACTCTCAGACACAGGGTTTTGGTTTTTGGGTGGTCCTGTGTGGAGCCAGGAGTTGGACTCGATGATCCTTGTGGGTCCCTTTCGACACAAGATATTCTATAATTCTATGATTCTTGTTTGAAAGCTGTCTTATCCACTACTCAGTTCCAGTTCCTCCAAGGGACATAATCCATGCTGGTTATTTAAAAGGTACGGGTGTTGTGCTACACCAGAGCTACAAATTAAAGAAAATTGCAGTGTATTCAAAGAGAAGGATGCACTACAGACTGGGGGTCTGAAGGTGGTTGCCTTTGCAACTTCGTTGTGTTCCTCTCTGTTAGAAAGCTGTATTGAAACATTTTGCAGAATTAAACAAGCAAACTTGTCAACAAAAAAAATCCATCACATGGAATAACCTCAAGCCTAGGAAGGGTTTCCTGTGATTAGTAGCTATTAAGTCCAGTGTATCGATACCATGTGAATCAATGAAGCAAGGGACAGCAAGATTAGTACCTACCAGGGATGAGATATACCTGTGAGAACATAAGGACTGTCCTCCACAGTCAGACCAAAGGTCAGCCTAACTCTGACAGTGGCCAATGGAGAGGATATTTAAGAAGGAGTAAAAGGAAAGTATAATGACACTGCCCCTTTGTCCTAACTATAGTGTTGAAAATTTCCTTTCGTGATCCAGCAGGCAGCTGTTTCTTCATCTTTCTGCTAAGTAACCCTGGAAGGATTTTCCTTGGGTGAATTTGCGCAGCTGTTTTTTGAACCCACTGGAACTGTATCACCTGCATATTCCCATAGAAAAGAGTTGTGCAGCTTAATTAGGTGCTGCATGAAGTCCCTCCTTTTACTTGCTTTGAACTCATGACTTGTTTTCATCTGAGGTACCTAGTTCCTGTACTGGAAGAGACACGTGAGTTTTCTCTACCTGTATTAACGTTCTCCAACCTGTCTATGATTTTGCAGATCTACTTCAGACATTAGTGTCTTTGGAAACTGTTTTTGACTAACCCAGTCATCCTTCCTCATGTCCTTTCTAGTTCTCTTACATCCCTTTGTGGGGAGGGAGGGACCAGATTACATATAGTAATCAAGAAACAGGAGCTATGGATTTATATAGTGGTGCCAGCGTGTTTAGTGCTTTGTTCTCTGTTCCCTTCCTAGTCATTTCTAATAGTATATTAGTTTTTTGGCTCTTATTGAGCACTGAAGTGATGTTCTTATAGAACTATTATAGCTCCATGATCCCTTTCCTGACTGGTAATAGTTAGCTCAGCAACTGCAACCGTGTATATAAAATTAGTATATTTTTTTTCCCATGCATATTACTTTTCATTTACCTACACTGCATTTAGTTCTGCTATTGCATCACAGTTATTCATCGCTGTGAGGATCTTCTACAGCTCTGCACTTTATTATTTTTGACAGCAGACTTTGCTGACCAACTATGTACTTGTTTTTTTCAGATAGTTTGTGGACATGTTGAACAGCATGGGGCCAACACAGCTGCCTCTTTCTCTCGGGAGAAGACAGACTGCAATCTCCTGCTCTTTGTTTACTGTCTTTTAACCAGTTATCTATGCTTATGAGAGCCTTTCCATCATTCTTAGCAACTTATTGCCTTGTCACTTGGTGACTTGGTCACTTTGGTGAGGGATCTTGTCGAATGTCTTTTGGAAATTCAAACAGACTGTCTTTACAATGTCTCCTTTGTTCTCCAGTTTCTAGGCTATTTCATGAACTTTCTCACAAATTTCTGAGGTGTGACTTCTCTCTACAAAAGCTGTGTCATGTTTCTATGAAAACACTATATCATCATCATTCATGCACTACATTATTTTCTATTATTACGGAATTCCTTTACTTTTTTTTTTTCCCCACTCTGTATAATAATGCAGATCAGCTTAATGGCTACTGAGCTCTCAAGAGGATGCCTCTTTTGTGACTACAGGCTGTTCTGCACGAAAACTTAGAGCCTGACTCCTTTTACTTCCTGTCCCTCTACAGCTTATCCTTCTCTTCATTTTTGCTCCCCACCATCCTGCATTTAACTTGCACTTACCACCATTGCATACCACCATCAAAAGACACTGTTCATAAGCACCACTAGAGCAGCTGGCTTCAGTAGCTGCACAAAAAGTCATGCTTGGATGCTGCATGCTCAACCTGAAATACATTTGATACAGGTAGAGTCAAGCTGGCTTTTAAATTGACTTTTGCAGTGGCTCCAAAGGCACATTTCTGGCCTTATTCAGATTTCTGGTTTTGCTCTCAACCATCAGAGATTCTCTTCTGAACAATTCAAGTTTTTAGTAATGAAACAAAGCATTTTGACCACCTCTCAGAAAGAGCAGACTCATGTGTATCAAAAATTTAAACAAATACTAACAATAAGAAGCAAACACTCCTTTCAGCCTAGGGTTTATCAATGACATAATTTGGATATGAGCTCTTAAAATGGAAGGTGTTGGACAGCCTTGGACAATTCTTCTGGTAGTCACAGGAACCCCATCGGCCTTTAACATAGTTTGGGTACCGCTGCATGATTGTGTTAATGAACCTGAGAGCAGGTGGCAAAGAGACACACAGGGCAATTTAACTTAAGAGCTCAATGTGCTGGCTATACCCACATAAATTTGAGCAGAGGAGCTTCATATAAGCAATTTGAAATTACTTAAGGTACAGTTTCACTGTTCCATGAAGGCTAGCACATGAATTTTTGCTAGAAGTGAGATGGATAGAATGATCATAATAAAGCAGCATGTGGGTTCCAGCCCGTCCAAAATATCACCTCACTGTTAGACATTGAACATGATTTTTTTTTTTCCTTAAGAGGAAGTTTGTGGAAAGTCATTTTAAAAGTTGTGTCCATAGCAGTGTCAGGCCCCATGGTAGGCTGAGCATCTCCAACCCAGGTGACCGGTACTTTTGTTCTCAGAGTGAAAAAAAAAAGCTACTTAAGATGTTCAGGATGGCATTTTTTGGACCAGATGTAGATAGTGCATTTTAGCTGCCAGGTCTGAAGGAATTTATTTCACGCACTTCTAGCCCAGAGTATCCTTCAGCCATAAAAGGCTGGGGAGAAGGAAGGCTAAAAGAGGAGATGTGGCTCCAGTACCGCAACAGGCTGGGGAGCAGCCGTGCTCCACTCCTGACAGTGCTGAGAGCTGCTCAGGGCCAGCAGCAGCTCCCACAGTTATTTTGACTGAATTTTACTCACGGTCAGTCAGAAAACACATGGCGACTGCCAACAGGGCCCTTTCTCAGATCCGCCTGGCGAATGATGGGGTGGGCAGGGTACACGTGGAGAGGAGCCTTCCCCTCCCAGCAGCTGTTGTAGGGGCGGGGGCTGAGTGGGTGATGGTTTTTGTATCAAAGAAAACTGACTGCAGAGACCCAGAAATAGCCATGGCATGGTGCCACCGTGTTTTTGTCACGGCGTTGCATCAACGTGCAATGCCGTTGAGTGGTGCCGATACATACCACAGTGATACCACACCACGCTGACACGGTGCAACGTCTATATTATATGAGCTGCCATCGTCGTGTGGCAGTCTTTCATGATTAATTGCACTGCTTAGGTGTAGCTGCATGCATGTTATCTAGCTTGAAGTAGAAATTCCATTTATCATAAAATGAAATAATCACAAAAAGAAAGGAAGGGTCATGGGGAGGGAGACAGTGCTAGGACTATTAGGAGTTGTCAGCAAAAGAGCTATAGTTCCTAGCATTGCATCCTCCTGGAGAAAAGTAATGTATGACTGGAAAGATCCGCAACTACAAACATTTAAATAAAAAAAAAAGGCAGAAAATATTTCTTAAAATAACCATTAAACTCAAGGCCAAAGACCTGGACCCCAAGGCAGTGAGCCAAGAACAAAGTCTCTTTAAATAGATGTTAAACAGGGAAAGGCTCGTTTACGAGAGGACATAGTGCCCTAGAGCAGGAATTCCTGGCAGACCTCTTGCCATCCCCAGGCAAACATGGAAATGTTTCAGGGGTAGCAGCCTTTGATGCCGGGGAGAGAAAGGAAACAATTTCCCCATAGCCCCAAATCTTGAGAGTGTGCACTGTTCAAGCCAGCATCTCTGAATGGGAAGCGGTACCGTACCCTTTTCGTTGAACGGTGTGTGCCAAGCGAGAAGGTAGTTGTCTGGTTTCAGTTCCCTGCAGCCTTCGATGGTAGCGGGGTCTGGCCGCCTCCCCGAGAGCTTGTCAACAGCGTCCACGTAGCGTTTCACCAGCTCGCGGTACAGGTCTTCCAGACACCAGTAGTCTGGGCAGAAGGGGAATAAAAGGTTGTCATACAAAGACAAAAGAGAGAGAGAGTGCTGAAAACAACCGCAAAAAGCTAGTTATGGTTTTAATAAATGTTCCTACTCCCACTTCCAGTATATCGGGTCACCTTTCTGGTGCCACACTATAAACACTCTTCCACCCGTGAGAGCAGGCTGGAGAGAAAGTATTCTTGTCTCTCCGTTTTTACATTTTCCTGCTTTCCTTTTCATTTTTAATTCCTTTAATTGAAAAGATGGGAGTGTTCTGCTCCTCGACAGGAGCTTCTCAGGGGTTGTACCTCGCCTTGGGGTGTGTGGTGCTCGCCGAGGTGTCTCACCCCCAGGGATGTGCCGCCTTGGTGGCTCTGCCCGCGCCTCTGCGTTCATTTGCAGGCGTGAATCCACATTAAAAACAAAGCTCCCCCCCCCCACTTTTTTAAATTACCACAAAATATTTTAATGAGATATGCAGAATAAAACACAAAAGCAAATCAGTGATCCCATTTGTAAGTTTTTCATGTGTTGGGCTTTTCAGGTGTTGGGCCTGAAGAGTCCTGCCCTTGGTTCTTACTGAGGAAAAGCCTCCACTGACTTCTCCTACAGCATTGTACACAGCAGGAGCTGAGGAGGCTGTCACGATTTGACCATCTATATGTTTCCAGCGTACTCGAAGAAACCCCTCCTAACACTTGGGTTGCCTACGGATCAAATGACATGGTAAGGGAAGTTCTAAAAATACCTTCTAGCGTTTTGTCAAAGATTGGTGATTTCCTGAAATCCACAGAAGAGGTTTAATTTAAGACTATGTTTGGAGACCCATAGCCAGAGCCACTCTAAAGTGTCATCTATGCAGAGAGATGAGGAGAAAAGACACAGGGTAAAACCCAGATTCCCCTCCTTTCACAAGAAAAATGCCCTATCGATTACAGTGGCCATCCTACTTACAGTCCTGGAGGAACAGGGTAGTTTCAAGCTGCTGACTCTTTCCAGATTTAGGAATCAGGTGTCAGTTTATCCGGATATGAGCCAAGAGCAGGATTTACCGCTCGGCAGCACCCACAGAAGCGCTGTCCCCAAAACCAGGGTCCCTCGGTCCAGCACTGCCAGCTGCCTGAGCCCACCACGGGTCCCTCATGTGGGGCCAAGCTGGTGCCTGAGCCATCAGCTAAATGGGGCAGGCTTCTTCAGACATGAGTGCTCATTTCTTAAAATCTGTGTTTAATCAGAGAGGAAAAGGCTTTCCTTGTGGTGGGGGTAGGTCCCCTGCCTTTGGTGGTGCTGGTTTTGTTCCTCCCTCACGGGACAAATGACTCCCGCAGGTAGATATTTCATTTGTCCTTCGCTCTCAGATCAAACTTTCCGTCTGTGCACAGGGTGGATTTGGGGCCAGTGCCAGCTGGCTTCAGCCTCACAGAGCTACCTTTGCCTTCGTGGGCATCACTCTGTTGGCTTTGGGGCTCTTGTGGGTGGGTCCTGCCTCCCTTTTGGGAAGCAAAGGAAAGGACTTGATTTCCCACACTCATGAGCATTGCTCTGAAATGAAGGTTTCTCACTAAAATTTCCCTCTCCTTCTTGTTGCTTTACCACCAGCCCACACCAGCGTCTTTTTTAAAGCCCGTCTGATCAGAACAAAGAAACGAGAGCGCAGGATCAGCACAGCTGATGTGAATTATAGCGAGACCTTATTTTTTTCTTTAAAGAAGGGCAGCGCTCCTGTTGTAAGATTTATTACTGTACAGATAGCCAGATAGCCCGACTGACTTGACTACCCGTAAGTTATGGTCTTGGAGAGTTCAATAAGCAAGAAACATATGATACGGATTTAATCATAGCCTATATTCAGAAATATGTTAGTCATCTTTTTTCCTTCATAGGCTGACATCTTGCCCTTATCTTTAGTGTATTAGCTACCCCTTAAACCATTGGCTAGCTAATAGCCAAGCATGAAGTGCCCGACACACTCTTCAACTGATCTCTACACGCTAAATTTAGAGCACACTAGAAGCAGGCAGAGATAAAGCAGCGAAACAGAGGCACAAGTGAAATTTCATTGACTTCAACAATACTTAGCTACATTGCATTACTTTTGCTAGCTATCCAGTGCTGCTTGTGTTAGGAGAAGTCACGAATATTTCTAGAGATTAAAAAAGTTGATTCATTTTGAGGAGATAAAAAATAGCTGCTGTCTTCTGATGTAGTTTTGATGACAATCATGATGTCTCAGTTTTAGCTCAGTGGGTACGGTGTTGATACAAATATCGTGACATCTTACAAAAGACTGCTACTACCTTAAGAAAAAACAAATGTTCTCTCTCAAACTGTTGTGATTTTAGAAGGCTTATATTAATAATTTTCTCTATTCTGATATACTTTATTATAAACATCTTATTTTAGAAAATGTTTTTGGATTAAAGATACAGAGCTCTCCCTACAAAGCAGCTTGCTCCTTTTCTGGCTTTGCAGGCACAACCCTGTGCCTGCAGGGCAGCAAAGAGGCGATAGCTCTAAAGATTTTAGCCTGGATGAGATACTGAGGGTACTCCACTCCAGCCTGGAGCAGTGAGCACACGGACATTCAAAGTGCACTTGGAAAAGCTCTGATCTTTTATAGAAGAATTTATAAGGTTATATCTTCTAGGAGATCTTTTATAGAAGAATTTCAGACAGGTTTATTTCTGCTGGCTATTCCGTTCCCTGACATACGCAGTGTACACACAAACTATTTAATATTTTTGCTATTATGCTGGACATGCAGTATTTTAAGTCTTTAAGCTTTAACCAACTTCATAAACCTAGACAAAGTCCAGGGAGAGCCCGTCCACATTTAAGAAATCAAAATTCCTGTTTGTGTGGTGGCCACAAGTTTATGCTCGTGGAGGAGATGAGCTAATACACATTATCATTCACATCAGCAGCATTTCTGACACATTTTCTCCCGACTTCCACAGCACTCAGGCTTGTTTTAAGGAAAGCAGCAGCTCTACAGCTTTGTTCCTTGCCAGACTGCAGCTGTGAGTCCCGTCTTACCTACCTGTGATGACAGCCTCTGCTGTAGCCATGTGCATGAGAGTGTTGTCACTTACTGGCCATTTGTCTGGAGAGAGCACCAGGTTCTCAAGCCCTCCGATTTCCTTCAGCTCCTGCTGGATTTTTGCGCCTAAAGCATTGTCTTGTCGGGAGAAATTTCGGTAACCAAGAGCATCCCCTACCCCGGCCAGTACAAGCGCAGCCTTAAATTTATCCATCCCCGAGACACTTTTTGCTTCCCTTTTTCCTGAAGCAGCCACTGAATCTGGATCTTCCTTTGTTCCTTTGCCTTCGGCTCAGCTCCCCCGACACTTTATATCAGCCATTGTGTCACCCCGGGAGCTCTCTCTATAAGGCAAGAGCTTCCTTTTCTGGCTCTGCAGATGCCATCTCTTGTCTGGGACCCAATGGAGAGGAAATATTTCATAAGCCAGGGATTTTGCAGGGGCTTTGTTCAATGAAACCGCGAGAGCATGCCCACAAAGCGAAGTGCAAAAACATCGTTTCTGCAGCCCAGCACAAAGCAAGCCAGGAAATACTTAGCCCTACCCCGTGTAAGTAACTCTACACCCAGAAAAACAGATGGCTTCACAAGGGTGTTTATTTATTTAATAACTTGCAAATTAATATATTTTCCTCCACTTTTCTGATACTCTCAAGTCAGTCTCCCTTTCAGGGACTGGTCGAGAAGCTGAAAGCCTGGGATAAAAGAGGTTTCTGAACTCAGGAAACACAGGAACGATGGCTTAGGTGGCAAGAAACCCGGTAAAATGCAGTAGACCTCTCACATTTCTAATGCACATCTCCAATGGCAATATTTCATCAACAACCTTCTTGCTCTGTTCCACATATACCAATTTGTTTAGCCAATTCACTGCACCCTGATGAGCACTCAGCAGGATGCCAGCTTCAGTCCCACATCTCTTTCTGCCTGGCAAAGAATGACTTTTTCCTAGGACAGAGCTTAGGTGCAGCCCACATTTGGACTCTGAAAGGAAACTATTTGGAAAGATATATTTAAATGGCATCCTGTAAATCTAGGAAAGCTCACATATGAAGAAATCACGCTCAGTAAGAACTTAGTTATATTAATACCGTCCTTCCAAACCTGATACTTGGGAAATTATCTGCTTCATTCTGTTACTGCAGTTTTTCCTGTACTTCTGCCATGCAGTGTAAGAAAAGGCTTTGCAATCTGGCAGCCTTCTGAACATGTTTTGCCCACAAATAGGTCTCTGCGTAGGCTCAGGGTCTTCCTTTAAGGGGTCTATGGAAACTGCCTCACATTGTGGTCCTGAGTTGCTACTCATGCTGCCCTAAGGATTCACAAATTACTAAACTTTAGAGGTAGAAATACAAATGTAAATATAAACACGTAGATATACAGAAAGCTTTGACTTAACTTCAGTTGGCTTGACTGCGATTGTGATAAAGGATACCTGGGGAAAGATCTTTGTTTTATCTTTTTTCAGAAAGCAGTACTGATTGCTGTTCAGATGGACAAGGCCAGCAGCATAGAGGATGCGCTCTGCTATCTCCCAGAATGATAAGCAGTTAATCACAGTCTGGGTATTGGACATGAGTAAGAATACCACTGTACTTCTCAAGGGACTTTAATGCAGTTTTTGACCACTTGGATGGAAGATAAGCCTTGCCATCCCTGTTCTACGTTATAAGAAATAAGATGCAGAAGTGGAGGAAGTAGCCTTGGTTAGTACACTCTTGTTTTACAGATTAGGACTTGGGTAACAGAGGCTCCGAGTTTTAAGAAGAGGACACTGAGAGTGTTCAGGGAGGTTGTAGAGTCTCCTTCTCTGGAGATATTCAAGGCCCGTCTGGACGCCTACCTGGGCAGCCTGCTCTAAGGAACCTGCTTTGGCAGGGGGGTTGGACCCGATGACCTCTTGAGGTCCCTTCCAACCCCTACACTTCTGTGATTCTGTGTCTTCTTTACTAGGAAGGAACCGCTCTGAACTGAAAAAGCACAAAATAAATAGCAATTATGCCTTTGGGACAGGGACACTACATAGGGATGAGAGGCGATGCAGGGCCACGAGCTCTACAGCATGGCTGTGGGCAGCTTGCTCTAGAAATGGCTTGCCATGAGCATCGTGGGTCTGAAAGAGAACATTCAGATGGAAAACTACAGCCAATTTTTACCAAAAAAAACCCCACACATCAGAAGTGTGGTAGCTTCCAATCTGACGTCTCATTTACAGGTCTGTGCATCCTGGTGTGGCCCCCCTTTGGTACTCCCACAGAATATTGTGATTTCTGGGAAGCTGAACTTGCAAACCGAGGATAGGAGAAACCACCTGCTGAGGCACTGCAAAGAGCTACAGGGGCCTTATCAGATGAAAGGTTCCTTTCTGGAAATGGGCAAAGCTATTTTTAGTTTTCCATTTATCTCTTCCTCTTATATGTAGCTGGCAGTTGTACTGCCCCTTTGCCTCCCATGGACTTTACCCTCTTGCATGCACACTCAACTGCTTCTAACACAGCCCAAATTAGGAATAAGGTCTTTGGCTATTAGAAATAAGGCTAGAATCAAAACCCAGAGAAAAATTCAGAGACGTTCTAGCTTTCCAACACCACTAAACAGAACACGCAACAAAGAATTAAGCATTTGTTTAATTTGTAAATTGCATATTATCTCCTTTTCATGTGTTAACTTCCAAACGCTGTGAACTTTCTCGACAGAGGTAAGTTAGGCACACTGATATCTACTCCCCCTGCCAAAAACAAACAAACAAAAATAAATAATACAATTATTTGTGAAATATTATACTTGCATGTAAGCAGCCAAAATACAGAAACTCCATTAAGATGGATAAGTATTCACTTATCCTACAGACTCACTGTAGGGGAAAAAAATAGTAGAGCTGGCAAAAAATGTTTGGTATGTTTTAAATTAGATAAAAATGCAGCTTTGGTGTCCTCTCACCAATATTCATAGGACTGCTTTCAGATGGGGAGAGTACAGAAAAAAAGGCACGGGAAGGCAGTGCAGAGCAAAGCCTTCACGTTGGTGGCAATGTGCGGTTGTTTCAGCTCAACTGCGCTGGAAATCATATGTGAAACATTAAAGCCTGCATTCAGCTTATGGGGAACTTGGCTCCAGCGGATACCTCCTCTACCCGCTGGGATGTGAATCAGTTCTTTCTACCTCTCAGGAGAGGGTTCTCGACCTACGCAGGCACCGCTGTCTTTTACGAAGCATTGGGCTGGTCAATGGAGCATGAGCTGAGGTGGCTGTCACCACAAGCCCTTCATCGTTTTAAGGCAAAGACTACACCACAGGTACTTGTCCCATGAGTCTGCCAGCCAAACAAACACAGCAGGGAAAAGCTCTGGATTCCAAGTTCACCCATCCCAGGGAAGCAGACCTGTGCCCTAAGTATGGCTGATACCAGACAGGGCTTCTCAGCAGTTCTGCCTCCTGCTCCTGCTCCTCGTTAGCCTCGAACCCATTCGCTAGCCCTTGTCAGACTTCCGTCAGAGCTGCAACTTTGCAACCACTGAAGTGAAGGGTTTCACTCTGGCACCAGGATCATTTCTTTAGGAATGATGCTAATTATAGAACACGTGCATTGAGATCCAGGAAAAAAAACAGACTGGCTTTCCTTAATTGCTTAATAGTTGGGGGTGACTCATTTTTATACCACTTCACACCACTGCCTGGAGAGAAAAATATTCCTTTAATGCTGCAGCACGGACTTCATTCTTCTTCACCCTCTTGACAGAAAGCCTGCCATCACACAATGTCTGAAATATGGGATTTTGTGCATGTGGGTGGAGAGGCGGCTGCAGTCACAGCCCCTTCTGCCAGCAGTTCATAAGAAAAAAGCCCTGTTTAAGAGGTGCCATTCCCACCTAATTCTACCCGGCACACTGTATATAATGCAAAGGTCAGAAAACATGCTTTGGTGAGTATTTTCTAAAAAAAAAAAAAAAAAAAAAAAAAAAAAAAAAAAAAAAGACCTCATGGTTGCAAAACACGACTCTTTTTCAGCAGGGCTGTGCCTCTCGATGTGCCAGGTGCTGGGCTGGCGTCAGCTGGCGGAAGCTACGGGTGCTGATGCTTGAAAGGTATCGAAGGCATCGTGCCACGGTTTGAGTATCTGCGTCAGCAGTTTTTGCTGTTACAGGAGAAGGAAGACAGACTCGTACGATACCAAAGCAGCCAGCGGCTGGTGAAACCTTCGGCTCACCTGTTTGCAGGACGGAGACCAGTAGTCCCTCTGCTCTGCTCACCCGCTGGGATACTCGTGCTCGGTAGGGAAGGCAACCACCAGGACAGCCACTCCAGCGTAGCGCAGTGTCACAGAGAGGGCTGTTTGCTTTGTCTTCCTTCAACCTTTCAGATGAGAATTAAGGGCAGTTGAACACATACATCTGAGGGTCTTCGCACAGACTTTCTGAACATGCTGCTTCTCCTACAGAGCTCAGTGTATAGGACTGCACAAGACTTTCCCTGCAGGTACAACTCTCATTGCCTGTACAAACTACTGACGCACACTGGAGCTGCTTAAAAGCTTAAAGGTGGCACAGATGAACAAAACAGACATTTGTTTTAAGTATAACTGCTGAAAATCATGAGTTGCATCCTTGCACTCTTCTGGTTGATGGAATAATAATGCACGAATCCAGTAAATTAACTGGAAACAAACAAACAAAATCCCCCCCCAGTCTTTGCAAGGCTTCCAAAGCAGAAAGCTGATAAAACCATACAGACATCTCACATGACTGACTTCAATCCTTTATGTTCCAAGTCCCTTTATTCCTTTTTCCATTGCCACAAAATTCACACACGTACAGCTTACTCAGCAGCAAATCCCTCAGGTGCATCGCATGAGTGGATGCCTGCGGGTCTGCTCTTCTTGGCATGACATACATGATAAATTACATTTAAATTTAGAATTGGCAAGTACAAATCCTATGGCTCAGTTTCAAATGCTCCAGGAAGAAAACCCAAAAAATTTGGCAACAGCTTTAAAAAATACATACAGTTTATCTAGGAACTAATACTGTATGCAGTGAACAACTTCAAGATTTCTGTACCATTTATGATTATAAATTAATCAGCCTAGGTGTTACCACTATAGGAGCTAAAAAGCAAAGTCAGAGTACCCTGTAAAGGGGAACAGCAGACAGTGGCAAATACTGGAAATCATAAGGAAAACATCATTCGAAAGCTGATCATTTGCATTTACTTTTATGATCGTTCAAGCTTGAAGCTGTCAATCCATATTTATGGGAATGTAAAATGCACAGGTGGTTTCAAGCGAGTAGGAGACTGGGAAGAGTGAAAGAAAAAAAAAATCTACTACACTGGCTGATAGGGAGCAACTCCTACCTGGAGAGTATTTTGCCCAGTCTTCCTCTGAGGGAAGGTGTTTTCCACAAAGGACCTCACAGGAATGAAGCTTAAGAGAGGCAAACAATTGTGCGTACGTAAGAACTAAATACTCTAAGCACCTGCTTCCTCAGATTAACAAACCAAAAAACCTCAAGCCACATACTTTATGCTCCACTTATCTCAAAAGATAAAAGCATCGTTAGGTTGATTTGAAGCTCTCAGCGCGTACAAATGTTTCGCAAGCTCCGGTACTATGAGACTATTTGGTTACATCATATACCAATGATTTAAACTATTTCTGCTCAGTTATATTATACCTATATAGTTTTAAAAGATAATTGTGTCAGTAGCAAGCATTTCACTGCTTTTGGCTAGACAGAGGCAGTTGATGCCATGGGGCGTTACACCCTTATTCTCCAAAGCCTACAGAACAGAAATGACTTGTTTTCAGTAGAACAAGTAGATAGATCAACTGCATTAAAAGAGCATACTACTGCTTTTATATCTCAGATGACTTCTGTAGAATCTGTGGAATACTGGAGTTACATAAGCAAATGCCATCCTAAAAAGGACATAGTCAGAAAGTAGTAATTGGGGTCAGCATTACACCCTAACTTCCTATACAAGAGAGAAGCACCTGAAGACTGAGACACTGACATCTAGCGGCTGTCGTGCAAGATCTGACATTTACAAACACTGCTTGGGGTAGAGACTAACAATAAAGCAGTAACTGGGCATTTCTAACTTGCTTGCTCTATTCCTATACGTAGAAAATTTGCTGATTTGTTCAAATTTGTCCTAACCCTGCTTTCTAAACATCATACACACCTGAAATTTTCTCAAGTAGAAGAACGTGAGCTTTGTGTGCAGCATGTACATTTGCTCTTGTAGGCTGCGCTGACATAAATGAAACCTGAATGCTTATATGAAAATCTTAGATTTTTTAAAAGAGTATTTTAAGTATATTTTAAGTATTTACACCCTCACAACTGTGAAACAAAATATGCCATCATGCAATACTTAAGTTACCTGATGTGAGCCAAATAGATACAAGTTATATAACTCAATGCACTACCTTCTCAAAAAATTCTTGCATCTAAGCAGCTCTGATTACAGCATATGTACTAATCATAGTTGTATTTACTATTTAGCTACTCTTTAACAAAGAGTTATTAGTTTATAGAGGCTATGACAAACTCATTTTGATGAGGTAGTGTTTAGAAGAGCCCTGTGTGAAAGGGTGTTGAATAGTTTCTGGTAAAAAAAAAAAAAAGTTATGCTTCAGCATTGGAAGACACTGTTGGGGAAAAAGGAGACTGACCTCTGTACTCTTCATAATAGATAGCTGGTGAGAGGGGAGAAAAATAACTGAACAAATTTGGATTTGGTGAAAACTGACTCAATTCCACTACTCTTGAGCAATATTGCATTAATTTACTCTTTTTTTTTTTCCCCTTAAGTATTACTGAATATACAAAATATCCAGAGGCTAACATTGTTAATGGGAAGTTTCCTTTACATGAAGTTTCCTTTCCTCTGTTTTCAAAGTGGAAGCCAACTGTTGAAGTCTTTGGGCTCATTCACGTTTACTTTCTGTGAGGCTTGTCAGGAACTGCACTCGTAACTTGTTGCATCTTGCTAGAACTGAAGGTGTCTTTCAGGCTAGAAATAAAAGTTATATTCTACCAATCCACTGTATAAAATAAAGGAAATACATAACTGAAGACTAACAGAATTGATAACCAAACGAATTATAAAAGTATCTTTGGTTGGTTAAGGTCTATTTTAAAATGATTAATAAAAAAAAGCTGGAGATGCAACATAGCACAGAGCAGCAACCCCTTCCTCAGCAATGCTATTGCAACATGTCCTTCAAGAATTCAGTAATGAGGAAGTTAATCTCATTGGGAGAAAAACAAAAGGCTGGGTATGCTCAATCTATCTATCTAAAGCTTAAAAACAAATTCAAAATTATGGCAACAAGTCAAAAAACTACATGAGGACAGATTCATAGAGCTGGCTTTTATAAAAATACAACGTACTACATAAGTTTTACTTAGGGATTTAATTTATATACCACAAATACTGCTTTTCATATAAGTACAGTATAATACAGTTTTATTTATTTAACTGCTGGTGTTCACTTTGGATCATGAACTCAATGGCATGCTGTGCTGTCAAAACTTTAATAAAATGGCCTCTAGTTAAACTTCTCCAAAGTATAAAATCATGCAAAATCTACATCCTATATGATACAACCAGTACAATAATTGAAGCCAATAGCCTACAAACAGCCTGGACTATCTTCTGGAGTTTGTTCATGAAATGTCCACGAGTCAGCCATCATTTTCTTCAGACAGAACGGAGGAATTTCTGCGTTGTCTCCGGAATCTCATCACGACCACCGAAACCAGCAACAATGTGCACAGTTATCAGCCAACAAGTCTTCGTTATCTAATGCAGTTCAGACTGTGCATTTAGTCCACATCAAGTCTCGGGTTAGGAAGTTTTACGCTTTCCTCCTGTGACTACAGGTCGTGCATATTCCACAAAATCATCTATAAGAACAGGCCACGCTCCTAAAGAGAAGTCAAGCAGTTCAGAAATTAATGTATCATTATTAGCAGTAAGTTGGTGCAGTCTCTAAATAAAAAGGATCAGAAGGTCACTGACTTTTCTGGCCTGGATTAGCTTTAGAATCATAAAATCATTAAGGTTGGAAGAGCCCTCTAAGATCACCTGGTCCAACCACCCCCCTACCACCAATGTCACCCACTGAACCATGTCCCTAAGCACCACGTCCAACCTCTCCTTGAACACCCCCAGGGACGGTGACTCCACCACCTCCCTGGGCAACCCGTCCCAGTGCCTGACTGCTCTTTCTGAGAAGAAATGGCTCCTCATTTCTGACCTGAAACATGCATGACATGAAAAACACTAGAAAAAAGCTCCTAAATAGTAAAAAGAAACATTGCATCTCTTCTTGCAGCAACAGTTTTTAGTACAAGCAAAACGTATTTAAAGCGTAATGCATGCTACAAAGTTTATAAACATTAGTTGATAGAAAAATCATGTCATTTCTATTAGTCATTCATAACCCAGTAAATATTTCTGTACACAGCCATTCCAAAGTAGGATTTGTAAGATTAGTGACGGTGTACGTTTCTTTTAGGTTAATTTAAAAAAAAAGCTTATGTAGGCATTCTTGCAAGTGGAAAAAAATGTTTAGCCTTGCATTTAGCAGCACTTTTGGTACAAAAACACAGTTCTACTGTGACTCTTGTAGCATAACAGGTTCAAATAGCATGGGCTGTATCACTGTGTGACAGTATCTTTAATTCCATCTACATGTTACGACAAACTTCTTATCATTAGTTTTGGCAACAAGTATGTTACCCTAAATTTGCAGCTAAACCTCTACATGTAAGAAATTGAAACACAAGGCTTCAGCATGTCCTGATGTTCATTTATAGTAGTATTTCAGTTCTGCTGTACCAACTTTTGAAGATAATTCAAGTACTGCTTACCTTCTTCATCGTAGTTGGACATATCATCTGCAATCATATTTCCAAAATCTAACAGAAGATTCCAAGTATCTTTTGGAATTGATCTTTTATGATGTTCCTGCAGAGGAAGAAAAATGGTACTGTTTAATACAAACTATTTTCAAATTCCATGGTAGTATGGCAGTACTTTATTTTGACATATACAGAAGCAGATATTTTACATTATTTATTTTTAAAAGTTGAATGCTTCCAAAGAAAACTATAAAATAAACTACTACTAAAGGATGCAAAAAAATGGAAGTTTCTGATATTTCGTTTGTTCTACTTTTTGCTTTTAGGGTATGTGTTCCTAACTCGCTACGGTAAAGAATAAAACAAATGTACTTTTATACTTCTACATGATGGATCTTAGTGTCCAACTGTTTCAACTCGAGCCCTTTTTACCCACCCTTACACAGTTTGTTTCAACCCGCTGGTTATATTTGCACCCGTTTTCCTCTTCTCACTCCCAGACTACCTTCTGGATCCAACATCTCAGCCTCTCAAACTATTCTCTCCTTCACCATTGTGTAACATCTGCATTTGCTCCACTTGTTTTCTCCAGTCTCCTTTTCCCCACTTCCTCCTATTCTCCCATATGACCTCCTACTCTGATTTCAGGTATGCTCCTTTTGCCTCATTCACACGGAACAGTTTCCAGCCCGGCCAGTTTGAACAGCACCCCAAAAGGTTTCAGTACTAGTTGGCATTCTTTCAGCTTTTATTCAGCCCTCCCATTGTCATTTCTCCCTCTCAACCCTGTTCATTGCTGTAAGTTCTTGCTCCTCTCCCCTGTACTGGCCCTAACTCGGTCAGCAGGGTCAAGGATCTGGTCATAGCCTGCCACCTTCTCTTCACTTCCATCCCTCCACACCACATGGTCCTGCAGAACAACCCAAACCAGCCCTGGCACTCATCTTACCCCTTGGGAAGCCAACTGATTAACCTGGAGGAAAACACTCAGCTTTTGCTGGATCTGTCTTCTGCCAGCTTACCAAGCAGAAACAGTTCATAAAAGACGGTCAATAAAGCACCGCAGCTGCCGTAAAGGAAATCAGCAGAAATATACATGGGGAAACACAACTTGAAGCAGTTTTGAGCTGTAGGACTAGGTCAGACTACCTAGAGCTCACCTCATCTGTTGATACTGCTATAGTACTTGAAGACAACAGAGGTGACTAATCAGGAATTCAGTGTCAGTCCTGATGCCTAGATCTGGTTTTCAGCAAGAAGTTGTAATTGCATGTAAAGAATTAGTGTGTTTCTTTTTGTTGTTGTTGTTTGGTGTGTGTGTGTGCGTGTGTTTAAGCATTAACACTCTGAAATATTGAGAGGAACAAACTGCATTTCTAAAAACCTGGAACTTGATCAAAATGAGGTTGACATCCACCACAACAACTAACGCACTCTTACTCAAGAGAAATACCACATTTTTTGCAGCCAAGATACAACAAGCAAATATTCTGGAAAAGGTTCCAGAAAAAGAAAAACAAGAACACACCCTAAAGAGTCCTAGCTTGCTGTTTTCTTAGGTTGAATTTTTTTCATGTAAACATTTTTTCTAATGTTTAGGTTCTAATGTTTAGGTTCAGGTTAAATACTTGTAGAAAAATAAGACACTATACCATATCTTCTAGACTACTGCTTGAAGCAGAGACCTGTAGAACAGTTTGTTGTAACAAACTTGATCACAGCCTAGTAGGATGTTGTATTTTGATGTTTTAAGTGTTAAGTGAATTAAGGCAGTTAAAATCTGAAATGTTTTCACAAATTCTCTTGACGAAACTGGTACACACAGTCAGTGAATAAAATAAATATACTGTCCAAAAACTTCAGAAAAAGAAAATATTCTAAAAGCATACACTTAAAAATATATAAATATAGAAAAGACTTATTCTCCTAAACTACAAAGTTAAATTGAAAACTAAAGATGAATTATACATTATATACATTTTTTTTTGGATAGCATATAGAAATGCAAATGTAGGAATATGGATGAATCAATTGGCTCTTTAATAAGAATATTTTGTGATTTCTAAAGTTTAATTTATGCATCTTTACTCCACTGCCCACAGAATTGCACTGGTAACACAAAACTATCAAGATAAGTTCACAACTATTATCTAAAAAATGAGTCAGAATAATTACTTGGACAAAAACTTTCACTAAAAAGTCATCTCGCAGGTTAAGTCAGTCATAACAGAATTGACTTTTTAAAAAGACACAATTTATGCATTAATACCACCAAAGGCAGAGCATGGTAAAATACATGGCTCACAACAATCACAGCTGTCTTGAGAATAAAGACAACATAGGTTCAATCTACAATTATGGCTTCAGTTCATGCAGAAGCTTTCTTAAAGTGGGTAAAGTGGGACTGTGCAAGCAGAACGCACTATTGTTTTGCTACATCTGTTTGCTTTCTCCTCAATTAGAAAACTATACAAAGATGATTTAATTTGGCTTGATTTAAGACTACCTTATATCAGTCTTCAAAAAAATTAAAGGGAAGTATTCATAGGTCCTGTCTTTTTCTTTATTGTAAGCACAGCATCATAGAAGTCAGACTACTGTGGACTAAGATGGGAAAGAAAGTACGTACTTACCAACAAGAATTTATTCCAAAGATCTAGAAACTTAAATCTTCCTGACAAGACTAAATTCCAATATGCAATTGCCATTTCTAGATCTGCAAGAGACAAAGCAAAACATTTAATATCACAGCATATTATATGCAATAAAACTGTTATGGTTAAACAATTAAGGCTACATCCAGTATATTAAGATACAAATTTATTACATTCTTTTGAAATTCTTACAGTCGTTACCAAGAACTGCTCTCTGTAGTAACCCAAGAGGCAGAAGACAAGCAGTAATGGTAAAAATTGCATATTGAACGTTACAGCCATAAAGATTAAAGTCTCTTTGTCACCACCCAACAGTGCAGGATTAAAGTCACTCAGTCTAGAAACAAAACACAATAGTCATCAATAACCCTGCCACAAACTTAAAGAACACACCCATAAAAAGAAGGCAAATATTAATAGAAACCCAAACATTCAAGTCTGCAGGTGCCAACTACTGTTTATTTACCACATTTTAGACACACCTGACTTGAAAGGGAATTTAAGGACAAGAGGGAATAAAAAAAGAATTGTCTGTGTGTAATTCTACAACACCCCTTACAGCAATATAATCTTCTCATAAGTGATTGTAGAAGAAAAACCCCTACACCCAGAACTGAAAATGTAAGACCAAGAAAGCAGATCTTATTCCACACCACGACGAGTGATCTAGGAACAAAGTTCAGCTCATGCATGCCAAGAGGAGGATGCAGCACTGCCACAAATTCAAGCAGAACAGTAACAACAGTATTAGATACAGCACTAGGGTAGAAATAAAATTTTCTTGAAGGTCTGTTTCATCTCAGCAATCCACAATAGCTAACCACTTCTGTCCCTGGTCCCACCCATAACACCACTAAATACAGTGGTGCATGCACACTGCTGTGCACCAGCAAAATAAAGGCACATCCTTTCTTAAACCACAAAAGGATTTAGTTTTTGCTTTCACTGTAGGTTAAGCACAAACCAAATATGAAACTTAACAGAAAGGGTTATCATAGAAGACGAGGAGGAAGGCTGACCTACCTACAAGAGAGGGGTGTGGTGCTTGGAACTGCGCATATCCTATTACAAACCTAAAGCCACTGCGCCACCTGAAATCATGTTTCTCAACACATCCAGTTCCCTAGAGTCTGTATGACGGAGGGCTGGGGCCCAAAGTTAAGCACAGCAGTTAAGATGATGCGGACAATTGCTGTACATCTAATACCCAGCTATATGGAGCCAGTGTTTCAGGTGTTTGTTCTCGTATGATCGGAGCACAAAATTTTATGTCCTAATAAACTTTCTTCAGGCCTACCAAAGTCAGATGTCTTTGCCAATGTGCTCACTTTCCACAGAAAATGCTATTTAATAGTCTTTACTTGCTGCTTAGGTATGCAAATTAATTATTCATATCTGTTATCCCAAATGAAAAGCAAAAGAAGTGGGAAGGGAGAAACTCGCATAATCTTAAGGGTTTCTAAACTTCACCGTGAAGCGACTGGCTTTGATCCCATTCACTCAGGTTTCATTATGAAGCCTCAACTTTTCCAAGCTGATCTTGTAAGCATTGGCAAGCATTAAGCAAAACTCACTTTGATGAAAAACAGTTTTACAGCACAAGAGTTTTTATATTTCAGATGAAATACTCCTTGGAAAATGGAAGAAGGTACAGGCAGGGAAGCGAAGATGGTTAGAGGTACTGCAAAAACGTTGAAAAGGAAAGAAGATGCAACACTTCTTTGGTTTATTTGGGTATTTGCAGCATCATATTTAGCAGTATGTTAAAATAAACCTGATTGCTGCAACATTATATTCAACACAATGTAAATAAAATACTATTTTAATTAATCTGACACCTGTGGAATACTTTACACCTGTGTGCCAACTGGTTCTCCTGCAGAGATGCAGGAGTTGGTTGTTGTGACTTACAGTAACAGCACATCCTTGTCGGGATGGGGACTTGTACCGCATGCACAGTAAGGTAAAGGCTGAGATTGAGGCAAACCCAACTAAATTCAAACTATGCCAGCTTTGAAAGGCTTTGAAAAAAGCATATCTGTCCTACTCCTCCTTTGTTGTTCAGCATAATTAACTGAAGGCCACACATAATTAAAAGAGAAGGAAGCCTTGATCCTAGATAAAATTAGCTCAGGGGAAGATACGAAAAATAAATTTAACAAAAGAAAAGTAGATCTTCCTTATCTGGTTCATAGCAATCACACAAACCCATGAACCGATACAAAGAAGAGATATTGGAACAAATGGACTAGATGGGACTATCACTCTTGGTAACGGTGCTAGTTTATGCAATCTTAACAGTATTTGGGGAAACCGGGCCTTTAGGTGTGCCATGCTGTCAAGGGATATGGCTACAAACGGTTTTGTTTGATGACATTTCTCTATCGAGATTGAAAACCTGAGTCCTGGAGGACAGAAAACTGGATTCTTCTGCTGTCGAGGGAGGGCTTAGTCTCACAGAGTTGCAGTTCTTCATTAGGCTGCTGATAGCAGTATCAATAAACTGTAATGCTGTGGAGTGCAGCTGCTACAATGAGCACAGCATTAAAAGACTAAAACAAAAACATCAAAAGAAAGAAAAAAGCCTTCACAGGATCACAGGATGGCTGAGGTTGGCAGATGCCTCTGGAGGCCACCTGGTCCAACGCCTGCTCCAGCAGGGCCACCCAGAGCCACTTGCCCAGGCCCATGTCTGGGTGGCTTTCAAATGCCTCCAGGGAGGGAGGGAGGCTGCCCAACACCTCTGGCCTCATGCGCTGAGTTCTGCATCCCTGCAGAAAGATGCTTTGGCAAGGCACAGATTTCTTATGCACTATTAGGAACATCCATCTCAATGCTGCACAGTTACAAAAGCATCAATTACAAATAAAATAATTATAAAAAGTATGCTGATTTTGTACCAAAAAATATGCTTCCCATGTTATATACTAACGATGCAAATTTTAGAAATGGAAAGGTAAAGACAGATGCACAAACCTCTGGAAACTAATGTCTAAGCAAGGACCAATTCGTGTACATGTTGCATGTCACGCAGACCTTTAGTACTAAAGAGTTTGCATACACTGAAACAAAGCTTCATTATCGAGATGTTTGGCTTTCTGGATACCTAGTCTAGGTACACAATACAGCATCTCTATAGCTTTCTGTAGTGAAACCCTGAGAACTAATTGAATCACCTACAAGTGATATCAGTTATTTAAAATTATCAAAGCTAAAATTATTAAAAATATCAAAAAAAATCAAAGTAAAACTAGAATTCAAGAAGAAGGAAAAGGATAGTAAGGTAATACTTTAATTATTTCAAACGTTATTTTGCTGTAATAGTGGTTATTACAGTAAACATGCTTTAGTACATTTTAGTGTTTTATCTTTAATTCGAAATGTTAGGAACTCCTTTTATTTATACTGTTTTTACACTATTTAAAAGATTTACATTTATTTTCACAGTCAGAAATAAACGATCTTGCAAGCAGCATGATCTATTCTGAAACAATAAAACACATCCTAAATTTGTTAAGAAGATGAAAACCTCAGCCTTTTCTACCCTCATTGAACAGAAAGCTTAAAAAGTGGAAATAAATTAGCACAATTAATACAGGAGAAATAGGCTACCAGCTAAATAGCTTGTATCTACCTTCAAGGTTAGATTGAATGCTTATTTTGTTAATAAAAATTTCAGAAATTAAAGATAGAAATTAAATGAAGTTACTTGTGCCTTTGCTATGATTTTGGACACGGGGAATGAAGTCACTGCACACAAGTAATCAAGGAAGCGAGAAAACTGATAAATCAACAGACAGCAAGGAACTGACTGGAGAGGAGGATTTACGAGGAACATGAAATTAAGTTCATTTAGACCTGCTGCGCCAAAACAGCTCTCTGGGACTGCAGCACTCACTTGTCATCCTCTGCCAAGCAGAGCTTTCCAGCTCTCTCAGATTGCCCTACCAACAGAGCTGTTTATGCAGTCATGTTTGATGCTGTCAGAATACTAAATCTAATTAATTTAAATTACTGACATAACTCCAGAGAAAAAAAAAAAACAGTATTACATTAGTCTCCCAAGTACATATTAAGATCTTTAAGTTATTTATAAGAATACTTCAGTATTTGTCACTGTTGCCCTTAAAATCCATAGTTAGCATGCTGACTAGGTTCTGCACATTATGATAGTAGAGTGTAGCATCTTTTAGAGCTTGGAAATAAATCATTTATCTTGATTTCCTCTCTTGAGATTAACTGATTGTACTGGTATTGCTGCCTTCTTCCTCTGCTGACGTTTAACCTTCTTATCAACACTGTAAAGCTTTGCTAAATTACACAAGTCATCCCTATGAAAGAGGTTGAGCAGCTTGTTAAAAGCCTCAGTGCTCACTCAGAGTACTCTCTCAAACTACAAGGGTAGGATTTTTTACACCAGGAAGTATCAGGCAGTGCTTCCCAGTCCACCTACAGCCACAAAACAAAAAATTAGCAAAGAATGTAACAAAGCTTGTAGTAGGAAAGAGTTACTTTTATTAGATCAGTTAATAAAGAATTAAAAAAAAAAATGAAATGAAAATGTCTTTGTTTGAGGCTCTCTCTCCTCAGTGCATTAACTGAACCTTACTTTACAGATTCGAAAACAAAAGTAGCCAGCAAACTATTGTACCCAAAACAGCATAAAAATTTAATCTGGACAGGTGCAAGACAAATCTCTTTTATCATTCAATTGACTTATAATAGTATATTTAACCTTTGTAAGAGACGGAACTTCAGATGTTTTCTTTAAAATCCTGTAATCTCCCCTACAGGATGGATCATTGGGTTGATATTCTTTGATCTCTTCCCTCTTGTTCATGCACTGTGGTCACAGGCAAATATCATACTTTTATAAAGCTAAACCAAACTGCATTGTATGAATAATTACTTGGTTTCAATAAAATTCATGGACACAGCGCAGAAACTGGTGCAGATGTGGGAACAGTGGAAACCGGTGTGAGTCTAAAGAATTGGACTATCACACTACCCTCACCAAAAGACATCAAAGGAATACTTGCAAGATTCAGTGAGTTACTTGACTCCTTGTTTCCTCATCTCTGAATGATTTTAAGAGTCTTCTTAGGCCTCCACATTACTAAGGATATGGACACAAAAATTAGTTTCTTTCCTAATCAGAACATTTTTTTTCTACATACAAATAAAATCTACAAAGCAAAATAGCAAGAAAATACTATTAGGACTCAACCTGCAAACCCTTCATCAATTTGTCAAATGTTTAAAGCAAAATATCCCTTATCTGCAATTAGTAGCCCCCCCTAGAAGGAATAGACAAGGGGAAAAATAGAGAAGGGGTACAAAGTGAACGCTGGAAGTGGCTCGACTCAGGATCCAACTGAGTTGTCTCTGTTCATCCCTGCAAAGCCGTAAGCAAGGAGCTTCCCAGTGCTCTACGTTAGCGGACACAATTCACAGTGTCAGAATTACATCTCTGTGGTGGACAGGGAAGCGTGGTGAATCACAGGATGCAGATTTCAGAAGAGCTCTGCAGGAATCAGTCAGGCTCTGACTGCTTATTAACTATCTCACTGATAGCAGGCTGATTTCATGCAGAACCTTTCATGCTCGTTATCTCGAGCATCAGCTGCACAAAAGCAAATAAACTGCTCCTGACTGTGAGCTTGGCTTAGAAGGAGGTAATCTAAATATCAGTTTGAGCGCAGGATAATAAACCTGATTAAAGATTTTAAGACTGTCTACATCTCTCCAAATCTCCCCATGCACAGTTCAAATAAGCTACAACAGATGACTTAAAGTGGACTGGGTATACATTTCCTAAGCAAGAGCCAAACATGACTAAGAGTTAACATGAGTAAAAGAGTTAAGGCATTACTAGAACTGGTAGTTATGCCACACCTTTGCTGCTGCTATTGGCATCTTTTTATCAGAGCGCCCTGTCTTATACTAAACTTATATTAAATTAGTGGCATTTTCAGAATGCAAAAAAAAAAAAAGGAATAAAAATAAAACAAGGACCAATAAAACTTAGACAGACCAAGGCTATTCAAACACCTGAAATACGGTATTCACAGACCTCTTCCAAAGTAAACATGAAATTCATTTAATTCCCTCAATTTCTTCATCTGCCCACTCCTGTAAGTACCCTACAAATGGATCAATCTTCATTGAAAGTGGAGGAAATCCTCTTAACTAGTAAGAAAAAAAATTATAACCTTGCCTGTTGTCTAAGTGTCTGTTCAAAGAATCTCAAACTTCAGATACCGCTACGATGAAAGCTAAAGATGATGTTGCTTCAATTAAAAAGAGCATGTTATACTCATCTGCTCATAGAAGATGCAACCTCCTTGAAGTCCACATACCGGATGCAAAGATAGTCATTCTTCGGGTCTTGAGGTAACATTTGATTCAAGTCTGAATGCCCTCCTCATGTATCATGTCTTGCTTGATCCCAGGAAACTGGCAGAGAGAAGGAAGCACAACCTTTTGAGCCAGTAAGTAGGCGAAGGGACCACAAAGGAGCGACGAAGGACCAAATCTGCTTTTTGTCTCCATGTTGAAAGGAAGTCGAAGACCATGAAGGAACGCATTAAGTTCCTCCACTGTGCTGAAACAAACTGTAGTAAAAGTCCTGAGCATGAGGAATCTCTTGAACACATCTTGTTGGGGCTCAAAGGGAGATCCATTAAGAGACTCACAATAAGTAACGGGTTTAAAAACAAAACAAAAAAAGTCAGAAAGATAGGGCTAAGGCCTTATTTTGAGCTTGAACAGTGTCCTTAAAAATCTCAACTGCTCTACACACAACATGACTGAAGATCCGTAATACTGTCTTTACTACAGTTACCAAGCAAGAGCCAGAATGCAAAATTTCACTCAGACTGCAGTAGAAAAAGCTGAACTTTGGGAGTAGAAGGTGAGATAAACCTCTCCAAATCTGCACCATGCAAAACTTAAGAGTTATTGTAACATATATACTAGCAAGACCATGAGAAAACAGATAAACAGGCAAAACTAGTTATTCATAATAATCCTGTGTGTGAGTTTCCTGGCAAATTGGACCTTAATAAACTGCACTTTTTATATTATCTCAAAGATATGAACAAAGCACTCGGATGCAGCTTAATATATCCAAATATTATGTCTGCCAGGTCCAATATTCAGCCATCGAGATGGCATTGCTGCACGAAACCTTGTTATCTTTCTTCCTGAGTTCTATCTACCACTCAGAGGGCAGTAGCCTTAACAGTCATAAACATCCATCTTTCTCTCAGACAACAATCAAATCTATTCAGGTGTATCAGAGACTTGACAGCTGGGTCCTAAGCAACATTAATCAGAACATGTTTTTCTGTTTAAAGGAAATCATGGTAGACCTCATGCAATATGCTTTTGTTTCCTGTATTTCACTACTTATACAAGCTATCACCTAGGGGTACTAGTACTACTTTTCACTTCTTTTTTAAAGAGTATATGCCTGACTGAAGCAAACTACTTGACAATATTAAGTGAATAAAAATAAATGGAATATTCAAGTTAGATGAGACTATGGAGAGAAAGAAAAATTCCCTAGTATCACCAGGTGAGCCGTGGAAAAGAGACTCCTATAAAAGGCAGTCCTGTTGCTAGGAATTAATATTGATGTACTGAACAATTTGCCTAGTTTGGGGCCTGACAGAATCGATGCAACTGAATGTACTGGAGAGGATTCTTCACATCTAATTATGTAAAGGCAGAATTTCTTGCACTACTTCTGAGTGGAACTATAGAAGAAGAAATTAAAGAAGCAGCTGAAGACAGGCTGTTCTAAAAATGAATAAAACAAACAATACTGCAACAAAAAAACAGAATCACTTTCCTACAGTGAAATCCATTGTACCACAAAGATGACCATGTCAGATATCAAAATTCTTCTTTTTCATCACCAAAATAACTTCTGGGTCTTTCCACTCCCACCCTTACAAATGTCAGCTGGTATAATGAAAGATACTATAGCTCTTGCTGATATCTCCTAAAAGAGAAATGTTTGGGACCTATGTATTTACTTTTTCTCCAAGATATGCTCAGGTAAAAAGCTTCACTGAAAACTGACAGCAACCCCAGAAAGAAATAGAAATTCAGTCTAAAAGCACTGATGGTTAAAGTGAAGCTAGATGTGATCAAATTCAGAGCACACTGAAGCAGCCTCAAACTGCTACCTACCATATCTGAGACTCCAAGGAGGTTCTAGGAGATCACACAAATTTATTTTCAGTAGTTCTCTGCCAAACTGGGAGAACATGACTTGTCCGTAGGAGTCAGTCCTGTATCTAACACTGTCCAACACTTCAGTAACTCAGATGATACAACAAAGGAAACCTTCGTTAAACCTGCAACTTATACAAAGCCTGGGAAAAGTGTAGCATGCTAGAAGACAGGATTAGAATTCAAAGTTATCTGTACAAATTGAAAAAAAGCTCTTGAAAGTAAATGGGGAAGATTTCACTAAGGAGGAATGCAAAGTAATACAGCTAGTAGGAATAATCAACTACAGAAACAGAAGACTGGAATCAACTGGGTGCATTGCAGTTCTGAAGAAACCCAGTAATGTAATAGATCACAAACTGCTGACATTATCAGTGTTGAAATATAAGCAAACTTAATACTGAGATGTAAAACAAGGAGCAAAGTACCTAAGGCAAATGAAAAGTCTAACTTATTTGGGTACTACAAGACAGGAGAAAGTTAGATCAATTAGATTGCAATGGAAAAAATACATGATCAGAGGGTTGAAAGATATAATTTATTCAAGTAGTTGGCTTTACTCAATCTAGAGACCAAGGGAAGACATTTACCTGCCAAATATGTAAGAAGTTGTTACTAACTGTGACATTTTTCTACATACTCACTCTGGATGTGTAAGTATTGAACTTCAGAACTCATGAACATAGATTTAATTTGTACACTAGAAAACAATATAAAATAGTAACCATAAGCGTGAGCAAGCATTGACACAGATGTACAAGACCTGTTGTCAGAAATTTAAGAACTTATTAAACGAAGGCAGCAGCTTCCAAACTTTTTCAGCCAGAGGACTACAGCTAACAGATCTAAAATCTTGCAGATAACTACTGAAACCAAGAAGGCAAGGTGGTATACATTGCTAGCACACCACTGAATGCTTGGGTAGAAGAACATCTGTGAGGAACTGTTTTGGTAGCACTTGATCCTATCTGGCACAAAGGAATGCACTAAGCAATTGTTTCTCTACCTTTTAAACTGAAAGGCTGCCAGGCATATTGAAAATGAACCCGTGATTCATTGTATTTCCTGATGTTCTTCGGTGGAGATGGGGAAAAAAATAAAGTATTAACTGCTGCTTATTGTTTCTTAAAACAAAAGCAATAGTTTTTTTTTTTTTTTTTTCCACATAGAAATTCGTCTGGCGAGCTCTCATCTCATTTTTTGTTTCTGTTAAAAAATGTGATAGCACTTAGCCCAGAGGATCCTACCATTTTAATTACATCATCTTTTACATGTTATGCTATTAATAATCTGCTACAAATATGAATTTTGTGTTTGTCAATGACACAATGTCAAACCTGTTTAGTTTTCAAATATGAGTGTTCATAGGTCATGTGTACTCCTGAGAATCAAATAATACTCTTGTAGCATACAGATCACTGTCCTAAGCAATGAGTGCAACAGCTATGAGACTCGGTGATTTAAGGTCCCAGTGTAGTTAAAGAAAAAGAAAGTGCTGGATACTTTAAGCCTCCAAAAAAATAAAATCACATTAAAATATTTTGTAACTGACAGGCAGGAAATAATTCCTTTTGTCATTTTAATTTCGTTATTCACTTTTATCTCTACTTTCTATAAGCTTACTGACCTCTTAGTCTTCAAGTCATAATTCAAATGTGAGTGTCTGTAGGCAAACACTATTACTGTAGCATGTCATCAGAAAAAAAAAATTAAGGCGGGCAGCTAGGACAGTTGCTTGGGAGCATCCTATATTTACACAGGATTGCACATCATCTAACACGCATGTGAGGAGGAAGAAGAGATCTAGATCTACACTGTAAAAGGACCTAGGCGAGGTTTATACCAGCTCATTTAGTGACAAATCAAGTTGTGCATTCTGTTTAACTGCCTGCACTGAATTCATAAAAGCATCGTGAGCCAAGGCTCCAAAGTCAGTAAGAGAGAAACACACTTTGTACGAGTGAGATATGTTCCTGCACCTCCTTGACAGCAGTCACTGGGACACAACTACCACACAACCCCATGCAGCTGTGGAGAGAGGAAGGGAAGATGAACAGATAGAAGAAAATACATTGAATATATAGAGAAGATGATGTAAAATAAGAAAGGACCTCATCCTGTATGAGGGGTAGCTGAAGAGACTACCATTCTCAACCCATAGAAATGCTCTTGTAAGATAACTGTCTGAAATTCTTTTACTTAGTTTCTTGTCTTTATTTTTTTTTGTGTTTGTTTTTGTTTTTCCCCCAAAGAACAGGAATAACCCTTAGAACAATCAGAGCAGAAAACAGTATGTAGTAAACACCAACCAGTATTTTTTTTTCTTCTTTCTCTCCGCTCCACTGAACACAATGGCGTTCCTTGAAAAGAGTCCAACTGCAAACCTATGCAGCGTTAATTTTTCTTTGGCTAAGCTATCACTGACCTCAAGCACTGAAAAAATACCGTATCAGTCAATATGCTTGCTCAGCACCCTTTTCTACTCAACCTATTGTGGCCCAAGTTCACACCAGAGAGAAGTATGTATCTCTGCTGAAATAGGTAGAACCTGATTAGATTTATTTAATATCTAGAATAACCTTAACAACCCCAAAAGTAGTCTGACCAAAATGTCCTCAAAATACTGTGAACTAAGCACTACTTGAAATTAAGGAACAGTAAGTATTGGCAGAATTATTAAAATTCCTCAAACCTGAAATCAGCAATGGTTCCAATCAACTCTTTCTATAGCATATTTTACACTTGGCTTTCTTTCTGCTCTGCTTAGTTCATCCCGCTAACACTTCAACTTTTAGTGCAAGAAGGCACTTTGGCATTTTATTGCTGAAAAGTACCATTCTTACAAAACAGTGAAGACAGACATAAATGAAAGGGCTTCTATACCAAATAAGCAGAAGTAATGGAACACAACTAAGTTTCCTTTTTCCTCCTCATGTCAAATAAACAGTACATTCAGTTCCATAATCTGGGTTGGGCTGCCTTCCCTCCCCCTCTCTCTTTGTACAGACTTAGGTGAAAAGCTTTTGAGTCCCATTTCCCAAGTACATGAGTTTCAAGTTGGAAGTGAGCCAATTAAAACAGGAAACCATTTGTAATATTTCTGTAGGTATCCCATAAATTCCAACCTCAGCTGTAACCAACCTACTTTTTTTCCCTGCAGTCTGATAGAGCTATGCTTTTTAATGCAGCAGCAAGAAAATGAACAACTAGTTGATGAACTTGAACTCCAACCACCTCCACAGAACCTCTACAGGTCTATTTCATTTGTGTCTAGAAAGGTGGCATGTGACGCAAGGAAGACATATGTAATAGAAGAAGAAATTGCTGCAAAAGATAAAGAAAATGGGACACTGACTAAAAACTGTCCACAGTTTAAAAAAAGACATTGGAAAACACAAGAGATTATTACTCCACGTAATTCCCAAGAAAGAATGAGGTACAGACACTACTGCTTGAGAAGGCCTAAATTAATATTCTGCTTCTCCTTCCCACTTCTTTGAACAATTTTTGAGAAAGAATATTTGTAAACATGCTTGCCAAGCAATGTAGACACGCAATTAAAGTGACTAGGCTTAAAACAAAAAAACAAACAACCCACATACTTCTTAACCATTGCACAAGCGTACAGTGATGATGACATGATGCTGTTCTACACACAAGACAGAGTCTTTTGGAAGTGGACATATATTTGAAATTTTATCTTACAATTTTTCCCATCTATTCCCAAACTACAGGTATTTTTCATTTGAATATAAAAATGGGATTTTTGATTTGAGAATAAAATATTGGAATTTAACTAACATGTCCTTTTCACTCCAGCAATACAAGACATGGACTGGGACAATCTCAAACTTTAGAGACAATAACAATGTAATACTTCATAAATCATATGCCTATTTCTGCTCACTAGCTTTGAACCAAATCCATATTATTTATTTTAGAAACTTTACATAAAAACTGTGGGCGAAAGCTAAAAATTCTTGAAAGGACAATATCTTTTGCCCAGAGTTTTCTCCCTCTTTTCAAGCTGATATGGAGATTTTGTTTCAGCTTTATTCTGAACAAAACAAACACAAGGAGCTCATTAGCTAAGTCTTTATTTAAAAAAAAAAAAAAAAATGATGTCAGGGGTCTAAGAACTGCAGGAGCTTCCTTTGACAAGAAGAGAGATAATGTCAAAGCTAGCAGAAAACCCTTTTAAATTACCTGTACCAAGGGGACATTAAAGAAGAGATTAATTGACAGAAGAGGGGAAAGAGGAAAAGTCAGGAAAAAATAATCAATAATGAATTTACTATGCACTTGCCAATGAGACAACTATGTTATTGGAAGCATTTGGAATTGAGTTCACTGTCTGTAGATTTTTTTTTTCTACTTACCTAAACCTTTTTGTCCAGGGTTTTTAGCAAAGTTGAAAGTAAATTGATAAAAATCTTTGAACTTCGTTGGATCCTTCAGTTCTTGTTCCAGTCGCGGCAATAGAGCTTTTAGTTTTTCTGTGGTGTCACACCTGTTGCAAGAGAGATTACATTATATATAATTAAGGGATTTTTTTAGTTTCAGAGCAAAATAAAACAGTAGTTAAGATAAAAACAGTGTCTCTTAAGATAGAATTTTAAAAAATATGACAATCCTTTACTAAACATTTTTAGGTAGAACAATACATACAAGCCTTTATAATCCTTCCCTTTCATAGCTGTTGTAATATAAGCTTTTTGTTTTAATCTAATTACACTTTATTTATTCCCTGTTCTACATAAATGAAGAACTGTGTGCTATGTTTACAGCTAATCTCAATGTTAGAGGATTTTCCAACAAAATGAACTATTTGCAAACATCTGCTTGTCACCACTGTACATCTACAGATAAAACCTGGGAAAAAAAATGAGCCTTTGACAACACTTTGAAGGCTGACAAACTGTTTAACAGCTTGGCACAGGTAAGCTAAGATGGAATCAAATTACTGAGATTCTAGCAGAAACACGTCCCTTACCACAACTGAAGTATTTCCTGTGAAAGTGTATGACCCGACAAGATGCAATTTTAAAAGAAAAAGGGTTTTCCCTACATCAAGGAATCAAATGCATATTCAAGATTTACAGGATATTACCAATACTCTGAACTGCACCTTGAAACTCAAAGAGACGGAAACCGGTTTCAAAAAATCTTGCCGATAAAATTTCTCAGTACCTAAATGATTGCATTTATTTTAAAGCTTCAATAACGATTTTATTAAAGAATGGATGGCTATAGAAAAATCCATACAATGCAGATGTCGTTCTAGATGCCTTGCATGTTACAGATTTAAAAAAAAACAAAACAAAAAAACCTCTGTCTCCGACAGTACCTGGTAGAGGAAAGATGAGGAATTTTGCCAAGTTTTCAACTGAGAGCTTCAGTTTCCTGGGGACATGATCTACCTAACAATAGAACACTTAACATGCCTTCCTTCTGCTTCCCATTCACACCCTGAAAGTGCTATGTGGACTAAGCCTCAAGGAATGTCTTTTCATTCAAATCTTAACCTGTGTTCAATGCTAACAGAACACAGACGTTGCACATCCTGTATGTAACAAAAAGCATTCCAAGTTATCAATAAGCAGCATACCAGTGGCAAGCAGGTATAACCAGATTATGCTTCCAAGAACTCTAAAATGCACAAAGAGGTAAAATTCACAGACCTCTGTGAGACGTACCTTGGAATGTCATGAGGATATATGATCAACATGACAATAAAGTTACAAAACAATATCCAAGCCAGAAACCACAGGAGGATTACCAAAATCTTTTTATTTTTATTTTTAAATCAGTTATATCAAATAATGCTGGCAGCCTTCAATATAACAGCATGACTGCTCGAGTGTTCTCTATGGCTAGACAGTCGTAATTATTCAGAACCTATCCAAAAGCCAGGTTGAAAGGAACAAAATAAAGCAGTGGAGTTCAGATGATGTTAAAAGATCTTTTTATCATTTTCTGAATATCCTTACCTAAAAAGTAAAGCTTAGACACAAGTCAATAACTGATGAGGTCAGTAACAACAGACTGCTAGGACCCCTGCTCAAGAAACTACTACATTTGCTATAAGTTGCCCTACTGTAGAAAGGTATTAATAAAGTGTCATTCTAAACCAAAGTTTATTTAACAACAAAAAGTATGCGCAATAAACTGTAATTCCCCGCTTACCTAATGCGATCTGTTAAAAAAATACATGTATATATAAGGGTCAAAATGATACACCTAAGTAATACTATACTTCTTCTACAGAATTATACATAAAATATTAATTTATGGTGATAAATGCTAAACTGGTGATTTTATTGCTAAACAGGAGCAACAAGTTTTAACCTCGGTCTACTCTCCAGAACAGTTCAATAATTCAGGAAGGAAAAAAAAAATCTTTTATCAGTTATGTCAGAGTCGGAGCAAGTAACTTTTTCTACCACTAATATTCTCATTTTTATTTCCATTCCTTAGAGATATTCTATACAAATTAAGTATCTAGCATAGAAGGCAATAAAAGAAAACTGCATTTTGTAAAACTGGTAAAAAGGAAGAGTTCCATTTGGTGGTGATAAGATAACGAACTAAAAGTTCTTTTCTGCTGTCCTATTTCTTCTCAATGCTGACAATTTTTTTGAAACTTCTCCAGTGATGTTCATCTGTTAACAGCACAGGGTCCAACAAAACCGTAACACAATCATACATGTATTTATGTAAGTTACATGAAAAGATCAGCATATCTTGCTGTACTGTTAGGAATTATTTTGCTTCTACCTTACCGAGGCTGTTAATGTTTTGCAGTAAAGCACCAGTTTACAGAAGACTGGACACTACAGGCCTTGAGCACCTGTTAAGCTTGGCACCATCATTACCAGCTTTTCAAAGCTTCACACTTGATTTAATTATAAATATTTTAATCAGAAATTGAGCACATTACATTTTGAACCATGAAGAAACTGATACTCACCCCAGCTCTGTCATGCCATCTACAAATTCCTTTTTACTAAATTCACACTGAGTAGCTGCCCTGAACTTCCATGCTACAACCAGAACACTGATACTGGCAGGATCCAGGCTTAAATCATCACAGAACTGCTGAATCCCATCAATGCCAATTTTATTTTCATCTTGTGGGTCTGCAATTCAAAACACAAAGAGAAGAATTATAATTATTCATAAGAATATTTACCAAAAGTCATCAGCACAGCTGTGATATGCTGCATATCACAGGTCTTCAGTTTTACACAAGCTTCACTTGAAATCTACTTATTCGGTAGGTAGATCAAGTATTCTGCAAACTTCCCTAAGAATTGGCTTGCAACTTTTTCCTGAATTTATCAGCTAACTTTAACAAAGCAGTTTTGTCTTCTCTCCACAATGCTCCATGCAAGATCCAAATTTACAGGAAGAAATGCCTGACTGAATCGACAAAGCAGCAAGGCTGATAAGTACATCCAACTGCACAATATATTTATTGGTTAGCATATAGCTAACTTAAAAAAAAACAAATTAAAACTTACCAAACAACGCCAGAGATTTTTTCCTGATAGTGGCAGATGAGAATTCACTACAAGTGTACACTGAAATATTGTTGGTTTTTAATTGTAAGCCTGGAAAATCACCACAGCATTGCTCAAACGATGCCTCAGCACACCAGTGGCTTTTGATAAACAATACAACTTAGAAAATGTTATGTTTCAGTAGTAGTAAGGACCTTTTTAAGATCAGCGCCACACTTCGTAACTACCTGAATGTCAGGGTTGGTAACAATGCTGTAACTGTAACAGAATTCTATCTCTTTAAAAAAAAACACTAAAAATTACACCTTTAGTTCTCAAGACTTTACTCGAGGTATCCCTCGAGTAAACGTAAAAAATTAAACCCTTAAACTGGTAAGATTTTCAACTACACTACTTTTTAAGTCCTTATTCTATGACTGATCAAAAATCCGGTTTAAGAAACATTTTTTTTGTTTTGTTAACATAAGATACCTTTCTCTTTTCCAGACACAGCTACAGTGGCAAACATACTAAAAAGGGAAAGTTAATTTAGCAAAGATTGATACCCATTACACAAAGAATTATTATGGACTTTTGAGCAGGAATAACAAGTAACAATTCTACTACGTGGCAGATCTAGTTCTGTGACAAGGTGCCTTTTTTGTATAATTTGGGAATAATTGAAGATATGAAGGCAAAAAGTGTGTGTTTTAAAATCAATGGAAACATTTTCATGGACTTCAACAAGGACATCCTTATCATGCTGCATGTCATCCAGGTGACTGGGAACAAAAATGAATTTGTTTTTTTGATAAAGCTGCTGGATAAACAGATACGACAACTACCACCAAGAAGGCACAGCAAACGGAAGACCTCTCATCTCAGATTTCAAATATAGTGCAATGTATGTAGTAATTCTATAAACCCTAGTGAACACAGGAATCCCATCTTGTTGAGAGGCCATGTGAAGTTTAAGCTACATCTAAGCACCTTTCCCTAGGTGCTTAATCAATTCTGCTTTCTCTCAAATCTTGCGAAAGTTTTGTTAAGTTTACAGTTTTACTGGGATTTGCAGTAGAACTGCAAAGGTGTGCTGCTAACCAAAACACGGACATATAACTGAACAGACTTTTCTTTCACAAAAATAAATAAGAAATGAATTCGTGAATTTATATATTCTTGGCAGCATTTGTGAATTGGTATTTTTTGACCCAACAATCTCTAAGACTGACATGCACAGATCAAGCAAAGGACTGAGAGAAAGAGATACAGACACATTAAAAACAAAGAGTGGTTCATTAATCCAACTTGTTCCACCTTCTCAGAGGAAATGCTACAGTTTTGCTGATTCTTTGTCTCTCCCACAATTCATTACCACCTTATAACAAAATATTGAAGAGCGTCTATATTTAAAATAGAGCGTGTGATTTGAAAAGTAGAAAAAAGTGGAAATACTACTGTAAGAACAGGACGAAGTATATATGAAGCACGCTGTATGCTACAATTAGAAAAGTATGTAAAATCATAGCTGATTAACTTTGAAGAGTCCATTTTTTAAAACACAAGGTTTACGGATCTCAGCAGCGGCTGGTAATGATGCTTCTAGCGCACTCTGCATTAACAAGTAAAGAATGCGTGCGTTCACATCAGATGTCCGCATTTCAGAAAGCCCTGTTACCTTGATCACGTACATTCTTATATACGTTCTTACATGACTATCTATTCCTTTTATTTTTCCTATCTTTTTAACAATGCTCCAAAATCAAATGAAACAACCCTGCCTTTAATCTGTTTCCCTGTGGTTTTCCCTCCAAGCCTCTCTGAACACAGGCATCATTTTTGCTGTCACAAGCAAGCATAGAGAATAAATTAAGGATGGAGTTTCAAGACTACTTTTTGAGTTTTCTCATTTTACTGCTTAGTCAGGCTTCTAGCCGTAATGTTACCTGATATGCTTTTGATTTCAATGTATAGAAATACTACCATCTTTGAACTAAATTAACTCCCCCAAATATTTGTACGGGAATCACGTGTATTATTATTTTGCCACACGAAGTGTATCACGGATATATTTAATAGCAGCTACCAGCAATAAAGCCAGTTCCATGATAAGCTCTACTCTCCTTTCTACCACATGTAGCTGAGATTTTCTTCACAAAAGGTTTAGTTTTCTGTTGTGAATTTATTTTAAACTCTACAGGAATATCTAAGGAAGCTGTGTATCAGAACACTAAGAACATTTAAGACCTTTCTCATTCTTACCTCACTACCACATAGAGAGTAAGAAGCACAAGTTAGCAATCTTTCCTTAAAACACCTTATGAATGGCAGAGGGAAGAATAGGAATATCACCCCAAAAGAAATTTTAAAAAACATACAAAACCCAACCCAGAGCAAGAAAAAAAAAAAACAAGCCTTACCTTTGTATCGATTATACAATTGTTCTAATTTCTTCTTGTCTACTGAATTTTTCATGGATTCTTTGTAGTACAAGTCTGGGTTCTGGAAGTAGTTGTCTGTTGCCACTTCTAGTTTCCACTCATTCTGCATTAAGCAGTATATAGCAGTCCTTTCCCCGGCCTGGGTAAAGGCCATAAACTGCCGGACCTTGTCCTTCTGTGACGATTTAAGCTTATGCTTTGGGATGCAAAAGAAGCAGGAAAGCCAATGAAGCTAATCCAGAAGTTTGTTTCAGCATTCTACTACTACTGCCTATATTTAAAAGGGTTTAGTTTTCTCGTTGATGATAACTTTCACTTCAGAATTACAGGAAGACAAAGCCTTGTTCTTCTGCAGTTAAAAAGACAGCATTTTCTTCTGAAAATCGAAACAACAGCATCTATATGTACATTTTTAGCAAAAAAATATTCCGATAGTAATAGAGTTATATGCTGCTCTACTGCTCACATACGCAAGAGTCTTTTCTGTTCTGCTCTGTAACATCAGCAAACACAAGTTTCATCATATAACAACACGGCTATATCCTGAAAATATGACTATTGGTCACATAAACAAGAAATCACACAGGCCTGATGCACAGATTCTCAGATCCTGTATAAGTCCTTTGGGAATGGAGAAAGTGAGAAATCTGCTTAAAGGTTTTCCTAACGCTAATGCAAAGTTTAATCATTTTAAGCGATCAACTGAAAGTCAGAAACATTTCTCACATTTTTATGTTAGGAACTATTAACTTGTGCCATCAGAAGATATAAGACCAAAAGAAAATGAAGCAGACACCCCAGGGGTTTGCTGAATGCTGCAATGAGTCTATAAAGTTTCTGTAAACATGATCTAAAACTTCAATTTTCTCTGGAAAAAGCTATTCGCACTATTAGCACATTAATCAGCAAAGCGGCCTGTTGTAGTGGCACCGAGGAACCACTAAGGGGTCCCCCTTAATGACAGCTAATTGCAGCAGCCACCTCTCCACAACACCCCCAAGTTTATGGGAATAAAAACAAGAGGTGGGAGAAGGGATTTTCTAGGGAGCAGACTTGCTGTCGACATCGGTCAACGCGATTCTGCTGGAAGAAGGAGCTAGCTTAAATCCGTCTCTGTTTTTTATCATGTTTTGACACCACCTGATTTTGTTAAGCCACGCTTAGCGTAGTTGTTGGACCGGGACATGTTATCTGAGAAATTTGTCTAAAGCTGCTTACTACTGCCTAAAGCACCGGGTGTAGCAGAGAACACCAGCTCAGGGGTGTCCTAAATATCAGTGGGATGGAGGCTGCTGCTGGCTGGGAGAGCAGCAAGCCGCGAGCGCGGGGCCATCCCTGGGTTTCCTCCTTATCTCTCGGACGCACACGGAGCCTACAGACGGGCTTGGGACAAGCAACGCATGGCACAAACAAGATAGGGACTGCGGTCTTTTCCTATTTTATACAAGCAGAAAAACGCAAAGCTTCTTTTCGCGTAAGAAGAGCCCCCCCCCCCCCCCCCCCGCAAACCAACAACAGCAGCGTGTTTTGGGATGAAACCCCTCAATAACCCCTCACTTCTGACGAAGGTCCAGACACCGGAGCCCCCCCTCACTAACCCCTCATCTACCCAAACCCCTGAGCCAGGGGGCACCCAGCAGGGGTCGGGGGGGGGGGACCCCAAAAGAGCCATGACCCCCACACCTGAGGGGCCGGGGGGGACGGACAGGGGGACGGACAGAGGGACAGACGGGGGGACGGACACGGAGGGGGGGGGTTGCGCGTCCGCCCGCAGCCCAAAAAAGGGCAAGGTACGCGGCTGCCGGCTCCGTGCCCGCCCCGGGTCACCTTCCCCGCTGCCTGCCGGCGGCACCGGGGGGACACCGGAGGGACACCGGGGAAGGTGGGGGGCGGGGGTGGGGGGGGGGGGGTGTCCCCGCATGCCCCCCGCCGTGCCCCGGAGCGGGGCTCGGGACGCGGTGCCAGGACGGGAGGAGGTACGGGGGGAACGGGGCGGGGAATTGGGGACCGCTGCGCTTAACGGGGCGGCCAGCCGGGGGCTGCCCGGGGTCCCCCCCGCCTCCGACCCGTCCCCGCTCCCCGCTTCTCGCCGTGCCCCCCCCCACCCCGCCCCGCCGCCTACCATGTTACCAGCTGCGCTTCGCCCAACTTCACCGCCCGCCGCCGCCTCCCGCGCAGGCGCCGAGCAGCGGCGCCGCCTACCGCCGGCCGGCCGGGCAGCGGGATCGCCCCGCCGCCTTCCTCCTCCTCCTCCTCCTCCTCCTCCTCCTCCTCCTCCTCCTCCTCCCGCGCCGCGGCTTAGGCCGCGGCCGGGCGGCGGACTACATCTCCCGGCGTGCTCCGCGCCGCGCCGCCCGCCGAAAGGAGCGGCCCCGCCGCCGCGCCGCTATAGATACCCCGGACTACATCTCCCATGAGGCAGCGCGCTTAAAGGAGCCGCAGCGGCCAAGCGAGGCTGGCGGTGCCCGGGGGCCTTGCCCCGCTGCCACCGCGCCGGGTGCGGAGCCCGGCTCCGGGAGGGCGGCTGGGCGCTGTGCGGTAAGCGGGTAGCGCCGGTCGGGGGGCGAGAGGAAGCACCTCCCTAAAACACCGCTCCGGCTTCCGCCGGGGGATGGGGATCGCTGCTTTCCAGCTCCTAAAAACGGCAAAAGCGCAGGGATTTTACCCAAGTTGTGAAATATTTCCACTTTATTTATCGCAGTCAGCGGCGTGGGCGCGCTCCTGCCCCTCGTTTATTCCCCCATTTCTTAATTTTAAATGTTGTAGTTCCTATATTCTTATACCTTTATTCTGCAGCCAACTGCTGGCACCGAAATCCACGGGCTCGGGTTTCATTCATTGCAAGGAAACCAACAAGCCCACCTCCACCCACCCCCACGGGTGGGGATCAGGGATTTTTGGCACCCCAAAAGCCCAGGTAGGGCACCCCAAAAGCCGTGCTTGACATCGTCCCGACAGCTTCGCACCCCTCCCTGCCACTGCTGCTGCCTTACGGGCACAGCGGGTCCTCTGCCAGGGGCCGCCTCCAGGCAGCTGCACCCATCTTGTGGTAACCCCAGGCTGGGGCTGAAGGGCGAGATTTGGGCTGACACACGCTCCTTCGGCGATATACCGAAATGTCGTGTGGGTTGTGTGTCTTTAGGATGCTGTGCTCCGGTATAAGTGGGCGTTTTATTGCGTGTAGCCTCGGGGGGGGTAGGTTTGTGTCAAGGAAATGGACCTGGTTTTGCACAGAGATTTTGAAGTAGCTTCTGGGTAAGGAACTCACGAACGATACCGATTTTGCTTTTAATACAAGTCTATTTTATAATATAAGCCTATTTTAAAATCACAAGGATCAATGATTAGCATTCAAACTAAGTGCCTCCGGGCCACGCAGCCTTTCACATCAAGGTCTCTGATCCAAACTGGTAGCGCGAAGTCCAGCAAGTTTTGCTCCTGTTTTTTCCCTGCAGATATGTTTCTCTCACAAGTATGATGTAATCTCTTTCAGTTAAGGTTCTTTTTGTTAAGTTTTGTATAAATCACAGAATCATCTAGGTTGCAAGAGACCTCCAAGATCACCTAGTCCAACCTCTGACCTAACACTAACAATTCTGAGACTGTATACATAACAAGTGAATATGATACAATTTCTCAGGATAGGTTTCAGAAACTACAAGGGGTTACCGATATAAAGGAAGAATGCCTTCTGGTGCTAGGTTGAAATACAACCTATGGCCTCACAGCATGATATTTTAATAGCTTTTCTCTCCTCTAAGAAGCAGCACAAATGACTGCCACGTGATATGACTAAGCCTTCCGGTTGATGTTCTTTAAACAAGGTCATCTCTAGAAAACAGAGGGAATAAAACCTGTCAATAACTTTGGGCTGTTGCTGGTTTTGATAACTATTGACCGAAAGAGACCATTCATGTTCTGTTAAAGACTGTAGCGTAGAATGCAGCCTTCAGTTTGTTTTATAATTTATTTGATCCAATGGCTCCACATTATCATGTTTGATACCTGATAGTACTACTGTCTTGCAGCACGGTGTATGCACTGGAGATGCAGAAACCATGTAGCAGAAAGCCTTGAGCGGCTGTGGATGATCAGCTTCTCCCAACAGCAGTAAAAAGTGAAGAATGAAGGTGACTGGATTTACTCCCCTATGGACGTTGATTTCGCTGCTTTGTGGCCACTTGGCGAATGCTGCAGAACATGAAGATGTAGTAAAGCATGCAATAAAGCTGCACCGTGGGAAAGGAGCTGTTATTACCCAGCGAAAGCAATGGGTGTTGGAGAGCTGCAGAAAACTGTCCGGCCTTCTTCGCCAGAAGAACGTTGTTCTCAACAAACTGAAAAATGCCATAAGAGCAGTTGAGAAGGATGCGGGGCTGTCAGATGAAGAGAAACTTTTTCAGGTGCATACCTTCGAAATTTTCCAAAAGGAGCTAAATGAGAGTGAAAACTCCGTCTTTCAAGCAATCCATGGCCTCCAGAGAGCTCTACAGGGGGATTATAAAGACGTTGTAAATATGAAAGAAAGCAGTAGGCAGAGACTGGAAGCCTTGAGAGAAGCTGCAATTAAGGTTAGTTCCTTCTCCCTTTTGTTCCTCCCCCCACTGTGTTTGTTACTAGCATGTTATTTTAATTTTATTATGATACTGTTTCAATCTGTTCTAATGAAAAAAGTGGATCTCCATAAAACTTGGAGTCTTAAAGTGGATTTTGAATAAAGTTGTGAGTATATGATTCTGGAATAAAGCTTAAAACTTAGTGGCAGCCAATAGACCAAAACAAAGCCAAGCATACTCACACGTCAAATATGTCAGACGAGAAGGAAGACAAGAAGTGAGTCAGTGCACTTAGCAGAGTTGCACTGTGTGCATGACTGGGATTATGAGAGTGGAAATAAGGCAACAAATTGGCAAAATACTAAATGTTTTTTTCCACTTCAGAAGAGAATTGCTCAACGAAAACCTGCAAATCAGGCAGAACAACTTCTTTACTTCCTGTACTCGTATAGATGTGTGTAAAATGGGTGTGCAGAGTATTGATGACTGGATTTTTTGATCTCGGTAGAGTATTCCCAGCCTGCGAAGTGCAGGTTTGAAAAATAACATCTCCAGGAAAGAGCTGGCTCAGGTAACTTTGCTGAGAAAACCACAGATGAGTAACAGGAGAGCACAAGTACTTTGGGGAAAGTTCGGGTTCCCATGTTGGTGCATAGCTGTTGGGGCTTGCACAGTCTGGCCCCAAACTTTGTAGTGCTCAGAGTGTCTACTGAAAGCCTACAAATGAGAGAAAATGTTGCTGAGCTCACTCAGTAGTTAAATTGTTCATTGCCTAGCCTCTACCCCTTAACCACTGAAGAAAATCATTGAGAATGTTCTTTGTTTTCTTCAGGAAGAGGCTTTCCTTGTGAAAGGGAGGAAAGGAAAAAAAGGTAATTGGTCTATAGTGAGCGGAGAGGGGAGAATCTAGAAAGTGCGTCTGCATGAGAGACGGGCAGACCTTAGCAGGTGATGATGGCAAGAGACTGCTGTGTGCCAGAAACGTGTGCAGCGAATGGTTGGGAAGAAAGGCTGATGGCAGTAGAAGGTAGGATGCAGGCTTGGGAGACTGGAGTGGTCCGTGCAGTGAAAAGAAAGGCTGGATTATCACAGCTTAGCTTCTGCAGGGGTGGGTTGTGTAGGCTATGAAGGTGCGTGATTGTCTAAACAGTATTTGTTGTTCTAACCTTATAAGTTGCTTTATACTGTGAAATAAAGGAGGAGATGATGGGAAAATGAGTGCCAAAGATGAATATTACATGGAATAAATTTCCTTGGACTTGTTCTCGCTTCAAAAGACATGCACTAGGTCTGGTTTTGTTCCAGTTTGGTTTTATTGTCATGATTATTTTCTTGGTGCACTCGTAAGACATCCTTTCCATTTTCTAAATAATGGTTTAATGGAAAATAAAAAATACTGTAGAGGATGCTGGACTTACTCATTCACTTTATTTCTGTTGAGTTCAAGTATTTGAAAGTCTTCAGTATCAGAATGTGTGTGTGTGTGATGCATTTCAAGCTGGTTGTGCTGCTGGGGAAAAGTAGAACAGTTGTTCACGGAGGAGAAATATTGAAGACAGCTTCTGTCTTCCTTCGCTTGAGGAACTGGATGGAGTTCCTAGACGAAGCAACAAAATCTTGTCCAGTTTACCTGCTTCAGATTTCTTGGGTGGAATTCAGATTTCCCTGATGGAAAAGATAAGTCTCAAGCACTGTAAAGAATTGAATTTATTTTCTTCATCCTGTATTAAACAGTAGGAACAGCAATGCTGCATGCTTAACTAGTCTTGCCTTCCTTTTGCTCACATTTCTAGGCATTCAAGTCTCCTGCTTAGTACAGAATCTTTATCCATATTACCTTGCTTAAAACGTTGCTTAGTACGTACTTTGTGATCAGATGTCTCCAATCCCAGCCTGAGTTGCAGAACAGAGCTTGCACTGTGATGCGCTTTTGCCTAACACGTAGCAGGCTGCTGTGGCAAGCAAGTAAGCTTGTCCTGCTCATGGGCACTGTTCTTGGTCCCACTGTACTGCCGTGGCACTGGGCAAAACAGGGCTGCCACTTGGTAGTGTACATGCTTCATCTTCATTAAAGGAACTTGCAACTAAAGACAGGTTGTTTCAGAGCTGTTCTTTTAAATTTAGAGTTTGTCCCAGCTGGCAGGAAGGACTGATCAGCTCCCTTTCACCCCAAACCTCTTTCTGTTTTGAGGGGAGAGACCAAACCTCATTAACTCCATCCTGAGCTGTAAGCTGTTGACTGAGGAGAGAGCCTGCAGCTCTCCCTGGGTGCGGTTTTTACATCTCTGAGACAACGTCTGCAAGCAGAGAACAACAGATAGGAAATGTTTTCCTTTCCTTGAGGCTGTACAAGAGTGGCTGCGACTCCTTCCTATGTGTTGCATAAGAAGCGAAGCAGTTGACATCAGTCCAAACACACTAATAGCTACATTTTTTCCCAACTCAAGTTATTTTAGGAGCTGGGTAATCTTCAGCATGCCAGTGTAACTATGGTAATCCCAAACACCAGTAGTCAAGAGCCAGCAATTCTGTGGTTTTGTCACAACCTGGAGTATTCATCTGACTGTCGGAATTTAAAAAAAAAAAAAAAAAAAAAAAAAAACTCCAGGCTAAACACAGTTGCAGGCTGTTCTGAACATGCTGTTGTCTTGGCATCAAGGAATCCATTGAGATACATGCATGTTCTTGCAGGTTTTAAGCGGAAAAATGTCCATCCACAAATGTGTGTGGAGAAGGAGACCCTCGTTATTCCAACATTGGTGTTTAGGACCAGTTTAGGTGCCCAGGCTGTCTAAGATACTTGAGTGGGGTAGGCAGACAAAGCCCAAAACTGGAGGGAAATAGATCCGCATCTATCTGATCTCTACCTGGGTATGGCAGAGCATCTAAAATACACATCGAAACCTGTGTTTTCAGGCAATTCAGTCTGATCTAGAGGTTGCTTGTATTTTTTGCCCAGACTGTTTCTTGTTTCCCTTGGTAATAATATTGGCTCTCTTGAAAACCAGATGTATGGGCTATCTGAGCCAAACCCTCACGGTATCCTGAACCTCCCTGAAAGGAAGAAGCCTGCTATCCCATCTCCCCTTGTTCATTCATGATTGTCCTCACTCAGTTAGTGCATCTTCAGGGGAATGAAGGCATGTAAGCTGAAGCATCTTATATTTATCCCCCTCAAAAAATGCTGGGAAAGTTAACTTCATCCCAGCCAGGCTCAGTACATGATGGAAAACGCTTCCTGGGAAGCAGAAACAGGAACCTCAGCTAACTGCTGAGGTGTTTAACTGCTCATCTGTGCTCTTACCTTGCTTTTTTTATTATTTTTTGTAGCTATTTTCAAAAGGCACAATAACTGTGGAAATGATAAAACAGGCTTCTTCCCATGTTGGTAAATCTGTTTGTAAAAATTGTTTATAAAATTCAGATTCATTGTGTTTACGTTTCAATTCGTTTGATGCTTGTAGCTGGTAAAGCAATGCTTTCAAGTTTATTACGCTTCCCTGCTAAAACATTGAGATTTAAGTTTTATTTGGCTTTGAGATGTTTCCTAGAATTCCTCAAAGTAATTCCTCTCTTATTTTCTGTAACCTTGAGGCAGCTCTACTGTTTAATAGCTTAGAAAAGGGAATCAGTGTTTTGTTGTTTGTTTTGTTGTTTGTTTATTTTGCTTTGTTGTTTTCCTTTCCCCCTTCCTCCAATCGAGATTGGCACAGGAGAAAACAGTCTTCAAACACCAATACAATATCTATATTGCTTTTGCAATTCCCCTTGTAAGATGCTTTGCATCAAAAGAAGCCTACATTTATGTTAAATGTTTTGCTGCTCAAAGGCCCAGCCAGCACTTTATCTGTGTTGTAAAACTCAACAGGAAGAAATGGAATATGTTGAACTCCTAGCAGCAGAAAAGCATCAGGTTGAAGCCCTTAAGAACATGCAGCATCAAAACAAAAGCCTGTCAATGCTTGATGAAATTCTTGAAGACGTCAGGAAGGCAGCTGACAGATTGGAGGAAGAAATAGAAGAGCATGCCTTTGATGACAACAAATCTGTAAGTGATGTTTTGGACTGTCTTTTCATTCATGTGTATTTATTTTTAAGTTGATATTTGCATTGTATGAGTGTTTCTCTTGTATTAGATAGTTTTTAAGATTTTAGTGACAACTATAGAAAAAAAAACACCCTTTGGTTCGACATGTGTTTTTGTTTCCCTTTCAAGAGGAGAATGTAACTAGCAGTAAAATAGTTGCTTTTTAGGAATGAGCAAACAGGGATCATTATTTTCTTTGCTAATGATTTCTCTGCTTTAGTTTGAAAGTGCTCCCTGCGGCTACCACTTTCAGTGATAAGTGTATTCCATCTCACTGATACAGCTCGTGAGAGTTACGACATATCCGTGATGGTGGTTTTTAGACTTTGCAGGACTCCGTGACTGTGGTATTTAGACTTTGCAGGATATGGAGTTAAGTATAGTCTCCAGTTTTATTTTTCTCTTTCATTTTGTTGAGAAAGCTATAGGAGAACAAGAATCCTTGCAGTTAGTTTTCACAATCTGGGAAAAGATGTATTTTTCAAGGTAAGGACTTGAAATGTGTTTGTGGTGTTGCATTCTTCAGCTTCCCACATTCTCTGCTTTTAACACCATTTGCATTGCTCATTGTTTCTGTGTTGCAGGATGGACATACCCTCAGGTAAGGCTGTGTGTATTTGGAGCTGGGAATACATCAGATTATCCCAGCGTCCCATTGCACTTTTCTCAGAAGCTGACTCTCTGAGCTGATCCTCTTTATAAGCATGGATTGAAATTTTTATTTGGCTTCTGCTCTTGAAAGGTTTTTGTTGATTTGCAGCTCGACTTCCAAGGCAAGCATAGTCCATGAATTCTGCTGAGGAGGAAAAACTCTGTAGGAAAGGGCCAGGCCATTTTTGTAATTGTACTCGCTTGAGAGAAAGTGAAAGTAGCTTTTTGCCTACACCAGACAGGTACAATTACACCTGGTGGTAATCCTACCTAGCAGCACCAGCGGAGGGTAGGGAAGATCTTGCTGGGGTGCCCTCTTCTGTTATACTGGGGTATAACGGCACATTTTAAAGGAATGTGCAATACCTGTTCATTGGCAAAAAATACCCAATGCGTCCTTCTTGTCCAATGTATCTCTTTTGTTTTTCTTATATCTCGATTCATGAAACAAAAGGAATAATGAAATGCAAACTAGAGGACTATTTGCATCTCTATCTTTGTGAGGAATATCTAGAATATTTTCTCTTAAGCTGGAATGCGGAAACAAAGAAGTTCTAATAGAATCATCAGTAATCTGATAAGGATGCAAAGGCCTTTATTAAAGATATAATCAAATAGAGAAATGTAATGGAGAAAAATAAAAAAATAGAATATGAGCTAACCTACGTAATGAGAAAACAGTTGTGTTTTTTCAGGATTTTATTTCTTAAAACAACAATCCCTGAAAGGGTGTTTTATATAACAGTGCACAAATATTGTTGTCTTCTATTATGTCCTCAGATGCTTAGTATTTTTTAAAAGCACCTCTGAACCTGTGCTATCTACTCTCACTCTCTGAGCATAGTCTGTCTTTTGTCAGTTCCCTTTTCTTTAGTAAAAGTAAAAATGCACCATATTATCCACACAATACATGACTTCTAAATATATTACACAGAAAAAATATTTTTTTCATAATAGTCTGAATCTTAATCTTCTCTCTATTCCTAATACCGTTTCTGAAACAGACTGCATCACTTTTATATGATTTTTGATACATTTTTGATTTTGATACAGAGAGGTTTGATTAGATTCCAGATACACAAGCTACCAAGTACAAAGGAACATATAGCAAACTCTATATGAATTTAGAATTCCAGATCTTCAAAGTAGATGCCTCAGTGCTGATGTATTTCGTAAGGTAATTCTGTTTACTGTATGTTATCACTGATGTCATAACTTTAAATTCCCAAGAAAATACTAGAGCAGATGTTGGCTTATTAGCATTTTTGTTTTTAGGCAAAGTACTGCACCGAACAGTGAAATAATTCCTACATGAAAATCAGTGTAAAGTGTATTTTAATTCACAAAGCCAGCATTCAACAGTATGCTCTAAGCTCTGTTTTGGTTTTCCTTGTAGTAGCAACAAGGGCATCAGGAGTGAAGATGACAGAAAAACAGTAGGATTGGGAACCTATTGTGTATTCTGATTAGAAACAGTTCTTGTTTGCTGACTGTAGGGAAGCTTTTCTTCTTTGTTCTGATGCTGTGAGAATAGTTTGCATGTACATGGCGCGCAGCTGCTCTTGCTTTTTCTCATCAGCTGAAAACATGAAAATGTGGTTTGGTCTCCTAGACTTGGCAATGGAGACTTCATTCTGGAATGCAAAATAGTCTGGTAAGTGGGGAGCTCAGGGAAACGAAGGCAGAATAGATATAAAAAGGCAGGTTGCAGGCAAAAAGTGAGTAAAACAGCTTTCATAATGTATAAAAGGAAAATGGTTGTCAGTCTCTCATTCGGACACCTAAAAAAGCTGATGTTTGAATTAGTTATATCATACTTACAAATAATTCTGCAAACTTCAGAATTTGTTTCAGATTCCTGAATTGGAATTTTGCAACTTTGAAACCCTGTCCTTATTATTTTTTAGTTGAACAATGTGGCTGAAGAGGCATTATTCCGCTAGCAAGTAGGTCTGGAAAACCCCTCATTGTTTGAAATGAAAAGTAAATTATAGTGTTTTCAGTTACGGACATCAAGTTTTAATAAAGAGGCTGAAGAGATTTCTCTAAGAAGGAACTAGTATTTTTAGTCATTGTCTGGAGCAACTGGTGGAGCAACTGGATGCTGGAGCAACTTCAAGAACAGCTAATAGTCTTTTCCTTTTTACTATATGCTTCCTAGACATGCAAGTGTCTTTTGTTTGTTTGCTTTTCTTAATTGTTGTTTTCCTTCTTTTCCTTACAGGTAAGAGGTGTTAACTTTGAAGCGGTTTTAAGGGTGGAAGAAGACGAAGCCAACTCTAAAAGAAATGCTTCAAAAAGAGAAGTGGAGGATGACTTGGGTCTAAGTATGCTTATTGATTCCCAGAACAATCAGTATATCCTTACCAAGCCCAGAGATTCAACCATTCCTCGTGCTGATCATCATTTCATAAAGGTAATCCTTTTAGAGACACTCTAGCCATTTGTTTTGATCAGACTTAGTCCCACCAGTTTGCATGCTGGAACTGCTTGATGGGGTTGAATACAGTTTCAGTGTTTTTCCCTCTAAAGCTACCCTAGCATTCATGATTTTCCCTTCTACTGGTGATCCAGCCAGTGTGTTCCTAATCCTAACATAGTCTTCACAAGACTGATTGTGATACCATATGGATACTCTCTATTTGTATTTGCTGTGACTTGTTGCACCTTTGGGGCAGCATTCTTCCTGCCTGGCTGCACAGGGTTGAAGCAAGCTACTGCTGTACCTCGTAAGCCACTTGCATATTATCACTAGAGATAATTTATGTATTTATGCCTTTTGGTAGGGAAATGGAAGCTGAAAAATGCATGGACAGTTTTTATTATATTTGTGCTTCATGAAAAATAACAGGATTGGGAAACTTTTTTAAAACAAAATGGATCTGTTTCACCATCATGTTCTTTTCACCATTTTATGTAAAGTGTCAGTCCCCCACCACCACTCCAGAAGCCCCCAGGAAACTGTATAATTCCTGTTATGTATTTAAAATATTTAATAAGTTAATGAAAAGTCCCCAAGGCACTAATTATTTAAGGTTAGTACCTCGAGTGTTTCATCTACAAAACTGGAGTGCTTATACCTATGACAGTGTGTTCAGGTTAGTTTACTGAAGCTGTGTTTTGTTTTCACAGGCAGTATTCTGCATTTAATTTTACAGTGCCATTTTTCTTTTGAAGGATCATCGTCTTTAATTTCACCACAAAGTTGCGTATCCTTTATGTTAATATACTTTTAAATCTTACATGTTAGGATATTGTGACAATAGGAATGTTGTCTTTGCCATGTGGCTGGCTGTGCACAACAATAGGATTGCCAACCATGTTTGGGTATATCATCTGTGGCGTACTCTTAGGACCATCAGGATTAAATAGCATCAAGGTAAGTGTGCAAGCTGCTTCTTGACTGATATAATTTATTGAGGTGTTTAACAGTAGCTTAAAAAATGGTATATCCAGCTGCAAACATATTAAAAAATAAAATAAAATCCCCAAGCATGGACCTTTTTTTGTTTTCTCCTATGTAATGAAGATATAAAAGAATTGTTGAAAGTGAAAGCTAAAGGCTTATTTTATTTGGTTTATTTTTTTATTTTGTTTTGTTTTATTTTGTTTTTGTTTGTTTGTTTTAGTTTTGCCTCTTTGCTTTTAATCATAAAGCATTACATTTGGGAGCCAAGTTATTTAAGTGATATCAAATATTCAGAAACTTGCAAGAAGTCAGCGTTAACGTGTAAGAAGTGTTTAAAACAAGTAGATTCCTGAGTAGCATAGCTTGGCTTCCTAGAGAGTTATTTTGCATCTCTGTAGCTCTTTCATCCCTCCTAGTAACCCTGGTTCTTTTCCCTGCCTGCATTCCTGAATTCGCTTGAAGCCTTTTAGCTCCGTCACGTGTAGCCGGATTACTAGCTCAGTGAGAACCAGTGGGCTGTGTTTGGCCAGAAGCTGCACATTTTGATTAGTGTTCTGGTGTGCATTAACAGATTGTTTGGCCAGCAGGCAAAACAGAGCAAGTGTTAAGGTTGGATGTTAAAGTCAGGTTAAGTTATATGTGTCTATTATGTTGATAGCCACATAACTGCGTGGAAATTGCTACCTTTGCAACCTCTGCTCTGACGTGGGCTTTTGTTGAAACTGATTATTGTGCTCAAAAGTAAAGGGAGTAGAAATTGTAGGATTTTTCTCAGTCTCGTATCAGAAAGGAAGGTCAAAAAAATACACTTTCAAAATTGTATTTTTCTGAAACTGAGATTAAATAATATCCTTTGTGTAGTACATAACTGATGGGTTGAGAAGGTCTGGAACGCTTGCCCACTTAAGATTATGAAACAAGTTTGTATGGCTGGCATTAGAAAGATTCAACAGTGAATTTTCAGAGACTTATGCTGAGGAAGATAATGTGATCAGAACAGAGATGAGGGAGATTTCTTTAGGAGGGTTTCCTTCTGAGCTGCCTATTTCTTATGGAGCTGTGATTAAGCAGTACTCCTCTGGATACTGTTATTATTGACTGGGTCTCTTGTGTGTATTCTCTTTGTTCTGCATTTCATAAAAACATGGAATGTAGGAAGAGTGTTGGAGGCAGGCAGATTCTGATCTTGGGGAAAGATAGTTTCCATCTCCGCTTCTCTGTGATTGATGGTAGAGCCTGTCCTCTTTTGCTCTGGACTATAAATGCATAGAAAAAAAGTGTTTTCCCTGTTCTGAGAAGGAACCACTTTTCTTGCTGTTGCATCCTTCTCTCTGAGGAAGAAGGGCAGGCAATTATATTTGTCTGAGAGATGGATTCATGGAGTGTATAGGATGGAGAGTAGAACAGCAGCTACAGTACATTGGAATAATTGTACCAGTAGACCCACAAAGTAACTAGCCAGAAGTAACTTCTGGAACAGAAGCCTTGGGGGTTTAATAGCTTATGTATGAAGCAACATATTTAATCTCAACAAGCAAGCAAGCTTTCCTAGCTCAAAGCATCTGTGCTTTTTGGGTGACCAGCCCTACCCAACCTAACTATCTAGTAATAGCTAGGTGGTGTTCTGAATCCTAAAGGTGCTGAGGGAACTCCTGATGTCATATGACCAGAGAGTGAACTACCTATGGAAACATAAACTATTTATTTTGTGAGTATACTTACATTTTGCTTTATGAGTAGACTGATATGCACTAACATTTATTTTATCTTTTTAAAAGTCTATTGTACAGGTGGAGACATTGGGAGAGTTTGGTGTATTCTTCACTCTATTTCTAGTTGGTCTGGAATTTTCTCCTGAAAGATTAAGAAAGGTATTTCTGTATAATACTTCTATATTGCAGAAGTTAATTGCTAATGTTCAAGTTACCAGTTCTATTTCAGATTTTTACACGTTCTCTGTAATATACTATTGTAACATTGTACAATTTTGAAAGGACAAATATGGCATTTTTGTCTTTAACTCTCTAGAAAGAATAGAATGCATTATTTATTCAGTATCTGCAACAAACTTTGCTATTCCTCTTCATTTTAGTAAAACAGTTTGATTGCTAGAAAAATCTCACACAATTTATGGCAATCCATCTCTGCTTTATTTTAACATGCAGTAACATGCAGTTGCTGTTATGGAGTGTCCAGTGATGTTTGCCAGTCCTGTAATAAAAAAAAAAAATCAGTTTGTTAAGTACTGCATACTGAATTGATGATACATGCTGTACTGGCTAATAAACTGATTCTGCAAGTATGTTAGCACAATCTGGAATAATTCATGCTGTGGCCATCGGGATTCAGCAAAAAGGTACAAGTTTCTTTTGGTCTTAATTAAAAAAAAAGAGTCTCATAAAACCAGCTAGAATTTTAATAGTGGAAAATACTGCTGCAAAATATGTGAAGATCTATTTAAAGAGTTTCATTGTATGATTTGTTCCTAAACTGATGGTTGTGAGTTCATCAGACTATAAAAGCTTTATCTGAAATGTGTTAAAGTTTATGAGCATTCAGCCACTGTGCTATTTTTAGTCCACCTAAAGTCAAAGATAAAAGTCAGTAAGTCAGAGGTTTCTAAATCTTAGCATGCAAACTGTTACTGGTGTGCAAGCAAATTCACAATCGTGTGTTGGACTAGTATGGAGTGGGCTGCTGGTATTTATGATGGTCTTAACTGTGCCTTTTTTTTTTTCCCTTGGAGTCATACCAAATAACTGGTCTTCCATTTGATTTTAATGTAGTTCAACCCATAGTGGACCTTTGACCCTTAACTTGTTGGTCTGTGAGCTATGGGAATTTACATAATGAGCTTTCATGAGCTAATAAGTGTTCTGGCACAGAATATTACCTACTAGGCATAATATCTTTAGAGTTTCAGGATGTGTATGATGAGAGCTGTTTATGTCGGTGGCCCAGCACTGCAGCCCCTAATCATGCACCTTTAATTGCTTATTTGCACTGAAAAAACATTGTCATGTATCAGACTTTATTACAAGAACTTGCTTTCTTCCCAAGGTATGGAAAATATCTTTGCAAGGACCCTGCTACATGACCGTTCTGATGATTGCCTTTGGTTTGTTATGGGGACACTTGCTCCAAATCAGACCGACACAAAGCGTCTTCATTTCCACTTGTTTGTCTTTATCTAGTACACCATTGGTGTCAAGATTTCTTGCAGGTACTGTTCGAGGAGATAAAGAAGGTAAGTAAGATTTAAATGTTTGATGTATTAAATCAATGTATGACTTAAATATTTATGCACCTACAATGAAATTTCATTGAAATGGACTTTGTAATATTGCAAGAGAAACAAAAGACATTGTTCAGCTTGCAAGGGATCATCTTCTTTTCACACTGGCCAGTGTTATGTATATTCTTGTTATGAAGTGTACCTGCTGTTTATGTAGCCAGTACTCTTTGAAGAATGACAGCGTGGCCCAATCAATACTCTGCATGAAAAGATTTAACTTTGCTGGAGCTCTGGAATTCTTGTGCTATTTCAGAGGTTACTAGGTTAGACCGTTAGTACCAGTCTGTCAGTGGAGCAGAAAGGTTGACTTAAGTAATTTACATCCTTTTCCTGCAAACTAAGACCAGCTCAGGTAGTCTTTCAAAGACAGCAGCTCTTCAAATAAATACTTTCAAGTGCCAGGTTACTAACTTCTCCAAAGGCTCCTAAATGTTTCCACTCAAACATTTTGCCAACCTGTTCTTCCCCTTAAACCTCTCATACATACTGCATTAAGGTGTTTTTGTTTCCCCTCTCTCTAGAATATGCATACTGCAATGCATAAATTCAAAGTCTATGTTTTACGTATGTTGGCTCTTGTTAACTTAGATTCGCCTGTTATTTTGAAGACTAAGTTTCAGTAAAGAAGTTTCAGTAAATGTGTGACTGGTGCTTAACTGCAAAGCAAAGTCAAGCTTTATATGAGTATTTATATTATTAACATATATATTGATTTAGCTACTGGGGAGGTGGAGAGAAACAAAACAAAACCAGAATACTTTGACCTCACCCTATGGAGAGCCATACATAGCTTCCATTTGATTAAGACATTTCTAGATTTCTGCAAGCATTCATAGATTCTGATAAATGTTTCCATGACTGCTTTGTTGGTGTACAGGAGATATTGACTACAGCAGCGTACTACTTGGCATGTTGGTGATGCAGGATGTGCAGCTTGGTTTATTTATAGCTGTTATGCCTACACTTATTCAAGCAGGAGTGAGCACATACTCCAGGTAAAAAAAAATAAATAAAGTTCATCTCTTCCCCTCCCCATTCCAATTTAGTATACAGATCGCAAATATGAATACAAGGGCACTACCTTTAATGTCAGCTCCTTGAAAAATAGGGCTTTGTTCTCCAAGTTCTCCTTACTATTTGTATTTGTCATGTTGTACGAGGATATTCTTTCTGCTCTAGCTACCTTAGTCCTGTCCACTCTTAAACTAAAATTTGTAGTGAAAAATTCAGTGTTGTTGAAAATAAGTGAATTTCTTCAGACTTAACTTTATTCCCTTTACTTACTAAGACATTTTTGTCAAAGGCTGAGGGATAGAATTATTGATTCTGATGGTTTACTATGAAGATTAATCAACAAAAATCTTTTTGAACCAGCATGAAAGTAAATTCTGTGCTATAAAAGAGATTGACAGGCATTCAACAAATTTAGTATTCATGTTCTTTGCTAGTGTATTGAAATAACTTACTGTAGCTACCCAACTTCAAACATCTGTGGAATTAGATCTTTTCACTTAAGGGGAACTCGTTTAGAGGCAAGAGAGCAGTTGAAAGAAATGTTCTGTTTGTTCTTCTCTTCCAGCATTTTCAAGGAAATACTGAGAATACTGATACTGATCGGCCAAATTCTCTTTTCTCTGGCTGCTGTTTTTCTTATATGTCTTGTTATAAAGACTTACCTCATAGGACCATATTATCGCAAGTTGCATACAGAAAGCAAAGGGAATAAAGAAATCCTCATTCTAGGAATATCTGCATTCATCTTCCTTATGCTAACGGTAATCTTTTAAATTAATAAAACTTTTTGATATGTGTTGTAGAGTATACTGCGTCGGTACCACAAAAGCCATCACACTTACTGTTATTGCATATCCACATAGCTCTGTAGTTAATTATTTAGTTTTAAAATGTTTTAAAACCCAGATGAACAGATGATTCATGCATCACAGTACAGATGAGTAGTAGCAGACATATCTTGAATGTAAATAGATTGAACTTCTGTGGGTAACTTTATACAGCCACTCTAAGGATCATGATAGCAGTTTTAATTTTGGAATACTTCATGCATTTCAAAATAATTTAGGATGGGTTTTGAGATACTGATAATGTCTGACTGCCACTTGCTGACTGGTTTCTTTTCAATGGCAAATTCTGGACAGTTTTTATTATAAAATTAGCTGCTTTTTTTTCTGTGGGAGATAAACAGCTGGAGATGAAGTTGAGAAAGCAGGGAAATGCCCTAAGGTTCCTTTGCCTAAACTAAAATGTATAGGATTCCTATGCATAAAGTGTGATATACTAGAAAACAGAATAGAACTTCAGGAGTCATGCCACAGTTCTTGAGGATATGAACCACGTTCATAGGTTTTGATATCTTTTCTGGGTTTGCTTTGTTTGGCTCTCAATCTTCCTTCCATTGGTTTCTATCTCACGTTTCATACCTCTGAGAAACTATTCAGTTGGAGAACAGACTGTGATGGCTATTGGTAATGTTGTGGGTTCGAAACTCTGTTATCCTGGTTATGCAGATTTTTGTGTCCTCTTTAAGAAATTCTGAGAAAAATTGTCAAAAAAAACTTCCTGTGTGTGCAACCTTTTTTGCTAGGTGTGTTTGCTTAATTATTATGGGGTCTTCTTCAGGAAAAAGGTCAAGAAAGAAGTCAGTGAATTAATTGATTTCTGTTCTGTAGGCTAAAAATACCATCCCTCTAAAGAGCTATTAATATTCCAAACACTGGTGCTATTTAATAAGAAAAGAAACAAAATTATTTTCTTCTTTTTACTTTCAAAGAGGCAGACATAACATTTGTACAAAAACTTGAATAAAAACAAAACCCCATGTAAGTCATGTTAGATACTGTGGTATACCACAGTCTTACTTTCATGAAAGAATGGCCTGCACGGACTGATTTGATTGAATTGGGCATATTGTGCCCAAATCCACATCAAATGTAACAGGAGTTTGTGTACATGACTTCACATAATGTGCAAAATACAAACCTAGGGGAGAATATGTTTGAGTGGATTGGATGCATAACACAAAAATGGAATGCTTGTTCAGCATGGGAAGCGTTTGTAAAGAAGCAGATATTTTGTGTACTTTTAAGTGAAAGTAGCTTTCCTTTTTAAATTTGATAAGTAATGTATCAAAAGGAACAGTACAAAAGATGCTACACGTAACTTTGGTAAACCAGTTCAGACGCTTTATGCTCACTGACACAGATACATTTATTATAGTAATACTGCAAGCTGTGGCTTGAGCACAAAGACTTAAAAATAAATATAATAACAATTAAAAAAATGGTGGTATAGCAACCTGGAAGGGGGGGTTGGTAATCAAATTTGAAAAAGTTGCATGAATTTGGAAAGGGTAAACTACGGTTTTTGGGTGCCAGGTAGGAAAACAGTTAAACTGACATAGTGCCTGCAAAGATCTTTATTGTTTGAAAAGCAAGCCTAAATGTTGACAGAATGTGTACAATTATCTGCACACGTGGAATTTTCCATGCTTGTATAATTCTAAATAGCTTTTAAGTTTTTAAAGGGAGGGATAAGAGAGTGAGAAAGATTTTAGTAGCCTTTACCAAAAATAACTCTGCAGCTTCATTTAGAAAAATTGAGGGATGTTTTTAAAGAAAATATTTTAATTCTCTGTCTAGCGTGTGAATTACTTTGCAGGCCACATCCTTTCCAATGCATGACAGAGCAGGTAGGAATGATACTGCGTTTCTATTTCATGCACAGTTACTTGCTTTGTGCTTCTGTACTGACTAGATTGCTGGGCTCCACCAAAGTTTATCATGTATTAGGGTTCAAGTGTAACACTAGCACATGTACTGAACACACACATATAAACTTATTTATTATTTTATTTATTTCCTGTGCTTGAAAATCTCCTATGACTATGACAAGAATTGCAGTTTCTCTACCAACAAGGGCAAATTCTGTGCCTCAGTGTGGGAAAGCAAGAGGGAATATAGGGCAAAAGAGGTTCTTGCACTGCAGTGTAAGTGATTTCAGTGTAAGGGTTATCTTGTCAGCTGAGGAACTTTCTGTATGGAAATGACTTTTGAACTTTGTCTTGAGCATTTCTGATCTGCTTGGCTCACTTGGATAACATTGCAGCTCATTGAATCTGAAACTGGATCTTAAATATGTCTCTGATTTATAACCTAGGAGTAAAAGAGATGTAACAAATCTAAAATATAAGCTATTTTACGAAGTTTTGGAGATGTTTCTTTTTGCTTCCCTATATTCTGAGAAGTAGCTGAAATTCTCTTTTTTCCTCAACGAGTTGGGCAGACTGGGGGGTCAGGGAGTTGTCAAGTGCCAATCCTACGCAAGTCTAGCTGAATTTTGACATGCAGTTGTACATCTTTAAATCTTGTTACCTGATCATCAGTAACAAAGGTTCAGTAGATAACTATTAAACCTTAAACTGATTTTCAAGCTTTGATTTATGCAGACACTGTTCTTTGTGGATTTTTTTTTTTTTTAAGACTGGGAAACTGTTTTTCTCAATTACAACATAAAAAGTGAATCCAGCTTCTGGTTTTAAATATGACCATTGAGGGCAGATAGCCAAAATGGTGCTTTTTAAGTTAAGACACTTACTGTAGTGGCTGAAGAATGTGTCATATGTCAGCCAGAGTGTTGATGAGTGCAGCGTTGCCTTTTCATATACTGTATATATAGAAATATTACAAGAACATTTGTCTTAAACACTCCACTGATAATGAATTGCTATATTAGACATTTGCAGGACAACAGTGGTCAATTTTGTCACGTTAGCACTGAGTTGTGGAAATTTGACAAGCAATTGAAAAAAACAAGACCTGACAAGGAGGACAGCAGTTACATGTTCATAGGACTGCGTATACACATGGAGGAGATGTGGCTTCCAGTTTGACTGCTCTGATCTCTGATGATAGCAGCAAGAGGAGGGAAATTGCCAGTTATCTTTACATCAAAAAGATGGAAAGAAAATATAGTTATGTCATTGCAGCATTTCCTATAAGAAAATGTACATACTTTTCCCTGCAGTCAACTAGGAAAGTCATTCCTGGTTTGCTGGAGTACTTCTCAGTGGCTCATAACCTGCTTTTGAACTCTCTTCTGTCAATTAAAGGGAGAAGATTAAGGAAGAACTGTAATCTCATATTCAAATTAATTATTTCATAAAATACAGTTGAGATGGAGTTTTCAAAGGCTCTCTAAAAATTATTTCAGTTCCCATTAATGCTTTGCTTCTTTAAAATGCAAGCTTAGCATCCACGTCTTTACTCTTGGGCAGGTTTAAGTTATTAATGCCCCAAATACTAATACCTTTATTTCAGTCAGGGATTTCTTTAGTCTTACTGGCTCACCCTATTCATTAAGCTTCTATGATGATTAAAAAGTAGCAATAAGATGGACGTTACTAGTGAATATAGGCAAAACGACTGCTGAGCAAATGGTTGAAATTCAACAGGAACATGGTATAGCAGTAATGTTTCTCTCTTTATTTATTGCTACGGTAGAACACCTGAACATAAAAATCCTATATTCTAGTGAGTGCAAAACGATCCTCTCTGAATTAAGAGTAAAATGCAACCTTTGAAAGCAAATGAAAACTAAATTGTACGGGGGGAAAAAAGGTGCAAATTAAGAAAAGTTTTCATTTAGTTTTGACTGGCAAAGCTTACTGTAATGTAGGAGTCAAGAAAAGGACAGAACATGGCACAGGGAACAGTAGTCGTTAGAGCCCTGCTCAATAAAGGAAAACATTAAAAATGGTGCAAGCAGAGAGGGAATGCTAAATGCAAAATACATTCTGAGTTTTGCCTATATAATACATTTTGTTGAGAAGCCCTTCCTGCCAGTAAAACACACATTCTTCATTGTATCTATCTGCACACATTATTTATGATAACCCCTGAAGCTACAGATTAATTTGAGGAAATGTGTCTGCTTATTGATAATATTGGACAACCAGAAACCAGGATGGGAACAGTAAAAGCAGTCTTGGTATAAATCTGAAGAACAGACTGGAGGAAGTTGAGTGAGGTTAAGAAAATACCCTAGTTTTGGGGTTTTTCCTTGCCCTCTCATCATCCACTTCTCTTTTTTTCTGTGTAATGATTATATATATATATGTGTGTGTATATATATATATATATATATATATATATATATATATGTAGTAGACCTGAGGTTGTGAAGTACCTAGAGAACAGACAAATGGCAAAATTTGCATTTGTATCTACCAGGTCCTTGAACTCATACTTAACTTGCTCTAGAGTAAAGACATAGATCTCGGGTTTTATGCTGTGGGAGCAAACTTAAACAGACATAGATTTTACTCTAGTTGTGTTTTATGCCTTCTGAACAAGCATGTAGTATATTTATTTCACACTTATAATGTTCCTTACTTGACTAGTGATTCTGATAACAGCACAATATCATACAATTCCAATACAAGAGCTGGTAAATCCCTTCTTAAATGGTAACTTAACCGTGTGCATATGAATGCTTAAAATATTAGGTATAAATGTTTTGACCTGAAGCTCTGTTATAGCAGATAACACTTAACTGTGGGTGGTTTATATCTGAATAGTAGAAATAATTCCAACTTTATTTGAAGAGGCTGTGTTGGATCATGGTCATACTCCAGAGCTTGTGACTTCCCAAAATGTTTCCTATGTTTCTCTTCCTTTTTTTTTTTCACCCCTGGTGATTTTAAATCCTTCATATACATTTCCTTCTTCCCTCTTGCAATTTCAGATTGTTAGGAAAAGCACTGCACATCTTTGAGACTGAACTGAAATTCCTTTTGTTTTAAGATAGGAGTATATCCAAAGTGGCATATTTTTCACAGTCGCTGGCATGGATTATTTTGTTGGTTTTGCCAGATTAGCAACTATTTGCACAGGTTGACAGACCCAATTTGTTTTCTTAAATATCTTGCAATAAATTAAGGACTATCATCACAAATGGAATTATGTGATGATCATTCAGACATTAATAGTTAAATATGCAAAAGACTGGGGTTTAGTTTTAGGCAGCATTTTATACATTGCTTGGAGACTTGTTTATCATGTCTTTCCTTCTCCTCCATTAATTTCAAGTCACTTGAGTTTTAGCATCATACCTTAGTGTAACACCATTAAAGACATGATCAATGTCGTCCATAAATGCACCGTGGTGTATTGTTACTTAACTAAATTAGTATGGAAATAAGTCTTCAGTTAAAATGTCCTATTAATATTAATAGCATTGTCCTTTCTAAGTGAGGTGACCGTCTGCAGCAGTATCGTTTTAAAGGCATTTTATTTATACCTATGAGAAGTGCTGCTTGCTTTTCTCATGTTACAAGCATTGCCTTAAGCAATTTCTTATTTTGTAGTTCAGTCTCTTTTACATGTTTCATCTCTCCCTTCTAGCACCATGTTCAAATAATAAAAAAAGAATAAAGAGCAGTCTGATTTTTTTCAAGTAGATGCTTCATTCCAGCAGTTTACTTCACATGCTTAAATCCATCCCAACTCAGTAAAACACACAAGCACATTTAGGTCTTATTTACAGTAATAAAATGTAAATTATGTCTGGGACTGTTTTTGCTAAATTGAGACTATTCTCCCAAATTATAAGCTTTGATTTTTTTTTCCCCTTGTTTGACGGTTGGGAAACATGAAGTTGCTATGGCTTATTTTCACAGCCTTGGTGTATAATGCAAGCCTGTCTCTCAAGCTGTTAGTCTCTCTCATTTTGGTGAAATCAAATGCTATCCATAACAGTGACACAAAGCATTGCAATGTAGATTAAGAAATTTGTTTTTGTGGGGAAGGAAGTAACATCATGGAGGGGAAACATCATGGTTTTGTGAGTCTCTTGTACAAACATAATACTGCAGAAAACTGAAATAAGCTAAATTATATTTAATGTTGAGTTTGTGTAAGGTTATATTAATTTATTACATCCAGTGCAATGTATAGCTCTGTAATTTCTATGTGAAATGGTAAAGAAGGTCACTCTGGGCAAGAGAACGGTAATAGATTTTCCTGTTATTCCTCGACAGATCACAGAGCTGCTGGATGTCTCGATGGAGCTGGGATGCTTCTTAGCTGGAGCTCTGATCTCTTCTCAGGGTCATATGGTCACTGAGGAGATTATGTCCTGTATTGAACCAATACGAGACTTTCTTGCCATCATTTTCTTTGCATCCATAGGTAATTTCCGACAAACCTTACTAAAAACAGTGCTAACCTACCAATGTAGGGGAGTAAAAATAAATAAATCAACTGGTGTCTACAAACTGAGGGGAGATAGATTTTATGTTTTTTCAATACTAAAATGTTAACTGATGACAACATTGTTTTGACTTTGCTAAAGTTTTAAATGCAACATTAATGTTCATAAGGAATTTCCACGTTGTACTCTCAATTTTTGTTTTAATGGCAGGTTTTTGTTCTCAATTCTGAATTTGTCTGTGCTATTTAAAGCACATAACTAAAAATTTTAAGGGAAGAAGGGGCTTATATTTGGTTTTTAGAAAATGTTCTTCTGTCTTTGCAGTGGATATACTTGTAATTTATACCAAAAAATTATTACCAATTTGAGTCAGTGAATAGAGTAAATTTCAGGTCCTTGTGGCTCGGTTTTCTCTGTAAGCAGAATATGGTAATGGAAGCAGAGCCTTTTTATAGCATCTTGGTTCCTTAGTTAGGAAGATGTAATCTGTGTGTGCTCAATGCAGGAAGAATTGAACAAGAAATATCTCAGACTACCCGCTGACTGAAATGCAATATTGATGCGTAAGGCCAGGGGAGAAACTCATTAAGGTTGTTATCCAGAGCATGCTAATTCCAAGAATATTTATATAAATCGGTTGCTATCTTCATTTTGAAGTGTTAGATTCCTTAGCTGCCCATATGCCTTCTCTGAAGAAAACTGAAACACATTTCTGCAGTGCTTAGGTACACTGAATGAGGAGACAGGCCAAGTGAAAGCACTTGCCTTGGGGGGGTGACTTAACCAAAGAGTGAATGTAAATACATCATTTGGAGAAGTTAGTCGCTCTTTTGTTCGTCCTAAATGTCTACTTGTGTTCTCACTACAAAAATCATTCTGGTTCTTGAAAGCTGAGCTGAACAATACTTGTTCACATACTGTCTGTGACAGTAGTCATGCCCTTAGCTCGACCTGTGTAATACTGCTGCTCTTAACTTTACGCATGGATGCATTTGTGGGAATAATACACCTGTGCAGTTAGACATTAACAGCTGTACTTTGAGTAACTCTCCGTCTGTACATTCATTTACACCTCTGTGTGTTGCTTCAAATTTTCTTCCAGTTTTCTGGCTCTCTTCGTGTTATCTGTTGAGGTCAGAAAGTTCCTGTTACTCTCTGTCCTCACTAATATTTTTTGAGGGAACGTCTGGACCAGTCTCTTCTTAGAGCCACATTTGGAGAACTTTGAGTACCTGCTACTCAGATCCTTCCCTTTCCACCTCTGCCTCATTTGATTTTTCTTTTGATTGCTTTTCAGGAAGATGGGAGGAATCTTTGCGTAGCCTGTTTATTTTTTAAGGCTCCAATATCCTGGGTTTTCTCAGACTACAAGATGTGTGGAATTTGGGCATCAGCAACCCTATCTGCCACTGGTGAGGAGGCATCTTGCTTCTAGTGAGTGACTAGGTCGTGTGTCCTCAGTGTGCTGTACAGACGTACTCACTTGCAAGGCTCCATGTTTCTCTTCTGGGTAAATCTTGTGGCCAGCATTGGGGCCTTAAATGCAAGATGCTGAAAAACTTCATCTTCTTCCTCTGAAGAGAGGTGATGCTGACAGTGTTAGCGGTACCACTGTCCAGAACAAACATACGGTGTTTCTCCGAGCCTCTAACATTTCTGTTGAATTTGAGAGAATTCAAAGGAAGATCCCAAGACTGGAATTCATTAGGTGACATTCATCACCTTCTCCTCATCCATCCAGCCCTACTGCTTTGTTGTCCTGCATGGGACAGAATGAAACCTGGATGTTTCAAGCTCTCAGAACTGACGTTAGACTGGAGGTAGCTTTCTCCTTTTTTTCACAAAAATGGAGGCGAATGTTGTTTTTTCCATTCTGCTATTGTTATCTTTTTGATCTAGCCAGGGCTCTTAGGTCCATTAAGATACAGCATCCCAGTACATCACTATAGTTATTTTTCTGATTGACTGTCCCATCTTGAGGATGTGTCAGAAATATTCCTACTGGCTGAGATTTGACCACCAGAGTTTTGTTTTCTTTCATCACGTCTGCTGTCAAGGATCTCTAAGATTCCTCTTATTGATGCTGGATTTTGCAGGACATGATGATGACTGTAGTTGGATCTTCGCGCGCTGTTTAGCAGCCATGTAGCAGGCGGGCAGAATCTGTGTAATCTGTTTAAAATAAATGCAATTTTTCTGTTAAGGAAAAAGTACGTATAAAAAGTGTGTAAAATCTTGCTTGTAATCACCCATAGGAGAACACATAGCAACTTATATGAGTGAACTGTGGTTTTGGGCTTGATGTTGGTGTAAGGTCACCTTCAAAGCGATGCTCCATTCCAGAACAGTGCTTAGAGTTGAAGTCCCATGGATTGTACTCAGCTCTGTGAAAACCTACCTAGCTGGTACCCTACCTACTAGTGACCAGCCGACATGCCGCACACTACCAGATGATGGTGCTGAAGTTTTTGAGTTACTTGACTGAAGTGTTTCTGCTGTCTTAGAACAAGTCTGTGTTGATTCCTGAGCCTAGTCGCAGAGTCTGATTAAATCCATTGAAATAAGTCATGCTCCTGCTGTCTGTGAGGTGAATGTCTGGTGGAGTTTGTGCTGTCAGGAAGGCTTCGTGTGCTGTGTTGCAATCTGATGTGACCTGTGGCTCTACCCTAAGGTTTTGTTGAGAGCTAGGGTAAAGGTTTGTAACAACCATAAACCCACTATGGTGGGCTCTATTTTGCCCAAAATGTGTGTGCCTGCAGGGCTGTGTATTTGTTTCCTCAGAGCTGTGTATGCAACAGGTTTAGGCTTGCTTTACCTTACAGACACTTGTCACCTAATAGACACCTCCAAAGGGTTAGCGTAGAAGTCTGTGGTAGTTTGTGCCTCAGCTCTTTTGAATATGGTAATAATCTCCACATCAGCAAGCAGTCCAAATGAACTTCAGACTGCCTGTCTGCTCCAGAACTGAAAACGTTGATGCACCAATAGTGAGGAGAGCCCTAGGCTATACTTACAGCCTCCCTTTGAAGTCTACAGTTCCAGATATGCTGGTTGGCCCTCTTGTCAGACACGACGACGTTGTTACAGGCTGTATTTCTCTAGCTGCTTTTCATGTACCTCTCTGAGACCAGCCTAGAGGTGAACAAGCAATGTGCGCATGATAAACATTAAAAAGAGAGAAGCTACTTGCCCATCCATGTGCACGCACATTTAGATTTCTTTTTTTTGGTGTGGTGTTCATCTCCTGTTCTGCCATCTCTTTCCTTACTCTGATAATCTTTTGCATTTGTGTTTCTGCAGTTGGAAGGACATTAAGAAGTAAAACAAGGTGTGTGCATGGGTAGTACTTGTATACAACTCTCTGAGCTTACAGTATTTGAAGTACATTTTCATCCACAAAGGAACGTGCACATGGACAAAACATCTTGAAGTTGCTCTAAGTAAATTCTCCTGTGCATTTAAGAAGACAACTCTTGGTTCTCTACAGTTCTTTAGGCTCTGCAGTGCTACAGGGCAGGGAAAATTCGTGGAAACTGGTCTTGCATTAGAATAAGAAGTTAGAGCATTGATTTACTGGCCTCGTGCTTCAGAAAGCTGAACTCTTGCCCTTCAACAAAAACAGTTAGGTTGGAGAATTGCCAACTATTATGGATTTTTCAGGAACATCTCCACTAGTTTGGTTTCTCTTTTAAGAGATTTTGTGAAAAAGGAATGGACTTCCAAAGATGCTTGCCTGCATAAGTCCCTCATATCCTAGGAGAAAAAAATGGACTTAGCTGTGAGTAAGATTCCTTCTCAGTGACACCAGGACTTCAACAAATATTTGTTTTTCTTGTCTGTTTAATAGTAGCCGGATTTAGTTTTAAGCTTCTGTGTTCTTGACAGTTCATTATCTTGCTTCATGTAATAACCAAATAATTTCGCTGATACTACAGCAAGATTTGACCTTTTACTGATTATACAGATAAGATTAATGAAAATATGTGTGTGGTAACTCGGAATAAAATTCAAGTGTCTCAATATGAGACATAAGGTTCTCGAGCAAGGCCACCTTGATATATTCCTTTTTCAAAAAACAAACAAACAAAAAACCACAAAACCCAAGACCAACAGAAAACAACCCTAAATCATAGAAATGTGGCTTTATATAATCCTTTAGTTGGGGTAGACCATACTCAGGGGTTTATGGCTTTTCCCAATTCCAGTCCAAGTGAGTTTTCTTGTTCAGGTGACTTTCAGTGATTGCATGTGAGGGTCACGGGATCACAACAATTACGTTTTTTGTTGCACTTGTAATTTATGTGTAACGTGTTCCATCCTCAGTAATAGTCCATTACCATTTCATACAAGAATGGCTAGCAAAGTGTATCTTGCAGTCACTGTGCAGAACAATGGAATTATTTTCCAGCAGCATTTTTATAGCTTTAATGAAAGAAGTGTGTTTCAGTTCAGGTTCTGGACTGTTGACTGGTGTGGAAGAGACAAAATATAAACAAAAGTGCTAATGCATCTGTCAATTTAACTCAATTTGGAATATTGTTGGAGATAACCCCCTCCAAAAATGTGTAGGTTTGGCAGGAAATACTTAAGTGATTAAGTAGGTAGTGTTGGTAGGTGTATTAGGGATTTTTGTTTGTTTGTTTTTGAAAATATAGTCTTGCACTTAAATCTATTATGAACTCTGAAAATTATCATAATAAAATATTAGCATTGAACTTTGAAATATTTCTTTCCAGGGATTTCTAGAATAACAAATTGAGTATTGCTATTAAATAGAACTTAGTTGCACTCAGTAAATTAAAAATATATCAAAGCAGTGGCAAAAAAAAAAATCTTAAAAAAAAAAGTCAAAACTGAATCATTGTAAATGCGTCTTGTGAGACATTACTGTCTGGTGGATTTCTTTCAGCAATGAACTGTATATGCTCTAAATACGTTAGAAATGGAACAAACCACAGTATAGCGCATACCTTTAAGGAAAAAAAAAATTCACTAATAACCCTAGTTCTTGTAAACGAAATGTAACTCCATGCTTCTTTATAGATGCAATAAAATCTGAATAGTTTAAAATACAAATATATTATTTCATCATTTGGAAACATTACATGTTTTCATTGTCTGTTCCAATAAATACAAAATTTTTATATTCAGCCTTTGCTTACATGTGAGTATGAATGCTTGGCTAAAGTTGTTCATTTTAAAAGATGTACTAAGATAATACCAATGTTTTTCCTCCTAGGACTTCATGTTTTCCCCACATTTGTCATATATGAACTCACAGTCTTACTCTTCCTTACATTGTCTGTGGTCATAATGAAGGTATTATTATTTATTTTTTTTAAATCTTTTAACAGTGTGAATAATCTTAGTGCTGCATGCCGTAATGAAAATTGTACAAAAACTGAACATCCGGTAAAAAATATGATAAATCTGATAAACATCTGAGAAGTAATACATCTTTACTGCAATTGGGGGAATCTGATAGAATACAGTTTGATTCAACATTCTTAGGCTATATACACACAAATACATATATTTTTATGTTTAAAAGATAAAAATAAATATACAGGGATAAAAATCAAATATACAGGGTTTTTATTTAATGTTAAAAGTCTGTTACACATGGAGAAATGTCTATTTGCTTAACTCAGGACTTGTAACAGTTATCAAATGCTTTATTTTAGTAAATATGCTACTTTGTACTGTGCTGTGTACTTTTTGCCTCTTTTGACATTAACATAGAAGACATTTAGAAGTCTGCTAGTTTATTTTTATGTCCAGCATTGTTGTATTTGATACTATGTATCTTACAGTGATAGTACTATTTTATTTTATTTAAAAACAAACATAAAAGCCAACAATGTAACAACAACCCCCCAAAAACCCCTGCTTTTTAAAGTTTGTCTTGGCAGTGCTTGTCCTTTCCCTGATTCTTCCAAAGACCAGCCAGTATATCAAATGGATTGTCTCAGCAGGACTGGCACAAGTCAGTGAATTCTCTTTTGTTCTTGGAAGTAGAGCACGCAGAGCAGGGATCATATCTCGGGAGGTAAGCTATTTTATAGTTATTAATTTTGGGTTTTGCACCTTAAAAACTTACTGGGATTTTATATTGCAGTGTATGTGAAATACAGGCCTATTTTGTGTAATCTCTAGACTGTTAACAAATAATCAGCCCGTACAAATAGAAACTTGTATGTCCTTGACAGGGTTCTTAGTTCAATTTTTTCTTTATTGAACTTTTTTTACATGTTGGACTTTAATATTGTAGATTGCACGTTTTAATTTTAAAATTGTATAGTTATAAATGTTTTGCCTTAACTGTTCCCCCTTAACAACTTCTTTATTAACTGAGCAGTGAATTGTAGATAGCACCCAAGTGTCTAAGAGTGAGAAGCCTTTGCTTTTAAAATCTTGATACAGCTATAGAAAGAGGTAATTGAGAGTGTAGGAACAGACTAAGGAAATATTAGTAAATCAGAAGTAGAGGGCAGGTATGGTGAAGTGCAAGTTGCCTTAATATACAATCAAACAAGTGAGCAAACAAACTTGTGGTCTTTACCTGCAAAGATTGTTAATTTTAAATCCACTGCAGAAGAAACAAGCTTTTTCAGTAGTCGTGAAAAAATACCCTAGGAAGGAAACCTTAAACTTAGTTTTATATTCAAGCTACGAGAACACTATTTTCTCAAGATGAATTCTGTTTTGCAAACTTCAGTAAATTATGGCTACAGAGATGTAACAACTGACCTCACTTTCTAAAGCTAAGTGCTTTCTCCTCTGCATCTCTGCTCACAAAAATACTCTGCTGGCTCTTTGAACTGTCCATTGTGGGAGCACTGGGCTGTATAATGCTGGAACCAATTCCAAATAAAGCTAGTGTGGAAAATCTACACAATGCTGTTCACTTGCGTATGTAGAGGTGAATCATTTTCCTGCTTACTCCTGCATATAATTAGGAGTTACAAATACTGTATGTTTGTACAGAGTTTCAAGATACCCATACGTGATCACAGAATCAGTTTAGCGGCCCACCCAGAGTGCTTGCAGGCCCGCAGGCTTTCAATTTTCCTGGGTCAGTGTTCATGTCATTTTCTACTGTACAGGTTTGCGTAGCTCTGAATTCCAAATGTCACTCTTCTGTTTGAGACCTCAAAACTACTTCTCACTGCCATTTTAAAAGACTCTTCCATAACATGTAACAAAGATCTCATTTCAGAAGATGTGCAGTGTGACTTAGAGGGATTCTTGATAGTTAAAAAACTATAGTGTATATATTAGTAATACACTTTGCCATTGTATCTTTGAACCAGAATAGTTTATGTTTTTTAATAAAGCGGTATTTGGCCTTTGACTTTTTAGCACACCTTAAGCTTTTGAAATTGACCTCTCAGCTATAGATGTAAATAACTGTTATTCTATAAGCTCATTATGGTTTGGTTTTTGTTGTTTTTTTTTTGCAAGTGAATGTTCAAACCAGGTAAACAGATAATTACATGATTTGTGCATGCATTTGTTTGCCTTTGTAACAATAAGCATACTTGGATAGACAGGTGAAGTCTCAGCCTGAAAATATTATTATTGAGAAAAGTCTGATCTCATCAAATTTAAATCATTTCTTAGTTTACCATGTAACTGTGGAGAGAAGTAATGGCTGTTATTTCCAATTTTCAGGTCTATCTTCTTATTCTGAGTGTGACTACTCTAAGCCTTTTACTTGCCCCTGCCCTGTGGAGAGCTGCTATTATGAAGTGTGTTCCAAGACCCGAAAGACGCTCAAGTACTTGATAAGACTTGCACATGTACAAGAATACATCTTGCAAAGAATATATTCATTGTTCGTAGTATCTCTATGCACTTGGAAAACAAGAGGTTTTGAGTAGTCCTCTTAACATGCACTTGGTTATAAGCCTTACACTGACCTTAAAACAAAACAAAATTCAACTTTAAAAAAAGAGTGATCTGATTTGAATTGCACATCTCTTACAAAACTGGCTTTCTCTGACGGATTAGAATCTACCAGAGTATTTGTTCCTGATCTGTTCAATTATACAGAGTATAAATTATTTTTTTAACTATAGCATCATGCAAACTGTGTTGATTATTTCTTGCCTGAATGTGCCTTTTAATTTTCATCCTCCTTTTCTTACTGTTGGTTCTTCACCAGGTTTTGTTTAAAAAAAAAAAAAAAAAGTATATTATGGTGCCTATGGTATCTTCTTCTACTATATGACTTGAGTCATTTTCACACTTAAGAGCTTAGTATACTGGTATAAAATTAATCACAAAACACATTTCTGATGGTGAGTAAAAGTGTAGTCCTTTACACAAAGAAGTTTAACTGTTAGTATCAAGCTGTTTTAAGCAAATACATACCCCAAATAATGCAGCCGATATTGTATGAGATTTTATTCCAAATTACAGCATATAATGTATTTTCTTATAGTGGTAACTTTTATTTGTGTTAGTTCTTGTATTTATTTACATACTGGACTAAAAGGTGATGGTAAGAAAGGGCATAGGTTATATTTGATGACTGACAATTATCACCCATTCTTGTTGCTAACTGCTGTTATAGTAATTGCTTACAGTTTCTTGTTTTAAATCAAAAATAAAATTAGTAGATCTGGGAAGTCTAATTTCAAGCAGATATAAAAAAATCTTTTTTTTATCTCTGGAGGTTGGGTGTTACTGATAATACTCTTCATTTGAAGTTTTTTCAAGCAAATTAATTTGCACAAAACTAGAAATGGCAGATTGAATGTGTATTTGGAACTCCACAACTTCATACTTTGCATTTACATTGTATAAATTGTTAGTCTCCTTAAAATACCATGATATTAAAAAAAATATATGTTTTGAATGTGATCTTAAATGTAAGTGCTTTGTTCTTTAAAACATTACGCGTAACAGGATAAGCCTTGTAAGACTATTTCTTAAGCATCATAGAGAAAGATTATTCATAGACTGTAGTCTACTCTGACAATTTCAAAGTCATGTCGAGTTTTATCTGTTTAAAACAATGCTATTAAAAAAGATATATTAACACTTTAGGCCGGTATTATACTGTCACATGAAATAACTTTGATACCCGCCAAATAGCTAGACAAATACATGTTACATGGGTTTAAATTGCCAATTAAAATGAAAGTTGTCCTCCAAGTAGCGAAACTAGCAAAGCTTTGGATGGATTTGTGTGCTTTATACTTCTTTCCTCTATCATATCATATATATCAGCAAGGCTTTTGGCACTGTCTCCCATAACATCCTCATAGACAAGCTCAGGCATTGCAGCCTAGATGAGTGGATGGGGAAGTGGATTGGCAATTTGCTGGACGACAGGGCTCAGAGTTGTGCTTAGTGGTGCAGAATCTAGTTGGAGGCCTGTAGCTAGCGGTGTCAGTACTGGGTCAGTGTTGTTCAATTTACTCCTCAACAACCTGGATGAAGGAACTGAGTGCACCCTCAGCAAGTTTGCTGATGACACAAAGCTGGGAGGAGTGGCTGATACCCCAGAGGGCTGTGCTGCCATTCAGATGGATCTCGACAGGCTGGAGGGATGGGCTGAGAGGAACCTCATCAAGTTCAACAAAGGCAAGTGCAGGGTTGTGCACCTAGGGAGGAATAACCCCAAGCACCAGTGGAGACTGGGGGCTGGCCTGCTGGAGTGCAGCTCTGCAGAGAGGGGCCTGGGAGTCCTGGCAGGCAGCAGGCTGACCATGAGCCAGCAATGGGCCCTTGTGGCCAAGAAGGTCAACAGTGTCCTAGGGTGCATTAGGAAAAGTGTTGCCAGCAGGTGAAGGGAGGTGATCCTCCTCCTCTACTCAGCCCTGGTGAGGCCACACCTGGAGTACTGTGTCCAGCTCTGGGATCCCCAGTACAAGAGGGACGTAGAAGTACTGGAACCAGTTCAGAGGAGGTCTACAATGATGAGTAGGGGACTGGAGCACCTGTTGTATGAGGACAGGCTCAGAGAACAGGGCCCGTTTAGCCTGAAAAAGTGAAGGCTGAGGGAAGTCCTCATTAATGTTTATCAATATCTGAGGGGAGGGTGTCAAGAGGATGGAGGCAGTCTCTTTTCAGTTGTGCCCAGCAAGAGGACGAGAGGCAACGGGCACAAACTGAAGCACAGGAGGTTCTGCCTCAATATGAGGGGGCACTTCTTTACTGTGAGGGTGACAGAGCACTGGGACAGGTTGCCCAGAGAGGTTGTGGAGTCTCCTTCTCTGAAGATATTTAAAATCCACCTGGATGCCATCCTGTGCAATGGTGATTGCACAGGATGATCCCGTGTGATGATGCACAGGATGAACCTAGGTGATCCTGTTCAGCAGGGGGGTTGGAATAGAGGATCTTCAGAGGTCCCTTCCAACCTCGGCCATTCTGTGATCATAGTAGCCTCAGCTTCCTCCTGTGTTTTCTCTGACATCTGCTGGGTTTGTCAAAATGCAGCTTGGACTAGTTTAGACCATGTACTTACTGTTGGGCTGGTTGGCCACTGCCACTTATCACATTTGAGTTCTTGCTGATTGGATGTGGGGCTTTATCTCCAGGCACAGATTTCTTCATAGAAACTTACAGGGCATGCATGGCAATTCCACCTCTCCTGTAACGGTTTCCAAAGTTATTGAGGAGCAGTGACAAATACAGAGGCAAAAGCTGCCCTATAAATCTATAAAAGAGTTTGATTATAAAATGAGTATCAGAAAAGAAATTTGAAACTGCTTTCTTGGTTTATTTCAATAACTGGTATTCAAAATATAGAAGTAATTCAAAAGCTTTATGATAGAGTTTAAGTCTACCATCTCAAACTTGTGTTTCAGGTACCCCACTAAAATAATTTAAACTTTGTTTCTTAAGAACCAGGGAGAGAAATCTTACTCTGTCCACTGATCTAGTCCACAATTTCTCCCTGAAATACGAGGTTCTCTACTAAATGCCCCATGTTAGTTTTGAAAGATGCTTAACTCACACATAGTATACTACCTATGTTTCAGGGAAAAAATAAAATTGACCATGACAGAGGCCTCTATCTGGTTTCCATTATGTCTCTGTCAGTAAGCCCTCAGAACTATCATACAAAGTATTACAGCTGTGATGAGTAAACCTTATGTCTAAATAAACTGTTGTGGCTAGTGTACTTCTCTGGAAAATTCCTGTGAGGACAGAAGGAAAAAAAGATGGTTTACGTCTCTTAAGAAATATATAAAATACATATTTTCCCTGATTACCTTTTAAAGGATTTAAGTGAAAAGTCCTTTTGGCACCATGTCCAAGATGGAGAGCAAGTATCTAGCTACCCTATGGGCAGCTTCATCTCTGCCATCTCTTTGCTGAATAATTTTTGATTCAGACATGACTTGGCTAGCCTTTCTAAGGACTGGGGAAAGAGAAATAGGAGCTTCATCTGAGTTCAGTATCCTGTGTCACTTTGTTGACACAGCCTTGAATTGCCTGACTGGATAATAAATGCAAGTCTAAATTACTAATCTTAATAGACACAAGTTGGTTTACAACCAGATAGTTGAGGATGTCCTGTAGAAAGCTGCAGGTATGTTTAGATATTGTAAATGTTTCCTGAAATACAATACATGCTCCATGCGTAATTCCATGTCAAAATTGGGTAGTCCCATGACACAATCTTAGGATAGAAACAAAGGCTTTATTCCTGAACGATTGTCATGCCTGTATATAAAATGGGGAGAATATTTCAAAATTGGCATGCATTAGATATAGCAGCAGCTTTTCAGGAATTTACTGCTTGTAATCTGGAATACTCTCTTTCTGTGTCAAGGAGATAAAAATAAAGCAGAGATCCAGAACCCTTGAAAGGAACATCTGCTGGTTTGTTGAAGATTTGTTAAAGAACAGGTGGTCTTGTCTGGAATTTTTTATTTCAGCTTGTTGGATAGAGGGTCTATCTCATTCTCTTAACCAATGATCAGCATCATTTGAACACAAAAAAAGCTGATGTGAAGCAGAAACTTCATTAATGATGAGAGGACATTTACGTGGTGAAGCTGAGCTTAAGAGAATGGAAAGAATGGAAAGGAAAGATAACAACTCGTTCAGCATACCTTTTTTTTTTTGGTGGTGGTTTTGTTGTTTTTTGTTTTGGAGGCGAGTGTAACTGGTTGCTTGTTTTGTGTGTCTTTCTCTGAGGACTGCAGTTCTTGCATGCTAGCCCTTAATTGCTAGTTTTGTTCATTGTTGTCTATGAGGGAGAAGGAATCAAAACCATTTACAAACTGGTAGTGTTGACCATCGTTGTACCTTGTGATTCATTTCCCTGTTTCCAGTGTTAGATCGGTATATAGTGACCCTAAACTACCCTACGTAGGGCTCATCCCATAGAAAGCTGGCTGTGCTTGTTTCTCAGTAGGAAGGTGTCTTTCTGTGGGAGCTACGAGGTAGCTTCTTGCAATTGACACTGACATCGCCCTAGGGTAGCTCAAAGAATGCTGTTTTAGGTGCCTAGAACTTTTTTGAAAGTTTTAAGAACTCATATTTCCTGTAATCCCCAAAGATGAGAAGAAAACTTCACGGTACCTTATAGTTTTGTAGTTGGACGTCCTTTGCTTTTTGGGCAGAGAGGCATGCGAGGGTGCCTCGCTTGAGAGATTAGTACTGTATGATGATGCTTGATGGAGGGTGTGGGAAACCTAGTATGGCCTTGCTGCCTGTTGGAGTGAACCCAAAACAATCTAACCACAAAAGCTCTCCTGGGTTTTGTCTAGGGAAGGAATCTACTTTTGCTCTGTAAGCATTCCTGGCGGTGCTCCAGCACATGGGCAACACGGAGCATGGAAGAAACGGGACTGGTGAGTGACAGGAGGTAAGCCATGCTAGAAGTGCTAGTAGTTTGGCTGGAAATGGCAATTGCATGTAAACAGCAGCCGGTACCAGGCATCCACTGGTAAGCTGATCTGACGATGAAGGAGGCAACAATACCCCTGAAAGGAGAAAGAGGAGCAGCAAGATGTCCTCAGGGCTGGGAAACGTGTGGTCCACCCTGCCCTGAGGGAAAGGAGAGGCAGAAGAGAGCATCCACCAGCTTCAGGTAGTAGCCTAGGAGGTGTGCTTCTTTGGTCCTCCCACCATCTCTATTGAGTAATTACCACTGCCAGGTGGGAGAACCTTCTTGACAGTAAGGACAGTGAGCTACCATGAGAGACTACTGAACCCTGCTGCTGGAGATAAAGGACAAACTGGACAATCTGAATGGCCTAGGGACAGCTAGGGACAAAACTTAGGTCAGAGAATGGCAAAACTTTAAAGGTTACAATGCCAAGCTGTATTTTTATTTCCTAAAATAGAGCAGAAATTTGAGAATTAGGAGATACTGCCTCCCAATGAGGCCAAATGTTGACATGCTTATCAGCTGGTGTGGGGTGTCTGTTTAAGAAGGGAGCTCTCGCAGGTCCCTATCTGAAAATGGCGTGGCTGCCAGTTCCAGAGCATGTAGGTCAAAATGCATCCATGTGCACGTACTCTGGCGTGTCACAGGTGTCTGATTATCGACTAGATGATCCGAAACACTTTTTTCTCATCTCTCTGTCTGCTGCACAGTTGCACCAAACTGACACTGTTTGAAGTTGTGATCTGTTCTCCTTTTCAAGCACACTTAAAATGAGGAGACAGGCCACAGAAAAAAAAAAAAAAAGAAAAAAAAAAAAAAAAAAAAAAAAACCTGCAAACAGTCTTTCACCACTACAAACACAAAGGAAGTCCTAAAGCTCCAAAAAGCCTTAGAGAGACCAAGAGAAGAGGAATGCTTAGAGAGCAGAGAAATGCTGAAGATTTTTTCCACTGGTGCAACACAGCGAGATTACAGGACAAGTGTAAATAGAGGAATTTGAGTAATTGAATAAGGTGGTCTTCAATCACTGTTTCTTTACCAACTGGGGTCAAAAAAGACTTGATTCTTGTGTTTGCAGAGCTGTGAAGTTTGCAGAAGCAGTGGTATGAGGTTCGCATTCTGTCCTTTGTTATTGCTCCTTTGTTCTAAAAGGCTAGTATTGTTTTCTTAGTCCCTACAAATCACAGTCATTAATGAATTATTTTCTCATCTTTCTATTTGTAAGAAGATTCTGTCCATTTTCCTCTGCACTAGAGAGGCTACAAGTCTTCAACCTGAGAGTTTTCAAAACTGATAGTAGTCTCAGAGGTAAAACATAACACATTGGAGGAAAGGTCTTATAACTTTGCACTGACATTTAACTACCTTTCTAAAAACAGTTGTTTTTTTTTGTAGTCCTTTCTTTGCCCTGAGACAGACATACCCCACAGTCTGTTGAAGGTGCCATCCTGCAACCTGCAGGAGCCTCTGGGATACTGGAACAAATTTTCTCAAAAAAAAATTAATATAAAAAAGGGAGGTTGCAGGCAGAGACTTGAGATATAGAAACAGTTCAAGTACACAGGCTCAGTGTGTATATATATAGCTTGGAGGGTGGACAGCATCAATAGGAGGAGATGCTGCCTTTTGGGAAGCATTTTTTCTGCAGCTACCATAAGGTGCTTAATATTACTTGTGTGGGAAGGTGTGGGGAGCTGGGGGTCAGCCTCTTCTCACAGGTAACCAGTGATAGGACTAGAGGGAATGGCCTCAAGTTGCACTGGGGAGGTTCAGGTTGGAAATGAGGAGCCATTTCTTCTCAGAAAGAGCAGTCAGGCACTGGGACAGGTTGCCCAGGGAGGTGGTGGAGTCACCGTCCCTGGGGGTGTTCAAGGAAAGGTTGGGCCTGGTGCTTAGGGACATGGTTCAGTGGGTGACATTGGTGGTAGGGGGGTGGTTGGACCAGGTGATCGAGCTGGGGTAGTTGAGGGAGCAGGGCACTGACGGAGGGGCTGGCCGGGCTGTGGTACCCGAGGCAGACATGTAGTGAGGAGATGCTGTGCCTGAGACGCCCCGAGGAGAGGGTGGATAGTGATTACGTGACACATCTCCCTCAAAAAGAAGTAAATTAAGGCAGAAAGGCATCCAAACGCGAATCTCCAGTCATGAACCCCATCTCTCCCCGTGACCGGGGCTGGATGCTTCTGGTGTTTGCACAGCGGCTGCCCGGGCACTGATCCTGACCGGCCTCCCCCAGGCGCCATCAGCTCTGGGTCAGGGACGAGCCTCGTGTGTCCACCCCCCCCGCCCCCCCACCATTACGGCAGCCCCCGGGCCGCCGCCGCTTTTCCCGCCCTCCGCGCGCGCCGCCGCCCACGTGCCACCGCCAGCAGCAGCAGCAGCAGCAGCGGCGGCGGCGGCGGCAGTGCATGCAGTGCATGCAGCGCACGCAGCGCCTGCAGCGCCCCAGCAGCGCTCCCCTCTCGCGCCGCCGCTTCCCGCGCGGCGCGGCGCGGCGCGGGGCGGGGCGGGGCGGCGGGGAAAGGCGCGAAAAGCGGCGCGCATGCTCGCTGCCCTCCCTCGTGCCCGCGGAGGGAGGGGCGGGCGGCCCGGAGCGCTCCGCGTGTGCCCGTGCAAGGCACGCTACACCCCCGTGACGTCAGCGCGCAGCGTCACGCCGGTGGGACGCACAAAAGTGTAAGTTTCAATCCCCCCCCCCCCTTCAACCGTCACCGCCGGGGCCGTTGGGCTAACGGACGATAATAATACGAATAATAAAAATAATTTTAAAAAAGGGAAAAACGGCGGCGGGGAGGGGGAGGGGGGGTTATTAACGCCCCCCCCCTCCCCTCCCAACCGTCGGTGGGGCCGCGCAGGTGTGCGAGGGCCGCGGGCGAGCCCACGCTTGTGTGAGGGGAGGGGGGGCACAGAGCCGTGACGGGGCCGTCACAGCCCGCACCGAGACCCCCCCCCCCCCCCCAACGCCCCCCTCACCCCGCACAGCCCCGGGGAGGGGGGGACGGCCCCCGGTGAGGTCCCCGCGGCAGCCGTTGGGGCGGTTGCGACCGTTGAGCGCGCGCCCGTGCCGTGTCGCCCCCCCCCACCCCGTCAGGGAGCGTTGGTGCCGGCTCCCTCCGCCCCTGCCCCCTCCCGCCGGGGCCCGCGCGCGCCGCCGCCGCCGCCGCACATGTGCAGTGGGGAGCGTCCGCTGCAGCGCGGCGGGTGCTGGGGTGCTGCTGCTGCTGGTGCTGCTGCTGCTAGTGGTCGTGGTGGTGGTGGTGGTGGTGGTGGTGCCGGTGCCGCTCCGGGTCCCTGGCTGGGGGCGGCGGCGGGGGATGGAGCCGGCGCTCTCCGCCTTCGGCCGTTCAGGTGGGTAAAGGGAGGATGGGGAGAGCCGGGGGGGGTGCCCTCGCACGGTGTCCCCCCCCCATCGGTGCCCCCCAGGCGATGCGGGCGGCCCCTGGCTGCCGTAGGGGGGGGGGGGGAGGAGGAGGAGAAGGGAGGCGCGGGGCGCAGGGCTAAGCCCGGGTGGTGAGGCCCTGGGCGGGGGGCGCGGAGGGGGAGGGAGGGAAGGAGGGAAAGGGGGGGGCGGTCTGCCCGAGGCGCTGCCAGTCTCTGCCGCCCGCTGCGAGGAGGAAGAGGAGGAGGAGGAGGTTGCGGTGGGGGGGGTGCTGAAGGCCCCCCAGGGGGAGCCGTGTCCCCCCCCACCCCCCCCCCTCCCCGAGGCCTGCTTGCGCCCGCTGCCGCGAACGGGGGTGGGGAGGAGGCGGCCGAGGGAGCGCTGCCCCCGCTGGGATCGGCCGGGGGAAGGGCGCCCCGCCAGGGCGACTCCCAAAGGCAGCGCGCCCCACGTGTCAGATCGGCCCGGGGGGCATAGGGGCCGGCCGGCGGTGGCACAAAACTTTCTCCTCCTCAAAACGCTTCTTTATTACCGAAGCAGAACGTGTTTGGGGGTAGGCACTAATTGAAATGGGGAAAAAACTTTTCCCTCCTCTTGTTTTTTAGAGCTGATGTTGGCTTTTCTTGCTTTCTAGAAAATAGCATCATTGTCTCTGTGTCCTGCAGCCATCAAGATTTTAAGAGGATTGATTTCTAGTCTTTGGTAACATGGCAAAAGATGTAAGTATATTTATAGCACGTCACATGTAGCAGCATAGCGAATAGCATGTTTTTGCTTTTGTTTTTATTAACAGAAGCAAAACAGGTCATGCTTTATAATAGCTGACATCAGTGAATATGCGAAACTTACTTTCTGTGCATTGCACATCAAGCCTATGCACATCTATGTTTCCCTCTAGATGTAACAACATAAAACCAGCTTCAGATCTGCAGCTATTTTCTCAGAGTAATGTTAAGAATTTGCTATCCCCATAAAAGCACTTGGGTCATTGGCATTAGGTATATTCATGTTGAACACTAAAACAAGTTGGGGTTCAGAATACCCCAGAATATTCTGTGTGGGTGTTGGGGTTGTCATTGACCACTGTTCTATTGTTACTTGTTGACAAAAGTCACAACATGAGTGTCGCTGCTGGCTAGCATTGCCTTTCTACTGCTCAGTGGGACATCATATATTCAGGGCAGGGAAGTCTCCACGCGTGTTCACCATTTCTTCTCCATCTACCAAAAGATGCCAATTAGTGTCAGTAAGAACAGGCTTTGGGGACTTTTCATCATTGACATTCATTACCACTCACTTCAAGATTAGCGGCTTTGATTCTGTGGCCTACCTCCCGAACCATGCTTGATCTTTACCCATTCCAGTATTTTTTTTAAAACTGTTTAAACAGGTTCTGCATTTAAGGTGTAGTTTGTTAATACCTAAGACAACTGGGCTTTCACATTTCCCTATCGAAAAAGAGACAAGGTACTATTCCATATTCAAATTAGAATATATCTCCACTTAGTTTAAAAACAAAAACAAAAGCAAACAAGCTGAAATTCTTAAACAGCAGGGCGTGATCTGTTGTGAAGTGTTGTAGCTTTCACGGAGTGAGAATTAGCATGAAATAGTGATTGTTTTAAAACATTAATCTTGTAGAGAATTTTCATAGTTCAGAGGCAACTGAAAAATATCTTAGTTTGCAAAAACGCAACCAGAAATACGTAGTCACTCAAAGCTTGCTTGTAAAAGATAAGGGTGGCCAAGTGTGGTACAGATAGCAGAGTTCAGGGAATGAAAGGCCACATGAGCGGGAAGAAAGTGAAAGAGGAGTGGTGGAACAGGAGATGAAATTGCAGCAGTTCAAAGTAATGGGTACATTTGTTTAATACTGCCATTTGGAGGAGAGATCAGCTACGTGAAGAAGTACCGGCACCTGGAAATACAGATGAAGGTCCTAGAAAGTCTGTGGGAGTGTAATGAGAGTAAGACATTTAAGGAAGAACCTCGTTTTTGAAAGATCTAGCTTATCCTACAAAGGAGAATGGTTAAGGGACGAATAACATATGTGGTAATAAACTTCAGAAATGGAAGAAGATGCTAGAGATGGGAACAAAAAGCTGTTTTCAATGTCTTCTAAGAGTAGAACTTGAGCTGCATATGGAAAAGTGATAATCTAGGTCAGGTTGTAGGTAAAACTTTAAGTGTTCTTGAGCGCTGGAACAGGATAGGTAGAGAGTATGAAACCTTGAAGGATTGTCTAACCTGTTCTTAAAAACCTCTGCACATATATATAATCCTGCCTCAGGGAAGAAAGATGAACTGTTTACCTTGTTGTGGATTATTGCATGCCCACCATTACACGATGTCTAAAATGTATAATGAATGCTGGGAAATTTTAAATTTCCAGTCTGATGATGGGCTGCCTTAGGTTTCATTTAATGCCAGAAAATAAAGGTACTAATTGGTATATATATATATTTTTGGTCTTTAGAAGGGAAAAGAACAATCATTCTCTCCTTTTTTTTTTTTGTCCCAAGTCCCAGTTCTTTCCCTAGTGAAACAGTGGAATTAATCGTGATAGAGAAAGTACTACTAAATATCTGGATAGTAAGTCTATAAGACCTGCTCCACTGTAAATTTAAACGTTTTGACCTGGAAATACTGCTGTGATTAACGGCCTGTGGTTCTGCTGTGTCACCTATCGAGTGCAGTCGCTGACTGTAAGATGCCGTGGCGAAGAAGATGGCACAGTTGATGAATGCCCCCACCCCTTCCTTCCTTTTTTTGTCATCAGGGCTGAAATGGCTAAACTGTGGTAAGGACGGGTTGTGCTGCTCGTACCCAAAGTCTGGTCTTCAGGTGGCATTTACGTGGCCAAACGCGCCTTGGTGTGCGGCAGCCAGCGGGCGCAGGCTCAGGGTGCGTGCCATGCTCGCTCTGTGCTGCTGGGTCCTGTGCCTGCTCTGGGGCCTGGTGAAACAGGCAGCCCCGCCAAAGAGGAAGGTGTGGAGCCAGGGCTCCACTAGATAACGCGCCTCTACTTAACCCCTCCTCCCACCTGCTACAGGAAAAGAAGGGTTTCTTTTCCTTCGGTTGCTCGCTTCCAGCTTTTCTGCTGAAGCCTCTTTATAAAAGCTGCCGCTTGAGATAGCTGTTTGAAAAGTTATGTGCCTGTAAAAGATGGCAGGCTGAGACTTCATTGGAGAATTGAACAAAAGGGGAGCTCGATGGAGAATACTGGCAAACCCAAGAAAATGGTTTTTAAAAGGATTAAGTAATTACAAAAGTACTGATCAGGTAAGCTGGCAAGATAATGCTTACTAGATATTTGACCAAAGTCTAAATTCTGTTAAATATTACTTTAAAACGTATCCCTCTTATGCTCTTCAGAGTGTACAATAAAGAGAAAATAAGCAACGAAGCATTGATTTCTGGCAAAATACTTTGATTTCCTCTGCCAGGGTCAGGAATCTATTTGGGGGGGAAGGGAAAGCACATTAATTAAGAGTCTGTAGGTTGAGCTTAAGAGCATAATTGAGACTAATCTTATAGCTGGATACAGTGACAGATAATAACATAAATAGAGAAATACCAGCTTGTGAGCGTTGAAGTACTTGTGGGTATGCCAAATCTTATTTTTTGGAGAACTGTTACGTAAAGGGTAGGAGATCTAGAAAGCAGCCAATGTGGAAGGAAAAAGAAGGAGCAAACTCATTTTCCAATGGGGTCTGGTAATAGCAATAAGCGTAGCCGTTTTTGGTTTTACGTGAGCAGAACCAGGCAGACTGGCCATGGAATACCACATTCAGTTTAGAAGAGGTTAGTTACTAGAAAGACTTGACTTTTTTTCAATACAATTTAAAGAAACAGTGGGGAAAAAAACATGCATGGATGAGGGAATACTGGTTGCAGTGTCTTAAGAACATGTGCACCATGGAAGCAGGATTGTTCCTCTGCTTGTCAGAGGCAGAATGACCGCTTGTGTTCAGCTGAGGTCAGTAGAGTTGGGCACAGTTTGACAGGTACACTTGCACCGTGTACATCTTTGAGAGCAGTGGACAACAGCGTATGGGAAGTTTCTTGGTCTGAGACAGAGGTAGTCGTTGTGTGCAGAGCATCTCCAGAAACTCCAGCTTAGCCACATCCTTTCTGGATAATCAGTGTCGTTCTCTGATTCTTTGTGGAGTCTCCTGTAAACTCTTCCACTGCTTTTACAGATGTGGCACCTTGCAGGCAGGAGCTGGAGGAGCCAAATGAAAATACCAAGGTCCTGAGCTGACTTGTGCTGCTCACGGGATTCACGGCTTTGGTGGGGGGTGGAGTTCCCTGAGTGAAATGGGGACCTGTCCATCCACGGCATGCTTAAAGCCAGGCAGGATGCAGCGTCAATAGAAGGAGCTGGAATTACTGTAGAAAGTGAGTAAATTTGGTAGCTTAATTTTTTGTCTTCCAGCTCCCAGCGTGACTGTTTTTGTGTTCGGTCATATATTAGAATCACCTGAAAATTCGGATGATGTACTTTCTAGTATCAGTTGGTTAGTATACCCTCCACCACTCAATTAACAGCTTCTGTACTGCAGCTGGAGATCCAACTTGTGGTATGACCCTGGTTCTCCTTCTGTTTACCTCTTTTGCAAGTGAACTGTGTTGAGGCCCCATCAAGCAGCCACGAAGAGAAGCTTGTGGTTCTTTTCCTTACAACCCGTTACACAATGGAAGAGAAGAAGCAGGAGTCACTTTCAGGCACTGGAGCTATTAGGAAGGATAGTCCAATACACGGTGTTACAGCCAGGTGGGAATGAAAACAGGGCTAGACAAAAGGAATGAGTAGGGTTCCTTCTGAAGTTGAAAACTGCATGCATTGAAATACATTAATTACATAAATAAATACTCTATATGTAGTGGCAGGTGCTTATGATTGTTTCTGTTATTCACCTTAATTGTATTGACTGTTTCCAGTCATAACAAAGAATTAAAAAACGTTAACGAGGAATGTACAGTTGAAAACTAATTTGGTGTTTCACAATCTTTTTGAAGTGACATGCCAGCGGTACCCTTCAGAACTTCTCACAGGTTGAAATATCTTTCTCGAGAGCTGTTCATCTGGAAGGCTCACAAATTTTACTGTTCCATAGGTTGCATACAGTGGCAATGGTTTGGGGACCACTGGTTCTAAAATCATTTTTTTTAAAGTTTGTTTTGTTCTACTGCCATCTTTTTCTTTAATTCCTTTCTAAGGGATTTTTCTCTTAATCTCTAGTTTGCATAAAGCATACTGTCTGTCTTCAGTGTTCAATGGTGCCTTTATTAATGTCTTTGAATACCAGATACAGCCCATGTATCTAACTTTGCAAAGGAAACCCCGTGCACATGTGTAAATCCCAAAGACACAGTGGAGGAGGTTCTGCTGGCACAAAGTTCAGCACCTTGTCTAGCATCACTGTTTCAGAGCTCTAGAGATACAGGGATTACGGTGGATGGCTTATTTTAATTGGGTATCCAGAATACATTTGGGTATGTGATTTCATCTAATGAATTTATTTTACGGTATTACTTAAATATTCTTTAAGCAAAAGAGATATAAAACAAAAAACAAAAGGCAAAACCAGAAACCAGCAAACTATAATTTCTTAGAGCAGCCTTACTTGATAAGTCAATGGGTGTGCTAAATCTGGGGAAAGATCTGTAGGTCTTTGCTTCTCTACCGGTAATTTTGCAGGAACATCCTAAAAGTTGAACTTTTGGTTGCTTTCATGTGGAGCTTGTACATCACGCTTTTGAGCAAGTCTGCATGGTAAGAGAAGGTTACATTTGGGATAGATTTATAAAAAGATCCTAGTGGAATTAGGAAATAGATTGAGGATCTTTTTTACATGATGCGCTCTGAATATCTAGAAAGTATTGAAAACCTTTCAAAACATTTTGCAGATTTCCTTTTTGAAATATCAGCATGTGTTTCTCCTTTTATGTTTATTTTTGGTTATATACTGGGAATTGCAGTGAGACAGCTTAGATAAATTAAACCTTGAGTGGATCTCAAGTGGTTTGTGCACCTTTTTTGGTACTGTTGTGGTTCAGTGACTTCTCGGTACCTTCATTTATTTCTATTTGACTTTGGTCAGTTCTGACACGTACAGAAGTTGGTAAACTGAAGATGAAGTAATATGAAATCAGGTCTTATAAAAAAAAAAAGCATCTCAGTCTGGGATTTCATATGCTGTTAGAATGTTTTAAAATAGGCCTTGCTGAAGAACACCGAAGGAAAATGATCTTTCAGCCTTCCTTTCTGCATTGTAACTGCACAATAAGAGTATCTCTTGCTTTCCTTGTTAGTTTGTATTTATTAAACAGAAAATAGCAACTCTGAAGCTACCTATCACCTCGATATATTATTTGCGGAAATAAATTATTTTACTATAGCCTTTAATTGTTTAGCTTCTTTATTAATTGTATGTGTAGTTAATAGTAGTGGCTTTCTATTTTTATTTATTTGTAGCATTATTGAATAAATACACTGTGTGCTGACATCTTCACAAGCTAAACAAAAATGCCAGCTTTTAAGAGTTAAGTTACACTAGGGACTAGTGTTTGTATTTGCTTGCTTGGATATCACTTAATGGAGACTTATTGTGGATAATTGAAATTGGGAAGGAAAAGTGGGCCGATCTTTGCTGAACATTCTCAAAGTTTTTCTCAGTGAACGAACAACTTGATCTTAAAGGTTGACAGTGGTCTGTGTCCCCCAGAAGCCTGCTACCTACTTGTCTAGTTGAACTACAGTTGCTAAGCCTCCCTGTATCGCAGTAGTGGCTACACAGACTTAGGAGGAAATAATGTGGGCTGCTGTAGCCTTTTAATACACTGACAGGGAACTTGGTGAGGCAAATGGCTTTGGAACGAGTCTTGCTTAATGTGACTTGTTGAATTCTGCTGTGTTCAGATGCTATTGAACAAACTACTGTGAAAGATTTGGTTTGGTTGGAATACCAGAAGTCTATTAAGGTCAAATCTAGAATGGCACTGGGAGCTAGCTGCGGCAATGGCGGCAGCTGCTACCTCTTTGTGTATGATACCGTGGACAGGAGGACACAACTTGGGATTTTCTTTGCTGATCAGTTTGTGGTGGAAATGGCAAACCATGGCTTTGGTCATACCCTAGGAATCCTGTACTCAGTATTACTTCTTACAGCTTTGCAGTTAGTTCTGGGGCTCCAGCTTTAACATACGCACGAATTGTATCACTTGGGCAATTCGTTATCGTAAGAAACAATCCAGTATAATAATTTTAACTCCTTTAGTATATTTGATCTGTGTGGCTACTTAGACTGGACCGCTATTTGACTCTCTTCAGAATGAATGAATTCATTTAATCCTTGCTGAATTCTAGGCATGTTACTCTGTTTAGAAAAACAGCCAAAAAAAAGCTAATGGTCCTGACATACTCCACAACTGAGACTCCCTCAGGTGTCATTCTGTCTGTGGTCAGGGTTCAGCGTGTGTGTAGTACCAGTGGGGCATGTATTCAGAGCAGAGATTGACACTGCTTAACTAAGCTACTAACCTGTTTAATTTTTATTAATCTTCACGGTTTTCTGTGTGATCCAGGTCTTTCAATGTATAGCATTTTGACTATGCCTTGCATAGGTTAAGGTGCTAATAATTCAGTTTACTCTTTGGGAAGCTTAGTTCTACGGTATAGGTCATTGCCAAGTAGTTAACAAGCACATTTATCTTCCTGGTGCTGCTGTGAGCTGAGGATGTGGTATGATAACTGTCGCTGATGAAGGCTGCTCAGAGGCAGTGAAGTAACACATCTGAGAATTTTGCAGGATCAGACTCCCGTAGCCTGACTTTAAAAGTTCTTTTGTGTTACTTTGTACATTGAGGCATAGTTCTCACTTCATTTGCAAAATGAAATTCAAATGTTTTAAATTTAAGAACCTTCTTTCCTTTCCTGCAGTCCTCTACTGTATTTCTTGATTGTCTTTTAATTTCTGTGGAAAAAAAAATGAATTGGCTGTCCCATAAAACTAGGCTCCTGAACTGATATGATGATTCATTCCCATAGCATGCTTGCTCTGGTCCCTGAATGAGATGAGAGTCCGATGGGAAAAACAGCGTATAATCATCTTGTTACGAGTAACATCTGCATGTGGGTAGGGGGGAGAGAAAAAGTGAAGTCGTTTAAGCAGCATTATTCCTGATTATAAGTTTTCTCCATCTCGTAGCCGTGCTAATTTTCCACTCTGAGTGTGTGTTGCTTCCTGATAATAAAATAAGGCGACCTCCCCCCCTACATTGTCATCAAAGTGGCGCAGAGTAAAATTGCATGGCATGGGGCCTTTCCATTTATTGCCTGCTCTTAAACAGGCAGATCCCAGGGACTGTCATTCTGTGGTGGTCATCTAGGTGCAGTTTGTGCCAGAGGCGTGTGTTTTTACTACTTGACTTTGCAAATGCCTGCAGACAGCAGAGGCGTCCTCCTCATGAGTTTGACAAGCTCTGGGAGGAAATGTACTCTAATGGGAATGCTTTTCCTTTCCAATTTCTCCATTCCCTAGTTTTGTCTTTACCGCAATGCTGAGTGCCAGCTTATTTACCCTTTCAGTCATAGCTTAATTTGGAATAGGAAGGCGAAAATACCTTCCCAATTCCCATGTTGTTCCTTTCTCTGCATGGGATCCAAACTCCTGGTCCTGTTAAAACTCTCTTTTAGGTTCTCATGAGTTGTGTTTCCTGTACTTCTTCAGAGACTCCCAGTTTCTCTAACCTCTACACCTCATCTGTCATCTTCCATTTGATTTTCTAGCTCATTTTCTGTTTCTTCCCCCACCAGTGCCAATGTTGTCTGTTTGTTTCTCTGTCCCATTCTGACTCCTGTTCTTTAACCAATGTTGTGTATTTTGACCTAATTCTAATGTTTTGTTGTCACACCCAGTCCTGTGCCTCATTCTAGGGGTCTTAATCTGCAGTTAGCAACTTAAAACTTTCTGAGAAATACCTTTTGGCAAATGCTTGTTTCGGTTTATCTCAACTTTTTTTTTCCCCCTCTTCTTTCAGTTTTCTCACAGAGCATACTTAAAAACACAAAGAATGCTTAAAATTGGGCTCACTTACTTAGGAGCAAGATAGAAAAGGTATTTCTGTGGCACAAAAGCAGCTTTCTGTTCCCTGTATTTGCTTATCTCGGTGTGGTGGGGGTGACCTTCCTCTCAGGTTAAGCCTGACAGACATAGGACATGTACTTGTTCAGTCTCATTTGATTCAAGCTTCTATACCCGGTCATGCTTTTATAGGTTCCCTGTCCTTCTGTCTGTGTTCTGCTTGACACTTTTCTGTAGTTTAAAGATGTAGTGAATAATTTTATGCAAGTTTTTTATAAAGAAATAGAGTTGCAAGTCTGGAAAGCTGGGGAAGAAATGTTGTTTTCATTGTAAGGGTGTTCAGTTTCTAGTGCATAACTTCAGAGATCACAAATATTAGCTAGTTAGTAAGATACTGAACTCTCAAAAGTCTCTGCAGTTCTAGGAAATTTTGTTTCAGGTTTACTTTCGTCCCAGCAAAAAGTTCATTTCCCAATTGACTGACTTCCAGTTTTTCAACTTTTACTTAGAAACAAAACAAAAATAGAATTCCCATTCCATTCGCCTGCTGGTGGCCAAACCTAACTTGGTGATATGTTTAGCTCGTCACTTGTTCAGAACTTCTAAGGAAAAGAAAACAATGTGATATGATAGATCCTAGGTGGTAGCTGAGGTCTCTATTCAAACTTAGCATCCACAGTTAAAATTAGCAGCTTTACTGATTTATCCAGTGGTCTTTAACCTTCCACCTGTGTTCTCCACCAAGGAGGAGATGAAAGTTTTTGCTCAGAACTCAAGTCATTACAGATAAATGCTATGTGGAGCACCAAAAGCTATTTTTATTACGTTATTGTTCATTTTGTTGAAATGTGAAAAGCAGAAAGAGTAATATACCTGTTACCCGTTTCAGAAAGTAAAGGTTTCTTTGTGTAGCTTACAGAAGGATACACAGCCAACATCTCTTTGAAGAGGAAAGCAACTCCAAATTGTGAAGTTGCAGACGATTAATAAAGCCTTCGGAATCAAATGTTAAGATCATGATATCATTTCAAGCAGCCCTGACGTTATCATTGAAGGAAGTTATGCATCTTGAAGCTGAGAATCATGGGAAGAAGAAAATGGAGGAAAAAAAATGTTATCAGGTGGAAAACAAAATCAAAATACCTTGATACAAGTACCTTGATAAGGCCTGAAAACTAAGTGTATTTTCCCATCAGCAAAGGCTTAAACACTGCTTGGCAGAAGGTTACTTTTTTATTGGAGAAGACAAACAAATACTCAAATACTTCTTTTGCTCATTGTGAATTCATGACTGTGATATACATAAGGGGAGCTGTGGTCACATTTCCCTCTGAGTTCTATTTTCTTGCTTTCTTTAGAGCACTGCTCTGTGCTAGATAGGTTATGGAGGAGTAATCATGGATTCTCTTCCAAAATAACCCACCTTGAAAAATAGTGGAAATTTCTGTGGGTTATGCACTGAGAGATTTTTGCCTAGCAGTTCTATTTTAGAGCAAAGATACTGGATCTTGGTATGGGATGGAAGTTTTGCTTTTCAGTTCTGTATCTCCAAAAGCTAGTGACTTTGAAGAGACTTAAATAGTGATAAATTTTGCTAATCAAGAATCAAATGATATAATCAGAATCATGAAATGCATACTGAGCCTAGAGTAGCAGGATTTCACTAGAAATGAAATCAACTTTCATTATGGATATTAGCAGCTGGGGGTGCTATTCATTACGGGATTTGACAGTGTTCTTTCCAAGCAGTTTTCTTGGAGCCTTTCCTAGGCACACACTTAGGAGTCGAACGTTTCCAGCCATGTAGCTGCCAGAACTGAACCTTCAGCAAGATGCTGGTGTGCAAGGTGGAGGAGCCGTAACTGCTGCAGTCCTCATCAGTTTGCTGGTGGCTCTTCAGTGATTGCTGTTCTCTGGTTTTTCCCAAATTGTGTTCTATTGTTGATTGAAATGCAGTGTTTTTCCCAAATGTTTCCCAGTTTGTCAGTGACTTGCATAATTTCAGTCACACAAGCATGGTCCCCAGGGTATGTGGCACTAACCTGACCCTGTGTAATGCTAGATTGCATTTCTAGAGTTGAACATGGGTTTTGGTAGTTTTTCATGGTATATCTTAATTATGTAGAAGGAAACATGAAGCTTATTTGATGATTTGATACTACAGTGTGTTGGTTGGCTAAGGATAAAATGAATTAATAGAAATGGTTATATTGGAGATCATTCTCGTTTAGAGAAAAAAAGGGGGGACTGAAGAATAATTGATTACCCAATTACCTAATTTGCTAATTATTGAAATACCTATTTCAGCAGTGACTTGCTTTTAGTACTTGAATTTGCTGAATAAGCTCACCACTTAAACATTGGGACTATCACTATAACTGACATGCAAGTTCAATGCAAGTTTGCTTTTGCATATTAAACTGATGAATGGATTTAATAATTCAAAAGCTTTAAATTCATCTGCTTCTATCATGAGAGACATTACAGATCAAACCAGCCGTTTTCTGGGTGTTCTGCTAATCACAAACTCAATGTAATGAGTTTTTGTATCGTTTTATATTTTTATGTTGTCTTTCCATTCTCATTGGTATGTTTTGGATTCTCATGGACAAGAGAAATGGCAGGAGTCCTAGGACTACAAACCTGTTCTTTCTGCTGTTGAATAGAAACTGAAGGATTGCGTTTTAGAAATGTGATGACAACGAGGCTGCACTTCCTGTGTGGTTTAACACGCTGGTTGTGAAACAGAGGTGGAATTGGGAGTATAATGTAACACCCTAAAATTTGGCTTCATCTTCAATGCTCCAGTGTTCTAGAAGGTCCTATTGCCTATGTTGGTCCTATAGAATCTATAGAGCGCGTTTCTAGTGACATCTTTGCACGTGGTGTGATTTCAGGTGGATTAGTACCATCTTTCTTTGACGGAGCAGCTTGTGGCTTGCTTGATGTCAGCTCTGGTGCCTGGGAATAGGGCAGCAGAACTGCCTTTGAATCCCTGCTGTGGGCAAGGTGGAGAACAGGCAGTGTTTGTATAATAGAAAGTTGTTGCTGTTTCATTAAAACCAGGCTATTTCATTATTTTGGGGGGGGGGGGGGGGGGGGGGGGGGGAGGGGAGGGAAGGTTATGAGAAAGGAGGACAAATGCTACAGGCTCTTCATTTTATCCATCACTTCCATTACCTCCTCATTTAAGTTTCCTCTGTGTCACCAGGTCCTCATCTCTGCCATGCTATTACAGGCCACTGCTCTTTATGCTTCCCTTCAAAAAATTTCTCCTCTTCTCACTTCCCAGCCTGTCCCCAGTGCTCTGTCTTTTTTCACTTTCTTCCTTTCATTGAGGAGAGAAGATTGTAGAAAGTTTCCCGTTTTGTAAAGTTGCATTTTAAGGATTCATTGCTGTCATACACCTGGATAGTAACAGCACCACAGCATCCTCTAGTGGCTCGCTTGGTTTGCTGAACTTCTGGCAAATTGCAAGCAGGACTCTTCAGGTAGGCTTTTATGGGGAAACCTTTGCTACTGACAGCAGACCACATAGTTGTCTCTTGAAGATATGCAGTAGCCTGAAAGTACAGGCTATGCACAAAATACAGCTAGGGACTTTTCACCCTCTGAACACCACTTGCTAAACTCTGGTAAGTACAAATGTTGACTTTCTTGCTGTTCTTTCTAAATGGATACAGTCTGTTTGTCCTGTGTTCATTATTCTTTCAGGGCTGTTTTGTCTGGAGATAATAAGGAATTGTGGTTTCATGTGTTTTCTATCCAGTGTTATCTTTTAAATTTCCACTATGAGCTTTCTCAAAGGATGATGATTACTTGATACACTTGTATGTAATCCTTCATTTAAGAGCTCTGCAGTCTGATCCTTAGAAAAGAAAAAAGTGAAAAGCTCAAGGTGTTTCTTTTTAATGCCATTTTCCTGGTTAAAATGTCTTAAGGTGCTCTTAACCACCTACGTTGTCTTTGCTATAATGTTGTTAACAGGGTAAAAGTTCCTACATAGCAAAAGGTGTAGTCACAGATGGCAGTGGTTCTAATTAGGGGGGTGTTCAGCTGTCTCTTAAGACAGTGCATATATGCTGTTAGGGCACAAAATAGCAAGGTAGGTGTAAACCGATTTTTTGCTTGCTTTTTAAGAATATGTATTTATAAAAATCAACAGATTTTTAAAGTTGGGAAATACTGTGCCACAAACAGTGCAGTTAGTTCCTCACAAATCTGCCACTGAGTAGTGGCAGCAGAGTCTTCTGGTGTGATTGCTTCCATCTTTAACAATAAAAGGCTATCAGTGTTTGTACATGTAATAAAAGTTACTTTCTTTAATAGGCTGGACTAATTGAAGCCAATGGAGAGCTTAAGGTGTTTATAGACCAAAACCTAAGTCCTGGAAAAGGTAAGAACACAATTTTAGTAAGACTTGTTTCTTGATTTTTAGTTGTTATGCTTATTACTGGTTTTAAACTACTTTCTTAGCATAGCTTTGTAAAGCTTTTCTCAAGTTATGTCTGATGTACTCAGCAAACAAACCATAGATCTTGTTATGGTTTATAATTGTCTATAAACCGAGTACAAAGTTCAGTTGTGGTTTTACTGTCATTCCATATGTGGTCTTCTCGTTAGTATAGCTATGTTTAAGTATAAAGGCCACGATGGCCTAAAACAGCTTTTGGGGCAGTATGTCCTAGCAATGGAAAAAAACGCAGGGGTGTAACAGTTTAAAATGGGCTATGACAGTTTTTATGGTAGCGCATCCATTAGTACCTATCTGAAATAGTATTTTGAACAGAACTGTTTTGGACTTGCTGATAGTGGCTGTGCTTGTATGATAGTGTAATGTAATCAAGCAATTTTATAAAATGTGGGCTACAACACTTCAATTTGATACGTAAGCTCAAAAAACTAAGAGTATCTAAATGTTTGGAGAGTTGTGCGTGCTGTATGTTACAATTAGTATAACGGGGGGGAAAAAACAGAAGCATGCTAAGTTCCAGCACCTGCAGTTCTAGACAGTTAAATAGAATCTTTTCTAAATTGATTATGCTAAGTATCAAAATCAGATTTTTCTTCCCTGTATTCTTATGGGAAGGCTGTGTCCATAGTGAGACTCTGAACTATTTTCTGACTTCCAGTTAAATATATTTTTGCCAGTTTATGCATTTTGCTGGTGGCAGTGTTATTTTTTCAGCTTAAGTTTTCTCCAGTGCGATTGTGTTCTTTATTAAGAACAATTTTATGTCCTAAGTCTTTAGTTTGACAAGCCATCTAGCCGTTGTTTTCTAGATTTCACATCAGATGGGCTGTTTGTCCATATGGTCAGTCTTTGAGCCTGTTTTAGTGCTTTTTATCAACCTTCCTGAACACAAGTATCCAAAATTGTGTATATGATTCCAAGTGAAGTAAGTGTTGGTCATGCTTTCACGGAGGTGTCAGTTTTTTCTGTGCAACTTCGTGTTTGTGGTCACATTCATCTAAGGGTAGATTTTGGTGGGATGGCCATTTTCCTTTGTTGCTTCCAAATGCTGCTAAGTCTGGTTTACTCCTGTGTGACAGATGGCATGCTTTGGTAAGTTGTACTAAGTAGGGAGAAATGTATTAGGTTTGACTCGCTTCTTCTTGTCTGATGTTCTCATAAACCTTAGTGTTGACAAGTCCATTGACTTCATGCATTGTTGGATTACCCCCGTCCTCTCAGATTAATCTGTAGTCTAGTTCAGGGGAATTTACGTCTAGTCTTCTATGTCCTATTCCTGCATATGTACTGTTCCTGCAAACCCATATCACTTCTTTTCACAACTCACAGAACTTCTTCTAATTTGTCAGTGCTGATTTAACTAACAACTTCTGTTTTTAAAGCATGATCTGACTTCATTTATGAGGAGAAAATAGTTTAAAAATCACCTCACAACGTTGTTTTGCATAAAGCATGTGATTTTGAGTAAATTGTCATGGAGATAAAACACCATTCTAGAAAATGCTTCAAAGATGTCTTTCTTGCTTTAAATGCATCTTTAGTGTGCAATAAGAGGTATCAGTGGAAATGAGCTGGAAGCTTGTGTATTCAGAAGTAGCTGGGTGTAAATTCACTTACGTTAATGGAATGTATTTCCATTAATGGAGTGCAGCACCTCATTTAGCCCCCTAAAAAACAGCATGCCATCAAGTGGCTCAAGCAAGGTGCAAGTTTTCCTTTGTATTAGGATGATGCTATTAGCTCTGCTCACTTGAAGATTCTCTCTCCACTTCTGTTCCTTCTCCGCTGAGAATTTATTCTGGAAGGCAAGTTCTCAAAGCTGAATCTTGGAAAAGAGTGATACATCAATTACATCAACTTGATATGAGGCCATATTGATTCCCAGATCTCATGAAAGTTTCAGAAAATGTACCATTTAGTTTTTTCTTCTTGATACAAATGTATTTGTAATAAATTTCTCTAGTATTCAAGTATTTGTCAATCTGTCAGTGAAGAAGTATTGATAATGCAGGTTTCCAGTACATTTGGCTCCAGGGAGGTTCTGATGGAAAGATCTACGTTCTCCTGGAAGTCCTGTTGTTTTTTGTGTTTTTTTTTTTGAGAGGAGGTGAGGTATGAAATTGCATCTTAGTGCAACTTTCCTTTTATGTGCCAGGTCTGCTGAGTTTGTAGCCTGGTAGGGTTAAAGTGGCACAATTCCATGGGTTTGGCGTAGAGTGTTTGGTTTGGCACAAGGTTTTGGTGTACTCGGTAACCAGGAAGGTGGTTTTCTGGTGTAACCCTCTCCAGGAGAGAAGCAGCAACGTAATGTGCAGAGAGTGTCTGAGAAGGGAAGAAGAGATGATGTAAACATGTTTGTTTTGGGAAATCCTGAACGCCAGGTGCTTTAAAAGTGCAGCTTTGCAAGAGTCTGCTAATGATTTGACACACAGCAAAAGGTAGTGGTGATGTCCTTTCGCTGATAAGCTAATAAAGCTATATGGTTTTATATCTGCTGTTTGCCCTGTGCTGTCGTACTGTCAGCTTGTGACATTGTGGAGGAATGATAAATCCCATTGGACCCAGCTGCAAGTTTCCATGGCTCATACCAAAGTACCCAATTGCATTTTTCTCCATGAGGCCTCAGTTGCTAAGAACACCACAGAGGGCCTGTTCCATCGCTTGTTACCCTGTACTTGGGAATGGGATTTGCATAAGCTGTTCATAATTTCAGGGTTTATCGAGATTAATTTGTAACCAGAAACAATGTTCATGAAAATTTAAAACATCAAGTGAAGAAATAGTGTGATTTATAGCTCTATCCCTCCTTCTGGCAGTAATAAAAAGGAGAAATTCCTTTATCCAAGACAGAATTAAAAGAGCAGTTTAATCATGGAGTAAGTTTCCAAAGCGACTCGATTGTAATTGCTTGCTTCTTGCAGGCAAGATATGAGGCAAGGGTAATCTCATCTGGATACTTAACTTGTTATTTTAGTTTATTTCCATTCTGGGATTATTACTGTTGCCATATTTTTTAATCTAGTTTTGTTAATTACTGGATTTGTTTTGTAATATGAACCCAGCTAATTGTTCAAACCTGAAATGCTCAAATTCACCCTGTATGTTGACTTCAACTGATAATTATAATCAGAATTCATTTTGAGGGTTAGAAGATAATGTATGTGTTAGAGGAATGGAAAAAACTTTTAATAGGAACTGAACCAGTAAAGCTTCCTCACAAGTCTGTGTCTTCTAAAAAAAATAATTGCTGATAAACTTTATAGACTTAGAAAATTTGCTTTTCCATGAGGTTGCATTTTGAAGAAAAGTACTGCATTCTGGTCCTTGTTGTTACAGTCAGATTAGAGTTGGTATTTAAGTAGGGCACTGTTCAGTTCTAATCCTGCCCCATACTTGAGAGGATATTTGGTGAAAGAAAATACCTGGTTGAGTGGAAGGGAAAAGAGAGCCAACGGTATTTAGTGTTGTATTGAAATTAAAAGCTCTTAGGTTAACTTCAAAATTAATCAAAAAGAGAACTTGGATCATCTATCATGCCAGTAGGTGGCATTATTGGTATGCAACCAGAAGATACTTGTAAAGATGTCTTCCTTTTGTCTCCTACGCCTTAAAATAAGATTTCACATTATATAGGCGTAAAGAACTTGAGTTTTGTTCTCATTTCAGATTTGGTAATTGAACAAAATTAAAGTAGTCAAATATGTAAATTTTTGAGGTGTATTTAAACTCTTTTATTTCAACACTGCCTAGAACATTGTCTTGTGCTTTTAATTTAAATGACTAGAAGCTTTCGCAATGTTATGTTGTTGTATCTATATAGAGGGATCAAGCTCTCCCTGGTTTTTGACAATGTTTGGAGTCGTTCCTCTGGAATGAAAGCAGACATCTATTTCAGAGCCTGTGATTCACCCTTCAGCAAACATATGCCTGAACATCGGTTATGAAATGCCAGGGCATTACAGCAGCCCAGACAATTCCGAACGATTGTTATCGTCTAAAGTCAAAGTCGGGAAATAAAACTGTTGCTGCCAATAGGAATGATATCTTAAAAAGTCTAGAAAGACTCGTAAAGTCTAAGAGTAGACCACAGTTTATCTGAACAGACTTGGAAAGACTGGTTTGTAGTATGTGGAGTGAAGTATTATTAGTCATATCTAAGGATGGCAAGAATTAGCTAAAAGTCTTAAGTCGATGTAAGAAATTACTTAAGCACTCAGTAATACTGTGGTATTACATCAGGGGAGATTGATGTCTTTGTAAAAGTATTTGAGGCTGCTGTGTAAGCATGTTGTCTTAACATGATGGTGCAATTTGCTCAATAAGCAAAGATATTCTTACTTGGCTTAGCACACAACTGGAGAACGGTCATCTGTGTGTTGTCAAAGCTTACGGGAGGCTGATAGGCTCAGAAGTGGTTCAATGCTAATTTTCAAAAAAATATGTAATTAATCATAATGTGTCTATGGTGTTTGTGAGAGAGAAGTTACAAACTGCAGCTTCCCAGGAATGGGGACTGAGGAATCAGCTCCCAGGATCTAATTGTCACCTCTGTCATCTCCCCCAGATCTTCTAAGTACGCTCTTTGCACATATTCTGAACAGATTGTGTAGTTGATTACTAGTTTGCTTTTTAAGCTTTTTTTGTTTATTCTAAGCTGATGGTTTGGTGGACAGGTTTGAAGCTGGAATTAGCTTTGTATTTGCTTTACCAAATAGTGACAGTAAGGAATTCTGTTAGCTGTTGATGTAGAACTTTTTTTTTTTCCTCCTGTTTCTTTTCTAACAAAAAAGAAAAAAAAATCCGCAAACAGAAGATGCCCAAACTGTTTCTACAACATTTTCCAAATAACTCTCATAGCTTTCATGTAATCCTATATCAATCATTTGCATCTTTAGTAGTGTTTCTCTGGCTATGTATGAATTCTATTCCTATTTATTTTTAATTCCAAACATAAGGAATGTTCCAAATGACACTCGGTCTTCTCAGAAGTGGTAGTCACAATGGGATCTTGTGTCAGTTACGCTTCCTGAAATCATCTGGTTCATGGAAAGTCTCACGGGTCTTTTTTGCTCTCTTCAACTCATATTCTCTTAGTTGTGAGTTTTATCAGGTTATTGATAGTAGTGTTGTCTTTTCAAAAGCATAAGTCATGTGTGACGTGTATTGAGGATGGTTTAATAATGCTGCTGCCTTCAAGTTGCATAGATGTCCTTAAGCTAGATTCAACTGCTCTGTTAAAACCATCAGTTTTAAAGAGAATTGAAACAAGAGTTTGTAGAGTTTGTAAGAGCAGTTAAAAGCAGTTGTACTGCAAAATGTCATCTGCAAGGTTAATTTGCTTTAGACCTTTCTTAAAATAACTCTTTGCTCAACTCCTAACCTTCAATCATGTAGAGTATTTACTTACAAACGGGTCTGCTGAACAGAGTTTGAGACTGTTGTAGGAAATGGTAGGAATTACTTTGAATCCAGACAAACCACTCTCTTCTTACTCCATGCCTTCTTTTTTCGGCCTGGGATAATTCAGTTTCAGAATTCCGTCACATACAATATTGCTTCTACTGACAAGACTTTACTTTGTTAGAAGTTTTATCCTTCATTATCAGGAAACAGGCTTGTTTTTTCAGTTGATTTCTGTTGTTGCGTCACTCCTATTGTGCGCTCTTTCTCAGGTAAAGAAGACATAAAGACTGATTGCATCAGCAAATGGTATGGTGCCTAGATTGAGTGGGATTTCTGTTCCCGAGGTGAGGAGTGCTTCAGCCCAAACACTTTGACACAAAACACCACATTGAGAGTCGCTACTGTTACATGAACTGGAGCAGTCAGTGCTCAGAGAGATCTATTGCCTTGTCTGCAGAGGGCACTCTTTTATCTTACATGTACTGTCTCTTTTTCTGTGACATCTCAAATTATTTAAAGTGTTCATAATTATACGTATCACCACTCTGCTAAAATTCTGCGGGAGATTCTTTATTCTTGGTAAAATTCTTGGGTTTGTTCTCATATACTGGTAAGGGCATATGAAAGAGTTCAAGAGTTCTACCCTGATTGAACTCAGTAACCAAAGCAGACTATTTAACACATTTTCTGTATGCAGAAGACGCTTACCTGTCTACAAAGACTTCCAGGTGAATATTTTATTTTTTTTGTTAAAGTGTGCTACTGCTTTTGCTGTTCAAGTTTTATATGACATTGCTCTTTGATCCCATCTCTGTCTTTATCTTCTGTTTGGAGACATTCTGGAGCTTTACAGTAAAGAAGTTCTACTTTCATTGTGGCTTACTGATTGGTAAGCTGCTAAGAGTTTTCTTCTGAGCCGGCAATACTTGGGAGGCTGAGAATTCAGGTAGTAGTATTGTCCTTCAGTGTGTGTGTGTGTATATATATATATTGTGCTTTAGCTGGCCTTTTACCATGTTTTTTGAAGTCTTTAGTTCTTTAGAAGAAAAAAATGCAAGGAACTAGCTGTATTAATATGTTTGTTTTGAAAAGGAAGAAGAGTTGGTGCCAGGAAACTGTTTGCAAACTTGCGGTTTTAATTTTTACATGCTGCAGTGCACACTGTATCTTGGCAATAAAGTACAAGATTATCTGGATGGCAGTGATTGCTGTAAGAGTAACAGTAATTAACAAATGATTAGTAAAATTCCTTTGAGAAACTGAGCTGTCAGTCGCTTGCAAAGCTAAGTTAATAACATTATTTCTGCTTGTATACTTAAAAACAGTTTTCACTCCACACACACACTGAAATCAGAGTATTATGAGCCTTTGGAAAAAAAAATGCAGCTAGATGCTAGAACAACTTCTGCAAGTCAGGTAAATGAGAAAGTAGGATGCATGAAGCAGAGACAAATTGAAAAAATCGTTTAAAAAAACTCATTTTTTTCCTTTAATTGAGCAGTTTTGCTTTCCTGTTTAATATGCTCTCTTTTATGGGTAGACTTTGCTTAGAACAGAGGTGTGTTGCTGTTCTTCCAGTTCCGTTTGCATTTCCTTGCCAATCAGTTTGTGCGTACAGACAGTCGTACCTTGCTGTTTCTGTATAGAGACGGGTTGGTTCAGTGGCATGTATTAATGCTGGCACAGTGCCACAGAAGATGTTAATGTAATTAAAAACTTTAAAGAAGCATAACGTATACCTTCCCTTTCATGCAGATGATGTAGTTGCAAGATAACTATTTGTATTCCTAGAATTATATGAATAATATAAGGAGGCTGGAGGCCATCTAATCTAGCCTTAGATCAAAACAGGGGGAACTTCAAAGCACAGAGCCTTGAGTAGTTGAAATTTTTATATATCTCCAGGGAACTTCCTAGGCAACCTGTTCCTGTGCTTTGCCATTTTCATTGTGATTTTTTCCCCTTGTATTTAGCTGGAATTTGCTGTGTGCAGCAACTTGAGACTTGCCTCTCTTCCTTCTGCTGTGTCATCTCTGTAGCTCCCCATTTGCTATTTGAAGGCAGTGATCAGATGCCACAGACAGACCTCTTGTCCTGTCTTAATCTGTCCTACGGGATGAACACACCAAGCTCCCTCAGCTTCTCCTTGTACATCATAAGCTCCAGTACCCTGACTGTTGGCAGCTTTCTGCTGGACTCTCCTGTTTGTGAATCCTCTTGCACTGTGGCCCCAAAGTTGAACAGGGTGATCCAGATACAGCTTAGAGTTCAGGCACAGAAGAGACTAATCACTTCTTTTGACCCTGGTGATCTCTTCTAAATGCAGCCCAGTGTGCTGTTAAGCCTTCATTAGCACAGAGGTACCCTTTGGACTCAATTCAGCCTCCTGTCCACCAGGACCCCCTTGGGTCCATTTCCGCAGAGCTAACCACTTGACTTCTCACGTCTGCTGTTGTGTGGAGTTGTACTGGACTGTTACAAGTGCATTTGTATTTGTCTTTGCTGACTGCTTAAACGGAAACAACGTGATAGCATAAAGAATTGCTTTGGTTTTGAACACATCAGAAGAGTGCAGTCTGTGTGTGTGTCTGTAGAGTTGACAGATGATGAAGATGCTTCGGGAGCATCTCATGGCAAGACTGTTCTTTATGAAGTTATTTCACTGTAGCAGAAGTACTTCTGGCATGCTGGCTTGGAATAATCTTGTCACGTGCAAGTAATATCCTACCAGGATAGGAAGGGACATACCTTGCACTGATTCTTGGTGGGCTTGAACTGCAGATGAGGAAGTCGGCGTTCTGTTCAGGAGATCAGCTGAGAGCGTAACAGAGAAGAGAATTAGTAGGCATGGATAAATGTGATACTGGGCAGGAGTTAACATGTTTTTTTCTAGAAGGAGGGGAAAAGGGAAGTTAGGAAGTTACGTCTTTTCAAAGTCAAGCTTTGAAAGAATCAACAAATGTATGGATAAGGGATATCTAATCAGTGTGATGTCCTTGGATTTCTTGAAAGCAACAGCAAAAAAACATTATCAAGGTCCTTAATTGGCCTGTTAAAGAAATTAAGGTGTCAGAGAATGGGACAGTTGTCTCATGGATTAATAATTGATGAAAACTAAACCAGATAAAATGAGGACCCCTAGTGAGCTCTTGACACTCCGGAAAGTTATTAAAGTCATTGTAGGCTATATTACGAAAACATGAAGTCAGTGTCTGCTGGGGAACAAGCAAATTACATTTTCAAAATTATTTAGGAAGGAATGGGGAGTAAAATAATTGTTATACAATAACGTATGTCATTCATTTGTCATGAATAATGTGTCTGTCCCATTCGAAAATAAATCTCAAATGGTAGGAGACCTAGAAAGTGTACAGGCAACAAGAACCATCAAAGGTAAGGAAAAGGCTCTGTAAAATGAGAGATCAAATAGATAAGGGGGCTTAACTTGGGGGAGCAGTTGCAGCTCTTAAGCTAGAAGTGGAATCTTCAGTTTGTTTTCCTGTTTTTCAAGCAATGAGAAGGTTTGTTTTTTTTAAAAAAAAAAAAGGCACACTGATGAGTAGCTGAGCAAAGATACACAAACAGTACTAGTCAAAGTAGTTTATTCTGGTTTACTGCATTCTGCAAAGAGGAAGGCCAAAAAAAAAAAAAAAAAGCAGCAATAGTGATGGCTCTACATGAAGGAAGAGGAAGGCGTAACAGCCTTCCTTATGTGACAGGCTAGATACCTGCTGACTCTGAAGGAGCATCCAAAAGTTGGAAGAATGATGGGCTACAGCATCCTATGCTTGTGTGGGGCTCAGAATAACTCTTGAGTGAAGCTGTCAGTTTGTCATGGTATAGTAATGGCAGCTAGGAAATACAGGCCTTTCGGAAAGGAGGGACTTAAGTCTCCAACTTTCTGTTGACTACCTGCACGTGTAAGAGGGATGGAGGGCATCAAGGACTGGTTAGGGACCTTCCTGATGCAACTATTGCAACAATTATTTTCTCTGCATTGGATAAAGGGAAGAAGAAGAGGAATGAGAATTCTGCCATCCCCTTCTGACAGGGAAAGAGCTGTCAAACCTCTCACCTTATTTGCCCCATGATTCTTTTTCAGTCCTTGTTGCTTATTTATTTATTTAAAGACTGGTATGGAGCATTAAGTCACTACGGATACCTGGCGTAGAATTTTTGTAGTTGAACTTTTGTCTTATGTGGCTTAAGGCTTAACCATCAACAGTGACTATGGATGGCTTGTGAACAGGAAAAGAGCAGCTTTCCCTGCAGGGTTGGTCTACTGTGTTGTGTGTGTTTTGCTCAAGTGCTGGTTTCTTGTGTGCTTCAGTTCTTTAATTCCCTTCAGCTGGAAGAGGGTACCTAACAGAAAGGGGAAGGTTGGGAATATTCTCTTGGAAAAGCCTGTGCTAACCAAATATAATCTCTTGTAGACCAGCATGCCTCAGAAGAGTCTGTTGTATGCTGGGGAATTGGACGTAGTTTTGGGGTGGCGTGGGAAAAGGTTTCAACAGCCACAAAGGAAAGAGGGTAGATGAGGAGGGTAATACGCCTTCTATCAGATACCAGTTAGCTCTGCTACTGTGCTTTGAGAGAAAAATTGGAGTATGAGGAGTTAAAACATGCTCATACTAGATCGCTGAGCTGTAAGGTCACACAGGAGGAAGCTTAAGACAACATACTAAAAATCTTTTAAGAATCATCTTTTTTTCTTCAGATGCATAAATGCTACATTTATGTTGGCTCTCTGTGGAGCTCAGAGCTAATTTCTGTTAATATCCATTGGTAATATTTCTGAAACTGCAGTTGCTAAAATAATACAATGTGGCTGACCTGAAGATTTGTGCTTGTATTTGTTTTTAGGAGTTGTTTCTCTATTGGCTGTACATCCCTCTACAGTAAATACACTCGGAAAGCAGCTCCTGCCAAAAACATTTGGACAGTCTAATGTCAACATTACACAACAAGTGGTAAGGAGACTTTGCATTTTTTTTATTATTGATTACACATACTGTAAATCTGAGCTGTAGGTTGATATTCAGCATCACTTGTCATGTGCAGATTGTCTAAATGTTTCTAATTTTAATGGACTTACTACATTAGAACAAATGTGCTTTTGCAGAAAGAAATGCAAAGATGACTGTCAAATCAACATACCTGAATATTCAGGTGGCTTTATCTTTCATTAATGTTGCCACTTCTAATCAGTGGCTCTTCCGGATTCTGTAATAGAGACATGTAAATTTAATTCCATTAACACATTTTTACTGAGATTGAAGTCAGATGGAACAAAATTGAAAGCAATACTACATTTTTTAATGCTAATGCTGATTTTAGATATCCTTTTGCCTAAATGCTTGCTTTTGCTCTGTGTGAGGTATGTGAAATTAGAGGACTCAAAGAATCTAATAATGCTGTCGATAATACATAGGTTGTGAGAAGTCATTTCTATATTGATCAAAATTAAGATCAACTGAGAGTTGGTCTCAATTCATCTTCTGGAAAGCTACTGTAAGGTATAAACATCTGGAATTTAATTTCTTATATTTGGGTTTCTTCTTGATACAAGTTTACAATCTCCCTTGCCCAACTCTAAGCTCTAGGGAGTGTTTGATAACTGAGGTTGCCTGAATCTATAAACTGTGTCACTTTAACTGCACAGATGTTGTGGAAAGTCCACTCCCTCTGCAATTAGCAGTCTATCTGTATAATTGCTCTATCTGTATAATTGCTTATTGACTATACTTCGAAACTGTGACCATGCTCAGATAGCTGCTCAGGTACAGCTGTCAGTTTGAAGAGAGCCTGGGGGTGGGGAGGATGACACAACAAACCAAGCAAACCAAACCTCTACATCCACCAGTGTTCTTAATTGAATTGCAGTAGTGCAACTTGAACTATGTTCAACTCTTGAGCTTCACATAATTTGAGGAGTCCCATCTGAGACAGACTGAAGATAGTTAAGTAGTGAAGCGTCAGTATAATTGCAGATTATTTGTGCTGTATTACCAGTGGTTTTGGTGAACTAACTCCCTCCAGCAATTACTTGAAAGTTAAGGTGCATTAAAATTAGTTTAACTGAAGTTGTCTCTTTAGTAGGAGAAAGTTTTAATCCAAACAAGGAAATAGAGTTGTAATGACATGTAGGATATCTCTTCCAGGTTTTATTGCTAGGCTGTGTACATAGTAGATTTTAATGTTGAAAGTGAAAGGTAACTTACAAAACCCTTTTCTCAAAGTACGAAAGCCATGGTTTAATAATTAAATGACAAATTGTCTGATGCCTTTTTAAACTTTGAACAATAAGTAAACAAATGTATACAAATCTGTATATCTGTGTGTGTATGTTTACACATACAAATCACATATTTATATTGACAAATGCTCATCTGTATTATAATGATTAATTTTGCATGGTAAGATTATTAAAAATTTTGATTCTGAAAGAACCACTCTTGATATCATAGTCTTTGGTAGTATGATGACTGTGTGAAATTCACATTCTCAGTAATAAGTTCTTTATCGCTTTGCTAAAATATTCAGAATAAGGCGACGACAAATTTCGATGAAATAAGGGTCCCATATCAGAGCATATTTGTATAGGCTATTATTACCAATACAAAATTAAATGCTTGGTTGTATGTCACTAAAGAAGAGGTGGAGTTGTTTATGTATATATATAGAGAAACCCTGGATAAATTTCTTCTGGCTTTATGATTTAGAAGGACAGCAAGAATTTTCTGTCAGTGAGCCAAATGTTCTTGAGGATCACAGTTGTTGAGTTGGCTTGTGACCCTGTTCAACTTTCTAACCCTTGACTGGTAAAACCAGTTTTTTAATACTTAAGCACTTAATTTTCTGTGCTTGTGTTCTTTGTTCAGTTAGTCTGATTTCTTTTTCTTAGCAGGAAAACGTACATGGGGACAGTGTTCAGTACAGTGAAGTGGTTAGTGTAGACTCTTGCTGTTCACTGTTCTTTCCCATGGTCTTGATCTTACTGGTTCTTAAGGAGCCGGATTGTAATCTCGTTCTCCCTGTAAATCAGGAAACTTTAGAGAACAGCAGACATTTCTTTTTCTGCTTCTTCATTCTTTGCCTCTCCTCTCCCTGTTTTCCTTAAAACTAGATTTTATAATTACATCCATAAGCTTTTGTTTTAGGATGTTCCCAGTGACTTGATACTGCCTAACTCTTTCAATGTTTTTTTCATTTGAAGTCGTGGTTGTTTATGAACTTGTGAGTAAAAGTTAGGGACATCAACATTTCTTTTAAGGAGCCAATAACACCAAGTAATTCTTCAGCAGAATCTGAAACTCTAGGCTGTAGGGTCTTCTGTAACATCAATACATGCTGCTTCAGATTTGGTAAGACGTTTGGTATAGACAGCTGCTTTGTTAAGGAGTTTTCCTTCACTTGCTTACAATGTAGAGAGGCTCACCAGTTCTTTCTGAAGTTCTGGAGTATTTCTGCCATTTGTGTCCTTCAAATACTGAAAGAAATTGGACGTGTTTGGAAACAATCTAATGCAGTTACTGGTAGATGATACAGATTTTGGATTAAAAACATACAAATTCTAAGCCTACGTGGCAGTCCTTGTCTTTAAGAGGTTATATAGATGCATCTTTCAGAAAAACAAGAAAATCACCACTCTTTTTTCCTGTTTATAACCACAAGAATAATTAGACTTAAAGTGGCTACTAAAAAACAAACATCCCTGCTACGTTGAAGAAGTTCATTTTTGTCTGTAAGTTTTATTTCCATTCCATAGAAAAATAGCAGTCTTTAACATGTGATTGTTTGCTATATGAAGACTTTTGAACATGTAAGAGAAATTATTAGAATTTTTTAAGGGTAACTCTTGTATTTCTAAGTTTCTCTGTCTGAGATACGTATCGTTTGCATAACATGTAAGCTTAAATCTGAGACATTCTTTATGTAAAAGTTGAGCTTTTTAAAGATATAACATGAAAGCATATGATTCTGTCTAGTTTGTAGAGTTCTGTGAGTTAGATGGGGAATGCCGAGCAGGTTTTGTATTTACTAAACAGACTTCACTTTTCCATTCTAGAAATGAGTGTGGGTTTATCTCCATCCATTTACTTCTTTGTACTGCTGAATGTTTAACGACACTACTGAGCACAGTAGATTTCCAGTGTTTGCTGTTGCCAAATGGTTTGTTTTTCTCTGAGTTTTATAACTCCACTCCCTCCCTCTGTATGGGTTTGGCTACCCATCTTTATGCACTGTGTTACGTGTTAGGCACCAAGGTGATGGTGGGCTTGTTTGTGGAAATGGGAAGCAAGGGAGTAGGGTGGGACCCTCTAATTTTAGCCTCTGCAAGAAAAATGTCATCTCTACCAGTCCTCTCTAACTGTATCCTAAGGAATAAAAACTGGCTAAGAGCTTTCCTCTCTTCTCTCTATTGTCTGTGTTACCTGAACAGCACGCTGGCTGTCCTCATGGCATTCTGAAATGTTGGTGAACCAGACCTTTTTTTCATGTGATCAGTGAAAGTGAAAAGGTTGTGGACAGAATTGCTGGTGGGTGGCTACAGGAATTGTGGTCATCTCAGGGCAAAAAACAAAGCAGTGGGATCAGATATCTTGAATGTGCCTGGAGATGTTTATTCCAACTCTTCTTAAAAACATGCTGTGAAAAATGGCCCAACACGAGAGGTTAAAACAGCTAAGGGTTTTGGTCTGTAGTTGGCAGAGAACTGCCAGTAGCAAAATTGATGGTGTTTTTTTTCCCCAGGGAGAAAGCTGGTTCACATACACCCAGCGCCTGTTCTGTATCCCCCACCCTCATTCTGTTTTCCACAATGAGCAGTTTTGGTTATGAATAGTAGTAGGGGAGATTGGTTGGCTTTATGTAAGAATTGGAAACATTTTAAGTGGATGGTTTCATTTCGACTTCTAAGTTTTTCTACTTTATTCTTGCAAAGGCTAAATTATTGAAGCTAGTTTGGGGAATAAACTTTAAATTTTGTTGGTGAGGCAGACTGTAGCTAAAGGAAAATGTAATGCTTTTGTGTAAAACCAAAATCTGCGCTAAGTGAGAAGGTTAGCATGAAAAGCTTGTTTAGGAAGGATGAAACATAAATGATTATTACTTAGGGAGTGCTCTAACTATGTAATACATGTCTGAAGATTTTTATGCTAATGTGTGTAAGTTGAAAATGTCTAATAGAAGTGGGTAGAAACAAAGTATTATTCATGCTTGGATAATACATCACTTGAATATTGCAGCATTTGAATATCTTGGAATACTTATGTTTATTTTCCAAATGATTTTATCTTTACTGTAGGTTATCAGTACACCTCAGAGACCTTCAGCGCCAAATACTATCCTGGTAGGAAGCCCACATACACCTAATACACATTTTGTATCACAGAACCAGACGGCAGATTCTTCGCCATGGTCTGCTGGGTGAGCTAAATAAAAGTTGCAAAGGATTAATAAATTGCTTGAAACTTCTGTTTTAAATGTTCGCTGTGATAGTGTATGCGCTGTTGAGGTGAGCTGTGTGAGAAGGACAGTCTACTTACCTTTCAACTAAGAGCACTTCAACATTAAAGTATACTATATTAAAAAGTAGGCATAGTCATACAGGAATGAATATCTGCTCATTTGTCATACAAGCAGGTAGAATATTTTCTGTAAAGACTGACAGATTTTCTCATGTTACTTGGATTTAGAGAATTCAGCTCCTAAAAGGACACAGGAATTCACCTGATTTGATTCACGTTTTAATTTGGCATTTCTATTTTGCTGGGTTATTTCCAAGACAAGACAGTATACTTCTGAAGTATATCCTGAAGAATCGTTTTAAATAAGAATGAAGCCTTTACTGCAGATAAATTTTAGATACAATGAATGTGGTGTTCTGATGTCTTTTGTCGTGCAAGTTTGTTTTTAAGGGTCTCTTGTTAACTGTAGTTGTTTTAAGACAGAAATTATCATCAGTGTCCTGTTACACATAGGTAGGTTTTCTACTTTGGAATTATGATGCATTTGAGAAAACGAGAGGTTCTATTTTTGATACTAATTCTGTTGACACTTAGATTTCTCTTCAAGTTACGCAGAACTTCTTATTTAAAAGACATGCAGAAAAAATCATTATACTTCATTCATCTATAGTAACTTTGAAGCTTTTGTAATAGCTTTGTAGAATCATAGCGTGGTTTGGGTTGGAAGGACCCTAAAGTCCATCTGGTTCCAACCCCCTGCCATGGGCAGGGACACCTCCCACCAGCCCAGGCTGCCCAAAGCCCCATCCAGCCTGGCCTTGAACACCTCCAGGGATGGGGCATCCACAGCTTCTCTGGGAAACCTGGGTCCAGTGCCTCACCACCCTCTGCATTGTGTATATATAAAGATAATATATAAAGCATAAAGATAAATATATATATGTGTGTGTGTATATATATATTATATTTATATAATATATAAATATTATATATAATTTTTATATATATATATATATAAAAAGCATAAAGATGGTAGAATTGTTGCCATAAACTTTAGCAGGGGTGGGGGAAGAGGAATAATAGGAAGAAAATGTTGGAAAGGGGTGAGGAGCAGATCGAAAGGGAAGACTTGCTTTTCACTGTAGTGTGCCTGTATTTGAAAAAGCAATGTTAAGTATTCCAAAGTTCAAATCTTAAATTACGTGTGTATATTTAGGAAGCGGAACAAAAAAGGAGAGAAGAATGGCAAAGGTTTACGTCATTTCTCTATGAAGGTTTGTGAGAAGGTACAAAGAAAAGGAACCACTTCATATAATGAGGTGGCAGACGAGTTGGTTGCGGAGTTCAGTACCACTGATAATCACATTTCACCAAATGAATCAGTAAGTATATGGGAGGACAAGTATATGTGAACTCAATGGGGGAAGATAAATTTCTTTAGAGATTTCCATTTCTTTTCCTCCTGCTAAATGAAACAGTTCAGATACTACCCAAGTTTACCCATTTACTGTAATATATTTTATTTTCAAATGTTTTTGTCACAGGTATGTTTTTGATTAATGCACTATGTCTACAGCAGGCTTATGACCAGAAGAATATTAGACGACGTGTCTATGATGCCTTAAATGTCCTTATGGCCATGAACATTATCTCTAAGGAGAAGAAGGAAATCAAATGGATCGGTCTACCTACTAACTCGGCTCAGGAATGTCAGAATTTAGAGGTATTTGTATAGGAAATTCACAATGGCTTTGTGTTTGAATAAAAGTTCACTTGAATATGTTTTTATCCTGCATGTGATCTTCTGAGATAGCAAGATAGAATAGTTGGATCTCTTTTGATACTTTTTTTTCCCATTTGTATTTACAGAACACACATCTAACCAGATTGCTTGAATAATTTTTTGAAGTAATTCTTCTATGTCAGGAACAACTCTGCCACACAACACTTAAAATATACGTGAAGTGGTTCTGACTGGAAGTTAATCAAAGTGAATAACTAGTGTACATTTCCACTGCAGTAGTGGTGGTCAAAGCTGAGGCCAATTGTTTTCTTCAGATACCACACAAATAGATTTGCAGTGATAGGTGTTACATGTCAATCAGTATATGCACACAGCACTCCTTTGTTGCTATAGGTCATTTTTTGTTTCTGATACTTGTCTTACGTAAACATGTCAAAATCTTTTACTACGAGCCTGGGGAGAGAAGCAAAATGTTTAATACTCAGAGGCATTTCTAAGTTCTGGGAGAATTTTTCCATTTCATTTATAAGTATTCTGAGTCCTACACTTGCAGGATAATAAACTTACTGAGGTTTACAGAGGTCAATTTACTTTATCAGAAGAGAATGAGGTTTTTGTATTTGTTCTTAGTAAATGTTAAGTTCCCTTCAGTAGAACTTAAAGGCAGTATAGAAGCAGACAAGTTGAGAAAAGTATTTTGGAACCTATCTAAAAAGGCCTAATTCTGTGAACATTTTTGTTTGATACTGGTAACTGTTTTTTCGGTTGCCAATGTAATTGCTATCTTAGATGAAGAAAATATAACAGATCTAATCAATCAGAGTTTCATTTAAGTAAGGTACTTAAATTAAAATTATTAGGGTGAGAGAGTGACAATCAGGGCATAAAAACTAGGGTGAAGTGATTTGAAGATGTCTGTTCTGTGTGCTGAATAGGAAATCAGTTGTCTGGAAGGATTTTTAAGCTGATCTTTTTGAATCTGTCTCATAAAGTGTGACATTGCCAGTAATATTGGAGCAACGAAAAGAGATGCATGGCTTGTTCTGCTGAATTTAATGCCATGACTGATAATGTCTTAAAGAAGGGTGGGATAATATCAGTACTGACGGAAGAAGCAGCTTAGAATGTTCAGTGAAATTTCATGCATTTAAGATATGTAGAATGCTAATTTCTGATATCGAAGTGAGAACTTGTTAATTGCAAGTCACAAGAGGAGAAAGGGGTTCTGCTAACCATGGAATAATTGAGCCACAAGTGTAATGTATCTTTGGAAATGGCAAAAGTTATAATTTGTGTTGAGCTTGCTCAAGGAATTTGCAAGATTCCTCCCTTCCCCCATTATTACTTCATGAGTGTCCTAGCTCCAATTTTTCTGCAAGGTCCATCAACATTTAAATTGTTAGTGACATTATCTGGAAAGTTTCGTGATAAGTTGTGTTGTTTTTTTTTTAAGAAGCTTATGGAGGCTAATATTTAATTTGTGAAATTGTCAAGCATCATAAACTTTTTTTGACTATTCCAATTGAAAATGCTTAGGCTCACCCCGTAAACTGTTTAAAAATTAAACAAAATAGTTCATAAGGTAACAAATGAGCTTGGGGGATTCCCCGTTAAGCATTTAGTATTTTAAGTATTGTATTTAAAACATGTATTTTTAAATTCGTATTTTCTGTGTAAATTAGAGTATCAGAAATAGTAAAATACATCCTGATAATGCGAAGAGGGTTGTGGGGGGGCAGTTAATAAGGTCTGTATCTTGAATTAATATAGAAAGCAGTGTAGTTTACACGTATGTGATAGGAAAATACCTCAGGTCATTTGTGGTAAGTCTCTCTTTTTGCAAGGAGGCAGTTATTTCTAATACTAAATTAAAAGCACTGGACTTAAAAGCACTGGACTCTTGCCTTTGCAGTTTTTTCAACAGTGTACACTTGTAATTTCTTCATCAAAAGTGGGCACAAAACTGTATTCTGTGTGTGAATTTTAACTCCAGTCATTTTGCCTTTAGTGCATATTATATGGACATAACAACAAAAGTGTATCTTCAGATGAGCGGTCTGTCTATCCTAGTGTCTTGCTGGACAGTAGCAGTAACCTAGGAAGGAGTATACGATTAGAGAAAGGAATTAATGATGCTTTCTCCTGTAACTGGTGGCTCAGGCACAACTTGAGACAGATATATGTATACATCCTTCTATTTAATAGTCTTCAATTTTGTACAAAGTTTGCCTTTAACGTTGAATCTTTTATGGCAGTGAGATTTTCAGCTGCGTTAGGAGTTCCGTATGAAATACTTTTGTTTGTTTTTAAAGTATACTCTATTTAGTTGATATCCTCTGGTGGTTTTTTTGGATTGGAAGTGATGGTGACCCAGTCATGCACTTTCTCCACGTTACTCGTGGTTTATAGTTATCACCCGCATTCTCCCACCTTATTTCGTTCTCCTTTCTAAAAAGTCTTAACTTACTCATTATTTCCTTGTATGGAATCTGTTCCATACTATTAATTATCCTGATTGTTCTTTTATGTGGCCTTTTTGAAATAGGAACACAAGACCTACAGAATTCAAGATACAGAACTTCAGGGTTTGTACGCTGATGTAGTGATAACTTGTGTTGTGTTCTCTGTTCCTTGCCTAATAATTAACTTTTTTGACCATGTACTGAGCTGATGTTTTTGTAGATAATGTAGTTCAAGATCTCTTTACTGAGTGGCAATATGTAATTCAGAGCTCGTCACTTTTTCTAAAATTTGCATGAATAGGATTATGGTTTCTCACACATACCACATTATATTTACCAACATTAATTTTTGATGGTTTAATCACTCAGTGCTACAAAGGCACTTCCTATGTACTTTGTGATGAGCTCTCTTCTTTTTACTGTACTAGATAGCCCAACATTGTAAGCAAGTTCTGTCACCTTGCTGTTCATTCCCTTATTCTGATCCTTTATAACTTGAGTAATAGTCTGTAAAAGAAATCCTTTTGAGAATCTGTTGGTGACTTCCTCCACTGAGAAAGCTGTTTATTTTGTACTGTATTGTCCCCAGTCTTCTGTATTATTATCTAGTATGCGTTTAATACTGTGGGGACATAACCTTTGATTCTGTAACAGCTTCATTTCTTTAAGCATCTTTAATCTCTCTTCTCCAATACCTCCAATATCAGTAGAGGATATCAAGTGGATCCACCTGGTCCACATGCTCTTTGTCTCCTTCAGAGAATCTGAATAATTCTTTGAGGCATAACTTCTGTTTGCAAAGAAATTTTTACACTCACTAATATATTCTACTTTATTCCTCGATGTCCTAATTCTGCTTTGTTACAGTTTCCATCAGTAGTACTGATGTGAGACTTGGTGGATCTCTGAATCATCAGCAGAACCTTAATGACTGACATACTTCATGCCTTCAGTTCTCTGGTATTTAAGCGATTTAAGGGGAGAAAATGCTGTTTAAAACCAACAAACTAACCAGTTCTCTTTCTGTCTTAAGGTGGAGAAACAGAGAAGACTTGAAAGAATAAAGCAAAAACAGTCTCAACTACAAGAACTCATTCTACAGGTACAGTCAAGGTACTCTTGTCTATAGGGCAAGGTAACTTAAATGTGTATTCCTGTTTTATCTCAGTGAGGGATGGGAGACACCTGAGAAGACTGTCTTGCCTTTCTTGAACTTTGCTGCCCATGTTGTATAGGTGGCTTAGTTGTTCTGGAACAGTTGCTGAATTGTAACTGAACTCCTTTCCAGATTTCACCTAGTAGATTGTGGGAAGCAGCAGTCTATTCTCTAAGTCACTGTACTGGTGGTTCACCGAAGTATCCCTTAGTAATTCCATTACATATGCAGTAAGGATGAGAATCTCAGGAAGAGCTTGCAGAAAGAAAAGACAGCTGTGGAACAGCAATCTCTACAGCTCTGATACTTATCAGCCTCTGTTTGCTTTGGATTTTGTTTTTAATTCCTGTTCATTTCATCTGATTCCGTGACCAGAAAAGTACTTCGTTTGGTGACTTGCTGTAAGGTTTTAATATAACTTGAGTTTTAATAGTTGAGTAATTTTAGTTCTTAAGTTTGCTAATCTTTAAAATATGAACTTTCCATTCTGAAAAATTGTTGGTAAGAAATATAAGAGTAAAGTCACTGATCTTAGTTCAATGATTCAGAAACCTAATATCAAGATGTTCACATCCCAAACTGTAGCCTTTTTTTAGCATACCATTTCAGCAAAAATACCGTATTAATCATTCAACTATTATTGTGGAGTACAGTAGCTAGCAGGAAATACTAAACAGAGTGGAAGTAGGATGCTGTATGAAACTTGCTTTTTCTAGTCGTTATCTCCTCTCTGTCAAGGATCTGCTGAAGGATCTGTCCTGATGTAGTTCTTAGAAGATACTTCTTTTTTTCCCCTCAATTAATTTATATCGTTTTGCATTTTTAATACTCTAATTTTTGTCTATTGTTGCATCTTAAAATTCAGGAATGTGATGAACATTCTCTGTTCGTTTCTGCATTTACATGCTACAACCGTTGTTGGTATTCATTGAGGGATTTTTAGGTTAACCAGATGTTGAAGGTTTAATTCACTCCCATATCACTCTTGCTTTTGTAGCAAATTGCCTTCAAGAACCTCGTTCAGCGAAATCGTCAGGCAGAACAACAGGCAAATCGGCCGCCACCTTCCAATTCTGTCATCCATTTGCCATTCATCATTGTGAACACCAGCAAGAAAACAGTGATTGACTGCAGTATTTCAAATGACAAGTGAGTAAACAAAGTTTTCTTTCTGGCTTTTGGTACACCTATGAGTTTTATGTCTGTGTTAAAGAGTTCATCTACAATTGTTAAAATTGAAGTATGAATAAACATACATCTACCTTTTGTAGACTGAGAACTTGCAATTTAGATGAGTTAAGCATAATGTTGAATAGAAACAGAGCTTCGTAAAGCTGTGAAACTTCGTAAAGCTATGGAAGTATGAACTGTCTAGAAATCTTAAAAGTGTATTAAGTTAGCTCTGCTGAATTTTTAGGTAATACTTTACCAAGTAGTGTAAACTTGCCATTAACACGATGAAATACAGCCAGCAGACTTGAAAATGGATTTTGCTTTTAGAACTGCTGTTCTCTGGTTTTGGTTCAAAAACCTAGGCTTTTCATCTGTTAATTAAAAGCTGAAAGTAGCAATCATTTCTGCTTGTACTATTAGCTTACGAGAAAAGGTTAAAAAAAAATGACACAGTAGACAGCTTTTGCCAGCAAAAAGAGAGGAATGGGATTAGAGAAATATTGATCAAATGTGCAAAATACTTTAAGTATTTAACTAGAACTTTTAATATCTGTATCTGTTAAACCTAAAATGCATGTGTAATTTTAATTTTAGTTAAGTTTAAGTGACTGGAAAGATGGAGTTAATTGAGATGTTTTCCCCCTACAGGTTTGAGTATCTATTTAATTTTGACAATACTTTTGAAATTCATGATGATATAGAAGTACTAAAACGAATGGGGATGGCCTGTGGGCTAGAATCTGGAAGCTGTTCAGCAGAGGACCTAAAAATTGCAAGGAGTTTGGTTCCCAAAGCTTTGGAACCATATGTGACAGGTTAGTTACTCTGAGTTCGTTTGTTTTCCTTCTTAACATGGAAATCGAGGAAAAAACATGAGATCATTTAAGATCAGTTAATTTCCACTGGTTTGTGGTGTAGATTTATAAGTTTTCAAATGTGTGCTTTTTAGTGTATGTTAGGGAACAAATAACATAGAGATCCTTAGAGAAGGGGCTGTTGCTGTTCAGAGAACTACAGTTTGCATTGTCCCATGCCAGTAGATGTTTTCAGTGTGTAATTTTTTTTATGAGGACATTACTTATAGTTGATTTGTCTGAAAAGGGAAAAGGTATTAAGTGCAAACATGGTCATGGCTTCGTTTTACAATGTTTTATCATTTTTGCTCTATAATTATACTGAAGACTTCTCTGTTGCTCACTTCAAAATGTATAATTTATTTTGAATTTTTGCAGTCACTAGCTTTTTAATTATGAAATTTTGGGTATAGGGCATTAATATGCTGGTTTGGTTGTAAGACTTATTTTCTGGACTCTAAGAAGATTAAGCATTTTCACTGAATAAGAAGAGTTGAAATATTGTTGAAATACTTGTTTGTTTTTACAGAAATGGCTCAGGGATCAATCAGCAGTGTATATGTCACATCTTCATCAGGTTCTGCATCAAATGGCACAAGATTTTCAGCCAGGTGAGTTGGAATTATCAATTAGTTTTGAAAATCAGTAAGCATGAAATAAAATTAATTACAAATGAAATACTTTGAAACTAGCTATATTTTGATTAAATGTGGTGTGGATGTGTGTTTGAGTTTATCCTCAGACATGGTTTTAACTCGACCAGAGGTGCTTCTTCCCAGTGTCATTAAAGAAATCTTTCTCAAGGTTTTGGAAAACAAATTGATCAGACTGCTGTTAATCTTGAAGGTGGTATTTTTGTTTAGTTCTGAGTTTGTGACAAGAAGAGAGATACTTGTCTAAAGACATAATCTGGTCAAGATTCTCACTTGGTCATTGGTGTCTAGTGTAAAACTGAACCCTGGTCTTTGGACTTCAAACAGCATCAGATGCTGGTAGAACAATAAGCCATGACTTTGTTTAACTTTGTGTGAGCACGTGCCATTTCAGTTAAGCATTTCATGCTTAACTAATATTTTTTCTCTTTCTGTATTAAGACACTTTTTCCTTATGTAGTCACTACTGACTACCGTTTTGTTATAGCATTAATTAAAAAAGATTCCCTTGTGTGAGCTTTGAGTTTTAAAATGACTGAAATGTTAATGAAATGTTTAACATTGTTAACAAATACTGGAATGAAGCAAGTTGATTAGCTGAGCAAATCATCTGCAAAAGTGTTTTTCTGCAAATTTTTTGTTTTATTGTGTTTGGAAACTTAGCTTTGTTTGAAATGTCAATTGCATTTGTCATAAGTGTCACGCAACTAATCCAGTCTGGGCAATTCAGAATGAGAAGGAAAAGGTAAGTTCTAGATTATGTAGGCTTTTTCCATAACAGTGACTTAGGTGTCAGGGTCACTGTCTCTGTCTATGCCTCATCAATTATTTGGGAAATTGCTATATTGAAATTCTTAAGGAAGTCCTAGTTTGGGGGATATTCCTTAAGCCATTTGTATTAACAGGCAAAACTCTTATATCCTCATCAGTATAAGGTTTTCTTCTGTTTCTCTGAAGGTGTGATCTTCTGGCAGCTTTTTCTCACCTGTTTGCCTTCCCTCAGAGTTGGAAGAAGGTCCTTCTAAAGAAACAGTATCTAGCTTTGAAAGTGTAATTGCATTAGCCATTTAAACATTATATTTGGGAAAAAAATGCAACATTTTGTATATGATGAGGTTATTTTTTTCTCTGTATTCTAGAAAGTCAGGAAATAAGGGAAACATTTAAGCTCAGGGATACACAGGACTACCAGCAGTGGGGAGGGCAGCTTATACAGCTGCCCAAAAGAGCATGAGGAGAACATAGCCTAACATAGCCTGTTCTATGCTAAGGAAATGAAGCTCAGTGAGAATTGTGACAAAATACGTTTAGAAAAGCAGAAGAGAGAAGGTACTGTCTTCTTTAGAGAAGTACTTCAAAAACTGGGGTGCTTGTTATTCCGCCAGTAGTGGAAAGAGAGGAGGTGGGGTGTGCTTGGTTAATCATGGTTAGCTAGTTTGCCACCAATTTCAGATCAAATAAAACAAAACAAAGCACAGGATTAATTTATTCAAGATTAAAGAATAGGAATATAATTTTACTGAAAGTACTTTGAATTTGTGTAAAGATAGACTTCCAAACCTTTGAGTTAGTTCAACACAACAAGACTGCGCATGACTGATTATATGTGTTAACTGGATTAAAAAAAATGACTAGCAAATGTATTTTTGAAAAAATGATGAGTATCTGTCAAGTTAGAAATGCTATTTCAGTGATTTTCAGGAAAAAGGTTTTTCACTAATTTTAACTAAGAATGTGAAACTTGATAGTAAAAAGACCAGCAAAACAGCAAATGATGGAGGCAGAAATGTACTGACTACTAAAAATAAAAGTCTTCTGGATACAGTTAATTCTTCTAGGAACAAGAAATGTCAGACCGTATCTACAGTATGTATTACGGGGTCTGGGGGGGAGAACGTATTTAAGTAAGAAAGTGAGTGCTCTCTAAATCTACTTGCTGTTCTAAGGGCAAATTTTCAGTTCAGGAATACTCTTAGAGGATAAAAATTCAGGATGCTAAAGAGTTTTTCTTAAAACTAGAAAAGCACAGTGAGAATAAAAGAATTTCCAGTTTGAAAATACAGCATGGTAGTTGGCCATATAACAACAAAGAATTAACCAGGAGAAACTACGGAGTCTTTACTTTCCAAATCAAGACTAGTGCTTTTGGAAGATGTGATTCACTTGTGATGCAAGTGTCTGGTGCTACATAAAAATGTTCTGGGCCTTAGATAGCTGTTTACTCTTAAAAGTAAATATACCTTGAATGAAATTTGAAAAACGTGCTTGTAAAGCACTTGTGAAAGGATTCCATTGTTATATTAAAACCCATGGGACAAACATAGTAAGAAGCATTTCAAAATTATTTCAACTGTTAGCGCTTTTGAGAAGCAACTTAAACGTATGTTAAAGACAATTTACAAAGAAGCAGTGGCAGATCTGTTACAGGAATGGAGCAGATACATAATAGTTAAAAACACAGCAAACTAGGAAAAATCGTTAAACAATGCCAATGTTTTTTTCTTTTTCCAGTGACTTTTCCAATGGTGGAGATGGGATGTTGGCTACAAGTTCCAATGGATCTCAGTACAGTGGCTCCAGAGTTGAAACACCAGTTTCTTACGTAGGGGATGACGATGATGACGACGACGATTTTAATGAAAACGATGATGACGACTGATGCCCTTTGCTTGTAGACTATTTTTTGTTAAAATTCAGCAAGCTTCAGGAATAAATTGTTCTAGGGAGAGAAGTCTCAAATTACTTTGCCCCGTCCCCCAAGGAAAATGTTGGTAAGCAGTTCTGAGTTTAGAAATTGCACCTCTGATAAGCAAACAAGGATTGTTTTATGTAGGATATTTTTAAATGTGGTGTGGATGTGTGTTTTTGATACCAGTGTGTTAATGCAGAGCCTTTATTTACTCGTTTTAGGGGGTTTTGGTTTATTTTAATTTTTTTTTTTTTTACTTGAAGGAAAATGGATTTTGCCCCAAATGTTCTTGCTAAGTTTGCTAAAGAAATTGTAGACACATCATTGAGAAATAAAATGCTGTCCTTCTGTGGAAAATGAATACACTGAATGGCAATTTATTTGGAGTGTATTTTGATTATACCACTTTTTGAGGGATAGTGAGCTAATGTAGTAGTGTTTTTTTGTTAACCATGCAGTGTCCAAAGAACCAAACAAGAAAGATACGTCCTACTTTTTTACATGTTAAATTCCAGAAATGTTGTTGTGAACTTGTTTTCCCTTAAATTATATCTAACATTATGATTCCATCAAGTTTATATGCTTGTCACTGTATGTTGGGACATGAATTACAGAGTTTTTGGCAAATGTTTACTGCCAGTTGGTGCAGCTATATAAAATGTCTTGAAGGTTTGGAATGATTTATTGCTTATGGTAAAATTTGCCTGATTTCTTACAGGCAGACTTTGGAAACTTTTTATTATATAGTTGTTTACATACTTATAAGTCTATCATATAAAGACATGTACTGAAACAAATGTTTGTATTTGTTTCATAAGCATCTTCCTGTAATCTATTATAAAGTTGAAATTAAATATAGAGAATGTTTTAAGTTTTTTAACTCAAAATTTGTCAATCATTTTTAATAGTTCATTTTTATAAAAGGAATTTCAGGGCAGGTGGTAGTCTTTTTAAATCTATTCACAAACAATTAACTGCACAAATACTGTCAGCTGCCTATTCTAAGACAGTAGTCTTTTTATTGAAACACAAATAAACTTTTCTGTAATATTTTATGGAATATAAAGAGACTATAATTGTTTGACTTGTTTAACCTTGGCACTGTTAGTTTTTATTAATAAAACGCGCATGGGCATTTTTAACAAGCTCTGTGGTTTTTCTAATTTTAGGGTAATTTTAGAACATTTCACTTCCTCTCGCCACAAGACCTAGAATTAACTGTCTCAGGATACTGCATCTGCGCTACATAGGGCCCTGCCTTTTTGCTTTAGTTTAGCAATTTGTCCTTTTAGGTCTTGATATCTTATGATGCAAAGAGCAATATTATGCACTGTGTACTCTCTTCTTTCATGTCTCCTTACTTCAGTCCTGTTGCTCCTCAGAATGTCAGGCCAGGCTTCATACTCTAATCCAGCTGTTCTATTTAAAACCCCAAGCTTCCTGTCCTAACTTTTCATCCCATATTCCTCAGTCCTCGCTTTCTGTTGTACATTCCCATGTCCTCAAAACAGGTCTTCACATACTTTCCATATACCTTTCTGGTACTTCAGTCTCTGCTCTCACCTGAAAGCACAGGTTACTGAAATGTCTCAGTTGCTCTCTCAGGCCACTGCCATAGTAAGGCTTAGATGCTTCCACAAGGGAGCCGCCACAGAGACATGTTAGGGTAACAACTGCTCTGTCTGTGGTAAAGGCTCCTCCATGTGTTTAAATTAAACCATGGGTCAAATATGAAGAATGTTACGGTTTTTCTCTCTGAGGGATTATGTCCTGATGCATATTCTGCAGTAATAGGATGTGGGCACGTACTACAGAGCAGTTGATAGTGCAGTGAACGCTTTCTAATTGTATCAAGCCCTGTAGTAATATGAGTGAACCAAGAAAATTACTTAATTTTACAGGTCTGGAAAAAACTTTTTAGGGGAAGGCAAATTGAATGCTTTGCTTCCAACTAAAGATACGTCATTCTTTGCACTGCTGATGCTAGAAGCCATGTTCTTGTAGCAGGTGGGTCAGCTGCTTCAAATTCTCTTTGCCACTGAATAGCGATTTTCATCTGCAGAGCCCAACAATAGTTATCAAGGACCTTCTGTCCTAGTCCTAGGGGATTGTTACAGTTTTTCCTAATATTCTAAGTCTCCAATGTATGATTCAAGATTTACTTCAAAAGAGGGAGACAGTACTGTATGGGGATGTTGGTGGGTGAGTAAGGAAAACTGAAAACATCTAACTATATATATGTTTTTTTTTGTCAGTAGAATAGACCTTACATGGACTTTGTCAGGGTGGGAGTGGAAATGCAGCAAAACTTGCATTTCAAAAGATGCTACTTTCCTTGCTTTGGGTTGCTAATTAATCTCCGAAATGGGGTTTGAGAGTTTAAAACAAGCAGTATTGCAGTGGCTTGGGGGCATGGATCTGTATTACCTCTGTTTCAGGAGTGCCTTCTAAAGGCAACAATCAGGAACTAGGGAGAGTATTCACTTTTTAATTACTTGCTAGGTTTCAGACAGTTACCTGGTCTTAGTGTTTCCATCTAGACCTAAGCAGGAGCTTAGTGAGGATGGTGAAGTAACGGAACAGGTTGCTCAGAGAGGTGCTGACTCCCACCCTTAGGGTTTTCAAAGGTGGGACAGGATAAAAGCACGAAGCAAGGTAAACTCTGACCTTACCGCTGAGTAGGAATTGCACCTCAGGAGGCGTCTAGTCCCTTCCAGCCTGAGTTACCATATGAGAGTGTTAGAAAAAAGGGAGTGTTAGAAAAAAATGTTAGAAAATCCCATACATCAGTCTCGTGAGCGGTCCCACACATGGCTGATGTGGCTTGCCTGCATACTGAAGACTCAGTAAAAAAAACAAATGGAAGCTCAGCTGATCTTCAGAAGCCATTAGAAGTTACCAAGCTCCTATGATGAAAAAGGTAGTTAGCTGGGTAGGTGGAAGTGAAGACTGCCTGCCTTACGATGAGACTTCCAAGCAGAAATACAGGTGAAGCTAAGAGCAAGCTGGAGGAGGACAATAGACATGCACAGGTGTTTCCTTCTTCCAACAGTTGTTTCCACTGGTAGCTCACCTGGCCATGCCTGCCTCTTGCTACAGGTTGGAGAAAGTATGACAACACCAATGAGCAAAACATTAGCCAGAGAAAATCAAGATTGTTGATTACATATTTGCTGTAATAAAGGCAGAATGCGCAGAAATCCCTTGTCAGGCATGCCCCATCCCTGGAGGTGTTCAAGGCCAGGCTGGATGGGGCTTTGGGCAGCCTGGTCTGGTGGGAGGTGTCCCTGCCCATGGCAGGGGGTTGGAACTGGGTGGTCTTTAAGGTCCCTTCCAACCCAAACCTTTCTGTGTAGTAGAGAATAAAGAACAGAGACTGGTGTTAATGCCAATGGTGCTTCCTTCCCTATGCCTTTTCCCCCCAACGGATCCCATCTCTGTTGCACAGCCGATAGGAAACGGGACTGGCAGTCTGTCACTGACAGCCATCCTCTGGTGTCACCACTGCTTGCCCCTCTCGCTGCACCACGAACACAAACTAACTGCCTTCGCTCCCAGGGTCTCTCGTTGATCAACATCCAGTTAAACTCAGGAATCTTTTTTTTGTTTTTTAACGTGTATTTAGTTCTGAAATCCACTGCTTTGGTGTCTAATCAAAGAAAGACTCGTGTAGCCTGACGTTTTTTTTTTTCCCATTTGTATTGGTTACAAGTATCGATAATGAAGTATCTCTAATGTTGTAGCTGAATGCAGGTGTATATATGTGTATATGCACTGATGTGTGCATAGGTACGTATTTCAAGGAATTAGAGACTTGCAATGGGAGTGCTTAAAAGACTGATAAATGGGGCCAGTTTTAAACTTCAAAACTACGAAATTCATTAACAACACACTTTGTGCTAATGGTTAGTTCTTGTTTGTAATTAATCATAATTGCTACTTCCATAAAGCTGTTAGCCTATGACAACGGGATGCTAAGTTAGCTGTGGCTGTGCAGCAGTTGCTGTTGTACAGCTGGCGTTGGCAGCTGAGGTCCTTTCTATCCTCCAAGGTGAAGGTGATCAGAGAGCTCCTTCCCCAGAGCACCCAGAACCAGGCAGACCGTCTGTCTGTCTGTCTGCATCTTTCCCCAGTCCCTGTTGGTGCTTACCGCACCTGCAGAAAGCGGGGTTTCAGCTGCCCCCTGCTCCTCAGTGTGCTTTTGGTTCTGCCGGTCACCCCTCGTGTGCCTGGGGCAGGACGTCCGGCCCATTTTCCTTCCTGTCCTCATTTTGGTCTCGTTGATTCTGTCACTTGGATGTCTCCAGAGCACAACTGTGCGAGTTTTTCTTTGCTGCTTTGATGGCTACATTGCTCGCTACATGCAATGTTTGCACATTCTCTTAGGCTGTGCTATCACAGAATTACAAAATACCTGCATGCTGTTGGTTCTGCTGGTTATTTTTAACCCTAATGGTTATCATGCTTATATTTGGGTTCTAGGAAAGGTAATGTTAATTATAGCCAGATCAATTCACAGGTGTTCACTTCAACTACGCCAGCCACAAACCTTGCTCTGCGTTGTTATTGCCTGTAATTCCCGTAAAGAAAGAATCCTGTCAGATGACCATAAGTTAAATCCAACTTCAGGGTGAAAATCATTGTTCTTAAAGAACCAGACATGGAGGACCTGCATACAGTTTTTGACTGTAGAATGCATCGTCTTCCATTCAACACGGGGACAGGCTTGTCTCCTCCTTACGTTTGTCCCATCAAAGGCCTTTCTGTAAGGTTGTAGATGTAATTCTGAAGCTGTGGCTGTGCAGATACCTGGTCAGTGGGAAATCTGTTCTGCATCTTCCTGTTCTGTGCTGTAGTGCTAACTAAAATGTGAGCTTCTAATACTGCATCGCCTGACTCCAACATGCAGGTTGTAGAACCTAAATCAAATACGGTCAAGCAGAGAATCTGCCTACGCTAGAGACAGCGGGGGAACAGTTCTCCGTGATCTTGGTAATATTTAAACGTTTTGCTTACAGACAACCTCGAATTACTTTTGAGCATGAATGACTATTTTGGTTATCAAAAATATTTTATTGTTTCATAGTTCTCTGTATTATTTTGGAAGGATGTGCAGGAGGAAGAGACCTGTGTTCCAACAAGGATGTAAAACTGGTTTTCATACAGTTTCTTAAAAGAGAGGCAAGGTCCCAATGTAAAAATTGAAACATGGAAGGACGGGGAGAAATTCCTATATGAGGGTGCATTTTCTTATTGTTTCTGAAATGCAGAATGGTCATATTTTTAAAGCATAGGCTCAAATACCTCTTCTGGTTTTGAATTGGAGATATTCCCCTTCAACCGGATTCCTTCTGCGACCTGGGTGTCCGAATGTCACTGTTGTAATGGTGAGGTTTACCTTTTCATCTTTCTAACATGCCCAGGCCATGTCGGATTTCTTTTTTTCTGTATAATGTTTGTTCTTTGGCTGAAGCCATCTGGACTTCTTCTAAGATAAATAAGATAAATATACTCTACAGACACAGCAATCCTGTGTCTTTGTATTGTTTGTTCAGGCTAGACTTCTCAAGTTTTAGATTCATTTAAAGATTTAATTTTAACATTTTCATTTTTCCAGATTATTCCAGGTAACCCAGCAAGCCCTATAAAGCTATTCTACTGGGAGGGTTGGAGAGGGGAAGCAAACAAAACCAGCAGCCCCTAATAGCTAAATGAACACAGTTCTCCTGGATGTAACTGAGTGTTACAGTCTTACCGAGCATTTTTATTGTTGGACAAAAATTACAAGTGGTAGGTACAATAAAAGCTGTAGCCTAGAGGCCAGTTTCAAGTTCACTTCTGCAGCCGTTGATTTGTCAATAAAAAATTCTGGCTTGGCTAACTAGTACAAAAAAGCAATGTATGGGGATACAGATAATTTTGCTACCCCTTTATAATTTAAACATCCTATACAAGACAGATGAGAATTGTATCACCTTGTGCTATTTCATACTATTTTTCTAACTATCCTAGTTATTTCTACAATATTTAGTATTGTACGTCAATTATTTATTACGGTTTGAAAAGTAAATGAAAATGGCATTTTGATCCTGTACTTATTTTCTTTGAAGACACATCTCGGTTTAGAGGAAACTTGTTTTGTACAAGTATTTGCACGGAGGCACAAGCAAGTTATTTACATGCAGGGTGATTCCTGTCTCCTTCACACACGGAGAGTGGTATCTTGATTTTTAGTTATATGGGTTGCCTTTCAGTAGAAAATGTCTATTTTCACTGCAATTTGAGTCAATTTATCTGGAAATCATAGAAAATAAATACGAGTGAATGTGGTAACAGGTAAGTCACTCTTCACAGATGTCTTTCAGAAGTGTCTCTGCTGCTGCTTAGTCTTCTATTTTCAATTTAAATTCCACTTTTCCTTCGTACGGATCATGAACGTTATCAAAGGTAATCCCAGCTCCAATGATTTTGCACACTATTTTGAGTTCTACGTTCCTTGTAATGTTGAGGAATTTCACAGCTACCAAAGGATTGCTGTAAGTAGGCTAGGAGAAAAATAAAAAAATGGGTACTTTAATTCTACATTATTGATTTCAAAATAAACTCTTGAAATTAACCTTCTTTCCAGTTCACGTAAGATCACAGAAATGATCAGACAGACATTTCATCTTATACACAGATGAAGAAAATGCAAGCTGATGTAAATGAGCACCCACCTGTGCCTTTTTTCCATAGTAAGGGAAGTAGTGCAGGTTGAAGGTGCCGTTCACTGGGTAGTAGTCCACCTCCAGCGGGCGAGACTCATCGCCCTGTTAAAGCAAGAGAGGAGATTTGTTGGCCAGCCCTGTGCGAATGTTTTATTGCTGTTAAAAGCTGCATAGTGCGTATTAAAACTCGAGTTCAGCAGTCTGTTTAGTGCCAATTTTATTTTTCAAATAAAAGTGGAAATCTCCTGCCGTTACTATTGCCAAGAGAAACAGCCAAGTGTTCTTTTGTAGCAGTTGTGAACTCAATGAATTAGGATCTGCTGAAATTTGCAGAAAGCCTGGAGAAGTTCCTCTGATTCATAAGCTTCACTACTGGGAGAGGAAAACAAATAACAAATGTTTTTGTGTTTTTCCTGCAGCATGGAAAAACAATTTTAGATGATTTAAAAGAAAACTTTTTTTTCCCTTTTTTTTGGTTCTTAGGATGCCTGCTGGTGCCAGAAATTGCCCAGAACTAAGAACATTCCTACTGTACTTTGCCAGAATGACCCAATTTTCCAGAGGTGCAGGGTGACCTTTCTGTCACAGCTTGCTCTCAGACCTGCAGTGCTTGAAACCTTTGAGCCCAGACCTCATGCACTTACTACGTATGTGCAGTCCACTCTCGGTGCAGTGCCGTTACCGGGGTAAAACTTGATAATCTGAAACAGAAAGCATGCGTTTGGTCATCTTGGAATTTGTTTCCAGAGACAAAGATGAACAAATGATTCACTGAGCTTCAGATGCTGCTTAATATGCTTCTGCATAAGGCACTGACAAACTGATCAGCTCGTCTTAGGTACCCCGGGCGGGGGGGGAGGGGGGGAAACTTCTTGGGTTGACATTTAGGAGTCAGGACTGTGCATCCCGGGCTTGTCAGTGCTCTAACCCACCCAGGGTGGGTAGTGCTGCACCTCCTGGCACATCCAGCTCATCGCCTGCATGCAAGGGTTGCTCTTTCCGATGCCCAGGCAGACAGGTGTCCCTTAAAGCAGGTAGCTGCGTGAAAATTACAAAGGAGCTGTGCTTGTCATTCTCTCTCTTACTAGGAGGCCTTGGCTTGAGCAGAAACTCTCAAGTCCGTTTGATCCTGTGAAAATAGTAGGGTCATGCCCTGTGGCAGCACGGGCAAAAGGAAGTAAAGTCCCTCGAGCACTGCAAACATGCCTTTCCGCTGCCCTGGCTGGCATGCAGCAAGCAAAAACTTTCCTTGGGGAAAGTTTGCTTGTTCCCCTGCAAAAATCAGGTGTGTGGTTCTCCTCTCACAGTTGGGTCTCGCAGAGATTCTTGAAAATGTTCATCACCCAAGTCTAGTGTGTGAACCAAAGCAGAATGAAGTGGTTTTGTCCATCAGGAGCTGATGGAGAATATGAGCTCCTCATTTTGTTCTGAAATTGAATTAGAATGCTCAGTGTCTTTCCTGGAAAAATTAAATGCTTATGCCCTTTTCTATGACCTGGAAAAAAATAAACAAATGAAAGATTCACTTTCTCCTCCCCCATAAAATAAGTTGTTGGTGGTTTTTGCTGATACCCATATCCACCTGTTTTGAATTTTGTCTTTTACAAGTTCTGCTAAAGATTTTCCTTGCAGGTTGGAGAAATAAGGTGTGCAAGAAGCACATCTCTGAAATCACTTTATTTACGGCTCCATCTTCGCACTTTAACTGAAGCCACAGGATCTGTGTATTGCAGGAGAGAACCTTTTACGTAGCAGTTTGTCAGATGGTAGCACTACGGAGATGCTAACAAAACAAACCCCAAAGCTTTAGAGACCTTCCTCAGAGATTGCCCTCTGTTACTTTTCTAGGGGTGGTGGGGAAGTCTTGCTATTTCTGTAGCAACTCTGTGGGTGTCTCAGGAAAAGCACGGTCATTTGCCTGTCCTGTACAAAGCAGAGGCTAGCTCCTGGGGCAGCAGGCTATAGAGCAGCTCCCCAGATGAGAATCATGAGGCCTGGTGGCTCCCGACTAATTATTTCTTCTCTGCAGTCAGAGGCTGTACTTACCCTGTTCATTTTTATAATAAAGCAAGGTTTTCCTTCTGGGAATCCAAAAGTAGGATCTGCGATGCCAGAGCAGTTCTGAAGCATATCTGATGTAAATTTGCAGGACAGCTTTGTGTTATTTGGGCCATCAAAGGTGTCCTGGATGAAGTACTTGTCACCTGTGCAGTTGATGTTCAGATGCTGAGCAGCAGGGGTATATGCTAGATTCGTGAAAGAAAGAAACATTCCTCTCTGAAGCTTCTGATATAGAAGTTACACATCCCAATATCAGGCTGCAGCTTCTGCAGGGAGACTATGTCGAGGGAAATTGGGATTAGATGGAAAGCAGAGAGTTTAAATTGATTTTGTTGTTGTTTTGTTGTTAGAATACCCATGGGGAAAAAAAAAGATCAAACTGAGTTAAGGATGACAATTGGTGTTGATAGCTCCATATAAAGGCAATTTCAAATACAATTTTTCTCAATACATGTATGAGAAACACAGAAATAAGAAGTTAAGGCTCACAGGGAATATAAATGTATTAAGATACGAGCAGGTAAATGGAACGCCTGACCTGTTTCGACTATACTCTTTGATGACAATATGTACTGGCCCCACCGGACCTACTGTGGCACTTTCATACTTGTAGTCACAGACATAATTAGATTCATTTAAATTAGACTGGTTCTGAAAATTGGAATTGGCATTGAGATGTGATAAGGGCGATATGACAGCACGTTTCTTCAGCATGATGCAGGAAACCTCATCATTTCTTTTACCTGTCAGAAAGGTTTGAAGGGTCGTCACCAGTCGCTCCCAGGTTTTGTTTTCAGATGTGTTGTAGTAGATTTGTAGTCCTCTGTCCCCGTAGACATCCGGGCGTAACGTTACACCTTCGTAAGGGAAGGCAAAGCAGCAGAGAGGTGACAGGCACCCATTAGTTTGCTTAAATTGACAACAGCCTTCGTGCTGCGTAAAGACTTGTGACTGCGAGCGTTTGTGATGCCCAGGCTGTGCTAGAGGGGGGTTACCTGGGATTTCCCCAGGAGTTCTTAAAAATAACATTTACACTAACCTCATCAGGTTAAAGAAACGGGCCGTATTGCTGGCTGAGGAACAGCTCTTGGAAAAGCCACACTTAGTGCACAGGAATTATTTTGCCAGCAAACGTCAAACTTACAGAATATTGAGGAAGAAGGCTTCAAAATACAATAACAGGCAGGCAATAATTTTTAGGGCTATATCTTCAAAATTATGGTTTTTTTTTTTTTTTTTTGTAAAGACGAGTAACTGGGGGGGGGGGGGGGGGGGGTAAAGCTTTAGTACCAGGCTCTGATGATCTGCTACTCCTGTCGTCCCTCTATCACTAAGCTCTGCATCTATTCCTAACCCCATGTCTCTGCCTTATTTTTGCTTACCTGGCCGCTGGCCCAGCACACCCCACAAGGCAAGGCTTCCCGTTCTCCCTCCCAGGGACTTTCCACGCAGGTGGCAAGCACAGAAATACCCACGCCAGGCCCCTCGCCCCGGCCCCCCCTATCTCTCAGGACACCCCCAGACCCTCCCAGTGCCTGGGGCTGGAGCAGAAGCCAGGTTTCCCCCAGGGCCGAGCCCTGCCCCGAGGGCTTCTCCACTTGCAGGTGACTGCGCTGTGCTCAGGCACTGGTGGTCTCAACGGTGTGGCGTGCATAAAGGAACTAAATGCACTGATTTATTATTATTATTATTATTTTAATATATATATATATATTTTTAATTGGTAAAGTGTTTTCAGGATGAGGTTAAGTTTTGCAGGGATGGTTTGGGCAGCTGCTGTACCTGGGGACTTCAGTTGGTCTTGATAGTCCGGCTCGTAGGGGTTCACCGTTCTCATTAAGGAATATATGGAGAGCGCGAACAGCCCGGTCATCACCACGTAGAAGGCCAGGTAGTACAGGCTGATCCACACTGGGGAAAAAAGGAGGTGAAAATCTCATTTTAGAGCCAGGCAGAGCAGCGATCCCTCCGTGGCTGAGCCCATCGCAGCGGCGGCAGCAGCAGTTGCCTTCCCATCCTCGGCCCCGAGGATATTTTCCCTGCGAAGGGATGGGAGTTTTGGATGTTTTTCTGCACACTCAGAAGAATATCCTCCCAGGAAAACCTGGCACTGCATCTGTTCAGCTCTACAAGAAAGCAAGCGAAGGGTCCTTGAGCTGACGCCGTGAACACAGCAGCTGATGGTGTCACATCGACAGGGAAGGACCGGCTTTTGAGGCAGTTGGCACCTAGCTCAGGTTGTTTAAAGCTTAAAGGACGGTGTGGCTTCTTGAAGATGACCACTGTAGACCATTCAGCTGCTTATGACACACAGACTAACCAAAAGAGCCAATGTATTTCATCAACAAAAACAAGCTGCTGCTTGTATTGTTTGGATCAGGGAGTTCAGCATTTCAGGTGTGCTGATTTTAGACCTGTATTGCCTCTGACATCCGAAACCACCTTCAGCAAAATGCACCATCTTCCATTTCATTACGGCGTGAGATTTAGAATAATGCTCTGTTTCTGTATCTGTGTGCGTAATGTATACACAAATGGGAAAGGTTCACATTTTGGTCCGATTTTTGTTTTTAAGGATGGCCCATAAGCTGCACTCACAAGTTTCCCACCAGAAAAAAAAACCTTCTGGAAGCTCGCAGCTACCCTTAGGGTCTGTGGGAAGAGCAGGGACCCTCTTTAAAGTGTTCAGAGCTGCACTTCTCAGAGCATAGCTCATAAAACACGTTGTTGTTGCGGACACAAGTTTGGCTATGGAGAGGGAGACTCAGCTGAAATATGCATTAGCCTGCTATGATAACAGGAGATTTACTAAACAGACAATAATTTAGAAAGGAGATTCAGAAAAGCAAAACGTGTTTCCAGAGAACCGGACAAAAAACGTTTTCTCACAGTTCCCTAGCTAGGTCTGGAGAAGAAGAGCACCAGTGCAGGCATCTGCGGTACGCTGCTGCCATGGCGTTAGCGCCATCCAGCCCGATGTCTGCAGTCCTGAGCAACGCAAACCCACCAAGGAGCAAAATTCTCCATACAGCAGAAGCCCCTGGAGTCAGCAATGGCAGAATCGTATTATAAATGTAACCCTTGGCTAGTAATGGTAGCTGTTAACATGTTAGATGTTGTCCCTACCAAACATTTGGGACACGATTGCTTAAAATACTTAACATATATTTGCAGGATCAATTACTTGGATCAGTATTTTGATCTAACTGACCCAACTTAGAGGGCCACTCTAAAAATGGATCAGAAGCATATATGAGAACTGATGTTTCCAACAATTAGGAAAAAAATCTACCCATCACCACATTATATCCCTTTCATCAGAACAACACTCCCTCCCCCTTCAAGGTTTCTGAGGATACCGAAGGAAGAGGAGACCCTTGTGTATGGAAACGTACCCCAGTTTATCAAGGTCCTTCCCATGAACAGCTTCGTTTCGGGATTCCAGACAAAACGACGGAAGTTTTCCATCCGTTCACTGCAGGTCTTCTTTTCGTTTAAAGTTGCCATTTTGTCACCAAATTTCCCCCAAACACGTCCTCCTCAGAAACTGAGAAATACAAGGGGTGCCCAAACAGTTGCCCAAGGGAACTACTTTGGTTTTTATACCTTCTTCTCTGCTGAAGGTCAATGAGATTGCTTCCTATACCAATGAAAGCCCCTACCCACGATTATCAACCCGCAGCAGATACAGTTCTTTATAAGCAGTGCTGATAACGACTGGGCGGCCAGGCTGGCGAAGGAAAGTTGGCTCCTATCAAATGCCCTTCTACTTTCTCTCGGCCACCTCAGTAGATCGGCAGAATTACGCATTTTGCAGAGTGCCTTTAGGGCTTGAGATATACTCGGTGTGATAGCGGTTATCTAAGCAGATAAAGCAAAGGAGAAATTGTTTCTCTCTGGTTTTACTTCTTTTTTTTTCTTCTTCTTCTTTTTTTTTTTTTTCCAACTGACCTGCAGATACCCAATGCAATTCTCCCACTACAACCCATAGCATTCTGCTCAGAGATATGGGATTGCAGTGGGGTGACTTGGGCAAAACTGACTGTTTCCCGTAGTGTTTGCCACATTTCAGAGCTGGGGAATCGAAGATAACACTTTTTATGCGATCTCTGATGATGCCGACTCCAATTCAGAGGGTATCCTCACCTCCTGTACTGACTACCCCGACTCTTTCTCAGCACATACTGAAAATCGGAGAGCTGATGGCTTCCTCCATGCCCCTGGTGCAAGGTGAGCTGCAGCCAGCGTTTGCTGTCCACCAGGAGAAACAAATCAGTGAGGAGCCGGGCTTTGCAGCATGGAAGGTGCCTTGGGAAAGAGGTGGCGTCAATAAATCTGCGTGCTTGCAGAAAAAAACATAAGGTGGAGCAAGGCTTGTGCTTTAGAAATCCCTTCCAGTCATGCTGCTGTTCTTGCTTCTTGTTGGAAGTCATTCACTCGTGCCATTGCTCTCTTCTTGGACCCCGGTAATGTCAATCCCCAAAATTGCCGTTTAATTCAACAGGGGCAGGACTTCATCCCTTTTAACTAGGTGTATCGGCACGCCCTGCCTTTCGCTCACTTCACTGGACGTGGTGTGGTGGCAAAATCTTTAAAATGGGAACATGTGAAAAGCTTAACTGGTAGGCTTTTGGTTATTTGGATGTTGAGACAGCTGTAGGTGATCCTCTCAGATGGAGTAATATGGCAGAGGGGGTTGTCAGCTAAATAGGGCTGAGTTTCTGAGAATAGATACAAATTTAGTGTGCTTTTCTGCCTCAGATCAGGCAGCATGATTGTTTAGTGTAATAGCCACTGATTTGGGGTGATTTTTCTTGTTTTCAGATGACAAAATAGGAACCAGGCCAAGTAAAACAGAACTAAGATCTACAGACATTTGTCCAGCTTGTATTCCCCATAGAAAGGGGAAGGTGAGCAAAAAGGTGCTTCAAGTCATCACACCATGAGCTGGCCAATATTTAGGACAAACATGCTAAAATAAGACAGGGAGATTGGGCAGTGGCCTGAAAACGATGCAAATCAAGCACTTACACTGAGGTTAAAAGGATCGTCAAGGTTCCTACAAACCAGTTTTGGAAATGCTAACAAAGATGTGAAGGTCCTGGAGGTAAAGCAGGCAGGAAAACAGCAGGTCTTCAGCATGATTTCAGCGTTTCTGTGTGGAGCAGTAGACATCCTGGTGAATCCTACAGAGGGGAGTCACTAGATGTGGAGTTAATTTTAGGAAAAAGAAAAAAAAAAAAGAAGGAAAAGTAAATTTTGACACTGCTTGCAGAAAGTTGATGATTCAACAGTACAAAGCTTAATGATGTAACTAAAGCTAATCAACTTAATAATTCATAATGAATTGGCATCCCAAATCATGTTCTAAAGGAAACGTTGCTGTCGCTGTGCTCACGCTCTGCCGGGTGATGTGGAGGCCAGCAGGGCTTCTGCTGGGATGGCAGAGCTGAAGCCAAAGCGTGCCTACATTTGGGAGGCTGTGTCCTGCCGCCTGGAAAGCTGCCAGTAAGCCCTGTGAAACCGAGGCCAAGGGTTTCACGTGGTCGTCCTCTCTCTTGTGGAAACCCAAAACTCCTCTGAGCTCGGCACCGTTGTGCACAGGTCTGGCTGTACGGCCTGAAGGAGGCTGTGGGACCAGGGAGGCAGAGCCGCCTGCGGGAGGGCAAGAAAGGGCCTTGGGATGCCAAGGCAATCGTGTGCTGCAAGGACACAAAGTGACCTAAGTGGGTGACAGATTAAAGTTCCTTATTTCTAAGCTGGAGTTAGAAAAGTTCATTGAAAATTGCAAATGAAAACGTGCAAAGTTAACAGCAGCATCTACAATAACAGGTAAGGATAAATGGGAAAATTATTACAGATGGAAATCTGCTCTGACTGGCAGCGCCCAAAATGCAAATTACATAAATGCGTTAACCACATTAATACAACAGCATAAATAAAATCACTATAATTGAATTATATCCTTATTTTGTAACGAGCTAGACACCTCATTTTAACTTATGCACAAATTAAATACATACATATATTAAAACCAATCAATTACAAAGCACATTTACATTAAAAAACAGAAGGAAAACAAAGGGTGAAAGCCATACGGCAGTGGGTGGTCACATAGAGAGGGCTTCGCTCTTCAGTATTTGAAATCGTCAGTGGAAATGTCAGTGAAAATGAAGGATGCCAACATTTGGAGAGGGATGCAGCAGTAGATAAGAGCGGAGAAACTTGCATTTTATTGAAGAAATCGCTAGGAGTTTCTTAATGGAAAGACTTGCTGGTGCAATCTCGCCTGATTTCTAAACACAATTAAAGAAAGAAGTGGCTAGAAAATAAATCAGTACTTACTAAGTACAGACATCCTCCTGGACACCATTTGCAAGCACGCGGAAGGCAAGGAGGTGACAGGGCCTGACTAAGTGAGACGACCTTGTGGTACGACCAGCCTGGTGGGCAAAGGCAGAGCCGAGGACACCATGAATGTGATGGCAGCAGAGCTCCTGGTGCGGTGTCCCCACGGGATGGGAAGTGGCCGGGCAGCTGGGGCCACAGAGCAGTGGTGGGCGCCCAGCCAGGAGCCGCGTCCCTCAGGGTGTCCCTGCTGGTGCCAGGGCTGCTGAACACCTTCACTGAGCCCCGGGTGCACCTCAGCAGGCTCACTGGGGACACCACGGCGTGGGGCAGCGGTGGGCATGCTGGAGAGCAGGGCTGCCACTCGGAGAGAGGTCACCAGGTGCCCTCCAGACCCCCCTGAGCCCTCCAGACCCCCTTATTCCAAGCTGCTTCACCCAAATCAGACGACTATTATTATTTTTTTCCCCAGTTTGATAACTAATCAGGACAAACCGCTTGCTTTTGGTTGAGGTTAGACCCATCCACCCTCTCCGCTTGCCCCGTGAGACCCCCAGCAGCAGCAGCAGCAGCAGCAGCAGCATTCCCCCACCCCATGTCCCTCGCTCTGCCCCTCAGTGAGAGACCAAACAGGGCAGAAAAGGCGCTCGGGCTGAAGCCCCCGTGAGATGTGACTGCAGAAGCTAGTCTTTGCATGGATTTAAGTGTTTTGCACGGATTTAAGTGTTCTGAAGCATTCTTCTGAAAGGTAGCGCTTGGGGAAAGCAGCGAGTCCCCTCCACGTTGTGCCACAAAAAGTCCCCCCCGATGGGGTGCCTGCTGTGCTGTCACCTTCGCAGTCTTGTCCCACCATCCTCCTTCTGCTAAGCCCCAGCAGAGAGGTGACAAGGGGAGGCTCAGCCAGGGTCACACCTTCTCGCTTGAGTGGGTTTAGAAATGTGCTGGGGGGAACCTGGGGACTTCCCAGCGCTCTGCAGACTTAGAACTTGGGTGTTTCCTCTGCAAGGCTGGAGGAAGAGCTTGGAATGAAAAGATTTCTAACAACAGACTTTCCTCCGAGGGTTTTTCTGAGCTGTGACTGCAGGGAGATGACACTGGGTCTTACCTTAATTAATTAATTAATTAGCACCTTAATTTACCCACCAAATTGCAAAGGAGGCCACGGGAACCTGCCTCTTCTCATCTCCTGCCGTGCTTAGTGGATGTAAAACTGGAGAAGGAAGGCTGTGAGCCGAGGGCACTGATGCCTGTGGGTGGAGGTAAAAGAAACCCGGGGTAAGCAATTTACTGGAGATCAGGGTCAGGAAACATGGGTGCACACAGAGGTGAATTCACAGCTCTCGTGACGTGCCACCCACATGGCACAGCTGAGCCATGGGCACAGCCAATGTGCAGCTGTGGCAAACAGGGGACTTTCATGGAAATTTTGTGCATGTGAACGGGAACGAGCGCTGCCTGTCTAAAGAGGTTTATTAAGGTAGGATGCAGCTACGGCTATTCCAAGGGCTGAAGGGCTCCCAGCCACTGCAATAATTTGGGAGGACACTGGTCACTGACCAGTGGACAGCTCTCCATGTCTCCATGGGAAGGTTCCTGGTCTAAGCACCTCCTTGCTGTAGCCCATCAGGATTCAATCTGTGCCCATTTTCCTCACCCGAACACGCAGAGCTACCCATCAGCGTTGAGTGCACTGCCCAGATGCCCTGGTCTTTCAGCCAGCTCTGCTCTGTTTGCTCTGCCAAAATCCTACAGCCTTTCGTCCTTTGGTTGCAGAGCCGTGGCCAGGGGGTGGGCATGCGTGCGCACTCCGTCCAGAGAGCAGCGAGGTGTTTAATGTACTTGGAGCTGCTTAGCGGGGACTGATGTTTGCCTTCCCCAGCTGGTATTTAATGTCTGCATCTCCGACCTTGGGCTGGCCGCTGGGCTGAAGGACAGCCAAGTGGCAGGGGGAAGGTCGCACAAGAGTGTGGCACAGGACTGGAGGTGAGACCACGGCCCCATTTCCCACTCCTGGGTGGGTGGCAGCACTCGCACCAGTTTTGAGGGTTGCTTCAGGCTCTCCTGCCCAGCCCAGGTGGTGGTGGGGACGTTGAGTGCATTTCCCTTCTCCTGCTGACCTCAGTGTGAGCAAAGCAAAATCTGGTATCGGGGAGGCCCAGACTTTCCAAAAGAGTAATGGAGAACATGCTCAGGAGAACAGTGCTGCTGTGATCAGTGGTAGCTCAATTTGTACATACAAAGAGGGTTTGTACAGTCATTAAGCTTGAGTAATAAGCCTGAACCTCTCTTTCTGGAGCACCATGCCTTAAAGGTTAGATCCAGCCTGAGATGCTATCCCTCTGAGATGTTCTCAGCAGAAATGGATGATGGCATGCCTCATACAGTAGTGGCTGAGCCTGCTGTATGCAGAGCTCATTGCAAGCCATGCCTGCTTGCACTGCTGTAGGTCTGCATGGCACCGAACGAGAGCTCAGTGTCAATGTTGGTAAAACATTAACATCACTCAGTCACGATAACAGCATGCCAAAAGGGAAATCCGTCCTGGTTCAGCAGGGCCTGGAGGAAGGCATCTGCTGGGCTCCCTTCCCTCTGCATGTGGAGATAGAGGCTCATCTCCTAAGGGAGAAATGAGTTTTCTTTCTGTTTGTCCCGTGACTGTTTTCTGTATTAAAAGGTCAGAAGTTGATCAGATGTGTTAGGCTTGCTGTGCCTTTCTGGGGGAGGCAGTAAACAAAATGTTTTGAAAGTTTCTGAAATCCAAAATTCAGAATGCAAAAGAATGCAGCAGAAATTGTTGTCAGTGCCTCAGATGGTGGAGCATGGTGAGGGGATGCTTTTCATGTCCAGGACTGTATTTAATTTTAGTCTTTTTCTTTTTCTTTTTCTTTTTCTTTTTCTTTTTCTTTTTCTTTTTCTTTTTCTTTTTCTTTTTCTTTTTTTCTTTTTCTTTTTTTCTTTTTCTTTTTCCTTTTCCTTCTTCTTTTTCTTTTTTGCTGCATTGTGTGTATCACTAACTATCCCTTCTATTTGCTCCTTTCTTGTGTTTTGCAGCTTGACAAGAGAAAACTTGTTGGCATTTTTAAGATTTGGGGAGAACAGTCGTTCTGCATTTGAAACTAAAGACATCAAAGTTGCAGCCTGAGGAATTCAGGGGAAGAAACCAGCGAAAATATCTTTGAGTTGTAATGTTCCTACTGTTTCTAGCTTTGGGGCGAGTGATAAGAGCAAGGGAGTTTAGGGGGAAGTACAATGCTGGTCTTACGATAGCAGCATGACCAAAGCTGTGGAAAAAAAAGCAAAAAAGAGAAGCAAAGCAGCTTCTCTTCAGGGCTGACCTACTGCTCACTGTGGTATTCCAGAAGGACCTTGGCTGGCCTCTGCTTTTCTGCTCTGCTCCTGTTTGTCCAAGGGCTGCTGACCTGACCCCACTATTAGCCCAGCCTGCTCCCTCCACTCCCACCCCACCTCCTGAGAAACTAAAGGAAATTACTGCCGTGAAACCTTGCTAAACTGAGTGCAAAAATAAATCTGTCAAAACCCAGTGATGTTCCTTTCAGACCAACAGTGAATGAGTGCTAAAGCCTGGTGTTGTGGAGGCAACATACAACTGCTTGTGGTGTTTTGTGAATGATGGAGGGTAATGAGGTTCTTGGAAACATTAAGCATCCCATGAAACATCTCCAGCAGTTCTGGCCTCTTTGATTTTTGCTGAAAGGATTTCTCTGTCTGCATAGACAATCACAGCCCATGGAGACCCACGTGGTGTTGCAAGGGAATAAGCCACATGCCCAGCCAAATGGCCTGCCTCTGTTACATCAAAAGTGTTATTCATGGGTGAAGAAGATGATACACCACAAACAAAGCCAATAACTTACTGTTAGTCTAATTGGTATCTTCAGAGTATAATCACTATTGTTTCAAATCTGTTACAGAAAAGAACTACAGTGCTGTTAAAACCACACACGCACTTTTTAGGCTTTTCCCAACATTGTGCTCCCTTTCCCTTGCTCCTTGGGGCCTTAAGGTTTGTGGCGGCTTATGGTGGGTCTGGTGGTGGTTACGGTGAGCTGCTAGCACCCGGAGCTATGTGATTTATGTGCTGACACTTGGCCTCAAAGTGATCCCTGTGGATTTGCACATTTGTGAGCACGCAGAGGCACCTTGCTCTTCACTGGCCTGCAGCATCTGGCTGCGTCCCAATTCGCTCTGCGTGGCCCCCCTCTGAGGGGCTGCTGCCGGGCTGGCAGCAGGAGGATGTTTTCCCGAGGGAAACATTGACTTTACATTGACTTTATTTTATTTTATTTTATTTTATTTTATTTTATTTTATTTTATTTTATTTTATTTTATTTTATTTTATTTTATTTTATTTTATTTATTTATTTTTTCCACACGAAGCCAGGGCCGGGTGCCCCGGGCTGGCCTGGAGTCCCCACAAGGCGCGGTCGCGGCCTGCTCCGGGCCGGCTGCAGGGCCCCGGCCGCACGGCGGGCGGCAGCACCGCGCAGCGGACGGCGGCCTCGGCGGCAGCGAAAAAAGAGAGTCAAACGTTTATTTTCCGTTTGCACGTGTTGAAATAAACCATTTACATTTTTATTTTTCTATCTCTCTTCACATTTTTTTAATTATTATTATTTGTGAGGTGTGAAGGAGTCATGTGGTCTCGCAGGCCGCCCGGGAGGTCACAGCCTGGTTCTTTGTGTGGACACTTCTGTAAAAACCCAAGTTTAAAAGCATGTGGGCTCCCTGTCATTACACATTTTGGGTAGCACTTAGTGAAGCTTATTCCTAGCAGGGATTGTTCATTACTAGCAGTTTGTTAATAGACATGAACAGCTGGTAATCTTTCTCCTTTCACCTCTGTATCATAGACCCCTGTGGCCTGGTCCCTTCCCACCCCAGTCTCTCTATGGCCACCACTGCAAGGTGCAGGGTTCAAAGTTGGGCACATCCTCCTACATCCACAGGAGGCTGCAGGCTGGATTTTTTTTGTTGTTGTTTTTAATGCTTCTGCTTTTAACTTCTCTTATTTTTAGGTCTGAGGAGTGTGTACAAAAAAAAGTTCTGGAGCTACAGGAAAATCAATTTGTATTTTGATGGGCTACTGCAAAATAATCCAGTTTGGTAGTTCACTTCAGTGTTTTTCTATCAAGTAGTCTTAAAACCTAAAGAAATAAAGTTTGTCTCTACCCCAGGTGCATATGTGTGCAGCAGGTCCAGAACAGCAATCCTTTGCCCTCTCCTGCATGCCTGCATCCCACTCTCCCACCTTCCCAAATCCTGCTCTCCAGCCCTATCCCCACCCCAGTTTAACCATATTTTCTATTCCTTACATTTCACCCTCCAGTAATGGCAGCCTCGGCTGCCCGCAGGCTGCTCCCTCCAGCGAGAATCTGCTCCCTGTGTCCCAGAGCCTTGGTCTCCATGTTGGAGCAGGGCCTCCTGGCCCCATGTGCACCACCTCTTCCCACTTCAGCTTCATGCGGACATTCTGGACTGTTTGTCTGAAACAAATCTCCTGCTGGGAACGTTGCTTCCCCTCACTTCTGTCTTCTTCCTTCATCTTTTCCTGCTTCAAAGACTGTAGAGATATTGTTCAGCGATTAATAATTTAATAATTTATATTAATAATATTTATAATTATTAATTTATATAATATATAAATTATATATTATTATAGATTATATATTATTATAAATTATGTATTATTATAAATTATTTATATTTATATAAATAATAATATTATTTATAATTATATTAATAATTTAATAACTCGTCTATCTTACTTCCTAAGCCTCCTGCCCTCTGTTATTGCCATTTTCCTTTGAACTCCTGTCAGCTTGTCAGAGTCTTGAGGGCAATCAGGTGCCCAAAATTGAATGCCGTTCAAGATGTGGCATCAGCAACCACAAACCCACTAAAATCAATGACAGTGTCCTCACTGGCTTAAATTTGTTTTGGGATCTGGCCCAAAGAGAGGAACATGCTTGGTAATGTGATGTCTTAGCACAAGCCACTCAAAATGACTTAGGGCATGGTTTTTTACAGCTCTATCAAACTGCAAATTCACGTGTACTTACTGTTCAGCAAGTTCTCCATACTGCTGCTGCTTCTCAGAGTCCTTCCTCGCACTGAATTTTAGCCATTCATGTATTTGCCACATGGCTTAGTATCTCGTACTTTGCCACAATGAAATCCATATTATTTTTTGCTATTTGATGAATCTATCTCTGACACAAGTAGCACATTGCCAGTGAAGTTTTGAAGGTATTGAGGTACCAGTTCCTTACTAAATGTACAGTGTATTAAGAGGAGGAGATTCCTTGGATCAAGAATACTCTCCCAGTTTACAGCAAAGCATGGGTAAACACAGACAACTGTTGCAACTGCTTTTTGTGAACAGGCTTTCAAATGTTTGTGAACCCACGTAATGATTATTTCACTTAAATATTATTATTGAAATTTGCTTATACAAGTTTTCTTAGGAGAATACCATGTGAAACAGTTAAAAATCTTACCTAAACCAAGATATGCCAAGTTCACCACCAGCCCTCCTAGACAGAGCAAGAAATGAGACTGGTGTGGCATTTTCAGCATGACTTAAATTGCCCTAATAAGTTGTAGGTATTTATAAACTGACTGTGTAATCCTCTTTGTAGCCCCTTCTTCTGCACTGAAGTGGCATCGACTTATTTCCATAGCTCCTTCCATTTTTTTTGTTTTTAAACCAAGGTGGTGTATTTACCTTTCTTTGGGCCCCTGGGAAGGAGGCTGGTCCTCAGCAAGTTTATCAGGGATTTCTTTGGCTCATTGTGACCAAAAAAAATAATAACAAAAATAAATAAATCAGTGGCTGATTACTCTTTTGCTGTCATTCTTTGTAATACTGTATTTGTTAACAGCTTAATCCCTAGAGGCCTTACTTCCTCTACTGGTCCAATGTTATATATATTATTATAATTTATATAGAGAGAATGATACATATAGGTGTGTGTATATATATTTATATAATATTATTTATATAATATATTTACACAATTGTATGCATGTATATTTTCCTTTATATTAAAAAGGCTTGGTTTTTTTTCTGCTTTTTTTTTTTCTTTTCCTTTTTCCAGGCTAAAACAGGGAAATGAAGCCAGGTAGAAAGATGTGGAATTATCTTCCAGTATAACCAGAGTGTCTGTTCAGTGGCTAATGAGCTCACTTTAGTGTACAGACATCCTTCTTTGCTGCCTGTCCCTCTGGAGCTGCTCAGCTGTCCCCCTGGCCTTGTTATAGCAGACTGACGCTCTTTTAATTGAGGCGGCTCCGGTCAGTCACTGCATAAAGAGATACTTGACTGTGTTAAACGAAGTCTTCTGAGCTATTGAAAAGAATGCTGTGCTGTAAGGGACCCCTAAACTCAGGCCAGGTTGTTTCTGAAGACTCAGCTCTCACTGCCCCTTGCTGCAGTAGGGATGCTGGAGGGGCTGTCTGGCTGTCGTCCTTCACCCATACCCACAACAGCAGCAAGGTGCTGGCACAGGCACGCCCTGCAGCATCCCTGTGGGGCTGACCCAAGAGGATGAAGTGAAGGGGAAATGGTCCCCAGGGTTCTCTGGGCTTAGCAGCACACAGTGGCATGGCTCTAGAAGCCACCACAGGTCTCCCTTTGCACATCTCCCGAACAGTGCATGCTGAGAGGTTAAGGCATTTTAAAAAAGTACATAAATCATTGAGGAAATGGCAAAAACAGCACAGTCAGTCTTTTTGCAGAGGCAGAAATATTCTTCTTGATCCAGGAAATGCTGGTAAGAGACTTTTCCTGATAGTGTGACTGTAAGTGCTAAGTAGAGATCCTCAAGAAAAGAAGAGGGGAGAGAAATCTGAGGACAAGGGCTGAGCACAAGCAGTTTTTTTCATCAAATGATCTGTGTGCCTAATTGTGGACCTATTAAACCATTGGTCAGAGCTACACTGTCTTCTGGTACGATCTTTTATTTAGCATTAAAAAGATACATGGCTGCAGAGGAAACCATTCTGCTTTGGGCTGCTTGTCTACAAGACAGAAAATGGTGCTTTCTGAGAGACAAGCTAAACAGTTTTAATGGGGATACCATTAATACAAACACTGGCTGAATCAACATTTCAAGGGAAGACAGGCAGAAAAAATCATTCTAAAACTGAGTGCTTCATCAAAATGGGCTAGGAGCATTTATGGCGCTTTTATGTTTAGCTGTCATCCTACTGTGAGACGGGAACATCTCGGGTTATTGCTGTGCTTCAGAATGTGAGTAACAGCGCGTCTTGGTATCGATTTGACTACCTGGGATCAGCATCAGTAATCAATAATGAAGCTTCAGATCCCGAGGGAGCATTATGAAGTCCCGATGTTCAGAATTGATTACTGCTATATGTGGACGTTGTGGAGATGCTTGTGAATACCCGGCCTGGGTCTTGAAATGTATCCCAATTTCATTTATCAGTTCTCTCCTCTGTTAATAGATTTGGTCCTTCCTAGAAATAAGAGTTAAGATCAGCAGACTTAGCGTGATCAATGGCAAAGATGGTTTTCATCTGACTTACACAGCATCAGCAGGAAGTCGAGTTGTATGCCTGGACCATCGAGCGAAGAGAGAGAAAACAACAGATCTGACTGAGCCCTCGGGTTACCCCAATGACTCGAAGGACCCCGTGTGAGACTCGTGGTACAGATCTCAATAAAAATGTTCCCCCTGCTGTGTAGGGCTCTCCCTGCAGAGGGTCTTGAACAAAGGGAGCCAGGGCAAGCCTGTGGCACATCCCGCTTCTCAGCTGCCAGTCACATTTCAGTGAGTTTCTCATACCGAAGGAGCAACAAATCAAAGCACCCTTTGAATAAGTAAAGAGTTTTCGATGCTATTTTATGTGTTTTTATGTTATTCCTAAGAAATATGCAGTAGGTTCAGCAAGCCCCTTCAGAGGCTGGTGTGTGGTTTGGTATTTAGGAGTCTGTGCACTGCCAGATGATTAGGGCAGTATTCGAGAAGGGTTCTCACCTCTCCATTAATCATTGAGAGACGCCTGAATAATGATAGTCCTCCAAGAACTGCTGCTATTGGGGGAAAATTATAATAGAAAGGTATCAGGAGGGACAGTAAGAGATCACAGAGTCGTTCATTGGCATATTTTAAATAAAGGTGATAAATTTTAAATAGATTATACAAATTAGGTATCAACCACAGACACATGATGACCTCGTCCATAGCAGGGTCGTGTAACATCTCTATGAGCAACAGCCCTCCTTCATAGTCACACTGCAGCAGAGATCCACTTACACAGGACCCCAAAATATTCCCTACAGGAGGGCCAGACCCTGGTGATGTGTTTACAGATGGAGACGTGGAGGCAGAGGGCATTCTCAGGACTTGCCAAAAACATATTTTGGACTTGACCGTGTCTGATAATTCCAGACAGGCTTTTCCCAGCCCTAAAATGTGTCCACAAATAGATTTTATCTTGTATTTTTATTTTCCTCCCTGGACAGATTTTCAACTGGCCACAAAAACGAATCAAATTTATCTATCACATTCAGAACGATAGTTTCAGTGCTTTCAGTGAAATTGTAAGAGCTTATTTATTTGCTCAGTGAGTGAGACTGAGCAAATAGTCACAATACTTTTACAGGTTTTTCTGTTTACACGGGTAGTTGTGCTTTATATTCCAGGACATACCCAGGATGAACAAAAATATCCTGCAGATACAAGTCTGTGATGAAGGCGTCAGGCTGTAACGTGGTAGTGAATCGGATGTTAAAGCCGGGGTGATAACCTCTCACAGCCTGTACTGAATGCTATTTCTGTATGAAGGAAAGTGAGTAGGAAATATCGTCCAGATTTCAACAGCACAAGGGGCTTTGGTCCGACTGCTCAAAATCACTTGCATATACGCAGGTTGTGCTTTTTTTTTTTTCTTTCCCTTTGAGTTTAACAATTCATGTTTCTCCTCCTGCCCTTTGCACATCTCTTTGCAATCCACCGCTGTGAAATTATTTCAAGCAAAGTCTGACTTCACACTTGAAATGCAGCTTGGTAATAATATATCGTTTGGAAAGCGTCTCATGTAATAGTGCTTATCTGCAAAAAGAATTAGCGGGATGATGCACGACAGAACCAGAGGGAAACAAGCACGGTAAGAGAGGATGTAATGACAAATATCTATGACAGGCAACAAGATACTTTCCAATTAGAAAGCCAGAGAATTGTCTGAAGAGTTCCTGTCAATTTAGAAAAGACATTAAGGCTTGTCCTGCGTGTAACCATATATACACAGAAGTTCAATCAAAAATCTCTTTACTTCAATCACTAAAGCGCAGACAGATCTTAATATCGACACAAGGGTGAGGTGTTTTTTTTTTATAAGCCTGGTGTAGGACAGCAGAGAGGACTGAAAAAATTGTTCAAGCGCCCCACTGCAGACTGGTGGAGGATTGCTCATGGGGGACGTCAGGCTGGTAAGGAGCAGAAGTCCTTTCTCATCTCAGTTACTTGTGTTATGCCCCTGGCATCCACTTGCTCCTGCAGTGGATCAACAGACCTCCAAATGGAGCCCATGCCTTGCCGAAAGTGGATGAAATGCTGATGGCACATGGAGGCGTTCATGCTACGTCCCTGCTGGCGTGGAAACTGAGTGGCTATGTGACAAGAGTGGTGGCACGGGTGGGCACAAGGGCTGTTGGCTACGCCTGGGAACCACGGCTGGGGCCAGACACGCTGTGCTCAGCTGGGCTCCCAAGTTCCCCAGGGTTTTGCTCCCCAAATCTGGTCGGCTGGTGCAACTCCATGTGAGACCATTTCCAAGCCCTGTTACGGCCCAGTGACTCAGTTTACCTCAATGCCCTTATGTCTAAGGTTTTTCTAACCTTCCATCTTTTCCACAGATGTTTTTCTGCTGGCAGGTGGGGAGGGGGACAGCTCCTAACCACCGCGGAGTAGGTGGAGGTGGTGCTCCCAATGGGGCAGCAGCCTGCCGTGGCTGCGCCGACGTCTGCTCACATCCCCCCCTCTCACCTCGTCCATCAGGTGCTGCACGGAGCTGCAGCCACGCTTCCCCAGGATCCTTGCAACAAGAGCTGCCCTGCTTACAACCAGCGCCTACGCCCACATGGCCGAAAGGCTGGGGAAATGTGGGTGATTTCTGGTGCCAACACATCCCATCACCACATCCTTTGCGGGGGCCAGAGCTCTGCCACTGAGCCCTGGATGAAGCAGCTGAACTTTGGGAGAGAAAGAAAAGCTTTTGAGCACTGCCTGTGCTGCCCACATATGTTTCGCTCACCCCATAAGCCCTGCAAGGAGGAGAATACTTGCCTTCCTCCTACGAAGTGGGAACGGATGAAGTGTCAGATTGTAATCTGCTGGCCAGATGCATTGTCTGGTGCTGTATTTCCAGAACAGCATCACGGGTGCTAAGATTCAGCGTGAAGAGCAGCAGCAGACAGAGAAATCTGTCAGGTCATTAGTTGATCACAACTGAACAGAGCTGCCACCCAAGGGCCCTCCAGCAAAACGAGACCCACACCTTAGGCAGGAACACACCTGTACGGGTGTCCTCAACACACAGCAGGAAGCAGAACAGCAGAGCTTTTTGGTACGGTTGTGTTTGACAACACAATATTGAGCAGAAAGGACCTGATAGAAAAACTTCTATATCCAAATGTAAAGCTCATTTTCTATTGAAGCTGTTTTTACTGATACTTCGAGGACTTTACTGGCCGAAACCTAGGAAAATAAAGAATACCAGTCATGCAGACAACACGCGGCGTTGAGGCTATCGATTAGGGTAGCCCATTTGCTGTACTACAATGCATTATTCTTTTCTCCCAGCACCGGTGGCACAGCTGATGGCTCTTAGAGCAGACATCCAGAAACTCCGGGTGGCTGGTGCTGTCGCCTCCAGCAGGATGCCTTTCAGTGCTGCCTCTGCTGCATCCCTCCCTTTTGGCTCTCAGGCTTGGCCTAATACTGCACAAAACCGATTAAATCCTTCAATAATGTAAATCTGACTGCTTGAGGAGCAACACGAGGAGAGCATACAAGGTTTCCCCAGGGCACGTGTGGAGTGGCAAATGAGCTGAAGGCAACCATGCGTGCATAAGGCCCCAGCAGAAGGGCTCGGGGGCTGGATAAGGGGATGCTCTTCCCAGCACACACTTTGCATTCAAATTGCCTTAATTTATTTGTACAAACATCTTGCACCACAATCCTAAGGATGCCTATCAGTCACTTGCACAGCAGAAAGCAGGATGCATCCAGGAGGGGTAGACAGCTATACAATTCCATTAGAGCCCAATAAATAAATGATGGATTGTCTGGTAGGACGATCTGGGCTATCAGATGTCCTTTCATAATAAGGAAGTGTAAAGCCTTGTTTCCTGCTGGGAGAAGCCCCCCCTGCAAGCAGCACAGTACCTGGAGAGGTATTACTGGCTGCTGCATGCCACTTGGATGGGTTGTGGCAGAAAACTTGGCTTCTCCCTCCTGTGACTGCAGTCCATCATAATTTCCTTCAGTGGACTTCACAGTTTTTCCAGGACAATGATGAGATATTGTGATACAAATCAGCATATAGGCTTTGAGGTTCGGAAACTAGCCAGTACACCATCACTTCTATTTAATGTGACTATGGGGCAAGGACTGTGTGGAGGAGAAATGCTGTCCTCCTCTGTATGATGATGTATATAGACTATTAGATTAGCAAATCCATGGCAAGAGAGAAAGAAAGCTGACTTACTTTTTTTGCTCTTTACTAGATATCCTTCTCCATAAGTGGCTCTCCGTAAGCACTCAGCAATTGATTCTTGAAGGGAAGGGTGCCAGGGACACCTCCTGTCTATTAGCAAAAGAACAAATCCAATCCGACAGATATAACAAAACTGAGCTGGACTGAAGTAGCCCAGCACACCTCATATGTCTGTGAATTTACTGGGAGGCTGAAAGGCAGGGAGGCAATTCACCTACATGCAGATGAGTGCTTGATGTCAGTGCGAACAGCCCACCTGTGTTTTTGAAGCTAGCATAAGACAAGCTGCTCCACGATGAGCAGAGTTGGCAGAGGCTGTACCCTGTGTTCCCCTCCCCTGTGTAAATTCCCTGGGTCCCCCCTGATGTGGTTGGTCTCTCCTTGAAACCCCTCTGCAGTGAGGGCACCAACTTGCTCCTGCTCCCTTCATTATTTGGTTGCCTCTTTCCCGAGCTGGGTTATCTTTAGAAGTCTATCCCTCTGCCAGGTGTGATTAATTTGGGGTGGGTTAAAATGTTATTAGAGGGGATTGGTAGGCAGCACAACTGTACAACTCTCAGCTTGGATAAAACAAGGATAAAAATCCCCTGGAGAGAAAGAAAGGAGAGAAATAACTTGATCTCAGAAACCTCCATTCATCCATTGACCAAAATGTGGGTTAAGCAGGGCTTTCCCAGGCAATGCTCTTCCTCACAAACCGGTGGAAGAACACCACAGGCGCAGTTACCACACGAGGCTGAACCTACAGGCTCTGTTTGATGTTGTATGGACAGATACATTATCTGCATATTGGCTAGCAATAACCTGCAAAAGAAACGAACCTTACAGTTATTCGTAACAAAGAGACTGTAGAAACAGGAGTTTGGTGTCTATTTTAGATTGTGAGAGAACATTAGAAATCTCACTTTAGGGAGCCTCCATTTCAAAGGTGCCAATACTATCTGGATTTCGACAGGCAAGTCAGCTGCTTGGAGGATTTTCTTCTGTAGCAGCACGGCAAACGCCCGTACTGAATTCCCTTCATATAAACCAAGTTCGCTGGTCCTTGAATGTTGCATGTATGTTTGGGTGTGCCCATGAAGAAGCAGATGTCCTGTGTATTCCCACATCAGATAGGTACTTGTGCCACGCACTAGTTCCTGTATCAGACCTCGTCAGGATGCATGGACTTGCTTTCTCAGTTTGGTCAATATGACTCTGGGACCAGAGTGCAAAACTTCAGCATTTCCCTAAGTAACCTCTTTCAGCCTCTTGGCGACTGACTGTTTTGGAAGTAGGTATCTCTGTTTTCACCTGGGAAAAAGGAGAGAAGATCTCAGGTTCCTCCTGATATGGAATAAGAAATTATTTTTTTTCCATGTGAGTGATGCTGGCTCTCTGGCCGTATTGCCTCTTTCTGCAGTGACACTGCTTAGAGAGTATACTGTATTAAACCAAGTCTTTCTAAAGAAACGAGATATCACCCCGTATAGTCTTAGAGATCCTAACTGGCAACGTAAGCACTCAGGCATTATTTATAAATGAAAGCAAAGTAATCAATAGCAGTAATACAGACTCGGTGTTCTGTTTCCTTTTCCGAAATTTCCAGTGGTGTTGCTGTATGCGGCACCACAGCTCAGGGCTGGCTGCTACAGGGTATGCAGCCGAACTTGTAACAAAGCCATAGTGAATTTTATTTTTATTCAGTATTTGCTGTATAACTGGGTAGGATACTTGTGGTGCTTCAGGTTATGGGGTCTCTTTGCTCCACCAGAGAAGTCCGGCTCCAGCCAAGCTCTGTTCTTTCTTGTCTCCCAACTTGCAGACCAGCCTTTTACATGCCAGGTGCTTGCCAGTTCTTTCCCTTTCATGACCTGTAATATGAATAGATGGATTTATCATCTCTTTCATTTATTCCTTTCTTCTGCTCCAGCCCCCAGATGATGCCCTAATCATCCTCCTGGCAAGCAGGGCTGGCTGACTCCTCAGATGTTAAACAAGAAATGCATTTACTTCAGGGACTCCGAAGCGGTTCGTGTCTGGCTGCTTGGATGGCTGGCATGAGCATTTTTAGAAAGCAGAGTATGGTACCTGCACGCTAGGTCCTGCCGAGCCGTGCGAAGAGCGTCCTCACATGCAGGCCATGCTGGTTCAGGGCCCTCATCCCTGGAGGCAGAGCTTGGGCCACCAGCACCTGGAGAAATTGCTCCTGTTCTTGGCTAGTGTCACGTCTCAACAAGCCTGGGCTTCAGGAGAGAGATGGACGGCACCAGAACAAGCAGAGCTGTCAAAATCCCCCAAGCTCTTGCACCCAAAGCCGATAGGAAATAACCTGGGGCCTTGAGGCAGTTCTGTCACAATTACAGGGAGGCGATGCAAAAGATGAAAAGCAGATGAGGGAAGAGATGGAGCATGATCAGAAGCAATGGTCAGTAATCAGATCGGATCACAATTAGGAGCGACTGCTCTGCAATACCCAGTGGAGGAGGGGAGGTAATCTGATTGCAGAAGCCCTGCCAGAGCACCACAACACTCGGCCTGCCATTTATTTAGGCAGCAGGAGAGCACCACCAAACGCAAATCATCATTACAGAAAAGAAGCGTTCATTTCTCTCTTGTTCACTGTGCAATTAATTAAAAAATTATCTTTTATTTGTAAAGTCACCACAAGGTTAGGGTCAATTTATGTCTTTCTGAAAGCACGGTCGCTATCCGAGGAGCTAAAAAGCCGCTTCGTTTGTTGCCGATCTCCCTGCTCTCCCTAAATCCTCCCTCTCGCTTTCTCCCTTCTCTGCCTCAGCTTTGTCTCGGCCTCTTGCTCCCATAGGACCCTTCCCAGGGGCAACCCCCAAAATACTTGTAGGCAGCATGACTGCTTCAGGTACGTTTCCAGAGCAAGACAGGAGAAAAGCATAACAAAAGTCTCTTGAGTAGGCCGGACACGGCCACCCTCCAACCCCACTGGGGTGTTTGTGTCCCATTTCTTTGCTTTCCGTTTGTGTTTCTCCTTTCTTTTAAGACTTAGACCCTCGAAAGCAGGTACTGGCCCTTCTTTTATCCTCCCTCATATGAGAAGCCAGGAGATGCTGGGTGCTGCATGAACAGCACATAACACTTCAGACTCACTGTGCACATTTTCCTAAAGGTGTCATTCATTAAAATGGAGAGGATAGAGGTTCCCACGAACAACTGTCATATATAAATACACGAGGAGATAATATTAAGATTAAAGACCTGATGTCTTTTGTTTGGTAGGGAAACATTGGATGTTTTATAGCAGGAAATTTTATACACAGTAAGAAAATAGCAGCTCATAAATCAGCAAGTAGCTTCTCATTTAAAAAAAAATAATCTAAGTAAGAAGTAAAAAATGGAACAAAGTGCTCTAGGAAGGGAATGCGTAGTGTTTATTTATGGTGCACTGTAGTTAAAAGGGCAAAAGAAATGGTGGGCATTTATGTCCAAAGCAGAATTGAACACCCACCTGCACTCATGGGAATTGTTTGCTGATAATTAAAAGTCTCTAAAAGCTGGGTAAGATTAAGGTTTGTTGTCATCAGGTGGCCATAATCTTCCAGACTGATTAAGATGGTTTTGTTGAACTGTGTGGAAGTCCTCTAGATTTATGAGGATTCTGTAGTAATTAAAATTGTTAAATACTTGTGTACAGAAAGAACAACCTAAATACATCAAGAATTAGAATGATGTGCATTTTTTATTTGACCACTTTCAAAAATTGCTTTCATTATAGCAGGAGTGTTGGTTTCAGTTCTTGCTGTATTTCCATGGCTTATATTGCTTTATTATCATTTTAAAAATTTATTATCCTTTTTCCCAGTGCAATGGAAAGTGGCCTTGTGTTCATCATGGACAAACACCATGCACATGAGCCTGGCAGAAAGCTGATATAGGTAACATTTACACACTGGTTCAACCCATGTTATTATAGGTGTTTGTCCATAAGCTGATGATCATACAAGTTCTGCCCAAGTTGAATTCAGAGCTTGGAAACAGAGGCAGCCCAGGGACTATTACGCAGTGTGTATGGAGTTTGAGGAAGCATCACGAAGAGTGGTCTATAGCAATGCCATTCTCCAAGATTTAGATACATCCTAAATGGCTGCAGGCAGATGCCTCTGTCCGTTTAGTCTCCTTTTTAAGGCACAGGAAGAATATAGGTGTGTAGATTAGGTTTGGCAGTCAGCTTCTCAGATATGCCACGTAACAACCCCAGTGATGTTTCTCCTCTCCTGTACTACAAATGAACCAAAGCAGGTCTGAGTTTCGGCCCAGGGTCTTGCCACCTGAGACGTGTTCCAAAGGCACTCAGGAGAGAGAAGCTCTGTATTTGTGTACCCCACTGCAGTCAAGGGCCACAGAGAACATGGATTAATGGTGTACCCACCATTAATGGTGTTGACAGTAGCCCTGTGGCACTCGGCTATCTGCCTCTGAAAAGATTAGTACAGGATTTGAAGGAAGAACTGCCAGGAATCTGCGAAGAGATTTAACATATAGCTATGAAACAATGACTGGGAATGGAATTTTTCCAAACCCAGGTCTTTAAGCATCACACTATTTCTTATATGTTGATATTTAATAACTCTCATAATCGTGTTGTAGCTTACAAATGAATTCTGTTGGGGTTCCAGCTTAGCTAGTGTGTTCAGGAAACTTGTGTTTAACTTGTACTCTGCATGCCCTGAATATTTCCTTTTTTTTTTTTTCTTTTTTTTTTTCCTGAACTGCGTGAATTTGTGTTTTCCAAAGATTGTGACTTCAGGCTTAGCTCATTTGACTTTGCTAACCTAAACTGTGCCAGATTCTGACATCATGCATAAAAGCTTCCTACAGATGTAAGAAGGGCCAGACTCAATATCTTAAATTATCCTAAGTGTACTGTCAGGATGGAGAGCCCTTGGGTCTTATGCCATGTCCCTTGTGCATGCCAGGCTGGCATTATGCTCAGCAGGAATTTGGATGCAAAGGAAATGTAAAGTCAAGGTCCATACAAGCAGACTTGGTTTAGGACATAAGTGCTCCCAAGTGACTAAAACGTAACTCTGGAAATGTACATCTGTAATCTCTGCTCAGAAAGCCCTCCAGGGATTATAAAGTGGATCAGTAAACTTAGTTATTACTAAGGGAGTTATGTTGAGAGAAAAATGCCTTTACTTAAAAGAACATGAACTAAAACTTAACAGCCAAATGAAAGCCCTTTTGAAAGTATTATTACAGGAGAAAGCAGTAACCACCTATAGCGCTTGCAATGAGCCGCTGTGTACTAGTGGGTGTGATCACATCTACTGGCTCATTTGGACCTTGGGGTAACTATTATTTAAAATGAAACATACATGGCACGTGGAGAGCTGTTTAACTCAAATGCAGCAAGCAGCTATTTTTAACCAGGTCCCCTGTCTCCTTTTTGCCTTGTGCAGCCCAGCAGATACAGGGAGCCACAAAAGTGAGTTCCTCCCCAGAAGTCCCTCCCCAAAGCCAGCATCCACTTTTATGAATGCTGATGCAATTCAGATTTAATGCAAAGTTCCCGTTTCAAGGTTTGTTGGTTTGATTTTACTAGAATGAGACCAATAGTAAACCAGACTCACAAACATTTATTCTTTATAACAGAATGTCTAGGCTATGCTAATTATGTTACTTTTATTATAGGTTGTTCATAACCTTTGCGTAGGTGAAATTTTGTTTGCATAGATGTTCAAGAAACAGCTTATCTCTGTATAAACCCATACACTGATGAGCAAGAATTATAACAGCTATGTCAAATTGTTATTCACAATTATCTTAAAAGGTTTATCTTCCTAGGCAAGGTGCAGGGGCACATGGGCAGGAGCAGGTATGTTTGTGCAATGGGGGCTGAAGCCTTCAGTTCGGGAGCCATCAGCTGCCCACCATCATGGCAAGGGACTTCAGTGCCATCCTGGGAAGTCTCTTGTCTCCTTATCCCTCGGTGGGCATAACACGAGGCTGAGGATGTACAACAACACTGAGGCAGTAATCCAAGGGGAAATCCTTCATTCCTTTGTTCTGGGGCAATGATCCCATGCCACAAACATTGGAAACCATTGAAGAGAGGTGCCTGACCACACACCAAAAAATAAGGAGATGGTGAAGAGATCAAATGAATGGCTTATTTCTCTTAGTAAATTGTGTCTTTAGGATTAATTATGGTAACACATATATGCATAGACCTTAGGATCAATTCACAAGCAAAGGGTCAATATAAATTCAAAAATTTACAAGTAGCTACAGTAAAATATCTTACTGGTGCTGAGCCCCACTAAGGATGTATGATACAGCTCATGTGTTTAAGAATCCAACAGCATGTTCTAATAGGACGCATGAGCCTGTCTGTATAAATATTTAAATAGAAATAGATATGCCCATAGAAGGGAGTAATGCTAGTGTGGCGGCTTTACCTATGTGCAATTGCATTTCATTCACCAGGTGTTTTTTAACATCTAACCTGCACCCTGTTCCACTGATCTGTATCCTTTGGGCTTATTTTTTGTATTATAAAACCCTGGTGCTTTCAGGCTGCTGCTGCCACGGAGGATGAACAAGTGATGCACTCCTGACAGCACTGGTTCTCAGCAAGCATTCTCTTTCTGAAGATGGATCTTTCACCTGTACTATCTCCACAGTGCTTTTCCTCCTGTCCTCATGCCCTTCACCATCCCTCCCCATGACCCTAGAGGTGAGGAAATATATTCTTCCCTGAAACAGTCAGATTTAAGACCTGAAACCTCAACATGCAACAAGGCCAGCATTGAAGGCTCTATGCAAGTGGAAATGGAGAATAAGAACTGAACAGAACAGAACAGAATAGAACAGAACAGAACAGAACAGAACAGAATAGAATAGAATAGAATATTTATCTAGACAGGAAGGAGAAGAGACCAGCTCCTCCTTCTCCATTTCCCCTCCTCAGGAAGTTGTAGGGAGCAGTGAGGCCTGCTCTTAGATTCCTTTTCTCCAAATCGGACAAACCAAGAGTCTTCAGGCTGTTCTTGGTAAGGGAAAGATACATAAATAAATATTCATAAATAATAATAAACATCCATAAATAACAAATAATAAATGAATAATAAATGTTCATCAATAAATATTCAATAGCGTTTTCTTGGATGTTATTTATTAAAAAATTAGGTTTCTTACAGCTTCATTTATCTCATCAACATAAACAAAAGTTTGCTTTGTAGATAACTGATCACAGTCTTACAGAACTTCAGGAACAAGGGCCAGAAATTCATGAATCCTCTGTTGCATTTATGCTGGAACCAAGCAAATGCTGTGGCTAAGGGGAGCAACCTGAAAAATGATGTCTTGATCAAAATCAAGAACTGTAAGAGACCTTGTGTACAAACCCATCACAGCTACTTAATACCTTAAGTTTAAACTTGTTGAAATGAGCCGTCTTGCGAGTGGACAAAGTTAATGCAATATCAGATATAAATGGTCATTCTCAGTCTGTGAGTTCCTCATTTACCAAGGTATCTGTTTACTACGAACAGTCAGCTCATCTCCACATATAACCTATTTTGTCTCTTTAAAAGTCCGTGAAATCAAGAATGATGCACATGTACCTCCCCAAGCGTGTCAGTGCTTATAGCCCATAGAAGCTGATAGATTTTTTCTTCTCAGTCTACTTTTAACCACTTTTGTTGCTGTCACTGAAAAAGTGCATGACAGGGAGGCTGATTTCCTGCTCTCAGTCTTTTTTTCTTATCTGTTTTCAAGCATGCATAGGCAAAAAAAAATATTTTTTTTTCTTTCTTTTTTTTTTTTTTTCCCTATCTAATGCTGTAGCTTTTTTGCTGAGGAGAAATAAAGCAGCTAATTAAAAAGTGGCTGTATTCTGTGGCTGCACTCCCAGCGACTTTGAAACTCCTCTGGAGCAGCTGCAGCTCTAGTCACTTTGTCACCTTTTGAGCTGCCTCAGTGGACTGTCACCCTTCAGCTCCCCTGCATCACTGCCAATATCGACAGGCCTTTCTTCCTGGATAGCAGGCAGTTCTGCATGAAAGACAGCAAGCGAGACAGAAGGGCTTTGATTTTGTCCTCCTCCTGCCACTTCAATTCTGCGGGATGGGTAGGGTCCGTCAGGAACATCCTCTTCACCTCTGCCCAGAATTTTGCATCCAGCGTCCAAGGGGATTCCACAGAAAGGGAAGATGCAGCTTTGTTGGGGGGGGTACATCTATGTATGAGAGAAACATCTATGACTGACAATAGAAGGAGACAAAAATGGGGGACAGAAGTAACCTAAAACTGATGCATGCTTCCTAGACCAAGTCTATTACTATTGTTAGCATCAGAAGAAGACACCTTCACAGAATCTCTCTCCCTCTGACAACTCAGGTCAGAGGGAAAGAGGAAGACATACGTGTGTAAAGTGTTCCCCTTAACTACTCTAAATATCATAAAATCATTTAGGTTGGAAAAGACCTCTAAGATATGAGATATGAGAGCCTTAAAGTTGTAAAAAAAGGAGAAGGGGGGAAGGAAAACACTTTAAAAATTTTCCAAATGTAGTTTGCTTCTGCACATTTTTTCCTTTGTGAAATATTTTGGGCTGCAGTGGCTCTGCATCTTTTGTCCTCTACCTGGATTGCTAAGCCACAGTCCATCTCCTGGATGGTTAAACCTGCCCGGCAGCAAGTCATGGTCCACCAGCTACTTTTAACTCTCTGTTACTGATAATTTACTATTTTACAAAACAAAGTGACTGGAGAACTCTTAAATGCTGCTGAAAGTGTCTTGGCCCTGAAAGTAGAGAATGCATTTTAAAACCCGTCACCTTTTTTTATTTCAACCCTCCATCTCTCCATATCTCCACAGGCAGCCCATGTCATCACAAGCACCATTAATTCTGGTAGTTTCAAATCAAGCAGAAGAAATAAACCAGGCTGTTGCCCTTCCTTTGTGTTGCCATCATGAACCAAGCTAGGAATTTGGAAGATGAAGTAATGGCATTTTAACTTTTAATTGAAGACTTTCTTTCCCGCAGAGGTATCAACAGAGAATGGAGCATCATCTTTCCTTTTAAAATTAAAGCTCAAGCTCCTCGGTTTTGTTTGTGCCAATATATTCGCAACTGACCAAACTATCACAATTGACCAAACCATCACAACCTCCAAACGTTGCCGTTCTCCTTACCAAGAAACTTTTGACACAGTGGAAACCACAGAGCATGCCACAATGTTATTTGTATGTCATGTGTCATTGTCCAGAGTTTCTGAAGAGTACTGTGAGTTACCTGAGTTTGAGGAGTACATCTTCAGAGCAATTATGAGATCAGCTTGACACATGTTGGAGTAGATTACAATTCTTATGGGGGTTCTTGGTGTGGAACTTGCCTCTTGGCTCTCCTCAGCTGCAGTTAAACTGTAAAACGAATTGAGGAGAACCTTGTAAATGAGAATTTAAATCTGAACTGAACAAAGCCATCGAGCACATACTAGAGGAAACAACTTTGCACGGGCAGAGAGAGGAGCAAGGAGTTCTTTTCCATCACCGGGACTGCATTATGCATTGTCCGTGACTTTAACAGTATCTGCTCCAGCAGACAAGAAGGGCACCTTGACTAAATGAGGCACCAGCTGATAGAGGAAAGGTGCAGGATGCCTCACTTATTTTTGGACTTAAAAAAAAAAATATATCAACTGATAGTACAATTCACTGTGCTGTTAAAGGAATTTTTTAAGATGTTTTGAGACAGGCAAAATAATTAATCAAACTTTATGTTTACTACTTAGAAATGTAATTGAAATTATGCCTTTTAAAACAATATCAGTACCACATCTGCATTTCAGATTGATTTATTCTTTCAGCAATGGAATAATTAATTTTTGAAATTTAACCCACATTTTCCAGAGGAGTTCCTGTAACACGCATTCCAAAAATTGATGATCTGTTTCTGATTGGACTGCTAGAGATACAGCCATATGTATACACTTTTACCCATGCACAAATTAATGTAACAGTTCACAACACAAATTAAGTGATTTCATTTTTTTGCTTGGTTCCACTTCTGATGTGCTATTATTGCTGCATTGTGAACACACTTCTACTAATCATCTTGCAGAGATACACATCCAATGACTTAATGACTTTTGGTATTGTGTAGCAATTGTTTTTCTTTGTAAGGGCAATGTACAGGTTGCCCTCAGGTACATTCTCCTATGGCTCTAAATACACCTGACATTTGACTTTTTTCTAGCTCTTTTCAGTTTGCTTCTCTTTCCCATTGGGACATCCTGCTTCTTCACGTGGCATACAGATGTCCGTGGAACCCCTTGTCAGAAAATACTGTGAATCCTAAAAGCTTATAGAGTTAGAAAACTGACTGCATAAATTGATGGATGAAAATCCCATTGAAGGCAATTAAACCTGCTTATGACACACATGTACCTGTGTGTCATTCGTTTATCTTGGATACCTCTAAACATTGTTATATACAGCTATACCTTTTTGAGTCCCTTTTTAGGCTGACAGTCTTTTAAATCTTCTGCTAGTAAAAACAAAACACAACACAACAAAACAAAATACACCTTGGAAACTGGCTGGAGCCAGGAAGCAGATTTTTTGAAGTGAATTCTCCTGCAATTGTCTTTTAATAGCCAATGACTATTTACCTCATGGTTACTTATCCTGGACCTTTTTTCGCTTCCTGCATGATTTCCTTAGAATGCCCAGCTGAATTAAAGCAATGTACTCATAGAGGGATCGTGCCAGTAACCGTGCCAATAAATACTATTTATAAATTACGAACAAAGGAATTCTTCTCACCTCACTGTCATAATCCCATGTCAGTGGGCGAGCTGGCTTATTAAGAGCCCTGAATTTAGCCTCAGCAATGACTGGTTTACTGGTTTTCCATTAGGGGTTCAAATAATGGGAGGTAGAGACAAGCACTAAACTTTTCGAGGAATACAAAAGCACTCTGACTATTAGGGTGAAAAATTAAGAGCATCAGGATCATTTAGGAAACAAACTCCTGCTGAGAGCAGAAGTCATGGAAAAAAAGCTGGGGTTTGTGCTTTGAACTTTATTAAAAACAAATAAACAACCTTCCCTCAAAGACACTGCCGCCACCAACAAAAGCCCACAATGGATTTCCAAAAGGGGTTACTGAGAAAACAACCCTCGCAAGAGGAAGAAGCTGAGATAATAGCACTTAGTACCAGATCAGACCTTTCTACAGAGAAATAGTTTAAATTACAATAGTACAGAAGGGATGAAAAAAGTAGCTGGAGTGTCATGCCCAGTAATGGTCCTGGAAGATAGAAAGTGCTCAGGTGCTTCCACTGTATGATACCACTGTATTATCACTGATGGCCTTGATGGGACACAGGGTGTATTAAATTTGTGGAGGATATAAAGCTGAGAGAAACCATTGAGTATGTTGGAGGAAGCATGCTGGTAGGCAGGCTGTGAGTTCAAAATGATCTTGAATATTGCCCAGCCTTTGGGCATCATCCTTTAAGAAATGGCCTACACAGACTGTGATGACACAGAGACTAGGGGAAAGCAATGGGAAGGTCCACTAGCCTAGAAAACATGACCTGTGAGGAAAGACCAAATAGGCTGTGTTTGTTTAAAATATAGAAGATACTTCAGGAACACATGGGATACAAACTTCACTTCACCAACATCATCTCCAAAACTTTTGCTGGTATAAAGATGATCTGTAGGATGGAAAACAAAAACCTTCAAAGCTGCAGTGTGCCACAGGAAAGGAGTAGGAGAAATCAAGGTCATCGTGGAGGCCTTCAGGCCCTCTACCGACAGGGTACGTTTTAGGTGAGAATGCAAAAACCTGACAATTACCTATGGTTCATGAGACACACACTCTAGAAAAACTCTTAACACCCTCACCAGCCTGCCCTTGAAGCATGGGGACTTCTGGGCGCAGATCTAGCAAGTGATTTAATTTTGACATGTAAGCAAGGTACATAAGCCAGACACCTAAGAAAAAAAAATCTGAAAAATATTAATTAAAAAAGTCAGGTCCAAGTTACACACAAAATTATGGGGAAAAAAAAACCAAGACACCCACAAACAAACAAACAAAAACCTTTTGGCTTTAAAGACAACCAGAAACATAAATATAAATGAAGTTCGACCAGACTTACAGTGCATTGAACTAATTAGCAGTTATTAAATAACATCACAGAACACATCTGTTTAGCAGTCTTTGCACTGGAGTCTTGCAAGTACTGGAAGCGCTGTCAGTGATTCACAGATACCTCCTCGGTTTCACTGAACTGGTGAGACTCCAAAGTTGCAATAAAAGTTGGTTTCTAAGTGTGTAAACTCCACCTCATCACATTTTTAATATGCTAATATGCTCCCACGCCCATAGTCCTCAGTAATCATAGAATCACAGAATGGCTTGGGTTGGCACGGACCTTAAAGCCCACCAAGTTCCAACCCTCCTGCCATGGGCAGGGACACCTCCCACCAGACCAGGTTGCCCAAAGCCCCATCCAACCTTCAGGGATGGGGCAGCCACGGTTTCTCCAGGCAATCTGTTCCAGTGCCTCACCACTCTTATCGTGAAATATTTTTTATATCAAATCCAAATCTACCCTCTTTCAGCTTACAACTGTTGACCCTTATGAAACGTGTGATCTTCACAAACCTGGTAGATATTGCACCCTCAGCAAATTTGCTAACACCAAGCTGTGTGCTGTGGTTGACACACTGGAGGGAAAGGATGCCATCCAGAGGGATCCTGACAGGTTTGAGAGGTGGACCTGTGTGAACCTCATGAAGTTCAAGAAGGCCAAGTGCAAGATCTTGCATGTGGGCTGGGCCAATCCCAAGCACACATACAGGCTGGGTGGAAAATGGATTGAGAGCAGTCCTGAGGAGAAGGACGTGGGGGTGTTGGTTGATGAGAGGCTCAACATGAGCCGGCAATGTGCGTTTGCAGCCCAGAAAGCCAGCTGCATCCTGGGCTGCATCCAAAGAAGTGTGGGCAGCAGGTGGAGAGAGGTGATTCTCTCCCTCTGCTCTGCTCTTGTGAGACCCCACCTGGAGCCCTGCGTTCAGCTCTGGGGCCCCCAGCACAAATAGGACATGGACCTGTTGGAGCAAGTCCAGAGGAGGTCCACGAGGCTGGAGCACCTCTCTTATGAAGAGTTTGGGTTGTTCAGCTTGGAGAAGAGAAGGCTCTAGATAGACTTTATAGCAACCTTCCAATACCTAAAGGGGGCCTACAAGAAAGATGGGAAGAGATTCTTTATCAGGGAGTGTGGGTATAGGTGTGTTGGTTTTACTCAGCTGGGCAGCTGAGCTCCACCACAGCTGTGCTCTCCCACTCCCCCTCCTAAAAGGGAAAGAAGAAGAAAATACAATAAAAATGGCTCAAGGGTTGAGATAAGGACAGGGAGATAACAATTATCGTCATAGGCAAAACAGACTCAGGATATGGAGATTAATGAAATTTATTACCTATTGCTAACAAGCTAGAGCAAACAAACAAACAAACAAACAAACTTAAAAACACCTTGCCCCCATCTATTCTCTCCCACCTCCTTCCCCCACGTGGCACAGGGGAACGGGGAATGGGGGCTGCGGTCAGTCCATGATGCTTCGTCTCCACTGCTCCTTCATGGTCACTTTCTGCCCCTGCTCCACTGTGGGGTCCCTTTTGCCACAAAAACCCAATACAATAGGACAAGGAGTAATAGTTTTATCTGAAAGCGGTTAGATTTAGATTAAACATTAGGAAGAAATTCTTCACTATGAGGGTGGTGAGGCACCTGAACAGGTTGCCCAGAGAAGTTGCAGATGCCCCATCCCTAGAATTGTTCAAGGCCAGGTTGGATAGGGCTTTGGGAAATTTGATGTAGTGGAAGGTGTTGTTGCCCATAGCAGGGGGGGGTGAACCAGATGATCTTTAAAGGTCTCTTCCAACCCAAAACATTCTGTGATGCTCTGATTCTATGACGCTCTGATTCTATGATGATAAACACATATATACCTTAAACCCAGCACCAGAGATCTTGCCTTCAGATTGGTCTCTGAGGTGTACCCCAGGCAGCCTGCCTCTTTCACTATCTTGGCTCCCCTTTAGCAATCTCCACACCTGATGAGTGAACTGTACTTGTACCTGGCTGCTCCAAGTTAAGCCATTTTCTCTGAAGGACTTTATTAAATGCTTAGCATAATCCAGACAGATTTGCTTCACTGCTTTCCTTTTGCCTCAGGAATTACTTACCTTATCAAAGATTTTGTCAGTTTGACAGAGTCTAGTTTTGATGAAAGATACTGTATTTGAACACATTTTTCACTTGCCTGTAAGACTTTTCCTAGTCAAATCGATGGGGCATGGAGTTGCTGTTCTCACTCCCTCTGCCTTCTTGTAAGAGAGGTTTCCTGTTCTCCCGTGATAGAGCTTCACTTCCAGCTTATCTGATTCACTGAAAACATTGCTTAGGACTTGAGAAGATAGCTACCAATTCTTGCAACTTTTGGGGCGCAATTTTCCTGGGCCTGTCACAAGAAACAGCCCAAGTTATGCTTCCACTTCACTTCTGCTAATGTCATTTACATTATTCTTGATTACTTTAGGTTCTCTACCATTACCCTCATAGAGATAAATTGTAGACTGAAAACTGAGCCAATGTGTTCATTCAAGATTTGAAGCAGTCTCGTTCTTCATCCTATCCTCAGCATCTAGCGGTCATACATCTCCCTTCTTTGAATCACTTTTACTTATATAATTGAAGAAATCTTTATTATCTGTTGTCCTTTTCTTTGCAACATCAGGCTCAGCTAGATTTACATCCATTCTTTCTCCCTAGTTCTGCAGTTCCTACCTTGCAAGATGTAGCTCACCTATTTTCTTTCCTATAGGTTCACTCACTACTTTAATATCCTCTTTCAGGTAGTTACTTATCCAGTATGTCTATAGCTGTTCTGAAGCTGTTCTACCTTTTTTTAGGGGATGAAAGTGCTATATGTTATTTTTTTTACATTGGATTTAAATTAATTCCATGATTCTTCCACATTCAAATGCTTGAGTATTTAGGTCCAGGCAGACTCACCAATCATTTTTCCATAGTTTCTTAACTATTGTTTGCCCTCTGATATCCAGGACTTTAGGACCAGATCTATTTTTGACTCTCCTGAAATTTACAGTGAAACACATGAGTCATTGATCAAAGGTTATTTTCCAAAATCAACTTATTTTTAAAAGGTTTTATAAGATCATTTCTGTTTACTGAAAAGAAGTTGAAAACAGCTTCCCTTTGGGCTGTTGTGTCTGTTTGGTGGCTGCTGATAGAAAAAGATTATTGCTCATCACACCCAAGAATACATTCTGCATTCAGGTATTTGTTTTCCAAACTCTGGCTGGGGAATGGAAATTTTCCACAGTCCTTCCTGTTATTTAGTGTTGTTGGAAATCTCTGTCCATAACCACCCCTGAAACTGAGGGGCTATGCTAGCTTTTGAGGCTTTGTTATTACTCTTATGCATCTCATTTTCACTAGGAGAAATGTTTCATTTGTACCATCACCTTTTCTGTCTTTGTGCCTTCATTACTTTCAGTTAATAATTAGTAATCAATACGTAGAACAAATACTACCTTTATCCTCATTTTTCTCTTTTCTACACAGACTAAAGCCTTCAAGCCCTCCAGGTTAGACGACACAAAGAGAAAAATGTGACTTTGACTCAGAGTGGACATAATTTGTGGTTGGCCTTAATTCCTGGCTTACTTGACTTCATAGACTAGGGGTGCTATCTGAGAAAGTTGTCTCCTTTCATGTTAACATTTCCTGGGGAAATCTGGGAAAGACTGAAGAAGTAGGGAGAAGTCCTGCAAAAGGAACAGCAGGCATCTAGACAATGCGGTGGTTCTTGTCTGTTTCTTTTCAGTTATTCCTAGACTCTGACAGTAGTCACACCTCCCTGCAGTCGGTAACACTACGAGCAGCAGCTAGCAGTTCCTGTGTAGCAGCAGGACAAGCAGCAGGATCTATTGCAGGAATGAGAAATAAGATGTAAGGAGAGAGGCAGTGAGGCTGAGAAATTGATAGATACCATTTAAGAAAAGGAACAGCCTTGCGATATGTCTTGACTATCGACATTGCCTGTCTTAGCTTATGCCTACCTTAACCTATACCTCAGAGATTCCTATTTTTGTTATTCATTTTATTAATATTTATGGTTGCTGTGATTTTTTTTTCTGATTGATATTGATTTTTTTTTTCTTTTTAAGGGGAAGAGGAAAGCTGAAAGGAAAGCTTTATAATTCTAATCTCCACCAGGTGACAAACTGGTGCCCTGCCATAGGCCAAGAACAAATGAAGAAGTGAAGCCAAGCCTGAGACACAGTTAGAACATATAATGAATGAAGTTATTGACTACTGCACAAATAAAAATCTAGTGTCTGCCCCTCCATCCCCCCAAAATACTCAAAGGTCAGCCTGAAAATGAACTGCTCAGAGCGTGCATAGGTAGTTTTGGGGAAAAAGGTGCCTGGCTGAAAGACAAGAAGAGCTGCATCTCTTAAGGGTGCAGGCAGGTGGACTGCAGGAAGTGGACTTGCACTTGGAGCAGACCTGAAAAAGTTTGTGCAAGTTCTCAGCTTATGGCTACCCCTTTTTCCAGACCAGGGTGGCCAGGGAGATGGGCTGAGGGAATTTAGGTTGGATATGAGGAAGAACTTCTTTACTGAAAGGGTTGTTAGGCACTGGAATGGGCTGCCCAGGGAAGTGGTTGAGTCACCATCCCTGGAGGTCTTTAAAAGACGTTTAGATGTTGAGCTTAGTGATATGGTTTAGTGGAGGACTTGGTGTTAGGTCAGAGGTTGGACTAGGTGATCTTGGAGGTCTCTTCCAAACTAGATGATTCAGTGATTCTGTGATTACAATTACCTCAAAAGGGGTTACAGTGAGGTGGGGATTGGTCTCTTCTCCCAAGCACCAACTGATAAGACAAGAGGGAATGTCCTTAAGTAGCGCCAGGGGAGGTTTATGCTAGATATAAGGAAAAATCTCTTCACTGAAAGGGTTGTGAAGTATTGGAACAGGCTGCCCAGGCAAGTGGTTAAATCACTATCCCTGGAGGTATTTAAAAGACGTCTAGATGTGGTGCTTAGTGATATGGTTTAGTGGCGGTCTTGGCAGTGCTAGGTCGGACCAGATGATCTTAAGAGAGCTAAACCTAAATGGATTCGACGCAGACGAGGTGCAGCAGCTGAGGGACTGCTGCCCCAGCCGCCCCACGCAGCCACCCCGTCCACGGGGCCCCTCCGAGCACCCCCCGAAGCACCGGAGGCCGGCGGGCGGCCCCGTCCCCCCCTCAGGGCCCCCCTTGGCGAAGCGACCGCTGGCGGCGCCGCTCGCCCCGCCCTCGCCCCCCGCCGGGCTCCCCCCCGGGGCGGTCCCGGTCCCGGTCCCTCCCGCACCCCTCCGCGGGCAGCGGCGGCGGGAGCGGAGCGGCGGCGCCCGCCGGGGCTGGATGATGGCGCCGCCGGGCGCCCCGGCCGTGCCGGGCCCTCTGGCCCTGCTGGACCCCACAGGTGAGCCCCCCGCGGGACACGGGCTGAGGCGGGGGCGAAGGCGGCCCCCGGGGGGCGGTGGGCAGCCCGGGAGCCTCCCTGCGTGGAGAAGGGGCCGAGCCCCGAGGGGATTTGGGCTCTGTGAGGGGGGGGCGGGCAGGAGGCAGGACCCCAGCCGGCTTCGTGCCGCGCGGCTGGCGCCCACCGAGGCGTTATTCACGAGTGTTGATTTTTCCTTTTCAGCTTCCCGCTGCCCGTAGTAAGTCACTGATACGTTACCGCTGTGTGCCAGGTTGGTAGGAAGCCCCCCGTCCTTCGGTCTCGGGTGGAAGCGCCGGGGTGCCGTGCTGGAGCAGGTGGGGATGAGCGAGGGGCACGGCCCTGGCGGAGGGCACAGCGGTTGGTGTCGGGGTGTCGCTAGCGCAGCCCCACCTAACAGCCAGCTAAAAAGTGTATCAGACCTCAGGTTTACCTTAAAACAATGGTGTCGGCGTTGAAAAGGTGACAGTGGAAGATGTGCCGTAACTTGAAAAATGTCTTTGGGCAGACAGCGGAAATCCGTAAGCTCTCTTTAAACCAGCGATTAGCTGCCCATTAAATTATTTGTAAGCGAAACAGTTGCTGCCAAAGCAGTGAAGTCATATCGATACTGCACGGTATCACTTACTGTAGCCATACTACATAGTGTCAAAGCACAGTATAGTGGTTTTTTTTCTCTCTTCATAATACAATTGTAAAAGAGCACAGCAGTGTTTCTCAAGGATTTTTGAATATACAATGCACTGACAGGTTCTTCCTCACAAATTCATAATAAAGATAAGAGACAGACCTGATGCGAGCTGCTGTCTCGTGGCTCAGAATGAATGCTGTTGCATCGGGTTTAATTAGTTCAGCACTCTGGACAAGTCAAGCATTTAATCAGAAAAGGGAAAGCGATTGCCAACAGCGGGTGTGAATATCCCTTTGAAGCATCTCAGTCCATCGCATTTAGTTTTGGGAAGCAATGTAGGATTAATTCACTGGCACAAATCATTTTTGAAAATACACAATGAAAAGCATAGCCGGGAAGAGAGATGGTGCTGAAATGAACGCTGCAGTAATTAAAAATTATTAATTTAGCTCCAAAGACCTTCCCTTAAATATTTGCTTGACAGTATCAAAGCACCAGATACAGAATTGGCATTGCTGCTTTGATACTGTACTCCTCTGTCTTTGGTGACTTTCTGCTTAAATTATCTTGTTATGTATGGTTAGTGCCACTCTGTCTGAAACAGACTATCACAATTCTTTCATTAGGTAATGAAAATATACCTTTTTTCCTGCCGCAAAACTTTCCTCCCTTATCTTTTCTCGTATTAGGATGCTAATACACATTTGGCTGGAGCATTATTTCAAATAAGTGAAGTGAATTTAGATCACCTTAACTGGATCAAAGAGGAAGGTATGAAATTGTGTGGCGCTAATATCCAGCCAATGTGATTGTGGTCCCAGCAAATTGCTGCATCCTGCAGTCTTTCCTTCCTTGCCAAAAATCATTCCACACATTTTTATAGATTTTATGGTGTCTGGAGACGGATTTTTAAAGCAAGTTGTGAAGTTAGCAAAATATAGTCACTTTAGTTTTAACTAAGCCTTTTTACAGTTAAATTCCAGATCATATGCAAGTTTTCCAGAGTCTAGATATGCCGTTTCACTCTATTTTTCTCTCCCTTGACCACTGCCCACATTCCATGCTATGGACACATCTCATTGTAAATTCATTTGTTCTCCTTTTAAACTCATCCTTTTCTTCATTCAGATCCAGAGCCTACTGTTTATCAAAGGATCTACCACTTTGCATTCTACCAGAAATCTGATCTATGCCCTCCCCACAAAATCATCCATTTTCCACAGTCTTCCTGCAAACTGAATTTACCTCTCTGGCCATTGTGAGCAGGGTATTGTAAATACAATTTTATTTTCTGCAACTGATGAACGGAGAAGTTCTGCTGAGTCTTTTGCTACTGTGTGGCCAGTGGAGCTTGATCTTCAGCGGGCACTTTTTCTTTTTGCTCTGGAGGAAGAGGTAATAATAACATGTTCACGCCCTCTGTTGACCCTGGCCACAAGCTGATGTTAATGCGGATATGATGAGATTTCTTTCCACACGCTTGATTTTTGGTAAGCTGAATTATGAATTTGAAGCATTAATAAATTGGAGTGAGGTTCAGACTAAGAGCATATGCTCACACTGAATCATTGTTAAAGAAGTTAGAGGGGATAAATGTCAAATTTATTCTGAGAGTCACTTCATTATTAAAAACTTGGAAGGTCACTAGCCTTCGGTAACTGTTTCCTGCACTACAGAAACATCAGCACGGGAGGAAAAATCAACCTAGAATTACTGATAGCAACATTTCCTCTGCTCCTAAATGACTTTCCTTTTATATGGTTGGCCTTTGTTCCAATACCTGGCACAGAGATTGTCGGGGAAGAGGGCTGAATCAGACCCTCTGTGCTATGGACAGTGTTCCTGGGGAAACAGTCTAGCATTGCTTTTTGGCTGCACAGACCCATGGGTAGGTACAGTAAAAGCAGATCCAAAAAACTGCTTGGCAACTGCTACAAACAGCAGTAAACAAAGATTCGAAAAATCTTGGGAGCCAACATGACCGAAATAGCAGAAGGGTGATAATAGTAGGAACCATTGGCAGCTGTAGCCCTTTTCATCTGAAGATACTGTGCTGCTTTACAAAAATTACTTTGGCTTCACAATAAGCTTGTGACTTATATACATATAATTGTACGCATTTTGATAAGGACACCAACAATTTCTGTTGATGGGACTAAGGAAACCCTGACAGGCGGAGTGGAAACCAGTTTAGAACCCAGTTTCTACCCATCTACTCTTAGCATGTGGCAGTCCTTGAAAACAGGGACTTGCATGTGCAAGTCTCTGCTGCAGAAGGGGGCTTCCTCTACCCCGGTAAGCCATCTCTGCTAAGCGTGGAGTTTGTGGCTACCTGCAGGTAGTTATGAGAGCTTCCAAAGTGGAATATAAAATGGAAGGTATGATTGGATATTTGCGTCCAGTGTGAGATGCAGCTGGTAAAAGATCAAAGAATGTGAGGATTGAAGGGTATCACATCCATAAATCGATCGTGCTTTCTAAGAGCTGTACATTTCAAAGTTAAAATGTAGTTCAGTCCAAAAAAAATGACCTTATAAATAAGGGCATCCTTTTCTGTTTTATCTCAGTAAGTCCGTATCCGATTTACTCCAATTACAAATGAGAGTGTGCCTCTTCCTAAGACATTTTCCAGCAAACCCAATCTGGAATCAAACTCATGTGTTTCTTTTTTGCGTATCATTGATAATCAAAACTTTGGAAGGCAGCTTGGACGTATGCTTTATCTCCATTCAATCTGATTAGCCTTTGCCAGTACAGGTGTTACTTTGAAAATGCAGAGGCTTTGCTCCTCAGGCATTTCTCGTAAAAGCCTATATTCAGTGGTTTCAAAAATGCTTGGCTGAGGAGCGTCTGTCCCACTGACTTTCAGAAGGTTTGTATTCCTGCATCCCTTTACTGTACGTCTGCATTACAGCTGCGGTTCTGTAACAGTGTAGGTGTTATAATTGATCTCTCTTGACTATTGTAAAATCACAGAATGATAGAATAACTCAGGTGGGAAGCTACCTCGGGAAGTTGCTAATCCAACCTCCTGCTGAAAGCAGGGTCAACTGTGAGGTCAGACCAGGTTGCTCAGGGATTTTTCTGGTTGGATCTAGAAAACTTCCAATGATGGAGACAGCACAATCTTTTTGGGCAAGCTCTTCCAATGCTTGACTGTCCTAATGTTAATTATTTTTTGCCTTATATCCAATCTGAAACACTTCTTATGTTTCAGTTTGTGTCCACTGTCTTTTGTCTTGCTGCAGTAAGCCACTAGGAAAAGCTTGAATCTGTCCTCTTGATGACCACCTTGTAGGCACTGAAGGATTGCTACTAGCCCTGCCAAAAGACCTCTCTTCTCCAGGCTGAACAAGACCTGTTCTGTCAGGTTCTTACACAGTGAGTTCTCCAGCCCCGTGACTTTCTTTGGGGTCTTCTGTTGGACTTGCTGCAGTTAACTGATGTTTTTCCTCTACTGAGGGCCCCAAACTGGCCGTGATGTTACATGTGATCTAGCAAGTGCTGAATAAAGGGTCATAGATACCTCTCTGATCTCCTGGTGATGCTCCTGTTAATGCAGTCTTCTGTTAACCTTTGTTTCCAGGGCACACCGCTGGCTCATGTTCAGCTCGTTGTCTACCAGCACACCCAGGTGCTTTTTCAGCAGAGCTGCTCCCCAGCCCAGCAGTCCCCAGCCAGTATTGGTGCAAGGCAATGGTTGTTGTTTTGCTCAGGACTTTGCATCTGTCTGTTGGATTCTGCAAGGTTTTTGCTGGCCCATTTTTCCAGCCGCTGTAGATCCCTCTGAATGGCAGCCCTGCCCTCCAGGAGTACTGACTGGTCACCAAGTTTGTTGTTGACTGCCAGCTTGAAGAGCATGCACTCTTATCACTTTCTCCAGGTCATTAAAGAATACAGTAAAAGGGACAGGTCCCAAGACAGACCCCTGTGGTACTCCACCTGTTACCGGCTCCAGGTAGAACACAATACATTAACCACTCCCTCTGAACCCAACCATCCAGCCGATTTTTTAAACATTTGCTTGTCTACCCATCCAGACCATGACATCCCAACTTGGTTTTGAGAATAGTGTAGGATGCAATGTTAAAATCTGTGCCAAATGTGACGTAGATGATATCCACTACTCCGCAAGTACAGACATTTTGTCATAGGAAGCAGTCAGGTTGGTCAGGCATAATCACTTTTGGTAAATCCTTGTTGACTGTTGCCAATCTCCTTTTGCTTACGTGCCCAGAAATGCCTTCCAAGAGGATCTGCTTTCATTCCAGTCTCCAGGAAGCCAAGTGAGACTGATTGGCCTGTAATTCCCTGAATCATTTTTTGATTCTTTCTGGAGATAGGCAGAGCGTTTGCCTTTCTTTACCTACTGGGGATTCCCTGATCTCCATGGCTTTTCAAAGACGATAGGGAGCAGCAAGGGCATCAGCCAGTTCTGGTGGCATCCACGGATGCAGTCAGTCAGGTGGACGTGAATGAACTGAGCTTTCTCAAGGAATCCCTAATTCAATCCTTATCCACTGCTGGTCATTCTCCTCCTTGAATCGTCTCTCAGAGGGAGACCTTGCTGGTGAGCACAGGCAAAGAAGGCGCTGAGTACGTCAGCTTGATTTGTGGCTGCTGCCACTAGTTCATCCGCTCAGGGTTGGCCCACGTTTGTTTTCTTTCAGTCTCTGTAAGGACATGGCAAGTGGAAATAACAGAGTGGCTCACCACTTGAGTAAAGATTTAGGTTTCTAATAATATTTTATAGCTGTAGGTTTTCTACTCGGACTGTATGGATTAAAGCTGGCTCAGCTCTGTCTGTGCTGCTCTCTGCTTTCTTTACTGCAGCAGATAATGCCCTTCACCTGCACGTCGTGTTGGTGACCCTGGTCCTGACTAGTTCTCCCATCTTTCCTTTGCTTTTCAAGCACTTGTTTACAGAAATGCTCTATTTATAGGACAGGGTTCACTCTCCTCCCTGTTGCATCAGTGTTGATAGATCTGAGCTGTAAACTGGAGTAATTCAGTTATTAGGGCTTAAAATAGCCTTTTACAAATCAGTTGTCAGGCTCAGTACTGCTAGGAGGAGACAAGATGACCAAAGATGGACACTTAAGCTGACCTAAACTGTGAAGCCAATATCTTGAGAGCCATCTCCTCGGTAGCTTCTGGGGATATCGCACTAGTAAAACCACTGGGGATACTGCAAAGCTTTCCTTTGGCTGAGTGTTGATGTTTTCATGCCCTGTAACAAAGCAAGCTGGACTTCATAGCCATCAGAGTACTGGAAATGTGGAGAACAATTGGTATTCTGTGAAACACTGAGCAAACCTAAATTTCTTGTGTCTCTGAGACCTGAGGACACCTGGCACTTGTTTTAATATGACAATGCAATGGGGATTCCTTTTGGGGAGACTTAAATTTCTGAGTGCAATTCTCACAAGTGCAACCACAGGTAAATGAATTTCTCATGCTGAAACTACATGTGGTCTTTACACTTTTTTACTGACCGTCAGGCCCTCCCTTCATTTTCATCCACTTACATGGTTTTGAGCTGGCATATGGTCTGCGAGCTGCACTGCCTGTAAACAGCACACAAAGGTACATTTTGAACATCCTTTTTTCCGCAGCAGCTCTTTCAAGTATCCAGTAATTCTGAAAAGGCAGCATGGTTATGAAGCTTCACCAGTTCTCCCGGCCTGATTTTCGTGGCTGTGGAGGGTTGGGCTGGGATAAAGATTCCCAATTGTGAATTTTGGTCTTGCCCTCAGTCATGCTCCTTTTGGTTTTGCACTGAAAAACATTTCTGCAATGTAAATGGAGTGGTCAACAGAAATTTCCCTGCTATGGGAAGGCTTGGCTGGTTTATGCAACAGCTGCTGCTACTAAAGCGGTAGCTGCCGTGGGTCGTATGGCTCCATCATATAAAACCAGTGCATGCTTGGACAAGGCTTCACAGAGACACAGCAACCTCCAGACATATTCAGAATAAAGATACTTCTTTGTTTACTTCTCCCTATTTCTTTTTTCAACATCAGTGACTTTTCGTGTATTTCATAAATATGGTGAGCATAGCCAAGCATCAGTTTCCTAAATCTGTAGGGCCACACTATATTTCATGTGTCTCTTATAGTAGGCTGTCAGGTTACAGAGTAGGCTGGGCAAATGACTACAACAGCAGTGTAACTATGAGATAAAACAAGCAACTAGTTTGGTTATTGTCTGGGAATCTGAAATTAAGTAGCTTAATCCATATGCTGATTGAAGGACTGCATTTCTTTTTATTTTTTTTATTTTTTTCCTGAGACTTGGGGGGTTACTGGTATTCTTCTATTTGGTGTGCAGTGTGCTGCATTTCCATGCATTTTGTAACACCTAGCTCCTGGAGCTGGATGCCTGAGAGCTGCATCTTTGAGGTGGATCAGAGAGCAGTTTGCTGTCTCAGTAATGTCAGAAAATCTTAAAAGTCTCAGCTGTAAGAGCTCAAAGACTAGAAGGCATGTAAGAACATGATCACTTCAAATATTTTTAAAAAATCCAATAGATATATCTTTGCGGGAATGGTAACTGACTTGTGAAGTTGTAAGTCTGCTTTCCTCTCCTGAACTGGCGGCACTGAAACTGAGCTGGCTTCATTTAACCCCATGCACGTGGTGAAGAGCCGATTGATAATGAAGAGCCTCTCCGTTTCCATGTCCTCTCTGACCCTCCGTGGATTAATGAGGAATCACCAGAGGCAAACAGCTGGGGCACAGACTGGAGGGGAGAGTGCAGAGAGTTATTGGAGAGTCCTATGAATTATTTCTTGATCTTCAGCAGGAAGGCTTCGTACATGCAGTGAAAGAGATGTATGTAAGCGCAATAGACTTCAGTAAAGTTGCCTGCATTTCATACTAAAAAGCTGGACTCATTTTGTCTGTTAGCGCCACTGGAGAGATGCCAGCAAACATACAGATTTTGATTATAGAGGCATTTATTTATTCATTGAAATTATTTGACTTGGTTTGCCAGCATCCCTAATCTAGCCTGGCTTTTGAACTGTCAGCACTTAACTGAGTTACCTGCCTGTAAATTGGCCACGTAACTAAAATGACTCATTGCAAATGGCCTCTGTTTGCCGTTGGACTTCCTTCGTTTGCCCTGCTTTTGCCTACAGCAGATCCATCGAGTCTCACCCCTGGAGTCCAATACAAACAAGAACGCCTCCTCTCTCACACCTGCCCCTCCCTGGCTAGTGCTGTTGCCTCCAACATTCAGCGCAACGCCGCAGCCTCCACCTCACCCCGAGACGCATCCCGAGTGTGCAGGCTGCGTCGAGAGGCTGCAGAGGGGAGAGAAATCGGTTTGGTGCTGCGGAAGGGCCTGAAAGGGGGACCGTGGGCTCTCTGATTCATTTGGGTGCCTTTTGTTAGTTAGGGTCACGTACTGATTGCTGGTTTTAAATAAGTCTTACTAAGTCTGTGCTGTGGGCAGGTGCTCTGATGTTAGCACTCTGGTTGCAGCTCAGATATACCACCACGATAGCAAGGTTAAGTGGCTTGAAGGAGGCTGAAAGCAGTAAATGAGCCTGCTGTTTTTCACTTCTGGGCACCTGAATCCAACCCCCAGTGACACTGAATGTATTTCATCGAGCAGCTATTATGTAAAAAGGCAGGCCCTTATGTCATTACCTGATATTACAGCTTTGTTTCAGAGATATAGATTGGTTTGCTTACCCTAGTAAATGTGAACAGCACATTCATTTTCATGATAGCACGCAGAGCTTATACTAATCTTGTTTAAAATATAAATTCATATGTTCTGTCCACATAGAGTTAAACTGGAACTTCACAAAGGTAAGCATTGTTCAAGGCCTGCAGGATTTGACTTACGGATGTGAGCAACGACTTAATTATAAATGTTACTGCAGATAAGGCATAATTACCATTGTCACTGACATTCGGTTCAGCTAAATAAAAACTCATCTCGTACGTGTACCTGATGCGTGTGCATTAAGCTATGTAGAGCTCCAGCTAACTCCTTATGTTTCTTCGGTCTGCCTGTTGCCTGCCAGCAGTTTTCCTTAGCAGGAGAACAACAGTGGGTTAACAACAGAAGAAGTCAACAAAAGGTCCATTATTCGCTCTGTCATGTTTGCAATTAAAAGCTCCTTTTTCCCCACTTTCTGCAGGGCAGTTTGCAAAAAGGAAGAAGACTTCACTTTGGTTCACAGTCTCTCTGCTGGTGGTGTCTATTTTCATACTGACCATAGGGCTGGCAGCTACAACGAGAACAGAAAATGTTACCGTGGGAGGCTACTACCCAGGCATCATTGTGAGTAAAGGATCCTACTCTAGGATATTGGGTACAACTAAATAAATTATTATCAGTTGGATACAGGAAGCTCTTATTGATTACAAAGGAAAACAAAGAAAATTCAGTTTTCTTGAATTTCACAGGAGGGAGAAGCTCATTTGTTTTGATCTGGTTCTAGAGTGGGATTAAATAGGGAGGTAAACTCTGTTTTTCTGAATTGCCCTAATGGGGAGGTTTTAGGTGGCACAGGGGGGTCAAGTTTACACTGCACATCTGTGTGCTGATCTCACAGTACTATGGTGGAGGATGTGCTTGACAAGTGACTGCAAAACAGGCGTGGGATAGATTTAAATGGCCTTTTAGAAATTCACTGCTTCTATGGTAGAGTCACTCTGCTCTTGTGTCCATGTGCCAGGAATTCTGCTGGATCCAGTGCAGGGAAAATGCTGCTGATGGGCATATGGAAGCTTCTCCCTGGAGTCTGCCCAACTTCTGCATCCTCTTATACAGCCTTGGTGTCTGTCCTGCTGTACAAGTTCCCCTTCCAAAGTCCTTAGTCTTGCTTTTACCTTGGGAACATGTACCCCAGAACATGTACCTGCACTGGGCACAAGGCTCGCGTTGCATCTCTTTAACACCGTAGTGCCTTGGTGGCTTCTGGGCAAGTGTAGCCCTTCCAGGCCTTGCACCCATGGCTCTTTCCACTCTTAGCAATCAGTCATACCCAAAAGAGTGGAAACCGCTGGAGGAAAAAAAGTTTTTTGAGATGAATGGGCTGAATTTTAGAAAATAAAGAAGAAAAAGTGCCCCAAATAGTGTCTCTGACTTGCTTAGTCTCCCCTGGCCAGCAAGAGGAGGCAGAGGGTGCAAGGTGAAGAAAGAAAAGAGGTAGGCTCCTGCTTAGGTATGTGGCTCCGCCAGTGCCAACATGTGCTGCAAGGTACCCTTAGTTCTTGTTCTCTGTAGAATGAAATGCCCAGAGAAGAGGGATCTGTATCTTCTAATACAGTGCATACATTTTGCATTGCCATTAATAATTGAACTGTTCAGTTTCATCTTGGTGTCGTGCTGAGAACAGGTCTTTCGGAAAGATAATTTTGGGATAATGATCTATAAGGAGTGGTGTTCTAAAAATAGAACAAAAAGTAGTTACAAGAATAAAACCTTAAAAGAATGGGTTTTCCTTTCTTTAAACTGAAATAGATAGATTAATACTGATAAAAAGTCTTCTTCTGTAATTTGAATTAAAGTATTTTAGAAGGCCACATTATCTGCATTCATTCCCTTGAAAGGAGTTTCATTTTTAAAGCAGTCTTGATTCGGTATGATAAGTAATAAACCCGTGTGCACAAACCAGTTTATTTCAGCATTTAGTTTCTTTTAGGAAGAAAACAATGTCTATTCACTCAGAAAAAAAATAATAAAATGTTTTTTTAAATATTAATCATTAGTTAGAATAACTAGAATATATCAGAATGCCTTGAAAGCAAAACCTTTAGTAATAATTTTCCCTGTCAAAAGATTGTTGGAGCTAAATAGTTTTCATGAAATTCAGAATTCTTTTCATGCACACGTGGTGTATTATTGAAGTGACGGGAAAAGAGATGGTTATTTATCAATGTAAATGTTTAGGAAGAGCTAAAGATGCTGCACAAACCCTTTGTGATAACTTGCCAAAAGCCTAGTTAGAGGGGCACAGCTGTGTTCCTGCCCTGCTGCTGGAGGTTGCTGGCTCATGTGTAGCATTGACAGATGGACTATGGGAGGGCCTCGCAGAGCTGAATAATGCTCCAGAGGTGCTCCTCTTCTCCACTGGCAGTAGAGGGAGCTTAGAAAATTGTCAGAGCACTGATCGTGAACTTGTAGATAGCTAGAGCTCGGTAAGTGAATTTGACATTACATATTTAACTCTTGGGCTGAAAGAAATTTATGAGGTTAGACAAAGTTAATTACAATTAAAAATGAAGTCTAGTTCTCACAGAATTTAACAATAAAATAATAACCTTGAGGCTGGTTGATGAGACCTAAATCTCCATCGGTCTTAGGTAAGGGACTTTGGACTCAAAAAACATGCAGAATTAGACCCTTACCTTGCAAACACCTGCAAATGTGAACAAGACTATTCACTTCCATAGACTTACTTGCATCTAGAAGCATTTGCAGATCAGGGCTTTAGGGCCAGATTCACAATAAAAGTTGGGCATCTGCTTAGTTCCTGTTGTCTTCAAGAAGAGTTAGGTGCCTTAATTTCTCTTTATGTTTGGTGATTTGTCATTTGTTTTGGGAAAAGTTTTTTTTATAAAAGCATCTTTATAGCAGTAGGTATTATCTACATTTACACATCCAAAGTAATTTAACATACAATATTTCTGTGTGTAGGTGAGTTAGTATAATGTTCCACTTTGGAAGATGCCTGCATTTAGTAGATCACTGCTTGATCATCTGTTTGGGTTTAGGGTTGTCTTTGTGGAACCGGTTGCAAAGCTGGCTTGGAACTTCTTCAACCTTATTTCCTTATAAATACTGTTTATACTTAAGTATTTCATATCACTTCTCTGTGACTACTGCTTGTATTATTTTAATTAGCTATTTTTATAATCTTTCAACCAGGAGACCACAGAGTCCAAATGTCCCAGTCACCATACAAGAAAAGCAGCACATATAACCCTAAACCAATCTCAGCAATGTCGTGGCTTGCAGCATGATCTCTATCTGGTTCTTTTTATTATTATTTTTTTATTTTTCATTTTTTTTCCTGTATGTGGATAATAATGCTCTGCTCTGTGCCCTCATTTGTAAGCCTTAAATGGGACTGCATGGATTGCTCCTTTTAGGATGAAAAATTGGGGTTGGAACCAGCTGTCATTTTGATGTAGCTATATTAATTTACAAAGTTGCTGTCCCCTGAACACAGTGTCCTTGCTCAGGGTTCCAAGTCTCTCCCCTACTCAGCAGTCAGCACAGACGTGCTTGCACACTCTTTCTTTTTCAAAATCTCTACTTTCAGTACTTGTGCCTCTCTTTCACATAAATCTTCCCAAAGCACTCAGTAGCTAATCCCCTTTCCCTACATTTGTCTTCTTGAGGGGGAATCATGGATTCCCGTTGTTACGCTGAGCGATTAAAGTGCTTACAGGAGATTTGCTTTCTGCTGCGAGTGGTTGTGCATAAGAGCAGGGAATTCACAGGCCTCGCTCACGCCCTTGGCTGGGACACTTAGTCCTTAAAAACCTAATTGGGCTTGGAAAAGAGGCTTTGAACCAGATTCGGAGACCTAGTTCCAGGAAGGGGTTTAGACACCTTAACAGAAAATTCATGCCTCGTCCATGGGGTGCGTTGGGTGGGAGCTAAGGGGGTGAGCGGGGTTTCACTGAGCAGGGAGGAGTGCCAGCCGCACTGAGTGCCTGCAGAGAAGCATACAGCCAGCAAGGCAGGGAGGGAACGCTGTCGAAACAGACCTGCTGGTGATACTGGCACTCCTGCCGTGGCTGTTTCTGAATCTGTGGCCAGCTAAGTCTTACGGGGTTGTCACTGAGGAACCTCCTTGTCTCCAAGCCCACATGAGCCTGGTGAGAATCCTGGTGCCAGGAAGGTCAGATGAGGGCTGGAGCACTTCTCCTATGAAGTAAGGCTGAGGGAGCTGGGGATGTTCAGCCTGAAGAAGAGAAAGCTCTGGGGTGACCTCATTGCAGCTTTTCAGTACTTAAAGGGAGCTTATAAAAAAGGTGGAGAGCATCTTATTGCTCAGGCAGACAATGACAGGACAAGGGGGAATGGTTTTAAACTAAAAGGGAAGATTTATATTAGACGTTAGGAGGAAATTCTTCACTCAGAGGATGGCGAGGCCCTGGCACAGGTTGCCCAGAGAAGCTGTGGATGCCCCATCCCTGGAGGTGTTCAAGGCCAGGCTGGATGGGGCTTTGGGCAACCTGGGCTGGTGGGAGGTGTCCCTGCCCATGGCAGGGTGGTTGGAATTAACTGATCTTTAAGGCCCCTTCCAACCCAAGCTGTTCTATAATTCCATGATAACATTCACTCTTTCTCCTGACACACCCCAATTATCCCATCTGTATGATACACCTGCTCAGATATCACTGTGACGGTTTGGTATGTTGACCAGATATGCTGACCTCATGTGTTTCTGTTGGTTTTGTTCTTTGCCTTAGCTTGGCTTTGGATCTTTCCTAGGGATTGTTGGCATCCACCTGGTAGAGAACAGAAGACAAATGGTAAGCAACTGCCCTTTTTGTTTTCTTTTTTTGTACCTTAATGTCTTAAGAACATGAAAAGCAGAGATTTCCAGCTGACTTAAAACTGCTGCATCTGCTCCAAAATGTTTTTTTCATTTTTTCACCTTTCTGAAAAGTTTCTGAGAAGTATGAAGTGGCCAGTGACTCTCTCTGTATGGGGCAAGGAATGATTTAAGGGGTTATCACTTCTGGATCACTATTTTTTTTTTTAAACCAAATTAATTCCCTGTTAGTTTAGTGAGTTGGACTGACTCAGGGCAGGTTCAGATGAGTGCCAGAATTTGGCCAGGAGCGTGTAGCAGAGAAAAGGATGAGGAGAGAGGCCAAATGCATGGGATGTGCCAGTTTGAGCAGCAAGGAGCCATGTTATCAGCTCTACCATAACAGACGATCTCATCCTGCACGAGAAGTTTGTCAGCAACACTTTCCTGAAAATATGCACGTTAAAAGAAAACGAACCTCAGAGCTCTTGCTATCAAGGCTAGGTCAGACAGGATCTGATGATACTTTGTGGTTTGTTTTTAGATTTAGCTTGGCTCTGCAAACTGCTTGCTTTTATTTATGTAAGGAAGTCATTTAAAGTCCTTGGGTCCATCTGGGCAAAGGAAAGTATATGGGACTGGATTTCTGCAGTCTTACACTTTCCTTGCTCTCAGCAAAAAATAGCAGTGTCTTGGTTGACCAGAAGCATGTCCAACGTACACTGTACAGTAGACTGATTATAGCTAAGCATTATGAAATACAATTCATTTCATAATGCAGAACCTTCACAGGTATAAATCAAAAGAGCGCTGTTGAGCTCAGAGGAGGAAATGATTGATTTACCTTGTGTTTTGCTAACAATATAGAAGTAGTCTGCTGTGATTTCCTGTTTTCTTCTTAGTAATTCCAGTCTTGATTTGATTATTTATAGTCAAAATTCTATCATAATGTGTTTTTTTTTTTTCATTGTCTGAAAGTTTCAGTGGTGTATTTCAAGTATTCCCCTACTTTCAACTTTTGTTTCTATCTGTGTTTCTCAAAGAGGTGAGACTGATAAAGCCATGATGTTTGTCTGTGTTGTTTTCTGTTCCCTATTCCATTTTAAATGCATTGGCCAATTTCAGGCAAATTTGGCAGGAAGGTAGAGAATTCAGAGATGCGCAGCTCCTTCGGGTTTCATGGAAATTCACATATGGGTTCAGAAAAGAAGTGTAAGTCCCCCATGGTGGTAAAGGCTGCAGTGTCAGCTCATCACCCTGAACAACTAGGGAGTCCAGATGGAACATGACCTGTGAGACACAAATCTGCAGCAAGCCAGGCCTCATTAGTATTTCTGGTAACAAAACAAATTATTTGTTTTTAAGAACTATTGTCCCTCGTTTCTACACTGGAGACCAGGATGGATAGCTGGTTCCAAGTTACAGGCTAAAGGGTGGGTAGATGACAATAGCTTTGTCTTCCACAGCATTCACGTTCCTTTACTGTTTTATTGTTCAGTTTTCCTAAGAGGCAGTTTAGCCTCTCTGTTGCTTCTGTCTTCAGCAGAAAATACAATGATTGACCAAAAGAAAGAAGGTGGGTGAGATGCTACCAAAGCTTGTAAGATTCAATGCCTTGTATCATTTGCACAAGGACAGTGAAGAAATAAGTATCCAGTGTGTATGGTCTTAGTGTTTGTTTGCATTTACCAGACTGGAGCAATGAAAACTACTTTCTGTTCATGACAGTTATGATCTGGCTGTTGAAAGATTGTTTTGTTGGGGAACAGACCAAGAAGGTAACTAGAAAGTTTAATTATGCGTCTCGTCTTGAGTATCACCCACAGTGCGCTAAGCCTGGAACACTGTCTAAGGCTGAGCTGCTTGTTTTCAAACGTCTCGGAAATGAGTTGGAAAGGGTTTACATCATACCACAACTGAGGACAGTAATTATTTCCTGGAGTGTAACTGAGTATATTTAATTGAAAAGATTGAGGGCAGCTTAAACAAACTTGCAGCCATCAATAAGACTGCAAAGACTTAGATAAGCATAGAAATGTAACAGAAATACCATTTTCTGGTGACTAAAAATTCTGTTCATTGCATCATAACAAAAGTGTGAGGGGAAGAAAAGGAATTATTTACTCAGTTACTTCTATTTTAACCGGACTTCCTTTGAACAGTTACATCTGTATAATTTGAGTTTAACCCAGTGTAGCTCTGACAATTTTTTGGCCCTGTAATGACTCAAAACTTCATTTTCGGTTTTTAAAATTGAAAGTGAATGTAGGTTCAATTACACTAGAGAAAAATCCATTTTAATCGACCTTTCCTCCATAAATCTATTTCTCTCTTTGTCTTGAAGTTGTATTTATTTGTGACGTATCCTCTGTAAGTCCGGATTTATTCATGGTTTATGAAATGCTAAGTGCAATATGAAATATGTAATGGTTAGCAGAGCTAGTCCAGCAAAAACCCAGCATTCAGTAAATGCAAACACAGGGTTTGAGAAGGAATGAAGGCACAGTTAGGCCAAATGGACAATAGTTTGTTCTTAAAACGTGACATTAATGATGTTACACTTCCTTGACCTTCTTCTTGGCATCCCAGAGTCCACAGTGGGAGCTCAATGTGCTGACCAAGGTATAACCCTTAATTCAAAGAAACTGCTGCTTGCAGAATCAGGCTCTGCCTCATTGACTAGCATGATTTCAGTTGAGCTCTCAGCATTCATGCTCGCCTCTGTTATGCAGAGCTTGGCACCAGCAGAACAAAATCTCCTTTTGACTGAGGATAAGACGCCTTTACACTGATTTGGGATGTTTATAACTAGCAAACAGCAGAAATTAAAGCATAATGTTTTGCTGTCCCTTTTTTCCTCCCTTGTAACCCACAAGGCAGGTCATGGATTGAAGAAGAGCATAGCTGTAAGTCGTGACATTACAAAGGCGCACTTAGTCCAGCCGGATGCGTGGAAGATAATATACTGCTCAAATCAAATGGATTTGATTGCAAGACACGAAGTCTCCTCGCTCGTTTGCTTGCTTGCCATCTCCTCATGTTACAGTACGACATATTTCCGATTAGAAAATGAGATGCTGAAATTACATACAGAGGTAGGGAAGGCTGGAGTGCGCTGGGGGTCTGTGGCTGTAGGGCTGAGCTGAGAGCTCTAAGCAGTGCTGAGCAGGGAGGTAGACACCTCTTTCAGCAGAGTCCCTGGTGTTTCCAAAAGGACGGTTGGAAGTGCTGCAAAAGGTTTCTCTTCAGATAAGCATGGAGGTAGCATGAGCTAGCACCAAGAGACTCGTCACTCTTTAAATGTGCAGTGTTAGTAAGACACAATGCATATTGTTTTGGCTAACCCTGTGGAAAAAAAACAAGCACTGTCTCACACTTTCCACTCATACATCTCTCCAACGCCAGTCGCATCAAGCCATTCTGTTCACAAGGCTGAAAATGAGCGTGCTGAATATGTGGTGCCTCCAAGAGTGACCAGGAGATACCAGGGCACCATGATAACTGTCGGGTTTGGAACATCTGCAGTATTACGGTGCTGCCTGGAAGAGCTGTAAGTGGGGGAGTGGGAGTCACCCCTGACAGCAGCAGAGCTACAGCAAAGCCAGCAGCAAAGGAAGGAGCAGAGTGTGGGGAGAAGATACAGGAACGTAAAGGACAGAGAGAGAAAGAGGAGTGGACAGAGAAGGAGTGACCCCACAGGAGGTGTGAGTTAGCGCAGACTTCAGTGCTACAGTTGTCTGCAGCAGGTCTGACACCTGTATTTATCTATTGCTGAATTTTGCTTTTTGTTGTTGTTGTTTTTTCCTCACAGTAACACACAGTTAATTTTCTAGCTGACATGTCTAAGACACACTCAGGTATAAAGCTAATGCTCAGCTGACTAAATATGGTCCTTGAGTTGCAATGATTTTTACGAGACATTGTTTCTGACAAAAGCAGAAAACATGAGGGAGGCTAAAACATGGAGCTCTGCACACAAACAGAAAAGGCAAGGCTATTTCTTCAGACTTCTTAAGGGGTGCTAAGTTTAGGTGGCTTAATATACTTGCTTCCCGATGTCTGTCAACAATAATTAGATTTCAAATTAAGTTCTGTAAAAAGACTACAGCAGAAGTTAGAGAAACAAAGCAATAATTTTCTCTTCTTAGTAGTTCGGACTTCTCTGACAATGCAGGCATTCCTATCCTGTGTTGAGATGTATGTGAGGTAATATTTCATTACTACTTGTGATTATTTTCTTGCCACTAGACTTTGTATCTTTTGCAGAAGAAAAGCTTTTTCAGAGAGGTTATGTGTGTGAGCCAGTTTTCAGAAGTGTAAGAGCCAAACCTCTTTTGCTACTCAAAACCAATTATATTTTAAAAATAGATTTTGTCCATCAGAAAATCCCCCCCGGGTATTTTGTGTAAAGGTTGTGGTTAGTAATACGTATACAAAGAAAAGATATTGATGCAGATACCTACCCTACACTGTTCAAACAAATTGTGCTTTGTTTTCTTTTTCACGACAATTGAACATCCTGAAAGCAACTGGCTTTCATACAGATTTTCATCAAAGATGCTAATTGCTGATAGATTCCATGTAACATATTAAGCTAATTAAAGCAGCTTGTTTACATTAAGAGAAATACAGTTACAATTCTGTAGATCTCCTGAGACTGTCTTTGCTGTTCCTGCAGAAATAAATGGAAAAAAGTCTTTACTGTAGTACCGGGGGACATGCAGATCATGTAAAGGTAATCATTGTCATTACCGAGGTATTATTTCTCACTGGAACTCAAGCTGCTGAGAAAGTCAATAGTACTTCTCTTTTTTAGTGATTACTTTCTTGTGTACTTATATTTGACGGCATTCAGGGTAAAACAATTGTTGTTGATGTAAAAATGATAATAGTGGAATAAATTAGCAATCATCCTTGTCTTGTTTAGCACCTTTAAAATGATTACAACTGAAAAGACCTATTACCATCTTTTCAGTCATAAAAGTGCACTAGATTTTGTGGTGTGATTTAACTGCATGTTTTAGAAGCAGGCACAGAGATTTGTATACAGCTAAACATTTCACGTTGACACTGACGCTTGTGTGAGCTCAAGCATGTCTCTTCTTTACATATCTGCATTTCTTTCAAAATATAACAGCATCTTATTAGGTGATAAATGTCAAGCAGTTTATTCTTTGAGAACATTTCCCAGTCTCTTATGTCTAGTTCCTAGACTGCTGCAATGAGGTGCCATTTAGAGGCATCTCTTTTTCTCCTGAGATTCTAGAAGGAGCCTTGAAGGGTGATTTGGGTTGGACTATTGAGTTTTACATGTCTGAAGAGTGGTAAGAACAATCCAATATTAAGTGACAGTTATATTTGTCTTCTCTAATGCTGAGGAGATCACAGAAGATACCGTACCGTAACTCTGCCCAGTTTTAGAGTGGTGCAGCCTGTGTCTAGACTGTCCAGTCTCCTTTTAGACTATAAACATGGTGCCCTTTTGGATATTATCTGCTTTATTTGGCAGGAAGCTGCTTTGTAACCCCTTTCTAATCCTTTTGGGGAAGGATTTTGCATGTTGTCTATCCACAGTAGGTCTGGGAAGTCTATGTTATTCCTTGTCATGAAAGAGAATATTCAGTAAAGTCATGTGCACAAGCAAAGCAAAAAACTGGAGGTGTTCTGAAGTTCAGTTATTTCAGCTGAAGAAGAAGACGACAGGTGTATATCTGTGGGTATGAAAGCACCTTCCAAAGTGAAGGCAAGTGAAATTCAGAAAATAAAATTATATAGACAATAAAAATGTAAATAGTTGAAAGTTGTTTATATTTTATTTCAGTTAGCATGTTACAAGAGACTTTATTTATTAGGATTAAGTATTTCATGAATGAAGGACCAAGTAAAATATTTTATGTTTTCTAATACAGATTTTTGACCTTGTATGTTAAAAATGAGGATTTCCACTACATAATAAATATGCAACAACTATAGACATCAAAGTCATACTTCATGGCACCTCTTGTCTTCTGTAAGGTTTGAATGACTCGGTATTATTAAATGTTCTTGCTAGTTTCAAATGCTGAATATGGGGTGGTATTTTCTGCTATTTTTCCCCCCATTTTGAGTGTTTTGACAGAATCAGAGAATGGTTTAAGTTGGGAAGGGCCTTTTGTTCAACTAGTTGCTTAAAGCAGGGGCAAATTCAAAGTTAGATCAGGTTGTGCAGGGTTACATGTAGCCTCTAAATATCTGCAAAGATGTGGCTGACTGCTGCCTCATGCCATGGTGTCTTCAGTGAACCTGCTGAGGGTGCACCCTGGGCCCTCACCCAGGGCTTCATGAAGATGTTCTGCAGCTCAGGTCATACCCACCCCTGGTTCCTCAGCTTGTGACCCAACATGGTGCTAGAACAGTCTCAGAGAATAAACTACCATATTTTCACTGTTATCATTGGCAGAAAGAATTTCAAAATTTGTGCAATGGGGGGAAATGCAAAGGGGGAAAATGTAGGAAAGAGATTTTGACTTCCATTTGGAGAGCTGTCTTGGCAACCATCATGGCTTCAGTTTGCTTCTGGAAGCTTAAATTAAATAGAAGGGAGATACATACATGTGTATATATATGTGTGTGAGTGTATGTATACATGCACAGCACAGTTTATTATTGTGCATTTATTACACATGCACCAGCACAGTTTATTTTCAACACTGTGATGTTTAAAGTTTGGCACTGCTTTTTTGAGTCAGAGGCTCAAACCACCGATTCAGTTTAAATCCTCCATCTTATTAAATGGAAGTCTTTAGGAATGTAGTTAGGGATGTAGTTCCTTTAAGATCTGTGCTTGGAAACAGCACACAGAATTAAGTGCATAACAGGACATTTTTTTTTTCTGCCAGTTTGCTTTCTTGTGGTGTTTACGTAATGAAAGCATTACTGTCACACAGCTGAGAACAAAAGTAAACTTTATGACCCATGAAATGTGTTTGTGGAACAATAGAGAAATCAATTATTCTCCGTAGCAAGCAGGAGGCAGGGGATAAAAAGTGTTGGTAAGGAATCCTGGACAAATTCTCATGTGTACAGGGGTGAGAAGGTGAGGCAGGATGTGCCCAGAGAAGACAGGCAGTTTCTGATCCTCTGTTTGAAGAATGAGATCAAATTAAAGAGATGAGTATCCCAGTTGGCCAGATAAAATCTTCCAGACTCAGCAGGTAGAATTTCACTACAGGAAAGCTTGTAATTTGATTGTAATGCATTTCTGATAAAGAGCATACGTGTACTAGAAAACAGTGCAGTCACTGTAATGTGAAAGAGGATTTGTAAAGACAGTAACAGACTTTAGTGTTAAAAAAGTACCTGCTGCTAAACAGTGTCAGCTGTAGTCATCTTGATCTATGTCAGTTCCACCATTTTTCACCAGGAAGCACAAACTTCTGTGACACACAACGCACTATTTATTTCTGTTTTATTGTTCTCATACTGCTCTGAACAGCTGCCTCTGTTTAAGTGATGAAATGAGCTTGTTCCACTTGCATCAATAAAAGAGCATCCATGAAAGGAAAAATGTGCTGGATTCCTATAATGTCAGCACTGCTGATCAGTGAATCTAAATTTATGTTTCGCTTTTGTGCCCATTCCACTTAATACTGCATTTATTTTTTGCTTCTTGTCTGTATATTTGATATCCCTAAGTCTGCAACCGTCTTAAACCACTGTTAAATTAGTACTTTTGCTGATGTTTGCAATGGGAATTCTTACCAGTTTGAAGTTTCTGGTGGACTAAGGTTTGCTTAGGTTTGTTCCAAAGCCATTAGCATTTCTCCAGCTGTGAAATCCAGCTATTCTTGTTTATTTTTTATTTATTTTTTTTTTTCCCTTCTGTTTTATATTGCTCTGTCCTCATCAAATCCAAGGCATCCTCTTCTCCTTCCAGATTACTTCTCTTGCTCCCCTGCAAGTCCCAGGCAAAATGACTGGGGGAAAGTGAAAAGGGAAGAGAAAACACAAATCTAAGCAGCCAACGTCGAGTGAATGAAAGAAGTATTGACAGCAGGTTGATTTCTCAGCACAGGTACTTCGATATCTAGAGTCCCTCTATAGCCAGTGGAAAAAAGATAGCTTCAGAAAGTAATTAATCCCATCCTGTAATAGGTGTAGAAGGTATCCGGAAGTGCCTCACTCTCCATTGACTAAAGAGGAGCAGAGATGACCAGCTGAAATACTCAACTGTAGAGATGTAAAAAAAATATGAATAAGTCCATTGCCAAATGACAGCTCTTGAAACAAAGTAGTAATTTGCAGTTGTGCTTCTATTTAGAAATGTTAGATTAGGAAGGCAAGGACTTGGAAAAACAGGATGAGATGACTGGACAGCATGGTCTCTTGTAAAAGCACGCTACATCCAGAACTGCCCCAGGAAGCCTCAGTGCTCTTCTACCTAGCAGTAAGAAGCTGAAAGAGGGGGAAGGATTTTGATCGTATAGTTGATGCCCATTCTGTTTTGGCTGAAAGAAGAACAGAGCAGCTATTTAAACAACAACTCTCTTTAAAAACAGCTGAAACATGGGTGGAGGAGAGCATTTGTATTGCACCTGCTGGAAGGAGAGGGGATCAGTCATTAGGGTGGCTGTATCAGCGCAGACCGGGGAGAAAATACATCAGTGCTGTTTGAATCAGTAGCTGTGTGATAAGGTTACTGGGATGTGAACAGGGGGCCTCAGATGCTATGGGGGCTTAAAATAGCACAGATAATAAAACTAGCCCCACGCCAGGAGATTAAAAAAAACTTTAGGCTTCCTTCTGCTTCTTGTCTTGGAATATGTGAAGCAAGTACAGTTCAGTCTTTCATCTAACACCGGTTTAATAACATCTGCTGGCCTCCAGTAGCTGGTACTCTCCCAAGAATTAGAGTGTTTCAGCAGAGATGAGAGACAGCGCAGCAGCAGTGGTGATAATTTTAATTGATTCAAGACAAGCATTTACTCATCAGTGAATGAATTATCTTGAATTTGATGTGTTCTTCTTATTTACACATACATCAAATTCATTCTCTGGCTGCAGTGTAACAGTGGCTCCAGTTTTAAAGTCTAAGAGCCTGTAAACCGCTCGATGCAGGTTGATTTCATTCATTTGGTTGGTCATTCTAGTAAGTATTTGCTCATAAAACAATTTGAAATAATTTTCTGGCTGTTTTAGATCTAGATTTGTAACTGATAATAGGTTATGAGAGAAGGAATTAATCAGGGAGCTCTTCTCAATATCTTTGGCTCATGTTTCATAAGGGCTAGTGATTGAATTCCTCCCGTTCTTTCATTGCTTGAAGATGAAAATATGGGAAAAATAATCTTTATTTCATATAGCATCTTTCACAGAAACGGTATCTTCAGATGTTTTAAGCAGGTTAGAAGAAAAGACAAGATACGTTACAGAAAAATTAATGGAAAGCGGATTGGTGTAAATTATGGTTTAGTTCAAGGAAGCATTTCTAGAGGGTGAAACCATTTGAGAGATCTAGACTAGGGAACTGAGTTAGCATACAAGGTTTTTGTTTGGACAATGCAATGTTAATGCAAAATGCTTCCATTACACTTCTGTAGGTGACCGGAGTTGCAGAAGAGTTAAGTTGCTGTTCTCAAAAAGAATGAGAGTGGCTCAGCTGCTGCTGACTGACAGGGAGGGAGGAGGGAGAATGGGAGAGGTGCCGTGTGTGTGGTTGGCTGCGAAACCCTGGTGAGGAAGCTTAACAACAAGAGTATTAAGGGGCAGTTTTGAACCACGGGCTCTCACGTCCTGAAGAGAAATGACAAGAGGGCTGCTTGGGAATGGCTGATACACTCATGGTGATGTCATTTTATTCCTGTTCGACAAGGCAGTGTGAAGATGTTGTAAAGGAGGGCTCCACGATTTTGAAATGAAACCAAGAATTTAGGACTAATGGAAGTGGGGAAACAGTAATGAATGTGCTGATGGATGCAGAAGTAATAATAAATGGGTGCTCCTGAAACAGGGTGCCCCCATGCTAGATTGTGAATACTATTAAGAAAGCCAAAAGTGGTGGAAGAAGAAGTTGAGGGGGGTTTGCCTGTGCATCTCCTAAATAAAATATTAGTTTTGAAAACGCGTAGCTGAAGGAAACTGAGCCAAAGCCATTTAAACACCTGGTTAGTCAAAGTGTGCAGGGAAATTTGCTGGGAAGAAATCACTGAGCATGTGCAGAGGTATCCATAACAGGGCGTCTGCAGCAGAGAATCCAGTACTAGTAGTAGAAAGAGAGGTAAAGGAGAGCAGTAATGTTGCCTGGTGACTAATGTAAGTCTTTACTCTTCGTCAACGTGTTCAGACAGTTATGTGACATTATGTACTTAGGGAGGTCGCTGTGTGGGTGCTATACAGCAGGACCACCTACTGCCATTGGACCCAGCACACCCATTGCACATCCATGGGCATGTTGTCAATGTGATCAGATGCTAATTCCTCCCATCTCCGTAACTGTCGCAGCAATTGTCACAGGTAAAGTCCCCAGTAACTCAAGAAGTTTGCTTACCTGACCAGGAAACTGTCCCTTTCCTCCAGATCTCTTTGTATGCCTGGAGGAGCTGGAAAGAGCAGACTCAAATGTGCTACACAAGCTCTCTTGGGCTGGAGGAGAGCTGGGGCTGTTAAGTTACCCTGTTGCACATTTCCTGACCGTGGGCACTTCTGTAGTCCCTTGTCATTGTGACTTGCAAAATTAATGAATTATCTCCACAAGTCGAGCAAAAAGACCACTGGAGGAGAAAAAGAGAAAGCAATATTCATTAACTATGCCTACGTATGACATGAATTAACTGTGCCAATCTAAAGAATAACAAAAGATGTTGTGAATTCTGCCTTTTACCATTCTGGATGTGGGGCAAGAAGAAAAATTTTCTGAATGGAAACGCTGCCTTTATTTTCAAAGTGGACTTTGATCTTGTTTTTTTCTCCTTGGCATAATAATCGATACCTCTCATGTGGTTTCTGTATTCTTTACCAACATTTGTTTATCTAATTACTTCTGCCCTTTTATGCATGCGAGTTTGCTTAAATTCCTCATGAGACCTTTCCCCTCCCCACGTTCCACCAACTCGCCTTTTCACATTGTTGTTCTTCCTAATTAACCCTGACACAATACTGGCAAACAGCAAACTTCTTCACAGGCAGGAAAACAAAAGTCTTCTTGACCACAAACAGCACAACCAATCCAGTCCTTATTTATTCATTACAGCTAAAACCTACCTTTTACTTCAATAATCCCTAGGAGGGCAAATTACACGAAAGAGGTGAGAAAACCTAATAGTTGCTGGCAGGACTTCTACTTTCTTCCCTTCTCTCTTGGTCACACGGTCCCATCCTCCCATTTGCACTAGGTCTAGTGCTCATCTCCCCTTTTAGCAACCTGGATTTACTCACTTGGGGAAACAAACAAATTTTCTGCCTCATGAGTGAATTACACTGGCTGGCTGTGTATTCAGGAAAGCACCGGAGCTGGTGTGCAAGGATGCACCCCTTTGGGACAGGCAGCAGGAGACAGGGCTGGAAAACGGGACCAAATTAAGGACAAGAGAGCAAGACACCATTTCAGTCACACAGGCACAGCTCTGAGATGCTATTAACAAGAGCAAGAGAGAAGAAAGTCTGAAACAAACACTTGTGGTGTTGCTGATAATAATCAACAATGTATTACTGGACTTAATGAATTCAATAGTGATGATAGTGGGGAAAGGCTGTAGATTTCTAACTTGGCCACTTGATCTAAACACAAGACTGGATATAAAGGCCTGACTACATCTTGTGTGTAGTGTCACTATCTGAAGGCCTTCAAGGACGTCTGCCTCACCTTCCTGGTAATAAAGGTGTCTGCTCTAGGCTACGTTATTCGGTGTCTCACATTCAGAAGCAAGTTATGTGTTTATGGATGGGATCCCAGCCCTTGTCTTCATGAGCTGTACCAGCACTGGTGGTCTTAAAACAGGCATTTAATGTTTTCTTTCTCTCCCCTCCTTCATCTGGATGTCAGTCTAGGAAGTAGTTCTTCGGCCATTGGTTGGGCAATCACAGAAGTCTGCATCATTAGGAATTTGTGTCATTGTAATTAGTGCTATGACTGGGATTGGCATTAATGAGTAGCGAACATGACATAATCCTGTCTCCTGTGGTGTGACAACCCTCTAGCAGAGCCTCAGCTACAGAGGTGCTACCACTGGAGAACCAGCCTTTGGAAAGAACGGGTGGGCAGGCATTAACTCACAATTACATGTACTTTTATGCCCTCCCACCTCACAACATAGGCAGCGTTTGGTTTACAGCAGCATCTCAGATGCAGTGCAATGAGTTCTCTCATCTTAGCTTTGCAGGCTATTAATCTACAGCCCTGTTTCATTGCCATAGTACCAGATGCGGTTCGGGGCTGAGCTTGTGCCAGGTGTGAAAAGTCGGTGTCTGTTTAGCATCGGTAACAGTTTTCGTAAACTTCTCCTCTTCATCCTCAGCATACAGGCAAAGAACCGTGAATTTATTTAAGCCTATACTAAGTTCTGAGCTTGGAGATGTGGGGAAGTTGAACCAGTCAAAAGCTCCACGGAACTAAACTCTATTTTGGGGAATGTAATGGTAGGGATAGCCTACAACAAACTGCCCGGTCCATTTCTTTTCCAGATACGTTTGCTTGAATCTGCATAGGGATAAAAAGGGCTTTATAAACCTGTGGCATAACATTTACATAGCCTGTTGCAAAGCTTTCACTTCTCAGAGCAAAAGGCACTGGCTGACAGTGTTTCTCAATTTACATTGATGAGGATAATTGTAATTCTTCCTCTGTCCGGAAAGAAATCCCAGAGAGACTTGGTGAAGAGCACAGTACTTGGAAGCATTGAAGGCTGTGCAATGCAAAAAGCCATTTAGGATGAAAAAGGAGAGTCTGTTAGATATAATGTAACTTACATTTGATATCAAGGTGATTTAGAAAACAAAAATCCATAGATTTTTCTAAAGTTTCAGATCTACTTAGTCTAAATTCAGAGGATGAGGCACCTCAGAAAGCATCTGGTGCTGAAGTGATGGTCATTATCTGAACAGTTGTGCATTTTGACCGAAAGCAGGTAGGGGCTAATCCAGAGCCGTGAAGAAACCAGGTGTCTGCCAGAAGCGTGACCTGGCGAGCCTCACAGAGATACTTCACAGGGGTATCTAAAACAGCTACTGGGGTACTAGCCTCTAGCTTGTGCTGGGGACTGGTGTGATTTTCTGTGTCTGCTGGACCAACGATGGCTGCGTGTCTCGTCGCGTCGCATGGGGTAGAGAAGCCTGGCCGTGTAGCAGTGTAACGGCAAGAGCAAAAGTGTTTCTTGAGTAACTGTTAAAAATGTATTGTTATGAATAATGAATAGTTTTCCTGACAAAGCACACTGCTATTAAAAATGGAGATGGGATGATGTGATGGATCAGTATTTATTTTTTAAGCGTGCTATTTTATCTATCAGCAAAAATTATCTCTATATAAATGAACTGCACTGCTTTTCTTCCTTGATGCGACTGGGCTCAGTAAACTCACAGCTCCAGCAATCATCCACCACTCAGGAAAGTTATCTTTTGCATTTACAACAGCTCTTCATTTTGCTGTCTTGGCTGCAGTTTTTAGACGTAATTTATTTTATTCTTTGTTTATATGTTTCTCATAGTCTCAAAAAGCAATGGAAGGCTTGAGGGAGAATACAAATCTAATTTTATTTTAAGGAATTATTTGCGTTATAATTGTATTATTACTTCTTTTATCTTTCTGAAACATATGTAAGCCAATTTAAGTCAGAAGGACCCCAGCTGAGCTAACGGCACATTCTGCAGCTTCTGCATTGCAACAAATATTACTTCCATCAAGAACTGGTCCTCTTAATTCCAGAGGGGCCGCTCACTGAAGTAGTTGCTGATAGGCATGGATAAAAATCTGGCTGACAACCTCTGACTTCTGCATAGCTCCTTGAATGGATAGAAGCTCACCAACATGACCGAGGAGAGCAAAGTCAACTCCATAGCTCCTGTCCATCCTGCAATTTACTGTGCACCTTTGTATGGGTCTCTTAGAGCTATATGGTGAAACTGAAAGGCCAGCATGCTCTTATTAGGTGATTTAAGCTCTCCCCATGAGTGGAAAATGTTGGTTTAGGGATTGTAAATCATCAATAAATCGCTCATGTGTGAAATGAAAAGCCACCTTGAGGTCAATTTCCAGTAAATTGATCCTGAGCTCACTCAATTTGGAAACACCTGGCTAAGCCCACTAATTATGTGATTGACTGCTATGACTTGAAAAACAAGATAAGGGTATCAGACAATAATGACTTAATCTGGACTTTTAAACACTGCTGCTTTTTCAAATAAAGAGATCAGGTACTGTAACAAATGTACCTGCCACAGGGCAGCACAGTCCACTAGTCTGCATTGGTAATAACTCCCTGCAAGGAGCCCACAGCCTTATTGATCTTAAGAATTTCATGCCAAGATTTTTAGACAGCCAGGTTCACAAGACATGACCTGTGATACTGAAGAGACAAGGGATAGTAGAGGTTGAAGGGTGGTGCAACCAACAGTGGTTTCTCAGGGCTTCAGCTTTACTACTGCAGAAGGGAGCTGGTTGCAGGGGATGTGCAGCAGGTTCCCAAGATCAGCCAGTACCATCAGCCTCAGCCACTTCTGCTTTCCCGTCTCCTCCCCACACAGGGGATTCAGATCACTCATCAGTCCCTGTGTCAGTGCGGGCCTACCTGTGATTACAAGTTGCAATCTGTGAGCCACAAACTAGTGAGAGATTAAGAGTATATCAGACAGCATTTGAAAGATGTGATTCTAGTTTGGCCTTCTGCTTTTAAGTTGTACTTTTTGCTGATTCACTGAAAGATCGTATTTCCAAATGTTTGATATTGCTTTGAACCATATGTCCAATGCTATGGGCTTCTGAGGTTGTAATTTAGCCAACTGTATGCAGTTCAACAAGGCTAAGTGCCAGGTCCTGCACTTGGGGCACAACAACCCCATGCAATGCTACAGGCTCGGGGAAGAGTGGCTGGAAAGCTGCCCAGTGGAAAGGGACCTGGGGGTATTGGTCAATAGCTGGTTGAATGTGAGGCAGCAGTGTGCTCAGGTGGCCAAGTAAGCCAAGAGCATCCTGTCTTGTATCAGGAACAGCGCGGCCAGCAGGATTGGGGAACTGGTTGCTCCTCTGTACTTGGCACTGGTGAGGCCACACTTCAGGTACTGTGTTCAGCTTTGGGACCTTCACTACAAGAAGGACATTGAGGTGCTGGATCACATCTAGAGAACGGCTACGAAGAAGTCTAGAGAATTTGTCTAGAGAACAAGTCTTACAAGGAGCAGCTGAGGGAGCTGGGGTTGTTAAGCCTGGAGAAAAGGAGGCTCAGGGGAGGCCTTATTGCTCTCTACAGGTACCTCAAAGGAGGCTGTAGCGAGGTGGGGGTGAGTCTCTTCTCCCAAGCAGCAAGTGACAGGACAAGAGGAAATGGCCTCAAGATGCGCCAGGGGAGATTTAGGTTGGATATTAGGAAGAATTTCTCCACTGAAAGGGTTGTTAGGCATTGGAACAGGCTGCCCAGGGAAGTGGTTGATTCAGCATCTCTGAAAGTATTTAAAAGACATATAGATGCGGTGCTTAGGGACATGGTTTAGTGGTAGGCATGGCAATGCTAGTTTAAAGGTTGGACTTGATGATCCTAGAGGTCTTTTCCAACCTAAGTGATTCTAGGATTTGATGATTCTAATTTCTTATTTGCCTAATATACATTCTCCTGAGAGTCATGAGTGCCCTGTCCCCTATTGACATTGTTGACTTTATACTATTCTTAGTATAATATTAGCAAAAGAGTCCATTTTTTTTTACATCATTTTCTGATATCTTACATGTTTTAGGCATGTAAAAACATTACTTAGGTAATGCAGATATGGGTTTTGTACATGCAGAGGGGATATGTGGACTATATGGCTGTGATTTTGGTAATCTGTACCTGGGCACTTCTGGAATAAATGTTGTGAAGGAGCAGTTAATGAGTGGTAAGTAACAAATTCTAAGCTGAAACCCTTGTCAAGTGTGCTCTTCTATCAATTATCTATCAATTAAGGTCACTGTTCTGTAAATTTTCAAAGGAATTTTTTAATCTATTGCAATTATTAACTATAACTTAATACTGTGGTAAATTAGACTTGAGATACCATATAGGATGCTTCTGCGGGTTCTTCTTGTGACTTTGCGACAGCAATGCCAGGAATAGGAGAGAGAAATATTGAGTTATATTAAAAATATAGCCAGAGAGTGCATGTTAGGTTCCCCATACATCCTGCAGGTGTCAATGGTCCAAACCCAAGGTCCAGAGTCCTCAGAGTCACTAACCCTCTAATCAGAGGGAAGAAGGAATGAAGCAATCCCTCTGATCTGATAGCACTGGGGAAATGAGTACCAGGGGAGAGTGCCCTGTCAGGCATTTCTCTTTCAGGACCTCCTCTTACTTCATTCACAGCATTGTATCCTTCAAACATGCCCTCAAAAGGAGCCAGTGCCATCAAAAATGTGTGCTAACAGCACTCTGATTAGTCTCTGAAGGAACACCCGTTGAAGCACTGGCAAGCCACAAAGCTATTGACTGTTGGTAAGGGAGAGGCCAAGTGTTTTGCCTTCCAAAGTGCTGTTGATATAGAATTAATAACATTTATTGAGCAAAGCGGGCTGGCAGGCTAACAAAGACAGCGTGGTGTTTGTGCTGTAGCTGTGACATGGGCTGAGCTCTGCTGGCCTTTGCATTACCCACCTTGCCACCGAGGGGCAGGCTGAGAGCCCCAGCCCTTCCAGGGGTACCACTTCCATGAGTCTCTGCTTTAAGCTACCTTTGCTGCAGCTCAAGGTGTCATAAACTATGTGGGATGAGAAAAGTTTTCTGAGAGTGCACAGGCTAGGTATTAACTTATTACAATGCCTTTATCAGTATGCGTGAATTCCTACCAGTGTAGAGACTGATGTGAGCCAACAGGAACATGGCTTTTTGCCATGCTCCCTGTGGACACCACTGCTGTTTTATTAAATAAAGTGATTTAGAAGAAATCACCACTGAATTTAATAACTCTTACAACTGACCTAATTTTCTTAAGAAAGATTTAAGCTTTTCTAGTAGACTTGATTTTATGTCAACTCAGTTTCAAGAATTTCTGTTTTTTTTTTTTCTTTCTCCTGTGTATCTGGCAGCCTGCCACACTGATTTGACATGCATTACAGTAAGGGAAAATGTCATTTAAAAATACTAGAAAAAATAGTATGATTGTTTTACTTAAAGAATTATATTGAAAACATTACTCACTCTGATTTTCTCTTCTCAGCTGGTAGCCTCCATCGTATTTATCAGCTTTGGCGTGGTAGCAGCATTCTGTTGTGCAATAGTTGATGGAGTGTTTGCAGCACGACACATAGTAAGTACAGTGATTTTCTGTCATCTTTCATTTTTGATTACTTATGTCATTTCTGACAGGAAAGCATTTTCTTCTGTTTTATGTCTAGTAGCATATTGCTTCTTGATAGTTTTCTTTGTTGGAGAAATGTCTTTTGGCAAAAGATCAACAGGAAAGCCCATCATGTGAGTGCCCAGAGATGGTGCCAACTGCTTGTTCATCTCTCAGGGAGCTCCAAATACTGATGTGATGTAAAATGATGTAATGACAGGTCTGCTAAAATGCATAAAGGGAAGACACTTCAGTCACCACCAGCTTTTATTTCCTTTTGCACATAGGATTTGTGAGCACGGTCAGAATTTGGAATGCGTCGAGCAGTGATGAGCACCAGAAGTTCCCTTGGGATCTTTAGCAGAGAAGTGGATTGCGACAGCACAAAGGGAACATTTTGTTGGAGCACAGGCAGCAGAGGAAGTGACAGGCTTTGGTTAGAAGTAGCATGAAGGGGTAACTACTGAGTTACAAACGACTCAGACTTCACCATCTGCCTGACATCAAAGGATGGGTCATTTAACTAGAGTGATGAGTATTTCCAGTGTGTCTTTCTCCAAATCTATTGCCATCTTTGCCTCAGAAGGACATTTATAGACATTTGCAGTACTGCAGTAGCAGTAGTGTTACTAGTAGTTCTTTACTTTCTGTGAGTCTAGGCGTCTTTCTCCTGACCTTCTTGTGTAAGTGCTACACAAACTTAGAACAAATATATATATTTTTTTTTCTGCTCACAGAGGTCAAGTTAAAATATTAAACAAAAAGGATCAATCTAGGGACAAGACAGACTGGAATGAGGGGTCATTTGAACATGCCAGTTTACACATTAGACTTTTTTTATTTTATTTTTTGCTCTTCTGTCTTTTGCAATAGAACACCTAAAATCAGTCTAAAACCAACCTTTCAGCAGAGCTTTGGTTTCAGAAAAGCTCAGGAAATAATTAGCTGTATGTTTCAATAGGCACTAGGACTTAGATGCAGTATGCTGCTTAGCACAGCAAATATGGTACGTGATCCCCTCACTGACATAAAATACCATGGTCCTGATCATCTTTCTGCTTATGTTCTCGAAGGAGTAGCATAACACCACTGGCATCAGTAGAACTATACATAATTTTCAAACGCATCAGAATAATTAGGCTCAGGATCACTTGGAGAATAAAGCTATAAACCAGTTTTTATTTTCCTGTTACTGAAGAAGACTTTAAACAAAATGTGGGCTTGAAAACCCCATGTGCATTGCATAAGGAAGGAGACATCTATTGGTATAAACAAGTGGGTTGTGCAATATGAGCTTGAATAAACACTGTAATCATGTTTTGTACTAAACAGACACTGTCAGATGCTGATGTGGCCTGCTTTTACTTGGGTTTGCACTGCTGTTGCATTGGATGACACCTGGTATAACTTTGTCTCTGATTAGGATGGAAGTATAAACCCAGGGAACCTTTCCATGGGAGGTACTTAAAAGAGGAAAGGAGCAGATTCGTATTCAGATATCCTGCTGCCAAAAATTAAGTTGTTGTGGCCCAGGAAACCATTGCCATTTTTTTCAAATATTGGGTCCATCTCCTAATTTTCCAGGAATCACGCTTATTTTTGTCCTGCTTTGATGTGATCATTAGAAAGTGTTCATACTTTAGAAGAGGAAGAGAAATGTTAACAACTTGGGTTTTCTGGAAAAGATCTCTGAATCTCATGCTTCCTGAGGGGACAGGTTATTCTCTTTCAATCACCGTTGGCTCATAATGCTATAGTTTACCTCAGACTCGTTAACATGATAAGATAAGCTACTATTCAGCACCACTTTGACACTTTTAGTGCTTTTACTTGTATTTCTACCAAGTTTTATTGTGTAGTATCTTCTTAATCTCCCTTGATTCCTTTGCAGGGCTTTCAGAAGATCAATGCCATTCTGAATATAAGCATAATGTGATTTGTACTCATCCTTGTGTATAGTATAGCACACGATCTACACTAAGAGCAGGGAGGAGGTTATGTTAACAGCTCTGCTTGCCATCAGCCTGATAGCTGGGGTGGTGCAGGGAGCCCCGTGACCTCCCTGTGGTGTGCTGCCATCTCGCTGGCACCGTGGCCGCTCTGCCCTTATCACTGTGATGCAATTATGCAGCCACAACCCCACACTGCTGAGGTTAGATGTGCCATCACCTTCTGGGAGGCGAGCTCTTTTGTCAGTATGTGTGCTGAATCTCAAACACAGAGACAGACATCAGTCCTTTTGTCTTCCCAGGTATTTCCTGTGTCAGTTTTCACTCTTTTGGCTTTAACTTCCTTTCACATATGTTACTTAAGCATTCCTTCCTATCTGAATCAAACAGCAATATTATATTTGAATATTATCATATCCTTCTATCTGAATAAACAGAATCTCGTACAGAATACCTAGAGTTTATATTTGCATCCTCTTATGGAACATAAATAGCTGCATGGCCTATTTGTCTGTCATGACATGCCCTTGATGTGGCATTACGGACTAAAAGCGATTCAGTTCATTGCAGTGCTGTCCAGGGAGAATATGGGCCAGAGAGTCATCGCGGAGGAACAAGGCACAAAGTCATTGCGATGGTGCAACAAGAAGTCATCTTGCAGTCCTGGGTGCAGTTCTGTATCCAGTTAAGTCAGTGAGTGGGCATGACTGGGTCGCTTGTGTGGAGCTGGAGACTGGAAGGGGCTGGTCACTGCCTAGGCACTCCTTAGTGTGCTGGAGATGTACAATCCAATGACACGGAGATGGTGCAGTCATGACATGACATGCTTCATAGAAATCCACTTCCATCTGTTTATATTTGGTCTGAGTCTTTTTTAATACATCTCTCTGTTGCTACTTTGGCCACTGCCTTTGGGGGTAGAAGCTGCTGGAGAATGGGACTAAACTGTGTCCTCCATTCAAGGAAAGGACAGACTGCTGCCCCATGCTGCTGGCATGTGCTTGGGCCTACATTAAAGCCAAAATGTTGTCATGAGAAGGAGTTGGGTAGCATTCACTTTTCTGTCTCCAGTATTGTTGTACTGACACCAATGAACCAGGTCCCTTTCCTCCTGGATGGGGACATGCTAGCTGAATTGCTGGTTTTCAGATGTCCAACAAATACAACATCCTCCTTCACATCAATTTGGAATAAGAAATGTCTCCCATTTTTCACTTTATTTTTAACTTCATTTGATCTAGGAGGGATGCTAAGAAGACAAATCATGATGTTACAGATTTTTCTCAGTGTGTGCCTGTGGTCAAATGGGAGACTATTACTGTTGCACATTTTCTCCTGCTCTTATAACACTGTGGATGGAATAAGAAAATACTTTCTCTGTTTTATTTTCTTCTCAATAAGGAATAAAATTGACAAAAAATCTTCCCGGAAAGGAACGTATTTCAGAAAATAAATATTTAAATTATTTAAGACTCATTTAAAACCACTTTGCTGAATAGAAAGCTCTGGAGCACAGCACTTATAAAATTAAAAACACTGAAAGAAAAGTAGCTTGATTTAAAATAGTAGTAGCTAATTTAAAAAATAATGCAGATGTAATTTATTGTGTGAAGTTAATCTCACCCTTGGTCCCTACAGCTGCACTTTTCAAAAAAAAAAAAAAAAAAAAAGGCCAGAATCAAATGAAACAAATCAAAGTTAGAACTAATGTGCACTGTTGCTATTTCTGAAAAATATGGTGATCACAGTAACCCATTATCTGCATTAGTGTTTGCTTGAGGCATTTTGTTATTTAGCAGATGAGTAACTTGGCTGTGCAACAGCTAATGGAGGTGACTCAGCAACCTCCTGTCACCACACAGGGACACCCCCTGTCCCACCTCACATGCACATTCCCTGCAGTATCTGCTGCCTTCCTACCCATGACTGCAAGACTTGACCATTGCCACACGATCCTTAACTTTGCAGTTATCCCTCAGACAGGTCCTAAAATAGCCATCAGCAACAAATCCGGTTATGAAGTGAGGAAATTGCCTGCAAGAGCTTCCTGAGGATATGGGGAAGATGATGGAAACCAAAACTGTAAGCAGACATTTTAAGCTGTGGAGACAAATACTTTGTATCATCTTTTTAGGCACCAAGCTGGGAATCAAGGAATGTCAATACTGACACGTGGCCAGTCACATTTTCCTGAAGCATGAGATAAAAAGGGACTCTGATGTGCCCGAAAGCTCTAGGTGAAACCAGGGACTCAGACAGGGGAAGTTCCTCTCTTCTTGACTATAAGAACTGCTTTTTGATCTTGTTCAATGGACTTCACAGACAACATCGGGGCAGGTGTATTCGAGGAGATTTACTTAAAAAAACAAAACAAAACAGCAGAGATGAAGGATACCTTAGATGAAGGATACCTTAGGATAGCACCAGTGAGAACACCAGAAAATGTACCAGTGATGTTGCAGCTTAGGATTGCTGCCATTATCCTTTCTCTACACACTTCTTTGGTTCTGTCTTTTGTGCGACAATTCTTCAGGTAGTTCAGTACAGCAACAAATATCCCCCTAAGCCTTTCTTTCTTTTCTCTGAACAAGCCTTCATACTGTCCTGGTATATCCTGTTCTCCAGTCCATTCATCATCTACTGACGCTCCATTGGTCTGAGCTGCAACTGGTGCCTGTCTTTCTTATATGGGAGAGGGATTAAAACTGGACACCCTACTCAGATGTGGCCCTATGACTTTCCATCAGAAAGGAGTAATTGCTTCATCCAGCCTACAGGTGATGCTTTTGCTAATGCAGCACACTATAAAGTTGGCCATAACTGCTTGCAGGGTTGCCCTTGCCAGCATTTGTTCAACTTCTCCATAGGATCCTCAGATCTTGTTTTGCTGAGCTGCTACCTAGCCAGCCTGAGCTGTTGCCTGGAGTTATTCCAGCTCAGATGCAGGATTTTACGTTGACAGTGTACAAAAACTGAAAGAATATAGCGAGGGATTTTAGGTTCTGGTTCAGCTATTTTTAAAGGTGCATTAGATTTCTCAGTTTTTCACCAGCAGAAAGGAGTAAAGAGATTTGGATGCTATATTAATCGGCATTTCATTACCATTTTTGGCTTTCTTTTAATCATCAGCTGGGCTTATTTTTCTCTGTTTATAAAGCTTAAGTCTTTGATAATGACCCTTATGTACCTTGTCATTAACTACTGCTACATCCTCTTAGCTGAAGTTCTGTTTTAATGTGGTTTATAGTCAGGCATGAACTGCTTTAAAAGAAAGTGATTTTTAAAAGAGTGTGATTTTTAAGAGTCTGGTTTTATGTGGTGCAATGAAGGAATAGCAAAAATCTACAGCTCAGAGCTGCTGCACATGTGCACTGTCCTGTGCCTTTGTTATTGGAGCTGGGCTTCTCTGCCACAGAAAGCTGTAAGGTCCAGTAAAAGCCTCGGCCAACGACTGTATTGTTAAATGTCTTAGTAGTGCTTCCAAGGTGTTCCTCTGGAATAGTCATTATTTCAGGGGCCTTCTAACATCAGCCTCCGTATTTCTTATCCGGGTGGGTTGGATGGACACATCTTTGAATGCATGTTTAAATAGAGTTATGGATGGTGACTCTTTGAAAGATTATAATCCGCTTACAGCTTCTGGTTGTGAATGTGACAAATTGGTAGCATAATCAGATGCACTTCAGGTCAGTTTTTATAGGCAGCTGACAACATAGTATAACTTGCTTCATTGCATTATTACCAGAAAGTTGAGGAAACTACAATAAGGCACCATATCAGGAGTGAAGCCTGAAGTGGGCTGTCTGGAGGGAAATCATGTTGTAAGAGCCTGAAGAGAAGAACATCTTGCTTTGTTGTTTTGTGATTTCAGAACTTTATTTTCACATAGATAGACCCTAATCCATTCAAGAATTTTCTTAAGTCTCCACAAATAAGAAACTGGGAAACTGATGGAAAGTGAAAAGTTGGGAAAACTGGTGCAGAGAAAGGATAAAATGGAAAATCTTTATCCATAGAATTATCCTGCTCAAGATCAGTGGGGATTTGCTGATCTTCACTGGAAACAAACAAACAAACAAAAACACACAAATGATTGGTTTGTTTTTGGAGATCTGGGGAGTTTTTCATTCTTGCTTCAGACTTGTCTGGAAATGGAGAAATGAGACCACCTGCAGGTTTTTGATGATGTAGGATAAGGAATTCTGTTAACAGTAGCTATTCCAAAGGAGGCAAGGCCTCAATTTTAGAGCCTCTAGGATAAAAAAGTGTGTTGCAGTGGCTTTGAAATTGTATACTGTAAATACACATGATAAGTAATCTTGTCTAGCTGAAGCATTTTGATGTGACTGCACGTATACAGAGGAGAGGCTGCTAGGTGCCTCAGGAATGACATCACGCATTTCAAGCAAAGGTTCAAATTCCAGTCTTGCCTAGAAGCAGAGACAAGACATTGTATTTTGATTTACAATAGCAGATTCTCACAAGCTGTTCTCAACACTTGAAATGTGCAAGAATTGGAACAGAAAAAGAGGTAGGCTCCAGTCCTGGGCTCACTTCTTGCACTCTTTCTGACTTTATGTGCCAGCTGTACTTTTATCATAGGGGTCATTCTCTTCCACTGAAGTTAACAAAACTCATGGAGATATTCAAGGGATACATGTATAAGGAAGGTTGAGGGTGCTGTGAAAAGGCAGAATTGCTTGTCTGTCATGAGATCTAAAATGTACATCAAACCACGCAGTGCTAAACTATCCCTTAGATTCCTCTCCCCTTCTGCAAAACCACTTCAGTTGTCTCATTTTTTCATTTCATTTTTGGCTGATCTGGCTTCTTCCTCTTAATAGGGGTGGTTTAAGGAATTAGTTAAAATGGAACATACCAAGATAACTAAGCCTCGGGCCTGCAGCTGAACCAGAGGAGGCTAAAATACATAGTCCTCATGTGGGATCTTTACCCAAATGATTTAAGTGTAGCTTGAATCAGTGGACTGCTGAAGCATATCAGCTGAGTAATTACATACAGATTTGGGGGTTTAGAAACTAAACTTGAGATATTTGTCTTATCCTTATGCATGTTAACTCAGATTGATATTTAGTAAAACTGGCTTTATGTAAACTCACTTTCTAGGAAGCTTAGACACCTGAGAAAGGGAAAATGGAGTCTTTCATCTGGGTGATGCTAACGTGAATTGACCTCTTGTTGGCAGAGCTCAAAAGCTGCCATACTAAGTAATAGCAATATGGCAGCCCCCAACCAATGAATAAATAACTATGTTATAAAACTGCAGGCCCAGCCAGCCCCAGCAAAATGTAGTGTTTGACTAATGTGGATTTCACTTCCTTCAGCTTGTCCAAAGGATTTAGATCAGGGCTATTTTGCACTATAACTCCCAGTTCTGGCTGAAACACTGCAAGTACAACCCTTTTTCCCCTGGGGGCACTGGCTGCCCTTCTGGAGCCAGGCAGCCTCCATCCCTCTGCTTTGAATTTGTTGGCAGTCTCAGTGTGACGGTCCTGATGTCTACACACACCCATGTGGTTCAGAACATGAGCTGTCTGGGATGGTTGAGCTCCAGCTGTGGGGTCTGGACACATACACGTTGCTGCTGGCCAATATGTTCTCTCTGCTTCCTGCACTACAGCCACGTACCCATATCAGGGAGATGGGCATTGCTATTTTCTCACGGAAAGCATGTGTAAAATACTGTTACATGGTATTTTATGGCTTTAGACTGAATCACCATGGCCATGGAGGACAATGGGTGGCAGTGAGACTAGATTGCCTGGCTGCAACATCAGCATATTTAGTGTTTTATGGATTACCGAGTACTGTAGCTCAGGTTAGCTGTCTGAGGTCAAAAAAAATGTGAGATTTTAAGTAAGCTGGCTATCAAAAAGATGCACCCACCTCCCCCTGCTTTCATGTTTCCGCCTCCCCTCATGTACTAAAACTTACGAGCCTTCCTGATGGGAAGACTCATGATGTGTGTTTGTCCTGCTAGGTTGGCTCATTTGGATGGGCCCTCCATCCAGTTTATCAGGCAAACCCACTGAAATCAGTGTCAACCCAAGGCAAGGGTTGGAAGGCGTAGCTGAGAATGGAGGGAGGACAGGACCAGGTCTTCTGGCTGTAGTGTTCATTTGGTTCAGCTTAAATCCGGTGTAGAACCAAGTTGGAAGCAATGAATCCAGTGGTGACTGAAAATCAAACATTGTGAGGTCTCTGCTCGGGACATTAGTTAGTCAAAGAAGTACAGCCTGAAATTACGTAAAGATCTGATGATTTCTGCTTTTTTGAGTTCAAGAAGCGTTTGGACAGCACTCTCAGAAATATGGTTTGATTTTTGGGTGGTCCTGTGTGGAGCCAGGAGCTGGACTCAATGGTCCTTGTGGATCCCTTCCAGCTCATGAGATTCCATGATTCTGAATCAGAAGCCCAGGCAGGGATGCCCACGCAGCACTAAGCTACTGGTTCCTTACCACTTCCCGACAGAAGAGGCTGATGCTGCATGTGTGCACTCAAGAATTGATGGCACCATCTGGTGGTTGTACATACAATGGCCAAGAATGTCAGTCTTTTCCCCATCTTTGAAGTTTCTTGTGCAGATTACAGAAACTCAGTTGGCTTGCAACACGTCTTACCTTCATGCCTACCCCAATGCCTTGCACACTTCAAGCCAGGCTCTGCAGATCTCTTAAAAAGCCATCTAAAAATGTTCTGAACAACTCCGTTGACCTTTCATTTAAAGAAAAAACAAATAGCTGTATTTCATGTCTAATGAAGTTGTTACCTTGACAACTGGCGGTAGAAAGCTCAACTCAAAGAATAAGTAATTTCTTATCGCAATTAAGTTAGCTAGCTTCTCTGGAGAAGAACACTAAATGCATTTTACTTTCTCCATGCTGCTACATGAGGCAAAATTACAGCTAATTACTTTTAATTCCATTTCCATCCTGTATGACTCATTAATATAATAGCATGGCATAGCATATACCATAAAGGTGTGGGTTTTTTTATAGTGGAGTGAGCTCTAATAATTTCTAACTGGAAACCAGCACTAGTTCGGTACTGATGTTTACATTGGTGGTTCACCAAGATAAAAAATATTTTATTGATTAACTTCTTAAATACAAAGTGCTTAAGTTTGTATTCTGTGCATTTTGAAGACAATGGTCAACTACTGCACAGTATTAACTACTAGTATTAGACCTTGCATCTGACATTGAGATGGGAAGCACTGACTGTGTTCCTGTAGTACCAATTAATTATAAAGGAAAATTTATTCTTTTTTATGGACTTAAGTTAAAGATTGGAGCAAAGGAGGACTCTTGCACCCAGCTTGAGCCATTCTTCCAAGACTTCCCTTTTGTACTGCAAGATGACCACATTGACATAACAGTTATGTTCATGCATCCAAATGCGATTGAATGTACTTTAAATCATAGGACAAACACTCTTCACAATTCAGATGGTGGCGCTCCTCATGCTGGATAGGTCTCCAGCATAATTTGAAGAGCCCTGGCATGAGTTACAGATATCTACAGTTGTCAGGTACTTCCAGCCGTATCACAGCCTGGAATCTCTCATTGCCATCTGCTCAGGCAAACACTCAACAAGCAAAATCAGTTCCTTTCAGGTAAAGATCTCCCCCACAGCAACCACAGTTACATTGGTGCTCTTGTAGGTTAGTGTGTCAGAAGAACTTTCCTGGGAAAGGAGGGCTTTTGGGATGCCTTTTTGCTTAGCAAATATTTTCAGTCAACACACAATGATCAAAGTAAAGAAAAAGAACATCTAGCCCTTGTATGCAGCCACAGGAAAAGTGGAAAGCAGTAGGTCTAAGGAAGGATTAAACATCAATTTGGTAAAGAATCTAAATGGAAAGTCATCTCCCAGGGAGGTGTTGTACCTAACTGATCTAACATAACCCATGAGTTAGTGGACACTAATGCCCACTAGCAAGAGGAAGCTGAGTTACCTGTAAAGACAGGTATTTTGTAAGGTATTAGTGGCCATGTCTGTGGAATAAATCGAAGCACCAAAACCCTGTCTAATGGCTCGCTGCCACTGCAGTTCTGTTTCAGACCACCCCCACAAGCTCTCTTGAAAACAAATCTGCTCTAGAGAGGTAACGCTAAGCTGCATGGGTGTGAGCAGTGTGGATGGGGCTATTTGAACTCAGGACTTAAAATCAGTCCCTGGATTTTATTTGGCAATATAAGTATAGCCTGTGGGAGTATTGCTAGATTACTGACTTCAGCTCTTGTGTTTCTCTGTGTGTCACAAAAAGCATTATCAACTTGGAAGGAGTTCAGATTGATCTTGGCCTCTATATAGTATCTATATAATCAAAGGTTATCTGATAACAGAGGGCTCTTTAGTCTCGCACAAAAGCACAGTTAAGTGCATTGAGTTGAAGTCAGTGTTAAACAGATCGAAACCATGAAGTAGACACTGGTTTGATGGTAGTAAACTATGGAAACAGCTTTGTCAAGGGTATGAATATTTCTCCATCAATGACATCCTTAAATCTCAAGTTTCTTTCTACATGATCTCGTAAAATTTATCCAGAAGTTATGAACTTGATGCAGATATCTTGGGGCAAAATTACTCTTTCAGAATGTCATTCTAGAGCAGGGTCTTAAAAGAAGGGTCCTGTGGAGTATTTTTATGGTCAGGTAAAAACTCTCTTGTTGCCAGGACCTGTTCCTTGATGGAAGATATTTCAGGGTTCACAGATTAAAAACAGTTGAAAACACTGGTCAAAATTTCTGATTCAGGTTTTCTGGATTTCAAATCTGCAAAGGAAACATAATCTATGACATGACCATAACTGAACTAATATCTCTACTAAAATCACCATTCCTCAGGTGTCAGATAACACACAAGACAACCCAGTGAGGAGTATATTGGATGCATACAAGGGCTTGTCAGCCAAACTGTCATCCAGCTAATGTTTTCTAGGCTAGAACACAGAGAGCTTACACTGTATAAGGGACAGGGGAAGGCTTCAGGGTATTTTTCTCAAGAATCTGCAGTCTGATGTTCCTCCGTTTTTTGCCATGCATACTATGCATACAGCCTGAATATATTGATATTACAGAGGAGCTGGTATGGTACTTTAATTTGGTTGCCAGATATTTTTCAGTAAGAAATATAATTGCAACCCTTTCTTTGGAGAACTCCCTCTAGTTTGCAGAGCCTCTCATATTGGCAGGGACAAAGCCCTCTGGTTATACAGCTCTTTTTTCTTTTTTCCCTGAAATTCCTTTCAAGTTTAGCTGAGTTGCAAATTCTTAAGAATCACATTTTCTTCCCTGCTGTGACTTGTTTTCCTGAGGGAGAACAGTTGGCATTGTGTCAACCACATACAAATGTCTGAACCATTAGCCAGCACATACATTGTGTTTGGATGCCAAAGAGCAATTCTCCTGTCAATGGGATGGAAAAAGAGAGATTCCTGGTTCCTTTCCTAACAGCATCTCTATAGATCTACAGTGTGGTCTCCTTCTTTTCTGCAGCCCCAGGACAGGACCAGAGAGCAAGCTGCCTCAGGCCTCCCAGCTCTTCATCTGCACCACAGTACAGGACAAAAGCCTTCACTATTGAGGAAAACAAGGACTAGTCCAGCTTCTTCTAGCCCACAGGGGACACAGACCTTGCTCCACTGCTTCCCCTTCTTGAGATCTAACAGCCCACATTGAGATTCCCCATTAATGTCATTAGTTTGGTCATTCCAGCTGCAGTAAACCAGCTTTGCGGTAAAAATTCCTTGAAGGTACAGTAAAGAACATCTTATACAGTTGCAATAGTGAGGGAGAAAGACTGCTCTTTTTCTGGAGTTTGTACTCTGGGAAAATATTAATGAAATGACACACACATTTTGAGTATGTGAAAACAAATGGTTAAGTGTCAGTTCCATTTAATTACGTGATCCTGTCTCAAAGTGAGCACAATGTCAGTGCACAACAGGGCAGAATTTTCAGTGAGCTGGGACAAGAGCAAATCTGTCACTTTTCATTTCTTTGGTTTGGAAATTAAATCATTTTTTTATTTAAAAAAAAAATTTTTTTCAGTGTAGTTAGATGCGAACTCCACTGATTGTATTTTAAATCAACTCTAAAGATATGGAGGGAGATTCTTACGCAAATAATTATACAGTAAGTGTAGGGGGAAGTGAGCTGGATTTGATCCACGTTTAAAATGAGCCTTGTATTCTTGTTTCCATAGATCATATTCTTCTGCATCTGTAAAGTGCTCTTTGTCTCCTAGACATCCAAAATTCAATTCTGTGTGGAATTTGTTTAGTAGTGTAGAATCAACAGCTTGAATCAAGGGAGATTTACTGTCTACTTCCATCTTTAACCTTCCTTATAAAACAGTAGCCATGCTGGAATTTATGCAAAGCATACAAAGCGGGTTAATTACAATTCAGTCCTACCAAAGGTGGTGCCTGGGGCAAAGGGCTTGCAGTCTGCTCTGAAAAGCATCATCTACTTCCCTCTTATGGGCTGCCAGCAGAAGAGAATTCCCTTCATTGTTTCCTATTCTCAAAAATGTCTCTAGACTATCAGCAGATGTTTCTATTCTAGAGAAAAGAAAAAAAAAAAGTAGAGCTGCTACAAAGACACATAGAGGGGAGAGGTAGTAACCACCTGCAGAGTTCAGACTGGAAATTGGCATACTTGGCATTTTTTTCCAGTCATTTATCAAAAGAAGACCAGTGCTTTGAGTTGCTCTGTGCAAAAACTAGTGGAGTGAATAAGGTAAAATGTGCTGTTTATTCACATTGATCTGAATTAGCAAAGCAAAGCATGTAGAAGTCCTTAAATTCTACCAGAGTAAAAATTTAGGGTATTTAAGTGTATGCTGCATTTTGCCCTTGCAAAAGGTTTCAAAAGGCCAGAGGTTTCATTTGTTTCATTTTTAAGAAGAAACCATGATTAGTATGAATAATAATATCATGCAGCAGAAATTGTTCTCTGTGGGTGGATGATTGTCCAGCTGCAAATAGTGTCGATAACTAGGTTTCCAGGTATTCTGTAGTTTTGCTCTGTCACACCAAGGTTGCGAGTTATGAAAGTTCACACTTCTAATACATTTATTTAGTCTTTGATGAGAAATTCAAGTTTGAAAAAATATGCTTATCTATATGTGTATGATGCTTTAAAACTATCATAGTTCTAAAAAAATTTTACAGAACCTGCCTCAAATCTCCTTGTGTGTATGCCCCCGTGCAGTTCTCTCCATGCTCTCATTTACCAGTATAGCCAGTAGGTTTTTTTTTTGCCTCTGGAGCACCGAGCACCATATATTTGAACATCTCAGATCTTCTGAAGTGCATGCAAGCTTCAAAATGACAAGCCCATGGAGACAGGCTCATCGTGCCTGAACAGTCAGGGTATGCATGAATCATTTCACACTAATTGTTTAGACCATCTTGATTTTGTAACTTCTGTCTTTCCATTCCTCCTGGGGCTTCTTGCATGGACTTTTTACTCTCTTATATTTTGGGGCCTGGTCCTGCAGTCCCATCCATTTGGATGGACCCTTTCAGTCTGGCCCCTTGTGTGCTGTGATGAGTGCCAGCAGGGGGACTTCCTTTTACAGAGATGAGAGGGAGCTTTGATGGCAGATTGCTGGGCATAAACACCTACTGTGCTTGTGTTTTCTGCTCAGTACCTAGCAGAGAAAAAAAATCAGACTCAAATTTGTTATTACATTGCTTAGATTATAATGGGGTTATTTAGAGGTCCCTATCAGTAGTGTGCCATGCCCTGAAAATTGAAAGCAACAGTGTTCCTATGCAACGTTGATAAAGCCTCAAACATTTTCTTGGAATATGTATATATTCAATATATACACTGCCTAACTAGGGCATTTAATGCAGCTTCTTTTCCTTCTCTTTAAAGTAAAATAAATCCAAAAGAGTATTATAAATGTAAAAAAAAACTACATTTCAGTCAGCAAAATAGTCAGTATTTGTGCAAAGGTTAGTGTCTTGCAAAATGCTATTTCCTGCAGTAGTATACCTAAAGATTCATATATTTGTTATATATTCTAAAAGCTTTAAAGCAAAGTGGAGGAGATGAGTTGTATTTCATATATCTGAGTTACGTTACCAGAAGCAGAATAAACAGCCCTTGCATTCTTGTGGAAAAGTTAATTACTTATATGGCACAACATCATTTTAATCAAGACAGAACAATCAGTTAACATTACAAACCCTATAATTGAGGTAATGTAATCAATGTAAGTAATCAGCTATAACAAGTAATTAAATATCTAACCGCATCAAGCAATAACTAAAATTACAGCTTTGAATAATATCAGGTAATTGCATCATTAGAAACTTGTGTGAAAGCCATTGGTAAATCTAAGTTTTTAACTGTGCAAAGTAGCTCTTGCAGGTATCATTGGAAGGTCTACAGCCTCATCCTGAGACACACTAGATAGTAAAACACAACTAAAGAAAAACAGCCGTATTCTAGTGTCAGGCTTGGATTTATCACAGATCTGATGTAGTAAGGTAGAAGTTGTCTTCCTCCTTGGAGTCTTGTGTGGCCCCAGCTCTCCAGCACAGCCAGAGGAACCACCTGTGATGACATATGGGTTTGCAACACAGCAGAGCTCAGGTGAATAGGCAAGGCATCACTCAGCAGCTCTGCACACACCTCTTTTCTGCCTGCTGCCACGGACGTGCATCAGCACCCGAGCTGCTGAACCTCTGAGGTGATGTGCAGGGACGTCAGCTCTTGCTTCTTTTACTTGTCTTGTGAATGCTTGTGAAGACCAATGGGCCTCTCCTCCTGCATTCATGCGAGGCAGAGTATAGGCAAAAGTCATTGAAACAACAAAAACAAAAACCTATTTGGAGAGGATTTAACCCCTTCTAACAGAACTGTATCCATATGGAACAGACCTGTCTGTGCACATCATGTAGCAGTGGATCAGCTCCAGCATCTGAAGACTATTTATTCAACTGCAGCAGTACTACCAGCCCAGAAACTTTCCCAAATAAAGGACAGTGCAACTGAGGCTACCAGTACAAAACATTTAAAGTGGAACAAAAATCACTGAGGAAATACAAAGTGAGATAGATCCACGTATGAGTTTTCAACCATGTATGTGTATTTTTCAACTATGATGGTATATAGGTATTCTGAATGCTCGCTGGCTTGAAAGAGATGCATGCGAATATCTAGTGCTCCTCGGCATTAAGAGAATTCTGTAGCATATAGTCTTTCAAATTATATAGAAATCCTAAAAAGAGCCCCTGGAAAGCACAGCATAAAATAAATCTGGTTTCTGAGAGTAAAGAAGTGTTTAAGCCATGCCAGCTGCTTTTCCTATTTTCAGCACTGGAGTTGGATTATTTCTGAATAGCAGACGAGACAGGCAAGGACCCTAGACTGGAGCCCAGCATTTCTGGAAGAAGTTTTGCTCCTAAGTTAAGTTCATGCAAGGCAGACAGAGAAGCACAAGACAAAGTAAGTGCAGTCTGGTGACTGCAGAGGTCAGTGCAGAGGTGAGTGCAGTCTACAGTGAAGCTCACAGCATTGCCATCGTGGCGTGACATCACCTGAAGTATTTAAACAAATACTGACCTGACTGCCTCCAAAGCCTTTAAACAAAACTGGGAATGTATTGTTTGCACCAGGAGATCACAAATGTCTTGTTACAGTAGTGGTGCAGTCTAGACAGAAGGAAAAACTTGTGCTCCTGGTGCTCCCATCCATTGCAGCCCTTGGGCAGTAGCATAACCTCAGGGCTAGGCTGGTGCACAGAAGTCGGTCTGTGGGAGTCCAGAAACAGTTGGCTCTGTGTCTCTGTGCTCACCCTTCCAAATCCCAGCCAGTATGCACTGGATACTCCTTGACAGCCTGGGACTTTCTATGTTGTTAGTTAAGGCGATGCTCCCAAGAGGACAAAACAGAGAAGAAAAAGTAGGAAGCAAACACTGATATCACAGGGGAGGAAAACTGCTGAAATGCAGAAACGGCAAGATTTGGAGTCCCACTTGATGAAGTAAAATTACACTGACATTTGGATTCAAAAGCTGATGATGAGCTTGGTGGCAGTGAAAAACAAAAACTGCTAATAACTCTAGGAGAGACTCACAACACATAGTCAAAATACGAAGCAGGTAGGAAATATAGAATTCAATTTTTTCCCATAACTGGTTGTACTTCCCCAAAACCCAAACCAAAAACAAACAAACAAGTTTTTTTTTTTTTTTTTTACAGTTGCTGTCTTTGAGAGATCTCTCCATAGTGTTCAAAGCTTTGTTTTATGGCATGTGAATTTCCTTTCAGGGTTCTAGTTTTTAAAAACCTGGGGGGTTGTACAGTCATGGCATTCCAAATTGCTGTCAGCCACCTGCTTACAGCCAATTTATTAAGGGTTTTGATTTTTTTAGTGAATGCAAGAGAGATGGAGATGCTGTGGCTGATTCAAGTACCAGCCCCCTTAGCATCCCCAGCACTGACGAGCATGCTTTTTTATCCCATTGCAGCAAAGACCTGAAGCCACAGCCTGGCACTCCTATAAGAGCATTCCCCGACACTGTAGGGTGAGAAGAGAGGCCCACAAAGCCCCGTGGTGATGATGGGCAGCCCTTCCAAGGGGGCACATTTTCCATCCTGCACAGTGGCTTCTGCAGTTGGGCTCCCTTCTTTTCCCAACTGCTCTCTGAAGTGAAAAGGTTATGAAAGTAATGCTGTTACTTACACAAATAGATTTCAGTGCAGCATGTGAGGAGTACTCTTTTAATAATTATCTGTAAACTACGTGTACAGAAGTTTAACTTCTCGTGAATTATGGGTAAGACATTTTGTTGGTCTTCCAGGAGGTTAGAGATACTTTACCAGGCAGAAGAGAGGATACAGGTATATAAGAAGCTAACCGGTTTAAAATGGTTATTGTAATTAGTTAGTTTTCCACCAGCTGATGTGGATTCAATGTTTGGAATTGGAGAGTCTGGTGGGGAGAGGGTTATTATTTCTGCCCTTTTCTTAAAATTGTGAAATTATGCAAGATAAATGGTTTTCTGAAAGCCTCTTCTGCTTCAGAAACTGCAAACTGAAAAATGAATTGCATACTTAGCTGCCAATGAGTAAAAGCTGAAAAGAACAGTGAAAAAAAAAAACTTGCTTCTTATTTCAGGAGGTATAATTGTGTGTGTCGTGTGGGAGTTGCAAGGCTCAGGAGCACATATATGATGTTTTTTTTTTTTTTTGTGGATGATACCCTCTTGCTGTCGTATTGAGGATACTGACCTGTGCCTTATACTCAGATGTTCCTTAATGTCCACCTTGTCACAACCTGTGTGAAAGCTATTCATAATGTTTAAAAAATATGCAAAAAAACCTCTTTTGTTCATGAATGAAAGCATGAAGGTACTTATCCTGATCATTCATGGGAATCCTTGGTATATCCTAGCCATGGTCCTTCTCAAAAGACACCCATCTCATTGGGAATGTTGTTCAAAGACTGAGAAATAATTGTACAGACAGTCACTGTGAGGTGGATAGATACTTATGCTGCATCTTGCTCTCCAGAAAAGCATAAGGGCTGGTTGCTAGTAACATCTGTTTGTTCATATTTGCATGTCTGCTTCCATAAAGCTCGCAGAGAGCCTGATCATGAAGGGAGTAATAATCTCCAGAACACCCAGCTGCTGGCACAGGGCTGAGCTGGCACTGAAGAACTGCATTTTGGTTTGCTTTTAGGATAAAACTTGAAAAATCTTGGCAGCTCCCTCTCCTGTTCGCTGCTAGCCATGCTGTAGATGAAAAGGACCTGCAAAAAATGTATTAGGAACAAATAGAAAATAAGAAACTTCAAGTTAATGAACCACTAAAAGCCTCAGTCTGATTTTGGACTCATCAGTTTTCTTTATATTAGTCTTTCAAATGTGCCTGGGAGCATTTTGTGGTCCCCAAGCCAACTGGTGTGGTAAAGCCCACGTCCTTACTGTTAAAGTCTCTTAGAGTCACAAACAGCATGGGAATGTCCAAATTGCGTATTGGGAATGGTTCTTGGCCCACCAAACCAGGCCCAGAAAATTGTTTTGGAAGAGTGATAGCTTGCCTAGGCCAAAGCTATCACAGGCCCAATTCTAGCAAGTTTTTGGGCTACATGATCAAGTTTCAGGCCTGGGAACAGCCCCTGGCAATGATTAATCTACTCTCCTATCAATGTAGTCATGGAAGCTAAGACTAAATAAATACCGTAATTGGAAAAAAACAGACCTCACTATGTCATTATTTCAGCGAATTCTTAACAAGATTATATTTTGTGTATGTAAAGTGTGGCATAAATTTCAGTCGATTCAATTTATCCCATATCTCCCTTTTCAGAAAGCGGTTTTAAGCATAAGGGAGGTGGAATTTTCCTTATGTTATCCAAAATATGTGTGTTCTCTAAGGAAACAAAAACTGGAATAGAAAAATCTACTTTCCATACCTCAGTTAAAAGCCACACAACCTCTCCCCCAAAGACGTTGTATCCAGTCCACCAAAGATGCTGTTCATAGAGTACTTTCCTTACACATATAATGTATTGCAATGCTCCCACCATCAGAATTTTTTTTATTTATTGTATGCTCTTAAAAGAAGGCAACCAACGCAGACAAACCCCTCTATATTTGGACTTAATCTTCTCTTTCTTGGCCTAAAGCCTTCCTTCTTATCTGTTTATCACTCCCAGGTTGTACTGTACATGCAAGCAAGAATGGAAATAAAAAACATGCAAAAATATCAGGGAGAGCTACAGTTTCCTCCATAGGGTTCAAGACTGAGCAATTCTGATTTGCCTGTAATTAAAGGGAATTACTGGGTGTCCAGATTTCTTTTGATAACTCTGAAAATAGCAGCTGTAGGCCTCATAGGAGCCATGACAGTCAAATTCCAGAGGCGTGTGGGTGTTCTTCAGTAGCCTGATTTTAATACAGCGCTGAAGCCAAATCCTGTTTCTGCTGATTTCAGCAGCAAGCCTTCTTTTTATTTCAGTGCATCAAGTTTTCACAGAGTGCCACAAGTTCAAAATTATTTCCCAGCACAGTCTATTACATGACCATATTTTACCAGGAACTTCCTTAAACACTGTTTTGAGCTAGAGCTGTGCAATACTTCCCACTAATATTAATTTATTAATGCATAATTAATAACACATTCCGCTTCTCTGCTTCTTTGAGTAACTCCTTTTAACTATAAATGGGCAGGCTGGAAAGATCTGCTAGTTAAAACTCTGCTGGAGTACATAGAAGCCAATCACCAGTAGGCTGGCCAAAGAGGAAGAAATCTGTACAGAAATGTAGCTAATGTAGAAATGTAGCTAAATGTAGAAATGTAGGGTTTGTTCATTGATGTTTATACGAGTGGTAGTCATCTTTTCTGCTCTGTTTGCATATTCAGGTCTTTTTATATGCTAATGCCATCTTTTTGTATGAGTGTGTATATCTATATATAACAGGCAGGTATGGTCAAACTGCCATCAGTTTAAGTTTAGAATATTTTAGAATATGTTGTTTAATTTACATTTATTTATTTATATATAATAATAAGTAGGGATATTAGAAAATATTGTTGCTGTATACTTTAAAGCCACTGTGAAAAGCAGATATACCTATATATGCACTTATATATATGTATAGCATAGAAAAGTAGCTCTGCCTCTACCAGTGTTGCTCTAAGCAGTAGAATCAAGTACTGGTGGCTATCCTATTTTCATACACCGCCTGTAGTGAGCAATATAAAAGTACAAAGTATTTTATGAGCAGTCCATATGAGCAGTCCCATCAAGAATACTTTCATAGCTTTGAAACATGTCTCATTTGGCTCTGTTTTTAAAGAGGCCAATAAAATCCACTGGGTGCTAATGCAGCATGACATGCCGTTGGATAATTTTTAAACACTTTTTAATGTCTGTGTGGTGTCTTATTCATGTAAGTGCTTTAGTAGTCAGACAAACTGTAGCACATCTGAGACATGGAAATCAAATTGAAGCTTTTAACAATTCAGCCTTTCAGTATCCCCAGTGCGCCTGTGTTTAAAAGCTACATGCTTTAGGTGTTGAGTTCTGCGGGTGTCTGAATAAAGTCGATGTTATTTAACCTTTGTTATTTTTACACACTCATCATTCATTTATTTTGATTTGGGATCACCAGGCTGACTTCACATATGGATGCATTTAGAAGAACAGGATGGATGTAGAAAGCTGGCTATAGCAGCACAGCAGGCTTGCTTTTCACATTCAGGTGGATGAAGGAATGTACACGTCTGCTATGTCTGCATACAGATGTATTAACTGCATTCACAGTGGTTACTGCCATGTCAACAGCTCTGATCCCTTTGCTGCACAGCACTATGAAGCAATAATACCTGGTATGACTTAATCAATCACCTCTCTCTCCTGGAGACGGTGCTGCTTCCAGCCACAAGCACACCCAGAAGAAAACTGCGTTTGCCTTCTCCCTCAAAGACCAAACCAATAAAAGGACCAATTTCTTTTTTAAGAGGAAGGAAGTGTGAGGTGTGGGAAAGCTGTGTGAAAACTGCTTCCTCGACTGCTGGTTCTCATCTCCCTCCCCTTTTGTTCTCAGTTTAAAGCTCTCCTCACCAGCTGACTAGACTGCAGGTAAAAATGTTGTTGCCCTGGTCAGTCACATAGATCCTGATTCTTCCAAGCAACCCTTGGTTGTTGAAGATGGTTCCATGGCCATAAAAGTGAAATTCCTGTTGCCAACTCCAGATGCACAAGCAGTTGTTGACCCACTAGATCCATCCAGTTCTCCTCAAGCCATTCTCCTCATCAGCAGGACCACCTGGGCCCCCATGCCCTTGACCATTTCCCCCTTCTAGGATTTTCCAGGATAAAACTGAAGCTTGTTGTTGTTGTGAATATGACGGACAGCAGTTTTTCATGAATTTGCTTCTTACAGTAGAAAAAGACATTTCTACTGCTCACTCTTCTCTCATTTCATCCCTGTTTCATCCCCATGCAATAGGTGAATCAGTGCTGGAGGATGGATGATACTCTGAAAAAAAAAAAAAAGACAGCACAGCCTTTGGCTGATCCCATGCTTGCTGTGCTGACTGAGAAACTGCATCTTGTTAGACCTTCCAACCAGATCTGTCCCTAGAAGTCATGGCTAAAGCCTAATGCTTTCCCAGGCCTGTAGAAAAATGTTGTCCTAGTTCAAGACATGACATGCTGTTTGTGTGATACTTACTTTTTCTCTAGAGAAAAAAAGAGTTACTAATGCATTTTTTTCTTACACTTTTGTGATGCGAATAAATATTTTGGATGCAGGAAGCTAACCTTTCCCTAACCCTTCATAGTTGGTGTCCAAACTTTCTTAGGTTTGCCAGAGTAATCAGAAAGGCAAACAAGTTGATGGATGACCTTTATTCATTGAACTGCCTGCATTCCTGCCTAGCTCTGGTTTTTTACTGATTATGTATTTTGGGTCAGCAGATTTGTGCAGTTCACACTTCATTATCTAACAAAGATTGAATACTGAGAAGTGATCTTAAGTAGTGCAGCTCTTTCTGCAGTTACTGGGTTAGTCCTGGATGGGTCAAAAATTTTCAAAGCCCATGCTGATGCAGTGAAAGTTAATCAACACAGATTTCTGCTAAAAACTGAAGTATTCCTTTGCTTGAAAATCAGTGTAGAAAGAGGAAACAGCAGATAGTGGATTTCCATCTTCTCTCTTGGCACTGACTATTGGCAGTGGCATTTGAGTGCTTTGAAGTCATAGATCATGACCGAGGACTGTATAAGTGACAAAAGCTTGAAAAAGACTTCTTCAACAACAGAAGTTACTCCCACACTTTGCTTTGGGAGATACAGCTGATCACAGAGAACTCTTCAACCATCAAATGTTCCCTAGGCAAATATGGTGGGGTCCTGAAATTGGCTGAGGCGTGCACCCTCTAGCCTTCAAGTGGCCATTCCCCAAGTTCAGGAACCCACATCTTCCATCTAGCCAAGGCTATTTCATTGTGTCCTTCCTTTATATCAGTTTTTGGAAACTGTCCCAACCCAAAATATAAATTGTGAGCAATGAATGCATCTTTTGCAATAATCATAAATGGAAAAGTAGGCAAAAGCAAATTTATTGCAAATTACTTCCCCGAATGCCTTCATTTCTTCACTATTCTTTGTTTTGAAGTGTATGTAGTAAGCAGAATGCTTAAAGTATTAGGTATTTTGCCCTGTTGTCACTGTGGACGTTGCTGAAATCCTTTAAAAGAAGGTCCCATCAAAGTAATTCTTTGTGCTGGGTAAGAAACTGTACCAGGAAAAAGCTTGACTGGACCATTCTCACAGAGCAACACTATTTGACATTGGGGAAGGAAGTATTTAATTAGGGGGGTGATGGCCTCTCAAAAAGGGTGACTGGGACAGAGAAAATTAAATGATTCTTGCATAGCTTAGTGGCAGAGTGAGGAAGGAAATGTAACCCTGAGGAGATCTGTTCTGGAAAGAAGCCAGCGCTGGAGTGTGCGAGCTGCTTACCCGACTGTCCGCTTTGGCTCCAGCTCTGCAGAGCTGTAAACATCTGGCATGGGGACATGAGACATGATGCCTTCAAACTTCCTCCAGACCAAGTACTTTTCTGGCTGTTTTTGTCTTTACAGGAACCCAGACCTTTGTATAACAGAAGGTGCCAGTTTTATTCAAGCGGAGTAGGATTCCTGTATGATGCCTACCAGACAGAGGTAAGCAGTCACCTCAGCACACGTTCATTTCTGTAGTATATTGAGGGGCTGGTGAGGAGGGAGGCAGCTATTCGAGAGTGTCTCTGTGCATGTAGGTCATGGGTTGATGGAAACCCAACTGTTTTTTTCCTCCCACAAGTGATTCCCCGTCTGTCCAAGCCTCCGATGATTGCAAATCATTACAACCAGTGAGGTTTTGAGTCGTCATCAGTGTTTGTATCCAGCACACTACTCTGGGACTGGAACAATTCCTAGTCCATCCATACTGTTTAATAGCTGTCTGGAATGTATTTATCACATTGGCATCTTTCTCTATGGAGGATTTTGTTGACTTCAAGTGGTATAGGAAATATCTAAAAGAGTCCATTTGCATTGCCCAGAAGACTTCAAATATTCTCTGTATTTATCCAGCACAGGCCAAGAATGTCAGTGGTTTGCATGCAGTTTTTTATTATCGCAAGGACATTAACATGGTAGGAAAAGTGCCCATACCCAAATGGCTAGCCTCCTGAGAAGTCCAGATTTAGTTTTCTCTCCTATTTTTCACTTTGCTATTATGGTAAATTGGTGGCAGAGCGGGATGGAAAACAAACACTCCTATAACTTATAAGAAGCCAGATGTCCTTCATCACCATTCCTCCCGTTGCTATGAAAAAGTGTGTGGGGAATGTTACTGTTAATAATTCTAGACAGGTTAGCAAGTCTATCACCAGGCTAAGCAGCTAATACTGCTTAAATCTTGCTGCTAGGGCACCCTGTCGTTGGTTCCAGAAAATGCATGACAAAAATGTTTCAATGACCTCCTTGCTTTAAAGACCTGCCCAAACCAAGCCAGGGTCAGTGACAACACGCTTTCCTGTAAGTTTTACTCTATCCTCGTCTATATTGTTCATGTGCACTCAGACAGAGACGTGGCCCAAGGAATGCTTCTGATTCCTCTAATTAAAGCACATAGCTGGGGTCACACTGAGCACATCTCCCTGCAGGTGACCCCAGCCTTGGGCTCCTGGCCAGACAGCTTCCCCCAGCTCTGCAGATACAGGCAATGTCTCAAGATGGGCCACCCTGAACTCCCGTCTCTATTCTGGGCAAAAAGTCCCCTACAAACCTATCTTTTTTAAGGTGTAGTTAGTTTGTAATAACATTCCTGTCTGCTTGTCCGCTGATCTAGAGTCAGCATGTGCTAATTCAGAGTTAATGATCCATGGCATTTGAACTTGGCTTTGGCTTTCCTGAAGTTAGCCAGCTGGTGAGCAGGGGACGTGCTCTGCAGTCCAGGCAAACACCTAAGCAGGAAGGCAGATTGTTTACTGAATGTGAGTTTCCTTTTGATCACCATCGCTCATGGAGTCTGTTGTTTTCAGTTCTTTTCTTTGCTCATAACAGAAACAGTTTGATTTTATTGCAATTACTATGAGGTGAGAACATCTCTTCAATTGTGCTGAGGGAATAGACAAGGCACAAACAGCCAGAACCTGAAAAAGCTAAATGTGTGGTCACTGAAATGAAAAAAATAGGTCTTGACATGCAGGATACCCACAAATGGCCTGTTTCCACCACCCTTGCTCACACCACACAGCAATTTGTTTATTTTGGTTTATCCACTGATCTCCTAAAAAGGAGTGTCTTGCTCTTTGCATGTTTTAAAAATGCAGTGATAAAAATAGACAACTACAGTAACTCCCTTGGCCAAAAATTCAGGATATCTTGCAGCCTAGAAGCAGCTAAAAACATGTCTAAAATCTTGCCAATCTCCCTCTTTGGTCCTTCTAGCCTTCTGCAGCCAGAAGGGGCAAACTGGCCTTATGATGCTTGGAGAGGGGAAAACTGCTTTTATTTCCTATCAGAAGTGATCCCCAAAGCAGTGCATCAGAAAGAACCACCTTCTTAGCAACCCACTACGTGTAACAAAGTACTCAGATCCCTATCATCCATGTATAATGGAAAAGGGTACTTTTGTCTATGTGGGTCCTAGGCCATTTTGACCACATACAGAGGGTCAAAACCAAGGTCTTATGTTCCACTCAGTGCAAAAGGACTAGAGCATCACAACAAAATATCTTTGGCAGCAAGTACATTGGCATGGTCTGCTCCAGGGTCAGTTTTCAAAATTCTTTAAGAAATAGCCACGTGTGATATTTCAGTCGCTTCTGAGCTGGATCTGATTAATCTGACATAGTCGTTGACATTGGTGCCCTCTTCTCCTGCAGTAAATTGCAGCTCGGGCTGAGGAAGGCTACAGCTGATTATGCCTTCAGGTCAGCAAAGCCCTTGTGTGAAATTCCAGTACGTTCAAACACAAGAGGAGGAGGTTGATGAAATTAGGTCATGTCTCAGGTTGAGATACTCTTGTGACAAGTGGGACATGTATCAGGCTGTGAACTCCATTTCTGGATTGCAACTCATATTGGAACCGTCCTTTCATAACCTAACTTCCACTTTGGGTTAGAACAGCTGATTTGCAGTAGAGACTAACTAACCATGTGTATAGCCTTGTCCTGGGCAGCAAAGCAATCCTCAGGCATCATCATTTCAACTTCTTTTTAGCTTTATCACCCTCTAATTTCCACTGCTCAAACAAATCATGCTAAGGACAACAACTGTAGCAAGTCTGAGACCAGCAGCAAGATGAAATTTCTCAGGTGCTGTGTGTAAGACTTTTCTTTCTGCCGGGAACAAACACGTGAGAAGTATAGACACATGACAGTGGCTGTTTTCACACTAAAAAGGATGCGCAGATCCAAAAGTTGGGAGCTGAGAAACGTGGTGTAACATCTTTGGATACTGTCTCACAGAGGAATGCATTCATGGCAGAGCAGGAGTGAGAATGGCTGACAGATGCTTTTCAAAAGCAGGCATGTATTCTTGAGCAGCTACTTCTACTCTTTCATTGTGAGGAATTTTCTGTTCAATTATGTGCAAACGAAACACCTCTCAGTTGTTACAGCACATTCTTTCTATCAAAATAAAAACTATAGCAAGAATGTATTTTCTGTCCTGCTAGCTTTTAAAATGTGACAGTTCTCCAGGATTTCAAACTCAGTAAACTAAAAATCTCAGGAATAAATAAATAAATAAATAAAAACAAACAAAAAAACCCCACCAACCTTGTATATAAAGTATTTCAGTTGGTCTACAGTGCCACATAGAAGTGCTATATCCTTACCACATCTAAGGAGTCATTAAAATGATTTCTCGTCTGCGTGGAGAGTGGCTTACGTGTGTCTACCTTTATTGCTCCAACACTTATCTAGAGCCTGTAATTCCTGCTCACACAAATAAATCTTTTAAGTTTTATATCCAAGAGCCTCTGTAAATGGTAATTATTTGCTGGAGTGCTTGGATCTTTTCTGAGTGGTTTTGTTTGTGGGTTTGGAGATTGGTGCTGTTGTTATTCTTAATTACTTCCTTCTTCAGGAGGATGTTACTGAAAGGAAAGAGCTCCCATTTACCAGAAGCTGTTCAGAGAAATTGGCGTTTTTGCCCATTTCCCCACTATAATGGAGTGGTATTCTTATCCACTGCAGTGGCTTGCTGTAGTGTATCCCTCAAGACCCGTGGTCCCCGTGTCACAGCTGTAGGGATCTGCTGTGGACTCTGGGTCTTCAAAATAGCATGGAGCAGTGCAGCAAAGCTGCTGAAAACTCCAGCAGTCCTGGCACACCATCCAGCCAACACAACAGCACAACAGCATATAAAACCTGACGCTGCAGTAGCTGCTTCTTGGGGTCAGTATGCTGCACTGAAACACTGAGATTAAAAGTCAATTTCTTCTTTTTGGCAGGTGACGTGTTATACCTTAAACAACAAGTGCCAGCTGAAAGTAAAGAGTAACACATGCTATTGCTGTGACCTCTACAACTGTGAGAAGTAAGTACCTGTGTGCAGTCAGCGGCCTCTGAGAAGTCCTTGGTTGGTAGTCCTTCCTCCTAAGAGACGGGGAGTTTTGCCCTTAGGCCTGGAGAAGCAGCATAGAGGACTTGTATGCTGAGCAATCCAGCTCCTCTGTCACTGAAGCCAGTGGAGAAGAGCTCAGGGGCTATGTGTTAGTGCTGCCATTATTTCAGTATCTTTTTCTTAAAATATATTGATAAGCTTTTTGGTGTGTTATCAAAGTCAACCACTCAGGCGTAGCCCTGTCAAGATTTACTTGTGATCTTGCAATGCAGTTTTCTCATTAGATTTAATTAATCATTTTTTTCTACCAAACTTTACCAAAGACAAAATAAATAGGAACATAGTGTCCATACAGAGAGATCATGTGGTGGTCAAACACAGAGCTCTTTTGTTAGCAATAGCCTCTATATGCATGGGTTTTTACTAAGTTGCCAGTATAGATACAGACGGTCTTGTGTTTCCTGAAGCTGTCCGTTTGACTTCATCATTACTAAAGCATGGGAAGCCAGAAGATAAGAAGTGAGGAAATGTCTGGGTATGCTTACAGAGATCAGCAGAAGGTAGCACAGGGTTGCCATGCGGTGATTTATCAGGAGTACAAGGGTGGTTAGGAAAACTACATCACAGCCAAGCCCACGGGTTTGTAATGTGGAAGATGGATGAAATGAACTCACACAGCTGACTGGCCACCTGGCACACAGAGATTTCAACTGCAAACAGCATCGTGTCTTGCCATAAACAAGAAGCTGGAGAGAATTTCCCAGGGTTGAGCTTATGCCTGACTCACTCTGTACAGCTCAGTATCATCTATCATGCACTCTCATGCAACCTTTGTAAACCTCTAGTTGACCCACAGTCCCTCTTCTTCCTTTTCCTCTGTGTATTTCCCATCTTTCTTCCTTCCTATGTCTCCTGATGTTTTTTTTTTTCTTCCTCCTTTTCACATGCCACCAGTTCTGAATAACCTCAGTCCTCTGTAAACTTTGGCTAGCATGCTACGAGACATGAACGTTTTTGGTGTATGAGAATGAGGCTGGCACTATGAGGTAAAACACAGGGTTTCCGCTTGAAAGAGTAGTTTTTGCCCAGAACCTAACTAAATTAGAGAAGTAAATTTAAATTTGGGACTAGAGGGAAGTCTTCTGTGCATATTGCTCAGGCACACAGACACGAGGTGAGTGCAGCTCTATGGAATGGATTAAAACAACCCAACCCAACACAGAAAAGAACAGGAGTCTTAAAGGGGTGAAAGCATTCAGAATTACCAAATAGATTGACTGAAACTCTTTTGCTTGAAGCGCAATGTAGCAACAAGGAGAGAACAGGAATCCCCAGCAAGGTGGGGATTGGGCTCTTCTCCCAAGCACCAAGTGACAAGATGGGGGGAAATGGCCTCAAGTTGCACCAGGGGAGGTTTAGGTTGGATATTGGGAGAAATTTCTTTACTGAAAGAGTTGTACAGCATTGAAACAGGCTGCCCAGGTAAGTGGTTGAGTCACCACTTGTGGACCTCTTCAAGAAACGTGCAGATATAGAACTTAGTAGCATGGTTTAGTGGTGGACTTTAGTCCTGGGTTAAAGGTTGGACTAGATGATCTTAGAGGTCTTTTCCAACCAGAACAATTCGATGTTCGACATCAAAACTTCTCCTCCATCTCCTCAGTGCCAATTTTCTAATACATGGGGTTTGTTGGAAACATCAGAAACTCATCATTGCTGTGACAGTGTTTAATGATATAATTAAACGTGTGTTCTGCCAGTGTAAGCAATCCTCAGTGGAAAGCAAGACCTTATGGGAAGAGTAGAGAAGCAGTCTCACTGCTTTACAGACTCGGCACATAGGATGGACAAAGAGAAGCTGGAGGATGTCATGGTCCCAGTAAGTGACTTGGTGTCAGCCGTGCAACAGACCAGTACACAGGCAGGATTGCAAGTCAGACAACCTCAGCCTGATAGCAGCTGGAGCTGTGGCTTTATTTAGTTAAGTGACATCTGGGCTCGTATAGTAGGGCCCAAGTGAACTTGACAATAGCAAATCCACAGTGCCAGAACCATGCCCCACAACAAATGATTTGACATTTCCAGAAATTACCATGCTTGGCTTGGACCTACCCAGAAGTGTTGTGGGTTTCTCCATGCTGCTACCTTCCTCTGCAGAGCTTTCCCTAACCACAGTCCCCACACCTGCCCCACGTGCTGGGGAGGGGGAACAGAAAAATATTTCACAAACTGCTCGCTTCTGCTTTCCACCATAATCTGATGGCACTTTCCTAACAGTGCAAAACCAGACTTGGCATTTAAAAAATCTTTCCAACTCTTTTCCAGCTGCTCTAGGAGCTCGTTAGTGGGCCAGCATTAAGACAGGTACTGGGAAGAACTGCAGGAAATTGTTTTCAAATTTTGCAGTAGAATATTTCTCACTTTCAGAGAGGTAATGAGGATTGACTTCACGACATGCCTGATTTACAGTAACCATTGCAGTGTAGAAATATAAAGAAATAAAATTTTCTGGATAGTACAATCCATAGTTTAAAGGCACATCTTTACACTGTACTATGTTGCATCTGTTAATTTGGAACTGCAGACACCATAACCAAATGTAGCCAGCTGGCAAAACCTCCCTTCCTGTGGTTGAATTAATGCTTAAGCAACTTGCCTTTCCCACTGTCGGAGATGCCAGCAGATTTCCAGGTGAAGTGGGAAAGAAAGCCACGTTAAATGTTTTAGCTGGTAGCTAAATGGCCAGGGCAGCACCCGTATACCAGGACTATCTCTGTGTTCAGAGACCCTTGGCAAAAAAGGAGTCCCAGCTCTACTAGGGTTGGTATTAGTAGGTCTGCATGTTTAATGTTACCTGAGCAGAGCTTTCTCCAGTTCATCTGAGCAGTGTTCACACCCATAGGAGGGAGTATGGATTAAGTACTTTGCCAAAGAGAAAACTAAGCAGGAGGGACTCAGATCCTCTGGTGCTCTTTATTTCGTGCAACGCACCGTCGTGACCCCATCTGCGTTCCCTTTCAGCTCAGAGCAGTCCTCCAGCTACTACGAATTTCTCGGTGTGAGCAGCTGCCAGGACGTGGTTCACCTGTACAGGCTGCTGTGGTCCTCCACAGTCCTGAACATCATCGGGTTGTTCCTGGGGATCATCACGGCAGCCATTCTCGGGGCCTTTAAAGACATGGTAAGGCTCACGATCTTCTGCCTGCTGTAGTGACTTCTGTGCTTGTTGACGTTATCAAGCAAGTTAGAAAACAAGGAAGCATGAGTGTACAAAACATGGCACTTTAAACATGTTTCCTGTGTGGTCTGGGAGTCTGGAGTCACATATTTAGGCTAAGCAGTTGCCAGCTGCTCACAGCTAAGTAGGTCAGGTCTGGCCAATACATGAGTGGAGGGGAAAAAAACAAGCATCTGCATGAACAGATGCTGGCGCTTCACTTACTGACATCTTTTTTTTTCTTCTAATTCAGCACTGGACCTGGGGGCCAGCACAGGCTTAAAGCATGCTAGTTTGTAGGTAACGTAAAGCGCAGTTCCCAGGTGTGACTATTTGTGCAGCTCTTTTTCCAAGAATGGGGATTAACTCTGAAGGAGCTGTCAAGTTTTTATTTAAACAGTTGTATTCGGGTCACATTAATCCTCTGTTGTTGCACTAAGGAACGCCACTCTCTAACTGCTCCCTGTGCCACACAGATATAAGCTGCTGCACTCAGAAGAGGCTGTGCCAGGAGGGGTAGAGCAGCCAAAAGGCTCCCAGTTTACTAGCACTCAGAAGAGTAGATGGTATTTATTCCCCCAAAGAGCTTCCAAACTAAACAGACAGAGGTGTGGGGATGGGGCTGAAATGCAGGAGCAGAAGGGAGGCGTAGTAGCAACGAATGTCTTCTTAATTCCATGGTATTTCAGGTGACTGTTGAGAGGGGATAGAATTAAATAGAAAGAAAGGTCAAAGGAAAGAAGATAGGGATGGAGCAGGGAAGAGAAAGTAGGAGAACTGAGGGTGATGTGCACCAGGGGGACAGACTGGAGGAGAGGGACTGCTCCGAGCTGGCAGCCAGTGAGCCAAGGACTCGGTCAGACTGGAGGGCGTCCAGGGCTTGCTCCAACCACCCAGCATCTCTGTGGTGCTCCTTCTCCTCCACACAGAGCAGTCTCCACGGCCTTTACTTGAAATTCACCTTTGTTAAGTTGCAAACATTTGCTGGGACTGCTCCTTTCTCTAGCCTAAGGCAAACAAGCCTCCTGAGCCTTTGCATGTAAGCAATGCGCAGCTGACCCGTGCTTTGTGCAAGGGGACTCTTGCAAGGAGCTGAGAGCAAACTGCAGCCAGCTAGGCATGAAGAGCTGCGGCTGCTTGAGAGGGGAAGCAGCTTTCCCAGCTTAATTCATCACCTCCCTGGGAGAGGAGGAGTGGCAGAAGGGAAACAGAAGCAGCCCTGGTGGGAAATGAAGGGAAGAGCAGCCACAAGAGGAGGGGAAGGCAGGTGCTATCTAAAATGAGTCTTGATAGAGCAGTGCAGCTTTCCAGTGCTGCTAAGTTCTTTCCTCTTCTTCCCTTCTTTCTTGTTCTTCAGCTGTAAGGTGACTAAAATGTCATTTAGTCTGCATCCCTGAACACAAAATTTTTGGGCCCCTAGGAGCCAAGCTTTAATTACATATGAAAAGATGAAAGTAAAATTTTGTTTTAGAGCTGCGTCCTGCCCTGGGATTACCATCTCCAGCCTCTGGGGGCTTGCACAGCCAAGTAAAAAGAAGCTTTTCAGTGCTTCTTCTTTTGGGAAGAAGCCAAGAGCTTTTGAGCCAGAGCTGCTAGTGCTTCCCTGAGATATGGAAGGCTGTGGAGAGCCAGGCTGCACCCATGTAATGGCTCACGTCAGTCCAGGCTTAAACAGGATTTGGACTGAAGCTTTGTAGCAGGGTGAGCTCAAACCCAGCTGATCTCAGTGCTGTGAGGATATCACTGCACTGCTCCCAAGGGATGCCAAGCCGAGGAGATGTTCCTGGGAGAACTGGAGTCTCTATGACCTGGTGGAGTCTCTGTGACCTGGTGCATTCCCCGTGCTGGGAAGCAGAGTCCCAGGTCAAGCTCTGGGTCTTCCAACCAGGTGGCAAAAAGCCATGCAAGCAATTTGCAGCAGCTTCCCCCTGGACTTGGCTGGCGTGAGTCTGCTGAGGCTCCAACCTAAAACCTGATCTGAATAAACTGTTTAATAAGACCTCTGCAGCAGGATTGGGAAAAAAAAAAGGAAAAAAAGGAAAAAAAAAAGAAAAAAGAAAAAAAACTCACTAGCCTAAGGGGAAGGATGAATTTGTGTCAATTAGCTTAGCACAGGAACCATGCTATGTTTGTGAAAGTGTTACTAAAAGCAATCCAAAATGAAATGACCATTTCTTGCTCCTTTGCTTTTTCAGGGTCCTTTTGAGGTATGTACCATAACTGTTTTGTTGATCTGCTGCTTGCTTTCATTATTAATGGAGTAATTCTTGGGAAAAGTGTGGGGGAGAGAAGGGGAGGGCAAGAAAACATCAAACAGAAGGGAGAGAGAAGGGGGCATGGGACTGAAATAAGAAAAAGCTTTGAAATGTGTGGGAGAACAATTCACTTTCTTTCAGGATGTCACCTTCCCACAGATATGCTCACTGGCATTTTCCAGGGGGAGCTTTAAAGCCCACTGAAATGCCTCAGGGCATTGCTCTGAGGTTGACTTCCAGAAAACACAACTGGCTGGCTGACTAGTCAAACAAAAAAACAGCATGTTTATCTCTGGGAATGCTGGCAGCCGAAACATGCTGCGAAGAAGAGAGTTTGCAAAACAGTGCAGTTGCTTCTAAATCCATCACGTTTCCTGGACAGAAAAAAAAAAAAAAGAAAAAAAAAAAGTGTTGTTTTGGTTGTTGCGTGTTTCTTTCTTGTGACAAATTCAGTGCAGACCTTGGCATGCTTGCCGTGGCTTTGCTGTGTGCCAGAGAGTTGTGCTGGCTTAGTGGGAAACCCTTCATCCTTCCCTGACCCCAGGGTATCAGCTCTTGGTGGCCCCTGGGTCACCTGTGGGGCTGTCCCCTGTGATCCGCTGGGGGAGCTGCAGCCTTTGTGACAGTACCTTCCTTTTCAGATCTGCTGTGAGCCTGGATATAGGATGCTGGCTGGGCAATTATCTTAAAGCCACCTTTAACAAAAAGCAGGTTAAGATGTAATGGAAATAAAAGTGTCCAAAACGGCAAAATGCCCTGATCTTTTCTTACGTGAGAGGTAAAGAAATGCATGAAAAAATTCACTTGTAGTACAAAGAGTTAATCTAAAACCTCTCTTCCCTGCCCTGGTATTCAGCTGATGACTTGGGGATGTTTTCCTGACACACCTTGCCAAGGAATCTGCCTGCCCTGTTTAGGGTTGCAGTAATCAGAACAACCTCTGGTCCTGGGGGAGTGTGCTGGCTTTTTTTTTTTATTATTATTATTTATTTGATTAGTTTCCTCCTCAGAGTCCTCATGGGAATCTGGACAGATGAAATATCATTCCTATCTCTTCCCTCACCCTGCTCAAAAAAAAAGGAAGCTGAAGTAAACCTCTACTGAGCTGCTTTCCACATGTTCATATCTTAGCACTCCTGCAACTGAAGTTGCAATTTGCTGTTAAATTCGTTGTGTGGAGCTGCTCCCCGGCTGGAGATGCTTACACTGACAGCGCTCCCAAGTCAGTTAACAGCTTCTTATCTCTTTGACTTGGGTGCATGTTTTGGTATAAAACATCTCCACCTACCCTTGTGTTTTAGATGACTAATTAAATGTAGTACCACTACTAGAATACCTGATATAGGACTACAAGGAATGGCCTCAAGTTGCGCTAGGGGAGGCTCAGGTCAGAAATGAGGAGCCATTTCTTCTCAGAAAGAGCAGTCAGGCACTGGGACGGGTTGCCCAGGGAGGTGGCGGAGTCACCGTCCCTGGGGGTGTTCAAGGAGAGGTTGGACGTGGTGCTTAGGGACATGGTTCAGTGGGTGACATTGGTGGTAGGGGGATGGCTGGACCAGGTGATCTTGGAGGGCTCTTCCAGCCTTAATGGTTCTGTGATTGTATGAATACCTGCAAGTCATTACTGGCTCCAGGCTGAGACCAGATAATCTGATAATAAGATGCTCGATGAGTGGGTTTGGAGTGGTTGACTCCCCAAATCTGTCTTCTAGGACTGTTGTGATGTTTGTCTTTAGCAATGGGAGAATGTTCCTGCTATTGGTGGAGAGAACATGAAAGGATTTAGAGGCACTCCTGGAAGGACAGAGATACCTTACAGGTCCCAGAGCAGAAAGTTGGTAGCAGATTCAGACCAGAAATCTGTATTTCATGTTGTGCAAAACAAGTGTTTCTTGCCTTATGTCCGTAGCCAGAGGGATATGGCTGCTCCAGAGCCTCCCTCCTCCAAGGAAGGACACGTTCTGGTTGCTGGTCCTGCTCCAGCCAGGGTGAGACATGTTGCTGGCCTGAAGCTTTTGGATCTTAGGCAATCTCATGAGCTGCTTCTTGCTACTGCTGTCTGAAAGGCAGCTTCTCTCTTTCTTCTCACCATATTCACCCTTCAGGGCAGGTAGAAAGGAAGTGTTTTGAGGAGAGTACCTTGAAATGAGAGACTTGCCTTCTCACATGAACTAGGCCTTCTGCTTTAACCTCATGTGCTACATCAGTGACCTAGACGACATTTTCCATGTAAAAACACAATTAATGCACCCTTGCCTGAATCACAACATGTATGCTATCTCTGAAGGATGCAGTGGTTCATGTCTCTCACAGATAAGTCCGAAAGGAAATGCCAAAAAAATCCTGGCAGCTGCTTTCAGTATGTGTCTTGCAACCACCATCTTTTATTATTTCAATAAAAAGAAAATTCCATGCTCTCATGTGAAGGAATCTGCTAATAAAAACCAACAGAGTGGAGAGAAACCACTGAGCTGGCCTTAATTTGCAGAGCAGAGGGTCATGAAAATCGTTCACAGAGCTCTGTTGTCCTTCTTATGTAGCACGGGGTTTTAGGAACACAAGTCCCGTGTCACATTCAACCTTCTATGTTGTTTGCGCTTTTTTGTTGTTGTTGTTTTGTTGTTGTTTTTTCCTAATTTTATTGGTTGGTTTAAAATGAGCTATTACTTCCTCCTGCAAATTTTATCTCACATAGTGGTTAAGGGACATGCCAGTAGAGCCATGGAATATGATCAAGGAGTCAATTCAACTCTGATACAGATGAGAATCCTGATTTTGTGCAGTAGAGATGAGATATGCATGTAGGGAGTGGTATTGGAAAGCCAGCAGAAAACTCCACAAGTGAGAGGAAGCTGTGAAAGACAAACAAGTGGTCTGGACAGGTAGTTGCTATTGGAAAGAGTCTGCAGCAAAGTGTGAAGGAAGGGTTGCTGGAGTGGATAAGACGAGGCGGTTAGAGCTGTTTGCTGTGCTTTTCAGGGTGTCTCTGGTCTGGAGCCCTGCCAGTGCTTCTGTAACTGGTGCTAGGGAAGCACCAGCAGTCTTTTTTTCCAAGGGAAGAAGATTAAAATAGCTGTGTAATTCTGGCCAGAAAATTCACTCCAGATACGCACTCTTCTAATTATATCTGTCACTTTTTTTTTTTTTGTAGTACTGGCGTTATGCTGGAAAATAGGAAGTTGTTAGTTATTTGTAACTTCTGTTGGGACCAGTTCCTGCACCAGACCCCTCTGCGCTGTGCTGATAAATTGTTGTTTTCTTTGCTCAACAGGTACCTATGTCCCAAATTGCTTTCAGTGCTGCACCTCCTCCTCAGATCCTGTACAATCCTGCCCAGCAGATCCTGACGTATGCTGGGTTTTGTCCTTCTGCTGCAACTATTTCTACGTATCCATCCTATCCGTTGCCTCTTCAGGTATAGTACAAAATGGTGCCATTTACTCCATCAGAAAACCTTGAGCTGCTTCTCAGTACAAACTCTGCAGTGGTAGGTCTTGGCTCTGCCACAGGGTCTGCAACAGGGTCTGCAACAAGGGTCTGCAACAAGGTCAGGAAGTTGGATTTCAATGCCCAGACTTGCCTCTGGGATGATTTAGCCTGGGACTAGTTTGTAGGTCTGTTCCTGGATCTCAAGTTTTCTCTGGTCGTCCTTTGGACTCAATCTGTTGGCCAGGAATCCCTATGTGGGATTAGAGCTGTGTTGTGGCAGTCACAAAGGTGAAAGCAGCCCTTATGTAGGGCCAGGTAAAGCAGGAGCAGAGGCATATGGGGAAGCCAAAGAAGTATCAGTTATACAGGATTTGTCAGAAAGGTTTACGTGCCTTTGTCCATGTTACTCAAAATATGGGAATCAGTAGATGAGGACTCATCAGGCGGAAAGGAAACACGAAAGGGGAGGAAATAAGAGGTCTGTAAAACTGAGTGATATGGAAAGGACTGTGGCTGGATATTAGTGATAACTAAGTTTTGGTTGTACCGATAGAGCTTTTTGGTGGCAAGACAAGACAGAAGGAGGAATTGTTTTTACACACCAAAGAAGATTCAAATGCCACGGGATGTTGTAGGAGAGTATAAATGAGGGGTTAGGGGCACAGTCCATCAGCTGCTTTTAAACACAGTGAGTCCAGCCCAGAGCTGGCCTGGAAAAAGCGGTGAGTGATGCTGAGGGTGGTGGTTGATTTTCTTTTGGCCTAAGTAGCCTTGTGACAAGACAGTTCTTGACCCTCCTTTATGTGAAGGGTTTGAACCTTGATCACCTGCTCCTATTCCAGCTGGCTATCAAATAGCTTCAGTGGAGAAGGCACCTTCAGTCACACTGCCAGGGACCCTCTGTGGAGCACAGGCAAGACTAATTCCCTCCACAGAAGGTCCCTGGCAGCATGCCCCATGAGCTAGGTGCCTTGTGTCCTGAGAGGACTGTTGTGGACGGTAAATGCTCATGCATACTTGGCCAGCCACAGTGGCTCCCTACTTAACATGGGTGTTACTCAAAATTTCTCTTTTAGGACACTTGTCTCTCCCCCTGAACAACATCTAGGTGTCTGTACTCAGAGTACACGTGCTCTGCAAGCCCACGCTCGTTGCTGTAACTCTCCCTTGTCCCTCCCTCACAGAGCTGGAAGGCCAGCAGTGCTCCTAGCCATGGCGGGGCCTTGGGCCTGGCACGACAGGCACCAGTCACCGTCATGTCTGGGCTCGGACAGTGCAGCACAGATCAGGCAAAGTGAGATGAAGAACATTAGGGTTATACTATAAAAATAATATATAAATAATAAAATTGGTAAATAGCTGTAGAGACACTAGAGAGATTGCTGGCATTTTTTAGGTTTTTAAATCACAATAAAGCCGGTTTGTTCAGTCCAATGCCTTGTTATACTTTGGCTGTCTACTGTTAGACCGATTTGTAATTCTTAATAGAAAACACTGCATGTTTACCACGAGCTGGCTGTGGACCTCCCAGGCCACATCTCATCAGGGCCAATGACCACGCACACCAGTGAATTGTTAGCATCCTCCTGGCATGGGTTTGGCCCAGACCATCTAATAGTCTCCCATCAACACCTAGGAAGGGGTCAGGAGCCAGCAGGAGCAGTGGACCATTCCTGGTAGGTGGTGTGCATACAGAGAGACACACACTGGTTTGGTGGTAAGAGTTCAGCTGTATGGATGTAATATGTGCTGTGCCAGTTGGCTTCACAGCCAAAGAACAGTCCTTGGCACATTTTAATAAATAAGATAATGGGGCCAGGCACTTTTGGAGACCACTGATTGAGAGGAAAAAAAAGTACACACGGAGGTCTTTTTTTGTTTGCTTTTAGCTGAAAAGCTGTGCTGTTCTGCAGAGTTCAGTTAGCATGTAGCCAAGAATAGAGAAGGGGATAAACAGAGACGAACGAAAGCAATGAGGCTGAAAAGATGCATGTAAGTAGTCTTGAGGATCAATTGTAATTGTTCAGTCCTGTGTCCACTGAGAAAGAGAAATATTTACCCCTAAATTCTTAACTGCATTCCAAAATAAACACTTTTTTTCCCCCTAGATTTCTACTTTTTCTAAGAAGCGCGTTCCTTTGTCTTCTCTCCCCTTCATAACACTCAGGGGCAGACATCACCAGCTGTCCTCAAGCCAGGAGAGGTTAGCAAGAAGCACTGGGCTCCAAAAGGGAAAGCACTTAATCCTTTTCTTGGAAAAGAAAAAAAAAAAGTCAAGCAGCTTTACTACATGTATGAGCTGATTACATTGTAGTTTAGAGAGAATCAATTTCTGCATCAGCATTCAGCATAATGGAACAGTTATGAGTTAAAAATCGTAATAAACTTACTCAAAGTTACAAAAGGGTGAATGTGAGAAGCAGGCCTGATTTGGAACAGCCAGATGCTCAAATAACATGCACATCCATTGAGAGCTGTAGGCTGAACCCATAGGGCTGGAGGCCTTCATAACCCATCTAAGTGCTCCAAGCAGCTAGTGGCCTGGTGCCTAGCTGCTGAATTCAAGCTTTCACAAGCCCTGCTCAGCTGGTTCTGGTCCTTAAGGCAACTACAGGCTTTGTGGCTGGGATTCAGCTGGCTAAACACAGGGCTGTTGACATGTAGGGATCTAGTGCTGTGTGATAATGAAATCAAGTAGCCACCTGGCCCCTGATGCTGCTGTAGGAGGGTCCAGGTCCTGTAGTCGCTGTACCACCTCTGTGTAGACATCTGGCATGCCCCATGACATCCCAAAAGGGCTAGACACTCATATGTGGACAGCTGAATTAAGATCTAGATGTCTACAGTGTAAAAGACTTCACCCGAGTGGGTCGATCCTTCAGAGTCCACAGAGAGGGCAAGGCACTTCTCATATGTGGATTATCACAGGTGAAAGATACATGAAGTGAATGGTATGAATGCACCCTAAAGTCCTTTCCACTGACCAGGGGTGGGAATCAGTTTCTATGCTGTGCACTTAGATGTCTATGTCATTGAGCCCTCAATTGTCTAAAGATACAGCATCTGAGATGACCTAATATTTGCAAGACATCCATGAAAGGCTGGCTGTTGGCCAAAGGTCTATGTGAGACTCGCATGTACTTCTGGAACAGCACCCAGAGGTCTGATAGGGTGCCCATGGGCATCTCAAAGCATAACGTTTTTGATTCCAGGTGGATCAGAAGCCTGGCTGGGTACCCAGAGGGTGACAGAGCTCACAGGGGCACTCTCAGGGCAGCTCTCCTATGCAGGCCCCACACAGTTTGAGGTGACACTGAGTGTGCTGATGGCCAGCCCCAGCAGGAGCTCATCCCTGCATCCTGTCCACGTGTGAAGCCCAGCTGGAGGCCAGCATCTCACCCTCAGGCCTCATTCCTTTTCCAGTGACCTTGCTAACTGTACAGCGAGGCGGGCTCCATGACACACCTCTCTTTTCAGCATTCCCTTTGGCTCCCTGCTTTGGCTAAACATCATTCCTAAGCACCTGCATTTCACACTGACCTGCACCTGCCCCAGTCAGGGTCACACGTGGTGGCTCAGCTCAACTAAGACTAAGGTTTGTTCTTAGTCTTCTGCTGAATTCAGTATCTCACTGAATAACTGCTTGCTGGACAGGCAAACAAAGTCTTAAAAAAAATAAAATCACACCTTGAGCTGGTGCCAAACCAGCTTAGTTTACCTCACAGTTTGTCCGCAAGCAGAAATCAGCCAAATACAAAAACAGAGGTGACACCAGGAATGCATTTTGACGAAGTTGTAACCAGCATTTCATTTGTTTACCATGGCATGTGGTAACAAAATCACTCATCCCTTACTGGTACAGGTCAGTCACAGCCAGTCTTGGTAGGAGGCCTGCCAACTGGTCAGGTAAATGATGAGCTGTGCAGGGGCTGCTGGGGTTGTGAAAACAAAACAAAACAAAACAAAAAATGAACTGTAAAAAGCAATAACTACATTTGGAGCTGATCTAGCCAGCAGGTCTATAGGTATACTTGCACTGCCTCCTGCATAGTTATGGTGCATAAACGACCTTCCTGTCACAAAGTTCCCTTTCTTCAAAGTTCCCCCCGTGGCAAGGGGCCTGGCAGCCCTGGGCAGCTCTGAGATGCCACCAGCCAAGTATCAGCCCTGGTACTGGCTTTGTAAATGATGACTACTCATTTTTTTAGCATGGTAAGTACCCAAGACAGCATTGTTTGCTTGCCTGGATTTTACATTTCCCTTGAAATAGATCCATGTTTACTATTTTTTTTTTAAATTCCAGGCATTTTAGGCCTGAACTTGAAGGGAGCTGAGCCCAACTCTTCTGGTGGAGCCCATGGACTGGCATGTGTTGGCATGTGAGGGGAGGAGTGAAATCCTGACCCTCTTGAAATCAATGGCAAAACTTGATTTAAAGTAGTGGTAGGATTTTATCCAGAACAATAGTCCCTAGATGCATCCTTTTGTTTTAATAAATCCTAGTTGTTACTCAGCATGGGCTGCTTATTTTTCATGCCTCTTTCAGCCAAATCCTCCTTGTAACTGAGACAGCCGAGGTGAAAGACCTACAGGGAGGTCTTTTAAAGAATGCCTACCTGTAAATTTTCTCTTATAAGGAGTCTGCATTTGGCACAGCAATAAGACCCTGCCTTTATGCAAGTATTACAACTCTGAGATTTCAGAGCGATGCCTAGAAACTTGCAGCTATATGTAACTTAATCAGCCAGTTGGGTGCCATGCCTTACCCGGGAAACCAAAGCATCTTCTGCAGAAATTCCTGTTCTGTTGTCTAGCTGTATGCACAGTATCTATTAAAAATGACTTGGATTACAGGTGGAATCTGTCTTCTTTCACCATACGCTGTAATTGCTATCCTTAAAAAGATTCTCTAATACTGAAGTGAGTGTTGTGCTGCAATGCATGAGAAATTTAACCATGGGACATAATACTGACATGGTAAACATTTAAATCAGAGCCACAAACAGGATCATAATCATTTATTGAAATGTTTTTCTTTGTCTATATACAGCCTACCAGCAATTTTCCAGGAACATCATCTACTGACATTTCTTTATCAGAAGAAACTCAGCCTCCTTCTCAGTCCAGCTCCAACTACGGCCTTCCCCCCAATGCTCCACCCCTCTATGCACCGACTTACTTTTTGCCTGGAGAAAAGCCTCCACCGTACGCACCGTAGGACAAAAAATATATTTTAGGTAGCTGGTAGGCTTCTTTGTTTTTAAGAAACCTTTGGAAACCCTGCGCTGCGCAGGCACTAGACTTAACAAGGAACCCACCACAGAGCGTGTCACAGCCACTCTGCTTTTAGCCACATCTCACCAAGCAGAGCAGAAACCTGGAGATGTCAGGGCAGGCACATCACCAGCAGTGTGACAGGTAACCACCTAGTTTGCCTGCAGTCAAATGCAGTATTGCTTTCTGGTTACCGTGAGTTTTTCCTTCTCCATATGTTGCAGAGTGATTTTTCTTCAAGAGGAGAAATGAAGAAAACGCTCTGGATATGTGTTCTGCTTTCATAGACCAGTATAAAGGGGTTTTAGTCTGTGTTGTCTGAGTGGGTAGTCTGGAGCTCTCTGAGTAAATCACTTTGGGTAGGAAGAGCCTCGGTGTTTGTTTGCTTGTAGTATTTATTTAAGAACCCTTTTTTGGTGAAAGAGTTGTACCAATAAAAAATGTGTGGCAATTATTTTGCAATAAAATTGACTGTGTATATTTATACTGTACCTAAGGCTGTTATATTTATGAGAACAGAAAAACCAAAAAAACAGAGGGAAAACTACCCTACCAAATACTTCCCTCAAGTTTCAAACCGAAAGGTTAATTTTACTGGATTTTTTTTTTAAGTTTGCACTTCATGCCAGTCTAGTCTGCATAGTAAAATGTCATGACAGCGCACTAAAGGTGCAATTTCCAGACAGATGTTTAATCTGCACTTTCGTGTTGGAATTAATTCCTTTCTAGTCAAAAGAGGATCACAACCAAAACCACTCCCTGTGAACCCGTTATTTAAGTTTAACAAGGTCTTGTCCAGTAATTCTGCAACCACTGAAAGAGAGCTGATGAAGGGTCAGAATTCCTTCATAATTTTTCCCATTTTACAGAATTGGAAATACTTCGACAAGGCTAAGTGGCAATACTTGTAACAGTGCCTTTGACAGGAACAAAGTTGTGTGCACTCTGTCCCCTTTCTGTACATCATATTGGCTGAGATCCCTCTTAGAGCATGGCTTTCATATTTAGTGGCAGGAGTGGCTACACAGGCACGAAAACCCATCAGATTACGGCACCACGCCACTGCATTTTGCTCCTGGAAGAGGGGTGGTGCTGCTGCTTGCTCTGTAGATCTTACAGTCTAGACAGCAACGAAGCTATAGATATTTTCTGAAAGGCCAAAGAGCAAAGCAAGGAAAGGAAGGTATTTCTCATTAGCTTTTTAAGCAGCTGCTTCATATTATGGAAATATAAAGAAACACTATATAAACAAAACCAGCCTACTTGACAGTTTCCTTTAAAAGGAAGTGACACCATCAGACCAGCTGAAAATAGACCAAAGAATGATCATCCTTTTACATAATACTTTCCACCTTTCAAGAATTTCTGTTAATTCATGTGCTGTACCTCTATGTATAAAAAACAGATTCAGAACTAATACAAATAAAGTCAGAGGTTAATTTATATGGACCATAAAAAACATACTGTATTCCATCTTCTTTTTCTGATATGCAAAGTTTTAGGCCAGTGATGTTAACGTTGGTGACAAGGTGCCTTACTTGTACTGTTGACGGGGTCAGTGATATGAACTAGGTTAAGAGAAACAAAGTCAGAGGGGAGACTGCTGTTTACTTCTACTCATGAATTCAACACATCCAAAATACTTAGTTCTTGTGTAAATGCATGCTTGAAGAGCACGATCACCCTAATCATGCGCTGAGTGGAACAGGAGTGGAACTGCATATGGACTTATTTTCAGTTACTATGAATACTCCCTGGGGAACCACCTGGGTTCATTTCTGGGCACTTTTGGAGTCAAAAAAAAACACCCCAGACTTGGTCCCTTTGAGTTGAGCACCTAGACTGCAAACAGAACGAAAATGAAATCAGTGTTTCTCTTGGGTTGAAACACAGTGATTGAGGAGGAATGAAGGAATGCTTATCGTTTTATTTCCTCTTCTCAATGATATATAGAAGTAGCTGCCTCTTCCTCCAGTGTTAGGGTATTAAAATCAATCAAGCTTGACACAAAAGCCCTCCCCTCCTGCTTCCCTTTCTGTAATTCTCCAGACTTGCAAACTCTGGCTTTTTCTTCTAAATCACATTTTGGTTGGAGTTTGTTGTAGTCTATGCAAAATATCTTCTCATATATGCACAGATATGCACAATCCTGGCGATATTTTTAGCTCTGAATTAGATTGTTATTAAAAAAAAATGAATTATAGTCTTTTTCACATAATACTAAGCCTGAAACTGCAGACTACCACAATGTACCACAAGATTCGCGTTTCCAGTATCTGGCTTCATAAACAGTACCACTTACATTAACACAAAGGTCAGACATATTTGTGATTCATTTATGCCACGTTATTTTTTTGGGATCTACCACAGAAACTATACAAAAAATGCTAGACATAAGACTGCTTTGCTAACATGCTTCCTTTGAAAAGAACAAAGTAAAACGGGGTTTGTTTCATCTACTTGGTTTAAGAAATAGTAGGTGCCATCCAAGTTTGTACTGTTTTCATTAGAGCTCCTCCAAGTTAAAAGAATGGGAGACGTATTTTGGTGAAGTACTAAAATAACCAGGAAAAACAAACAGAAAACAAACCACCACACAGAAGAAGTGCTATTCACCACAATACCCTCAGGATTCCCTGCTCTCACTGGAATAATAAGCTGATGTTTCTTAGGTTCTCCATCACATCCCAAGTTGATCCAGAATCATTGACTATAACAGAAAGCACTCCTGCACATAACTTAGTATCCCTTGCTCAATAACAAAAAGTGAACCCATAGAACTACTTCTGGGTTTTCCTATCCATGCACAGTCCACCAGTGAGTCTGTCCCTGTTATTACTGTCTAGTTAGCAATTATCCTTCCAAACTGGCATCTGGTCATTCCTGAGTGTAAAAAACTTTTGTCAGCTGGGATACAGTTGGGATAGTCTTGCCCTGCCTCTGTTCTTTCCTCTGGGACAGTTACATCTCCACACCTTGGTCACTTACCTTGTCGCGTGTGGTTTATTAGGTTAATCCATCATCTCCGCATTTGACTAGGCAAAACACGGTGTAGAATGGCTGGGAACAGTTTATAAAAAACCCTGTACTATTAGACCTTTTCCATATTAACCCTGTGAAGCATAGTGACCTTAGCCACCCAGGGTTCAGATATCCACCACGGCATACCTCTCGTTCTCGTTTCTTTAACCCACTGGAAGGCAAGGAAAAATAAAGCAAGATTCAACTGCCTCAAAGCAGGCTAGGCAAAGCCTGCCCCAGCAGCACCAGGATAGTTTGAAAGTTAAGTTCACTTTATGGCTCTACAACCTCTCCCAAGTAAACCCACAAGCATATTCTCACCGCACTGCAATTCAGCCTGGCTAACTCTCAGAATCACAAGCCTCTGTGCTCCCGTTAGGCTCATGGTGAATGAGCCAACCTAAAAATTAAGCAGCAAAAAAATGTCATCACCACTTAATATTCCCAATTCTCAACACCTCATCATTTGCTTCAGTGGTTATTGACACAAAAGCCATATGGCTTTCAGCTTATGAGTCTTTTCTTCTAATTGTTTCCTGCTGACCCAGTTTTTTTTCCATTCTCTGTTGACCAAGAGTTTTTCTAAAGGTCACAACTGCGTCTTCTATCTGTGGTACCAGAAAGAAAAACTGTAGCAATAATAATAGCAGCAACCGTTCGCTTTCCAGCCCAAGGATATCTAATACTGACACAAACACATAACCCCCCGCCTCCAAACAAATTGAAACAAACAAAAAAAAACAACCACTAGTGTAATCTCCACATCAGGCATAGCCTGAGTCATCATCTCCAAATAGCGGAGTACAGAATAATTTGAGTACAGGTAAATTAAAAACTTGTATGTAAATATTTTATTCTCTCATACTTTGCAAATCAGAAAGCAGTGTTGGTAATAAAAATAATACAGAATTATTATTTTTCTTCCAGTCCACACTCATATATTACCAGGTTTTCCACATTCCGGATAGAACTGTCTCTTACACTTTAAACATGACGTTCATTTAGGTATATTCTGTACTTTTGGCTTATTTAATATTAGTCTTCTGAACTATTTACAAATATATTACAACCTTTAAACCTCAAAGCAAAGGAGTATTTCAATAATCAATCTGACATAAGGATCAGTAGCTCCTACATAACTTCAGTGTTTAAGAGAAACTATACACGCAGTGCGGTAGGTCTGAATAATTTATATCTTTAAAAAAAAAAGAAAAGCATTGAAAGTTTCCTAGTATAAAACTTTCGCATTGCAGTGGTACCTACGGACCCGCCTCAACTGGAGGACAAGAGTGTGACGTGATGTCGCTGTGCTTGTACAGTGCCTCGTCCAAGTCCAGTGCCTTGCTGTTCAGCTTCACAGTCATGCAGCCGTGGTAGAACGCCGTGACCGGAGTAGAGGTGACAGGAACATCTGTGCCAAAGGGGAGACAAGCATCTCTGGAGGCCTGTTTTGCACGAACACATGTCCTACCTACGCTCCGATGATCATCAGTAAATTCAAACTGACCCCTTCTCTGCGCCAGGCTTTCTGCCTTCCCCCTGCCCCTCTCACCAGAACACAAGAGCACGATCCCAAACGTAGGCAGAATGCCCTCTGCTCTTGTGCACTGCACCCTTCCCCAGCTGCTCTGCCTGTGTGCAAGGCTTCCAGCACTGACGAGACCATGCTGCTGCCCAGCAGCGAGGCTTCACTCCACTCACGCCAGAAACACTGTGTTCACGCTGCTTTCCATCTCGATGGTTTCTCTCCCACTATGTTGGTCTTTCTCTCCCTCTATATGGTCTTCGGAAGAGTTGTTACAGCCTCCTGTAATGTCATTCCTCTCTCCAAAATATTTGCCAAGATATTATAGGATGAACACAACAGGAAGGCTCCTCCTATACCCAGCATCTACCACTTGCTGCAGCCACCTTTCCCATTCTGTGGTTATGCTGAGTATCACCAGCACGAGGAGGCTGCTGGCATTCACCAGAAAGATGCTGCAATACAGAGTTGGTAAGACTAACGCCACATTTTTTTCTATGGAGATCCACTGGTGACATCCTTTAAATCAGTTTACGAGAGGCAGAAAACAACTAGCAAGGAAGAAGAAACTAAGTACAATCCAACAGACTAGGAGAAATTAGTCGAGGCTATTACTAACTTCTGCAACATCGCTTACACACTGACCTTAAATAAACAAACAAAAATTAACATGAACCGTGTCCTCTACCCTTCCCCGAAGGTTATTAGCTTACTTACAACCCAAAGCTGACCCAGCTGTGCTGGTTGTGCAATGGAAAGCAAGGAATGTCTCAAAGATTAGGCAGCCTCCCAGTGAGGCAGGTAGCAAAGCAAGCCCCTTATCTCTACACTGAAGCAAGGACGACGTGAACAATAGGTTGTCCTGTTGGTCTGAGATTATATGCCATTTAAAGGGTTCTGCCAGGCCAAATTCAACACTGATGTAATCAAACACAGCTCACACTGAGGCGGACTCCAGGACTGAGTGAGAGAAAGAGTATTTGTGTGGGATTTGTAAGCCACAAATAGATACTATAAATTTTTCAGCTTTCTGGCTGAAAAACACCATCGCTTGGAGCTTGCTTAAACAAATGATTTCAGCTATTTCCTGTTCCTCCCTGTTTACCAAATTTTATCTCTGGAGTCTGCTTAAGATAACTGGACTCTTACAAAGAAGTGGGCCTCTGTGTTATGGTACCTCACATGAATTTAAACTAAATTTTGACTCAGAAGAAGTTGACAATGTTGGCCTCATGGCTTGAACTCATCTAAGGAATCATGCAGATTGCTGTTACATGTGCCACACGGCTTAAGGAAGGACAACAGGGGCTGGATGAGATGGATTTATAAGATACTGTCAAAAATAAATATAAAAAGGATTTTTTTTGTATGTTACAATTGCAAATTGGGTCAAATACATACTTTTCGGTTGTGACTAGAAATGGATCTGTCTGGGGTCCTGTAAAGACTGAGAAGGCTTGTTTAAAGGCTCATTTACCAGCTTGGTATACACATTGCCTGGAAAAATGTCTATGCATCATATAAATTATATAGTTCAGGATTTATCCAAATTGAAAATACCATAAAAAGCTAGTAAATGCCTATAAGTTCCCTCTTGCCTCTCAAACTCTAAACAATACTTCTACACCTGCAATCTTACCCGTACTTAGTATGGGACATAATGCATATTTTGACCCAGGATTCTTTATTTATTTATTGCAAATGGAATAACGAGATTAAATGTGATTGGTTCTTTTCCACAGGGTAAAGAAGCAGGGGAAAAAAAACAAAAACAAAATAACGTTACTAAAATCTGAATGAGCCAAACTCCCTTAGATCTGACCATTTGATACAGTTATTTAACCCAGAGTTATGAATCCAACCAAAGTGCTGAAATGTTTATTCGTCTGGCAAGGAACAGCACTTCTCAGCGCAAGCGCTGGGTTCCACTCGATGGTAAAAGCAGACCAGAGGCAGCAAGTCCTGCTGATGAGTACAACAGATCAAAGGGTGAAAGCAGCTAAATCTACAGAAGCCAGCTGGGTCTGAGAGCAATAGTTACGATACTTCCCACCTAGTCCTAGGTAATTAAAAACCGTCTTTCACCCAGTACAGTTAGTCTGAGCCAACCACAGACAACTCAGGACAGCTACAGAATGGAGTTGGTTTTGAGTTGTGCATTCGAGAGCGACTTGAAAGAAAGCAGGTTACTTCCCTTGCTTGTACAGTGGCACTGTCAAACAGTGCAAAAGGCTACATTTGTGGACTCAGCATTGTTTGTTCCTGCCAGCGTGTGAACTCCCCAAAGCGTCCCTCCTCCCCCTTTTAGGTGTGACTACGAACTATTTACATCACTGGCATAAATATTCTGTAAGCTTGCATGCATGGCGGCAACAGTCATGCCACGTGCCCTAGCGTACACTGTGTCTCAGTCACTCTGTTCCAGCTTGACTGCTTCAAAACCTACCGAGAGGCCAACACTGCTCCCTTTCCCTCGCTTGGGCGAGTAAGGGCAAGATTTTGCTTAGCTGCTGGCAACAAAATAGGGTGGACTGCTATGTGTCACAAACACAAGTGTTTCCTTAATTGCATTCCTCAGCACTAGGGACTGATAAACCAGTTTAGCCAGAACAAGAGACAAACCCCCAAAGTTTGGCCAAAATTCATGAGTCAGATGAAAGCTTGACCTTCCAGGCTCACAACAGAGGAGCAAACTGATCTCTTTCAAGAAGCTGAAAAGCCACCAAAGCTATAAACTGTGGTAGGCCTCTGGTTGTGCTCTAAGTATCTTCAGCTGGGAGGAAATAAATTAATTGTGGACTGCTGTGTTCAGCTCAAAGAGAACATCAGCCAGGGAGAATCAGCACGTTGGGCTTTCCAAGCTTCAGTCAAAGCAATGTGACTCAGGAGTCTATGACAGGAGTCAGACAGAGATTAGATTTTAGAGACAAAAGGGCAGAAAACCTGTGCATATATTTTTGGCAGGTTGGGAAGCTAGGTGCTGTGTGCTATGGCATGAAATGTTTAGCCCTCACAGTGGGTTCTTGGACCAATTCTGAAACTTCCTATCAAAGGTGATGGGATATACAAAGTCCATGGAGGAGAACAGATGAGATCTCCTCACAAGGAGTGCTTAAGTAACAACATAAAGCTTGCATGTTCTAACTTAATGAATGTGTAGTTGTGTAAAAACTGCAGGATCTTGTGGTACAGGTCCTATGGGTCTTACCATGGTTAAGGCATTGCGGCTACCCTTCAGAAAAATCATTCCTATTGCTGACTAAGCAAAACCTCCTCTTTCTAATTTTGCCTCCACCTGTCCTCAGGACACAATCATTGATGAAAAACAAAACAAAACAAACAAACATCAAGCACACCCTCACTTCTGTTGAGATCACACATGTCTGCATTGCAGACAAAGCCTGCTCAAGCAGAAACAGAGAATGAAGCTCCTAGGTTTAACGAATGGGAACGGTTTTCCTGACCGCCGGCTCAGTGAGGTGGGGTTCTGTATTTCATGCTACGAAACTAGATGCTCACCTGGCAATCCTCCCACATACGTCTTCACTGTTGATTGCAAAGAGCTCTCCAAGATGGACAGGCTGTCCTCTAACTCAGAAGCGCTTAATTCACTCTCTCCTGCCATCCCATCTACCCTCAGGGATAACTGGTCCTTCTTGACAAGGATGTCCACAGAGTGTTCCTTCTTATCGCAGAGATTTATTGCCAGTCTGGACACAACTGTGTGCTCCAAGGCCAAGATGACGAACTGGACAGCAGGGGAAAGAAGAAAAAAAAAGAGGCAGTGAGCTGAAATATACCTCTCCACACTTATCCAGGGCTAGGATGACCCCACTGTGGCCTTGTTTATGAAGATTTTGCAGAGCCACGAGAAAATTAGCATTATTATTATTACTGCTGATCATATTCTGAACTCACTTGCATTGAAAAAACTATGAATGAGGGGAACTAACTGTTTTTTGTAACCATTTTCTCCTATGAGAGAATTCTTAGTAGGTTTTGGTGGACATAAGTACACCATAGCTGCTGTTTATTGTACATGAAAAGTTGGCTGATGAGTTTTAGTGAAATTATTCCTTATTTATACTCATGTAATGCCAGAATTTAGCCCTTCATTCTGAATGTAATTAGATTAGTGTCTTCAGCCCTCCATCATAACTGACCTTTCACAGCATCTGGAGTGACACTGTAACTTGTCTCTTGTCTGCCTTGGGATTATTTCTGAAGACCTCCAGAGAATGGAAATTCTCAACTTATGACATTAAACAGCTCCTAGGCCAGAAAAATCTAACAAAATATGCTGGCATTCAAGAAACCAGTTCCATCTTTTACCTAGGCCACATTTGCAAAGAGCTCACAAGTAGCATCTAACACATACCCCCCTCAGGGGCAGAACTTCAGTGTTGGCCAAGCAGCCCAGTCTCAGACCACGTTCTGAACTGGTGGGCCCAAATAAGTAGGCAGGCAGGGAACCTGACAGCTCTTTCTTGATAATGACTCTCAGGTTCCAGGAAACAGCAAGGAGCTTTCTCTAGAAAAATGCTTAATCTATACCTGTTGTTTCAGTTTCTTTGTGGAGTGATAGTCAATCAGGGATAGTGATAAAGGGACAGATGCTTCTTCCGTAACCAGAGCAAAGAGCACACCAGTGTCTGTTGCTGGTTGAATTGCAGCGTTTAGTTCTATTTTCCAACTTGTCTTGGTTTCATTTCCTGAAGAAGGTTGCACTACAGGGAAAAAAAACAAAAAAAAGTAGCAAGACAAATGTAAGAATATCAGGTTAAATGGTAGAATGTGCAATTTCTGGCCGGAGAAGAGGATAGATGGATGAACATGTGGAGAGACTGCCACATTCCTTTTGCTCAAAAAAATGCTAAAGCACCTGAACATATAATCACAGAAGAAAATGGCATCAGTTCCCTCTTTTTTACCTTCTGCATTCTGTTGCCTTTCAGAAGTCAAAACACAAGGTTAAGCTTTTTATCACAACGAGATTCAAATTCCCATGGCTGTCAATCCATCACATTCGAAGAACTGCTGCAACATAGGGCACCCAATTTTTACATGGTACTTGACTGCCAAAAGGCCATGAGAAATCTAAGTCCAAATCTGACATACACTTCTATAAAAGCCTGTATTAAACTGAAAAAGCATATAAGTATACTACATTGATCACTGACTAATCACTTCCTGATCACCACCCTATCACAAGCATGGGATGTTGCATCTCATCTGTTGAACTTGGAATTAAACTTGCTGGCATCTTGCTTACTGATGTATGTAATTCATGTAATTCAAAATCTGATGCCAGCTAGAAAAACCATTGCTTCTGCAGCCTCCCTGCATGGCAGTATTAGCTATGCTGGTTCACTGCATTTTGGAATACTATAAATAAGTTCTTTATAAAGCTACCATTACAAAGACAAAACAAACAAACAAAAACAACAACAAAACAAAACAAACAAAAAAGAACGAAACAAAACAAACACAAAGGTGGATTATTTGTTGTAGGAAAAACGGATATAAAAATGCAGGTTCTGAGGACTCATCTCTGTGGAGTGCTCTCATCTGCACTTCAGATACTGCATTGTCTGTACATTGCAGCTTTTGAATCTGTGTGGTAAATGATGACAGACATCTGATACTCCCTCATTTATAATGGCACAGCAGAAAAATCCACATAATGCTGCATAAGAAGGCTTCTGGAGAGGAGAACTTGCACACAAAACTCAAATAGATGGTTGACAATTGTATAGGTTTAAAAATATTGACAGTTGATCACACATATAAACAAACAGAATAAGTCAGAACTCAGAGAACGTGTCTCTCTAAGTGCTATATTAGTATGGCCAAGTGTGGTTTGAAACTAATTATTACTCTATCTAGGATAATTTCATTCAACTTCTATCAGTGATATGCTGAGTGTGTTTGTCCCAGGTGTTATGAATACCACCCAACAATTAAAAGTGAATCTGATCTTGGACATTTTGCCACAGGCAATGTAGATATTCTGTCCATTATAAACTCAAGATACTGCACTACGGCTCTCAGCTCTCCTTGTTCAGGAGAAGACAGTGGTCAGGGCTGGAATCAGCTACGCTCTTGACAGAGGAACAGGGAAGCCCTTAAGGCTAAAGATGAGCTGGAGCCAGCCCAGGTGTGAAATGCATTGGTGGAACCACACAGAGAGAACCTCGTCTGTGCTGGCCAGGTCCATATTGGCTCTAGCCATCATACACAGGCCCTCCTTTGCTATGAACCACAAGTTCAGCTGATACCTCCTCATCCACAGCTGCCAGTCGCTTCTGCATCAATCAACACTGAGTTGGGCATGCATACAAGTTTCAAACTGTTCATTAAACAATTACAGTTAATGGCAGGACAACAGAAATAAAAATATGAAGTACTTACTGTAAGTAAAATTAAATACAGCAAAACCTCGACCAGGATAGAAAGATCCTCGTCCTGCTACAGAAAAGCACTGCATCCTTTCATTCATCCTTATGGTCTCTTGGATAGTGCTGTCCTCCCCATTCAGCCAGTTCCATGCTCGCATGCAACCATCCAGTCGAGGGTTTATCTAGGAAGACAAAGCAGTATCTCACACCTTAAATTGCAATTCAGTGAAGAATGAGTGATTTCAGGTGCAGGGGATATTATGATATCAAACGTGGAAAACAAAATCCTTTGTGTCGTTGCAAATAGCCTTTGTGACACACAACAGGTTGGACCTGATTCATGGTAGGTGGTGTTGTGTTCTGGTTTAAGTGAGGGGTGCCTGAGCCGTGAGATGGGCACCCTGCTCTGTGCACACCCTGTTTGTTCCAGCTTCTTGTGCTGTTATCCTGCACCAGCATTACAATGTGAGGCAGCATGTAAAGAGAAGGCTCCTTGAAAAAGCACCTAAATCAGAACCATTATCCCAAATTAACTGAAGCAGACAGAATTAAGTGTCTGAGCCAGGATAAAAACCTCAGGAGTTTTTGGCCCTTAATCGTATATGGAGACCACACCCCTAGCTTAGCATTTCAGACAAGCATTGGCCCTGAATGACTTCCTGAGAGGAACAGAAGCCTTCCTCAGCTGCTGCACTCCCAGTCATGGAGCCACAAACTCGTCACCTCGTTTAAAAATAAGGGGATGCCAGTTTTGGTTTCAAGGTGCCAACTCCGTGTGTGGTGGACGTTCAAAATAGCCCGAGCAGCAGCTATTTCAGAAACACAGCAATCATCCAGTCCCATCCAAAGGACGCTTTAACTTCCATTTGTGTGCTCTATCTGCTTGAATTAGGAAGAAGTGAAGAAAAACAGCCTCCTGTTTTCCCTTGGGTCTTACAAAACCAAAAGAGTAAAAGCCAGGAGCACAAAGCTGTGATACAATACCCACAAAGCTCACTCAGCAGCGTGTCCACTGACACGCCAGGGCCACTCCAGATCTCTAAGCCACCATGATCACCATTATTTCCTAGGGCTCTGCCACACTCTCCAGCTTTGCTGTGTCCTAATTCTGCAGGCCAAGGGTGGGATACATCTCACCCAACCTTATCAATCAAAAAATCAGGAGTCTCACCTTTGCTACTGGCTTAGGCTCCCTCTATAGTCAGTGGAGAGAAATCTATATCCAGGAGGTGATAATGCCACCTGTGTCAGGGCAGGCTGAACTGCTCTCAGGAGGGACCCACATCACCCCAAGACAAGATGAAATCAAGCCCTTCAGGCATGCAAAACAATGTAAGTGCTGATGCTATACTTACTGGTAGAACAAGGTCCTTTGTTTTGAAAGGAATGCCTCCTACTGTCAGATTCAGCTGATACAGTCCTTTGTCTAGAGTAAACAGATCACCTGAGACAGCTATTTTCATAACTGCATCCCTGTTGACCTTTATAACCAAGCTTCTCTCGAGTTCTTCAACAGAGATCTGAAGAAGTAAAATTGTAAATAGATAATTTTAGTATAAAAAGACACACAGCCTCAAGTACAGGACAGACACTACTAGCAAAATCCCTACCATGCAGAAATATTTTCTGTCCCCAAGCCTCTTTTGTTTACCTTTTAAGCTACATTCCACCTCGATATTCTAGTCTTTAGAAAGCAACCTGGAGTTGCCCTAGTGGCAAAGACAGCCCAGCTACCTCAAAACAGAAGCACAGATGAATGAATGAATGAACTACGTGACATATGCAGCTTGCTCTAAGCAAAATCTAAATGCAGTAACAAGTTATTAATGAGAAACTTCCTATTGCGACAGCATGTGAAAGGAAAAGCCGGAAGGACAGATAAGAGGATGTCTTTTGTTGGCTCAGCGAAGGATAACACAGAAGCCTTCCAGCCACAACAAGTCTAGTCTTTGAGTACTGACCTCTGAAAAAAGAACAACAGAAGATGTTGTTACATTTGAGAGGGTAATAAAAATGTCCAATAGGCAATATTTTTTTCTCTCAGAAGGTCCCTGCAAATTTTACCTCCATGTCTCCCAAGAACTACTGTTAGGAAGATTATATCCCCACTAAAATGTAAAAAATTAGTTGTAATTTTTAATGGCATCGCTGTACTTGTGGTGTCACGTGGGAACAATGATCTACGACGAGGTGCCTCGCTAGAAAGCAAGAGGCCAGGCTGCACAAACACTACGAAGCAGCCAACTGGACTCTGCTGCCGTGGGACCTGGCTTCTGCTGCCAACAGGACGTCTTGTGGCCGCAGAGGAAGTCAACTTCTTTCATCTTGTAGGGAAGAAAGGAGCACACATCCGCCAGTCCACAACCTTCAACACAGCCCTCCTTCTTCCCACTACATGGCAGATATCCCACCTACCCACTCATCATCTATGCAGCTCTGTTCCCTGGGTGTAAACCCAGAAACTGGGTTTGAAACCCTCTGTCAGAGCGCCACTGAGCAGAACCGAGTACCTATTTCAGTGGCACTTTACACTTGTTCTTCCCACAATTTCCGTGTGCATTTCGAGAGTGACCACCCCCAAACTGTTTCCATCATCCGTGCTGGGCTCTCTCTCTGTGGCTGTAACATAAAGGACAGCAGGGTTGAGCAGGTTTATACCTGGACACTCCCTTTGGATTGCAGTCTGTGGTGATGAAGACAAAGGAAATTTGAGAGTTGAAGAGATTATTCACAGAATATCAACCTTCTTCCTTCTCCTGTGGGTTCCAGTGCAGCCTGGTTTATGCTGTTAAAACACTGCTTGCATCTGATGCGTTGCTCCGTGCTGTATCCTCTATGACATGAATTTACTTGCCCTAAGTGTGCTCATTTGAAGCAGCATCTACACCACTGCTCTGTGTTCAATAGAGACACACAACGCAGTCTCAAACAGACTTTTTTTGGGAAAAGGCAGGCCGCAAAGTCCACTCAGAGGGCGGGGAACATTAGCAGCCCAGCAGCTACAGCCAAACTGCACTAGGTACACTGGCTATCTGACTAAAAACCCATTCGGGTGCCTGTATCCTGAGGCTCCTAGCACAGACCGTGGGCAGACACAGAACAAGCAGGAACGGGGAACGGGGAGAGCTGGCTGCAGCAAAGCCTGCGGTGCTTGCCCTGTGAAGGGCACCTTCAACCTGCAGGGCCACCAGGGCTTCTACAATTTTACTAGATTGTATTTAAAGCATTGGCATGCATTTTGATTATATGTTTAAACAAATAGCTTCTGTTCTTAACTGCTTCTGATCGTTAATATACAAAAGAACCACACCACTAATCAGTGGAAACTTCCACAGGAGAAGGGGTTAACGCCCCTTAACAAATGCCAGTTGAGGCAATTACATTCTGCCTACTTCAAGCTGCCCTCTGGCAGTTTCAGCTGTGGCTCCTTACACCCGAAGCTCACTGGCTGGTGCGCCACGAGCGCCCACAGACCAAACGGGGAAGCCTTTCGGCAGTGAGCTGACTGCTGCAGTTCCCTCCTCCTGCTGCGAGGAGCAACCAGCCGCTGCCTGCCGCAGTCTGCGTGGAGACTCCCAGGCGGGCAGGTCTCGTAGCTCAGTGCTCCCATACAGTGTAATCATAAAGGCAGGCAGTTTTGTGTGTTGGACTCCTGCCCTGGCTAGCTCACAGTGCACAGCCCTGTCTGCTTTCGGCTGAGAAGCAAGCGGGCAGCACGGCAACGGGACTGGGCTACAGGCAGCCGCAGGGTGAAAGCCAAGTTACAGATCTGCTTGCGATTGCTTAACCTCAAGCTTGGACATTTAACAGTGCACGGAGGTTATTATCTGTGCTAAACGTACTGTCTTCAGTCTAGCGCTAAATTAAACACTGAAAAGAAGACAAAATGGTAATTTGGTGGGGGGGGGAAATGCAAAACAAACAGGAAGCAAGTGCATTCTCTACTTTCACCAGTTCATATGTGACACTTCTTTCGGCTGGATTATATTTACAACGCTGTATTAAAAGCTTTTCCTGAGGCTTGCTTGTTTGTGCTTTCACTGCTGGGAATGATCACCTAAAAATAGATTAGGCAAGATCAACACCAGAATATACCCAGGTAGAAATGCTGGCCTGAACTTTTGAAAATGCCTTCACATTTTCACAAAATGATGCAACTGTTGTTGAAGAGACCAAAAACTTGCGCTTTTTATTGTAATTTCCTTTTAAATAGCCTTTTTTTCCCATCTCCTGAAAGTTAAATTGTAAAATTACTGTTTTCTCCCAACACCTACAAAGTTACCATCAGTATCTAGGTCTAACAAAAACTAAGGGCTTGATCCTGTGTACACGGACACCCAGAGTAAAGCTCGCAAATTGCACTTGAGTCTGGACTGTGACCTCTGAAGGTTTGGGTTATGTTTCACAGAAGGCGAGGTTGAAAAGTACACAGAAGTCCACACTTGAGGTTCAAAGTTGTATGGCTCAGACTTATTGATTAAATGGTATTTAGAGACAGGGCTGACACTGGATGTTAAGCAGAAGAGGACAAACTACCTGCAAGGTGGAGGCAAGGGATAAGACACCAGAGCAGAGAAAGGAGCACCCAGCAGCACCCCAGCAATGCAAGCAGCAACCCAAGCCTCTGAGGGGAGTCAACCATGGAGCAAGGAGACTAAAGGCTCCTTTAGTTCCTTCTGCCTTCAACCAGTATCAGGCACAACATCACAAGTTTAGCTTTGGGGGATGTCCATCAGAGCAGACCTGCTCCAAGCAAGCACTCCACCAACCATTTTTTAGTTTAAAGCCATTCCCCCTTGTCCTATCACTCCACTCCCTGACCAAGAGTCCCTCTTCAGCTTTCCTGTAGCTCCCTTCAGGTACTGGAAGGCCGCTGTAAGGTCTCCCTGGAGCCTTCTCTTCTCCAGGCTGAACAACCCCAGCTCCCTCGGAGCTTTCTCCTTCACGGGAGAAACCCTGGGGTAGAGTTTCCAGGGGACATACACAATCTCTACCAAAACACACACCGAGTGCGTTGCTGCAGCAAGTCAGCCAGGCAACTTCTTAGGTATGACGGTACGTGGGGATAAGAGCCCTGGAACTGATGGCTGGCAGGAGACCAGCAATTGTACTCACCGCCTAAAAATGATAATTGCTTTTATCATACTGCCTTCTCTCCCTGCAGGAAGCAAACACAGCCTTTGCACTGTTTACCCTGTAACTCCCAAGCGTTTGAGCATTTTTGTATTATTACTTGAAGAAAGAAAATATGTTTCTGGTATCTCTCCCACAACCAGTATGGGAAAGTTTGTAATTACTTCATAATGAGGTCCAGCACTTAACAAGTTTACACTCCTATGTTAAATGGTTTGGCTTGGTAATAACAGCTTTTTGTGACTCATCTTCTATTACCATCCTCCCTGTGCAGGCAATTACAGTCACCATATTTCAAATTAGCAGGACAAATCTTTAATTTAGTAAGAATTGCCTCAAGGCTATTCCTACCTGCCAAGATACAGCATGTCACACATTTTATCTACAGCTTTGCTGAATCTCTACAGCTCTCCATGTGGAATCTAAAGTTGTTTCAGTGACAGTAGAGGAACTGAATTAAACATCACCTCATCTGCTGGAAATATTACCAAATGTCAGTAGCTGACAATGTATGCACTCAAGAACTTCCTTATTTATACATTAGAAACAAAATTTTTCCCACTGTGCTTTTTTTCTTTAATGTATAATTCTGATTTTTAATGCTAAAAAAATTTAAACAGAAAATGACTCACAGTTACCAGCATCTGCATTTGTCTCCTGTGTAAGTTAACCGAGAAATTCCCACCCACTGCCCAACAGACACATCAACTTAAAGGCCACAGATCTAATTAAATAAGACAAGAAGAAGCTGGGGGGGAAGGCACAAGTGAGAAGATGCATATATAATGCTGATCTGTTGTAGATCATACTGTAAGATAGTTTTTATGATCCTGTCACAAAAGGTAACGCCCCAGAAACACCAGAGACATTCTGAGAGAGAGCCAAGAACATGAACCCTTACAAGCTCCAAGGTGCAGTGCGTCTTCTCATGAGACTGCTGGGATTATTTTGTTAGCAAGCAGAGATCTACACAGTTTCTAATAGACCCCAATATCTTTACAAGGGAAATAGAGTATTTTATTTATAAACAAACCTGAAGAATATAAAAATATATACTGTAGCATAATAAATTTGTAAAGGTTCAGAGCTGAGCTCTGCTACTAAACAAATAAAACCAAATATGCACACCATACACAAAACAAACCACCCTTGGAGACTTCCTTAAAAGATCTTCTGCTTGCTGCCTGCTAACGCTGCCCTGAGGACATCTTCTCATACTAACGTAAAGTCAGCTCAGCGCTGCTGCATCTTGGAGGCGCTGTGTCTGTTTATGGTAGCATCATGCAATCCAGTGATGTTGCTTAGTTTTGCTGGACATAAAGTGTAATTCAGCTTCTTAGGAAAAACATCCTGTTCTCACCTTAGCACGGATAATGTACCGGTGTGCATGCAGATGCTCTGACTATTGAATGAATAGGTTGGAAAAGCATCTTCTCAAAAATATGAAGACACACGAAGTCTAACTATGCTTAACAGGGTTCAGCAGGAACAAGAAAGGAAAGGTAAGCTCTCGGAAGTGGTCCATACTCACCGTCTGCCACATGCCATGGTTGATAAGTGGTCCGCTGCTGGTCACGCGGCCTATTCCGTTGTATTTCAGCTGCAGCTCTAACCGTCCCTTGCGCAAAGCCAAGACTACCCATGTGCTGTCTTGATGGCCTCCAGCAAAGAAAAGGATACCTTCAGGATCAAAGGTTCTAAAGTCGAACTCAGCCACAAGTCTGACCGCACAGGTGTCAAGAAATAAATTAAGTTATGCAGAGTTCAAAAACCACAGAGTACTTTCCATACAGATAGCATCAACTCTAGAAGCTATACAGCTCTGTTAGAACACACTAGCTTTTAATGCACTTTCAAAAGCTTAAGCTGTGAGGATGGACCTTAAAATGGCATCAATAGTAAAAAATACATTATTGTGCTTCAGTAATTATCTTATGAGCTCTGTGGTCAAGGCTGCCTTTCCCAGTTACTGGTTTGGATAATGTTTCCCGTAAAGTACTCCATAACCCGAACAACTAAACATGATCACAGCAATACTCGTTATTTTAATGACTTAACTCCATTGCATGCATCAAAGCTGGCCAGCACATTGGACTGTCCTTCAAAATTGTCCTCACCTTGTTGGTTGTTTCCTTTTAAAGCGCAGTCTGATGACAGGAGTCCCACTGAACATCCTCCCCAGGTATAAGGACTTAACGCTTTTTGCAACAGCAAAAGGCACACATGGTATTATGTTCTATAACCAAAACACATTTTTTGAATGCTTATTCTCCTCACACAACTGAATGAGAATCTAGCAATATGCTTTCTTGTCTTTTCTCAAACATATAATTGCTCTACATATAGTAGGCTAGGGCACTTTAATGGTTATACTCTCAAAATACTGCTGCTTTGGTCCTGAGAACATTTCCTTTTTCCTTCCCTCCTATTCACCTTGGCAGAATGCTTTCCTGCTGCAAAATGAGATCACGCTCACAAGACACAGCATAAGCTTTTCTACTGCATCTTAGTGCCTGCAACACGAGATATGCTAAGAACTTGCTCTTGGTTGGCTTATGCAGAAGCAGCCTTTGCCACTGAAGCCCATCCACCTCAAAAGCCTGGACCATGGAAGTGTAAAGTGCAAGTGCTGCTTCTTAACTTGCTCTTTTTGGAATGGGGACAGGAGGAGCATGAGAAGAGAGACTACGAAAAAACATACACCCATAATGGGCCAACAAGACCCTTCTATCTTTCCGGGAGAGCTACTGTCCCCAGCACACATGGCCTTGGCCCTCTGACTCCCTCCTGCTGGTCTCAGCTCAAATGGCTTTGGTCCAGAGTTTCATCGGTTATTCTCAGACGCAGCGTAAACTGAAGGTCTGTTCTGCAGTTACAGCAACGAAGGAAGACTAACGTACCTCACATGTATTCATGTCCTGGGAAAGTTTTACTCCCCCTCTGCCATCACAGTGACAGGTGTAACTCCCTGGTGAGTTGACACAGGTCTGTTCACAGAGCTGTTGTTCGCATTCATTTATATCTACACAAAACCAGCAAAGAAAGGAGAAAACAGCCGTTGGGTTTGTTTGAACATTAATTGTCTGTGGAAAAAAAGAGTTATTAGTGCTGTTTTGTAGCACTCTTCACTTGAGTGTGCTCAAGTGTTCCATAGCCAGTACCTACCCTATACCACATCTTTACAGGAGAGAAGAGTTAGCACTAGCATCTGCGCAAACCTATTTTCACACACAGATTCCTGCTGCCCAAACGCACTCAGCAAGTGAGGAGGAGGGCTGGATGCAGAACTCAACTCCTTATCTGCTGGTTCAGAGCCCTGGGCTTTACCTTCCAGACAAGATTTCCTCTCTGAAGGCCCCTTCTGTTACTCCTGTGCCCCTGAAGGCCCCTTCTGCTACTCCTGTGCTGTCTCCTGCTCCTGTAGCTCAGGTTAGCAGGGGCTGCTTGCTTCACTGCTACTCACCAGATGGATCCTTAACAGACAAGTGAAAACTGATTTTGTCACTCGGTATTTTCTTAATCCTTCAGCATGTTTTTATCCGCTTCACCAGCAAATGCAGGGAAACAAACTGTGATGGCCCACAGAGATCTTTTCAGGCACAGATAAACACGTAGGGCCCAGTAGGGCTGGTGAGTGTGTGATTCTAGTCAGTGCATTAACTTAGACAAATGACAAGGCATAATGCTAGTTTTGGAATGCTTTCAAAACGTACTCAGTTGAGAAAGCTTGCAGGCAGTGCAGGCAGCAGAGCTGTACATGGTTCCAATGCATATTAAACTCCTAGTTCTGAGTAATACCACAAGACAGGTTTTGACAGAACAACAGCTACTGCCCTGTAACTCTTCTTGTCCTACAAAGAAAGACAGCAATATATACAGATGCTTCCACCAAATCTTGTACTTCTCGTAAATCCAAGAAATCTCAGTCATATAGTCGATTGAAGTCATCAAAAATCACTGCAAACTCAGTGTGTTGCTCACAACTAGTGAAAGGCAATAAGTAAGATTAAGAAAATGGATTTTACTGAAGCCTAAAGTTAAATTTCTGGTAATTTTTTTAATAGCTTTAGACCACGTAAGAAACGTTAATATGCTGTTATTTCATGAGCTTACCATCACAAGTCTTTCTCAACTCACTGTACTTGTAGCCTGCATCACAAAGACACTCATATGAGCTTATCAGATTTTTACAGCGAGCTTCTCCACAGATGTCTGCTGATGCCGCACACTCATCTATGTCTGCAAAACAAGCAATTAAACAACACTACTTCAGATGAGTATAATCACTTCAATGTTTGCACCCGGGAGTGGGCTCAGAGTCAAGTGATCCCTCTACAATTTTGGTAAATGAAAAAAGAGTGTCTTTAAGAATCTACCTTTATCGCTCAGCTAGCTATAAGGGACGACTTCAGGCTTTCAAAACCAGCTGTTCTTTCTTTCTCTAAGCCATCAACCACTATTGGAAAAAACAATGCAAAGCAAGACTAGAGGAAAACCATAAAACAAAACAAAGCAAGCCCATGAAAAACCAAAAAACCCACTCAGTTCAGGGGGCTGAAACTGTGGGATAAAAAGCAGCCATCAGGAAATTAGGAAAAGCAGTATGTTTTTTAATAAAACACAGAAGCAGCACTCAGTCTGTGGAAAAGCCAAGATTTCTGCAAACAAGCAAACAACTCTGTTTTTTCACACGTTCACAAAACTGACATCCAAATCTGCTGATCTGTAGTGGTAAAGGGGAATTGAGGCAGTCCAGATTGTCACAGAGAACAAGTCTTGTTTAAGAGGTGTTGTGGGGTTTCACTACAAAGGCAGGCAATGGACTGGAACTGGAGGCCCATAAAACAAATATTTTCCTAACATGTTAATTAATACCCAGCAAAATCCTAGTGTTATCAAAACATTCGCAGTGTATTGAGAGTTTCATATTTACTTTTGCTTTCTATTACATGTTCAGACTACAGTTACACTTGGTGATTTTCCCATGTGTGAGAGAAGTAATCTACCTCATATGCTGTGTAACCTAGTCTACAAATCAACTGGCAAACATAATGTTTTAGTGTGCACACCTAATGATAGGAAAAAGCAGGAAGAAACTGTCAAAATGTACAAAAGCATTAAAATGCACTGACACATCACAGCTAGCATTAGTCATATCTGATACTAACATCAGCAACCTGATGGCCACACATCGGATACAAATCATGTATGCTATGTTCACAGTGTTCTTATAAACAGTACTATACTAACACACATACACGCAATAGCAACTATAATTGCAAGCCCACTTGCTGTCCACCTGTTCATGCCAGCTGGCACGAGGGGGCAATTCAAAGGTGATGTTGGCTCATCTGAGCGGCTGTGCGCATTAGAAGCGGATACCATGTAATCTGTACAATCATCACTTTAAACAGTGGAAGTGGCACAGAAGTAAAATCCTGCTCTTTTTTTTTCTGATAGCATTAACAGGTTGTTCAGGTCAGGTATACAAATCGCTCAGAACTGTGTTATCGTATCCGTAAGAGTTATATACACAGACTTGCACGTTTGTCACGAGATAAAAAAAAGTGATCATTAATGAGTCTATGTCTCAGCACACAGTTTCTCAACACTTTTAAATGTCAGTTGCTTAAGCTCTGGATATGTAAATTCATTCCACCATTTCAGGCAGTTATTTCAGATCCTCATTCTCCATTCCCAGATGCTATGTAAAAATAGTTGCCTGCCTTCATTAGGGCCTTTCTGCAGCTATTAATATTTAGTGGCAGGGAATTTATCTGTCTTTATCTACCCCAATTCATTACCTGCAGCTGCACATATTCAGATACAGAAAAATAAAACAAGAAGTGCATAAAATAAAAACAAATATCTCATATACTACAACACCATGAGACTGGAAAGATGCACAATGATGCATCCGGGCAGCCCTTCCTCCTCTCAGTGTTGGGATACAAGGACCAATCAGCTACACCAGTTTAGCACAACACCAGCCACAAACCCTGGTGAATCAGGGCTGTGTTGAGACACTGGAGAGCAGCGTGGTGGGACCACTGAGGAACCCAGGCACTTAGTACTGGCGTGAGCACCCAGTACTATCCCAGCCCCAGCAGCTTCCCAGCTGGGGCTGGGAAGCAGGGGAGGACTGCTCAGCACAGCCCAGCTCTCCAACGTACAGTCCCAAGTCACCAAGCACCAGCTGAAGCACACTGAGAGGGCCAGGAAAGCTTACCTTCACATGTTTTGCTGTCTTTAAGGGCATAACCACTGTAGCATGAGCAACGGTAGCTGCCGAGCTTGTTGAGACAGATCTGGTTACAGCCACCGTGCTGCACTTTGCATTCATCAATATCTGCAGCAAAAGAAAGTATTGCAGTCAGCTTCTCACCCCTGCATCTGACCTGGGGAGTGAGAGTGGGGTAGGAGCTGGGAAGGAGAAAGAGCAAACAAGAAACACTATCACATCTGCAACCTGATGATTACAAAATGTACAGAGATTTCATTCAAACATTTCAAGTGCATCAGCTCAAGTTTTTCATTTGATAATAGAAAAGGCAGAGAACAAACTAACTGAGTACCTCCCTCTCAGTTTGGAAAATGCACAGAGTATCTTTAGCCACTGTGGAGGTGAAGAAGAAGAGTTTGTTTACAGAAGCAAACTACTTATAACTAGCATATTTTATATTGCAACTAACTTTTAAGATGATACAATGGCATGTAACTTTGGGGTGAAAGCCTTAAATACAAGAAAGATATCCTCACTACTACTGAGAATGAAAGAACACACAAAATTCCAAGTTCACAGCTGTTGAGTGCTGTGAGCTACACTGTGCTCCACTGAAGCAAAAGCCTGTTAAATTGAGAGCATGGATCTCACCCTCTATGTGCCCTACCTGCTTCTGATGTCCTGTTTGTACATGGAACTCCAGAGTCAGCTGATTGGTAGGACAGAAAATTTCATGGCACTTTGCAAGAAAAAGAGGGGGTACGCTTCAGACTGACTGACTGCTGAGCTCTCAAGCCTGTTTGCATACTGATGGATCAGTATACAAAGTTACCAGTGTACAGACTGCCTCAGCTGCTTAAATAAGCTGCTTGTGAGTGATCCTGTAACTTCTCCACAATATTCACATCAGAAATACAGTGTGTGGATCTCCTGCTCTCCTGGTGGCCACAAGTCTGGACTGTCTGAATGCGATTCCTGGCAACTACTTAATTTTGGCAGGCACAAAAGCAGTGGCCCTGACAAGAAGACTTGCAGGCAGAAAAAAACAGAAAGAAGATAACAAGAGGAGGGAAGGAATGTCCTGCACAAATATTCTGCCTGAATATTCTCTTTGGAGTTGATGGGAATACACAGTGGGACGCAAGTGGACTTGGAATAAGATCCCACTACTGAGGAGTCTTTAACAGACTAATTTCACCAGTTTGTGCATCAGCAGCAGAAGACTCCAACTGTGTGCTGAAAGTCTCTGCTCCCGTTGGAGAGGAATGGGAATACAGGCCAGCTCCTCAGGCTCTGCAATTTGTCATCTGTTACATTGGGGTTAACGGCACCAGTTGAGGTGCCACTACAGCTTAATTTCTGCTGACCCCTTCACAGGGGTGGGGCAGAAAGATGGGGCATAACCTCTCTGATTTCTTTGTCAAGACCATGCCGAAATCCATTAATCTGGAAAACGTATTCAGGCATAATTATATGATTCCCAAAAGCACAAAAATATGAGTTGTGTATAATGCAAGTTCAATACCATGACTTTTGAGTTGGGCAGCACAGTATCAGTGATCATTTGAAAATACAGCAAAACCCAACATATCGCTGTTACAGATCTGAAAGATAACAAAATGTATATTACCTTTGTCACATATTTCTCCCTGCCAGCCACGTTTGCATTCACAATAGAAGTCCCCCTTGAGATCTTCACATTTGACAGTTCCCTCTTTGTAACAAGGATCGGGAGAACACTGGTTTGGCAAATCTGATTTACAGAAGGAATAAAAACAAACAAACAAAACAAACAACAGTGCATAGAGGTCAATAATGAAAAGGTGTTTCAACCTTATTAAAAACCAAGACCCTTAAACACTAATGGGAAATCACTATCAGAAATACACCTGGGAAACCTGGAAGCTAATGCTTATTGCTAACATGCCAAATGAGCTATGCCAGGAGCATGCAGTGGAATTCATTTCATTGCAAAAGGTAGTGAGCTTCTACCCCCATACTTGAAGGGCACATCCTGAAAGAAAAATTCGAAGTAGCTCTTTTAAAATCAAGTTAATTCTACTCTTCTTACTTCTGGTGAAAATAGAAAGCAGGCAGCAGCTAAGCACTCAAAGAAGGATGGGTTCTCTTTTTGTTTACTTTTGGTAACTTAACTGAGGATCTCACCAACGCTGGTAGATTTGTTGTTAGGAAAGGTTTGTATCTGAGCTATCCAGTTCAGGCTTTTCTATTACACTGAATGAGAACAAAAAAGAAACATCAATGTCTTAACAGTATAAGAATTGCTAAACACTAATTCAATAGCTAAATGAAGGAAGGAACAGAGGATTCCCTTGTCCCCATAAAAAAATGAGTTGGCAGCTCTCGTGTAGTATCTGTTATATGGGTGGTCTAGATCAGTGATGTTCAAAAACTATAAGCATATTAACTGTTTCCACAACCTTAACCAGAAGGAGCAGCGCAGAAGCTCCTTCTGCAGATTGCAAAGCTCACCTAGTCAGAGGGTCTTTTACATACACCCTCCAAGAAATGGGGTTCAGGAGAGATGAGGCACTTCTGCAGACCTTCTATACTCAGGCCAACTTCAGTCACAGTCCAGTCTGTCATGAATGCCAGCTTCTACAGAGAGCATTTGAACCTAATGAGAGCCTCAGCAAACCTGAATGAATGCATATTCACGCTGGGGCTGACCTCTCACACTGCAGCAGTTCCAAGTCACTTGCTCTCCGTGCACACTAGCACATGAGATGCATTGGATAAGAAAGTCCTAAGACATGAACATGTGATGTCCAGGCTTTTCTTCTGATGAAAAGATGTGGATGTTTCTCGTGCCTGACCAACTCTGCCGGAGTGGGGCTGGCATAGCTATAAAGCAATGCTTCTACCAGTCCTTTTGGTGCATGAGACATTGGAGTTGTCACAGCTGCAGCAGCAGCAGCCTTTAGAAGAAGAATTACTGTCATTAGCAAAGCCTTCTACAATCCTACAGTCTTGGCAACACATCCTTACAACTCAGCAGAAACCCAGTTCAGCCCAGACAAAAGGAAGACTTTACAAAAAGCGGAGCCGACAGGTGAATTTAGAGCACCTAATTAACAGCAGCCCTCTGCATAGGGCCAAGAACTATGTCCACTGATCAGCCAAAATATATCAGCTTAAATGACAAATCATTGCACTGTCTGCCTCAGATTTCAGTCACAGAGATTGATTGAGGCTGTCAGGGCCCTCTGGAGGCCATCAGGCCTAGCAGCCTGCCCCAGCAGGGCCACCCAGCGCAGGCTGCCCAGGCCCATCTCCAGGCGGCTTTTGAAGGCCTCCAAGCAGGAGACCCCACAGCCTCTCTGGGCAGCCTGTGCCGGGGCTCCTCACCCGCACAGCACAGAAGTGCTCCTGGTGCTCAGAGGGAGCCTCCTGGGGACCAGTTTGTGCCCAGGGCCTTTTGGACTTCTGGGTTGTGTTTTGGGCAGCTGTTAAGACTGGTGCTATGTTGGACAGAAAAATAAGACAAGAGAATATACTCTAGGGTTGGATAACATTTATGTTACAAATGTCAGGAAAAAATAGACAGACTCTTACCATGGGCTGCACTGCACATCTCATTAATACAACCCCAAAGGACAGCCTTCTCTACACTACATGAACATACACTGTTTCTAAACCTTGCACTCTCACTGAATTATCTGAAAGCAAAAGTTAGCAGCACATTAGTGCTGCAGATTATCCAGGTGACCATGGAACACTAATTTCTTGCTTTCCATTTATCACAATGTACAATATAAAAGTTTTTGCCATTCCTTTCTCTGTAGGGTATTGATTGGCAATGGTTAATAGAGTAGGCTGAATCAAGCAAGACAAAATAGAGGAAGAGAAGAAAGAAGCTCTAGAAAAGGTCATATAAAAAAATCACAAATATCCACAACTGAAAGAATATACATTTCTGTATGTGATTTCATCCAAAATATAGCATGGCTCCAGACATTCCATCAATTCAGGCTTTCCTCCTCTGTAACTAGTGCAGCTTCAGCGCCTAGTTAAGGGGGTTGAACCATTGAATGCCATTGAACAGGTAAGAATTCATCCTGAGACTCAGAAAAATGCTTTATGGTGGACAAGGAGGAGAGAACCAGAGGGCTGATCTGGGATGGAATATGACCACAATCCTGCCAAAGGAACACACATTCTCAGTATTTCATCTAGACCCTAGTGCCTGAGAAAACTCTTTAGGAAAAGCATGCATACACAAGTCTAAGAGCCTCACAGAAATAATCATCCACTCACCGCAACCAAAGCCTAATTACCTTTCTTCCTCACCACTCTAGCTGTGCAGAGCTCGGCCAAAGCCACAGACAAGGCAGACTTCAGGCCACACAAAAGACGCCACAGCCACGTGGGCTGCCTGCAACAGCACCTGCCAGAATAGCCCCAGGTACACCACTGCCCAGCTGACACACCACTGGGGGTGTACAGCTCATAAATTAAGACAGAGAATAGAAACATAAGTTCCATTTCTTTAAGTCCATATGGAAACAAGACTTCACCTAAGTACACGGACTGCTGCTTCCAGTTCATTATTCTGTATTCTGAACTTGTATTTTGGTATTCATAAATGGTGCAAATTAGAACTTCATTTGGAAAATGCTAGGTCGTGAAAACTATGACACTCACTATTAAAAAGCAGACACTCACAACATAACAAAAATCTTACTGTATTTTTAAGGTCAGATGTAAACTCATTTCCAAAAAATACCGTAGCATTTTCCAAACTCTTGCAGAACCAAATCCCTAATTCCTAGCTGACCCACAACACCTCTTTTAGAAAAAGATCCAGTTCTGCAGACCAAAATATAGGTATCTATGTGTTAAGCAAGTATCTAGGTGTGTAGCAAGTGTCTAAATTGTGAATGCAGTCAGTGGAGATCTAGTTGGTACCATAAACAGTCCATAAAGTGATTCAGCTCTCCCTAGAGCAGCCACAGCTTTGTCAGTGACATCACCCTAGAGCTGCCAACTACAGATGAACTCTCTACTGACTACAACGGGACCTACATCTCATGTAGGCACCTATGCTGGGAACACCTGCATCTACCTGTCCGAATCTGCAGCTGAACCTTACCTGTAGCCCCGACCTAAAGATCTTGTGAGACAGAGAATCCTCAAATGCCCCACTAAGCTGCCTAATGACTACCACTGTTAAAATTTGTACCTTATTTCCAGCATAAACTAGTCTACTATCACCCTCCAGCCCTTGGGTTGTGCAATGTCTTTGTAATGCCAGATTAAAAGAGCCTTCTACTACCTTGTTTTGAGAATAGAAGATGAATGTTAAGAAACACAACACTTAAATGTGTCTCACAGGCACAAGCCCAAAGAGCTACATAGCCTTTTTGGCAGCATCTGTGAAAAATAAGAGACATGCTGGAATCAGCTAAGCACAAAGTCTGTAATTCTTCCAAGCGCATTTCAGGCTCCTTCTCCTGTGAATTAACAATGGCTAGCCAAAACTCAGCCACTTAAAAATATTTTAGTATTTTAATGGGGGAAAATATTATAATTTTATTGCCAAACCGCTGCATTTCCAATGGACTGCATCCCTAAAAACAATTATTCAGCTTTCATTTTTTTCAATGCACAGAAAACATCATTGCCCTTTAGACTTTTGTTTCTGAAACACTAATCAGCTGTTCAGAGTGTTCCCAGTTGATACCACCATTTTCAGCAGCAGCTCCCACCTTTATGCCGTGCCACACGCAGAAGCAAAAGGAAGCATCCAGCCCCACGTCCCACTTTGAGCTAGCTTGCACACCACGATGGTACTTCAGGTCTAAGAGTTCCCAGTTCAGAGGACTCTAACATCTGTCTAAACATCTTGACTAAATCCTGATCCTGCTTTGGTAGAGTTTGGTAGAGCTGGTATGAACATGAGACTGATGAAACTTGATCGTAGTAAAAGACTGCACCACAGGGGTAAACATGAAAATAAATACGCATGCACATGGTTTTCTCCCCATCTTAGCTGATCTGCTTCCAGAGCGTATTTAGAATCTCTAACAACAGAATATTTATGTGGTTTGTATCTTTAGCACTGCTAAGCTCTAAGAAGGAACTGGAAAGGTCTTAGCAGAGTTACTGAAAATCCAATCTCTGGTGTCAGTGATGAACAAATACCTCTCTCCCTTCTACACAGATATCAGATTGACTTCTGGATTGATCTGGATTTTTAAATGTTGTAATACTTAAACCACAACCACACAATGAGTGAAAATGACCTCCTTACTTAAAGTTGTCAAAAGCCTGACACAAACTTGGGCTTGACTGTAAGCTTTATTTAAGATTACTTAACAGGGGTGAGCCAAAGTTAGCATTCAAGAAAAAAGAAGATGAAAGGCCAAGCACACAGTACAACCTTATGGTAAATCCTATTCCTTGTCACTCTTGCTTCTCAGTTTATTCAGACCTTGAGAAACTGGTGAGAAAGAAATGTCTTGCATCACAAAACACCAAACAACTGAATGATGAGTGAGTGAAGGCAATAGCTTCTACAAGCAGAAAAGCCTTGTTTTGTTGCTCACAAAGAACAATCAGTATGGAGTGTCAGGCATAGAGAATAGGAAGAACATTACTAAAATACTATCCAAAATGTAGGTAACCGAGCTGGTTCCACTACTTCAGGTATAATGAGAGAACATTTAACTACAATATATGAAACAAAAGTGCTTACTGTGAACGCACGTAAGGAAATCTGGACTTCTTGTATACGGCGACCCATATTTTTGAATACAAGCTGAAGAACAGAAAATGAAATAGTCGTTATTATAATGACCACATGGCAGCTGTTCAAAGCATGCAAAATGATAGCTAGCCTGCTGATGTTTCATTAAGCAAGGTTTTGGAAGGTGAATGCAAAATCTACGCAATGTTATAATCTCCGAAATGCCTTAAACTTCTTAAGTTCATAAAAATATTTTAGCTCTGATGTACGGTAGAATTATAAGCTATTTGAAGGGAATAATCATTTTGCCAGAGCTATGATGATTCTAAAAGCATATTAGTAGCTACTCAGATTTGACCTATTAAATCTCTTTTGAATCTAAAAAGCACATGGAGCTTTGTAAAATTGTTGGCATTACTGATTTGAAGAGCTATGTATTAAACACAGATAGAAAACAGTATGGTGGCATGACTATGATGTAGCCAGTAGAAAAAGCCAGGGGATCTATCAGTAAAGGCACTTTTTAAAATAAGGAGATTAGTTAATAGCTAAGCTAACTAAGAAGGGGAGAAGATAAAAGACTAAATTATTTACTAATGCTGCAAGCTACAGACAATAAATGCAAGATCAACATTTTAACATGCAGAATCTCTGTATGCAAATCTATACGTAAGTGAAAAACAGCCCTCAAAATGACATCAGGAATGTGGAGTCTGTCTTAAAAGTTAGAAGTGCATGCTTATTGCAGTCCCACATCCACCACTTTCCTCAGCAGAAGCTTCAGCTGCGACACACTCCAGTGTTAGGCACCACATACCAACGCTGCCACAAAGTAAAAGTAAAAGCTGCAACTCACCCAAGTATTTCGGGTAAAAATATTCCTGTAGGAGGGAAAAAAAAAGCAAAGATTTATTGAATAATATTTGTTTCTATTGTCATCCTACTAATATTTAACAGCTGCTGTTAGTTTGGTGGTCTTGCGTGGCAGTTGTTTAACAAGATCCAAACACAAACATCCTCATTTCTTTTATTCAGAGCCAGAAGAAACACAGTGTTACAGACACGGTTTGTCCCATGGGAAAGGCGAGAAGCATTATTAGCTCCAGCCTCAGTGCATGGCCAGATGGCTGACCTGTCGCTAGCACGAAGCCACTTACCCACTGTCCCAGAGGCAAAGGTGCTCACCGTGAGGTACAGGGAGGAAGAGGGATCTAGGGACAAAAACCAGAGGGAAGGTACAGAATGGTTTAGTCACCCCCTGCCTCCTTGGGGTCCCTCTGCTGCTGCAGAGCACAGGCAGCACCATGACACCATAACCACTAAAATAAAAGGGTATGCCTTGCTTTTACAACAGCGAGCACCCTACTAACAGCACCCACTGCCATGCTCCCCACTACATCTCTTCATGGAAGCTGGCCGCCCAGAGAAGGGAGTGCGGAGCAGTTGCAAGCAGGGGGAAGGCAGAGATCAAAGTACCATGAAAGTATTCATCCCGTTGAGACCTTGCCAGCCATGGGATTGCTTGCACCAGCACAGGGCAAGAATAGGAAAATGCAGCTGTGCTGCGTGGAAGGGTGGGAGGTTGGCATGAGCTGATCATTAAACCACGTTCTTAGAAAATGTGAAAACTCATCACCTTGAAAAAGGTTACTTTCCGACTTCACTTCAGATTGGATTTCATGATGTATAAGGCACTAGTTCAAGGGCTGTTCAAGTTGTAATTGAGGCACGCAATGAGGGAAAATTCATGGGCTGCATCAGTGCTTAACTTTTTTGGTTAAATTAAGCCATTTCTCAGCTAATTATTAAACTGTATACATATTGTCATTCTCTTTCACACAAGATAAGCAATTTCTACAAAACACCGTATCTGCAGTGAGACTGGGACAGTAAATATCCTGTATTCTACAAAATTAATTTTGGCCATACAAGTGCAAGATTAGAAAGTATTTTATTTTCTCCTCTTACTACAGATGTTTGGATAAGCTCATGCGCATATACAGACATGTACACGCCACAGCGACAGACACACACTGCAATTCTATTTGACCTGGACAGTCTAATGAAATCAATCGGTTGACAAGGTCATATAAACTAAAAGTTTTGCCTTACTGTCATCCTCCAGAAAAATCAATCACTTCTGGCAAATACGCTCCAGTTACTGAAATGCACCATGCAAATATTCAGCTTAAATCATGAAAACCTCTATAAAGAAGCAGTAGCCCACGCTTAACTTAATTTTCAATTCCAACAAGAGGGTAATAGGCTTAGCATCCTTTGAGGCTGAGCTTTGTAATATCTGTTTGGGTTAACAAACTGAGTGAGGAGCTCAGAACTCACTACATTCCTAATATTTTTTTCATTATTTCTCCTTTATTCAATATACATCACAAAAATGTGCAGATGTATTTAGAAGTAGGAGCCTTCGTATGCATGGCTGCCAGCCTACCTCCTCGAAGTCAGTGATGTCGAAGGCAAAAAACTCAATTTTCTCTTTTATCTGTGATGAATGAGCTGAGTGCTGGAAAAGTTGTATAGACTGTATTCTTATAGGAAAGACCAAGGTAGCTACCTATTTTCATCACACAAATAACCTTCCAAAGGCAAACTCAGAGGACATTGATTGATGCCAGTTTGCCGTGTTAGCAAACAGAATACCCAGAGCCTCTGCCATTGCTCCCCATCTGCTCAAACAGCAGCAGAGTGAAACCCCAAGACGCCGTGCCACCACGAGCTGCATTTCATTAGGCAGGTAGCAGAGGTAAGCAACTTCAATGGGAGGCTATTAACAGAAACTTAGCCTCTCTTTCCCTATCTTCCTCATTCCCTTATAATTACACAAAGCTACTTTCTGATCAGTAACACTTCTCCAGATCTACAGGACCTAATAATATATAAATAATACTACTCTGAAACAAAGCAAAGTGATCACAGGTTCTAACATTCCTCGTTCCTGTGTGATTAACTTTTCACTTTTCTCCCCAATCAATTTTCATTACAACAGGCTTCTGGAAATATGACAACGTATTTCCATTCAGCCAAAAAGATTAATCAAAAATGAAGGATGAATAATCTTCCACCTTGGGAAAAGGAACTTGCTTAAATTCTACGTAGAAGCCTCTTTAAAACAAGCGAACAAGCAAACAGCACTGATCAGAAGATTGCCCGGTTAAAAATTCAGCTTGTGCCTAACTTGCACAGAAAGACAGCCAGACTTGCATTATTTCCAGTGTGAGCACTCACTCTACAATGCCTTTTCAGACTTCTGTGCTGTATTAAGTCTTAATGGCCCACAGATGTTGGGGAAGATGAAATCCCTCAGCCTTCCATAGATCAGGTCCCTAGTAAAAGTCATCTTTCCTCCACCAGAAGTCTTCGTTTCTATTTTCAGGATCCAAGAAAAATGCCAGGAAAAATGCTCTGAGGCTTGCTAATGAGAAGCCTGCTAACAAGAAGATTCCTTGTAGCTATTTGGCCAATTTTGCAGCTAGTCACCTTACATTTCAGGCTCACCAAGCATCTCAACATCCAGAAAGGCACTCAGGATTCACAGGATCAAAATGCAGGAGAAATTGTGAGACAGGGAAAAACATTTGCCTTTCCCTCCTGTGCTGATCTCACCAAGCTCTCCAAGCACACCATCCAGCAGTAACACCTCAGTGCAGACAAGAGGAAGACAAAAAGGTGCTCCCCGTCAGTGCCTCACAGGAGCGCCAACCTCTGTAAGAGGGCAGCCCTCGAGAGAGGCATTTTCGACAGCTCCAGCCTCCCTCTGTGCCTGCCCCAAGCAGGAACACCTCCATGGACTTCCACCCCTGCTTCTGGTGGCCCTACGCACCCTCACTGCCACAGGACTGGGATCTCAGATGCTTCAGTTTTCAAGGGCCTGGCCCCTGAAGACCTGCAGCGTGCAGGCCCACATGGAGCGAGGGTTCCAGGTGACGAGCTGTCTGCCACCAGCAGCACAGCTCGGCTGAGGCCTCAGGTCGAGAGGGAGAAACAGCAGACCAGGAATTGCCTCACATCTGCAAGGCTCCAGCCTCACAGCCAAGTAGAAAATATGGCACGGGGCCTGTCCCTCCAGACAGGTTCGTGCCTGCTGATTGCAGCTCACTTCAAGAGATCTTTTCTTTCCTGTCCAGGAGGCAGAGCTGTGAGATTTAACAGATTTAAGCACTACAGTCCCCACCCTTGCCACACAAACACAAGTGCATGCTACAGAAGTAAAGACACACCTTTTGATGTATTAAACACGATGCTGGCTTCCAGCATTCAACAGTAGTGCAAGACCTAGGCGTGCACTATTTTGTTTCACGGTAGAGCGACACCAAACAGTTTTTCAGGGGGCTAAGAAGTTCCTCTCCCACCTACATCCACAGCTAGCCTTATAACGCAGTCGCTACCACACTTAGTGTGGGTATCTAAAATGAAAAGAGAGCGTAAGTCTATAATGTCTGCAAAGAGAACAAAGCAAGGCAAGCCACCGCCAGCAAACCACAGAACTCCAGGTTGTTCAGTTTGCTTTCTTTAATTTGATTGAATTTAATTTTGTTTTATGTGATGTTGTGTTATTTCAAGTGTAATTTCAAGAGCAGTAACCTGAAGGTACGGATTTGTCACAGGGCTGTGGAGCTGACGGGGCAGAAGTACCAGTGTCAGTTTGCCTGCCAAAGGAAACCTACCCTAAGCTCACGATCTCTTTTCAGCTCAACGGCCAAACTTTCTCTTAGTGCTAAAATCCAAAACTCAGTGAAATTATACAGGGTATGCGCTCGTCCTGCTGCATTTTTAGAGAAGATGGAAGAACACGCAATCAAACAGCCCTTACATGAGTCACGGTATATAAATAGCCCTTCTGAAACCATAACAATGACCCTGTCTACACCAGCAAAATGTTCTCACTATTGCTTAAAGCAATTGGCAAGGCTGGGAACCTCAGCCAGAAGGGCCTGCCAACTGCTTCTGTTTGTTTTGTTTGAGTACCAGGTCAGGTAATCCCGATCGGGGCTGAACCTAATCAAAGCCTTGTCTGAGCTGCAGCAGCAGCAGATAACCATCTACACAAGGACTGCGGCGCTGCCGGATCTCATCGACTTGCATTAGCAATGGTAATTTCTAAAAAGCATTTGCTTAGTGCAGACAGGCTGCTCAGTCTCTGGCAACTCCCAAGTTGCTGATATTATGGAAAGCAGAGCTAACAAAAGCCACACCAAATTCAGGCCTCCTTCAGACACTAGAGAAGCATGGAAAGGCACAAGTCCAACTAATTTTGCCTTCGCAGCTCTGCTTTTCAAAGAAAATTTGCCTCCAGAAATAAAATGCAGAAAAACAAAGCCTGTGTCAGAGCACATGGCTTTGCCTACCAGCACAAAATTTGTCTTCAGCACAACTGCGGCTTTTGTAGAGCATTTGCTGAGTAACTCGTAGCTGACGTGCATGTCATGTCAGCTCTTAGGCTGCAGTGACAGCTCCCGCATCATGCCCTGTTCTCATTTCCATATAGCGACTCTCCCTTTTTCTCCTTTCAGTACTGGATGTTTGACATGGGCATGGCATGACCTCTTTGTTTATAAATACACTTTGTGTTTCCGCGCTGCAGGCCTGCAAAGAAATGGCCAAACATAATTGTCTATAAGTTATTGTTTAACTTGGGTGTGCATTTATACCAACCATTGCTTAACTGCTATAACTTGGGAATGCAACTCTCATTAATGCTCAAGAGCACTCTGCATTGTTTTTTAAATTGGGCAATAGTCTTTAGCTGCATAGCAAATCTCATGCTGAATGATTAGGCCTACCTCCCAAACAATGTAATGAACCAGTCCTACAATTCACAACTTTAACTCTATAGAAACACTAGGTATAGAAATTAAGTTCCTGTCAATGCCATGTGGCTTGCGCAAGTGTTCCCTCTCCATGTGAGGAGTTCTACACTCAACCAGGTCAGTTTGCCTCCTGTTTTGCTTTGGAGCAATATGCATTCTACATGCAAAGAACAATGAGAGCTTCTCCCCACAATCCAGCAAGCGAGGGCCTAGAGAACCAAGTAGGTCATGTTACGGTCCAACAGCAGCCTCAAACACGACCACAGCTAAGTTGGTTAGGGCAGCTTTGAGACTTTGGGTCTGGATGCACAGCATCCCTTTCACACAGCCCAGCTACTCTGATGCACGAAGGCTCTGAGTGCCCCTTCCCTTGAGTTGCTGATCCTTCCAAACACAACCACCCTCTCTAGCATCACTAGTAGTACCCCTGTTTCATAGAGATGAGGCACCCCTGTACAATCTTGAAGACTGGAAATAAAAATGATCTATTACCACAGCTTTCCTCACCCTCTGAGAAGCAGGACTGTTTTTCCCACCTCAGCAAAAGATGTTGCACTGCGATGAGGAAAAACCCAGCAATGATTAGAATGAACAATCACAGGAAAAAAAAGTAATGAAAGGAAAGAAAAGAAGGGAAAAAAATGTTCATGTATGTTCAGCCAAGCAAAACACAGATACTTGACATTTGTAGGGCACACAGGGAGATTATTTCTATATGCAGCCTGAGGCAGGGCTTGATTGGACAATAACAACGTGAAATCAATGTAACCAGTGCTGAGGACCTAATATTCCAAGAAAAATCACTGGAATAGTGTTTCCAATGAGTGGGTTGCATGCTTTAAAATTATTCTGAATGCCCTCCAATCACAAATGCCTTGAGGTTTTCTCCATTGCTTCAAGATTTAAAGGCTACTTTCCCTCCAGCTGTATTAATGTGCAATTTGAAAAGAGGATCCCAATCTGAGAACAGATCACCCCTCAATGTTGCTCGTTTGAATCCTCATTGCAATAGTTATAATACTTCTAAGTGTGGTTCAACTAACGCTCGCTTATGAACTTCAGGCAAATTAAACAAAAGTGAATCTGAAAAAAACCCTAACATACTCCTTGACACTATGTGACACTCCATGACTCTCTCCATGACACTATATTGTGTCATTACTTTGCAATTATTTGCTGTATTTAAAATAAAACAGATTATACATCCCATCCAATGTGATTTAAACGTTTGTGATCTCTCTTATAGCTTCTGTAACATTTCACCCAGTGAAGTGAGAAAACAGTGTATTTTTCCACCCTTCCTGTATCCTAATGGTATTGTAAATTGTTTATTAGGATTTTGCATAAATGCAGCTGTTGCAACTCACAGCAACAACATTCAGGCACTCTAAGGCACCGCCGGATTTTCCCTTAGTGTGGATAGGCAAGCAGGAATGGGGAAGTGACATCTGAGACAACATTAGGCCCTTGTGACAGAATCCAATCTTACACTTCCCCGTTCATTATTTTAATAACTAAATAACTTTTGCTTTTCTGTTCCTGTCCCACACGTTTTCTTGGAACTGAACTGGGCCTCGTTGTTCCAGTGGTCAGCCAAATGTGGTAGCTCTCCGGATGCACGTGATTTTGTACAGTGCAACCATGATCCGTTCTCCTTTTATCTCTTCATTTGTGCACCCCAATGTCCTGACTGGTAGTGTAACATGATGCAGAATGAAGACAACACCAACACTTGCCCCTCTTCCTGGGTTTCCACCTCACTTTCCAACTTCACTCCTCCTGTGGGTCCCGCTGCTGTTGCTCAAAGGAACAGGAAGAAAACCCCAAACAATAAATAAGTGAACTTCCCAACAGGCATTCTGCATGTGTAAAGAGCCTCTAGAACAGCAAGTTAAAACGAAACAGTGATAGAGGTACAGATACAGAAGGCAGACCTGCTGAAAAACTTCAGTCAGATTCTCCAGAGCTTGGTTCTTCATTCATTTCTTCAACAGCATGAGCTGTGACAACCCTTTTTGCTTCTCCCACCATGTCAGTGCAATCCTTTGTGAAGCTGCACAGTGAGCTGGGCTGGGGAACTCATCCAGCTGCAAAATGATCGTTTTTCTCTCCAGACTGCTTTCCCTAAAATCAGTTCTGGAGATCAGTCCATGCAGTTGCACTAGTTGCTGTGCAAAGAGGATGAACAAGGAGGCAAGGGGGTTGCTTAAAACAACTAGATCAGCTGAGCTAACAAATGAGAGACTAAAGTTACTGAAAAGCAGTGTGAATGGAGGAGAAGTGAACAGGAAGAATCCCTTCCCACTCTTTCGACAGGTTCTGTTTTCAAATTGCCACGGTTTTGGTCACTTAGCGCTTGCTGAATTACTTCATCGTAGACTGAACTATGAGAAAACGACTGTTTCTGCTGCTGCTTTTTTAGCTGTCCTGCCCTGACACTTTCCCCTCTTCATACCCATGCTCTTCGTCCTGCAGCCTCCAGAGCAGTCGTGCAGCGTGCACCGCCCTTGCCATGTCCCTTCTCAGTTTCTTCTGAACCTCTGATGCTGGCTCCGTCCTTGTTCTTCATGCCTATTGGAAAGTAATTGCTCATAATTCATTAAGTTCATTTAGAGTTTGGAGCGCACATGAACCGCAACTGCCAGTTTGTACAGTTTCAATGTTTCCCTTACCTGATTCTCAAGCAGCTGTACTAACATAGTCTCTTAATTCCTGGTAGGCTGTTCCTCATTTTTTAATTTAAAAAGAAAACAAAGAAAGCCCATAACCACAAGACTGTTCTCTTAATTTATTTAATCGGCTTTCTTCCTCTCTCACACGTTTATTAAAGCCTATTGTATTCTGCTAAAAAACTCTGACTTACCCAAACCTTATCTGCTTTTTCCATTATCCTGCTCCTTGCCCCAAACCTGTACAATCTCCCTGCTCCATTTTACCATTCTTAGCATCTTTTTCCATGCTAGCTTCAAACAGCCCCTTGGTGTAGTATCAGCCACTATTGTTTTCGCTTGCTCCTCCCCTCCTGCTCCATGGGCACTGTAGTGTGGAGTACTTCCATGATGGGGTGTTTCAGTATTTCCAGTCCTATTCTGAACTCCTGGGCTCAATTCATACAAGTGGAAACAGATTAAGATCAAGTGGGCACAAGTCCAGCAGAGTTGATGGAGCTTTGTCTGCTTCCGCCAGCAGCAAACTTCGCTCGCCCTTCTCAATAACCTTTGATAACGCAGCCTTTAGCTAACGACTGCCTCCTAAGGCAGGCCAGAGTACTTTTGTCACCCTCCTGCTACCAAACTCCACTACCTTAAGCAAACGCTGTGGCCACACCGTCACAAACACAGATGCATCTTGCTCCACTGTCCCAGTCTGTCTTCCAGATCAGTTAGGCCCACTAAAGCTTGGTATCTCTTCTATCCTGTGTTTCCTGTATAAAAAACTACAGGGAGAAGGAAGAGAGGGAAGGGAGAACCTGGTGCATCCCCAGATCTCATCCCAGCAGAGAGCTGCTATGCCACTGTGGCATAAAGCTGGACACTCAAACTTTTCTACTTCCTTCTTCTCTCCTTCAAGTCATTCCTGGACAAAAGTCTAAACGTCCTCATGTGTTCTTTCTCAAAATCTATCAAAGAGGTAGCACTGTGCCTAGGAATCCATTCTTCCATACACTGAATCCAAGCAGGTTAAATCATCAAGCACAGAGCTCTCTGGTAACTCTTTCCCTCTCTCAGATGAATTCTGCAAGAAGAAGAAGAGATACAAAAATCTATACCAGTTAGAAATCCAGCTCTTCCTCCACACTCTGCCAAAATGCCGTAACAAATCGATATACATTGGCAAGAATTTTTGCTGTAAATAAACCCAGATTTTTGCCTGGATATAGAAAGAAATATTCTATGCAGGGATGATGACATCTCTATTTAGAGATGATATCAGTGTTATTCATGTCTAGACAACACAACATTCACTAAATTACTCAAAGAAATTTTACACTGCTTAACTTTCCCACTTAACTCTCCTCCTACATGCCTTCATACTTTTGTTATTAGTATTTACAAATGTGCATCTATCTTGGCATTCTGAGAAATAAGACCTAAATATTGCTTGCCGTGCATTCTTCCTACAAGATCAGAGTAAAGTCGGGACTACTCTAGTCAATGTATGCAGCCCATCTGTGCTACCATGACCATGCCATGTAACAGAACAAGAAATAAAAACAATGACCTGGTAGCATCGTGAAAACCAACCCAAACTGACTGTTATACTCTACACATTGCTTCATCTGCATTTCAGATTCTTGATAAACCCAGCCCAGAAGAAAGATTGCTGGCATTGCTGGATGTTTTGTTAGGATCAGCAATTTTCAAGCCATGACTGCAAAACGCCCCAAGTAGCCTGGTCAGGTCTCACTGCTGACCCTGCTGAGAGTGGGGGACCGGACAAGAGACCTCCTGCATCCCTTTCAGCCTAAGTTATTCTGCAGTTCTATGCCAGTGCTTTCTACACCTGATAAAACACGGATTTTAACATCAGTTTGGATGCAAGTCCCTCAGAAAGCAACAGAACTTTTCACATGCATGCCTTTGAATCAGACGTTCATTTTGCACATATACGAAAAACATCTGGAAAACATTTCCGTGATGCCCTGTTGTGGGGCAAATCCATAAACAGCACACACAGGTGGCCAGGCTGTCCTGCATCAGCATTTCTTGGTGGGCCTGACTGCTTTCAAAGCGTTCACCGTGGCAATTTCAATGGCAGGCTGCAGACAGACCAACAGCTCTTCAACACTAACAGCAGCAAACACGACAAGCGGTGGCAAACAGATGCTGTACTGATAAACCGTGGTCCGTAATGATGAGGCTGCACTCAAACATCTTCACTATGCTGAGCCTTTCAAAACAGAGAAAATCCTTGCACAAGGTCCCTGTTTTGCTGTATTTACTCTGTAGTGAAATCCAGCGTTTTCCAAGAACACCAGCAGCCACGTTCCCTTCTGCCCTTTGTTTTACATGCTCGGATAGCCGCATTTTTAGAACAGGTCAACCAAATTCCAGAGCAGTTTATCAGTCAGTTAACAAGCTGTAATACCTTGACTGCATACCAAGGTCAAATATTTCTGCAGCACTGCTTTTTATAAGGCCTCATCAACATTTGAGAAGAGATAACATCCTTATCTCCACATCCAAGATATTTTGTAACTTCACCCGTCCATCACGCCTAGAATATCTTTTTAATAGGCTGCATTTAGAAACATAATAGGTTCATACCTCCCATGAACATGCTTTCCACCCTTATTTTTTCCCAACATAGTGTCTTTTCATTTTCCTGCTTGGCCCTAAAAGACAAGGGATACCTTGGCTTGGTACCCCTAGCCTAAAAGACATTAAAACACAGGAACCTTCCCAGAATCCTGCAGTAATACCTAAGGATGTTATAATCAGCTCCATGGAAAAGATAGGCTGCAAGACTCATTAGCCTAGGCTCACACTTGTTTTTACCATGTATAGTCATACAACTAGCACAGACTGAGTTTTGTTCTGCCTCCTAAAAAAAAAACCCACAATCTAAAAATGTTTCAATTGATCTTCCTTCCTCCAGTCTGGGTGAGCTGATATTTATATTTTCCGTAACATAAAAGACAAAAGCTGCGTTGGCCTGCAAATGAATGGCCATTTAGCCCCACCTAACACGCTATTATTAGCAGCTGATGCAAGTAATTGTACATGTGGCAGGTTTAAGAAAATGCCCTTCTTCTGCAGATGTCCCTTCAAAAAGCTGGTCGCTGGATCAGTGAAAGCCTGACACAGAAGAAGGGTGCTCTGGTACAGGCACGTGCCATTTCATTCCTATATGCTGGCCCGTCCAGTAAGGACGTGCCTTGCCATGCTGTTCTTGGCAAGGTGTTACCACTGGCTGGATCAAGCCCTGGTTTTACCTGAGATGCATCACGCAAGCTGTCCTGCAGCTTTGCTTCATCTTACCTAAACTTCTGGAGCTGCCTGACTGAACCAGTTAATGTAATTTCACATCACAACCTGAAGTCATAGGTCTTTGAGGTGAGTTAACCCTGGCAGGCAGCCAAGGACCACACGGCTGCTCACCCAGTTCCCTCCCTGCAACAGGGCAGGGGAAGAGGAAAAGAAGAGCAAAAGCAAGAAAACTTGGGGGTCAAGATAAAAACTGCTTAGTAAGTGAAAGAGAAGTAAGTGGGAGAAGAGAGAAAGAAAATAGAACAAGTGACCCACCACCGCCAGATAGACTGACACCTAGCCAGATGCTAAGCAAAAGAGGGCCAGCCTCCCTGACCCCAATTCCTCTCCCATCGTAGTGCTGATCATGATGCTACTTGGCATGGAATAGCTCTTTGGCCAGTCTGGGTTACCTGCCTGGCTGTGCCCCCTGCCAGCCTCTTGCACACCCCCAGCCTGTTCACAGAGGGGCTGAAAGCCATGAAGAGAAGGCCTTGACGCTGTGCCAGCCCTGTTCATCAACAGCTGAAACAGCGGGGTGCTACCAGCGTTGTTCTGGTCACAGATCTACAACATGGCACCATACGAGCTGCTATGAAGAAAATGAACTCCATCCCAGCCAGACCCAGCACAGTCTTGAAATTAGGCCTCAAAATTCCCTTCACGCAACTGTAGGAGAAGTAAGAACAGCCTGGTTTGTAAGGAAGACCCATACGTTTTGTTAGACCATCTGATGGGCAACCAGGGATGAGAGACAAAGCTGCTGTGCTCGCACCATGAGCCCTTCTTCAGGTCAAATGGAGAAGCAGTCCCATAGCACAGCAAATACCCAAGTGGCTACATTCATGCTCATCTGGAGCTTTACAGCCTAAAAATCAGGAGATGTGAGCAGACCTGACAATAAGATGAGCAACATGCAGATGTTTTCCCCATGGCTGGCCCACCACGAGGTTATCCACAGGGCTCAATGCAAGACAAGAAGTGTTGCAGCTCTTTCTTTCTGATATGACCTCAGCAGTCAACCTCTGCGACCACATTAAGCCAGCAGAGACGAAAATTTCAGCCCTCCTACACACAAGAAATCAACAGCTGTCAACAGTAATCTGTGCATTTCCCCAGTCAATAAAAAGTCCTCGCTTAACCAACATGGTCCAGCTGCAACCCGACGATACGCTGAAGCGTGAAGGCAGATACCGTAACTCCTCAAACTGCTAGGCCTTGGTTTTTCAACGGTTTTCATCATTCCTCAGTCAGCTCTCTCTCAGCTCGCTTCCTTCTTCTATCAGTCGACAGGACTGGGTGTAAATGCAGCATCAGGGAGATGGCAACGTGTTAACTCCCCAGCATTTAAGGGAGACCTCCGTTACCTCAGATGCATGGCAAGGAGATGTGAAAAGATGAAGTCAGTGAGGAAAATACTCTGTCCATCAACGCCACAGATAGTGCCAGAAGAGCAGTCATCTATGCCTTACAAAGCCCTGAAGGCTTCCAGTGTTTATAACAATAACAATATCTCGTGCACATGGCCTCTGCCACTACTTATTAGAAAACTGCTAATGAACAGCCATGAGAACAGATAGGAAGGGCCGTCAGCCCCCCTGGCAGGAGGTGCCACAGCTGCTTCCCAGGGAAATTCAAGCAGTGTGACACCAAGGAGCTGCCTGTAGCAAGCTCTGCAGATGTACTGCCTGTAGCAAGCTCTTGGGAGCTCTGTGTCTCAGAAGAGAAGGTGGGAGTTGTACCACTACAAAATACAGTATTTTGGTGTAACAGTGCATGTAAAATAAGCAAGAGGGCACAGACGCTAGAAGCTCATCCAGCTTCAGTGGTATTTCTTCAGAGGTTTCCAGAACTAGACACTTAGCAACAGTAATGAAGGGAATGCACAAAAATTAAAATCCTTTGCAATGACAGGAAGTTTTATTCGTCCAGCAGAACATGCTCAGATGGCATGTCTGGATCTTAGAGAATTTCTGTTAGACATCAAACCCAAATGACTTAATTCTTTTCATTACAGTAGGAGAACTGTATGCTTTTTTTCTAATATACAAAATAAGTACCAAGTATAGCTAAAAACTCCTGACACATTTACAGTCCGCCATCCTCTAAACTGATCTATCAGTGCACCCCACGTCACCCACCTCTGGCAGCTTCCTTGGTCAGAAGCCAGTTTGCAAAGCTGGTGACCTCACATCACCTTTTTTCCTGAACGCCACAAAATCCCATTTGGGAGGCTTTTCCCACACTTGTCCTGTGTAGTGGATATTTACACTGTCAGCTCCGTGACATAAGGACTGTCAGGAGGAAAAGCTCTTTGCCGTCCTTACCGCCTTGTAACACGGACCTGCTGCACCGCGTACCCGGCACGGAGCTGCCTAACGAAGCACACATGTCAAGACTTGTCCGACCGAAACATAACACATCTGCTCCACAGTCCCTCCCTCGCCTCCGGTGCGTGTGCCCTGTGTACAAACACGCGCACACGCGCTCCCTCCGTCCTGTCATCTCCCGGAGGCTCCGCACCATTAGCAGGAAAGCTCTGCACAGCATCGGGCTTCCATCTGAGCCCCATGGAAAACCACTTGTCCCTGCTAAATCCGTGCTGGGTCACCTCTGCAAGGAGAATATGAGACTCGAGGCAGGGCTGAGAGGGGGTGAAGGGTAACTGGGTGAGCGAGCTGAGCTTCGTAAAGCAACTCGGCGGCATCCATGCACCATCCAAAGTGGCGGTCAGCTGCAGGAAGAGCAAAGAAGCTGGCTCTTGGTGCAGGTGTAACTGCGGGTCTACAGCCAGCATCCCCAGCCTGGGGTGCACAGCAGCACCGCATCCCCGTACACGTGCTCCCCTGCTTTCGTGGTGACAGCTCCTGAACCCACCGCTCTGAAAACCCGCTAACCAAGCTGAACGTGACCCGAGGGGCTGCCATACCTCCTCCGAGACACCTCTGCTCAGGCATACTGCCTCGTGAAGGCATCAGCTGGGCTTCCGACCCGCCTGGGATGGCAGGGGGAGGAAAGCAGGGTGGCGAGGCGCCCAGGCCTGGGGGCTGCAGCGGTCTCACCTGGCTGCTTTCTACCAGGGGTCTCTTGCGGGGTCTAATGCCCCGCGTGTCCCCACCTTACCGTCTCGGGGTCGTTCTCGAAGACCTCCCGGGCCTCCTCCTTGCTGCAGTGCTCCTCCACGCACTCCCTCTCCAGGTGCCCTTGCTTGGTCTCCTCGAAGATCTGGTAGGCTCGCCGCTGCCTCTGCCGCAGGAACTGGGCAGCCTCGGGGGCGCGCAGCAGCACGGCTGAGCCGGCGGCAGGAGGACGAGGAGGAGGAAGAAGGGAGGCAGCGGTGAGCAGCCTTGCGGCACCGGGAGGGGGTTGTCCCCCGTGTCCCCGCGTCCCCAACCCCCCTGGGGGGGTACTCACTCTGCGAGGAGTCCGCCGCCAGCAGGACGAGCAGCAGGGCGGCACCCAAGGGCGCCGCGGGCTGCGCCATGGCGGCGGCCGGGGCCGGGGCCGGGGCCGGGGCCGGGGCCGGTGGCGGAGCGGAGCGGCTCGGAGCGGCTCGGGGCGGGCGCTGCTGTGGGATCGCGGAGCCTGCCGAGCCCAGCAGGGAGCCGCTCGCCCATCCTACCCAATCGCTCCCCGAGCCGCCGAGCCGCGGGACACCCCCGTCCCCTCCCTCCAACCCTCCCTCCCTCCCTCCTCCCCTCCTCTCTCCTCCCCTCCACAAAGGTGGAAGGCAGCGCCAGGGTCGGATCGGCTCTGCCTGAGATGAGAAACGTGTCCCCCCCCAGCCTTCCCGGTGTATTTTCTTCACGGTTAAATATGGGGTTTACAGTAGGGTTTTAGGATAGGCGCGTGAGGTGAGGGGTGGGGAGGCGCTGCACGACCGCGCCACATGCCGCTCTGCCAGCCCTTCTCCACACCCCGCACTCCCTGTGACGGGGGCTTGTAGGGTCAGAGCTCGGGGCTGCACCTGGAGACCCCCAGAGCTGCAGTGGTAATGGTTTTAGTCTAAAATATTCGGTTTAGATTAGATATAAGGAAGAAATTCTAGAGGGTGGTGAGGCGCTGGCACAGGCTGCCCAGAGAAGCTGTGGATGCCCCATCCCTGGAGGTGCCCAAGGCCAGGCTGGATGGGGCTTTGGGCAACCTGGTCTGGTGGGAGGTGTCCCTGCCCATGGCAGGGGGGTGGAACTGGATGGGCTTTAGGGTCCTTTCCAACCCAAGCCATTCTATGATTTTATGATTCTATGATTCCATGGATTTTTCCAACGTAATTTTAGTATTTTGATATATCTAATAGACACTTTGTGTCTCCACAACAATTTGTGGCATATAGAATATAACTAACATAAACAATATATTTACATTACATATAGTTGAAGTAAATTAAATAGAAACACAAGCGACAGCCTACTAGCTCAAAGGAAGCACCCCTAGGCTGGTGTCCTCTGCCTGGCAATGGCCAAGTGCTGACACATGAGAGATACAAAATATAAACCAGCACTGAGTGCTCTTTTCTTTCTGTTTTCAGCATCTGAAGGGCAGAGGAGGAGCTCCCTTGGGTAAAACTTGTGGTCACTGTCATGCTGACAAATGTACTTCTCCATCAATTTGTCAAATAGCTTTTGGATCCATTTGTACTTCTGGCCTCTAGGAGTGGCAGCAAGGTCCCAGATGTACGCAAAGTCTAGACAGGAGCTTTTTCCCAACAATTTTAAATCCAGTGCCTAATAATTCCATAAGGTACCTTGAAGTTCTGTCTTCTAAGAGTGAATTATCATGTCCTTTTTGTCTTCACTGTGTCACCTGATAGACTTCTGTCGTATGCTCTCTGAACCATCTCCTTTCCTAAGCAGTAGAGCTTTGGTCTGTTTGGGACATAGTTCCCAAAACAATGGCATTGCTGAAAGCAGCAGTCCCACCAGCTGCGTGTTCCTGTCCTCTTGCCACATCTGCTTCTTGTGCTGGCATGCAGCAAACCTGATCAGAGCAACCCAGCAACAATATTTAATTCTAATTCTGATCAGCTGCCACAGTCCTGCCCTCCACCTCCCTCGATTGTGTGTCCCCCTGTCCATGTCCAGCCATGGGGCTGTGCCTCTTCATTTCACTCACATGGCAGGAGCTCTCCACCCTTTTTAGTATGTGTATATTTTCTGCCAGGTTACTGTGCTGAATCATCTCAGGGAAAGGGCAAAGAAATGAATGATGAAGAGTGCCACTGCAGCAGTAAGTACATAGGTTGCTGTAGGACTGCAGCCTGTACTTCTCATACTGAGTCAGCATTCCCCATCTTTGTTTTCATCTTTCTTCTTCTCTTTTCCACTTATATTTCTCTTCAGTTGAAGTGGACAAAACTACATGCAAGATGCAAAACTACATTCAAGATTTACTGTATTTAAGCAATGTCACTGTGCTGCTTTTGTCTCTTTGGTTTTTTTCCTTACTATTTCAGTGGGTTCCTTTTTACCTCCAGACCTGTTATTTTCAAAGAGCTATGAACAAAAGGTCTGAGACCTCTTTCCTGAGTGGAGATGCTGTTTTGCCATGGATACATACGGTGAGGGTTGCCTTCTGTGGGAGCATCACTTTGCATGTACATATATTACTTTTCATTTGTCTTTTATCACCCTGCCACTTTAAAAGTGCTATCAAGCGATAGTGCCAAGCTAATCTAACAGCTACTTGCTACCAAAACAGGTCATCCCACTCTTCCTTCCCTCTACACTTCTCCCCCATCCCTGGATGCACAATTTTCTGCCCACCCTTTGTAAGGTTTTGTCACCGATCTGACCTCCTCTCAGCAAACCAATTCAGCTCACTAAGCCAGCAGAAAAGTCTTCCTTTTTCTAAGAGTCTTTCACAATTCTTGATTGCCAGCTTAAGCTCAACTGTTCAGAGGAATTTTGTGTGATCTGCAAACTGTCATCATGGCGTTGAACTTCTCCCTAAAGTTTCTGAATATGTTAAGCAGCAGAGATTTTTGTGGGTTCTGGAAACTGCTTTATATTGTGTAATCTAATGGTGACTTTCCTTTCTTTTAGTCAGTTTTTTATCCTTTTATTCATAAGGACACTATGGCGAAAGACCAGGTCAAAAGCTTTTTGAAAATTCAGGTATATAATATTATCAGAATCATCCTTCTCCACATAAAGAAGTCAATCCTTGAACCTCTAATGGATTTGAAAAACATGATTTCCTCCTTGACGTGTAATGCTGATTCTTCTCCAACATGTCATTGAGGCTATCAATCCTACTCTTTATTATAGTTTCCAGTAAGTTGCTTGGCACAGACCTCAAAAACTGACTTGGACGTGCCCTGAGGTCCTTCTAACAGTCACATTTTCCACCTTCCATTCTTCTGGCGCCGTGGGATTTAAGGCAGATTTAAGCAGTGAGTTACACAAAGCAAAGCTTCGTTTTCTTCAGGATTCACAGGTTAATGCCATCTGATCTCAGCTACTGCCGCAAGGTCTCAGGGAATGTAAGTCAGGATAGAAAAATACTGCAGAAAATACTTAAAGAACATTACAGGAACTGCTTGTACTCTCAGCACATGATCATTTTCGACCCCCTCTTAACTTTCAAGTAGTGTTATCTTGGCACAGAGATTTCCAGATGTAAATCTGAACTTGTAGGGTTAGATTCTATTGATTACTGGCACTACTAATAAGAAATATGCTCCAAATATCACAGACTTAATATATCACTTGAGAAAAGTGATAAAAATACCGCAAGAAGGTGTTAGAGAGAAGAGGTTAGAGAGAAGTCATTGCTATGGAGTGCAGCAAAATTAGTTATAAACAAGAAAAGTTCCTGCAGCTTCCTTCCTTCCTTCCTTGTTCCTTCCCTCCTTCCTTCCCTCCTTCCCTCCTTCTGCAAGTAGGAGGAGTAAAAGGATGTGAGATTACATGAGAATATTTTGATTGATCCTGATTACATCAGAATATTTTATAGCATAGATGGCTGTGGAAGACAACATGCTTAACCCCTGTGAGGGTAGGAAAGCTGTTTCCAGGATCCTTCCCCCGACTGCCCTGCAGGCTGGGCACATGCCAGTGCGCTCAGCACATGAAGATCTGGGGAGCTGCTGCCTAGCAAGCCTGACGCCAGGAAATTTAATGGAGTTTTCAAGGATGGGAAGCTCTGAACTGCCATCTCCTCCGTGTCTGCCTTGGTTCCAGCTCAGTGGGATTTTCTTTCATTAGAGGTCAGAATTGTGACCGAAAATGGCTTAAGGCACCAGCAAACGCACGTGCTAACCTAGGCAGTGGCACTCCCTCTACTGCAAGCGAGGAGCTGTGCAAACTCCCAGGCACGATGCACCACCGTCGTGCACTGGCCATCCCTCGGACTAAATGGCACCAAGCAAAAGCAGCGAATCTCCTGCCCCAAGCTGAAGAAGAGGTTGCAGATAAGGAGGAGGAACGGCAGGAGGTCCTTGCGTAACTCAGTCTGCTTTTCACTTCTCTAAAAAGAATGGCTTTGCTTTCCTCCGTTTCGGGAAAATCTCTCTTGGACCCCCGGGATCCAGCCATTGGACTGGGGAGTTAGCTGCTTTGACGAGGAAGCCCAGTTCCTTTACCACACACCTGCCTTTGCACATGCATTACCCAGTTAAGGACAGCCCCAGAGGATCCTGAGACAACTACTGATGCAGAAGAGCTGGGCTTTTAGCACAGCCCTTGATTTCCTTTTTAAAAATAGAGCTTGAAACGTGTCAGCTGCACTTAATGTCTGGGTGGGAAATGAATCAAAGCAAACCAAAAGTGTGAAGTGTTTGTACTGTCAAGAAGAGCAGGCTGAAAGAGTTAAAAAAAAATAGGATGCGAGCCTTCTAAGAAGATTTCAAGGCTCTCAGCATAACAACGGGTGGTCGTGCAGCTCCACTGAAAGGTTGTACTAATGCGTGTGTGAAACCTTATTCACAGATACAGTTTGGTGTAGAATGAGGACAGGGATGAAAAAAGATCTGTCAGAAAGCTGAGAAACTTGAACTGAAAGCTATTAGAAGAACCCATGGTTTCATTCAGGCTTTTCTCAGATCCCTGGATAAATATGAAAAATTGCTCCCTTCTCCCCTCTTCCAAATATAAATCCTTGCTGGAACCACACAGCCATGTACGTTTGTTTAGATTAGGCCAATGTTTTTGAGGCAGGATGTGAAATTTCACGAAGAGATCTCTAATAATGCTAATGGCATAAATACCTCTTATCCAGCGTGTTCGAATTAAACATTTCCTAATAAAAAACAAACGCAGGAAAAGTCCCTTTATACCATTTAACTCTTCTGAGCAAATAGTGTGTGTTAATTTTCAAAATATACTTAATTTTGCTAGAGGAAGGAATGGATGAAAAGACTAAGCAAATATAGGCTAAAGAGAACGAAAAGCACTTGGATAAAGAAATGGAGCTGGGTGCACAGAGGAAGATATGGGAGAAAGGTTAGTTATCTTTCACACGTAATTTACTCAAACTGAACTTCGTAACAGACCCCGTAGCTGGCATCTCTCTTCAAAAAGGGGTCCAAGACACGTTTTCTGAGAGTGGGGCATTGTGCTGGAGGGTCTGGGGAGGAGAAGAGAAAGGCTCCTCCTGCCGGCCCTTGTCATGCCCAGACATCCACATATATGTTGGACTGAATGACCACAAGAGTAAGTCTTGCAAGGGATCAGCTTCTCCTCAGGGCCACCGCTTTGCCTGCTGAGTGCTCCTCTGCAGCTGAGATAACTGAATCTCGGATTGAAGCATTGCACCAAGGCAAAAGGAGATGTTTTCTCTCTTCCCTGGCATCACCGTCCCTGCGGGTGTGCAAGGAAAGGTTGGAGGTGATGCTTAGGGACATGGTTTAGTGGGTGACATTGGTGGTAGGGGGATGGTTGGACCAGGTGATCTTGGAGCTCGTTTCCAACCTTAATTATTCTGATTCTCATCCCTGTGGATAGGATAACCGTGTGCTGGGTTAACAGCTTGGGGCATCCCAGTGTAGACATATGGAGCTCATTTCTGACTTAACGGTGAAGACAAGAGTCCAACAAGCCAGAATCCCAAAGCGCACTCTCTGAACATGAAGGAACTTTTGAGTGGCACAAGGTATTTCATCAACAGTGTGAGTCTTTTCTTCTTTTTGTCTTTCGTTAGGCCAGCTGTATATTAAGGTATTATGGCCCTTAGGGGGTTTTCTTCATGGTTTCTATTCTTATGCATTCCACTTGAGCTTGTTTTCTAGGGAATTTTAATTGATTGAATAAAGCCTGAAATAAATATAAATACAGTGGTGACATAAGGAGTCAAAGAATATTGTGGCCAAATAGTAAGAACAAATATAAGCCCGTACAACGTGTTATGCCCTACAAAATACCAGCAGGGATAAGAGGAGCACTAGCTGGTGAATGGATGTGTGGAGAGATAATGTGAGCGTGAGCTGTCCCTGAAGCAGCAGGGAGTGTACTGATATTTCCATTACTGCCTTCGAAATGGGCTTCTTATCAGAAGAGCACGATGTATTCTTTATCGTGCTCGTTAACGCGGAGCAATGAGGATGCAACTTAGAAACTGCTTGTTGATGGAAAAAAGTTGGCTTATTGGAAGTCACTGGCTAAACTCCCAGCTGTAACACGATGCAAAGGGATGGTGAGCGAGGAAGCCGTGGTTGGTTTTCGCGAGATGTGGCTCTGGCAAATGCTCGGAGCCCTCTCACATTGTTTACCAGGGTAACAGTTCATCACTGGCAAAGTGAGGAGAAACGGTTCCACCTTTTGCCACAATCAACATTTCTCCTGCGGATGGGTTTTATTTTAAGCAGGTTAAAAAGCTGGTAAGTCATTGGTGCACTCCAGTGCTGATCCGTGCTGTAGTGCTTTGTTTTTGTCACTCACCTTTTTCCTATTAGCAGCAGGAAATACCTATCCCCTTGTTGAAGCCAAGTGTGTCCATTCTTGATTTGTCCCTAATGAAAAGGCAAACAAAAGGGGTAACATAAATGAAATTCCATAAATGTAGAGTCTTCAACAGAAGTAAGTTGCTAGTTGCCATATTACGTACCCACACACCCCTGCCATCCTGTTTGTATGGATTCAGTGGCTAAAAATATATTTACTAAATATGATGAAGAAGGCATTTTGCCCTCTGGACTAAATCTTTATTATTTTGTGTTCAAAAGACACAGGTATTTGCAGCAGAGTTGCAGCAGGTTCACATTGCAAAATACAACAGGGCTTTCTGTAACCTTTTATCGATTAGCTGCTTGTTCCAACAGGGTTTGTCGGTGTGATGCTGCAACCTTTGGCAAGTGTGAAGGATGGGGAAAAGGTAGCGGTGGAGGGGAGGGGACCAGAGCAGGACAAGCCATAGATGTGTCTGAGAAACTGAGAAGTCGTTTTCTGAAAGTACATGCAAAGATATGTATAAAAATACATTTATAAATAGAGAAATAAATACTTGAAAATAATTTAAAAAATTAAATTTGAATGGAGGATAGAGTATCCAATGTGCTGACTTCTGTTTTTTTAATAACAACAAAATGAGGATTTCTACAGGGTAAGTAAAGCTAGAGTTCTGAGCTTAATTCTGAAATAGGTGGCGTTTTGTTTTGTTCTGTTCTGTTTTGTTTTGTTTTGTTTCTGGAAGGGAAATTCTAGCTGTCCAGGTTGGGAGGAAGTAAGAAGTGAATCAGGCCTTCTAACAGCAACATGGAAGTGGAAGTTGGGCCAGAGTTATCATGCTGCAAGCCTGCCATCAATGGGGAAAGTGTTTTCCAGATGTCATGTTGTTGGTCAGCCTGACTGCCGTGAAGTTCCCATCTCCCAAAACTGGATGAAAGGGGAACACTTTAAAAAAAAAATTAAAAAAAAAAAACAACACTAAAAAGAAGGTCTGAGGTATACAGAAGGGCTTACACGGCCCTGGAACAAAAGGTGGTATTGATGTGGGCTGTGGTGTGGGAGTCAGGCTGACAAAGAGCTTCTCATGGAGCTTGTGTGAACTGTGTCTGAGGGTGCTGGCAACAGAAAGGAAAGATGATCTTTTTTTGCTTAAGTTCAAAATGTCATTGTTCAGTAACATGTTATTTAAAGCAGAAAATTACAGAGGAAGAGACGTAGGTGAAGTGTTGCTTCGCTTCTCAGTTATAGATTGCTCCAGAAGATATGGTAATGTGAGAGTACACTGCAAAGGAAAGCTTGTTTTGAGCCTGTGTTCTGCTACTGTTGTCACATACCAAAACTTTCTAGCATTGGCACTTGAAATAAGCCTGAAATATACATCAAGAAAGTGCAGCATTTCATCACTGTGCAAGCTGGTCTTCACTTAAACATATTGCGCCAGTCTTGCCTATAACAAAGCTTTGTGTTCTAGGAAGATAGTGATATGGTAAAGAGAGAAAACAGCAGGCATACACAAAAATAATAGAAAAAAGTCCACGTCTCCATCCATAACTATGCAGGAACATGCATGTGTACGTATGTCCATATCCTCAAACACATTGCCATGTCCCAGCATCCAACAAACATGAATCACTTAAGCTTCTTACAATACTGCTCTGAGACAGGAAAGCATTATTCCTGTTTACACACCAGAAAGCTGAAGCCTGGAGGTGAGGAAGTTCAGACGTAAAACCCCGGAAGAGCTGGATTTGGCTTTATTTTCTTAAGAGCAAGGTTTACAATACCATCTTTTCTTTCCAGTGTTGGACTTCATCTCCAAATTTCTGTGGCAAAGAGAGAAGAAGAATAGGTAGGATAGCATACAAACAAAAAGAGAGAATTATTCTTTTCTTTCGAGAGATTTTCCTTATGTTAGACTGTATCAACCCAATTTAAGTTAAAAGTGGAGGTGTGATTGTTCAGAAAGCGATGTGGTTTTGATACCACCGACTCCAGCTGGGTCTGCAAGGGAAAGGGACTGAGGCTGCAGCGCGTGGGCAGGGCACCCAGCAGGGAACAGGGAACCTGGTGTGTTAGATTTTGTTCAGCATTTTATCCGCTCACTGTGCAATATGAACACGTTCCCTGTACATCGTGTATAGGACCGGGTACTGGACTTTGCTGCAGATTCTGCCCTCGATTTCCTGATAAATGGCTTGTATGGACTCTCCCCAAGCGAAACGCAGCCACCCAGTTAGCCAGTGGGTTCCCTTTGTCTGTCATCGCTTTGCTTTCAGCCGTGGTTTGGCACCCGCTGCACCGCAAAAAGGCATGACTTGCATGAAATTGTAGCTGGCTTCTACATTGTTTAACCAGAAATTCAAATTCTAAGTCCCAGAAATTACACACTGGTTATAGCTAAGAAAAAAATTTTCAAGTATCCCATTAAGGAGCCAGTGTTAAACAGAAATCTGCTGACTATGTCAGTCTGTTACAAGTGAAAACACCCCAATATCTGAAAAAAAAAAATCCTTCCATCATTATCTGGTTAGAAAATTAGCTTTACCTTTTCTTACTAAAGTTTTCCAGTTAAAAGTTTTTATTATCATTAGGTGTGTATTTTTTAACATTGTGCCCTAGAAATATTTTTATTGCATAAATGTTTTTATATAGGGAGGAAGAGAATGGAGAGATGGGTGGGAAAAGAAACCAAGAAATAAATCCAGCCTATTTAAGACTTCCAGTTTGTACATAAGATGTAAGGATGATCTTTGCAGCGTGGTGAGCAGATGTCCTCCCTCTAGGTGTGCTCCCTTCTTTCTCCGCTGTGTTGAACCTGAAGTGTTTATCGCATCGGTGTTGTGCACCTTCTGATTGTGACAGATAAGCAGATTGCAAAGGCTCTTTTTTTCTGGAAAGGTAAAAAAGTAACGTGAATGCCATTCACTGTGATTTTTTGATATGTGCAGCTTGATGCTTACCAGGCCAATTGTGCATGAGGGGAAGAAATGATGGGATTTTTCTCCTTGTCTTAGATAGACTTTAACCAGAAAAACTGTGAAACTCTTTGTGTTACTGTGAAACGTAACCAGGGCCTTCACATTTCCAGAAGTAAAGTGGGTTCTCCGGCCAAATTAAAGAAAATGGAGAAGTGCCAAAGCAAACATTTTTGTCCAGCTTTGCTTATCTGATGTTACCAGCGTGTAGTGATACTTTATCGTAGCGAGTTATTTCCTCTGTTAAACATAGAAGCAGGAGCAAGTATGGATAAACAATGCATGCAACCAAACCCCAAACATTTAACTATTTTTGCTTACCGTGGTGGGGAGCGGGGGCGGGAGGAGGAGATAAAATTAAGCCTTCCTCAGAAAGCCCAACTAATGCTTTCTGTGCTGGAATTTCCTAAAGCAGAGAAGAAGGCACAAGGCGCAGAGCGAGTGGCTGCCTGGCAGCCAAAGGCTCTCGTGGAAGCCAGGTTTGTTGCAAAACATGGGCACGGGGCTGGGCTGGTGGCTCAGGGAGACACGTCTCCAGCTCCTGGCCTGGGAAATGCATGTGCGAGGAAGCAATCATCTCACCTGTCTTCAGACATGTCTGGAGCAGACGTTTACGTCTGATCCACTCACCCCTGGCTTTATGGCAAGCAGAGGGATGTAGACACCTTCAGGGGTGCAGTGTGCCTGAGGTGTTTCAGATGTCTGCTGTGGGATGAAATGATTCATGCCCTGAATACACAATCATCAGCTACGAAGAGATTACTCCAAGGTGGATGTCTGTGTTGCACACATCAGTATTTCATCAGAGGAGCCCTCAGGTCGGCACAAGGACTCCTCGTGGCAGTTCCCATCAGCCGTCATCTTTGGCCACTGGGAGCTGTAAGGCTTTGTCCACCAGAGTGGCAAAGGGAGGGGTGGAAACCAGAAGACTTCCTTCCTACAAATAAAGTCCTCAAAGCAAAAGCGTAAAGCTGTACTGTGCCATGAGGAGTGGCAAGGATTATCTCCCCAGATACCTGCTGCAGTTTCACAGTTATCCTTCCATCCTTGAATCCTAAAAATGGATAGTTGAGGTATCTAGATAATTCTGGTGCACACCAGGCCAGGAGCAAAACAGCACCTACAGAAATACTTAGAAGAGAAGGGATACGGTGCAGTAACCAAACGTACGAGTAGTGCAGTGACCATTATATATAACCTTTAAAGCAGAAGTACCACCATAATCCAGTCTTCAGCATAACAGCTTTGCTTTGGCTCGGTTTGTTAGGAGCATAAAATTTTATTGCTGCAAAGATAGTATTCAAAGAGCCAAAGGGGTTTGCCAAGACGAAGAGGTGAAATAGCTCTGGGTGGCCGAGACAGTTTTTGTGCTGTAACGCCCCATTATCTCCGTGAGGAGGAGATCCAAGCGCCCTTAACAGGTGAGGATGGTGCATTATGTTGGATTATGAAAGAAAAGCTTTGGCTGAATATCCAGAACAGGGCATGGGTTGTGAAATGTGAAAGAGTAATGAAGGCTCAGCTGCCTTCAGGGCTGTCTCTGGTAAGGCTGTGGCAGAACCCTGCCGCCCATCTTCCTGCCCAGAGACTGAGCTGTGACCCGAGGTGTCACTTCATCACAGATTATCCCTAAGGGGCCTTGTTTGCACATAAAAATGTGCTTTGGCATGTGAAGTCCCAGCTCCTGCCTACCCATTTCAGTGATGGTGGGTAAGGTGAGACACAGCCCCTTCCAATAGCATATACTGATTCACAAGCTATCACGTTCATTGGCATGGCAGGAAAAAGATGTGTTTGCTAACCCTTACGCACATCAAATGTGCTGATGGCGATACAGTGTTCTGCAGAAGGTTCCAAGGGACCTCAAGGCTGAACAGAGGGTGGTAGAGTCATCTCATTCACTGCCAGCAGTCCCTGGACATCACCCAAAATCACCTGTGGATCCTCAAGTCCAGTTCAGTTGGAAATGAGAATTAGCAGAAGAAGCACTTGCAGATATCCATGTGTGTGGAACCTGAAAAGCAACGTACAGAAGACTATATCTTGGTAGCCTACATATAAGTCTAAAGGAACATTATACTATATATAACTATATACCTATATACTATACTTTATATAACTATATATATATATAAGCATTTATATGTTTACCAGCATACATATAAGAGTCACAGTTTAAATTCATGATCTTGAAAGTCAAGAGGCGTTGATTCTGAATGAGATCAATCACCGATGAGTCTCTGGTAGGAAGCAGTGCTTTGCATTTCATTACGTTGTCCCACAGTGGTATGAAGTTATATTTTATTGGGCTTTCTGAACTAGGCCCAGTCCAGAAAAGCACACACAAGTGTGTATTACTTTAGGCATGCCAAAAGTCCTTTATGAATTTAGCCAAGCTGCTTATGGTCTTTCATGGCGTGGAGCCGTAAGTCTAGATTCCCGGATCCAGATCCTAAATAAGAACATGGAATTTCAATGCCTTTCTGGCATTAAAGCTCTTGGTTGACTCCTGGATATTTTCTTGTAAACAACCCTCAAAACCTAAAATTAAAAAAGAAAGTAACCAAAAAAAAACCCTGTGAATCTAAATGCTGTCTAATGAGCTTACAGTCTAAACCAAACACTCTTCTTTTATCAAGAATGGAAAGTATGGTGAAATCTGCAGAAAGTGCCTATGTTACTAAGAATCTTAAAATTCATTCAGAAACGAACTCAGCAATATAAGGCCAGGCTGGATGGGGCTTTGGTCTGGTGGGAGGTGTCCCTGCCCATGGCAGGGGGGTGGAACTAGCCAATCTTTAAAGTCCCTTCCAAACCAAACTATTCTGTGAATCTATGACTCTGAATATAAAAGCTTAGTCTAAGCAATCTCTACTTCTCTTTCAGGGGATTTCTTTAGTTAACATACAGAATTTTGGTTGGAAAAAGCTCTTTACCTCTGGTAAAAGGCTCCAAGTCTCAGAAATTTGTTAGTGTGCAGTAGGCTGTGATGGGACTCATCTCAGTAGGACAAGGTAGGATAAACAGTATGTGGATATCCAGCTGCACAATCATTTTCCTAGTGTGCTTGTTGGCATGTCCATGTCACATCTAAAACGGAGTCTTGTGAACACCAGCAGTTCTGTGAGCAGAACCGAAATAAAATTAAACCAAACAAACCAACAGGCAGATTGCATTGCACAGAAGTTGCTCGCTGTTTCAGTGGGGACATGGCAATTGAACCCACACTGAAACAGCTCATCCCAGCTTGCCAGGCTCCACCTGCTAGATATAGCATCCAGAAAGACGCTGTGGAAAGAGCAGGAATGGAGGCGTGTGTCAGGCAGCAGCGGCAGCGGCATCTGCAGTGGAGCATCGAGCACAAGCAAGTCTGCTGACTCCTGCAGTTCAGAGCTGACACGGAGGTAGGAGGTGGGCATGGAGAATACACCTCTTCAGACATCTTTTGATTTTGACACAGTCAACCTTAGTAAAGTGTTTCATGGATGCAGTTATAACACCAGCAGGCCAGCGCTGCTGTGCCCAGCATCACATCTGCTCTCACCCATTGGCATAATGGTGACAGGGGTGAGAGCAGTAGGAAACCTAAATGCTTTTGTTTCTTCATCTGTGGGAAATCTACAACTGGAATCAAAGGGTTTGCAGTGAGGAAAATAATTAAAAATAATAATTAAAAAAAAGCCCAGGGGAAGCTGACCAGTTTGAAAGACTTCAGCTGTGTTTACATCCACTCCTTTTTCCTTTTTCCTCATTATCTGGGACTTTGAGAATAGTGTGGCACAGACACATCTTAAAGCGGAAAGGCTGGGACGCGCATAGAAACATACATGCTGAATCAGATTCCAGTATCAAATCAAGATATTCTTACAAACAGCAATAATAGTGTGCTCGGGGTTGTTGTTATTTGTAGGCTCAAGACCTATGCAGTGTGTCTTGACTCAAAAGACCTTATGGCTCCCTGCAACTGCAGATGGGACCGACTGAAGTTTTCAGCAAACCCTGTTTATATTTACACATTCCTGTCTGGTTGAAAATTGCTTCTTTTGTTTTTGTGGGTCCTTTTTGTTTTGTCTTTGTGACTGCAGAGTATTTGAAAAACAAAACAAAATAACCTGAAATGTCAGTTATATCTACAGAAGACAACAGTGACCGCCTAGGATTACTCTAAGCACTCTCTTTCCTACAAACAAAGAATGATAAATTTATATCTGTTTTTTATGGAGGGGAAATCCTCAAGTCCTCCAGGAAACTCTCTACTGTTTAGGCAATTTTTGTTGTTGTTGAGGGAAACAGTAGAGTTTGGGGCATTGCTAAAATGTGTTTGTGTCTTCATAGTCTCCTGAACATCTGTATGCAACGACTGATTTCCCAACTCTTCCTTCCATCACAGACACAAAAACCTTTCCTACAAGGCTTTACATTGGTATGGAAGTTGCGTGTCAGTGTCATGGTCAAATAGCAAGGTTTTGAAGCCATTTTATTTTTCAGACAGCATATAGCAAGCATCTCTTTTCAGTTGCCTCTATGACAGAGATCAGGGACCTCTGAGTAGTCATGAAGTTCAGATCTATCTTTTCATTTTGAACAGCTAATTTTTCTTTTGACTTCTTGTTTTTAAAGTTGACTTGCTATCCAAAAAAAATGAAGTGACAGAAACATGTACTTCTCCCATTATAAAAAAAAAAAATTCTCCAGTAGTAAAGAACATCTAAAAGAGATAAATGTGTTTCTACTAAACCTATGACAATTAGTTATGCCAGCAAAATTGAGGTAATTTCTTCATTGTTGGGTTCTCCTCTGTCTGACAGCCTTTCCACTGTTATTCCATCAAAGCCAATAGAAATAATCAGGCTCAGAACACACAAATCAAGGTCTTTCTGACATTCTCACAATGCAAGCAAAGATCTGAAATTGAAATATATTTCAACCCTTTGTTGAAAAAAAATGTACCTTAACACAAAGCTTTCAGCTTCTGCCTTCTTTACAGGGAACATTATTTTCATCCTTACTTAATTCTCTTTTGAAACTCGTTTTACTGTGCTGTCTCCCCTCTTCCTCTTATCCATCTGCAATATGCAAAATGTACTTCCCTTTCCCCTTCTGCCTCTATTTTACTTTCTTTTCTCTCACAGTGCGTGACTCAGGAGAAAATGAGGAGTGTGTCATGTGTTCTGCAGAAGAGACATGTACAGGCCAGCATATTCTACTATTTTTCATAACAGCTTGACAATATTGAATCATTGCATCTTACAAGCCACTAGAAGTTGCAAACCTAACTGTGAAACTTCACATTCCCCTTACTGAATTATTTTTTCAAATTGTAATGTTCATTTATCAAGATCTTTTTGAATTTCAATCCTGTTCACCAAAGTGCTTGCTCTCCTGCCTGGTCTACAAAATTGAAAGTAGTAAGTACTAAGCATACTCTTCAATGCATTATTCAAGTTATTCTTGAAAGTATTGAATAGTAAAAGACTCCAGCCCTTGGAAATGTCCATGTCACACATCCTTCTATTCTGATCATGAATTACTGATAACATTCTGAATACTGTTCTCCAACCACTTTTTTACTTCCCTTGATTATTTTTGAGCAACCTGGTCTGGTGGGAGGTGTACCTTCCCCTGGCAGGGGTTTTGGAATTAGATGATCTTTAAGGTCCCTTCCAACCCAAACTATTCTATGATATGTTCTATGTAACCTAGATGAGGACGTCATGTGAACTGGTTGCAATATCTTGCCAAATTGAAGAGATATTGCTCCTCCTCTATCTACAAATCTGTTGGAAAAAAATTAAATAAATCTCTTTCCTTCTCTTGGAAGGACGTTGCCTTATTTTGGCATAACCTGTCCTTGGGAAATCTGTGCTAATTAATACTTTTGTCCTTGTTTTCTTGGTTTTGTTTTGCTGTTGTTGTTTTCTGAGACTTAAAAATGGCTGTTTTGTATCTGCCTGTAAAGCCTTCCATAAGGAAATGAAATTGCCAATTCAAAGCCATTCAGAAATTAATGGAAAGTTTAACGATATGTGAATTGAGCAAATTATGCAAAATAAGCAAGATGGTCTCAATGCACTTTCCAATAGGCAATAGGCAGGCATCACATTTGACCTCCACATGGTGACTTTGTCCTTTCTGGATGACACAATAGAGAAGGGATGGACTGAGTGATATATATATTATATATATAATATATATTTGGATCATGCATGTTTCCATTTTGAGCAACCTCAAGTCGCTGATGGCCATATTAAAAAGCTGGATGAAGGGGTGAAATGTAAGAATGGGAGACGAGCTGCTTTAAAGCAGACCTTGCTTATTTTAAAGTATCTCTCAACACAGAGAACAAGGTCCTTCGGTCATTAGTGAAGTTACTATGAGTAGATCTAAAGAAGTGTCTAGGAATGGAAGGGAATCCAGGTTATACCACCTGGTGTGTTGCTCCTTCACTGGACAAGGTGTCTCTAGGGATCCTCTTGCTCTCGCACAGGTCATTTTCTCCTGAGATTCTTCCTATAATGCACGATTTGGGGATGAGGAAGCAGAGCAAGTGCTGATGCCAAAAGTCATCCCTTCATCTGTACCTCCTCAGGGCTTAAATATTTGTTAAAGCAGACTGCACATGATAATTTAGTATTTACCGAAAGACAAAAATTCCTCATGGCTTGATGTTATTTGATGTTTTTGGCTTTCAAATTGAAGCCCATGGTTTGAAGATGCACTGCATGGGAAGGATTTCAAAGCCCTGCAGGCTTCCCATCCCTCTGCTCTGGTAAAATTGCTGACTTTGGTGAAAGCCAAGTTGGGTGTCCTCTGAGTGTGTTTGAATGCCATTTTGTATTTGATCCACTCAATTAACTCACTGAAAAATATATACATTAAATACAAATAAGAAGTATATACATTAAATAATGTCTCATCATTGGATTAGGTCTTTCATCCCTAGTCAAGGTTAATTTTTAGAGTAGATGGACTGAAAATGCAAAAAGGCATGGCCGCTTGTTGTCAAACCATCCCTGCCAATGACATCTTGATGATTTGCTGTCCCCTCCAAACCAGACCTGACAAAGCTGATACCACAACACACATTACACAGGGGTACTGTGGCAGGTCACAGACAGTGTAATCTGTATTTTGTACACCTGAAGAGGGACATAGCTTGCTTACGTGCATCAGAGCCAGCAGAATTTTTGCATTTTTGTTATACAGCAAAGTGCTCCCTTCTGCAGGTCACTGCAAGCGTATTTCTGACTTGAAGAGAACTAATCATAGTACTAAATACTCCCCTTGGTAGCGAGTGAGCATAGCTCATTTATTTGATTTAACAGAAATAAAATAAACATAATATTTTCCTTCTGGAAATAAATGGGAATAGCGTCTTAGAAAATTAATCTAGAATAGATGTTTAAGTCATGAAAAATACCTTTCCTTTTTGTTATTTCAAACCATAATCATTTGTATTCATTTTTGGCTCCTTCAACAGCAGCTAGTGGTGATGAAGTAACCGTAAAAGCATAAATCACTGAATTGGAGTTTAGTGAGTTTTGTAATATTGTGACCTATATATTCCTATTAGGTTACTTGCTACACTTGCATGGTTCCAAGTTGAAAAAAATGTGTGTTTCTTTAGGAGCACATATCCAGGCAGTTGGAAAAAAGCATACAAAGAATAATAATAAAGAAGTATGCAGCTGAACATGGAAAGACAAGGCTGTGAGTTACTGCAGTTGTACTTTTTCTCCAAATCCATCTGTTTATCATAAATTCTTATGTCTGTGCAAGTGTATTAAAAGATATTCAGTGATGTAGTAGTTACTGGAATCATTACAAAACCAACAAACCTGAGGAGAAAGCCAGTTTTTCAACATTTTATTTACTATACAGGACAAGCAATAGAACATACTTGTAAAATTTTGAAACTTCGCAGTTACACTCCCCAAGCACTCTGTAAGAAAAGCCGAGTTTTGCAGCAGGTTTCAATTACGTCCGTGGTGGATTTCAGGACTGTTACATCAGCTCCTATATGCTGGTCAGATTGAGAGGCTAATTAGGGTGGATGAACTGTGTAAATAGGCGGTTGTGGTTCTTCTCTGGGTTATTTCAGCTCCATTTTCTTCTGCTAACACTCAGGCTTTTCAGGCAGAAGTCAGTGCTTTCAAAATAGCCTTGTAATGAACTGTAGGCAGAGTTTTGCTGGTTCAGAAATCAGGCTGGTGATGAAATCCCCTTTCCTAGCAATCCAGGAGTCTATGAACATGTGGGCTATGTGTGTGGCTTGTCTAATCAGATTTATTTTGAATACTTACCTTATGCAAGCACAATTTCTATTCCATTATTCAACAAAGTACGATATTAGCAACACAAACATTTTCCCAGTTTGATCATTAATAATCAGACTGTGATGCTCGAAGAATGTTTCTTAAATGGGAGGACGAGTAGACTTCACAAAAGATTAAATGATTTGTTATTTGGTGATGTTTTATAAGCAAACTGAGCATTGGGATGAAAAAAAATAGCCATAGACTAAATATGGCCTCTGTGAGCTTTTAAAAGCCCCACTACAGAGTCCTGCCAGTCCATTAGGAAGACAACTGCAAAATCAGCAAGCCAAACGCCATCATCAATTGCTTGTCTAGACATAATCCTCCCACCTCCTTCTCAGTCCTCATCTCTCTCCATTCCTGAAATGCCTCGGCAGTGACTGCCTGTGCGTCCTCGCAGGCGAGCAAGGTTATCTCCATGCGGCAGCCCAGACACCCTGGCCATTTATTTCTTCACGCCATTTGACTCAGGTAACAAGTTTCCACAGCGACCAGAGGAAAGTGAGGAGAACTGAAACAAGTGCTGCCGGTGGGAATAGATGAATGCAGGGTTGGAGGTATTTTGGGCAAATCTAAGGGGGCTGGTGTCTGCATGGCCATGGCGTGGGGTGCCTCTGAGGATGGTGAGCTTGCTGAGCCACCCAAGAAGGGACCTGTCATTGCTTCAAGCGGTGCCCACCAATGGAGGAGGGATGTCTCCTCATGTGGGAATTGCAAAATACCTCCTAGGAGAAGGTGCAGGCAGCTGTGGGGAGACTCTTTGGTTCTACCCCCTTTTCCTGGCCCTCCTCTCTGCCTCTTCCCCTCCGCTCTTGGCAAACTCAGAGGTGAGGAGCTGCAACCCAATGCTGCCGATCAGGTGCCGGGTACCCACAGAGCCATCGAAGGGCTCCAGTCATCTGAGGACTGCAGAGATCTGGTGAAAAACAGGATAAATTCCCACCCTGTCATTGCATGGTTGGCCAATGACTTCAGAAGAAATTTAGTTCAATTTCCTTTCTGAGAGAAAACATTGTTTTGAAGTGAGCCTGTATGTTTCACAGATGTGTCAATATACTGGCTGACACAGCTCCTATATTCCAGAAAATGAATATATTATTTCTTCTTCATAGGAAGTCAAAGAAAGAAGGGAATGGGCTGAAATCACATGCCAGTATATTTGTTATTTCCAAGCTCCTAATTGAGAAAAACAGAATTGCACAATATTTTGTGCGATTTCATCCATGATTGTTCTCCAAGGGATCAAACATTACAAGAGACACTCATGTGGACAGCCGGGCAAATATCTCCTTAAAAATTCCAGCAGGATAAAGAACAAGATTTTCTGGAAATCACTCAGTGCAAAATTCTGTCCAAATTCAATTTGAACAAAAAGGCATAGCCACAAATGAAACACGTGGCCAGTTTATAGGCTTCAGGGGCATGTACTGCTTAGTTAAACCTCTGCTGTCAGGTGGAAAGGCTCCTGTACTGTTAAAAGCTATAAGCATCAACACCTATAGCTCTTCAGTGCTTCTTGTGGTTGGGGCATGGCCCTCTTTAGTTTAGCTGTGAAGAGCTATCTGGCAAGTTCTGTTTCTCTGGAAAAGCTGAACATCCACAGTCTCCACAGCAATATTCATGGCATATTCATGGCAGTTAGGGAAATTCTTAAAAATTCCAAAAATTCCAAATTTTTCCAAGAATTCAAAAAATTCTTAATTTCCTTTGAATGCAGTGAGCTCTGATATGGGCATGGAGGATATTGGGTTAATGGCCATGTTTTTTTTCATACTGCAGGTCAGTGCCCTGATGAAACATATGGCTCTTCAGTACTTGAACTTAGGGAATCCAAGCTAGTTCACTACTCAGTGATGCATTTGTCAAGACAGTGTTTTGCTTGTGATATCTGTGTGCCATGCATGTATCTGAAGGGCTGGGTGGCTAATTTCATGATTGTACAAGACACAGGAAGAGGAGCACACATGTTCCAAGCCAGAGGAGAAAAAGGTAGACTACTGATCCCAGAAATACAGCAGTATTAGTATAGTCTAGGATGATTTGACTGGGTCCGAAATCACCTTCAGTCCTGGCAGTGATGCTGCAATCGCAGAGGAATTTATAAACAGAAGTTGTTTTATGTCACCAGACCAAGCGAGACCTACAACACACATTTTGGCTGAAACTAGCACCATAAAATTCCTGCTGTGGGACTGTTCTCCCACGTAATGTCAGGACAATAGTTACAGACCATAAAGACCAGTCAGGCTCTCCTTCTGCCCATCATCCTGGCCAAAACAGGATAATGCTCTGCAGTGGGTTTTGAAAGCTTTCCATTTCTTCAGCAGGAGGATTATTGGGACAATATCCCACCACCTGAGGGACTGCACCAGGAGGAGTTTCACCCATCCCATCTGCAGAGTGGTTTCCCCAGAAGCATACACAGGGGAGGGGAGCTATGTCCCAAATCTCAGACATGCATAATCAAGGGACACTACCATCTGGCTCATGTTTCTGCTACTACAACACTTTAAAAGCCTGTATCTGAGTCACTCATCTCTGTGCTGTGTTCAGATGCCCCTAGGCTTTGCTGCTTTCCAAATCTTTTTTTTTTTTTTCTGAGTTCATGCCTCTGGGATTTCACCTTGTGTTAACTTTGGCTTTTAAGGCTGAATGCAGGTTTTGATCTCACAATTTGTTTTGCAGATTTCATGGCTGTAAAGTGGAGAGCTGTTCTGCCAGCAGTCCAGCTCTGCATAAATCCTACAGGTCAGTCCTTAGTGACTAGACAAGCTTACAAATTAAGGATCACTGCTCATCCAAAGGACAGTCTTTTAGCAGCTAACACATTCTCCCACATGCATGAGGGAATCCAGCAAAGTACAGTAAGCAAAAGAGTCAAATGAGGGGAAGAAAAATCTGCAATACTATAATTAAAGCAGCCAAAGAAAACAGAATTCTGGAACAGCAGTTATTTAAAGACAAAAGCTCTTACACACAAAAATATTAAAGTATGTATTAGCCTGATTTCTAAATGCAGTGTGACCTGCGCAGCCATAGTGCCTTTCTATCTTTAACCTCCTTTCAAACCAATTCTGGCACACACAAACCCTTGCCAGTTTTGGTTAGACGTGGCTGCAGGTAGCAATTTCATAGGTACCACATGCTTACAAGATCAGCAGCCATGTAGAGGAGAAAAATTCAAATAAAAGACATCATGAAAGGAAAAAGAGGGAAATCTCCATCATTACCAGCTCTGTGTTGCAACAGCCAGCATGTGCATGGCACCAGGCAGCAGAGCTGGTGAGGTGACACAGGCCGGTATAGGTGACATGGGAAGGAAATGGAGATATTGTGGGGAAAGGCTGGGAGTCTTGGGAAAGACACGAAGATATTCCTTTCCCCTTTTTTATTTCAGAGTTGTAGGTCTCTTCCCTCTTAGGCTTTCTGTTTTTTCTTTTTTGAAACTAATGAATTAATGAATAAATGAACTAACTTATGAATTCAATTGTATATGGGATAGACAGTAAGCATAGTCATTAAAATAAAATAATAATAAAAAAGAACAGAGAATGCAGAGGCAGTTGTTGGGGTTATTCTCATAGGATGCAGAAACCAGACTTCATTGGTTCTCCTGACACCAGGACCAGCTGGGTTCTTTCTGGGATCTTTTCCCCTCCTATTACTTTTCAGCAGTCCTAAGTCACAAAGTTTAGGGCATTGCTTGAATTTTTGCACCATTCAGCATATGCAAGCCGGAGGCTATCTTTTACATGAGAGTGTCAGTGGAAAATAAAATTTAAAAAAGGCTGCTCGAGGCATCATTATCTTGCATTGTGGGTAGTCATGTGCACCCCATAGAGGGAGGGAAAAAATGTTACCAAACCAGAACCCCAACCCTACCCACCAGGTGACAGGGAAGTTGACAGCCTGGGGGAGGACCTACACCTTTTCTGAGGAGCACTTTCATCTGTTGTTCCACAGGCAGTCCTGAGATTACCTTCTCTTAAACCTACAGCAAAAATTAACCCTGAATGACAGCATTTATGGGGCGGTGTTTACAGGGGATGCTCACAGAAGTCTTAAAGAAGCAACATGTAAAAGAAGATTTAGGTTTGCCCAGCGGACCCACAGTGAGGTGGACATGGCTATAAGTTCAAGGGAAGTTTACTCTCAGGGATATCCCGTATGATGGTATCAGACTTGTTCCTCTCATCTGGCAGGTGCCAGGTATGCTCAGCTGAACTTGCAGGAGTTACTCAGCTTTCTCCTGGGGTCCCCAAACCCTTATCCTTCAGCGACCCAGCAAAAAAGTAAGTCCAGCATTACCTCAGGCTACCTCATTGTGTAATTTCAAACATCTATTCCCTCAGGCACAGACAATCGCAGCAGATCCAGTTTACAGGAGCTGTCGTCTCATGCGCTGGAGCATCATGCTGGGCATCATGCTGGGCATCTGGTCCCCATGGTTCCTGCCCTGCTAACGCCACCGATATTTCTGCCTGTGTGGTGATCTGTAGCTATGGCAGCTGGGCTCCCATTCCCCATGTGCCCCTGTCACGAGTAGTAGCACCAGGGCGAGTTTGTCTCATCCCAGCAGGCAGGAGGAACAGTTATATCCCTCTGAGATTTTAACCAAAAGACTCCCCGGTTCACAGTTTGCCTCCATAAAGGGAAAAGAGAGATTATTACAATATTATGTGTTTCATCTCAAGGCCACCTAATCTTTGACAGCTTCTTCTGGGACCTGTGTGAGCCGGACACTGCACGCCCGAAGACAGGCCAAACTGCACAGGAGGGGAGGGCCTGATCCCAGCTGCTTCAGTAGTTGGCCCTCATTTTCAACGTAGATGTGACCTCATTTACAGGAACAAGAACCAGTGCTGTGGCTGTAAATATTTACTCTGCAATAAAGCCTAAAAAGCCCTTCTTTCCCCAGCATTTCAAGGTGATCAGTAAGAAAAAGACATTGCTGTCCAGCCGCTCCTGTCTGTCAAACTGCTCTCAGATATGCAAAAGTCAGTGGTTTCTGCTTCTTTGCAGAGAAAAGAATAATTATTGTTTCTGACTAAGCTCAGAAGATTTTGTCATGTCTGATTTTGCTGGAGGCTCCAGCCCTTCACGCCAGGTTATGGTATCACACAGTAAGAACAGCTAAACGGTCCCAGATGGCCCGGTTGGTTTGCCCTAGCCTCCTAGGCTTTTCGCAGCGCTGTCACATACCCTGTTAATCTTGGACGGCCGAGACGTTGCTTTTCGGAGCCAGGTTTGTCAACAGCCGAGGTGGATTCTCCAGGGCTCCGTTCTGGGACTCGGCGCGCTTTGACTTGGCGCGTGTTTAAAGTACACTCTGGTTTTGAATAAATCATATCCCCATGTACTACCATAAAGGAATGTGGATGATACTTTTGTGGTTATCCACAACATCACTGCGGAGAATTTGGGAAGAAAAACAAATAGCACCCTTCCAGATATTTTGAAACGCTACCTCCAACTGCGAGGCAGAAAAAGCTTGAAGAGAAATTGAGCTGTCATGAGTTGTTTGGACTAATAACTGCTGGTAGAAGAATAAGCTAGCTTCTAAAAATATTGTTCATCTGAGACCTCTGTGGCTGACTTTTTTACTGATCCACACAGTAATGTACATACTATAAAGAAAGGCTAGATAGACATTCACTGATTTGATAGGTAGCTAGCAAGCTCTAAAATACAATTTCATTGCAGAGCTTTTGACCTGCATAAACTGAAAGACATGGCAAAGCTCCTACTGAGTGCTATGGAGAAGCATCATCTATCATTTTTTAAGGTGGCTCATTTTATTGGTAACAACTCCATCTGCAGTCTCAATCAAAATTTTATACCTGCAAAGACCGAGCTGAAAGGATTTGAAAAGACTTCTCAGCATGGTGTAGTATAACAAATTTGCTAGATTTATTGCAGTGCCGGGTTTGGGATTTGCTATTCAAGAATTCCTTCATCAGGATGCAATAGATACTTTGACAACTTGTTCAAATGTAAAATCTGGCCTTCATTATGTGCAAGTTCTATCTCATATTAAGCTGAAATAGGAAGACACCATTCTTGTAGCTCAGCTTGGGGCATTATGACTGCATCCTGCCACTGATCTATATCTGGGGCTCCAAGCTATGCCATTGAGCATTCTGAAAAAGTATCAATGGCAGGATATAGCCCTTTGTTCTTTCATGTTATAATCACGAGGAAAATGAGTGGGATCTGGCTCCCATATCTGGCTCAGCCCAGGCTGAGCTGGCCTGCAGATATTAACTTTATGAGAATGGCTTGCATCCCTCAATGAGAAATGCCTTTGGAAAAACAGGCCGTCATCTGATAGCTTCCAAGCTCTGGTATTGCCAAGTAGCAACTACTTTCTCATCATCTGTGCATACCAAACATTGTAGAGCTTTGGTGGTGGTTTGTATTTAATAACAGTGCGCTCTTGGGTCTCTCTGGCAACGCTTCTTGACCTACTTCCGCTCATTACATTTTGATCCCTCATCAAACCGGCAAGGTGTGATTTCCCCGGCTGTTCTTGCACACTGTGTTAGCCCTGTGCATGGACGCTTGGCTGGAGAGCAGCAGAGGTGTGTCCTGGGAAACGCTGAGGTGTGCTGGAGAGGTTTGTTTTGAAGGTCACACTGGTTGTCACTGCCATGCTCTCCCTGGAAGGACTTGGGTTGATCAGCCCAAGGCTGTGTGAAAGTAAAGAGATCTGTTCGTCCTCATCCTCAGGATTCGTTTCTCTTCTCACAAGGAGAGGACCAGGTGTGGAGGTGGTGAGGTGAGGCCCCCAATTACGTGCTGGGAATGCAGCCTCCTCCCTCCAGGAGGGAAGAGCAGCTCTGCACAATGCCCCAGTACGGGGGGCAAGGGCTAGCCAGGGATGTACATGCCACATCATCACGCTGTCCATGGCTTCAGTGACCAAAAGCAATCAGACTCCATTTCTGTATGTGTGTGAGTGAGCCCCTTTTCCAGCCTAGTCCCAGGCAGAAATATGAGACTGGAGTTTGGACTGGGCTGGGTGATGATGCCTGCCCATCCTCTTCTCCCTGAACAGGAGGGAGGGGGGAGCTCCGAGCATGTCCCGTTGACTGTCCAGAGTTGCCTGGCTGCTCAGGACTCCTCAGGGTCCCTAAATCCCCAGTATCCTTGCAGGTTCTGAGGCCACGTGCTACGTGAAGGACGGTGGTGGACATGCTCTGGGTGGTGCTGAGGGAAGGGCCTGCTCTCCAGTGTCAGCTCCGGCACAGGGTAGAGCTAGAAACAATTCAAACCTAAAGTCTGTAAAACGTTTGTTATAGCTAGATGACAAAGCATCAACTCAGCAAAGCAGAAGGTGACCTGCTGCCAAAGCCATCCCTGTAGAAGTAAATTTTGTCAATAATGAGCTAAAGAGAGGCAGCAGCCTTGCAGTAAATGATCAAAACCTATTTGATGCAGTTTCAAGCACAACCCACTTGATGTTTAGCATTTAATGCCAACCAGAGGCCCATTGAAGCTCTTAAAGTACTTGAGTAAGAATATTATTTGGGAATTTAAGCCAAGAAACACGGACCAATTCCTTTGTCTAAATATTTTCCTTGCAGAAATTTATTTCCATTCAGAGCACTCTTGTGAACATTATTCAGGCATTGTATCTCTTCTGAAAAATGTCTCCTCTATAATTTTGCAGTCTTTGGGCGTAATTTAATATTGAATACTGTTAATATACCAGGTTTAAAATAAAACTCCTTTTTTTTTTTAAAACTAGCCCTTGCCACCAATGGAAGGAATATAAACGAAGCCTTATTCATTCAGGATACATGCAGGAACTCATAACTCTTTGTATATGCATATCATTTTATTAGGAGATTCACAATATCCATCTAAGCCAAACCAGTAGTCAGTTTTACAATGAGGTATTAGTTAGTGAAAGGAGGATAATTTCAGTGATGATTTTAATGGGTAAATATTTTCCAATCAATGAAAAATTGCAACTGATTTCTGAATTGTGAATTGAAACCTCTCTTTTCCATGTATATATATGACATTAACAGATATGAATAACAATGCAGTAGAGAATGATTGAGAGCAAAAGGTCTTTAAACACAACATTTTATAATGCCCCAATGAATTTGTAGGATCAGACTTTTACTGTACCACTCTAGTGATTTCTCACACAGACTTTGATTCCTGATAACGTATGACTGAGCAAGCTACCAACTCCCAGCTAATCGATACTAATGTAGTGGTCATGGCTGACTGTTCATATACCTACCGCCAAACATTGTGCAGTTTAAAAATGCTTTAAAGGGAAAAGATCTCCATGCAAACCTTTAAAAACAGTCTGTTTCACTGTTAGTCACAGCTCTCTTGCATATAACATTTACCTTCACTGTCAAGGTGGCAGTGGTAACGTGCTGACCGTAACATGTAGGACGCAGGTTCAAAGCTGCCTGTGTTGGGGTTTGGCACATGCAAGTCCCAAAATCCACTGGAGGGAGCAAGGAAAAGAGCACACGTGGAGCTCAGTCAGGATCACCAATTGCCATCGACTCTTGCATGTTCATTACCAACAACCCCAGATCTTCAGTTACAGTACAGTTAATGGGATTTCCCTTAGCCCTTTCTTTTGATCTGCTTGGAAAGAAAAACACGCTGTCCCCAAGAGGTGAAGGTGGCGAGTCCCCAGCAGCACAAGCAGCTTGGCTGGGAGCTCTGCAAGCCTGTAGGACTCAGCAGAGAGCCCCTCGCATGTCCTGCAGCTCACACTCCTTTCAAGCTCTTCCCTCCTGGCTCATCGAAGGGACCTCTGAGCAGATGGGGAACATTTTGAAATCTGAACGTTAAGAGGCAGCTGAGGGGTTCAGCAGAGGACACAAGCCTGATCAGTGAAACACCATCACAGCGAGCTTCTTCCCCTTGAAAATTTCCTCAAATAAGTAAAGATGCAAAATGACTGTCTCCTGCTGGCTCCAGCCGTCTCCGCGTAGGAGCACAGCTCCGAATTCAGTTTCCACAAGGGAGATTTCTGCTTCTTTTATTTGGACGGTGGTTAAAGACAATGTCTGGGTTTTCTGTATTTGTCCTGCCTGCAGCAACGCCTCCCCAGCATGTCCCAGGCTGCTGCTGCTGCATGATGGAAAGGCCAAACACAGGCTTTTGATTTGGACTGCTCGTGGGTTTGGAGGCGTGAAGCCTCATCATAGCTGATGCTGGGATTCGAAGCTCTCCTATGTTGCACATGCTATAAACCAGCCAGCAATTCCAAAAACATTTTTATTGCTGCTAATTACCCTTCAGGGAGACTGTAAAGCAGACTCTTCATGGAAATCTCCAGGCTGCCTAGAGGAAACATGCGAGAGTGATTAGCCACGTTTGCTGAGCAGCGTCACAGCGATTGCCTCTATGTCCCCATGCCCAGCTTGTGCCTGTCTGCTTGGGGGATGTTTACAGCTCACCTCTCTCAGCTATTCTGAATGCTGATGCCTGTTCAGGAGGCATTTGTGATTTTGTCTTTTCTTCAGTGACCAGAAAATGAAGTGTATGAAGCAGGAGGTCTGGCTAAGCTGCCCGTGGTTGCCACCAAGCCCTGGTAAAGTTGATTGCTTTGGGTATGGTACGCCCTTTGGCTCTCATGGGCACTCAGGGGCATGGCTGAAAATTTCAGCAAATTGGCGAAACGTGGTGACAGGGCTGCACGCCTCGCCCAGCCGCACGTTGCTTCCTCCACTCTTTGACTTGGCTGTGGAGCAAATGCTGAATAAATGAAATGCTGGTCCCTGCCTCCACCCATGGAAACCTGGATCTGCTCCTGGCCCCGGCCCAGAAGAGTCACGCGGGGCTGGTGGTGCAAATAGCACCTCATCTTGTGGATTTGAACGTTACAGAGCAAATTAAGGATAAAGCGTTTTCTTTAAGCTTAAAATGACAAGATTTTGCTGAGCTTGAGTCACACTTGAGCTATTTTAAGACTATCTTAGAAGGTTTCATTGTATTTTTCAAGAGTAATAGGCAAGGATGAGCCAGATAAAAAACTGTGGCCCAAAGAGTGCTGAGCTTGGATGGGGGTCAGTAGAAACCTACATCCCCATTTTCCTGTTTGGCACATCCTGCTGTAGCAGACAGTCTCCAGAGGCACAGCAGTTGTAGGGGACTCTTGGAAACTATCTTGTACTCAAGTGCTATTTGTTCTCGAGGTTTTCCTACCACAGCTTCACTCGTTTTGAAACTCGTCAAAGTGCAGTTTGAAGTGCGGCTTGACCATGGCATGCTTGATTTTTAAAGAAACAAGGCTCAGGAGGCTGAAGATCTGGTAGATCTCTGCCAGAATTAATTGCAAAGAGGTGTGAAAAGCAATGATTTTGATTCAATGTTCTATATACAAAACCCTTTTTGCCTTGGGGGGGGCTTGAACCCAACCAGTTTTCTCTTTGATGGAGCCAAAAATTTCAGCATGAAACTGTCTCTGGAAGGACTTGCATGTTTGAGCTGCTGTGATCATGTGAAGAAACTTTGCCTGTAACCATAGAAACTAAAAATCTGAATACACTTTCTGGGCTTAAGCTTTAATACCGTCAGGAAATGTCCTCTTTTGCTAGGCCTGGGTGTTTGCTCCTTCCCAGCTGTGCCATTCGTGAAACTGTGAGTGCTGGTCCCCAAGGGAAGAGGTAACCAGCAAGTGCCTGGTGATGTCCACCTTGGTTAGGGCTTGATGCCTACAAGGTTCTTAACATCACCCACTCCCCTTGATGCCTGCTGCTTCTCAGAGTTGCTGCCTGAGAGTCTTGCTGAAGTTGGAAGGACACAAGCACACACAAGCACACACACATATCTCACTGCCAACGCGTCGCTGAAAGGACCTTCAGAAAGGACTCTTGGGGGCCAGAGGCAGAAGAGCTGGAGTTCAGTCAGGGAAAAAACAGCCTCATGCCCTTGGCTCAGTCACTTCAACCAGTGTTCCTGTGTGCCCTGCCCCTGAAGTAGGAGTGCCATAACTAACCCATCCAGAGGGTTATTTTTTTCTCCTGATAACCTTCCAGGCCTTTGCTCTGAAGCCACAAAATGCTTTCAAGCAGTGCTGAACACAAGGGAAGCAAGTGTCTGCTGCCAGCACTTGCCTTTTCGTGACAAGCTTTCTTGACACGCAGAGGACACATCAGGTGCAAAGCTGCACCTCCTTGTGTTTGCAAACGTTTTTCTGGGCTCTATGAAGTGCAATGACAGATGTGTTAAAAGAAGTTAATTTAAATGGTTGCCAGGAGGCAACTCCAGACAAGCCCAGCTCATGACGAGTCTCGACCCAGATTATTGATTTATTCTTTGTGTGGTACACATCTTCACGTTTCAAAGGCCAGGAAAGTTTTTGCAGCAATGCCAAAATATGAGCAAATAACACAAAAATTAAACACCCACAAGGCAGAGGTACTGTATAGGAGAATCACACCCTCAGGAGGTGCTCTGGCTTCAGGTCCTGCCCAGCAGGGGCTGCTAGCCCAGGGCGCCCAGTGGGATAACCCTCCTTTGGATAAAATGCTGGATTATTACCCAGTCTCTCCAAGGTTTCATACTTACTAGAAGCCTTTTTCAAAGCCTAGTAAAATTCCACTTTGTCCCAGTGAGGTTTTTGGATCAGGCCCTTCAATGTCAGTGATTAAAGGATGAGATAATTTTCAACAAAAGCACAGGAGAGGAACAAGTGCCTGTATCTCATTTTTCCATTACATTTATATATATGCAGATATATATCGTCCAGGGCACGAACCCTCCCAAGTCACTATGCTTCATTTCTGGAAAACAGTGAAGATGCGAGGCACACCAGTCACAGAGTCAGGTCAAACAGGTACCTTTCCCACAAGTAGCATCTTTCCCACTTCAGTATCAGCCACCCGGGTGAGCTGGTTGTGCGCAAATCTCATCTTTTCCGAGTGGGTAGACAAGGTCCAAGCCGTAGAGTCTTAAGCGGTAAAACATGAACTGCAATTTGAGATCAGTCCTTCCAACCCTCAGTGCTAAAATATGGCTGAAATCCTGACTTTATGGTAATAAATGGCAAGAAGTCCCTGTACACAAGAGATGACAGGTTGTAATTTTAAAAGCCTAGCAGTGCAATGATAAACAGAATAGAAAATATGATTGCTGTCATTCCAGCACAGGATAATAAACTCTTTATGGATGTGGTAAATTCAATCCCCAAATGATGCAATAACTTAAACAATAATTCACAACAGCCAGCAAAATCAGACAAAGTTCCCACTGACTTCAGCGAGGGCAGGATTGGTCCCATAGGAGGCTCTGGCCTGCTTTGGCCAACAGTTTACGGTATTTAACCTTATGGTTTCCAGCAAAGAGAGCCGTGCAAGCCGCCTCCTACCTCACTGTCTCACTGAAAACATCTGCTGAAGAAAGCACAGGAGGAAGGGGTGGGATCCAGTTTGCCTAATTTAGGTAGCACGCTCGCACGTGCGTTTTAGGTGCCAAAAAGACCCGTTCTCCAGCAGTAAGTGCCAAAATGCCCTGTGAGGTTAAAGGTGGCTTTTCAGGTGTGTCCACACAGACGCCCTGTCTGCCCAGATGCACAGGTCTACAATGTCGAGCTGAGGGTGTAGGCCCTAACCCCCAGTAGAGGTGATGGCTGGGCATCACCTGGTCCTGGATGCTCCCATTCCTAAATAATCTTTTTTCACTCTGTCTGATTTTGATGTTCAACCTCACAAGCCCCAGGCCCAGAAGAGGAATACCCGCTTTGGAGGGACTGACCCTTCAGTGGCATTGCAGAAATACAGCCTGAACTGCAGGTTGTGATCAGTCCTTCTGCTTGTCCATGCGAAAAGTAAAGGTGAAATCCCGACTCTTGCAGTGGAGGGCAAACAACTCCGCAACAGATGGGATGCCTAGAGCTGCACGACACAGGGATAAACAGGAGAAAATGCTGATCATTCAAGGCTGGGGCAATAAACTTTTTATGGATGTGGCGAATGGAGTCCCAGCAATTTAATAATTTATGTCTTCAGCAGCCATGAAAACTTGCTTGAGCTGATCATGAAACTGTATCCTACAAACTGGTGAATGGCTATAATCTTACCAAAAGTACCAAAATAGCTGACTAGAGAAGATATCAGCTCTCTAAAACCGTTGTTTGATTTACGTTCACACAAACTGTCCTGGGTGAAGGACTGGGATGCTGAAGACTGAGATATCACATACCACACTGGATATGGGGGCATGGACTACAGGGAATGAAGGGTGGAGACAGTTATTTTGGAAGTCACATTTCTATCCCATTTGGAAAAAATCATATTTAGGTACAGACATCACTGAAAATTTTTCTGCAACAGGGTCTTTCCTGTCTCCTGCACAGTTTAATTGCTGGCTGCATGCAGAGAAGACCTCAGAAATGAAGAAAAAAAAAAATCCCAGACAGAAAAGCTTCATTTTTTCCTTCCAGTCCTGTTCTTCTTTGCTGACTGCTTCTTCCACACGATGAGAAGAGCTTGGCCAAGGGGGAAGGTCTCAGACTCAGAGGCCCTTCGCCACCATCCAGGCACTTACAGGCAGCCTCCTCCCAGCCCAAGGAGAGGGAGCCAAGCCTCGCTATCACCATTGGTATAGCTAATCAGGGGACAAAAAGAAACAAAAGCCATTGCTGAGGGTTTAAAGAGGGGAGTAGCCCTGCCCAGGAGCAGCCGCCAGACCTCTTTCCCCTTTCTTTTGGGGCCGAGTCGAGGCAGAACCAAAGGGACATTTCTGTGGCTCCTCACCCGGCCGTGAGGCAGGAGGCCATGAAGATAAGCTGCCCCCCACGCGCGGCCGGGGTGAAGCCAGTGGGAATGCTGCCATCGCTGTCCACAGAGCTGTGACTTCACCCCGTAGGTATTAGCGTTTTCTCTCCTCTCAGGACCATAACAGATACTAGAAAACCACAGCTATCAGGGGGCTGAAGATAAATACTCGGCACCACAGACCCAGTGCCTTTGCCAAGAGGGGCAATATGAAAATAAGAGCACAGGACAAAGAGCCACAAGCATGCAGCAAAACAAAGCACAATTAGTACAAGAGACAAAACAAAACAAAAAACAAACAAAAAAAGCAGATTCTGTCTTTAGTAGGAAATAATATTGTGTTTTGCAAAAATAATCAGCTCACAAACAGAGCTTAAGGTACATCATGAGCTTGGTTTTCCTACAGTTTTAAATGGTGTCATTCGGTGGGACGCTGCCTTTTGGCCCAAGCAGAGCTGATCTTGCAACAGTGAGATGAACAGAATGGTCTTTCATGACAAAAGGCCATTTTTTGCTAAGTTAAGCTTAAACTCAAACCAGCCAGTCCTTTACCTCCTCAGGGAGCAGAGGAGTGAGATGTTGGTGTGTGGAATGGGACCAGCGAGACTGAGATGCTCCCATCACCTTTGGGCTTTCTCCAGTCCAAGACAGAAGATGCACCAGATCCAGTTTTCACAATGGGGCAGGGAGAACACGTACATTGGCTAAAACTTCTCTTTCCTGTTTTTACATCCACGTGGCACCACTTCACTTGGACTCACCGAGAGGTCTCGGTTCCAGTATTCATCCGCACGGCTCTGCAAGGCACCTGTGATGGTGCTGCATGCGTGACACGGTCATGAAGGCACCTTCCACAGATGACCCTTGCAGGCTGCTCGCTTGGGCTTTATCTGAGAATTAGCTACATGTTTTAAGGCAGGTGAGCGGTGACTGTCTGGTGCTGAGGAAATGCTGGGCAGTTAACACCTTGTCATAACCTGGACTGCTGCCTGTTTCACTTGAATGTGATAAGGGGAAAGGTCACTTTAGTGAGTATAAATGAAACTAAACATGGAAATAAAGCTGACGGCAACAGTAATACTAAGTACAAATTTGGAAGGATGTTTTTTTTAGACACTTCTTAGCCCGGAGGGAATCAGCTGTGTTGCACATCTTCAAAAAAAGGGCTCAGACTTGAAACCTGCCAAATGACCCAAAAGTCATGCAGATGGAGGGGAACACAGTCCACTGCAGCTGCCAACCCACAGGTATGGAGGGAATTTTGCTAAGTATTGCATCTGGTAACTGAACAAGGGAAAGACAAACAATTTTTCACAGAAGACAGCTTAGTCCTAATAAAATCTGCCGAAGATTAATGACCTTCCTCAATACAATTGCTGAAGATACAAATGCATTTACATGCTGCAGTCAAGCATGTCCTTATTTTCCATGTTTCTTTTATACTTGGTGTACATATGAAGGCAGCCTGAGGACTCTCTCCTGACCAACCTCCAGGATCTCGCACAGGTAAGAGCCCAGCACTGTGCCCTCTTGCAGGGTTGCAGTTTCCTGCCGTGACCTGAAGGAAACCACCTGAGCCAGTCAAGGGGGTGCAGGCAGCACGGAGTCCTTACTCCTGTAGCCATTGCATTTCTCATCCAGAGGGGAATTCGTCTACACGGAAATGATTAACATCTTTGAACTGGTTTGAATCTGTGTTTTCCGTAGAGGTATTATCTCTGCTGGGAACAAGGAGATCTCACGGAAAACTTTGGGAAGCCTCACTTCTGTCCTGCAGTAGAACAAAGAATTTGAAAAGCAGAAAAAAAGTGCTCTCAACTTTGGTCAAGTGGCTTAAACTTCAGTGACCACCAGCAACGAGCCTAGAGCAGTTGCCTGTCTGCAGTGTAGGGCATCCATTTTCCTGGCTGCTCTCACAGGACCTGTATTTCGGGTGTCCAAAGGTGGCCTGGAGGTACTCTGGCAGAGGAAAGAAAAGAGACCAGAAATATTCCCAAAGCCAGACCTTCTCAAGCCTGTGAAGAAATCTAGTATGCACCAGGAACCAGGGTACTGAGTAGGAAGAGCAGATCCTGATGTGCCCAGGGTGGATATTAGACAGCAGCAGTGTGCCCAGGATGGGCATCAGACAACCCCTCACAGCAGCGATGATCCTGGCACAGGGAGGAAGGGGAGAGGTTTTCAAGGAGCATTTTTCCCCCTCGGACCTAAAGCTTTGGTGAGCTTTGTCTATGACTGATGTGCCTCTGGTTCAGAAACTCCTTTGCATCACCCATATTCCTGGAACTGTCACAGTGTTTCAAAGAATGAGTGGAGCAATAGCTTTCATACGGGGCAGTAATTTGAAAATAATCATATGAAAAATACCCAGAAAAGTGGTTTGAAGCTTTGAAGTGATCGGCAGGCTCAAGAACTCTCCCACTTGGGAAAGCTGGCAAGAGCCCCTGGCAAAGAAATGCCCTCTCGCAAGGGAAGGGAGGCTGAAAGGACTTCTGAACCAGGGGAGAGGGTCTCGTACTGGGGCTCTGGGAAAGACCTACTGGAAATAACATGGACAAGAGGGGGCTGGATATCCACGCTATTCTTGGGCACGTCAGAATGGTTGAAACATGTCAAATCAATGTCCATCCAGCCCAATACCATTGCTGGCACGGCCGCTAGAAGATGCAGGGAAAGCGTGTAGGAACAGGTGAGCATACGTCCCTGCAGCACTCCCCCATCAACTGGCAGACAAAGCATTTTCTGAGCAGGAGGTCTCTCTGTTCATGCATTTTTGCTTGCCCATGGCATGCTTTTTCTTTCCCCACAGTTTTCCCCAACTCGTTTCTGAAACCAAATGGGATGCACAGGCAGGATGGAGATTCGCGAGGGGGGGTTGACAGTACTGTGAGTGTCTGTAAGGTATGCAAAGAACATCTGGTAAAAGGATAAAAATGTAAAGCAGTAGTGGATGATAAATGGATGTACAGTAGAAAGAGAGGCTTGGCGGTGTGTCTGGCACAGCTGCCACTGGTAGGGACTGTTGCGTCAAGAGATTTCACACTTTATGCTCCTAAAAATACAGTGCTCTTCATCTGTCTCGGGTACTGCAATGTACTTTGGATGAAGGCTAACTGATGGGTTTTCCTTATATTCTTTACGTTACTTGATCTGCCAGTCCCTCTCACTGTGTAGTTTTTTGTGGCTGAAAGAGTTTTGGATGTTCAATTTTTCATCAGTATGTAGGTCTCTCAATCTTTGTTGTATTTTCTAGGCTTTTTCTGCCACTCCTCCTCTGTTTATGCTTTGGTTTGAGTTCATATATCCCACCACGTTTGTTTTTGGCATCCTCTCTGCGAGCTTCCCAGAGAGAGATTCAAAAAGATTCAAAGGAGATTATGAGGGAGTTGATGTCAGAACAATACCTGAAGGGATGGCAGCTTTTTGGAGATTTAGGCTGTAAAATCTGCTGATTTTGAATACCTGATCTGATTTTGAGTATCTACAATGAACTTGGAACACAAGCCATGAGCTGGGATGACATCTCAAAGTGATCATCACGCACGTAAGTGTAGTGTCCAGGGGAAGAAGGTGAGCAAGATGTCAGCTCTCATGCTAACAGGAATATGCCTCAACCCTAGCTGATGGTTTGCTGAAAACACTGCGTACCAAATCGCAAGAATTGGGGCCGGGAGAGAAAGCTGGAGGCTCTGAGAGGGGTTTTCCTCATTGAGCATTGCAGGGGCAGCAGCAGTTTGAAAAGGGAGTTTTGCTGATGTAAAAACCAAAATGAGAAAGGACAGTCACCCGCTGTTCCTCAGCCAAAATACCAAAAAGCTTCCAAAGGCTTGCTCCCACTGGTCCATCACAATGCAGCCCAACGTTGCTGGGCTGCGAGAAAGTGTGACGGCTCTGTGTGCTTGAAGAAGTGGCCAAAGCTGTCCTTGGGCAGCACCACACATGAATTCGTCACAGCACAGACAGGGAATATAACAAGAAAAGTCTTTTTAATTGCTGGAGACTCACCGATAGAGCCTGGCTGTGCTAGCTTCATGCCCTCTAGCATAGGACACTTCCCCTGGATGCTTTTTCTGCTTCACAAAAGAAATCAGAAAAAATATTTTAAAACTATTTTCTTCCTTCTCTGGAAGTTGCTGGTGTAGGTAACAGCTGGAACAGTCTTGAAAAATGGGATTTCCAGCTCCCACGGGTGAGACCTTTATTCTGCAGCATTGCAGCTAGTACGCCTGGGTCAAGCAGCATCTCATCTAAATAGGTCTCTTCCAGAGGGTGATGGCTTTCAGAGGATGATCACCTTTAAAAGATCCAGGAAAGGCAGCTAAGAAAAGAAGAGCTATTGTCAGTGGAAGTAACTACAGGGAACCCATGCATTAGGAGTCAGAGACGTGTGAGACATTGGCAAGCAGTGCTGAAGAACACACGGTTTGTATTTCTGGCTGCTTGTGCAGTGTGGTTTATCCTGTGGGCTTTATTTTATTTTATTTTTTTATTTTTATTTTTACATGCAATACCACACCTGGTTTGTTTTGACAATCGCTCGGCTGAGGGTATGCAATAGGCCCTGCTGGCAGACGGTGGGTGGGAAACAAAGATGCATCTGCACACCCAGACAGCTTGCGTGCACACACAGTCATGGAACACGCAGTTGTGTTTCAGTAGCTGTGAACACATAAAAACACACAAACAGAGAAAACAGGAGAGACCCTTTCTCAGCTTTAACATCCTGAGCATTTTTTTTTATGCCAAGAGCAGCTGGATCAGATTTTGAAATCTAAGGTTTAGTGTTGCATTTTCTTAAGCTGGGGCTGTCAGAATTTTGCACTTGTGAAAGCACAGCACAATTAGCACACATCAACGCCACAAAAAAAAAAAGAAGTCAAGCGAACAGTATAATAGTCCTCTCAGAAGACTGAAGTTTTCTGCTCCAAATACCAGCCTCGTGTTGCCCCCTGAGCAATACCGATGCTCTTCCATGGGGCTTTCTAATGACTTAAACGTCTCAGTTTAAAATTTATATTTCTGAATATTTTTTTTTGAAAGAAAACCTTGCCAAGAAAGTAATTTGGCCAGGCTCCTCTCTCTCACTGCCTGCGCAGGCTTGAAGAGCCAGCACCTCTCCTGCCCGGTGGCAGCTCGGCACATGTCACGCGTGCTTGTGGGATTCTTGGAAACCATGTGAAGCCACGGGCAGGAAGTAAACAGCGCTGGGAGATCGTGTAAATTCTCCTGTAGGTCACTGAAAGCTCCTTCGAGGTCCCAAAAGCAGGGAGGGGAGGAGCCTCCCTGGGCGGAATAAGCCTCCATTCGTGTTTAGCTGCATGGGCACCTTTCCCTGCCCTCTATGGGTCCTGACTTCTGGTGCTGATGCTCCAGCAGCCTCTGGATCGGGGCGAGCATCTCCAGGGCTTGGGGCTGTCTGCTACTTCTGTGATATACCACGAGGTGCCTGATAAACAGGAGTGCTTGCTTACCTCCTGCCAAAGCGATGAGTGCCAAAGCAGCTGGTGCTTTGTCCTCAGACCTGTTCCTGCTCATAACAGCTCCTGCTGTGTGTGCCTGCTCGGAGGGTTGCTCACGAATTCAGATTGCTCTGGGCCCAGCCACCTCGTATTTTTGACATCGATGGAAAGACTGATAGAAAAATCGGAACCCCTCACAGGAGGAAGTGTTCTCCAAACCAGCTCCAAGGAAAATGGTGATATTGACACACAGTCGTCTACCCCATCTAGCTCCTACGTGCTGGAAAACAAAAGCATATGGTAAATTAAGAGTTTCAACAGTTTGTTACAGATACTCAGCTGTGGACCTCGGTGGGATCGTTCTCTAGCCCAGCTCAGCTGACAAACCGTGTGTGCCACATCCCAGAACGAAAGCAGCTGCGGGACACCAGTTGGAGAAGGCTCGTCTCAACACAGCCATCCCCTAAACAGTGACTGTTTTCTCCTCCTACATACCTGGCATGTCTCTGTCACCAGGATCCCAAAATCTTGCCTCATATCAGACCCAATGCTGTGTGTATTGCACTGGTTTGGCAAGATGCTGCTCTGCTCTTTCACAGGACCCCCCCCCAAGGAGGCTTCCAGCCACCAGAGGTGATCCCTTGTGCGCAAGGTGAGCAATGATTGCCCTGTCTGCTGCCCTTGGGAGAAGATCTCCTGACAGGGGTCTCACAACAGGTAACTGGATGAAGGAGAGGTGATGGCTGTCCCCGGAACAGCAGCAGCCAGTCTCGGTTGGTGGGGAGCCACACCAGGCTTCTCTCCACAGGTTTCAGCTCTCTGGTTGCCACAGGCTGTGCCTCTGCAGCAACCACAACTAGCTCATAAAAGCATCGAAAGGGGGGGACCACACTCGTACCTTTGTTTTCTGGCTGTACAGCACCACAGGGCCTCATGTTGTTTCTGGCCCCGTGTGCTGAAAGGAGACAGCAACACAAAAAAGTGTCTTTGGGCCAAAGAGGCACCACCTGTGGTTCAGAGGAGACCCCGGCCAGGTGCGATACAGTGTGAAAGCAACCCCTGTGGGCTGAACCCGCCTGACACAGGGCTCTGGCCTCAGGATGGGTCGCTGGTCAGCTTTCCTTTAGCAGTATCTGGGCCACAGAGTGAAGAAGCGGTCCCTGTGCTCCCCGTCTGGGGTGGGTGCATATCACGCACACGGCACCGCTCCAGATAGTGGAAGAGGGACAAGCAGAGACTTCATATTTGACAAAAGTCCTTGGTGAACTTGCTCAAGCAACTTTTAAGTCTCCCTCCTCCCCCCCCAAATATCCCAGTGTATGCTGGTTGTTACAGTGGGTGTGCCCGGAGTATGCGTCCAGCAGCACAAGACCTTTCAGAGTAAGCCTCTCACTCCAGAGGTCAGCGAATCCCTGGCGGCCACTTGCAAGAGAAATAACAAAATTTAAAAAGTGAGACCAGGAGGCCAAAGTAGTTTTCCCTCTGGCCATGAGGTAGCACCGTTGAGCTACTCACAGCACAACCCAAAGCTAATCTGCCTCAATCTCACAAGCGGTGCTTCCAGAGGCACAAGCCTTCATTTTTCATTGAGGAGAACAAGAGATCGGGTTAACCACTGCGCTGATTAAGTTGTGCTGATGAGTCAGGCCATGCCTGTGTTTCTTGGTCTTTTCTTTCCCCCTCTAGGCTCCTACATGACATCCAGCGTTTGACTGAGGATGCTCACATCGTGCCTTTCAGCAGGGTGCCCCAGTGCTGGCGAGCTGCTGGCCCTGAGCTGATCCTGTCTGCACAGCTCCCCATGGCAGGGGGACGAACACACAAAGCTGGACAGGCTCAGAGGGCAGGGAAGTGGAAAGCAAGGGCTTGAAATAAAATTTACAAGCTCGAATGGGCAGCAGGCCGGGAGCTCCTAGCTCCAGGCCGTAGCCCAAGGGGTTAACGTGGTTGCTAGTTAGGCCCGTGATGAAATAGTTGGAAACAGAAGAATTGGCAAACCTGCCCCTGGAGAAGTGGGCCCAATTACTTTATCCGCCTTTTGAAGATGCTGAAGGATCGGAGAGGAGTGCAGCTTGCTGCCAGACAGCGACGTCGTCTGGAAAACATCAGATAATGGCCTACAGGACGTCCACTTTCCTCCATGGCAGCCTCTCAGCCTTGTTTTTTTGCAGGCAGTTGCCAAGCAGATCGGTCGCTCAGAATAGGGTGAGGAAATCCAGCCTGCAGAGACGCCTGGCCGGCCCCCTGCAAGCCCAGCGCTGTGAATGACACGTTTCCTCCGGGAAAAATGATCTCAGGGAGAAGAATAGAAAAAGAAAGGCTGCCTTGTGAAAAGCTCTTTCCATCGGCAGCTGCAAGGCTGATTAGAGCTATTCAGGGGCGGTAAGAGCAGCGCTGCCCCTCGCATTTCAAGAAGGCTGCATGAACGTGGGGTGAAATTCTCCAGTCCTGGAAGACGTTTGCATCAGGAGAAGGAAGAGTTTCTAGGGGTGCAGGCTGCACTGGGGTCTGGTGAGATGTACGTCCCCGAGCAGCACTACTCAGTCTATGTTAATGGTGTGGCTGATATACAGTTGGTTTGACATCAGCATGGACTGCTTTGGTTGCAGCAAGAGATAGCAATGTGCTTTTGAGGAATATATCAAGGTTTCCCATGAGTGTGAGAAGCTGCACCCAAATAACCTGGAAGAAAACTTTTCAGTCCCATTGGTAGGGGCAGGGCAGGGAGGGGGAAATGCAACCACAGAACCACGGTGGAGACGGGGGGTTTTAGCCAGCCCCTCAAATACTTAGCCTTACACTTTTTAAGATGGAAAATGAACTCCAGCAAGCACCATAGGGCTGCTGACGTGGAAGCAAGGCTGATGGGTAGGAAAGCTATGGTGACCTTGGAATACTTTTTGGGTGTCTCAGCCTGAGCTGGAGCAGCTGTGCCGCAGACAGACCTCCATCGCAGCAGACTAAGGGGCAGCCCTCGGGGTCAGCACTGCTGCTCAGGCCCCTCAGCCCTCTGGCAGCCGGTCTGTGAGAGGGTTCGGCGGGAGGCTGTGGAGGAAGGCAGCGCTGTCATTTCTTTCACAATTTCTACCCTCGACAGAGAGAGCGTCTTCAGATCACTCTCAGCAAAGAGCCAAGTGAAAATCCCGCACTGATTCCTTCCAGCCCTCCAAACACCTCGGGGAAAAACAACCCTCCAGCTGAAACACTGCAGCAGCTTCCCCTGATGCAGCTGATAGGTGGCTGGTGTGGGCAGCAGAGGCAGTGAGTGGCATCACTGAATGCATGTCTATGTTGAGGGGGCATAAATGTCCCCTATCAGGCTATTTTCCTACATCCGGCTCTACTGAATTTGGGCTCACAGTGGCAACAGTGCAGCTCAGGAAGGAGTCTGTGGCTGGCTTGGTCCTTCCTTTGTATCTGGTGGAGAGGGTGGACGTGCTCCCCATGCATCTCTCAAAGACCTCAGGCAGGAGAGTAGGATAGAGGAGAGGAGGAGACAGGGTGCTGGGGGATTGCTTGGGGGCAAAGCAACAACCACCCCATCACTGAATTTAACTCTCCCTTTGTTTGCCGAGAGCTCAAAACCCTGGGGATAATGTTTCTTTAAACCCATTTACCAAAAGAAAAATATGTGTGCCTCTTGGGCTGATGTACATCTTGTATTCACTCGCTGTACTAAAAAAGTCTCTCAGGGCCACCATCCTGATCCTTTTTCCTGAGCGAGCTGAAGGAAGCCCCAGAAGCTCTCCACTGCTGGGTCCTTCAGAAGGCAGTCATTCAGCGCTGCTTCCCATGTACCTGCCCAGCTTGGGAAGACCTTAGTCCTCTTCCCAAATCACACATCTCTCTTCAGTATGGATGACTACCAGGACATTCTGGATCCCACGGAGCAGCCTGAAGTACATCAGGATGGTGAGCGTTGGCTGTGGGGCTCTCACTGCCCAAGGGAAAGATTTATCCAGTGCGTCATGCTGAGTGTTTAAAGCAAAACCCAGCCTGCTCGTAGAGCACACAGCTCTGCTCTCACTCGCCCATGAAAGCAGCGAGGTACTGAGGGCATCAGGGGCAAAGATTTATGCTCCAGCAGGTTTCCTGGAAATAAAATTTCTCTCGTCCTTTTCAGTTGCTAAACCTGGAGAGCTTTGCATTCGGGGAAAAGCTTTCTGCCGTGTTTTAGCCCAGGAGAGCTTCCACAGCCTTTGGAAACATGTGAGGTACGCGGAGAGCTGTTGTTAGTGGGCCATGGCCTCTTTACTTGCTGCTGAGCGGAAATCTTCTGGTGCAATCGCACCTCTGCCTATCATAGGAAAACCAAAGCAAATGGCAGAAGAAGGGATAGCGTGTTTAACGCTGGCCTCTTCTCCCTCTCACAGGCTTTTGCATGCTGAGAAGAGCAGCCTGGGCACACACTCACTTCTCTGCTGCAAGACGAACTTTCTTCCTGCATTTCCCCAGCACTTCCCACCGAAACTGTCGCTTTCTGTTATAAAAATCCCCTGGTGAAAGAGCACGGGGACATTTAGCCTACAGAAAACAAGCGTGAGACAGACCAGCAGCAGGAACCCAAGTAGCGGTTTGGGCTGAGACGTAGCCCCTCCATCCTCACTGACCACTGTGTCATGTAACAGGTGTTTGTCCTCTGGGTGAAGCGATGTATGAGCAAACCAGGCTGAAGCTCTGCTTTCCAGTTTTAATTAGCATCTGCTTCTCAGCTGGTCCTCGTCGGCCCTCGTGGCCAAGGGTCGGGTGCTGCAGCACCAGCAGCCAGCCAGGGCAAGCGTCCCGTGCCACGAGCAGGCAGCTCGGCCAGCACACCTCCAGCCAGCCCTGCCCCAAGGTGGCCCCCAGGGAAAAGCGCACGGTGCAAACAAAAAGATATCTGATCCGCACCGAGCAGCCACGGGAATCACCGGTGGCACTGACGGGGTCAGCAGGCAGCTGTTCTCCAGCACAATTTAATGATAAGGATGTGCAGCTCACCCAGCCGGGCAGGTTTCCCTTCCCGTGTTGGAAAAGAGGGCAGAATAAGCCCCTTGAGGGAGCAGAGATTGTACCCGACCAGGTTTTGTCCACCTGCTGCAGCAGCACGAACACAAGGAGCCAGTACGAGCCCACAGAGCGTGTTGAGGTGAGTGCAGGAGGAAGGCAGCGAGCGCTCGCACCCCACCTGGGCCCACCGCGTCACGCCAGGTGAGGCAGAAGGGCGCAGGGCCAGTGCTGACGCTCACAGAAGGGCTCTCACCAGCTTCTCCAGGTTGGGAGCACGGCAAAGGAGAGCGGTGCTGAGCAGTGCCGTGGGGCTGCGGGACGGATCCTGCGTGAGAGCACCCCCACCTAGCGGCCCGAGGAGTCCCCGTGGCACCACAGGCAGGAGGCACCTTGGGAGGGACGGATCCCGTCTCCTTCGTCTCGGGGTTGTCTCCGAGTTGACTTGGGGCACAGAGCTTGTTTCCTGCGGGTGCCACTGAGCACGTCAGGGACTGACTGGTTCGGTAGCGGGGCGCTGTCAGTTACGCACAACCGCGCTCGCAGGAGCAGCCTTCCCCGTCCCCTGCGAAGGAAAGGCCGCTTCTGACTAACGAAGACCACGGCGCTGCCCTCATCGCACCGCGCCGCAGCAGGAGAAGGAGCACGTGCATCTCCGGACATCACGGGTGAGCCCGGCTATTTTTAAAGTTGCTTTCCTCAGCTGCGAGCCTCTCCAGTCGTTTCCATCACAGGCATAGGATGTCACAGCTGCCGAGAGCGGGGCTTCTGCAGAGAAGCAGGAATTACAGCCGAGCTACAGCACAGAAAACCTTGCTAAAGAAAGCAAAACACAAAGCGTTTCGTGGTCTCATTTTCTTCTTTTTTTTTTTTGAGCACAGCTGCTGTTTTCATCGAGTGAACGTCTCCCCTTCTTTTCCCCTGTAATTCGTGAAATGCTCTTCCTTCATTCTGTTCAGATTTCTCCACACAACCACGGCTACTACAGCTTTAGTTTCCATCCCCAGAGAAACAGACCCTTCCACCTATCCAAACTGCCCTTGTGATTTATCCAAAACTCTGGTACCTGATGGCCACCCTGCACCATTCCCACCTCTGGCAAGACTTTATTGTCTTCAGGTAAGAAGCCGGTTTCTAGCCTCAGGATGAATCTCAGGAACCTGCTTTATCTTCGGTTATTTTAGGAACCCAAAACGATTGTTTGCTCCACGATGGCTTCTTCTGGTCTTCTGGACAGAGCCAGAAGCAAATCTCCTGTCAGCTTGCTAGTCTTCGCCTCCAGCAGCAGCAAATACAGGCGGTGGCTCAGGAAAAGCTGCTGCCCTTTATCTCCAGGCAGTACCCAGCACCCCAGCCCCTGGCAGCACGTCGCCCTACGCCTCCCGCTGCAGTCGCTTCCCGAAGCTCATAACAGGGCCTGGCAGGGTTCGCACTGCTGCTGGTACCCAGGGCAGCTTCTTATACAGCCATACAGGATTACAAATTGAGATTACCTCCTTGTGACAGTGCAGAGTGTTGCAGAGAAGGGCTGGATCTGGGAATCGTGTCAAAACAGGTGTCTGAGAGCTACGTCGCAGAGCCAGCCCTCTCAGCCCCAAATCAGCATCTCACACAGACATGCGAGTTATCTGCCAGCTGAGCTCCTGTCCATTGCCTTTGGAAAACCTAACAGGAATATTCATTCCTCAGGTGTGCAGCGTCACCGAATGTCCCATTCAGAATTCTTTATTTCTGAAATGCACGCAGAGATCTGCCTGGCCAGATACATCGCCTCCTCTGAGCAGGAATGGGGACCGACCAGGGCCTCTTGAATCCTGTCAGCACGCAAGCCCTGCTCTGGTGCCAGCTGTGGAGAAAACAGGCATGAAATTCTTCCCTGGCATCAGGAGTCCCCGCAGAGAACAGCCTGGTTTCTTTTTTCTATCAAGAATCATTTTTGCCTTTCAAGCTGGGATATAGGACAAGAGAGGAGAAAAGAAAACTGACCTGACAAGAAATGCTTTCCTTTTTCTTTCCTTTTTTCCTCCCCTTTATTCCCACATATAAGGGATGCTGTCTCGGTTGTCCCTATCAAATCATCCATCTCAGCGGCAGGATTTGCTGTGTACTTCTGGGGAAAAACCTGTTTTTAACACAACCCTCTCATCAACCAACTGTGTCATGCCATAGAAAAGCATCTTCCAAAGATTTCCCGTTGACTTAAACACTGGCGTGGCTGTGTGACACCAGGAGAACCTCCACAAGAATGAACTATGGCTGGTCTCTGCTGAATGACACCAAGCAATTTGTGCTCTTTAGAAAAAGATTTCCAGATGTTTGCCAAGGCTAAGAATCTGAGTGCTGAAAATCACCTTAGGAAACTCAAACACAGAAACCAGACAGCAAGGGGGCTGCACTGTGCCCTAATGCAGTACCTGGAAATCAAGATGCTCATTTTAAGCTCTCTCGGTCTCCACGATTCCACTGGTTAAAGTTTCTGACTCTCCTGGGCGCCAGCTGTGCCTCCCTGGATCTAAAGCTTTGTGATCACTAACCTTGCTGCAGGCTGCAGATGTGCTGTAGGAAAAAGGGATGGATGACAGCGTGGGCCAGCTCTGCAATAGAGAGCCATCACGTCCTCGCCTCTTCGTGTCCAACAGATGGGGGGGACCCAAACTGGAGTGGGAAAATCAGAGCCTATACGATAGACGGAAACATCACTGCAAGGAATAAGCAGCAGCAAGCCAAGACAGGTTAGCAGGAAATCTTTGTATACACTGAATGAGATTGAGTGGAAAGCAGACAGACCTGAGAACAGTGTTACAGTAATTCCGCATTTATAGATCTTCTGATTTCTTACAAATCCTGTGTCAGTTTACTACCAGATTTACTAAAAACCTCGTTTTTATAGAATGGTTGAAAATTCCTCGGCAGAAACACACACTTGCATATTGTGGTCAAGTTCACCTTCATAAAGAGGCCGGTGTCGTGCTGTCCACCGTCAGCTTGGTTTTCTTTTTCAGCTGTGGTCTACCTGCTAAACCACTACTGTCGCTCAGCTGGTGTGTGTCTGCAGAAGGCTTTCTCCAGACGTTTCTCAGAAATGCACGTGTCTGTTTGGGTGACGGTGAAGTGCAGCTTGTCAGAGAACATTTCAGAGCCAAAGCTTCATTCACGTGAGTCTCCAGGGAGGACTGATAAACTCCGGAAACTTTCAGCAGACACTAAAGAAAACTACTGCAAACACAATGGCATGCTCCATGCACCAGCACCAGCAACTATGTGATAACACAAGGAACCAGTTGAAAAGGCCGATCTGTAGCTGGGCAAAAACTGTTTTCATTGCCAGATCAGTTTATGGTGGGCTCAGGTACCCAATCTGGTTCACTGCGATGCCATGCTGACGCAAAGGAAGGGGTGGAGATGGGAAGAAGTGAAGATGGGACTCAGCAGCCCGGCAGACCTTGGTGTGCACTCACAAGGATCTCCATCCACAGCCCAACTCCAAACAGCTGACGCTGTGCCAGCCAACAGCACCCCCGGTGACCATTACGAACCTGAACAGACTCCAAATGCACACGCAGCCTTCAGAAATAAAACATTTCTTTTAATTGGCAAGTAGAACACACATAACAGGTCATTAGTATTTTATAAACAATATTAAGTTACAAATACAGGTTAAAAATTGCAGTTCATGGCAGCGAAAAGCTCAGAGTCCAAAATGCACCTCTGCGACGCGTTATTTCCCTTTCCCCAGTCTGCTGGGCGAAGACGAATAAAAGATCGTTTATTGTCTGCTAGGAGGTGGTCTACTATATACTCAAACAAAAAGAAAACCTCATTCCTAAGAGCATCACTAAGAAACAGAGGCATTCAAGGTAATTCAGCCATCTCAAATCACATCGGGTGCAAGGACACAGTTGAGAGTTACTCCGTAAGACCTTAAGCAAAGATACAGATACCTTCACATTAAACTGACAGTTGAACGCTTTCTGTCCCAATTCAGCTTCAAACCAGAACTAGCCTCCAGCCCACAGAAGCTTCAAGTCCATCATGCAGGCTTCCGCGACATCAAAGCTAGACGTTTTGTAAATCAGACCCTTATACAGAGGAAAGTTACTGAGTACAACTAAACGGCTTACATAAATATATATCTTATATTTAGCAGATCTTTATTCCCCTCCCTAACGACTTGTGTTGGTATTAGTGAGATACACAGCTCATTCTGTTTTTAATACACTCAGAACAATAACAAGTTACCTTTACATGTGTTAATACACTAAGTATCCTTTAACAGGTCTCTCTCTCTCTCTCAAAAAAAAAAAAAGTATTTAAAAACAGTTTGGGAAAGCTAGAAATCTATTTTCCAGAAAAGCAAGTGGTACTAGGATAACGTGGACTCCAGTGCTTAAACATCCTTTCACATAAAAGCCATCTTGACAGCTTTTGTGCCTGGGACTCAGCGTGTCTCAGCTGCCAGACCCATGTTCCATTCAGCCTTCGTGCTGCGACAGTAAAAAGGTCATCAAAATCAGCTCACTTCACCTTTCGGCTGGCAGACTTTCAAACATTGCCACTGTTGGACTGTATAAAAAGAGACAAGTAGCTCTGACATTAGTTCGTTTCTTTCTTGCTCACATTTATGAGAGTCAGTTCTATTACACCACTGAGATTTCATCTTCAGAACCAAAGTCTGCCGACTGTGTCTGGAGAAATGACTTTGTATCTCAAAAATATCAAGAGTACCATTCAGATCTGAATTTCTATTAAAAACTGTGCACATTTAGCAAAAAATTATGCTGCTGTAAAAACAAAAGGTCTGCTCCTTGGCCTGCTCATAATACAAGCTACAATGAAAGAGATTACACCAGAGGTTTTTTTCCCTCTGCTTCTGTTCTAAATGCAGGCATTAAAAGCCAAGTGTTACTAAGCTGTTCCTAAGAGAGCACGCGGGGTGTGGCATAATATACATTAATCAGGAACAAAAACAGTAACAAACAACAATTCTAGAAAATGCTGCATATTAGCAGCACGCTTGGTTTCTGAAACGTAAGGAGTTGCATGGGAGTTGTCAAGATGAAGTCCACACACCTTGATCATTGAACTGATCACTAGATTCCAAGAAACCAAAGCAAATTTAAAAATACACATGACAACAACTGCCTAGAAGGCAGAGTTTCATCATCTGTCAATAACCAGATGAATAAAGTGCATAGCAACTATTAGAACAGTTTCTTGAAAAGACAGTATGTTTAGCAAGTCTCCAAGTTTGTAAGCTTGACACTTATCCATACGTTTTGCTACATGTGTGGCTTCCCTTTTGTTTTGCTGTTCAGCTTCACCGATCAACCCTTCAGCACTGTCTGTGGCGTCCTTTGCACTTCATATGGAATGCGCTGAGATCTCTGACTGCTGCCTGATGTAAGTCTGGAAGCTCTTGTCACCAATGGGATGTTCTCTAGAGTTAACAACAACAACGACAGATTATATAGAGAATTTTCTACCAAGGAACCAGAATGTCAGAACAGAAAGAAACAGACAAAACCTTAAGTTTGATTATCAAAGTTGTAATTATATACTGCACCTTCCTTGAACTGGAAGAACTGACTGATTGCTGAATTGTTCCCTGCTTTTATTTATTTATCTATTTTGTCAGAGATGCGAAGAGCACTCCTTTATTTATGTGGACACAAACTAAGGTCATGTGGCTGTACATTCTTCGCACCTTTAAACCAACACTCAAAAACAAACCCATAAATACACGTCCCTTCTGGTATTTACTGCACGTTTCATGAGCATGGGCTCAAAATAAAAAATAATCACACTTATTTTTATGAGTTTCTTTTATGAACTGAAAAATAAGCATTTAAAAATTCCTTCTGCTTTAAATATTTAAAATATTGTGATATCCAAAGTCAAAATCTTACTTTGTAGGTATTTTCAGGATCTTTTCTGAACATGAATATGAAGGCCAGAACACAAGCAAGGGAAATATCATTTCCTGGGACTGTTAACCTGTTGTGACAACCCATACTTACTGGCTTCCATACTTTGTCTTCTTAAATTTATCCCTCTTATACTGAGCGTGCTCCTGCTCTAAAGTTCCAACACCTTCAATAATCAGCTTTAGTGTTTTATATGTCTCTTTAGGGTCATCAATGATGAATGTAGAATATTCTTCCTCTTCAGGTCCATCATACACAGATTTGCTGCCGCAGGCCTCTGGGGAAAAATAAAAAGTACAGGAATAGGTATCAGGCAGGTAGGAGAAAAGGAAAAGTGGGACAAGCAGACTAAAAATACTCAGTCTGGGGTCCATGCAGGCCAGCAATTCTCCTCGGTTTGATTCAGTAGAACTACCACAGAACCGAGGCCAACGCTGACAGCAAGAGCAGAAGGAGCAGGTCCCTGTCCTTTTGCTGGGCTGTTTGCAGGCACAGAGGCTGGCTCATGCCCATTCCTGCCTCCTAGTCTCACAAGGAAAGGGGAGCAGGCCTGCCTTTGTGCAAAGCTGTCCTCTGCTGCACAGGCAGCGCTTCTACCCAAATTACCACTAGCAGTACCACGCAAACATCTGGGCAACTCTGAGCCAGGCCTAACTCTGCCCCTTCGCTGCAGGACTGGGCTGTATGACATCTAGCGTTTTTGTGTCAGAAGGACAGGTTACATTCACGCGCAGCAGCTGAGCAGCACGTATGGCACTTCGCAGCAGACCAAATTCAAAACACTTTCAGTCTGAAGTAGTCACGGACGATGTTTTGACAACTTTACCCCCAAAAGATTCGCACAACAAGCACAAGGACAATATGCCATGATTGCTGCCTGCTTAAGGAAATATTCTAAGAAGGGCAAGTCGTAACATTACCTTCTTACCCTACCAGGGAGCCTTCCTGGCTAAGACATCAGGACGCTGCTTACAAGGACAATTGCAACACATTCATTATGTGATCTGCTTTGGCATTGTAGGTGAGCACGTTAGGAAGAGAGAATTTTACTCTTTCGCCTTAGCTTTCTAGCTGTGCTGCTCTTCCAGTCTCAGCTGTCGAGTTACCTTCCCCTTGCTGCACTGCCTGCGCCAGGCCCGCATCCTTTCCCCTGACGCTGAAACTGGACGCTGGCTCTGGCAGGGAGGATTCGGAACAGGGGCAGGCTGGGCACTGGTTCAGACAGCTCGGAAGTGGTGGAGGATCTTCAGTTTGCAATTGCCTGGTGGCCAGGACTGGATTAAAGTGCTTTCCAATCCGCGTTTGACACCGCCAACTTATCTCGTATTATAAAACAGTGCTATTTAAAGATCAGTGCCACAGCGAAGGCTTCCCTGCCACTCCCTGTGCTAAACTGGGATTTCACGTCTGGCACCGCGTACACCAGATACTTTCCTTGGCATGCCTACCAGTATTAACTTCCTCTGCTGTCTCTTCTTTCTTTTATCCTTTATATCACATCTTCGTTCCCCCTAGCTCTTAAGGGTTTCTCAGCCCAAACTTCACTCCTCATCACTCCGGACACCCAAAGGTCATCTTTTGTTGATAATCCCGGAAGAGCCTGTCGAGGGAATCCGTTTGGATCCAGCCTGTTCTGGGGATCTGAATCAGGGAATGTGCACGTGGCTTCTGGTAATATAAACCCATGTTCCACTGACACCTCAACTTTGCTTGTGCTTCTTTTCGGGTTCAGTAAACTTCTGGTTTAGTCCACGCTCCGATTTGTCAATTCAGAGCATCCAAGTTATGCTCTCCGACCATGCTATTTTAGGATGCTGCGGTTAAGACTGTATTTCAAACAACTGTTTATTATGCAAAGAACTTTGTACAGACTATGAGACTGCACGCTGCTACAAAAATAATCCATAAAACTGCCTCAAGGCAGCAGAAGGGGAAACGTTAAGTAACGGTTAATCAGGATTTGATCCGCAAGGTTGGTCTAATTGAAACATCCAATTTTTCAAAGGTATTTTTGCCTTGCTAGGTGTCAGAGGTGCAAAGATCTTTCCCCCTTACCTTGCATTTTCTCCAATTTTGGCATATACAAGTTGAAAAGAGAGTAGATGCGCTCAGTTTCTCTATCTCCATCTATATCCAGTTGTATATTTGCTGGCAGGCCTCTGTAAGGGTCAGGAAGAGAGGCAGAAGTTAGATGTTAAACGGTGTATTATGGCACAAAAAAACACTTAACAAGGATGAAAATATGTGACTTCCATGTTGAAAAGCAAGTACTCATGAAAGCCAACAAAATATATGGAACGGAGCACAAAACTTCCTACTGTTCCCAAGAGAAAAGGTAGCCAAGTTCAAACTTCTTTATGCCTGGATTTATCCAGCATGCTTTTGCTCTGACTTGAAAGAGAAGACTGTACCTGTAGCCAAACATTTTGGTGAATTAATCTATTATAACCAGATGGAGGAGCCAAAGCACTGAATTCCCAGCTATACAGGTCTTCTATTCTGAGACTAACTACCACTGCAGACTTGTTGCTTCTCTCAGTTTAGACGAAAATAGTTTCCTGGGAAGCAGACTGTACCTCTTCATTTAACAGAGACCCTGAGTAGCCTCCTCAGAAAAGATCAGTTTAGAATTAAATCCAGAAGCAGATCTTTGTTTCAGAAATTTACAAACAAAACATTGAAGGGATGTCTGGCATATTTACTAATGGTAGGCGATCAGAATGAAAATATTTTATCCCACGGTCAACTCTTATCAATGTTTTGAACTCTAAAAATTTCAACATTTTGACCGAGGTTTGCAGATACTGACAGCATCAGAAGCGACACCAAAGAGGGCCTTTGAAAACACGACACTGCCTGCACGTCTGGTGCACTGACACATGTGGCCCTGGCAGTATCCAGAGCAGCGGCACGGTACCGATCCTTACCCTGTGCAGGGTGTGCAGCCAGGAGTGTTATCTGCAGTAGCTTTACAGCAAAGCCAGTGGCCGTTAAGGTAGGCGGAGGGGTGGTAGACCGTGAGGCGTTTCTTGTTGCACTGGCTGACTTTGGTGAGTATATCGATCCAGTCCTTGGCCTCCACACAGTTATTTGCTTGGATATACAGGACTCTTCTTTCAGGCTGGATCACCTGGAACATCTGCAAACAGAGAAGTCAACCACAGAATAAACCACCCGATTGAGTTGGCGAACCTAGGACTGGGCTCAGACCGATGGATTTACTGAAGTAAAAACAGCGTGCAGAACGCGCCAATAAATACAGTTCAACACAAAATCAAGAAAGCGAATGTGCCCTTAAAACAACAAGACTTTTCACCTGGTACAAGGAATAAGATATTGTTCCTTGAGGTGATGATTTACAAGCAGCTAATATCAACTTGCTGGTTGGGCCTCCGCAAGCCTCGGGGACACAATTTTAATAATGTCGCAGCTCTAAGTTTTGGATGGCTGGCAGAAGGAAGCAATGCAGGGCTGAAAGGAAATGCTAGTCAGAAGGAGGCAGGAAAGACTAAAAATGAGAATCTGGATCCGATCTTTGGGACGGCTTTGCTTTAACTGTAACTTTAACTTTGCTTTATCTGTAGTCTTTTTAACACTTACTTCAGCACGATTCTTTCGTTTTAGTAACTTCCACACTTCTGCATCCAACCACAGCTGCTATTAGCAAATCACAGCAATGCATTTTCTCTGTTTCTCTTTAATTGCCTGGGGGTGGTTCGAATTGCTACATGTTAATTCTGCCTTATGGCTCGGGCACTCAAAATCTAAAATAAAGTTTCCCCTGCCTGTCCAAAACAGCTTCTTCTCCAAGATGGCATAATTGCCTTCATTTTCTTCCCCTTGAAGAGGCAAGTTTCTGATGTCCAGCCTTACTGCTTGATTACGCTGATGATGAACACTTATCATTTCCTTTACCTTCTGCAAATACTTAATTTTAATGGTTTTTCCTCTGTCAGATATTCTTGAATTATCCTTTTCCCATTCTACTTTCCCATTTGATTATTCAAGCCATTAGTCATTGCACTGCCCACATAATTTGCAATATTATTTTCCAAACAGCTGGTTCTTCTCTTCTACTTCAGAAAGAAAAACAAAAAGGCATAAAACATCAATTTTGGGGGTGTGGGTTGGTCCTGTGTAGAGCCAGGACTTGGATTCTATGATCGCCATGGGTCTCTTCCAACTCAGGATATTCTAAAAAAACTGAGATTCACCTTGGTGTATTACAAAGAGCTGAAATATTGGCCTGAATTCTGCACCTGGCAGGTCAGGAGAATGTTGCAGGCTGGCACCAGGCACCATCTCTCCTTCCCTTGGTACACTTTCAGGTGCACATCCTTCAAAATTGCTTGCAAATATACTTGCTAATTTGCGAATGAACAGCTGTCTTGTAATTACAACATCACTTACAGCAGGAAACAGAAGCTCCAACAGTCATTTCCCTGGATTTAGTATCCCCACAGACACTAGACAGTAATTAGAAAGGCACAAAGGCCTCCACGTAACAGCCGTGGATGAGCTGCTAGTGTCAGTCCAGCACTGCCAAAATGCACAAAGAGGCCTTTTAATAAGACTTTTCAGGACATGACTGGCAATCTGAGTTTGGGGAATGGGGAAGGAAGGAAAGAGGAAGATGGCAGTGTGCAGCTCAACTCTCTGTTAACACACAGCTACAGGGAAGAGAATTTCAATGTCCTGAAGGGGTAAATGGAGCCTGCTGCATTACAACAAAGGGACAGACTTAAGGGGTATGGCTTTGTGTAAGGGGACACCAAGCTAAGTGAACTAGCATATGGCAACAACTAAGCCAAGAATTTCGAGTGGTTGCAAGACCTTTACACTATCAAAACCACCAGTTGCTTCTCATACAACACAGAAGACCTGAGAAATACTCAGAGGCACTCTCTAGGCCAAAGTGTGCTTAAGGAAGATGAAGGCCGCTTGAAAGGCGATGCACAGCCTTACTAGCCTTACTGCCAGACACGCAGCTTTATCAGAGTAATAAAAATAGATTTGGTACAATTCAGAGCACAGATACACAGAGAATATTTATAGAAAACATGTATCTTTAATCACACTTAGTACCCACGATGGAATATCCATCGCAAATACATCTGCTGTGGTGTCTTGAGAATTCTGTTCTTGCTGCAGCTTTCTATTTATGTATGGCAAGATAAATGCGAACATAAACGTCACCAGGAGAAGGTGACAATGGTATTTTCTACTGCTTATGGAAAGACTCTGAACCTTACTTTCTGGAATGGACGTAGTCACCTTCATTTCCTAGGTAATACTGACTTCAAGCAGCCAAAAAACGGCACAGTTTCTGTTCATGCTCACAATACTATCTTCTATTGTTAACAATAATGGGATATTTTCCCTATAATAAGTCTTTTAAATAAGGAGAGATTCTGAATGCATTTTAGCCCAGCAGACTCAGCGTAAGTTAAGGAATGTTTTCACTGAAGAGTTAATCAGAATTAGAGCTCAGCTCCTCTCCATACACAGTAAGTTTTATCTCAAGTGTATGCCTGTAATCGTTCACAAGCACAAGCAGTCAGTTCCTTCCCAGCAGAGAGGTCTGACAGACAGGGCAGGGACTCGATTACCTTACCTGTGCCCAACACTGTGGAGCCCAGACAGCTGATCAGCAGTGGTCAGTACTGAGTGTGCTGCGGATCACGAAACCCAAGGACTGCTGACTGGACTGATAAGAATCTGAATGGGCTGTACTTTTGGAAACTCCTGCTACTATATACAGAACAAGCAGCTGTGGTTGTACATCTTTCAATAGAAACCCAATCCACGTTACAAAAGGGAAAAAGGCGATTAGGCTGATGGATCCAGACCAGCCTAACAAGTACGTTAATGAAGATGACCTACTTACATTTTTCATTTTAAAGGATTCCTCCTCCAGTCTTTCCACTGCCAGAATGTTTTCAATTGGAATGCTACACAGAGGGTGATCACCTGCAGAATGAATACATAGACGCTGAGCAACTTATTCAAAATTCAACTTCACCCTCTGCCCTTATTCTTAGGGCTGATTCAGTTCCTTTGAAGATCATGTTGACTGCATAGAAAAAAAATCTTTCCCTCAGCAGGGATTTACCAGCATGGTCCTGAAGCATTACCTTAATTTCATTTCTGTTTTCAGCAGCACTACGTTATGCTAGCAAATCTCTGAGAAACTGACTGCTGCAGCAGGACACAGAATATTTACTGAGGAGGTGAAAGAAATCATTCTTATCAGCCGAGCTGAAGTATTTTGATGGTGGTGACGTTATATTCCAAAGCTGAGTGTGAAACGATGACCAGTATGATCTGAGCATCTTTCCTCATTTTTCTCACCCCAAATTTATTTATTTGATAGAAGGGAGTCATACTTGGTGCCTACTACTGAACCAACAGAAATGATTTGTGAAAAGCAAAATTCTTGATATTAGGCAGCATTAAGTGAACAAATATTTGCAGGTTCAAAGCTGCAAATCCCTGACTGCAGTCAGTTGTGCTAATGCTGCAGAATTTATAAGAACTAGCAGAAATGCACCTGACAATATTCAATCCAAATCCAAATCCCAGGGTAAAACATTTGAGCCCCTGAGTTTTGTTTCCTAAGACAATTTCCTAGGTAACTGTGAAACCTACAGATAATGCTAATAATTAATACTAAACAAAAACTATCAAATATTCTGCTAATTTATATCATCTTGGGCTATCCAAGAGCCTACTCTAGCAGTCAGTACAGATATACTAAAAAAAGGGGAAGAAAATAAAGGCTGACAAACTTCTCTGCGCCGTGCCTTCTACAGTTACGGATTAGGTATCAGTGTTCAGTTCTTACATTATCTTCGTATTTAATCTTCACTTTAAAGTATGGTTTAAAAATAAAAGCCTGGCAAACCTTTGTTACCTTTACTTTTCTGATAGGTGAACTCATGATTTGTCAGGCGAAACCATCTCTTCTTGAAGTTTTTCATACCAAATCGTTTTCTTCCTTGTGCTCTCTTGATCATGAACCTAGTAAACAGGACAATGGTTGTTACAATAGACCAGAATTTACACTCACATGCATATATATATATGCATACATGTTTTCTCATTATTGAGGCCTTGTCTTGACAAGGAAAGGAAAGTCACATTTGGATAGGTTTAGTGCATCTGTTAGTTAAGCCTCTCCTTTTTCCAGATCTAGATATGGGGCAAGACAAGTAGCTTGATTTGTAGTGGATACAGGGACTCTAGTTAATTAGCTGAACTGCAGCATGTGCTCTTTCCTCTGTTCCAAATCCAGCTAAAGGATTTCCTACTACAGCAGAAAAAGGTTCTGTTAAGCCTGACACAACTCTACCAGTTTTCTTTTTTTTTAAGCTCAAAATGTTTAGAGTATGTTTAATTATTAAAGGTAAGTGTAAGGCTTCTGGAGCACAGGGATTGTGTCTTGCCATGCTTTAGTCACTCTCATGCTTCAGAAAAAATCAGGATGCTCCACAACGCCATTTGCAATTGCACATTGATGCTGCAGTTAGAAATGGGTTTTCAATAAGCAATTCAAAGCAATTTGATGATTGAAAGCTAGGACAACCCCCTTTTTTTGGCAGAGGAGAGGCATTCGTTTAGTGAGTTGTCAGTTTTAATTAATTGCAAACTTGAATTAGCTTACAAGGAACTGTGATGCATCCGCCGCCTTCCTAACCACTAAATCAATCCAAAAGTTTCAAGGTGACTTTGGAAAGCCTGGTGACTTCATACTGCTCAGCCTCACTTTTGGTGTAAAATGTGTATGCATATGCAGTAGGGATTTGATAACAGCTACTCTACACATTAACTATTGTGCGAAATACAGAATTGTACAATGGAGGCAGTAAAAACTACTTACTACAGAGTAGTTTTTATCAGGTAGGAAAGCACTATGCAGCACAAAGAGCATACAGATTGAACAGCGAGTGATTTGGTTGAAGATTTTCAATAGCAGAGCTAAAATGCTTCGAACAGCCAATCCTATTTCTTGCTTTGGGTATCTTCAGTCAGAAACAATTGCATTGCATCCAACTGAACAGCAGGGCTGTTCAAAGCTCAAACAGAAAACCAAGTTCCTTCAGACTTTAACTATTTTGTGACCAGCTGGGCTGGTGCCTGCTGCCCATTCCAAGTAGCATGGGCAAAAGCTGACAAGCACTGTATAGAGCAAAAGATATATTTTGTTGATCAGTTATAGTTACACACTCATCCCATTTTTAAAATGGTCATTTGCTGTCTCAGTCCTTGTTCTTGGATTGCATGAGAAAGATTTAATACAACCATATTATTCAGATCATTACCAGGCCCCACTGGTGGGGTGGCAGTCTTTGTATATTTCAAGGTTAAAACAAATTTCAAGGGAAGAGCAGATATCCTTGGGCTGGACAATATGCTCTGCAAGTTGGTTTCTCTTTTTTTTTTTTCATGCCAACACTTAAAAGGTGACTTAGAAGTGAAGACTCCTACTAAGCTTCCCTATCTGAGAAATGCAAACTCCATACTGCAGAGCTAAGAGCAGTATTATTTAATTTCTAATTACATTTTTCAGAGCTGACTTAGCTGAGGGAAGAATGTGCTTTGACTTCCCACAGATAGGTGTCAAGTGTTCAAAACCACTGAAGTTTCAAGGCCAATTTAAAAAAAATGTTTCTAATATTAGCAGAATGTGTGAGAAGTCAGAGCAAACAGTCAGAAGCATGAAGGAAAAAAACAAACAGTTGAAGATGAACCCCATTCCAGGGCTGGATGGCCAGAGAAACTTTTTCTTCTTGTGGTTATGGTGGACCTGACTTTGGATCTGCCTTAGCTTTGCTTGGAAGCACCAGCATGCAGCTTTCACCCACAAGAATGGCAGGACTGGTTCTCCTTGGAGTTCTCCTCCTTTTGCAAAGAACCAGGCAGACAGCTACCAAGCAGTGATGGCATGACCAATGCCAGCAAACCCAAGTGCCAGTGACTAAAATCTTTGGTACTACGCATCCATTGAAAAGTACATACGCTATAGCTTTCCATCTAGAAACTCTTAATAGAAGGATAGATTAAAAAAAAAGAAAAAAGAAAAGGAAATCAAATAAAAGCATTGCAAAGACAAGGAGACACCCCACTAACCAGCCAATGAATCTGGAGAATAATCAAACAAAAGGCTGTGAAAATTCCCACCCACTCTCCATGACACAGCATGGCAATAATGCAAACATCCCGAAAGACTGAAGTAGCGGAAGCCTACTCTGCAGCCTTGAGAACGAGTTACATGAATGCTACTTGAAGTGCAACTTCTTAACTACTTGTGATTTCTACTTAACTACAGTGAATTCTTCAGGATATATACACTGAATATTATGCAAATTTCAGTGCTTCTCGGAGCCTCTGCCTACAGATAAAAGTCCCTAATTCTCTACTTTCAGCAGGTTTTTGTTTTAAGGAGGAAAAAAAAAAAAAAAGGACTCGGTCAACATGTAAGAAATAAATAACAAAATGTTTAAATGTTTTCTGCTGGTTTTATACAGGCATTTCAGGATTGTTAAACAGACTACTTCCTTCCCGAAGTTAAGTCAGACAAGTCTACTGCTGTGAAGGAAGGACATGCTGTCAGCCGGTAGCTACAGCAAAGCACCAACTGCCCCTACCATCTTACCTGCACGAACTATTACCATCAACTTTCTTTACTGTTAGTTTAAGAGTCCTTACAACAGCAGCCACAGGCCGAGCAAGAAAAGACAGAAAAAAATCAGACAGGAGCAAAAGAAAGACAGAGGCAGAAAAAAAAATAATGTTTTAGAGTTAGAGGGAAAATGTTACAAATGATACAATTCTTTTCAGAAACTAAAGAATGATAAATGTACAGAATTAAAACAGACAAACTTGCTTCTAGGGACAGACCCTCATCAGAGAACTGAACTGCTGAGGCTAACTGGAAGTGGCAGTCATGTTTTTACTGAAAATCTAATTTTTACGTGACTTAGAGCTACAATGAAAGCTTACTTTCAGCAAGAGTTCAGCTTACTAAGTTCTGACTGGAGGAATTTGGATTTTTACTTTCCTCCTCCCAGCCCAAAGAACAAGTGCACTTAGATGATCTTAACTCATTTTTTAACACAAAAAATGCCAACGTTTAGTCTCTAAAACTAGTATGGCATATAGAACATGGTTCTGTAAACCAGAAAGGTACTAAAACCAGAAACTGTTCCAAATGTAACACAAATTTTCCTCAAAGTGGCCCTGATTAGCATATGTGTTTTAAAGGGCAGCAAAAGCATATCCCATTTGCAGGCTTTGCCCTCACTAAGATATTCAGTATCAGCATTCACAGTGAAATTTTACAGCTTTTGTTCACTGTGGTTTAAAAAAAAGAAAAATAAAACTTGATCTTAACACAGGGCTGATTTAAATTTATTTTGCATTAACTGTGCTAATTAAGGTCTACAGGCTTCTTTTTCCTCCATATATTTCAAAACACACTTAATATAAGGTGTTTAAAACAAACAAAAGGATGTTAAAATCAACTACAGCAGCCACAGAGAGTAGAAACAGCAATACAATCATTGCCCTACGTTCTTTTCTGAACACACAGATGGAATAGGGGTGGGGTAAAAGATAGCTGCCTTAGAATTGCAGCAAGCACACATTCAGAGGGTTTTGTTTCACATGCATGCTTACCCTTCTTTAAGCAATATAGGTTGCTCTATGCTCTTGTGATCTCTCCTTCCTGAAGATGAAATTAAATCTAGAAACTAAAAGGTGAACAAAAAGCATAAATAAAATGACAGTACAGCACTACCCAAATTAAAATCTTTAACGTTAGTCCAACATGGTGCTACAAGGACATACTGTAAAAGTAGTTAAACAGAAGGGTACTGGCAGATACTTGAGGAATCCGGGAGGTTTCCTGGGCTGTAAACTAAAAATAGCACAAATGCTCCTAAGCAGAAAAGCTGCAGATGACCAGCCCTTCTTTTCCTGTTTCTCCTTTGTTACACGTATCTTTCAATTTCTTTTGGATTAAGCAATTTTCAGACAGACCTGCAGCGTCCTATGAAGCATGCCCATGACTCGAGCAATAAGCAGCAGCTTATTGATCCAACCTAATTATTAAATAGAAGCAGACCCAAAGAGATTATAATATTGGCACGGACATAATTTAATGCATTCTCGAAATTACAATAACTGGGAGCCTGCCTTTTCCAGTACACACACCCTAGTTCACAAACAGTACATTCTAGGTTTGAGCATCAGCTCCAACAACACGCAAGGATGATTCAGAACATTTACATTACGTACATTTTTTACTGCATCTGCGTATTTCTGCTCATTGAAATAGTCATAAAAAGTAGCCATGTAGGATTCCTTGAAATTAGCCTGAAATACAAAACCAAAACCATGCATATCGTAATACAGTTTATACCTAAAATATTGTTGTTAACAGTAGCAGACAATGAGACAAACCACCTCAGGTAGGAGTTTTGTCTTTCTGGCCAGAGGTAAAATAAACAAAAAGCTATTTTCCCATTGTACAGCATACACTCAGGAGTACCAAATTCTTATTTCAAATGGTAATAGAACACATCCCAGATGCTCAATTAATACAGTTAATAATGCATTATTCAAAAGCTTCAAGCTTCTGCTTTGGCTTTTAATCCTGGTCCTAACAGCTGACAAGAAGTGTATGAATTCTATTGCCTCAAAGGACTCTTAATTGAGGTACAAATTCATCTACAATTGCCTGTGTTAATCGTAACTAGACCACCAGCAACTCCAAATTATCACCAGATATAGCAGTTTGGTACCTTATTTAAACAAGTTTTACTTCATTTAGAAGTACAGAGCACAGGCATCCAGATCTCATTTCACCACTGACTGGCAATAAACAGAACCGGTATGAAAGGAAAAGCACTGCCTTTCCCTTTACTGGGATATTCTTATCAATTAAGGCTTTAAAATGCGGAGACAATCTGAAAAACCCTGTAGAGCTGCTATCATGTATCAGATGCGAATAGAGAATTTCACAGGTTTTCCTGATCACTATCTGTTCTTCCAGAAGGAAGGAATGAAAAGCCCTGGAACAGTCTTCTAGACTGGGCACACAATTTTGCTTTACTAAAATGTAGTTCAGATTAAAACAGGCTTATTTTTCCTGTGAGCATGTGAGGCTTATAATCAAAGCAGATGAAAGTAGTTTTGCCTAAAACTAGTGCTACTCAAGAATTTTAAAGGCTTAATTAAAATGAGTGATAAAAGCTTTGAAAAAGAAATCACTTTCCTGAATTAAACCTTTAAATGAAAAAGACATACTTACAGATTTAGATTTTGATAGGCTGCCCAGTGTTTGAATGGTCTTAGAGATAAGTGTCAGAGTTCGAGAAGTCTGAGGGTCCTAGCAAAGAGAACAACAGTATAATATGGATTGGATATATAAAACATCCTGTTTCTTATTCTCCTTGTAGAAAATTAACATAAAACTAGAAAAGGCCCAATAAAACACTATAGGAAAAGCAATGCTTCTTTTAAAGGTTTTCAACTCTTTAGCCACCTCATTGCTTTTGGTTCTCTGAAGACCAATCATTCCCAAAGCTAAAGAGATTAAGCTACCCCATTGCCTTGGTTTTCCGAAAACTAATCACTTGCAAAACTAAAGTCTATCTTAAAGACTTTCTGTTCAGGTCCTCTCCACTCCCAGTAAAAACAACTACTGAAAGTTTTGGATAAGTTGCTTAACATCCAAAACATCTCCAATTGTTGCTGACAATCACCCTAGCATTAATGTAAGGCAGTAAAAATGAGACCATCTACCTTGTTTGACCTTAAAGTCCACTGTTCCTCCCATACCTCCCAAATTCTTCACATACAGTCATTCTCCATATGCAAGACAGACATAGCAGATCTTTGAACTAACAAAGCTATTTCTCCTAGAGGCTATTAAAAGAATTGAAGAAAGAATCTTGCTAGACTGACTGCGGTGACAGAACCATATACATAGCTCGAAAAAATTGATACAATACTTACAGGATGGTGTGGTGTAAGCTGAAAGAGGTTTGGAGAAAGAATGGCAGGAGCAAAGAATCTCAGGAAAATAAAGCTGCTGACAGCTGTATACCTCACATCCAGGTCACCTATTGAAAAAAAATAATATATATTTCTACTGAGTATTTCAATAATCCCTCCTTTAAAGCCTTCTGCAATTGCCAGAATGCCTTCACAAAGCTAACTCAAACGTGTGCTGGAAATGTACCTATCTACAAGTTAAATCATTATTCTAATCTGCTTCCTTCCATGAAAGTACATAGGTTAGTTGTTTTGCTTGATCCTACTTTGATATTGCCCACCCATTCTCACAGAGCTGAAACAACTAGGAGGCAGTGGAAAGAGCTCTCTTGACAGCCAAAAAAAACTTTGCAGCACATGGGTCTCCCAGGACTATGAGCTTGCAATGACTCCAATAAATTGGCCTTTATTACAAGTTGATGTATGAGAAGAAAATAATTCAGTTGCATGGAGCCTGCAGAATGAGCCATTATGAAAAATGGAACATTTAAAAACAGCATACTTCGTAAATACTGAAACCATAAATATACACCAACATAAACTCTTTTAAAATATTGTTTTCCTTTGAATATTTAAGAAAAACTCATAATCATCAGAAGTACTGTTTTTCATGGAATGAATAATCAAGGAAAAAACAGCATTTATAATCAGGAAAAAAACCACACCCCAAACTGTATTTGGGATAATATCATGTTCAATGACTAAATCTATCACGGACCATGCAGACTTCTAGATTACACCTACGTTTAAAAGCTATCAGAGATACAAAATGAAGCAATACAGAAAAACTCACCTTGAAAACGTTTGGCAGCTGATTCTCTCAGTGAAAAGAAAATATCACACATCACTGTAGGACAGCTTACACCAGACTTAGTAATTACAGTAAAAATGCGATCAACATACTGCCTCAGATTTTCCTGAAAAATACAATGATTATGACAAAATTGGTACCATTTTCTGTTGTGGAAAGCAGTATTATTCCTGGTTTTATTCATAACGGCATCATTAAGAGATTCTCACTTCCAACATCATATACTCGCAAAACAATCTCACGCTCACTGATACTCTCTTCAATAAATGCACATATTTAAGAGTAAAAATGTTATCCCTATCAAAAACATCGAGTGATGTGGTTGCATGATATATTATTTCTTTTCACAGCCCTGTTTTCTATGACATCACTGAAGCCACAGGCTAAGTTATCCTTGCTCCCAACGTTAACACTGAATATTCGGCCATTTGTCATCAAGCCTTAATCTTTCAGGAAGGCAGGGAATGTAACATTTGACAGATACTGTATTTACAGCGTAATGCAGAACTGACATAAAATAATTACACACAATTTTTGATGTTAAGAAAGCTTCCAATGTATTCTAATAAATGACAGATTTATTTGCAACATTAAATGTCTGAAGACCTAAGCTACACAAGACAGTGTAAACAGAGATCCTATCTTCAAAATCTAATGCATACCCTGTTATTTTCCAAGTTTTCACCATCTTTTAATTTCACGGGATCAATTTCACAAGGTTTATGTACCTGGCAGATCTAGAAAAAAAAATATATTGAGCAATTAATATATTAGTTTACCTTCAAGCTGGAAAAGTTTTGTAAAATGCCTCATCTGATTTTCGGATAAAAAGCCAACAGTATAATTTGTACTTTTTTCTTGACAAAGCATCAAAGGTAAATTACAAGTGATCTTCATTTTTTTTTTTCCAAAAGGTATCACTAATTTATTCTACCTTTTCTTTCAACTAAGATGAAGAATTGATCAGACACTCTCAGGCAAGACTGTTCAAGAAAAGTCCTATTTTGCCAAAAGAGCCAACTTTGAAAGTATATCTATATTCTTCAAAAACTTTTTTTTTGTTTTGTTTTGCTTTTTTTAATGAAACAGTAAAACGACAGCTGAAGAAATTGTCAAATCATTTAAAGGAAGTCTGTGGTCTGAAAGCATTGCTCAATTACTGCACGAAGAACCCCACACCCACCGTTCTGGACCGGACAGATAATAAACCATTTCCACAACACATACATCACATACACAATTATCTAAGAATAATTTTATTCATTTAAAGCCACTAGATGAAATGTATTACTTAGAGCTTCCCAGCAGCTTTCTGCTATAGAAATATTATTTGTTCATCTAAGTTATTAGTTTATTAACTTCTCAGAAACAATACACAATAGATTTTATGAAATGGAATAATTTGAAAGTTTCCATTTGTCTAAATTCATTAACTTTAATACAATGCAACTGTTGCTGAACTGGGTGACTCAGCTTTGGCTAAACTAACACAAGATTTTAATGTAGAAACAGGCCTGTAAGTGTTATTCCTACAAGTCACCTTAAAACGAGAAGGAATAAACAGTACTTGCTCCCTGAAGGCCTTTTGCAGTGACATTTCAAGTCAAATAAACAGTCTAAACTGCTCTTACCTCATCTATAATTGGCTTTAGTGTAACTTGCAGATAATGCATCCCTGCCAGTTTCATTGTCTCATCAATGCACTTGGAAGTTAATGAGTTTCCTCTGAAAATGGTGTTTGGATCTCTGGAAGTGAACAATTTTCTGTAATTTAGTCTCTTTGTAATAAACTGCTAACATGCAGAAATAGAAGCAGTGAAAGGTGATGGAAATATGTTTTCAACACACAAACAAAAATTCCTTTCAACACCAGCCTGTCAGCAAATGCAGTCATGTAGCATTTAGTGCACTCCCAGGTTGTAACAGAAAAGCAGCAGTCATATTAAGTCCTGAGGGACTAAAGATCATCTTTTTTGTATTAGAATAGTGTGTAGAAGCCTCAGTGCACCATCCGAACACATGGCAACAATGCAGGCTCAAATCAAAAGGGTTTGCAATACCAGTGAGGGAAGCTGCACCTGCTTTCACACGCTACTGAACAGCATTAATTTCAGTAAGGGAAGGAGGGGGTGACTCGAGTCTTGCAACAACACTGGACATTACAAGTGACCTCCTACAAAATATGTACGTTTAAACTGGAAGAGAGATGAAAACACCAGCTCCAATGACACAGCCATCCTTTCTGGCTTCCAGCACTGTTCTGTGATAATACCGTTAAACATAGTTCAGATCCCAATTCTGCACAAAGAACTGCATGGATAGCTGATGCTCTGCAGACTTTCGTATCTTCCTGAACGACCCGCCTCCACAGAATTCTTCTTGTACCAGACATGGCTACTGCAATTCGTTAAGACTACCTATTTGCACTGTCACATGCACTTTTTTTAAAGTATTACTTGCATTTTGAGAATGCAATTGAAAATTACATATTCAATTAATTTTGCACATGCAATTCCTTGCATACCAATTTCAGTTATGCAGACATGTATGTAATCAACACTACCATCTACACCTGTATGATCAAAAACTGTGCCTACGGACAGCAGATCAAACTTGAATATGAACTCATACGTTACAGGATGAATTACTTTGCTGGATTTTATTTATTTTTTAAATAAAGAAGTAAGCTCCCTGCCTGTTACAAATACCTGAAAGTCTTGAAAACACATATTTGCTGTCTTATCACAGGAATGTGACTGACTACAGAGCAGCAAATTTCCTCATACTGTATCAACCAAACTGTTTCTGCCAACCTTCAGCATAGAAAAATATACCTGCCTACATGAGGAAAAACACTCTAAGACACTGAAAAAAGCCAACCCATACAAAGACTTTATTTGGTACCGAGGAACTGTTACTTTAGAGTTAATATCTGCCATTCCCCTTGGTTCCCAATCATCTCTGCTATTGTCAGTCAAGAGCATGGTTAAGTAGGCACAAGGCTTGTTGCAACGTATGTTCTTTAGGACCTGCTTGGTGGAAATACTATATCTTACATTGCTAAACTGTCAGCACACCAGTAAGTCAAACAAGGGACTTATAAAAAGTGATAAAAGATTCTGTTTTCTGCCATCCACTGCCAGATCCAATCCCATCTTCGTTCCTCAGACCTCTAATTGGAAAGATCAGTCACACAGCTTGCCTTAAATATTCATGTCTAGGAAGAAACTTGCCTTTTGTTTTGAACAAATTCAGCAAACACTTCTACTCAGCACTAGATGGCTTATTAGCACACTATAAAGCTGAGATGATTTCATATGAACAGTTGAAGATAACATAGGATTTTAAAGTTATTATCAAACAATCAAGACAGAGAACACACAAAATCCCTGCTCTCAGACCTTAAAACAGTTTTGCAAGTAGACCTTGCAAAACACGATGGGAGTTCCTCCTCAAACCAAGCTCAACAGATTTTCAGAGCTTCTGTAAAAAACTCTGACACCAGCTGGGAAGAACAGGAGCAACTCCAGCAGTTTCTTTTGAAATTGCATACAGTTCCAGAAACTGAGTGGAAGATCCTAACACTAGCCAACACAGAGTAGGTATGTTAATAGCAAGTGGTTCAGTGGTACTTACTGAGTTCTCTTCACTTCAGCGTTCGCAATGGCACTTATGAAAGGCACAATTCTGCCATAGTGTAAGAAAAGCCTGACAAGAGGTATGGCTGCTTCCTGTTTTTCTCTGCAAACTTCACCCAAAATGTGTGCAGCTGATGCTGAAACAGGCTGAACAGCGGAAAGAAATAAAACCTTTGAGAGATCATTATAGCACAAGCATAATTCCCTTCTCTTCCCCTTAGCTCCTTGGTACATAACCCCACAAAACAGTTGCAGCAGCCAGTTACTTAAACATGCCTGTACATAACACGGTTGGGCCTCACATCCTGGTTTTTGTTGGCTTTAAGTTTTGATCACAAGAGGGCAGCAATTTAAAAACTATTGCGCTACGGTATTTTTCCCTCATTTTTAATAGCCAACTTTTCACTGAATGTGACTGTTGCCTGGGAAGCAACCGAAGAGGAAGAACTCTAAACCTTCTCATTTTCAAGTCCCAGTAAGAACAGAACCCAGTTCTTGTAGTGAAACAAACAAACAAACAACCCAAAATCCAAACCAACTGCTAAAACTATACACAATGGCAGATGTGGTCCATCCCTCTCACATTTCAGAGTTAGTTCTTGGTTTGGGGTTGTTTTGTTTTTGTCATTTTGTTTTGTTTTTAAATTGTACAAGTAAACCTGTTCCTCTCTAGTAAAGGAAAACCAATTGATCAAACTTTAGTTTACTTTGCATTTTCCTATGTAAAATTAGAAAGCCACAGAGAATATGCTGCTTTTTAAAACCACTGGTGTTCCTGGGTGTGCCTTCACCCACCATACTGTAGGCAGATAAAGATCTTTTCTGCAAGGACAGAAAACAAGTATGAAGGATATGCAGAGCTTAACAAGACCCTCGCATGGAAGAAGGAAGATGATGAATATTCTGGTAGTTACACACCTATGGTGCCAACAAGATTGTAACCAACGTTCAGGGAGACCCCTGTGAGGATGATCCATAGGTAAACAACCAGCAGTGCAAGCAAATTACCTCAACATCTGCAGATTTTAGCAGGAGATCTCTAAGTGGACTGTAATAGTCTGAGGAAAAAACATGGTCCTCAGTGTAAACCACATTTAACCTTAAGGAACCAAGGTCATCAGGTTTCAAAGACTTGTTTCCATTATCTCTGGGCTGCAGGAAATACCTGATATGCAAAGAAAAAAATACAAAGTTTGTGCTGAAACACAAAATTATCTCAGGCTATACATGAACATATAGAAAAGCTAAAGATACACACAACCTCTATATACCTATCACATTTCTTGAGAGTTCTGACTCAGATTTTTTTAATCATGTTTGCCAGTCTATTTTGCACCAACTGCAACATGGAAAGTTCTGATCATTAAGATTTATGTATGATATATAAAAAAATCACATATTCATAAAATTATACCATTGCTCCTGAACTGCAGTAAATAATATCATAGAGTCAAAGTATTAGAACTCCCACACACAACAGAGAGGCAGACTGAAATCTCTAATCATATCATCACAACTTCTTGTTCTTACATTTGCTAGGATTATTCTGGCTTGCTTACAAAAAAAAAATTAGATACAAATTAAATCCATTTAAACTTTATCACATAGCAGTAATTATTCAAAGACTTCACAGAAGACATATGTTTCTACTTATACACTCCAAAAGAAAAATGTCAAGTACCATGCTTCATAAGAGCTAGACTGTCGGAGAAATTTCAAAGGAAGCCTCAGTTCTCCTAGAAACTCGTCTCCAAACTTCAAGTTACTGGCATTCCAAAGATCAACTCTGTAATAAAAACATAATTTTAGGAAATTCCTCATAAATAAACACATAGATAGATAGAAATTTGTTTTCAATTCCGCCCCCCCCCCCTCAAGCCCATGAGTTATAAAGTTCCAAAACTGTACTATATGGGTTTCCCAGCAGTCAAGAGACAACGTTGGATCTCTGGAGTCTTGCAATTCACCTCCATTAAACAGCACCAAAAATCACCTAGACTACCTTTTCCTCATTTGTATTGTTTCCAAATACCGATACTGATAAAGATCCAGGGGCTCTCTGGATATCCCAGATAATGAAAAATACAGATAAAATGAAGACCAGAGGAAAAAACTGCACAGACATTTAAGGACTCCACACTTCTAGTCTCAGCCTTGTCTGGATTTATCAGCAGCATAAGCAGCAGCATTACAGACTGAGGCTGAACTTCCTCACAGTCCTTCCCCTCCTCTAGCTTCTGGGAAGAATCACTTGTCAAGCTTACAAATCTGTTGCACCTAAGGTAGTTCTGTACAGATACTCAGAAACTTTACCACCCTATAACGTGTGCATTGTCTGAAACCTACGCAATTTCCAGCACTCTGTCCCTCACACATGGAAGTTCTGGTATGGCTGACTAGATGACACTTCCTTCCCTTTCATGTGCTCTTTAACACTAGGATGTAAAACAACTGCACTGAGATTTGGAGTAGAAGTACTGGCATCTAACTTGGCCTTTGTGGATAAATGCTGCAATACCCACCTCAGAGTAAGGATTTCAAACTCTAGGACAGATGTTTTTGTACATATTTTAAGGTTTCCTTTGAGAGGCACTTTCATTTTAAAACAAGCTCAACTAAAAATGGGCCTTAAGCTTGGGGAAAAAAAGCTATATGCAGAAAATATGCAGGTTTTTGAATAACTGAGACTTTTAGGAGAACTGTAACTGTAATTTGGGTAAGGTGCAAAGTCATCTAATTATGGACATATTTACACCACCTTCCTAGTCTCCAGCAAGTCACAGTAGGCTTGTCAAGGAATGAGGCTTGATAGTCCTGCTAAAGGTTTACCTTACCTTATGCAAGTGCAGAGGACGTCACTTCCAAATCCCCTGAGCCCTGTATCTCTCAACAGAGTCTCATGCATCAAGTTTCATATGCTAGACATACCAACAGCTCACACTGCAGGTCTACTGGTTTAAGGTCTTCAAACTCTGATATTTTGAGAGTATTTCTGCAGGGCAACAATTCCCCACAAGGAAAAATCTCTGAGAACTCTACCTTCTCTCCTCTTTCTCCATATCAGGTTCATTACTATCTCACTAACTAATTCAAATGGCTCAGATGCAGATTCAGGGGGAGATGGAATCTTTAGAAGCTTATTTACACAGAGTCAAACTTAGCATTTACCAAGTATTTACAGGCTCCTGGTTTCTAGTTTATCCAAATTTTTTCAAGACGCACACTACCAATAACACTTTCAAACACACACAGCCTCACACACTTCCAAAGGCTGTACCAGTACAGCAACTTCAGTTACAGAAAACAAACAAACAAACAAAAAGAGACACCACAACAACCTAAAAAAACCAAACCCACAGTATAAAGGCTCTGCAGGAGAGGAACTAAGAACTCAAGGTAGATCTCACACTACACAATAAGCAAAGCAGGCATGCAAATTCTGACATTATTGTTTTGGGTGCTTGGAGCAAAAAGAATAAGCAGCATTAAAAAAAATATTATACACCAACCCCAGTGTCTAACAGATTACTGTTTCCCAAGCTTTTTAAAAGGCAAAAGCATGGCAAGTGTTATTCTGAAATGGTCAGGCTCTAGTCACAGAAAGAAAAAAAGAACAACAGAGAGGGGGAGGAGAAACAATGAATTTCACCAGAACATCTGGTCCTTTAGTGTTGATATGCCCTGCCTCAACTTCCTACACCCACTCAGAAAAGAGCAACTTTCATAGCTGTAGAGAAAAACCACGAGAGACTGAGCCTCCTCTGTACCCTGTGGAATGGTATTTTCTCAGGAGGGAAAAAGAAAACAAACCCCCGAACCCATTAATTGTGCGATCCAGCTAGAGGGCACGGGGGCAATCCAACTCTGACTGAACAGGCCGAAGGAAGAGAGGGGGGGGTGGGAGGGGGGCCCGAGATGGAAACAAAAACACTCTGTCCTGTATGGGACAAACCCTCTGAGCAAAGAGTTTGCCTGACGAAAACTAACTCTTTATCTATTTTCATTTATTATTTACGTGCTTAATCTTTTCCCAACTACTAATTTACAAGCCTCACACAGTGCTGTGGTACCACAGTAACAGGCTACATGAACCAGCAGCTGAGTGTCAAAGCAGAGGGTAAGTATGGCAGCCCTCCTCCATCATTACCGTAAATGCATCTTCCCTGTTTGGAGTAAGTATTGTTCTTCCTGCCTTGTCTCCCCTCTTTTGCTTACTGCCAGCCCTGTTTGTGAAGGCCCTAGGGACTATTTAGAGAGAGAAGCCCTCCCTGCTTCTCCAGCAGGGACACCTGGGGAGAAAGGGGCGGAAGGGAGGCCACCATTCTTCCTCAACCCTTCTTCCTCCAAATCCTAGAGAGTACAGGAGAGGGGAAATACCACGTCACTTGATGTGGATACAGCAGTTTTCACCTACTGTGCATCCCCATCACCAGACGGCCTAAATCTCTAAGTTTCAAGTCTGTGATGGTACCCCACACGTGGTATCTCAAAGCTTTGCACCCCCTATTGATTCCTCCCCACTCTTTCTATTCACCCATTCCCACAGACATTGTTGACAGGCCTCAGCAAGTTTTAAGACAGTAGTAAGTCAAGGGGTTGTTTTGGTTTTGAAATCAGAGCTGCTTCTTTCCTGTGCAATGGGTCATACCCAGCCTCACAAGAACGCTGCCATTCTGCCTTCCCCTGCCTGTCTGGTGGGGAAAAGAGAAGGGAAACTGCCTCACCCCAGAGAAACTCTGAACTCAAGAGTTTCCTTTCAGGGAAGGAGGACCTTATCTGGGTTACCAAAATTAAGCGATGAAAAAAAAAACCAGATCCTTCAACTGAGAGCATCACAGAGCTCCTGAGCTCTCTTGGGAAACTGAGGGAGGGAGGGAAGGGGAACCCAGACAGAAAAATCTGAGCCTAACGGCAAATGCACATTAGCATACATGCACACAGGATACCAAGGAAAGTAATGACCATCTCTCCCACAGCAGAACTGTCACAAATTCAGATATGATCTACAGGACCATGCAGGTAAATGAACAGACACAGTCATGGAAGATTCCTCTTGAGTTATCAACATTGAAACCATGCTCATCATTTTGAAAGAAGAGTCTACTACAAAGGTGCACAGCTTTGGAAGACAAATTCGTTAGTGGAAAATGTTCTCACCTAATCTCCATTTTGTCAACTTCATCAACATCTTCAATATCAAAATGGGATTTCTTGTTGTAGCTACTGGGTCTTGTAACCTAATAAAAAAGAGGAATCTTTAACGAATTGAACTGATACAAAAGCATTTCTGAGTTACTTATACAAAGCTCTGGAAGACTGCTGTCATCTACTATCAACAGTGTCTTCAGTCCTGGTTCTGAAAACATTCATGCATGGCAACAAACCTGTTGACTGAACAGACTCCTCACTATACAGAAGCAGTAACAACCGTATTCAAGAATAACTACATACACCACACTTCATTTATCAGAGAAAGGATTTCTTTAATATTACTACAGTACTCTGAGTTTAGCATAGGTAGAAAATAATGGGAAGACAGCTGCAAGTGTAGAGCATTAGCAAAAGAAAGCTTTTGTACAAACATTTCTTAAAATTTCTTTTCTAGCAAGATTTAAAAAAAAAAAGACTTTTATATTTGTATTTTTTCAGAGCGTGTCAGAAACTTGAGAACAAGGCCACCCCACCCAGCTGAAACCACAGCAGGAACTGATCAAACGCAAGTGCGTATGATGTGTGGGTTCAGCTCCTGGTTGCACACAGAAGCTCAACCTTATTGTAGGTTTAAATACTCTTGTGGCTTAATGCTTCCCACTCACAAAAACTGGCTTTTATCGTAAATTTGACTACTTGGTTTTGTACTGTACATCAGATGAGGATGGTACAAACAAGGGAGGCAAAGACGTAGGTGCACAGAAAGAGAGAAACCAAAGAATCTTCAGCATGTGACATGTAACAGTCTTGTGTGTGTGACCACTGGCTCCATTTTCCAGGTGATTAGCAGCATTGGAGACCAAATGCTCTAGCCTATAATTGAATCAAATGCACCTGTGAGGCTAACATCAGGTTAATTTAAATAAATCATACAACTTCAGCAGCTCAGCACAAATTTTCTCACCCTGCTATTGCAACCATCTTCACTGTGGCTTCAAGAAATCATCCTACTTAATTGAAAATGATTTACTTTTCTTTTACCATTGTGAAGCTGATGGTGTAGTTCTGAATAGAGAAGTAAACTTCAGTTTTTATTACCTGTAAGACATGAGTTGTTATAAAAAGTCACAGCATAAGTGTACTCAAAAGGGCCGTGCCATAAGTGAAACACTTTTCTGAGAAGTTTTGCTGGAGCCTGTATGCACAAGGTCTGTCTGTTCGCTTGTGTGACTGCTTAGTGTGCAGATTAAACTAAATGCTGGAAAGATAGCTCTATGAGGTCCATCAGTTCCAAGGATGGAATTAGGTATTAGGGAACTGTCAGCCCACAGTGCCCAGCAAGCTGCCCTGTACCACTTTACAAGAAAGGGTGTAAAACTCTGCCTAAAGACAGGGACTGACATGGCAAAGCTGACAAGCTCTTTATCAGTTGCCCTTTTTTTTTTTTCCAGCACATGCAGGTTTGCAGACAGGTCCCCAGCACTACCTTATTCAGTTCCCGTAAGAGGGAGATTTTCCTGTAGCTCCGAGCCCCTTCACCGTGCTGCAGCTGGAGTGGTGGTGAAAACGGCTCCAAACCATCAGGTGCAAGTTTCGCTCGTAGCACCCTTTAAATAAGCCCTTAGATTTCTCAAACCGATCATAAGCTATTTTCCATTTAGCACCTTAAACCTACATGACTTTGTTGTAGAAAGGAAAGCATCTCTTCACTGACTTTTACAGATTTCTCTTCTTCCTTGGAGTCCTGGCCAATTGCTGCGCTAGCAGACTGCAGGAAAGCTGATGAAACTGTTTGGAAGCAGTAAATGACATGTCTGTCAACAGCCCGAATCTGTGCAGCTCCACAGGAATCGGGTTAGCTACAGGCCTGCCCACATCTCGTTAGTGAATGCATTTCCCAGTTGTAGCAGTGCTGCTGACCCTTGTCCCTTGGAGACATTGAGCCTGGTATGTACTAACTACTCAAAATGACATAAATTTATGATGGCTCTGTCTGCACTGGGGGTAGGATTATTCTGGCTGATTCGGATACTGCCCAAGCTCTGTTCTTACCCATACAGAAACCCTTTTACTCCAACTTAGAAGAACAATACTTGCGTGCAACCTGGCTTTTAGGATAAAGTCAAGCTAAGCAAGCCACCCGCCCCCTTCCACAACTCCGCTTGGAAGGTGCTTTCTGTTTCTCTCCTTCCTCTCCCTGTCTGGCACCACCTGCCAAGTTCAGTGTTTAAACACCAAATGTTCACTGCTCCTGCAGCGCACAGAAGGCAGAGGAATCAGACAGGTGAAGCTTTGTGGTAGACAGGCTGAATTCCTCAATTAGGCTCATTAAAAAGCTCTCGCTGTCAGACACCTCCACAACCGCCTACATTAAGAATGAGGAAGCCCCTTCTGGTTTATCTACATAGAGCATCCCTCCCGTGTCACTGCCAAAGGCTGCAGCTCTGGGCAAGGTGACAGACTGAAATCCTGAGCACAGCCAGCACAGTGGGTTTCAGTACTCAGTGCCATGGGATCTCTCCCACCCCACCCACGCCGGTGCAGCACCTCCGTAGCTGCACGCAGTCAGGCATGAAGGCTCACCGCTAGCCAAAGGTAAGGCTGCAGTGAACTTACACCCTAGGAAGAGATTTGATGGATTACCAGAGGAAAGATTACCTGAGATAGCTTCCCTGGCCAACCTTCAGGGCTTCCACCCAGATGGGCGGTGAGAAAGCGCTCCTGCCAACAAAGAACTTGAGTATCTGTTCCTCAAATCTAAATGTCACAGCAACAAGAGCACACTGCTGCTGGTATGGCAGACTTCAGATCGGTTGGTACAACTGTCACAGTAGTCTGCAGAGCAAGGAGGATGACAGCAGTAAGACCCCTGACTGGCACTGCAAGAAGGATGCCTGTACTTCAGATCTGCATGACGCAGCAGCACGCTCTCCTCACATCTCCTTTCTGACACGGGTGCCTGTGTCCCCGAAGTGGCTCTAGAAATCACATCCCTAGGTGTCCTTCCTATGCCAGCAACAACTTCTGATGAGGATGTAACATGGATGATGCAAGACACACGAACGAAAAGGGCTTTCCAGTGATACGCCAGCTGCATTGTCCTGTTCTGGCTTTTCACTCAGTTATGCCAGATATGTTTTTGAGGTATCTATCAAAATAGAACAGTTCAGCATAGACCAAGACTAAAATGTCCAAGAGGAAAAGAGAAAGATACACATACTTTGCAGACAGAATGAAAAATTGCAAATTATAAACACATGCACATATACATACGGACACACCACAATTACTGCTACTTTTGCCAAAAGAACCAAAATGAGCACTTTTATGAGTTATACTTTGTCTTAACTGGACTCGTTGAAAATATTCTGTGTTAAATAAAGCTTAGAGGTTTCACCCACTGGTATTGCAGCAGACTGGTAGACAGCTGAAACATCCAGTTTTAAATACATTTTTCCTCTACTGCATTCCCATGAGATAACCTTCCTCCCATTGTTTGGGGAAGAAGGGTGGAACAGCTACAAAACCACAGGCTAAAAAAGCGTACATATATACACACGTCTTTTTAAAATCCCATTCTTAACTGTCCTTTTTCAAAACTCATCTGGGCTGAGTTTTGATCAAGTGCGAAGCCTGCTGCTCAGGAGAAGTGCCCACCTTCAAGCTTCTCCTTCGGAGCACCTGGGCTGAAGCAACACCGTGCTGCCTCAGCAGGCAGCCAGTCTGATCCTGGATACTTCTTTCCCCTGCGCTGTGCTTTCAAACAGCCTTCAAAGAAGACAGCTGGCACACCATGGAACAGGATGCCGTGCCAACTATCTACAGTGTAGTATTTCAGCTTATCACCCGTTCCTTTGAAATACCAACCTCAAAATAAAACACTTCATCAAAATGGGGATTGTTGGTCTTCTTTTTAACTTTAGTCTTTTTGGCTTCCGATCTGAATAAAGGAAAGAAAAAGAGTGTGAGAAAACATTAGCAGAAGTGTGATCCCAGAACAGAGCCACCGAGGAACACATTTGATAAAGCCAGAATGCCATGTGCCTCCAGCACAGCAAGGCACACACACTCGCACACATTTAAGGGAGAGATTCACTGCATGCCTATTTCTCTCAAGTGGCAGTAATCACAGTTTGCTATCCTTTCTTAAACTAGGTCCTTGAACCCTGATTTTATCACTTTCTTGATCCAGCAGCATCTTACAACTGTACAAAGTGACTTGCAGGAATGGGGCTTTGACCAGCAATATCTGGGGGGGGACAGTGAACACAAGAATTTCTCATACCCTAAAACCACAGGAGACATAAGGACTGATGGAGATATTTCTGTATTGTCTATTTTATAATCTTGGCCTGAGGAATCAATGCATGCTTTTCAGTGGTGTTAAACCAATCAGGAAAAAAAAATTGATTTTCTCAGCAAAAAATGAAGTTTTTCAAAGGAACAGTTCAGCATACAAGTACTTCAAGCCTTTTTTTTTTTTTTAGCTTTACTTTCTGTAAGCTTAAGAAGCCGTATTTTAATTGCTATATATCACTCATTCCCTGCAGACCCACCACCTCCTAGTAAACATTATCAGTGTAAACATCAGTGCTGAGCAGAAGCCTCTAATTCCTATTGTTCTGCAGGAACGACACATGGCAGACCTCCCTCAAACCACTCACTGCGGAAGAGGCCTGACAACATTTAGCACTGCCCGTCCATTCCTCTCTGGGCAGCAGCATCCACCTGTGTCTGCAGTTTAGAATACAGAAATCTAACTGCTTGGTATAGGGCTAAGGGCAGCCAATGTGCTTCACATCGGCCAGCCAACAGCTCTTTGATGATTTCCAAACGCTATGAACCTATCCTTGATTTGTTCTAGATACCTACAAGTGAAAAGCTCTGTGAGAAGGACTGGATGATCCTGTGTCACGTCTTCCCCTAAAGCTCTCTGGTAATAAGAAGGCACAGATAAAACAGCCACAGATGGAGAGCTGCATCAACCATGTGGAAAACTGACCTATTAATCGTCTCATCCCAAAATCTACTCCCTATTTCTCATGCAGGAAACCTGCTTAGATAGCTTGTAACTGTTTTTATCGACTGGACAACAATAGGTATTCTTATACAATGGGCAAGCAAAACTGTGTTAAATTCCCAGTGCTGCTACATATTTCCTGTGTGACTTGAATGGACCAGCCCACCAGCACACACTGCTTCCCCACCTATAATACAGCCACAGAAACAGCTCCAGTTGAGAAATCTGTTGGCTCGGTAAGTACACACTACAGAACAAACAGCAGCACATTTGTTTGACGTTTTTATGCTCGGCATCGCATAAAATCCAGCAGCAGAAAGCAGCTTTCCCACTCCCCAAAGGAGAGGCATTGTAAAATCCAGAGAGCAGACCAATGCACAGATTAAAACGGCCTCACTATTCCTAGGAGGAGATGAGAGAGAAGAGAGATGCTAATTGCCTGCAGGACGTGGGGCAGCCTGCCTATCCCATCTCGTCAGTCACACTTGCCAATCAAGCCATTTACGGATAAGCCCATCGGGGAGGGGACTGGGAAGCGGGATGTAGAGCAGATGATTAAGGCAAACACGGTTATTGGGCAATTAATGCACTGGATGGGCATATGCTGCGCGCTGCCTGCAGAAGATAGGAGGTATCTCTCCCAGCCAAAACAAACAAACAAAAAAAAACCCAACAAAACCAGATAGGAATGGGATAGAGCCTCATTTTAAAGGGGAACACATTATCAGTTGTCCTACGTTACCCAGACTGGGCATGGGAGGGGGAGCGAAGAGAGGGAAGTTTGGACATTCAAGGATACCAGCATTAGTCACAAAATCTCCGTAACAGTTCCAGTTATAAACAGCAAGCACCATCTGAAACAAGTTACATGCTTAAAATGTCAAAGCATACAATCCAAACACACAGCTCATTACGGGACGTAAGACATAACACACCCAGGAAAAGATGAGGAATCCAGACCAGTCTCAAAGACTCCTCTGTGTGCAAGGTATTTGTCAAGAACGCGTCTTATTTATGGCATTTTTAAGAAGCTATTGTAAAATATTATAGTTTTTGTAGCCTATGCTACAAAATCTGACTTTTTGAGGTCACAAGAGAGCTTTCCTTTTTCTAACATGGCACAGACAAAAAAGATGACACTCTACATAACTAGAAACAAAACTGTGGCATCCAACAGCATGGGAAATTTTGTAACAGGACCGGAAAATCTAATCCAGTATTTAAACTGAAGATTGTTACGCAGAATCTAATTACTAAAACCACATTCCAAATTTTATTCACACTATTATGTCCACGTATAGTGAATTACAGAACTGAACCACCTAGAGTTTCCTACACTCCCATTAATTTGCCACAAATTGAAAGTGACAAGACCCTAAATATTCACAAACTAATGTGCAAATTCTGCAAGACGTTGATGTATTCAGCTTTTTCTTCTCTCCCCTGCCCAAAATTAGGCAATAAATTTGCTCAAAAACTGGCCTCCAACTGTGAGGTGAGAAGATGCACAAATTAAACCTAACCACAAATTACATACTCCAGGATATTCTAATTATTCAGACCAACACATAAATGAAAACTGAAGTAAGCCTCAAATTACTTACTCTAGTATACTTCAGTGGTTCATACATGTACACACAAATAATTAATATATTTCAGTGGTGCCTAAATATTCCGTCCATCTGAGAATGGCCATTTCTAGACAAGGAAAGAGAAACCATCCTTATGAAATGGGAGCTGTTGCACGTGCAATACTTGCCTGGAAGGTCCGGCTAAGGTAACGGTGGCATAGGGATCACATTGCCCATTCACGATGGGCAGGCCTTGGCATTCGAGAACTCTAGAAAACAAAAACAAATGCAGACAAACAAATCAATAAAATAGGAAGAGATGGGAGAGAAAATAAAAAGCAATGCATCTTTAGCCTGTTCCATTTTCACAACAGTTATTACTACAGAATTGCAATGCCACTAAGAACAAGTCTTTAATTTATACCTAAATTTGAAACTGCGTCTCAAATACTAACTTTAACAGGGTCAAAAATACTGTAAAATTACAGAGGAACCTTAACTTGAAGGACTCTTATTATGCAAGTACGACAGCTTAAGTTTCATGAAAAGAGTATGCTGTCAAGATGGGAACTGTCACCACTTGAAATTTCTGTAACAATTTATTCACCAAAAATGGTAATAGCCAGAACTTGCTTCTGTAACAAAGGATTAAGAAGAAAATCACAGACATAGACCCCTGCAGTAGTCAAATAATTCATCAGAATCACGTCTATGAAGGCCTCTGTGTTTTTGACAAGATTTGGCACGGGCTTATTTGTTAAGGTGGGTTAACTATGGACCAAGAGTCAGCATGACATATCCAACTTTCTCCATACAACTTTTAAATAACAAAATTGAAAGCAGAAATACATTCAGCAGCTCTGCACTGAAGGAGTCAAGAGAACACACTGGAGGGACAAAATGGAACAAATTAGTTTCTGTTGCAAGCCAAGGTGAGAAATTTGCACTTCAGCGCTCTCATTTCAAAATCTCTTTGGCAGAAAACAACAACAACAAACCATTGAAAAAATGTTTCATAAGCTAAAACCTCCTGAGGAATGCAGCACCACCGACTGGAAATAAAAGCAGAGAGACCAGTTGCCAGGGCTCTCCCTCCTGAAACAAGTTCTGCTTCAACCAGGTAAGCCTGGTGGTCTGATGTATTTAAATGATTAAAACTGGAAAATTTTGATGAAGACAAACTCTGAAGCTCTTTGCACAGGAGATCAGCACTATACTTGTAGGGTGAAATACCTTGCGCACTTCTCGGTGTGCAAGAAAATAAGATTTTCTTATTTTATACAATAAAATAAACCAGCAAGAAAAGATTTGTTTTACTGCTTTCAATGACAGCAACTTTGATACAAAAAAAAAAAAAGACAAAAATTCAGTAACAGATAGTGCTCCACAATTTTATTCACAAAGAAAATATTTTGTAACACACGGCATGGACTTCAAACAGGGCTTAACCACAGGGTTTTTACTTACTCTGCATAAGGGGATGAAAAATTTCACGTTCTGCACCAATATAGCAATCTGGTTTGTGCCAGAGGAGGTTCTGCCCTAAACTAATCTAGATAGGTTCACACAGCCCTAGAAAGTACACAAAGCCTGAAGATCCCACTAAGGTGGCACACGCAGGCAGCTGAAGTGGTACGTTTCATTTACATTGGATTCCCAGACCTGTTCACAGAATGAAGGCTAAATACCTGGCTGAATGAAGGGTTCCCACTAATGCACTCGCTCACAAGCTTCCCATTTGCACAGCCCCGATATGCAGAGAATATAATAACTCAGTTGTTGACCTAGATGGCCCTTCTTCTCATTGCTGATTCACTAATACCAGCGCACACGAGAAATGTGTTCCTTATTGTGGATACTCCCGTGAAATCACAGATCGAAACCACAGAGAAAGTTATGAAAACCTTGGATTACGCAGGCACTCTGCAGCTTTTATTTCTGGATTGTATTAGTCCATTACAAGGTTACCTTCCGCACAGACAGAAGTTAGAAGCCTCTTTCGTATATGCCTGGCTTAGCAGGTATGTGACATTGCAGGGTGCTGCCGTGCAAACAGCACAATTCAGGCCACAAATTCCATCCCTGCACCAGCCAGAAATGAAATCTGCAAGCTCCAGAAACCCTTCTGGTGGAGTAGCTAGAAGTGCAGGAGGAAAACCCACAAGGAGCAGCAGAAAGCCTTTAAGAAGAGTCAGTTCCAGCTTGATTTTCTTGTGAGTACAGGAGAGATGGCTTCTCTTCGACCCAACAGGGCTATGTTTGCAGCAGAAACACTTGGTCAGTGAGATCCGGCACGACTGCTGGTCGTTCTTCTAGATAGCAAACATGGCTTAAACACATTCACATGTGAAGGGAAGAATTGTGCACCACGTGTCAGCACCAAACCCCACACCCCTTCCACTGCTTCCTCAGGGCAGCCTGTCAGTTCCTTGAAATGAAATCCTCACTCAGTGGCTTCAGAGCAGGCAGCCAACTTTCTACTGTTCATGAATGGCTTCCAAGCCAGCTCTTATCCATACAGGAAGAACCATTTGAAAGTTAAACACAGTGAAAGCATGTTCAGAGAGAGTATTATTCCTGTTTTAATAAAAGCAGCCCTCCCAGAACATGCAGACAATAGAAAGCGCTGCCAGGCAGCGTGATCCGAAGTTGAGGACATGTAGACGACAAAAATCACTGCACAATAAAATCACGGGTGAATCTGAATGCTGGAAAGTGTGAAGTTATCCACAGGCACACAAAAGGGTACCAGAACTATACACATCGACAGTGACAGGGTCTGTTCTAATACTGCCATGTTGAAGAAATCTTTGTGTTTTTGTGGGCAGAGCTCTGCTGCTACCACTTCAGCCGTCCCCGATGCTTAAAATGCCAAGCAGTGTCATTAGCTGGTCAGGGAGAACACAGCCACACGAATCCCTGGGCACTTGCCTCTCGAGTTGGGTGTGCTCTTACGGAGAAATACAACAGCATGGCTCCTCATCTCGCGCTCTCGCGTTTGTGCTATCTAACGCAGAAGACAGAAGTTATCCATTCATGAACAGCTTATCAAATCATGAATGATGGGCAGGACGTTTCCTCGCGAAACAAGCATTAGGGGGCACGCAATGAAATTACCAGGCAGCAGGTTTAAAATAAACAAAAGGAAGTACTTTTTCCACACAATGCATAATGAGATTGTGAAACTTCTTGCCACCAGATGTCATGGAGGCCAGAAGAATATACACAAATAACGCAGGGGAGGTTTGGGGGGAGCTATTAAAACACAACGATTTGAAGCATCACTCACCAGCAAATATCAGGAAGAGCAGTAGGCTAGACCAGAGCTGTGTTTAAAACAGTAGGGTAGTTTTTTACGTTCTCTGGGAAACAAAAATGAGAACCAAACCAACCAAAAAAGCAAAACAACAAAAACAGAATACAGGTGTTCTCTTGTAGTCAGGACGACTTAGAATAAGACGTTTCTTTGTGTGCAGTGGGAACAAGAAAAGCAAAAGCAACCTTGAAAGAAACAAAACGTGGAAAAAACAGGAAACAGACGCTGACACAAACTGTATCCAAAGCCCTTCAGGTAATTTAAAAAGAGTTATTGTGTGCGGGTGTTGGAGAAAGCAGGCAAAGACTGATGACTCAGGGCTTTGAGGAAGGAAGGCCATGTCTGGAGAGAGCTCCATTCTGGTTCTTGTATCTTACTAAGTATTGTGGGGAGATAAAATTCAGCAAAACCCAAGCCTGATGTACTCATGTTAACACAGTCTTGTTAGCTGCAGGAACCTAGCAGTTTTAATTCCAGACCTGCTTTCGTTACGGTCATTTTCTTCAGTCACAGGAGAGCCGTTGGGTAGATTAACACCTCTCCCCTCCCAACCTGGTACCAAAATATTTGCTTTCATTTGCAAGCAGGAAAAGAGCTAGAACAAAGCTACAGCTACTGAGAGACAGAATAAAATGGAGCTCCAGTTCTCCCATGTGGGTATCACTGTTAATACTGATAGTCCAGATCTGGATTATATGGGAAAAAATGAAAAGCAGCATATAATACTTTCTCTACAAAAGGGGTGTACAGACTATGAAGCGGTGGAAAAAAGCCAGTAAAAATGATTAGAGCTCTTGCTCTAATCATCTGCAGAATTAATTTAATATACGTGTACTTGGATAATAAAAAAAAAAAAAAAAAAGCCTAGGCAATCAAGCTGATTCAAGAATTACACGTTGACTCATCAGCCCCCAGAGCGAAAATGTCTGGCGGCTGCTAGAGCCTTTTGTGCCCAACCGGTAGTTTCTGATCATCCTCTGCTTAGAGCCCAGCTGGGACAGAGCTAGCTATCCCTCACGGCCAGCGTGGCTGGGTATAAGGCTGGTGGTGGTTCGTATGGGACAGCTCTTAATGCAGCTGCCTGGCTATATTTTGCTTGTGGTTGATAAAATTAACAGGTTTCAAGGAACAAGAGATTTCAGTTTTCAGCGTGGTTCACAACCAAGCCTTCACAAGAGCACATACGCTACGGAAAATTCCCAGAGGGCAGAAGAAAACCTCAGACCCGAACACGCCACGAGCACGTCCCCTCGCCTTTAAATTACATGATTACAGAAGCTGAGAGGGAGGCAGGGGTAGACAGTTTGAAGGAAAAAGAAGGTTTTTCACCAAAGACTAAGGTGCTCACAGCTGCTCAGGCACTCCTCCGGCCTCTGGGCTGCCAACCAAGAGCTGTAGGCTGTAGGCTCCGAGACGGCCCCTGCACAACCGTACTTCAGGAACAGGCGTAACGCAGGCAAGCAACATCGGGGGGATCCAAGCCTGTGGGAGTTCCCCACCCCTTCCTTGGAATCACAAAAATTACTTGAAAATTACAGGCTTTCTGATCAGTCGAGGATGCATGTGTGTCATCGGCATCCTCGTGAGCCAGAACGCGCAACCAGTGCAAGGCCAGGCACAGAGAAAAGAAGTCAGAAGGGACGTAGCTGTACTTGAGACTTTCCAAACTAAACCACTTCCTCAAGAAACGGTACCCCAAGGTACTTCCAGCGTACCTAGCCATGCTCAGCTCAACCTAAGGAACACTACAGCCTTCCCATTCCTTCTTCCCAAATTGTTCCTGAGACACAAGGTTCCTGAGATAAATCTCTGTGCTGGGTACTTGTTTGGTACGGCACCTTCCCCAGTTCTGGCTACGTGACTTATTTGCTTAGGTCTTGCTGCATCTCTTTTTTTTTTCCTACTGACTGTAGGGTCATCTTGTAACGTACGTACTATTCTGAGTACTTGGTCTTTCTGGGGTAACCAAACACCTCGCATTCAGTTCACTCTTGAATGTCCTTTTCTTTCGGTGCAGACTTGCATCACGACCTGAGCCCCTCACTCCTTACCAGTGCTCTAAGGGTAATATTGAGGTAATGCTGCATGCCAGACTCCCAAAAGTACCTTGGCCAACCTCATATCTGTGCCAGCACACGGCTGCTGCTCTCAGACCTGTGAACCACCTTCTTTCTGCCACTGCCAGCAGGAACTGCTCCACGGCCTCCTCCTTGATCTGCCTGGGACCAGGACCTTGCTAAGCCGATCATATTTTGTGTTTCAAAGGGGATGTGTCTGCATCCACCACTACCAGGCACAAAGGCGCTACATCTAGCTTGGGAAGTCCCCGAACCATAAATTTCTAGAGGCCAGCAGAGTGTATCACCGCATGACTGTTCTTGTAATTCCTCATCAGACATACTCACAGCTTCCTGGGCTTTGGTCTGACCAAATGTTGCAACTGCTCGCTTCCCAACAGTAATCTACTGGGTCTTCATTCAGGACAGAACAAATGCACTACCTTTTTTGCCACTGTGCTGACCGAGTGGCCTAGATCCTCTGGAGTAAGGCATACATTTTCACAATTTACTCAATCCTGGTGATAAATTACACTCTGCCTCCATCGTCAAAAACACTACGATAATGTCCCAACCTCGTGAAAATTTCTCTACCAACCCATACATGGGCTCTGCTTTGACGCTGTCCTCAGGAAATAAGGATGCTGACAGTACTGCATCGACGTAAGAGCCCAGCCTTTGTCCTCTGGATGAACACTTGAAGCCACAAGATTGTGTCCACTCCTGGTAAGTTAACAGTAGGAATAAATGATTCAAAAGTACCTATCGCTCGACTTTTGGAAGTGATCTGCTTGCACCAAAGCTCATTTCACACACAGTTTCTTAGTATTCTTTTCACCAGCGTGCTTTTTGCGCTGGGAAGGGACCAGCTGCCTCTGGAAGCGGTTCTAATATATTGGAAATAATTATTTACGTCCCACAGAGATGTGCCCTGGTTCACCTTCGTCGTACGTCCTGCTCAGACACAATTATGTTACAGCACCACGTAGTGTCTGGTGACCACTGGTTGTGCCTGGAAGAATGAACTGGGGAAAGGACGGGACAAAGTCTCAGCATATAGAGCAATATTGAACAAAGTACATCAGTATTTGCTTTATTATTGTAATTTTTCAAGCCATTTCCCCCGTGCATTTATTTCTCTCTCTCTCTCTAATCTTTAACAGAACGAATCCTCAGCCACACAACTTCTCTCCAGTCTGCCCTTCCATCTCTTTTACTTGCCTCCAGGAAAGCACTCTCCCATAGGGAGTTCTGTTGAGTTTTTGATGAACAAACACGTTCTGGCTTACAAACAGTAAAACCCATGCCATCCCCTTAACCTCTGAGAGGATTAAAGCTTAGCTGGAGCTACTTTTTTGCCATTCATGTGACAACTCACTTTGCCACACAGATCTGTGGCACTAAATGAAATCTTGTTCTTTCCAAATAAATGGCAAAACTGTACCTAGGACAAGCACTTCAACCCACGTGTATTCACTTAAAATAAAGGTTGTACTGCATTTGATACATGGGCTCTGAAACACTTCTACACAGCATACATTAAACGCTCAAAACCACCCCCATTGCAGCTTTTGAAATCTCGATAGAGCTTATCCAAGTCACAGGAACAGGCTGTGCAGGCAACTATTTTGGTTTTCCTCTCTGAAATGCTCTCTGAGGCCTCCACACCAAAAGCACAACAGAAACCCTGAAATTCTGAGATTACAGCTGCAACCCCACACTAGGACTGCCTTTTCTTGCCTACTCCCAGATAAGTTTGTAACAGTTATAATCCAGAAAAAGCATTTAAACAGATTCTTAACTTGCATTACCCCAGGTTCCTTCCTGAGCTGGCCCACACAGCTTTTGCAGCCTCTCACAGCACCCGAACAGCTTTTGGCCTTAACTGGGAAGCTCGGTGGGTGTAGCACTCGTGGCACGCACGCACGCACGCCTCTTCTCAGCACACGACTGCTAGCGGTGATTTCCTTCAGGCACGGCAGAGGAAGGGGAATTGATTGTTTGGGCTCGAGCAACAATTTCTTTCCCAGATATTTGCTGAGGACATCTTACAGCAAAACAGGAACAAATGTTTGTACAAAGCCAACCGATAATAACTAGAAAGCAAATGAAAGCTAATGAGTGCAGCCCCCACTTCCCCAAGTGAATAATATTAGAGATATTATGGGAAAACTGCAGGCAGTGCAAAAACCGTCTCATTAATTATAAAGAAATCCTGTCAATACATACATATCCCTCAAACCACTATCACTTCAAACAAGCTGCAAAAAAATTACCATGTCAGTAGAAGTCTAAATATTTCTCAATAATTTAAAATCACATGGATTTTCCTCTGCTATTAATATGGGGAGCTGTCCTGCAGTTCAAACCATCGAAATCGCTTCCCAATAAGAGTTGTAGAAGGACTTGTGAAAACACACATTTACAGAGTACCATCTGTACTCTCTACCAAATAAAGAAAACCGAAGAAAAAGAGGGTGTTAGCCCTGCCACTCTCAAAGGACAAGGAGTTAATTCATGAGCAGCTCATCCTGTTTATGAGTCAATCACACAAGAGCTCTAAGTTTCGTAAAAGCCACTTCAGAAAAATTCTTAGTTAAATTAAAAAAAAAAAAAAGGGTTAAATTATCTTCGGTGACAGGACCCTGAGGGCTTCAACAAAGACACAAGCTTGCTGAAATTATGAATTGCACTGATTTAGTGACTCTTACTGGCACTCACATCATCATTTCCTCCTGCCTTGGTCTCTGACTTGCAGCCTTAATTATTAACAGGGAGCAAGCGCTGAGCTATGGGAGAGCAAAGGAAAATGGTAAGTAAGGGGAAGGAGTTATTTCTAGCAACTATAGTATAGGAGCAACTCTATATAGGAGTTATTGCTATCAACGTTATGATTTTCAGAGGAGATAGAAGACCCAAACACAAGTTGCAGCAAAGCAAGAAGGATGTAAAAATTGTAAGGGAACGGCAACACAGAACAGTAAATGCTATCAGGAAAGGATGAATTTGCTTTAAGGACAGCACTATATTGGTTCTTTTAAGGAAAGGGAAGAAATTTCGATTTGATACAGCATGGCAGGAAGCCAAGGAGCGGGTCAACACGTCAAGGGAGCTGCAGAAGCATTTGTGTTAAGGCAGCATGGTGAGGGCTGCAAGAGGAGGACAGCACAAAGCGACAACTATTAGGATATGCAGCAAATGATTAAAGCCTAGTCAGCAGCTATAGCTCAGCTGACTGTGGCCCAAGGCAGTATCAGATGGAAGAAGTGAGATACTGTCTGTACAGACACGTAAGGGAAGAAAGAAGATCAAAGACCAAAACACAGCGTGCAAGTCTGAGACCCACGAAGGCTGTTACGGCCTGTATAACGAAGCTGGACGGTGACACCAAAGTCTCCCATGCTCTTTTCCTTTGCTTGGAAACACAGGCTGGTCTCAGGATGATGCCCTGTGTGCTGCTTGCAGGGTTTATGGAAAGCAAACCCAATGACCTCCGAGTAGAGCTCTGCTCAAGTTTAATCTGCTGCCAGGAAGGAACTGCGTGCACTTGGCACAATCGCAGTTCAGGACATGCAGGCGTGTCACTGTGTACATGCATGAGCACATCAGCAAACAAAACGAGCTGCATGAACATGCCCATTTTCCCCTCCGCCATCGAACCACGGCCACAAACATCTCCCACCACTGGACAGACTGATAACGTTATGAAATGAAGGATGACAAAATGAAGAAGCTAGTTTGGGGATGACTGGAATTATTTCGGAGATTAAGTGTGATATGTGGCAAGGCAAACATTACCAAAAAGGCAATTTAGGAAGCTCCCAAATAAAAAGCTTTTGAGCCTACTGGCAGGGACCTGACTATGTGGTAAGTAAAGGTAAGAAAGAGGGAAGAGACTAAAACCAGAAGCTTTACAGAATTCAAGACAGAAGAAAATGAGGCACCTTGTGGGAGACAGGGACGGAAATTTTCAGCTATAAGAAACAACAAAAAAAGAGCACAACAGGAGCAGCATACCCTTAACTTACCCAAAGGCTCCCTTCCCTCTCTAACCGGTGAGTAAGGATTTCCTCCTAAGGGCTGAGGACAGGCAAGCCAAGCAGCTATCCCAGGTCGGCCATAGGCGGTAATGTCGTACATAACATTTTTGACATGCTGGTAAGCAACCTTAATAGACCTTCATCTGCAATAACTGGTCGAGCACGAAGTACAGCAGATTGGAGGGAAGCATCTAAACGTCGTGCCACCAACACACTTCAACCACGGGGCACAATAACCCCGCTGGATCCAATCTCAGCAGTTCTTGGGGTGGCAGCAGGGCACAAGGGAGAGCACAGGAAGGAAAGGCAAGGGAATGAGAGGGTTTAAACAAAAGCAGTGACAGAGTGAAAGCCCAGCAAGCTTCTTCTCATCACTACCTAGTCCAAGGATAATGTTTTCTCTACTAAATAAAGCCCTGATGACTCTTTTACACAGATTCCCACACCATTTTTATTTCTAATTAGATGTATGATAGCAGCAAATATATCTTTCTAAATGAAAAGATCGAATAGCTCAGAGTTAAAAACAAAATTAGTAGTTATTCGTGGATCTGAAAAGCAAACAAAAGTGCCTTCGAACTGCATGGAGGCTACAACCTTCTGCACTGGACATGCCTTGGCTCACCTCAGGGAGGTGTTAACTTTTAATACTTTAAAAACATAATTTTAAACAGCTCAGAACAACTTTTGGCATTCATTTATATGAATAATCAGATAAATCTGTGATCTTGATTAACAGTACCTATAATTAAAGGGTTTTGATCTTCCCTGCAGATGCAGTACTTGCATCAAGGAATTCAAATTAGGCTGATTCATCACCACTGCTGAAACCTGAGGACAGTTAAGTTGCCAACCAGGTCCCAAAGCAATGCTGAGGCACCAAATTCATTTTGATAAGAGAACTGGACTAAGGTTACGTTAACTTACGGCACAGTGCTCTCTTCTAAGTAGAATTCGAGAAATAATATTGATACCTTGATGCTGTCCAGGTTTAGGAAACTAAAAAGACCTTAACATATCCCACTGTGGTTACAGACTATGCAGTAACCAAGCAGGGGAGAGAAAAAAAAAAGAAAAAGCAAGTCATAGAGTATTGGGTATTTAACAGTAAAATTGTATCCTCAAGAACCACTTTTTTATTAAAAAATAAAGCACATTAAATATGTTCAAGCAGAACTGCGGAGTCTTCTCTAGTTATCCAAACAGCAACCCCCAGATCAGGCTTGCTAAGTTCCATTTGTCTCCATTTTTACAGTAAGGCAGATGGAGCTACTCGTTCCAAGAAGCACAAGCATCACAGGCATCGGAAGACACAGTTTGGAATAAACTTTCCCATGAAATTAACTTTAAAAAAAAAATCCTTAATGTCTCTGATTTGGCAAGAAGTGAGATCACATAGAGGTTCATAAACCATTCATGTAAAAAACAGCTGTCACAAAACGTTGACTTAATTTAAATTGTTCCCCTGGTCCTTCAAGGCCACTTACTTCATTGTGACACTTGATTATGCTAAAATTAATAAAATTCAGATGCACTGAAACATCTCACACAAGGCGAAACACGTGCAGCTTTTCAGAGCTAGCCTAACACTTTCACAGATCAACTGCTGTCCCTTCTTCTGATCGGTACTGGTATATACTGGTATGATTGTTGGTACCCTGTGTTCCTCCTACAGCCTATCCCCTATCCCATTAGCAGTGAAACCTCCTAAAATACCAGTAAACTTGGTTATTTTAGGAGGAGCAATGCATTACATGTATCATGGACAGTTTCTGCTGGCACACCGTTCTTTCTACCCTGAAAGGGCAGTCATATCCTAAGCTCAGCTAAAACCTGTGACAGTCCATCCCAAAGGCGGCTCTGCTTCCCAAAATGTGGTTATATGGTTGTTTGTGCAGCGCTGGGATCCGCGGTGATGAGACACAATGCAAAGCAGGCTCTCTTTAAAAGAAGTTTACAGTGTCTTGTCACTTTACATCTTCTCAAGGCAAAACAAGATGCAAATGAGGGCATGGTCAGGTAGGCACTCTGGTAGAACCAGCTGTAATTAGTAGCCCGCACCAGCTTTATAAGCCCAGTTATTACACAAACGGTTCATACTTGCATTAAGCTTCTCCTTGTATTCTGGGACCAAAAGGAAACATCTGAATCACATAGTCTGACCTCCTTCATTACAGCGATGAAATCTCTCAACTGAAGTTGTGTGCTGAGCTCATGATGTCTACAGCATCCCCAGAGCACCTACTTGATAGAAATCCAGACCAAACTCAAAGGACTTGCAATGATTAAAACATCCTCACAATGTTCTACAGGAAATTGTTCGCTGATTAATGATAATGAAATAAAAAAAAAAAAGTGCTTTAATACTTGTTTCCCACTAGATTAGCCTTTAGCTCCCAACCATTGAGTATCACTCTGGTAAGAATAAGTATATCATACAATCAGAAGGGCCCTCCTCTGAATACAGTACATGCCAGGGTTTCATCACTTAGAGGTTTTTCTTGCACAAATCAAACACTGTCACTGTAAGGCACATTTACCAGGTCTTCAGGTCTTCTTGTAGCTCTTCCAGAGACTCTTTCAAGTTAACAGGATCCTTTTTAGCAGGGCATCCTAAAGATACAGGCTCTGAGAAAAGCGTATTTGTCTATATTTAGCCAAACCCCCCACAGTGATTTTTTGGGAATCAGCTGGTGATTCCCACAAAACATGAAAGAGTGGCAGAGATGTCATGAGATACCCTGGTTTTATGCATTTTGATAAATCCTCTGGCTGGGTAAAGAAGAGATCCCCAGGAGAGATCCCCAGGGAGGAAAGGGCTGCAGATGACAGAGGTTCAGTGAATCTCTGGAGCCTTTGGCTCACCCACCGGTGCCCACACGGCGAGATCCTGCCATCACGCCTCTCACCAGTGTGGTTAGGCTAGCAGGGCAGGAAACTGGGCCATCCAGCAGAGACTGTCAAACGACAAGGGCAACGCCAAGCGCAGCTGGGACATCTGCAGTTGTGCAGAGCCTAAACCGATTTATTGCTTCTGTTTGAAGCTCATTCAAAATTACTACAAAACCATCAGCTTGGAAGCGAGTCAACCGCAGAATGAGTTAAAATTAATTGCAGGCGCTGCCGCCTCCAAGAGCACAGCCCCCTTGCCAATTTCTGTTCTTCTTCAAAGGGTGCCTTGCATTTTCTTTCAAAGCATTTCCCTTTTCTCGTTTTATTTCAGGGAGCAAAACGAGGAGGAACCAGCAAACTACCGCGCACAGTGAGAAGAGTGGGACAGCAAAAGCAACTGATCTAAAAGTGTTATTATATTAAAAAAAAAACACACTAAAAGACAATCTCTCCAGCTTACAAGTGCTTGGCACATTACAAATATGTAATTATCAACATAGCTAAAGTATTTCATAATCAAACTCTGACAATGCCAGAAAATGGCATCCATGACAAAGGTCTACACCAAGAAGACCAAAACCAACAAAACAATGCAGGAGACAGCTGGTGATACCAGCTCTGGGTCACAGTACATAACCAGCTAAGCTCCCAGTGCAACAGTGTACCCAGCAACATGAACACCATTTCTAGCTCACGGCGATGGAGGTATTTTCTCATTATTGTCACATACACAGGCAGATTTCTTGCAATGGTTTCCTCTCAACAAATAGTTCCGTGAAGAATAGAGCTAATGAAGGGTGTTTCCTATGTATTGTGTACTGTCTTAACTCTCTTTATACTTACTAAAAAACAAAACAAAACAAAAAAAACAACTTCAACACCTGTGACTTCCCCTTCACCCTGCAGCTTCCCCTATTATTGATCTTACTTTGATGCCCTCAGCTCCCTGTGCTGCTACCTTGCAAGTGCTGCTCTTGCAGCAACAGACAAAACACTTTCAGAGAAAAGTGTGATTTCTACGTTTCATCATATCCTGCCACATTGCTCCTTCCAGGCTCTTTCTAGTTGTGTCCAATGAAAGGACGAGAGGCAACGGGCACAAACTGAAGCGCAGGAGGTTCCTGCTCAATATGAAGGGGCACTTCTTTACTGTGAGGGTGACAGAGCACTGGGACAGGTTGCCCAGAGAGGCTGTGGGGTCTCCTTCTCTGGAGATATTCAAACCCTGCCTGGATGCCATCCTGCGCAACGTGCTCTAGGTGATCCTGCTCAGCAGAGGGGTTGGGCTGGGTGATTTTCAGAGGTCCTTCCAACCTCGGCCATTCTGTGACTCCTCTAGAAGCTTTGCTAGCATTGGTTTTGGATGGTACCTGCCACAGAATTCCAACAATCATTCGGAATGAAGCAGCACATAAATTTACCTTCGTATTACGCTAAATACTGTGTACGTCAAAGAAACTTTTGATATAGGTCATGTTGCAAGACAGCTCACTATTTTACCCTAGAACATCACCCCCAGTCCACCCTAACACTGTGATCTCGAGTTCAGTTCAAAGTTAAAAATCACTTATTAGCAGGATTTATGCTTGAACAATCTGCCTCAATGTATAATCCCTGGCTATGTTTACTCTAGCTAAAACGGGAAGTCCCCTCGTGTTATTTAAAAAGTGGCACTTACTGCTGAAATAGACTGACTTGGAATAGTCACATTCCAGTCTTGCATTACAAAATCGGTCCTAGACGTATCCCGCGGAGTCACGCGACAATTCGATCTCAAAATGGGGAGCGTCTTAAAACATGCTCTGCCTGAGGTGGACTACTGCCAAGAGCCTTAATCAAAGATGTTGCTCTTAATTAGGGTTGCAGATGAAGATACCTGCTCTTGAGTAAACTGAAAGAATTTCAGCAACAGAGGAGAAGCACCGAAGAAGTACTCAATAAAGAAAAAAAAAAGAAAGAAGGGTGAAGCAGAAATTTCATTTAGTGGGAAATTCGGCAGCAGTAAGAGGTGATATTTATAGATGTGGGGTGGTTTGATGGAGAGTGAACAATTTTAATATGGTTTAGGCTACAAAACAGTCGAGACAAGTTCTGGTGGGGATAGAGGAGCAAAGGGGAGAGAACTACTTGGATGGCAGGCAGTTTAACCTCAACACCACAAGAGCTGGGAGAAAGGAAAATCCATGTATTGTGCTAACGATACATATGAATTCCTTCTCTCTTCCCTCCCTACTCCCCCAAACCCACAGCATTGCAGCACTACGTGATAAAATACCAGAAACGATACGGTTTCATCTGTGAGCAATTTTCCCCCATGAGTTTGTTATGAAACGCATACAGGATTAAAAGCACGACCAAGATGCCATCCTGCAGGAAAAGGCATAGCTTGATGCAGGGTATGCTCTCTAGAGAAAGGAGACGGTGATGCATTTTAATGGATGCATGCATTTATTGAAAATTAAGCCTTGAAACTACTTTACACCCTCATTAGTATTCCTTACCAGCAGCAAACAAAAGTTGATTTTCTTCAAAATCCTGTGGGGTGCACTGATCAACACATACATTAAACTATCTTGCTTGTAGTCAGCAATACCATTTTCTCCTAGCTGATTCAGCTCATAATTCAAGCAGGAAAATAAGCTTCATTTGACCCTGAAGCGAGTTCAAAGCTGGCTGCAGGCTGTATTTCTCTGCAAAGGAGTAGAAATGCATCTAAAGCAGCACACAAGCATATGTTCTCTAAACCCAGAATCATCAAACCCATGTGGCAAGGTGGCTCACGGACTGACTTTGAACAGAATTCTAATGAATTCTTCTAATTTGGAAAAGAAAAATACTGGACGGCGCAGCACCCGTCTTCCGTGTCATAGATACATTATAGCTGTGCATTTCAGAGTCCCTCAGGGATCCAAGCCTTTTGATACTTTCTTTACTTCTTCCCGGGAACTGATGAAGATAGTTATCTGAAGGAAAGTAAACCAGCTCCAACATAAACAAGAAAAGCAGGAAGCAACCTAATTAGTAAAGAAAAATTCTCGGATGACTCAAAGATGATGCCTGTCTGTTTTAATTTTATACAAAGGTCTGAAGGACTAGCTGTACTCCTGTAGTTTTTCAAGGTGTCTGCAAATGCAATCACTGGTGACAACAGCAAACCTTCGCTGGTCAAGATGGGATCATGTTTTCCTCTAACTCTTAAATTAGGATTCAGACTGCTAATCCACAAACAGGAATAGCCTTTATCTCAGCGCCTCCAACTAGACACGACACACGTGGCTTTGCCCTTCAGGAACTGTGACTAGCAAAACACGGAGACTCGAATTTTCAGAACAGAGCACCATTTACGTTAACATGAGGAATGTCACTTCGTGCAAGAGAATTTTAAGCAGTTTAGTTTAAACAGTTTCAAGTCAGGCTGGTTTTAGGGCATTGGTTGCCCACCTGTGAGCAATGGGCTGCCCACACCACTTCCCAGCAACGCTCACGTGAGCAGTTAGAAAGCCAAGTCAGGTGCTGCCCACCGCATGGTGTGTGCTCTACTCGCACGGTGGACAAGGCTGGGGAGCCACCACCACGTCCCGGCACGCCCAACCCTAAGCAGAGACCTTCTGCTTTAACCATGCTTGACAAATGACTCCTTCCTCCTTACCTTCCTCTCCAGAAGGGCTTTCAAAGCTCTTCAATACCCACAGCTCAGTCGCCGCTCTCTTAATGACCCTTGAAGTGTTTATCTTAGAGATGTAGTATCTGCTTATTGTTTCCTTTCCTGCTTGCCCTTGCAAACAGCCCGTTTAACTCTGTTCCGCATGGTCAGAAGGCATCTCACAGAGCTCTCAAGAGAGTTGCACAGCGTTTACATTTAATTCATAAATTAATGCCGAGCAGCCCTGCCTCCGCACCAGGGCCACGAATGCTTCATTTATCAAATAAAACTTTGGCATTGCTAATGTGTTTGCAGACTCATGCATCTGGAAAACTGTACATAAACTACATATGAAAGACAGTGGTGGCTGCTGCAGCTGTAGAGTTTTACCATGGGGGAGAAAGAACAAAAGGAGGAGCAGAGCGGGGGGAAAGCTCTCCAGAGCAGATGTTTCTGAGCTTTTTTAAACCTCGGAGACAAGACATAAGACAACACTTGAAGGAGCAGCTGGGGACACTGAATAAACGCAGACATTTAAATGTGACTAATTACACACCCATGCTGGAATTCACAGAGGAAGATCGGGGAGCCAGACTCCCAGCTCACGCTGACTTTCACCAGCAGCTCAGCGGCCCGCTCCTTTCGGCATTCTGGCAGTCAGATGTCATCGTGCTAAATACAGAACGCCGCTTCCAAATGTTTCCCCTGCTAGCATAACCCATGTGAAGCCTACAGATTTCTACAAAGTTATCTGCAGGAGCCCCTCTCTTTATATTAAACAGTATATATGGATCCCTCCTTTTTATTAATTAGATAAAAATGTGTACATATCCACTGATCCTAGCGTTTGTTGCTCTGTGAGGTGACAGAACCGTGTCTCAATGAGCTCAGAGTTCTTAAAGCCTCTGGGGGACCACCCTTCTGTGTTAAAGCCAAGTGTGCTGCACAGAATCTGCTCTGAAGATGGTGGGGAAAGCTTTCCAGAAGATCCAGGGCTTCCTTCTGAGCACTTACTGTTGTGAAGCAAGAAGGCTATCTGTGTACACACTGTTCAAGACTTAGCTCAAACTCTTCAGCCTGGCATGGCTGCAGAAGGAGCACCTTTCCCTGATCCCAGCTGACCGTGCAGAGGGCCGGGAAGGCTGTAGCTGTAAATAGCGTGGAGGAAGACAACTTGAGATCTTCTGAGAGTGAAGGACAGAGCATGGAGAACCAGACCCTACAGAGGAGGAAAACAAACCCTAAGGAGTAAGACTTTTCCCTAGCACCCTGTGTACTCATGATGACTCACTTTATGGCACAGCCGTAGTGTAAATAGTTACATGAAGGTACCAGGCTGCAAAGTCCACGTTTTCTTTTATCTGATAAGCACTTTGGCAAAGGGCTGTGCTTGCTAAGCTGTAGGCATCCTCTCTCTATACGACACGAACGTACATCATTTGGACTAGATGATCCCTGAAGGTCCCTTCCAGAACTATTCTATCAAAACTCTGCACCCCAAGTCCTGTAACAGGGACACGAGAGACTCCCAGAGACCCAGCTGACACTGTCCCGCTCACTCACTCGAACCACCAGGTTTTGCAGCAATTCCACAGAGGGAAACCACACGTAGCAAAGCGCTCCCAGATGAAGGATGCAAAAAGGGAGAGTTCTGGTTTTTACAGGGGATGACAGCAGGAGCCGCCTGGGGACACAAGTCGGAATGCGGTGCCTGCATCTGTATTGTCAGCCTAACTTTTAAATTCACTAATGCTTCTCATCATTAGCTCTTTTGCAGAGATTCAGTCTGGGAGATGGTGCTGTAGCAGCTGGCAGAGATCTAGGGCCTCTGAAGGGCTCTGATGAAGCACAGCAGTTTACTGGTTTAGGGCTAAATGGAAGTACTGAATGCTTCCTAGGGAGAAGCTATTAGGTAACAGTTGTTAAACTCTTTTTTTTTTTCGCTTCCTCTGCAGAGGCTAAGGAAGATCACATACCTTTAGCATTTTAAATAATCTACTACTTAACGTTCAAGAGCTCAGCACTTTGCAATTTTAATTTGCCTTCCCATTCAGATGAATTTTCCCATCCAGCTGACTGTTCCCAGTGCTCCACAGGGCTGCAGACTGGCTGAGCAAGGCTTCAGCTGCTGCTGAGCCTTTCTGGAATACAGAGGTGGTGGCAATGCCTGCAGGCACAGAGGGCACAGTACCGAAGACCTGAGCTGTGCACTGGCTGGTAAGAAACCCCATCTTTATTTATTTTCTGGATAGGCAAAAAAAAAAAAAAAAAAAAAAAAAAAAGCTTCCAATTAGTCCTAGTTTCCATTCAGCCCACATACGTGCTTTTAAACTGAAAGCTGCCCACTGGAAGTAGTTTCTGTTCTCCTTGCAGACCCAAATTGTTTAATTGGTTATATCTATGTGCCAATTTGCAGGATAGCATTCATCTTTCTGCAGCGAAGAGTCTCCAAATTAATTTAAGGGAAAAAAAAAGGAAATCAAGGGAGTCCACAGGATGACAATTCACAAGTTCTTGCTCATGCTTTTACAGTTTTGTCTTACTTGCTCACTGCAATAAACTCAGAAGCTGTCCACAAAAAAAAGAATCAGTTATTTTCACAAAGTTCAGTTGGTAGCTGCCCTCCTCTAATTCACCCAGCCTCTACTTTTCATTCATGAACTACCTGAAACAAAGGTTCTGCCTCACCCACCTGTGCCATTCTTCTCACTGGCAACTTCTGGCTCCACAGACATTCAGTCAAGCATTGCTTAATTACTGCTGTCTTTTCTTACATGCCTACACACTAGAGCCAAACTGCCTATGAACAAACCTGAATGAGATTTCAGATAGTGTAGAAAAATGTTACAGAGATGCAGTTTGCTGTGTACCTTCCTAAACAAAAGGTGCAGGATGAAGAAATTGCCAGACTACATTTAAATGTAGCGGGTTTTTTTCCTGTTATCATTCCCCATTCCTTTTCTTTCTTCTTCCCTTTTGCTTTCTCACTTCTAAGACCCATTGCCATAAAAACCTGCACCAATGGAACTACATATTCTAGAAATATTTCTACTTCTGATTTCCCTTATCTACAGCTTCTGTATCTATCACCCAAACAACAAATAGCTGTGGAAATTGGCCGGAGCCAAACACAGTGCTCAGGTAGGCTGCAGAAAGCAGAAGACAGCGGAAAAGTTGACTTCAGCAGACAAAAGATTGCTTGGGCTCTGATTTTCAGGTTGTTTCTAAGAGCCAAGAGCTAGCTTTAAATCAAGAAAAACTCTGAGCATTACAACTCAGTGCTTAAAACCTCAAAAATTGTCTACACATTTGAACTAACACATTGTATTTACTGAACAATACCTCCCACATCAAAGTTGCAGAATGCTTCACAAGCCAATCTAGGTATTTCCTTTGTATTGTACAGAGTGAAAGGAATAATCTTCAAATCAAGGCCACAGCAGCAAGAATATGAATAAAGATTTAAAACCTGTCTGGTCAAATGAATAGAAAGATAGAGAAAAACACTGCACACTGCCATAGTGTAAAGGTCGACATTACCTTATTGCTTTTCATGAAGCAAGAAGCTGTATGTGTAACATGTTAAGAAGGACCTTTTCTGACACCTATTTGTAGCATTTCAAGAATTTCACTGAAAAAAAAAGCACTGGGATTACAATGCCACCAGATCTTATTTGACTGAAGACAAAACCTTTAAAAGAAAGCTGGCTGTAGTATGGCATACTCCCTCAGAACAAAACGAAGCGAGGCAAACACTTCTGAAGGTCCTTCAGTGCATCACCTAACTATTCAAAACAGACCGTGGGGAGAGTGGAAGGATGTTCCTGTTGAAGTGTTGGCAGAGAACCAGACATCACAGGCTTTTACCTCACAGTTGGAGTTCAGAAGATATAGGCAGAGGCCTTTGCTGCTGTATTATATCGCTAAGGAGTGCATTGCACACCTTCAGAAAGGCTAAAGCCTAATGATAAGCCCAATGTCCTGTATGTCCCATACACATCTATTCTCTCACACAGCAGACACAGAGCAGGGTAGAAAGACAGTAAACCATCTTTTTCCACTTCGTATTTTCCCCTCTTCTGCAAAGCCTGAGGACCTATGGCTACAGAAATGACACTCCAACAAAAGATGCCGGCCTAGGACTTGGTAGTTGCAGGTTTGAACCTGGTTTCTTAGAATGCATTTGATCATCATCACTTGGTCATATGCAAATTGCACAATGGCAATTTGCCAAAAAAATGACAAAAAGTGTCCTTGCGTAGCAGTTAAATGAAGGCTGGGCCCTTCAAGTGCTGCAGAGCCATTCTGACATAACTTCTGACCTGAAGGAGGTACAGCTCTGTTCAAGCGGCTCTGTGCCCTGGTTAATAAATTCACTGGAGATCAGAGCCTACACAGCAACTTTCACCAGACCATGCCTGCCATTCACTATGCCTCACCACAGTTTTTTAAAATCATCAGACTGCCGGGAGAAATATTTCAAAGACACCTACTCACAGAGCTCTGGTGGGACTGGATGGCTAGAGGATATATGCACAGGCATGCAAAGATTGCATACTCCAGCACCTCCTCACCAACCTAGTGAGCCTCTAGCGAGCCTAGAAGGATGGAGATCAACCACGTGGCTCTCGTGCACTTGTTAACAGGTCCCAGCTGTAAAGACTACCACGACAGCTTATTGACAAAGCTTCGGCAAAGGCAATAACGAAGCAATGTCACGTACTGGTCTGAAAACAGGGCTGGTCAGAACTTCACTAGGAGAGCATTTTTCTATTGAAACAATTGCCAAATTGTTTCATCTAAAAGTATTAGGAAGAAAATTAGGTAGATTATAGGGAGAAAAGGAGAATGAAAAAACATCTCATCCTATAAATTTCTAAGGATACCACTGATTAAGGACAATTAGTAAATAAGTTCAGAGCATAAGAACATTTAATTTCCAGTCAATGTTTTGATCCCTCCAACTATTTTTAAATGAGGCACTGCACACTATATTTAACTATTGTGTTTCTCATCACTCTGCAGTTACATTTTAAATCCTACCGTGTTGCGAGTTTATGGCAGACGACACCAGTGTCTGTTATGACTTCACTCAGTCTCAGCTCAAGGTGGACCTTTCCCTGAAACAAACAAACAAAAAAAAAACTCATGAAAAATCGGTGTTATGCAAAGCCAGCCACCCCATTCCAGCTTAAAACAAAGCAAGTCAGTTAACACGAGCAATTACAGGAGGAGTTTAAAGACTAGTTAACAGTTGTACAGGTGAGCTATTTCACTTGCTAAAGAATCCAGATAAGTAGACATTTCACTCAGTTGCAGTGCATAATTACTCCCCCATTATCTTATCTCTCTCTGCGTGTTTTACTAGTTGACTGATATGGAGTTTCTGTGGTCTGGAACAAAAATATTTTTCTTGTCGCTTTATTTATATTTAGCATTTGAAACACCAAGCTAAGATATCCAACACAACCACTGAAAATGTATCACATCGGTGCGTTATAAAGAAATACCTCTATGCTTTGAAGTCTGGAAAACTGAAGGGGCTAATAGCTATAAAGTTATGACGATAAACTTTGAGACCAGTATCAGTAAAACTACACTGGGCAACTAAAGAAAAATAAATGTCCAACATATCACCAGCATTCATAGCATCTACTGTTATGCAGTCTTCAACTCCTCACCATCACATTGACTTTATTGTGACTTGGGTCAAAAATCTATGCTCAGATATGCCAGGAAAATAAAGGTGATCATGAATACAAACTGCATTACTCTCATTAACTCTATTATGTTCCAAAACAAAAGCACTGGCAAAAACTCTTACAACATCTGTAGTAAAATACATTTTGTTATTGATGTATTCTAACATTTCAATGCTGCCGAACAGTAATTTGTAAATCACGTTGGCCAAAATTGAGTCATTTACCTTCATAACTACCTCCTCTCCACCTTTTTTTTTTTTTTTACCAAAGGACCCTAAAACCCACCCCACTAGTTAGTCAGAGCTCTAATGTGGGTGTCATTATTGACTCAGTTTGTCTCGACTCATGCAAAAGTCCTTTCATAATATCTTCCAGATTTGACCTTTCCTCTTTCTCCACATCACCAGAACTCTTGCCAAAGGATGTCCATCCCGCCTAACAGAAGGGAGTGAAGATCAAACCAAGTTGCTCTATGCCATTACGTTCAACTTCCTCCACACTTTTGTCTGGACAAAAGCTGGTGAAAGCAGTCCAAAGCAGAGCAGGGAGTGCAATAACAGCATGAATGCTCAGAAGTTGGGTTCAAGCTCATTCCCCGACACTCCTACACTTAGCAGTACAAACAAACTCTGAAGCCAGTGCCGGAATGCTTGTCATGAAGAAATCAATGAATGATAAAGTTTCTTACTGCGACAGCCATTCCCTCTCCCCTTCCTTGCAAACCCCCTCCTAGGGACCATTCTGACTGCACTTTCATCCTTCAAACCTCTGTCAGCCACTTGCACATTCAGTACTGAGTCCATAGCCTTTTTTTTTTCCGTCCAGGGGCTGGAACACGGGCCCTTCCAGTCCACTTGGCAGATGGCACTGGTGTTCATCCAGAAAACAAGAAAAAAGATTCCTCTGAGTTATATAAAATGAAATCCCATATTGAATTTGGCTCTGACTGCTGACTCTTCATGTCTGTTTCGCTGAGAAACGAATCCCCTCCTTTACCCCATCAGTGTACCCAAATCTCAACATCTGTCATTTCCTCCCAACCCTAAGCCTATCCTTATGGGTGAGGGAAGCATTTCCCTGCACAAATGCATAAAGCCACTTCTAAACCCACCTCTTTCAAACTCAGTCTTGCTCCAGTGACCATTGTACAGGCCGTAAGAGAGGCTAAGCACACCATCAGCTGAGAAATCAAGTTACAAAGGGTAGTTTTATGGCTTTATTTTACGGCGTTCCCCTTTAATTTCCATATTCTCTCTTCCACATATTTTAATGCAGGAGCTAAACAATGGACCTCTGGAGAATAAATTTAGATCATCAACCTGTAAAACCACTGCTGGCATCCTTGTTGATATCCTACATATTTCCTTTATTAGAGAAATCAACACTGGTATGAGTTTTGAAGGAGTTAAGAAACATGAAATGAGATTTAGGAACTTTACAGAAAATATACCCTTGTAGAAAAACACCAAGAAGGTAAAGATGTTTTTAGAGAAATGCTTCCACTGATCTTAAACAAAGGCAAGACTGGTCTCTCTCAGGAAAGAAAGAATGCTTCAATACACTTAGGTGAGCCTGAATGTAAACTTAATTTACAGTGCCAGTTTGATAGATCTCACTCAAACTGAGTAATTAAGATGAAAGCTCCCTACTTTATAAATTAAGCTCCAAAAATGCTCTCAAGTCAGCAGTACCTCGCACATTTTCCCAGCTACATTAAGAACAAAATATAGTGCAGCCTCCTTTGGGCTGAAAGCCAATTCTTCTTGTAGCTCTCATTTTTCTCTTCTGAAGACTTAGCGAGCGGCCAGCTGCTCAAAAAGTGACTCAAAGCTTCAGACAGCAAAACAAAGGTCACGGGATCACTTGGACTGGCAGCCCCGCTGACTATTCCCAGAATACCTCATCACTTCCAGTTAAAAGCTCAGTTACACAAATACATTAAAATAAGGCTACAGCAGCATACTCGCAGGTTTAATTCACAGAAAATGTAACTCTTACGTAAACTGAACGCTTTTTCCCAAGTCAACTATACCATTAGGCAGTACATATGGATTCATCTGAACAAATTTTCTCCTTGGAATCATGGAAGAGTTGGAAGGGACCCACACAGATCATCGAGTCCAGCTCCTGGCTCCACACAGGACCACCCAAAAATCAAACCCTGTGTCTGAGAGCATTCCTTCACAGTGTCATTCACTGGTTTATGATATACTGGGTAATGCACTTCTCAAAGAGAAGACAGAAAACTGTGCAATAAATCAGGATTATAAAATCAAGACCTCATCTAACCAACGGAAGGTCAACTGATCATCTATACTAGACTAAATGCACCAAAGAAGCAAGAAGCTGCTAAAATATTTACTTACAATTTAACAAAATTTAACAATTTAACAATTTGCTTACAACACCAAAGACATTCATATAGAATCATTAGGGTTGGAAGAGCCCTCCAAGATCACCTGGTCCAACCACCCCCCTACCACCAATGTCACCCACTGAACCATGTCCCTAAGCACCAGGCCCAACCTTTCCTTGAACACCCCCAGGGACGGTGACTCCACCACCTCCCTGGGCAACCCGTCCCAGTGCCTGACTGCTCTTTCTGAGAAGAAATGGCTCCTCATTTCCAACCTGAACCTCCCCAGGCGCAGCTTGAGGCCATTCCCTCTTGTCCTATCACTGGTTACCTGTGAGAAGAGGCGGACCCCCAGCTCCCCACACCTTCCTTTCAGGTAGCTGTAGAGAGCAATGAGGTCTCCCCTGAGCCTCCTCTTCCCCAGACTACACAACTAAACAACAACAATATTTTAATTATTAAAAGAACTAGTGTGATATTACCTAGAGCCTCCAATTGTATTAGGCACCCACATTTGATGACAGCATTTACAAGCAGGAAATATCAGATAACGGGGCAGGATAAAAAGCACGGTGCCTCCATTTTCAGCTGAAACACTGTGGCTTGGTTCTGTTCAGAGAGAATCCCTGTTGTGGAGCCAGGGACTGAATCTGGGATGAGTCGCAGGCCTGTGTCCTAACCACAAAGTTTTACTTTCCCCTTTAGCACAGCAAGCAAACTCAGAGAAGCAGCTGGATGTTTGACAGTTTTGAAGCAGAATGCATTAATGACTAAAGCATTTACATAAAAATAAATCAGAATATTCCTAGAAGCAGAGATGTTCATTAGCGTACCCTTCACATTTGGAAGAGTAGGATTTTTTCAAGGAACAAGCTGCTGAAGGAGTGCCAACCCAATTGCTGAATAACACTTCCTTTTTCATACACACGGAGCAATATGTATGGGTGGGTTCATAGGTCAGATGTCCTTCCTAATTACATCCAAAACACCATCATGGGAACAGACAGGTTCTACTTTTCCATTCTTGATCAAAGAAGTCATCAGCAGATTCAATTTCATGTAGGCAAGGAGCAAGTACTCCAAAGGAAGTCAGTAACAAACAAAACTTTTAAAAGGCCTTATTAAGAAAAAAAAATAACTGCTTGTTAAATATTGCCTTTACTAAAAAAAAAAATAATAGAATCATGTTCCAGTCTTGTTAAGATACTCGTAATACTAACAGGTATCAGGAAGAACTACTCCACACCGCTGTCTCAAAAATAAAAGGGAGGCTAATTGTAAGCGTGCAAAGGAAAAAAGAAAAAAAATCACAATCAAAGTTCTGTTTTGATAGGTACAGGAAAAGTTTGTCTACACAATTTCATTTTCCTTGGAAACTATAAGCTACTGCAGACTGAAACACCAGAAGGCAGTTGTACAGCAAGCATACACACACTACTTACTTGTCTCACGTTTCCAGCAGTTGCAAATTTGTGGTTTCATTTAAACACAGCATGTGGAAGTAGGAAAGAAAACACACGATAGCAGATTATCCTGAGGTTATTGCTTTGACAGAGTTCTGCCGTGCTGGCATGAGCCACTTTGAGCATTTTTAACAAGTGGTGGGCCTTACAGGCAGCGTTCCTCAAGTCACCAGGACACCCCTAGGAGACATTTCTTGGTGCGGTTACATGCACACGTTTTGGGCTGGAACCTAACACACATCACGTGGCCCAGCGACTGAATGCCACTTCGGATGCGACATCTGATCTAACTCAAGGCAGATGTGATCCGATTTTTCAGGGAAAAAGTTAAAAAAAAAAAAACACTAACAAACACTAGGAACCCCTGGGCTGTATCCCAAGCTCTAGTAAATGCACAAAGAACTCTGAAACAACGTGAATTTAGTATTCAGCAGTAGGTGCTCTTTATTTCACTCTATTATTTCAGGCTAGCTTTTTAGAAGCAACAAACCAAACTGGGATAGACTGTCTTACCCCTCTGAGCACTGAACACCCTTACATTCGTGTGGGGAGGAGGAAGCCTTGCCACAAAGCAGGATCTGGTCAATAAGCAGTCTTTTTGATTATCACAAACATTATGAAACATTCGCCAGTGTTGACACACGCGTCAGTTCTCCGAAATAATTTTATCAGTAGGCACGTAGCCTTGAGAATCTTCTCACTCTATCAAAACAGAGATTTCATATCATTTCAAAACAACTGAAAGAGGGAAACCTAAAAGCCACTGTTCACAAAAAAAAAAGAGGGTAACACCCATTTATTTCCTGTATGTGGTAGAAAGCTGATACCAAACCTGGAAGCAGCTTCTTCTTTTTCAAATTTGCATATAGCTGTGCTTACAGTGGGTTACACAAAATGTGTCAGTGACTCATCTTCATGCTAGAAGCATTTAAATACCTACAGGAACACAGCTAATGCAGTGTTGGACAGTGGGCATGCAGTGCTCTTAACTGTTTAACAGAGCAGATATTTCTGTCAGTCACCGGAGGGGTATCACCCTGTACAGTTGCTCCTGAAGACAATTTGTTCAACCTAGTTTATTTTCGAACCCGTGTATTTCAGAAAATAACAATGAACATCAGAGCCGTTCAAGTTCAGTACAGTTTGCTCTACACATATACAAATCAATGCTTTTTATAGAACGGGAAGCAGACAGATATGGGAAAGACCATGGCAACTTCCACAATATTATGAAGGGAGGGCAAAAGAAAATAACAGAGCAACCAATTTCTAGCTTCCTCTGGAGATCTGGGATAAACTTCTCTAACCGTCAAACAGGACTGAATTTAGGAGAGCTAATTCAAAAGCTTGTGGTGAAATCCTGGCTCTGCTGAAGTCGTGGCAAACCTCCCACCCTGGCAAGGGCAGGGTTTCATTCACGAAGCCTGACACGGGGAATACAGATCCTGCATTCAGTGGGAAGGTGCTGACAAAGGAGTAGAGTTTTTCTGAGCAGCACAGAACGCCTCGAATATATCCTTCTAGCTAAAATACAGAAAGCATTTCAGAGCCAGCAGTGACTTCCAGCAAGACAAAAGGATTGATTGTAGGGGCACTCTCTAAACATACCTGCAAGCAATGTTTTCCACTAACGCTGTAAGGTCCACCAACGGATGTATGGCTTCACACCCAAGAACAGGCACACTTCAACAATAATCAAAGGCCTGTGTAAGCAAAATGCCAGCGGAGCAGAAGAAGAAGGAAGGGATTCTGGTGTCTGAAGAAAGCATTTCTTAACATTGGTAATTTTTTCACAAAGAACTTTGAGTACAGAAGGTTAAAATTGAGACAATCTGCTTCCTCGGTGCTGGTTATCTGCCCTTTACATGCAAGTTTGTATTTTTTGTTTAAGTTGATAGCTAAATAGGTATGTTTCAGACATATCAAAGCTCTTACGAGGAAGAAGGGGAAATGAGCAATTTTCAAGCTTTTATGTCAGGTTTTTTTTTGCTCCACTCCCCCAACAACGTATTTTACCTAAGACTAGCTTTGGAAAAGCTCTCATGGTTCATACTGAGAACTCAGGTTAAATACTCTCAAAGTTAATACTGAGAACTCAGTTGCGAGCGAATGTGACCATTTTACATTTGTCATTGCTGTGGAGGAAGCAACTCAAAGGACACTTGAAAACAGGAACATTTGAAAGCAAGAGCCTGCACAGGAAAACACGTCAGAATATAACTGACTCTCCTTTTATTTCTCCCCCTGTTTGGCATACACAGACTACATGGTTTGGAATATGCTCGTGCGTTTTGATATTAATCAGAATGTTTCTGGATCTTTAACCACTCGCTGATTACATGTACACAAAAGGTATTTGGGTTGCAAAGCTCGAATTCCACCAAACAAAGTTAACTGTGGAGGGCTGAAGTTGCTGTGGAAAAAAAATAAACAAACAAACCTGCTCAAAAGCAGAAAAGGCCTTTTGAAGGCTGGATGTGCACTGGGGCTTAGGCTCCACTGAGAACATACGGACATAGGGAGCACCTGTCATCTACTGCCCCAGGCAAACACCTGAATCAGTTATTGTCAAATAAAGCCCTGCATGTGAAGGAAAGGCAGTCATTCGAGAGAGATGTACACACGGCAGCATGGCAAGTTTTGCTTCCAGTTCTCAAAAAGCAGGAGAATGAGGAAACAGCAAATCCTGAAAGACACATGACTAGTGGAAAAGAGACACATCCCATGGAAAGCATGCAAGATCACGCTCTTACTGAGCTTAAACAGCTGAGCAAGTTCTGTCTTCTGTTGCAAATCCCTCTGCCCTTAATTTTTGCATTGAGATAGATTATGAACATTTTCAGTAATGGTTCAATGGCTTTACTTTCCACAGAAACGCTTGAGCATTTGTGCTGTCAGAGACTGCGTATTTAGTCCTGGGCATGGCAGCATCCCATTGAGGAGCCGGCAGGCTCCAGCACAAGATGGGAACTTAAAACTCCTGTAACTAAATGCACACAAACCCACCTGGTTACAGCTTCATTCTTTCAGAACAAGTTTTCCAGTGTGGAAAAGTAAGCCATGAATTATGCATTTAACAGCTCCTGTCGAGTTTCATTCCACACTCTGTATAATAAATCTTCCAGACAGCATTTAATATGTTTTAGTATATTTAAAAAAATGAATGTTCAGAAATCATATAATTTCACATTCATATGCCAAACAAATGTCATTTTGCTGAACTTTAATAGTTCATGCTCCACAGAGCAGCTTGAACGTAAACCACTTGGAGTAAAACAGTCTGATCACCCAGGTTATACCTAAATTGCATGTGGAACATGCACTGACAGGACCGTAGCAGAAGATGCAATACAGGTTTATAAAACTATCCAGAGCAAAAACAGCCAGTGAGCTGCAGGGGCACTGATTTACTAAGAGAATAAAATCCTCGTGACCCCAAGGGGTGACTACTGTCCACTGCTGAACTACACACCGCTGTGTTCTGGTGGCTGTTGTTACACACCTACCCAAATGAAGGGAAATTCAGGTGCCTCCGATCACGCTGATCTCAACGAGCTAGTTTGCTAGAACAGATGGTGAACGTTGAACCAGAGGCTGAACCAAAGCCACAAAGGACGTGTGAGTAGGTAATGCTCAATCTGCACCTGTGGACTGGGGAGCTGGACAACATCTCTACCACTCGGTGCGGGACTGTGCACCACGTTGAACAGGGGCAGGGGTGAGATGCCAGGCTTCTTGGCCACTCTTTGCCTAGAAGGACAATGCCCTCTTTTTCCTTCAAGATAAGAAGTCATGCAGGACTTGGTTATGTCTTGCTGTCAAGCAATAAATGGATGTGGCATTAAGGCATCCAACAACAAAACTGTGCAAGTTGTTGATTCACGTAGTCCTGCTGTCAGTAATATTTTCATCTACAATAAGGTTTATCAAGTCACAGTCTCAGCTCGCACTCCTGACAATACAAAACATCTTTACAAGTCAGTAAGAATTAGCAGTGTTGGAAAGCCATAAGACTGAATGCAAAGCCTCAAGCTAAGCATCTCAGTAACTATGTCCAATGGTGTTTCACATTACCACATAATTTTGATTACAGCATCAGAATACTTAGTTGTAGCTTCTGAATAAAATTTGAGAAAATAGCACAAAAATATAAATAAATGCACTCAACTTCTATTAACACTAATTTTTACTGTTCTGCATTTGCAAAAAAAAGAGAGTAATCTTCACATACTAGCCCCTCTATATATATGAAAACAGTATTTCCATCTGAAAAATTTGTACCATTTCTGAACCTCCTAAGTGAGGTCCAAACCATGTCAGTACCGAAATTTTAATTACACACATTAAACTGCAGACAGCCAGCTAAAAATACCAGTTCTTACATCAGAAATGCTATTTTCCATAATTTCAAGTCAGTCCTTCTGTTCTCAAAAATACGGCCAAATGTATCCCAGAACTGGGCATCTGGGAACCAAGGCACCCAAGATCATTAATGTTTCATTAATATTTCCATAATCCACTGATTGTAAGCTGATTCGCAATTTCCGACTGGGCTGGTTGGTCTTGCTTAAAACCTGGACATTTTCAGGCTTTGCATATGGTAAAGAACAGTTCTCTATGGGCTTAACACTGTCGCTCAGTTTCTTTCATATCACGGCCTAATGATTAGAAAGAATCAGAAGCCAATCTGGTTTGTCTGTTCTTTGTTTGCTTGTTTTTGTTTGTCCGTTTATTTATTAATTACCCACTCTGACCTCAAGCAAGTCACGTTCTTTTTGATACTTATTTCTCATTCTGTTCAAAGTATTGAATTGACAGTAGGGACAGTCACTTGCCTCAATGCAGTGCTGTGATGCATAACTGAATAGCCACAAAGTGCTCTATGACATGGAAAACTGTATTTATGACATGGAAAATAGCATTAAGGCCACTGACTAGCAAAAACAGAAGTAAGATGCAGGCATTCCCTGGCACATGGCTCAGTGCTTAATCCACTAGATATGTGGCCAATTAGGATAATTGCTAGAATGATAGACGGATAGTTGGCACAAGAAATTTGTTTTTTGGTTATTAGTCTTTGCACGATTCATTGCAAATGTTAAACTCTTAAAATGTCTCAAATGATTTCCTTAAATTTGGAGAAAAACTGAGTAACAATCCATACTTACTACAAATATTCTTTTTGCTCTTACGAATGAAAAAGTAAATGTTTAGAAAAACAAGATACAACTGAGATACCACAAGTATAAAAGACAAACAAAAATACACTTTCATTCGTCTATCTTCCCATGTATAAGAATTCCCACAAAATATTTACCAATCTGCTCGCACTATTATGGAAAACATAAAGCCCTTGTACAGACTACTTAACATAAAGACTGTGGAACATTTAAGTAAATGGATAAAATCAGAGGGCTATTCGTATTTATACTAGTTGTAATAAATGTTTATCATGTAGCCCAGAAGGAGCTTTTAACGTTGTGCTCTTGTAAAGATACAAACAGTGGAAGTGATGAACTGTGGAAGTGATGAACTGTGCAATTACAAACAGAGAACATGCTTTTCGAGCAAACATCGTGCTCGTCATCTCTCCAAAAAGGTAGAACTGTTTGCAAACCTTTCAGTTCACAGCCTAAATTACCAATGCTGTCCTAGAAAGTACCCTGGGTCTAAAAAGCTTCCACAAGCTCACTCTGTGTAAATATTATACCAAAATAAACTATGCAGAAGCTTATCCAAATATTGACCTTCTTCAACTGATAAATTATAAAGGGAAAGTTTTCATATCCTGCAGGAAATAAACACTACATCTACTGTTTTAAAGTCACTGTCATAAGAGGCTTTGGGATAAGAAGAAAGGGAGACAAGGGTAAACAGAACAGACTTCAATGTTAAAAGGCTATTAAAAGCCTTTCCATCACCACTGGCATCAAAATGTGGCATTAAAGAGGATCAATGTTTTACAAGAGAATGTTACAGACTGAACAGGCTGTCAGGAAGCCTTCTTTGGATCACATGCACAACAGTATGTTATTTCTCACTCCAAATAAATGAAAAAACTAGTCCTGAATATATTTTCACAAATGCTTCACTATACGTAACCGCACTACATATTGGAATGGATGTGCAATGCATGTGTCATTTTCTGACCTAGTACGGACAAACTTGCTTGCAGACTGAAAAGCCAGCACATTATTTCTAACCCTACCTCAGTTACCTAAGCAGCATTTCCCCCTGCATTTATTGGAGATTGTTGAACAGGTCAGACAGTATCCAAGCTCCTAAGCAAATACTGTGTTTCAAAAGTGTTGTGGGTTTTTGTGTGTGTGTTTTGTTGGTTTTTTTTTTAATAGAAAATAAAACAGTTAAGTATCTGATTTGTATTCACTTGATATCCAGCTACGTCATTTTAATTTCTTGTTTTGTTATAATGACTGTTTTCACAAGACCTGACACTGTAATAGAAATTAGAGCCTGCTTCAAAAGAGGCTAAGTAGAAAAAAAAAGGAGTCACACTGTGTACCAAAATCTGCAAAGTACCAAACCCTACATTGAGCTAAAGTGATACTATCATTAGCATTCCCATGGTTTGGAGCAGGGCCTAGAAATCTGGCAAGTTTTTTGTTGTTCTGTTGCGGTTTTTTTGTCTGAGATGTACTTGTTGCCATTCCTGTGACAACCTGCCTACATAATTAAAGACAGTACTGCACAGATACTATTTTCAAGGTGGTTCAGCTCCATGTGGAATCAACAGTTATTTATAGTTTTGAAGTTATTTGATACCTAGCAGACAACCACACCCCTCTTTGTATCAGTGGCTCTGGTAGTTCACATAGTTTTAATTATTTCTGCAGGCAGAATCCCAGCCCTTGTTGACTTAAGCACACTCGTAATTCACCCTACACACAAATACCCTCAGAAATTGCAAATACCAATGAAACCTAAACCACACTAATGAGCAATACTTCCCTTCGGCAGGGACACAACACACCTCGAGCCATGGAACCCACGAAGCTACCATGGCACTGTTACAAATGCTCCTTTGCCAAGGTAATCTCACCTGTACTTCTGAATCAGCATCAACGTGCTGGAGTTGAAACCAGGTGTCTCTGTTATGATACTTCTGCAGATCTTCCTTCTGTATAGCTACCTTTCCTGGAAATAAAACAAATCAGAAGCACAGTTTAAGACATGCTATAGCTCCCCAAAAATACATTTCAATCAAAAACAGGTTTTAAAACAATGATTAAAGGACTATCCTATTCAAGAAAGGCTTCAGATAAAGGAAAGATTTCTTCAGGGCATACTTTTTTTTTTTAAACACAATACATAATTCTTTCAGATGAACAGTTTTTTCCACTTCATATTGTGAAAGACTGAAATTCCTAACATCATACTCACTTAACAGACTGAAGCACTGAGCACTGTGTGGATGAGTTTGCAAGTATGCTTATAGTAAAAATACCACTATTACTTTTTTTGATATAACATTACAGTTAAACTTGTGGTGGGAAAAGTTTGAAAACTGTTTGTTTCAGATGTTTGAGGTAGATGCCTGTAACAATCCCAGAAGAAACTTCCGAGCATGGGGTTATTGTAAACAACATTTCAGGATGAGGCTCTTTATTATATTTTTGTAGAAGTGCAGCAACTAGAGATCAAGACACAGCTGATTCCCAGACCTGCATTTTGAGGTCCGGTCACTTCGCCACTCTAAGTGGTAGGAGATCTACTGACTGTGCTCACTCAAAGCCTCGCAGAGCTCGTATCCCACAGCCCAGAACCATCCGAGTGATACCATTCACGTACCACCTCTGTTCAGACAGAAAACACAGCAGAGCTTTTCCCCTGACCTTTTTCAAACCCCCTTACCTCTACCCAATTAGCTTTTTTGGTAGTTATAGCAACAGCAGCCAGTTTCATGCCATGAACTAATGTATATGCATGCTACGGGCTAACTTGTACATAAAGCTAAAACTTTCATCTTGCCAGCCTCTCGGGCATTATGTAAAGCACTCTCTGAGAGGTAACGAAACTTTTTCCAAGCTTCTTTCTTTGTATATACAAAGCAGAGCATGGCATGCCTGAGGATCACGTGCTCCTCCGAAAGCAGCTTTGGGCTGGGTGGTTCCCCAGGCACCGAGGAAAGCAGCATGTTCAAAATGAAAGAATCCAGGACAGCCAGAGATGTTTGTGAGGCTCGAGAAAGCCACTTTTCAGCAACGTGGTTTGGTAGCAGACCTCTCTGCTTAAGAGAGTTGCTCACATACAGTTCACAACCACTGCATTGCTACAGAAACACGGACTTTCTTTAACCAAATCCTGCTGGACAAAATATGACTGACACAGTCTTAGTAGAACATGGGTTTTGAAGGCTCCCCAAATCCATGCAGTTTGGCCAGGGATCATAACACATCACCTCAGCAAATGTTACTAGAACACGTTTACATCATCCACATGATGAACTACGAAAATCACAAACACAAAGCATTCTCCCTTCTGAAATCGAGACCTTCTTGGAGTCCCAACTGTAAGTTTAGCATTACACAACTCTGTCCCCTGAAATTTTGGCCTTTGCCTTTAGCTGTGCTTGGAGGGCTCCCCCAGCCCTCCTGCCTGCTGGGCTGCTCCCATGCTCTCTGTGGTAGCTGCTGCTGCATTGCGTTCTCCTCTCACCCTCAGGCTGCTTCTAGTGACACTTTCCAGACTTGCAGGCCCGGTTTCTGAACAGCTCTGCCATCCTTCCATAGCTGCCCTCTGCAGCATCTGCCAGGGTTTCTGCTCTGGCTTCTGCAGAGCTTCTGAGCCACCGCTGCCAAGTCTTGCTCCCTCTGCCCTCGGCGCTCTCCTCCCCCTTCTTGTCCTTTGGAGATTACCAGATCCATCTCCTTGCAAGCATTAAACTAGAGATTAACACAGAGCAGATTCATTGCCAGGCTCTTCACTGGATGTGCAGAGCTAGTGATTGAAACTTCTTAGAAAAAGAGTAACTAAATTACACAAACCTACAATGTAATATGGCAGAAAGGGTAAATAAACCATAAGACATTTTAACTGTGCTGAACAGAAGATGTGAAGTTACTCTGCTAAGAACCTCCGTACTGATGGCTGGGTATTTTCACAGCTTTGCTTTTATTCTCCAACCACAGCAGTATGTGGGCAGTTTCTCTGTTGTTTTTTGTTGTTGTTGTTGTTTTCCTGCTGTAGGTTCTCTAAAACATTTTTCAGAGGGCTATGCTTAAATCCATGACCTTCCAATAATTGCTGTGGACCTTATCTGAAATTGTTTACTTTCACTGCTTGCTGTACCCTTCAGTCTCTCGCAGAAATCCTCCACCCGACCGCAAGGTAACGCACACCACAGACTGTGCCACCTGCATCTTTCCATCACTTTTATTCAGTCACCTCTCTTGCAGGCACATTCCTTGTGGAAAGCCAAAGGACAATTTCAGTGACATCAGCACCTTTACACAGCAGAAAAGGTGTTACCAGTGACCCCTCTTTCAGCAGGAGGTCCCACTGCTCTCTAAACCCAGGACTGCAAAACCAACCCAGCCGGGTATGACTGTATGATCAGGAGGTAACCGCAGCTTTGGAGACAGCAACGCACGCCTCTAGCTCCAAGAGGGTTAACCTGGTGGCACAACTGTTTTGATTAGGAAACTGTTTGAACAGCACTGTTTGCTCTGCACACAAGCAATTCTTACTAATGAGTGAAACTTATTGACCGGGCTGGCTGGGATCCAGGGTTTTTCGCTGTAGACCAAGCGATCCGCAGAGAAGAAAAATCCAGTGGGATAAAGTGCGCGTGTGTGTGTTGGCGGGGGTAAAGAAATGGCCAACACTTTGGCTAGTCTAAACACGTGTAAGAGCATATTACTGATAGGGCAAACTGTTTTATCTGTCCTGTTAAATGATTGTCTACATAAGGTAGTGGCCTGCAGGATTTGTAACTCTTGGCCTGCAGAGGCCACGTCCATACGCTCAGCCACACCAGGCTCTGGCATCACTGAGTGCCACCGGGCCCTGCCCTCTTCACCACAGCCACTCAGCCTCAGACAACTTCAAGACTTGGAAGAATTAGGTTAACTCTAGGCCAAAAAGCACAAGCTGTTGGCACCTGTCATTTGAACCGACACCGCCCGGTAAAGGCCCACAGCTCTCCTTGAAGATAAACCTGACGCCAGAGGTCGGCAAGGTTTACCGCCTCTCATCTAGAGGACTTTTCCTCTCAGAGGCTCTTCGGCTCGCTCCCCAGCTCAACCCCATAGCACAGTGCTCCTTCGCAAAACTTGGGCTGCTGCCACGCGGCAGTGCTAGACTCCAGAGCTCATCTCTGAGGCAAGCAGCCACTAATGCCGGTTTCCTCAGAGCCACCCAGGGCTGCGGAAAGCCCGGCTCTGTTCCTTAAAGCTTTTAGACAGCGTCTGGGAGCAGGCAGGAAACAGAAGAGCATGCTGAGTGATATACGGTGTTACTTCAAAACGTAGTTAAGTTGCGTGATTTTTAAAGCAAGTAATCTGCTCAGCAATAATACCAGCAAAGATTAGGTAAAAGCATTCTTCTCATCTGAACTAATCCATTTTCCAGGTCTGACACTCATCGAGTCCTCAGGCTGGGGCAATGTGAGGCAATCCACACACACACTTCCACACTTCTGTCACCCACTTGGCAGTGTTTTCCCTATATCCCCCAAATTCACACTGAACAGACCTGCAGTGGCATATTTAAATCCTAAACCCTGTGTTCAAAGCAAATATGTGAATGCCAAACCCAACCCCCCTCTCTCCTTCAGAAGAAACCAAACCACCAGCAAGCTGTTCTGCCAAACACAGGGCCAGGGCACGGGTGAATGAAGTTACTACAAAAGGGCCCTTTATGGTCCCAAGGGTGCAAAGCCTCCTGCTTTCCCCACCTGTACACCTCTGTCCCTGTGCCCCGAAACCGTTGAGGAAATGGAGTCAAGTTTAAGAACACCAAAAAATGTAAATAAACATTCTGGAGGAGGAGAAGGCAGGAGCAAGTAAGTTTCTGGGGTCATGCGTGGGTGTTGTTTTCATTTTTAACACACAGATCATTTCAACTGACCTGTCTGACAGCTTCCCCGCTCAGTCACGTTGACACAGCGGGAAGGCAGGGGATGGCAGGAGGTCAGTAATTTGGGCACGCAGGCAGAAATATGCAGCAGAGACAGGTGCCGATTTCTGGCCTCACCACTTGAGAAGGTGTCGTGAGAATGCTGCATGCTTTATGCCTGTCCCTTCCCTCGATGGACTTTCAAATGCTCCTCCCAGGTGAACCAATGCAGGCCAGTAGCTTGCCCTGGGACACATTAGCTTAATTCAGGGCTTAACATTTCCATACAAAGACTAGCACGGAGTTATAACTTGCCTCTGGCACTCTCCATCCAGTCACAGCTACCTCCTTTCTGGGCTACCTGCTGGCAATGAAAGGACTAGGCACCAACTTGAGGATTATACCTCACCTTTTAATACTTGTTTCCTGGTTTGTAGAGTGTTTGCTTCACAGCTGAGGGATCTGAAAATTTATGTCAGCTCCTAGACTAATAAAAGATACATTCCTTTGCAGAAAAAGAAGTCAGACAGCACTAAGACTGGAGTTTGTCATTTTAAAAGGGCACAAGGCTCTACTTGAAAAACCACCTGACATTTATTTCACAGAACCCTGTAAAGATAGCATTTCAGGAGCTCCAGAATCTTATCTTTAATTTATCTTGGGACACTTAAACATTGAAAACCATGAAACTTTGGATACAACTGCCAAGTGAGCTGAAGCAATAAAATGCAATAGTTTTTAATACACCATCCTCCATTAACACTAGCTGCAGTATTGTTATCACATATACGATCTCTAGCAAAGGGTTAGGTCCGAGTCACATGTTACAAGGTCCCAAATGCCTAATTAATTCAGTCATCTCTCAGGTCCAAGCAGAGATTACTTTGCCTCCTATGTGCTGCAATATCAGGCAGTAAGAGGTCATGGAAGCCAGATCAGAAGTTGCATTGTGCTAGCATAGTAAGTGCACAGACCCAGCATATCACTGAATTCATTTAAAATAACTGGTATGAAGGTGCACAAGGAGAATCACTTTCAGTAGCTGGGAAGACTAAGGACAAATAAGAATTGATTTCAATCAACATTTTAGCCTGTGAAAGGCTTACAAGACTTCCATCACCTTGAAATCTCCAACCAAGTACTACTATTCCACTACGGACTGCGGAATTTTGTCACTGTGCATGTGAAATATTATTTGTCACCAAATAAAACAACAGAAACTTTCTAAGACAAAAAGGGGCACATGCCTGCCTTGTTCAAGAACAACACAAATCTGCTTAGCCCTCCCACAACATGGAAAAAGACTGAAAAAAAAAAAACTGCCTAGTTGAGGATCAGAAAGGTAACGATGGGACTTAGGGGCATGAGAAGGTCTCAGAGGCTCAAAAGCACCAAAATGGCTCCTTCCTAGCTTGGGTGCAGTGCCCCATGAAGCACAAGCACTACCAGACCACCTGCTGCCATTGTAAGAATTAGTGGTGACAATGGCAGAACACTTCCAACACAGCAGCGGTGCATCCTACACACAGGACTGAGGTGTACTATATTCATAACCCCAGTTTCATCTGTTTTTTGAATAACTCGTGCAAATGGAAGAATACATCACTTCCACCACCCATTTTCCCCTCCTTGGGATTTATCTTGAACAGTAAGGCAAAGAAAAGTAGGCTTGTGATTAAAACATAGCTTCTAACCTTAAGCAACAAGGTAATACATTGCATAGATTATGACTACCCTCTAACATTAGTTTTGCTGGCCACAATCCTAAAGATCTCTCCTGGCTTATATCACAATTTCTCCTCTCCCTCCCCATTAAAAACGAAGACCTACATAACCACAGCTTTGCTATCAGCTCTCTGCCAGCTGCTATCTGGCCCTTTAAATGTACCTACGTTTGAGAAAAGAGGTATAGCTAGCCCATGGCTCATCCCAGTGGGACAGCAGTCACTGTCGTCTGCCTTAGCACAGGCACTCAAACCCCTGAGCACGCTGCCTGCACTGGACAACCATTTCCTCCATCATCAGACCCTTCCAGGTACTGCAACCGGCAGCCACTGCTATTGCATTAACTTCACAGGCCCTGTCTGTACTTAGCTCAAGCAAGACATAAACCCAACAGACACTGTTTAATAGCTTCTGGTCTGGAGATGAGTCAAGTACTGAAGAAAACACAGCAAGCCCAGCTCAAACTATAGCAGCCAGAAGTAAGCTTGTGATGGGAGGATAAATCTGATTATATCCCAAATACAGACACTATTAACACTGTCATTTGATAAGGATGGAGGCTGTGTAAAAGAACAGTCAAGGTTCTAGCACATTATGCTCAGTAATTTTGTTTATAATATGAGTACTTGTAGCAGGAAAAAGGAAAATATGTATTTTTTGAAAGCTCGACTTTGTTTTCCTGCTTTTGTCATCATCCATTATGTTAAAACATATTGTGAGTGCAGCCCAACAAATTATTCTGTGCAGAAAGTATTTATTTTAGGCTCTCTATGCAACCGTAGAGAATCTTCTCTGTATAATTCTAGTTTATAGCTTCTCGAGACTTGTCATTGTGGGACACGGTCATCTGTTTCCTTTATTTCATTAGTAGCTATATTTATACCATACTGAGTAGATATCTTTTCCATGTCATCCAACAGTATGGCATGGAAACAGTAAACCAAGTTTTGACTTCTGCCTAAGCCATAGTTAGGGGTGAAAGAATTAGAGGAACACAGTTTTTTATTACAGTATTGATCTCTGTTTTGTGTTGTATTTGAAGATCTTTCCTCTACTTACCTAGCAAGAAGCATAGTTTAGCAGAGAAACCTTTTTCACTTTTCCTTTAAATCCAATAAAATAATCAAATGGTGATGTTTCATCTATATTTGGCAACAATTACCTAATAACAATAGATGCTTTGTTTGGGCCTTGGGTAATAAACGATGGCAACTCCACGAATACACTTCCTCAGCTTTGGTAGCACTCATTAACAAAGGTACAGTCACCTCAAACAATTTTCAATTCCAGGCTGTTTTCATTCTGTAAGAATGTCTGTGAGCTACGATTTGGTTTCATCTAATTTAGTCCAGAGCAGCTAAGTTTAATTACCTCTGCAGGCAAATTTGTTCTATTGCCTTATTTGCTTCGGCTCATCTAGCATTAAGCAGGAAAACAGTTATAACCTGACAGGACACAGTGGCCTCAAGAGTTTCAATTTGTTGTACAGCACACCTAATAACCCCTATAAAGATGACTTAGAGCAGTGAGTTATAGGAAATGTAATTAACAAAATGACTTATTAGTTTGCCCCTCACTGGCCGTCTGCCCCTTCACTGAAGAGCTCGGGCATGTGGCACCCGTGTCTTTTTCAGTGCCATTCCCCCCCCCACCAGGACTGCAAACCCCTCTGTCAGGAGTAACCCACACTTACGAAGTGTGATGGGCACGTGATTTGGGATTTAAGTTGAGGATAAATAATTGTATACTTATCACCTGAAGGTCAGATGATATTAACTATGTTTTCAATGCAGTGTTAAACAACTTGGTGTGGCACATTTCCTGTTTTTAACTGATCTACATACTCAAGGTCACAGTCTCGCGCCTCTGAAGTGTTCATTACACACCTAGGAGAATAGCAGCTGAGGGCATATCGTGGAGATGGTTTTCTTCGGTAAATCTAGCTCAATCATTAAAGGGTAAGAAAAGCCTTCTGTCCCAATGCATTGGAACAGCTTGCCACATTTTAGTCTCATTTAACACCTCTAAAAAGCCCCAAACTAAATATTAAAATATAATTGTTACAGAACACATTTTTACATTTGCTGTATTTAACAGCATTACTGTCCTAATATTCCTTCTGCTGCTTCCATATAGTGATATCTTGTCTTCCCCGTCACTGGTGAAGACACCAATCGCCAGTTTTTCAAGTTAATGCCATCTCCTCAATGTTTTTTTCCTTGTAACGACTTGATGGAAATAGCTATGCCATTTATTATACAGACACATGTTCAATTAAATTGGCCTACAATTCCTACTTGATAATTTGGAAGTAGAAAGAATATGTAAATTTAAATGGGATTTCCATTACTTTCAGGAGTACATTTCCTACTCAAAGCATCTCCACACACTATATAAATCACTATATTAAACTCCAGGCAGTAACAGTCAAGGCACACATTATCAACGGTAAACTTAAGACTGATTTCTTTCCACAGTGACTGTATACTTCATGTTTTAGCTAAAAAAGATTAATTATATTTCAGATCCACTGAGATGTGCATTTCTTCATTAAGTTTACACCTCGACTGGCATCCAAGGTTCTTCCAAGACACGGTTGTTCCAGAGCTGTACGTTTAGCTAACCAAAATCCTACATGACTTAGCAAATTGTCACTAGGAAAATGCAAATGTAATAAACAAACATGCAAACTCAAAGATATCTTTATCTGAACAACCCTCCCATCCTGTATGCCACAACACTACAGTCTGTTCCAAAAACATATCTGCTACACGGGTTCCAGTTTCTGAATTTGTTTGGTTCTCCTCGGAAGTTTCTGTCAGAGGTTTCGGGGGTTCTTGTTTTTCATTTTCTCGCCCCCACTCTTTCCGTTTTTGGTGGCTTGAGCATTCTCATCTGTCACACATTTGAGTTGCATTTCGGATGTTTTTACCATCACAAACTTGTACTTCACATTTGAATAAATAAGATTGTGCCTGCTCTGAGCTCCAGTCAACCTGGAAATCAGTATTACAACACCAAGAGAAAGTTTTGGCAATACTAAATAGTGACTCAAAATGAACTTTGCTAGCCAGCCATCTTCAAAAAAAATAGCTACTTGTCAAATTCTCACCATTTTATCACACATGCACACTGTGTTCTCTCTCTTTCTCTCTCGAAACCCCCCTCAAAACCAGCCAAACAAACAATGCAAACAGATGTCTTAAATGTACCATATCACACAGGAAACACAGGCAAATTCACGAGCTCAGTAACATCTGAACTTAAAATTATTCTCCCTGGAAGGAAGACACGGCCCCCAATTCCCTTCTCTGAGAAAGTTCACTGCTGGATGAGCATGGATAACCACATTTTTTTCAGCAGAAGTGTCTCATGATGACATAATATAACAAGAAATCTCTGTAATGCAAACAAAGGGCCCCTCTTTGGAGAACTGAGCAGTTCAGTGGAAACGAGCTCATTCTAGCACTACGCTAACCAAACTGTTTCAGTAGGGACCTCTTCCTAACCTCCCTTGCTCAAGCCTCTTCAAGAAAAGGTCTCTTAAGACTAAGTTGAAATGATACATGTAGAGCAGCTATTCCTTTTAAACGTTATGCACTTTGTTCCTATGTAAGAGTTGCTGTCATCACAAAAACTCCACGGCTTAGCTTTGCTGCTGATGATTCCTGCTCATTATGAATTACTGAAAATAACCACTTGCAGTTACTCCAGAGCAATGCTCTCTTTCCAGAGCATTTCCAATTACAAGCAAAAGTTATAGAATTAATATCACAAGGTGACAGTAACTCGAGAATTTGTTCTTCTCTCCATTGCCTTTTGGCTTTTGATAACACTTCCACATCTTTGAAATGCTCTTCAAAATACACCTGTGATAAGGAGAGAGGAGAAAAGTGGGGGAAGAATAGGGAAGACTCGGACTACAATAGCTATATGCACTGTAAAATGTCAATGTAGATTGGTAACGCTGGAGTTTTGCCTTTTAGTGCTACATCAGGGGAGTAACAAATCAGTCCGCCTACATACGGATTCTTCAATGCATACAAAAATAAATTTAAAAAACTTGAAAAAAAAAAATCACACGTTGCAAGAACACTACCTCTTTTTCCTGAAGAGGTAGTGGAAAAAAACACCAGATCAATCATTCAAAAATCCAAACAAAGGCCCTTCTGTATCTTCTGCAAGTCTTTCCTTCCATGAACTACTCCCAGAAGCTTTAGGATAAGATTACTCCAGCAGCTCCTGAAGAATTCCCCTCCAGTGTCAGAGCTTGATTATTAAAACAGGAACTTAGAGAACATGGTGAAAAGGAAACAATTTGCACTTCTCTACCAACAATTTCATGGGTCTGGCTTGTGTCAAGTGTTCAAAGACCCCTGTTCGGAGAGAGAGAGTAAAACCCTTACCAAGAAAAATCCCAGTCCACAGCCTGCCAGTTTGTAGGACATTGCAGCTACAGAAAACTAGTCACACACGGGAGACAAGGCAAATTCAACAACAAAAAGCTGAGCAGCTGAAAGAAAGGAGGTATTGCTTTCATATTACAGGAAACTGGAGATCAGCGAGACCAAAAAGCTTTCCAAAAGCTCCCTCAAAAAAATCAGAACCTGACCCCCTTCCTCCCCAGCACGCATATGCCAGAGCTAAACATCAGTTCTCAATGATCTCACCTCCACCCTAATGCTTTACCTAACGCTTCTCCTGCAGAGTACACGTGTATCTGGACACAGCTGTGGATTCTGGCAGTGTAACAGCGTTTTCTCAGGAATAGGTAGTTTAAGTTGCTGCCACATAGTTCTGCAGAGTAAAGCTGAATTATTTCATGATACCTGGAAGATGAAATTCTTGCTTCCTAAGGAAAGTGCTTTGGCCCCACAGCTTTGTCTGTTACTGCGCTGTATTTACCTGTAGTTCTGCCTTTACGATCTTTCACTGTGTATCTTGTGCTCTTTTTCTCAGAAAGAAACACAAATTTTACAAGTGTTAAGAAACCCATTTAGGTAATTCCAGATTGGCTTAACACACCAAAAGAGTAAGTGTAACTCCCTGCCTCAAGAAAAAAAAAAAAAAAGTTACAAGCTCGAAAGAAACTTAATAAGCATTCTTAATTTTCCAGTTTAAAGCAAAAAGTAACCTAATGCTTAAGTAATTCAACCTACCAACTGGGAAGTTTGGTTCAACTGTCAGTTTTACTTTGGAAATTCAGCAGAATCTAAATAGATCAGGAAACAAGGAAGTCCTTAAAAATCATGGTAATTACCATTTGTTAGTGACTGAAGGAAATATATATTTACTTGTTTTAAATAAATACACATTAAGATACACAACTAAGAGGAAACCTCAGCTTAAAGTAAGTTGCTGTATCTGAAAAGAATGGAATACCTGACAGCAGACTAAGGCATTAAATAAAACAGAACAATTTCTTGTTTAAAAATTCGTTTAATGAAGGTTAATTCAAAACGCAGCAAAGTTGCTGGAAACTTTGAATCGGGCTATACAACACCTGACACAGGACAGTGAATAAAACCACAAGTCAAATTCTCGCTGTAACGTTAAATGCAAAATCCAAAAAAAAAGAAAAATTCAAAGCTAAGGCTCTTACCAGGTTCTCAAAAACCATGTCCTTGACCAAGTAGGTCTTTTTATTAAAAAAAAAAAAAAAAAAAAAAGTTTGCTAGATTCTATACACAGATGTGCTCCTTTAGGGACACAGAATTTCCTAACTCACGTGTAACAAAAATAAAACAAAAAATAAATACAAAACATAAAACAAAAATTAAAGAAAGGAAAAAAATAGCAACTGTATGACATACTAGTGTAATGTAAAGGTACATACGAAGAGATCAGCACCACCATTTTATGCCCGTTAAGATAATGCATTTTACAGTATTACATAAACTATCGCTCAACATTAGATAATTTCCTCAATACAAGTTCTGACAAAGCATAAACACATAATGATAGCTGTAGTCACGTTATATTGGAATTTTTTAGAAAAATGAGTCAAACACAACCTCAAAATTAAAAGATGAGAAACTGAAAAAAAAGCCCCACAACAAAACAAAAACCAAAACAAACAAAAAACAACAGAAAAACCCCAAACCATTAAAGTGACTTAAAATGGAAACTGTTCCGCTCAAAAATAATTATTAAACTTCCCAACTTTTGTTTTGTTTTGTTTTGTTTTTAACAAGACTTTTATCCCTAAAGAGATGAACTGAGTGTTATGGAGTTTGCCACAAGTGAAATGCAAGGCAAATAATATCTGGCAAAGGTCTGCCCAGAGTAAGCAACAGCTTGCTCTAATACGTTTATAAAATTCATCTGTCATTGTGCTGTACCTATGAACAGTATCTATTACTCTGCATGTGATTACTGTAGTCATCATTTAACAGTATTTCATGCAGGTGAATATAGTGAGCCCTAGAGTACAGCATGACTGAAAGCCTTGCATATTAAAAAATATACAGTAACAAATGATGTTGCCAACGTTTAAATGGAGCTTCATTGTCTATTTCAATTAAACTGCTACCTGTATTTGCTGTCATAACAGCACTTATCTGCCAGCCTTCTTTACAGTATGTAATACTGAAGGTACTTTTGTTGTTTGACAGGAAGAAAAATACAGAGCATTACTTACCATTGTCACTTTCAGCCATATCAAGACCCAAACTCTTATGACTATTTATGATCCAACAGTTACAAGTCCAAGAGAAGTAAGCTATAAGGAAAATAGTAATTTATGAACACATACCTATGATGGAATCCCTTCGAAAAACATCTCTGTCAAAAATATAAAATGACAGATGGCGAAAGGTCCGAGGAATTTCACAGTAAAAGTCTTCTCCATAGAAGGGGCTGGGTAAAAAAACACACACATAAACACACACATACACACACACACACAAAAAGAAAGAAATTAGTGTTGGTATCCCGGAGGAGCCAGCGTGCTTACATTTCACACCCAGAACGTCTCTCTGGACTGCGATGCTCACTCCCTCCCATGCAGGTGCACCTTCAAGCACACCTCCTGCTCTTCCCACCTTAACTGCCCACAGAACAAGATTTCCTACTGTACGAAAAGGAGCAGGTACTTATTTTTATTTGGAGAAACAGAAAGCCCTAAAGAAAGAGGGCAGAGACACCATTATTTGTTAATACACCCTGCCTCAAAAATGGAAAGAGGTCCCTGCTGCCACACAGTGCTTAATGTACAACAGAGGTCACAAAAGCATACAGATGATCAGGATGAGCAAAATATAGCACAGATCAAGTAATATATACATATTTTAAAAGGATTTTGTTTATTTTAATACCTGCAACCATTACCTCTTTTCTCATCCCCTCCGAAGTATTAAATTTAAAGCCAGATGCAGTCAAGTGATAGTAACTAAGCCTTGGAGTTGACATGACACTTGTGACCTGGGAGCCCTGCATATGTGTTTCTATTCTTGCCTCCTGGAATTCTATAGAATATGGGTTGTTTCTGTTGTTTTTTTTACAGTAAGACAAGGTTTAAAAAAAAAAAACAAAAACACATTATCTCAGCATGAAAAGCTCTTTAGAGATTTAGGGGGCTTTCTTTGGATCCTACCAATTTGACCAGAAAATAAAGTCCCTGACTCCTAATAGCAACCCTTTCAGTTTCTCTCTGTCCAATTACATGGTTAAGAAATTATTTCTAAGAACTATAAGCATACATCAACACTATTTATTCATCAACAGGCCTACCATTTTACCACAGATTTCTAATTCCAAGTCACTCATGATTATGTAGATCTAAATCGGTGGATGCCATTTGAGTCATACAGACAAATACAGCAAGCATGGCAGAGGTAGACTTAAAAATAAATCTCTCATTTTAACAAGCTCAAAGCCAGCAGGTTTTTCTTCCCCCTTTAAATACAGACCTCCTTATTGTCTCGGCTAAGCACAGCCATGGGAGATCATTACTGAAGGCTTTTGGTGTTAGAAAATTACATAGCCAGAAGTTTAAGTGTCCCTGCATTAACTTTTGATTTTTCAGCCTCTTGTCAGCAGAGGTCATTTCCTTGGTGTCTTTTGGGAAACCGCAGCAAAAGGAATTTTACATCACCCGTACACTTTTGCTTGTATTTCTGCCTACAGTAAAAATACACTGCCCCCAAATTGCCTCACGAGCTAGATGGCAAATCTCAAAGCACGCGGGCACCGCAAATCAGCTAACCACTGTGTTTGAAGAGATACTTGCCACATGAAGTCCAGAGACATCACTCAAGACACAGAACGTTATGGTGGAGCCACTACTCCCCCAGCCACATGGAAGAACACATGCTGGATGAACATTGAAGCCCAAGATGCACCCATGGGTCATGTTTCCCCACTGAAATAGTCTCCCATTCCTTGAAATAAATGCATCCAGGCGTAAGCCAAGGCACTGAGACCCACGAAGTTATCCCCACTGTGAGGATGGGAGAAGAATCTATGTGAGGATGGGAGAAATATCTAACGGCTGGAAATGGCAGCTGGTTTGACTGTTATATTCATCCCAGCTACCAAGTCAGCACTCTGTGTTAGGTCATATTCTCCTCCGAGAGATTTTATTTGGAATCAAGAACTCAGCAGCTTCTACTAAACCGAGGGCTGCCCGACTGTCCCAGCAGCCACGCTTCTGCTGGCAGCCCCAAATGCCTCGCTCTGTGCACACGGCACACGTTTTCAAGCACAGGCTTAACCCAGTGGGGCTAGACAAATGCTTAAACACTGCCCATATATTCAGTGCTCTATACATGCAAAACACTTGCATTGTTCCAAGCCCTAATAGTCTGTTCAGCCATAACATTGCCCTTTCTGCTGGAAGAACACGACAGATGAATTTACTCACTAATGACCTTTGTATGAGATGATACTTAATGAACTGTGGATTATATATACACGTTTCTCTATCAACCATATTAGTGAAGCTTCAGTATGCTGGAAAAAACACACACGTAAATACTATAAAGCTTGCTTTAATTCAGCTCAACTGATCCTGGCAGAAGGAGCAGGAAAGAGACATCAGCTGGGTCCTTTGGCAAGTCCCCTGCTAATCATTGTCACAAGCGCTGGCCAGGGGCAGAAGATATCTAAGACCACACCCCAGCAAAACACCCATGACATTTGGAAAAGCAGACTGGACAACAGGAAGTGTCTGGTCCAATGCGTGCTATCCGAAAGAGACTAATTAACAAAAGAAATGTTATCAAGTCTGCCTTAGCCATGGCAAGACCACATCTTGTTACTACAGTTGGGCACAAGGCTATTTAGTCCGAGCAGCGCCCGCGGGCTGGTACTTCTCATGCAATGTGCTACTCACAGCTGCTGCCCACAGAAGAGAAGCTTTGTTCTGTGCTCGGTTTTAACCCTCCAAGACCTTGTAGCCCTTGTAGATTTGCAGCCTTCCATCACTCAGGTAACACCCCCGAGTCACGCTGCATTGCAGGAATGGCCTCAAGTTGCACCAGGGGAGGCTCAGGTCGGAAATGAGGAGCCATTTCTTCTCAGAAAGAGCAGTCAGGCACTGGGACGGGTTGCCCAGGGAGGTGGTGGAGTCACCGTCCCTGGGGGTGTTCAAGGAGAGGTTGGACGTGGTGCTTAGGGACATGGTTCAGTGGGTGACATTGGTGGTAGGGGGATGGTTGGACCAGGTGATCTTGGAGGGCTCTTCCAACCCTAATGATTCTGTGATTCTAATGAAAGCAAGCAGATCTCCAACCCAAATACACTCACTTTCCACTGGGTAACTCCCCAAAGAAGTTAAAACTGTAAGGGAACAGGGAGATAAATCTGATCCTCTTCTGCCCCAACCTTGTGGAGCTATGCAGAAACAGAATCTTCTTCTTGAAGGAATCAAAAGTCACCACATGAACACTTTGAGCTTCCAGTTAAATGTGTGCTCATCTCCCATGTATCTCTTCAGAACAGTACTGGCCTTGTCTCCCACCCACATGACGAGCAAGAGGTTGCAGCAGTCAAACCCCATGATTTATTTCCCAAGCCAACTTATTGTAAGCATGAGCCCCAGGGCTCCTGAATTTTTTCTTCTGAAAGAACATGTAAATGCCTCCCTCCCTGACCCCTCTGCCCCAACAGCTCCAGTGAGTGCTTTTACTTTGACATGGCAATTAACGAAAAGCAGCAGCCTCTGCCCACACAGCCCTCCATCTTCTGACAAGACCCTCCAAAACAAATACTACAAAAAATACTACAAAAGCCCTGCTGAAAACTCAAGAACCTTTCTGAACCAAAGGAGTTCAGGTCTTTAAAAGACGTATAGATGTAGAGCTTAGTGATATGGTTTAGTGGAGGACTTGTTGGTGTTAGGTCAGAGGTTGGACTCGGTGATCGTGGAGGTCTCTTCCAACCTAGATGATTCTGTGATTCTGTCCTGAGTTAAGCTTTCACTGGAGATTAACCCTATTCTCAGGAGAAACGTTATTCATTCAAGGAGAAGGATGAATAATGAGGGGGCCCTCCCTCAGCCTTACAGCGCAGGTTGCACATCAGGTAGGCCGCACATCAACAGGTCGTGGCCAACACCAGTGTTGCCGTTATTTCAGGTTCTTCTAAGACTTCAATCAAGTGGTGAAAGAGCTGCTGAGGTTAGGATTTTGCAAGGACAGAAGCAGTTGACGTCCACTGTAAGGGCAAATCAGCCTTCTTCCAAGCTGAATATAGAAGCATTTTCAAACCTAGCTTCTTCAGTGAGGAGCGCTGAATTTAGAACAGTTTACATCTTTCATACAGCACCTTCCACAGACACATACACTACCTGATCCCTCCTCAGGGCACTTTCCCTAGGAGCTTCCACATCTGCTGAGACAGAAGAGATGTAAAGCTTTGTTGTGGAAAAAAAAAAAAAAAAAGGAAAAGAAAACCATCAAGAATAGCCAAATGGATTTGGACCTTCAAGCATGTTCTCCGCTCACCAAGCACTTACTTGTTCTGAATGCTCCAGGGAGCAGGAATACCAGGAAATCAAAAACAGAAAGTTCCCTCCAAGTCCTGTTTCCCTCATAAACCTATCTAACTTCAAGCCCTTCCCATTCTAAGGTATCTATTTCTGAATGTCCTCCGATGTATATTTTGGCAATGGATATTTTCAAGGAGGAGACTGGGAAGGAGAACAGAAATTACTGTGTAAACCAAGTAGAATGAAAGCAAATACGGAAGAGAATTCTAATTTCAAACACGATGAATGGGGACTTTTTCTGAAAAAAAAAATAAAAATCTAATTTTGTTCACTTTTAGCTGTTTTACTAACCTCCAGAGGCAAAGTTGCAACTTTAATTCCATACCCTCACGTATCTACCGAAATCACTGCAAATAGTATTAACTGGGAGGTTAACTTCACAAAGTAAATCTCAAAGTAGAAGCATTTCTTTAGTTTTAGGCTGCGTTGCAAAACCTCGTGCTTGTTTCTCAATATTTGAGGATTCACTGAAGTAGTTTTGTTTTTGTTTGGCACTGGTACTTCAGTGGATGAAGTGAAAGGGTTGCATGATGAATAATAATGAAACCCTTCAAACCAAAATTCTTTGTATATCAATTTTTTTTTTTCTAAACTGCTTTTGTGCTTGTAAGTAAGGACTATTAACATGCCACAGACAACTCCACATCCTCTGACTGTTTTAAATGGTTTAGAAATACTGGATTCATTCTGTTGCGTGAACTGAAGACCAGAGTTCACATCTCAGTGTGAGCTGGAAGCAAAATCAGTCTGCACAAAGGAGTACGTTTGTTTGTTTCTTCTGCTAAGGTTTTTCTGCTGCTTGGCTAATACATCTTATGCTATGCTTTGCAGCCTATGCAAGGGGATGGGGTGGGGGGAAGGAGAAGAGAAGGTTTATTCAGAGCAGATACAGCAAGCCAAATAAAACCTGAATACACTTCAGTCTCCTACTAGACAGGGAGCTACGAGAAGGCAGGCAAGTAAGACAGGCTCTTTAAGAGCCAAAGTTGGCAGATGTCACAGTAGCTTCCTTACAGCACGAGGTATTTTTAAGAAGTTGTGTATTTGCAGCAGAGATTTGGCAGGCTACTTGCAGCAGGAAGTATATGGCACACAAGGCAACACCTAAATCCAAACATATCCCCCACGGCCATTGTGAGAGCGCAGGCTGCAGTCTTCCAGACATCTGCTGAGCCCAAGCAAATTGTTCCTCGTGTCCTTGTGCAGAGATGGACAGTGCTGTGCTATAGCCACAAACACCCCTGCTACACAGAGAAACAAGTAAAGTGGTATGCGTTTTCTCTACCCTAATATCAGAGCAGAGACACAAACACACTAGCTATAGTTATCATCCGCACTTGACAGTTGCTGGTTTGGCTCAACGAGGCTTACAGGGATTATGATAACTTTAAGCAGCAGCCGCTTGGCCCCTAGTCACCTCCCAAAATATTCTGTAAGACGACACACAAACAACAGAAGTCACATTACAGCTGCATTATTATTTTTTTTTTAAATCACTCGAAGCAGCCTACAACACCAACAATTGTTACTCACATGGGTGGCTTTTCATGTGAATAAACGCTCTCATTCATAAACCCTGCCTTGGGTCTCAAGGCTCACTTCACTCTCCTCTGTCCATTAAGTCTTGCTTCCCTTCCTGGCGCTCTTCCCAGCTGTCTTACTTCCCTACACAGCCGTGCAGTCCTCGCCTTCAATAATATCCCCAACTGGGCTGAAGTTGCATCCATACCCATCCTACCCCGTTCCCTTAAAGCCTTGGGATGCTTCAGAACTGAAATCCATTGATACTAGGCATTTGAAGCCACAGTCAGATGCAATTGAGCACAGATGATGGCAGACCCCAGAGGCTGACAGCACACTGAGGAGCGAGCCAGGAGTGTGGGAGAGGAGCTACAGAGCATGTGGAGAGCAGAAGATGTGCTGCAGCACCCGGTGCATCACCTCTGGGCTGGGGAAAGCTGTTATTTCAAGGAGGCGAGCTCGCAACTTCAGGAGATGGAAGCAGCTAATGGAGCTAACTCAGACAGGACGGCTAATCTTGGCCACGCTCCAACTAAGGGAAACAGCTATGTGTTTAAAATTTGAGAACTGGCCTGCAGCCAAGATGTTATCAGAACACAAGAGAAGTTTAGCTATGCAGCCACGGACTCCAAAGATAGGAAAATACAGTGTTCGAGCAAGCCTGGAATTAAAAAACATTAAATATGGCAGCAGAATCGCTTAGAGAAAGTTCTGAGAGTTACTGACTGAATTTGTTACCAGATCTGAGACTGAGACAAAGACACAACATCCTCCTGTTGAAGAGAACAGCCTTGGCTATGAATTTACAGCACTGTTCACTGTACGCTCACAAGCACACTTTCCTTCACTGGTGACTATAGGGCGGTAAAAGAAAAAAAAAAAGACTGCGGGTGGAGAAAGTGCCTCTGGCTTCATTTTCTGTTTCATTCAGGCTTTGATCACTATGTTTAGCAGGTGAAAAATTCCTTGGTGAAATAGCCGAGAACTAAATAATGACAGACTCAAGATGCTTGGCTCATCTCTTTAAAGCACACAGCGTCTGCCATTTGATTCTTAACGTGCGACGGTTTTTGCCTTTATTCATATCCTTGAAACAAATTTAGAGATGTCACATTCCTTCCATTCTTCACCTATGATTTGAGAAGCTGCCTTGATTTCCTGTTGCAGCTGACACTGCCCTTTAAGTGAATGGAAACATCGGATGCAAACAGCAAAGGCAAAGTCAGTCTTAATGCCAGCAGGCCAAGAAAATTTATCCTCAGGGACGACCTGCAGTTAGAACAAGCCCTGGATGGTGGAGCCTCAAGTCTGGGGCTGCTCTCTGGGAAAGGTAAGTAGTTGTTTCAGCAAAGGAGATTAACAGGCAGAATTCCTGTCAGGCTGTTTACTTGCAGCTCAGACCTAAAGAAAAGTTGTAGATCTATGCATTTTTTAAAAAAGAAAAATCTCACACATTCCTTAGGACATAAAACCTGTGATTGACTTCACATACATCTCTGCTAGGTTCAGTGGAATGGATCCAATTATATTCAGCGCCTTTATTTATGATAGCAATATAAATATTGACCATACAAAACAGAAAATTGCATTAAATCCCAGCTCTAACTGCCCTCTCCCTCATATCTTATGACTTGCATGTGACCTTCTCAGAATTTCCTAAAGGCTCGTGCCAAGTAGTTTATGAAAACAGTGCTGCTTGAAGAGTTCGAGATTCTCTTCCTGGGAACCTGGAGAGCTTGCTCTGACCGACCCACGTGCTAATCGTGCTTGTCCAAAGATCCCCAGGGAAGTCGGATGACTCTGAACATAAAGAGGACTTTCACATTGCTCTGTGATTTCATAGAAAGACCAGCCCATGTCATAACCCCGATTTCCTTCAGTCAGATGCTACCAAGCAATCCTCACAGCAGCCCTCAAGGCACCAGTGCCACCACCAGCTTAACTGGAGCCAAGAGAGGCTAGATGGCAGGAATGACTTAAGTTCCTGATTGTAATTTATGAGTCCCACCTGACTGCTGAACAGAGAAGTTAAGGTTCACCATGCTGGCTGCTGTCAGTTTTTAAGATACAAACTTAGATAAAGGGCACCAGGCTCACGGAAAGCGCTGGTAAGGGCACTGGACTGGGCAACAGGATGTGCTGGTTCAGTTCTTAAAGCTCTGCATGATTTATGTTTTGTTGATTTAAGAGGTTACTGCTCTCAGCTGTCTTCCCATGCCTCTGCCACAGCCCGATAAAATAAAAACATGTTGCAGAAGATTAGGACAGAGCTCAGGGAGGTAACTTCTTACACTGTCCCAGCGTAAAACGCAGGAGATCGTGAGTCAGAGGCTGAAGGCTCTGCCACGGGTATCCCATGCAAGCCAGAATTGGTCATTCATCCAAGTCCTTCTGGGAAGGAGAAGGACCTGTGTTCTCCCTCACATTTAAGAAACGTATTTAAACTTCACATCAGGTGAAGGGCTGCCTGGAGAAACATAGATTTCTGCAGTGCTTAACAGAAGCTTAATGAGAAGGGGAAAGAAAAAAAAAAAAAGCATGTACTCATCGAATCCCTAAGTACGGAAGACAGTGTTTTAATGGGACTTTAATTACAAGTCTTCTCGTGCAGATAAAAAAAAAAAAACTCATTTTATGCAGACATGCTGGAAAAGACTGGCTTCCCCAGGACAAATAAATCTGTATGAGAAGATGCTATTTCAGAAACACTAGAGCTGCACACGAAGCACCTTTCGATTTAGACATTCACACAAAAGATTCTACTTTCCAGACTATATGAAAATCAATTTTTGAGCTAAATAAAAGACAGGGGAGTTACCACTATGAGTGAAAACGCAAACACTTAAAGCTTACTTTGGCGGCCTGTGACCAGAGCAAGCCAACCCCATGTCAGCCACGAAGTGACGGGAACAGAAGATGGGCACGGACAGCATGGCCTTGTGTGCCAGCCACACAGGTGGCCAGGCAGGACTCGGCTATTTTAGCCATGCTTTGGACCAGATTCATATCCCTGCTCCCAGCTAACCTCGTGTATCACAGCAGCGACACCGCAGGAAGAGGCACCCAGCACAGGCTTCACTTAATGCATGTGCGAGTGCCTCGCGAGCACTGTACATGACAGCAGCAGGTATTTCTCTGCTGCACACAAATTACACGGGCCTTCGGGCACATAAACCTTGCCTGGGCCAGTAATTCACCGGTACTCAATGGGCTGAATCCATTTACAAACAAGTATTAAAGAACGTAACAGCGTTACTGGCTTCTCAGCTGTGCGCTCATCCGAGAGTCTTACAAAAAACAACAGGTTACCCATAGCACGGTCTGAAATCGTTTGAAAAATGCCTTCCTCTGGAAGTTTAAATACATTTAAACATAATCATATAAAGTATTATGCAGCTTTTTACATGTGCCTCACTAAATGAGAGCAATCCCTATCAACAGATTGGAAATATATCTCAATTTAGTCATTGATGTATCCGGGATTTCTGTCTGTCGGTTTGTTATTTTTTGATGAAAAAAAATATTTGGATACATGCAGAATTCAGGTGTGGATATTCAAGACTGAAGAAGCATGTATTTCAGAAAGAGTACTTGCAAATAGAAGCTCACAGACAACCACTGAAGAGAGGAATTCACTGGCAGAAGAAAAAGTGACCATGAAGATCATCGTTAGCCAACCCTTTAGTCAAGGAGAATAGGACTGTAAAGGATTTTGAGAAGTCATCTGGAGCACCACTGTTCCAAGGCAGGAAGATCCCAATATTTCGGTCAGGATCGGTTACATATGACCTGTTTAAAGACTTCAGCCATAAACACAGGAATCTACCCCAGTGCTTCAGAATCTTTAATAGGAAGCTTTTCTGCACAACAAAACTAACCTAAACTTCCTTCCCCACTGCAATCTAAGTCCATTATTACTTGCAATATCCATACTGGACATACAGAGCAATTCCCCCTCTCATTTTTTTTTTATTTACATGTTTATACCAACTCTCAGCCCTCTTCTCCAGATTAAACAGCTCCTATCTTTTAACCTTTCCTCATCAGTTATGTTCTCCTGACCTCTGACCGTTGTGTTGCTCTGCACTGAATTCACCTCAAATGATGAAAAGAACTCAGCTCCACAGGAAACCAGAAACCTTCCAGTTTCTGCACAGCCTCAGCACACCTCCTCAAGCTTTTTAATGATATCTAAAGGCAGATGGAATTTTTCCCACTACAAGAATTACACTTGTTGCTTACGCCTACTACTGAAAGTTATTTTCTCAATAGAAAAATAATTGGGTTAGTTCAAGGAAATGACATCAATTAGTATCGTACAGCCCTCTCCCCCCCACCTTCGTCCTCCCTGTGAAGGACTTTAATGATCAGCAAGCAAAAACACCCACTGTGCGGCTCCTGGTTGTGAGCAGTGGGGCTACAGTCACTTGAATCAGGACTGAATTTAAATGAGTTATGAAGTCAGTTCTGGAGGAACAACTGGTTCAGGGACATTGCACGTCAGTTATTGTAAAAAGCATAAAGAGTCAATGGCTTTTCACTTTTCTTTTTTTTTGTTAATTAGGTACACTACAAACAGGGAAGTGTTAGCATCATCATAGAAAAACACTTCCTATAATTATCTTTAGCCAATCTAAATACCTCAAGAATCAGAAGTCGCAATTATGGACACCAGTACACCACATCAGAAAATAAGCTAAGGAATAAAGACTTAAGGGGGAAAAATATATGCGAGAGAAAAAGTGACTTAAGGGAATAAATTCCACTTCAAGCTACTCAGACTAACATTCTTAAGTGTGTTAGGTACTTGGAGACTGGGGGGGAATTATTTACTCTATTTCCCAGAGTAAATTCTTTGCAATAACAAGACAAATAACAGATTCCTAACTATACTACTCAACTCTCACTCTTTTCCCACTTTATCTCGTAAGATAAAAGTGACTTTTCCCTGCTGCTACTTTACCCGCAACAAAAAAGCATTATCAAGAATTTCATTTGTCAGAGCATACACATATTGTATATGCCCAGCCTTGTTCCCTTTAGATTTTTCATCTAGGGGGATTTCCAGGAGAAAGTGTTCTAACTTTTGCTACACTCTTCTTGTTCTGTTTCTTTCTACATTTAGCTACTATAATCTCACAGGAAGCATCCAAGATAAGGAGAGGCTGGAACAACAGATACCTGTTTGCATTAGTTGCAGCTGCATGACAAAAAAAAATCCCTAACTTCAGCCATTAGGGTAGCGAGACCAATGCAAAACTTTACACACAGCTGCAAAACAGAGTTCAGAACTAAAGAGCTTAGGGAAGCTCAAAACAAATACTGCAGAAAGAAAGGAGCACCAGCTGTACATTCTTTGGAGAACAGTTTATATGGCTTGCCTCGGTGAAGACGTTTTCCCATATACACAGATCGGAATCATGACACTAACACTTTTACCAACAGAGAGTTCTTAAAAGTGGAAAAATGATCATGCACCCCCTGAACTCCCCTAAAAAGTATCTATGGCACATTACACAAACACAGGAAGCAGAAAAATAGTCTAGAGTACTGAGAAGAGTTAACAGAACACGTGTATGCATGTATTTATTACCATAATGACTTCTCCACTATTTTGGTCCTGAAAACCTCCTCCTGGTCCAGGTTTACAGTACAGTAGCAATCCCTCATCTTGTTTGGCCCCGGATACGTAGGAAGATTTTTGGCTTCGCCTAAAGACAAGAAAGGAAAAACAAAACAAGATTACATATTAAGAAGTTAAACATATACGTCAGCTATCAACTAATGCAGCATCAGCAACACGGCTAAAGCAAAATGCTATATTTTTTTTCCCAAGCGATCAGTCTCTATTAAACCGAGCAGTGCATTCTGTTTCCAAGGCAGCAGCTCCCGACAGCCACGGAGTTCAGAGCTCAGCAGGAACCAAGATCTGCAACAATTCAACAGTTTGTTGCCCCCGCTCTATTTGCATGTGTTTGGGTGGGTATTGCTTCCTTCCGAATTCTTGCTTTTAATCAGTCCACCAGTAAGATACCCAGAGCACAATAACATGGTATTAAAGCTTCCAGATACAGCCCATTGATTTTATCCTAAAGACGTTATCAGAAGACAGCAAATGAGGGCTGATCCCTAGCTCCTTTGCTCGCCCGGATGTTGAGATGGAAAATAGTCACTGCAGTTGGCACGAGCAGCCATACACCGCACATTGGACATCCGAGCACTTGGATGAGGCACCTAGCACTGATGAAGCAGCCTAAGGTCCTCACACAAAGGTACCATGAAAGTTGAATACCCTTCAAAATAAATGTTTTAAAACTGGGTATGGCTCCCCACGGCTTTGCTGAAGCACCTTAGCATTACCTGGATGAGTGTTTTTCATTCTAGGGAGGAAACCTAGTACTCTGATAGCACGCTAAGGCCACAATGCGTGTGGTCTTATTCACCTTCACTTTTTCCCTGGCCAGAGACTATTAGCAGACGCCATGGGAACTACACTGTTCTCTCCTGGTAATAATACATGGAGTAAAAATAAAAAAATAAATAAATAAAACGAAAGAAGCACACACCAAGAGAACAAAAGTTTGTTTGCCAATAGGGAAAGGAACTCCAAATGACAGTAACAAATATAACTTGACAGTAACAAATATAACTTTTTATCAGATGTCTGCGGCTCAGCCTAAGCGCATCTCACTAGGCACATGCCTTTCCCAGTCTCCAGCTCCCAAACAGCTTTACTATTAACAGAACCATCTCGCATGTTACAAATCTGTCCTCACTCAAAATGTACTTTTTCCCTTCTGCAGCTTTGTTTAACGGCGAATCTGATGCAATGTGCATGTCAACACTGAAGGGCTGCAGCAAAGAAATATCAAGCCCACCAGCATCCTCAGCTTTCAAGGACGAGCATGAAATGACACAGGACTTCACGTCTTCCGTACACGACCTCTTGCACACACTTCTGTCATGGCATGCCCTTAGAAAATCCACGCATCCACACTTCTCACAGACTGTCCAGGTATGGGTGATCGCACACGCTTTCTAAAGCTAACCACAGAACATACAAAGAGGCATTGGTAAGTGCACGAAAACAATACTTCATGTATCAATGCTCACTTCGGAGCACTTCTGCGTAAGTCCACTCCCAACTCAGCTGATGCAACTTGAAAGCTTTCTTCCCACTTCCTTCAGAGCTGCGAGACACGGTGTTTAAAAAGCTGGCTCCACGTAATTCAAAGGTGTGACTGGAACATCTCTTAGCGTGCCCGGCGTGGCTTTAAATTCAGCTGAAGTGTAATCAACAGTTCAACTGCAGCAGCTCTGGCCAAAAATATATCAAGTATTACTGATGGCTTTTGTACAACCTGCACCAGAGTCTAGTCTGCTGTGGTAAACCTCCAGCTTTTACTCGTTATCTGCATTTGAGCAAACTGCATATCAAACAGGCTGAGCTCTGAGCATCTGTCTTTTCTCCCCAGGCCCTGAACATCCAAAATGCTGTGTTTTCACACTAAAATCACATGAAATCAGCCTCTTTTCTGGATGACTGGGTGAGGATCCCTGTCGACAGGAAGAGTTTCAATCGAGGAGTGGTCAGGAAGTCTTCACCTGGGGCTGCCGTGCTACTCTCCCAGCTCTTCCAAGACAGCTGGTCAAAACTTTTCAAGGGCAAAATTAAGGAAAAATAACACACTTTCCCTTTTTCTGCACTTTTCCCACTTCCTACTTCAACCGCCAATGTGCACACAAAACTACTCCTGGATTCCACGTTCTTGATGCTCTCTGATGCCACACGATAGGCATTTCAGTGCTCAAAGCCAATACTTCATCGCCTCAAGAGTGCTCTGTAAGAACCCTATTTTAAAGCTCAATCCTTCTCTGTGTTAGCAGACTTGCAGAAGGAAACCCCGCAATATTAAAACAAATGCAGTGCAAAGGAGGATACCAGTGTCACCAGCAAACAACTGCCTATGCAGTCTGTAAAGCAAATGAAAGATCACCACCACAATTAGAAAATGGGACACACAGGGAGAAAGACAGAGGGAGAAGACATTTTTTCCAGTTGGAAGAAAGAAATGACTGTAAAAGGCCCTGAAATGCCACGGAGGCCAGAACAAGGGATTAATTGACCAACCCAATGTATTAATCACGTTACTGACTTGAGAAGGAGCTTGCATAAAAATGTGGTTTCTTCCCAACACTGACAGCAACCAATGGCTGTTTAGATTCCTCCAGCACTGAGCAGTTGAGAAAGAAAAACTTGTCAAGCTTTCAAGCACAGCTAAAGACTAACTCTCTAGCCAGACATTTTATGTCAACAAACGCGCTCTGTTAAGAGCTTCAGTTGCTCCTCAGATTCCGCCAAGACAAAAACGTTCCCTCTATGGCACGGCTTTGCTATCCGCAACAAAGCTGAACAATTTGGTCAGTATTTCTTGGTCCTGCTGCTATTGAAATTAAGAAAAAAAAGAAAAAAAAAGAAAGGCCAAAACACTTGATATAGTCATGCACCATTTCCATATTTTCAACTACGAAATCTAATGAGATCAATTAATTTGGGCAAGAATTCCCTCGTTTAACCTATCTGTGTAGAGTAGGCATCTTCACCAACTGTATTTTCAAGAGGCAGCTCCATTCTGTCTTCCTCTTTGTGAGGCACCAGCACGATAGAGACTGGAGGGAGGGTTTGCAGACAAAAGGTCAAAACACCCATCTTTAAGACCTCCTGTCTTCTGCTAACAAGAAACAAAATATTTCTTAAGATGTCTAAGACCTTGACAATCTAAAATACATGCACTTTGTTTCGGGGCATAAGGCTTCCATTCGGAAGGCCTAGAAATAAAATAACCAATTTAAATTTGCAAGAGTTTTCCCTCTATCCCTGGTACTGTACACTTCTAATATAGATGGTCCTAACTGAACTGTGCTCAGCTTAGCACCAAGTATTTGAACTTTGCGTAGCTAAACTTAGCTTTGCTAATAGTTACCATGGGGTATTTTGGACAAGTCTTTAAGGGATAGACTGCTCCATTCTGAATACCTCACTGACGTGCTATTTTCTCCTCATGAATGGATTACTACAGGCTCAAAATGGACTGCTGTGGCACAGCAAGGCGCAGGGTACTCGAAAGGCTGGAACAAGAAGAAGGAAAAGACTTAGATCTGTATTCATCTTCCTTGTTTCTTCCAACGTTGTATGTTCCTGCCCTACTAAGACACCAGCAATAAAAGGAAGCAAGAAAAAGGGGCTCTCCTGCAAATACAATAGAGAAGGGCACTGCTTAGATGCTTGGGAGCATAACTGGTGAAAACAAGAAAAGGTTTGAAGATGTTTCTACGAAGAAACAAACATATACGTACATGTATGAATACATTTCCTTACAATTTTGACATCTTAAACTCCCTGAAGCACCTGGTATTTTTCACTGAATTTAAATGCTTGGCAATGTGTCACTTTTGCTTTGGAGTATTTCCCTAGGTGTAACTTTCTGAAGAGAAGAAAACGCATGACAGACAGACATTATTTCTCCCTTTTGAAACAAAATTTGCTGGTCCTACGCTTCTAAGTATTGGCATTGGGTCACCTGCACACAGCTGCCAATCTGAGCACGTTAGTAAAAACCTTGTGTCAACAAATTTACCTTACTGTCTTCCAGCTGCAACATATTTGATTTTTTTCAAAATGTCATAGCAGAATCACTTCAAAGAAAAAAGTACTTAAAAAGTCAAACAAAAAACCCACATCCAAAAAATAAACTCGGTAAAAGCAGCTGAGCTTTCCGTACTGCAGCATTTGACTTCAGGGAAAACACAGAGACTTCAGTACAGGAAAAATAAAAGAAAAATCTGAAAAGGGCAACATATCTAAACCGGCAACAACAATTCATTTTGTTCCTGCCATGTTCAGGAACCACTCTCCAAACAAGCTCTTGGGCAAGCATGTCAAGAACAAAAACAGAGCAACAGCGTATGCCAAGAACGAAAAACTGCTCCCATTTTACCCTAAGCTCTCTATAGTGATAAAGATGCTGGTTAATGGGGTGAGGAACAAAAACACACTATCTCAAGCACTCTTCAAGTTTTCTTTCTTCTGAAAAAAAGCATCATTCCTTCAACATCCACTAAGCAAGCAAAAACAGAAAAAGGAAAACGCGTACACACACACAAATCTCATTCTCTATCAGAATAATCCCAGCATATACGTAAAACATTAGGATGTCAGCAAATTTATAATTAATATTTACTGTAAGTTTAATTAAAAATATAATACTACTCAATGACAGCAAGCAGTTCATCATTTTAGTACAAGGTGTGATTCTGGGGGGCGAGGTGGAAGTAAAAGGGAGAGGTGACTACAACACCACAACAGGGATACACTGAAAAAATAAGCCCTTTTAATATTAAAAGGGTTGGAAAGCTTCTGTTTACATAGGAAACCATTCTTTCTACTGAACTAATCTAAAGTTAACGATGTTTGAAAGCAGAGTATACAATTATATTTGCACATAATTCTTACATGTAGATATACCGTGTACACATCACAAAGGGAAAATGTTTATTTTTGCCTTTCCAGGTAGGAAAAGGCAATGAAAATCACATGTGAAGTCCCACAGACAGATACACACAGTGTACGACTACAGAGTTACGTAAGTGTACTCTAGTGCACTTTTTTAATAAGCTAAAATCAATGTATGCTTTTTGGGCAACATATGCCAAGTGTCAAAAGATGTTCTCTCCCTTCACGTGTATCTATATAGGTCACTCAGCCTGAAAATAAAATAAAACCACCGAATTCATCAATTTGCCTCATCAGATACTCATATATTAATAAAATTAGATTTGTTTTAAAACAGATGTGACTAGAAATACTCTATCTGCCCAAGAATCTCTCTTTGCTTAAACCGTAGACATTTATGCAGGTGTACACGCATGCTTTGCTCTGACGAAGAGACAGATTGCATTAGATTTCTAAACCAGGTCAAAAATAGCCATCTGTGAACGGATTTTGGTGACCTGGAAAATGAGATTTTTAGACGACCTGTTCTTAATGTAAGCCCTTGCCTGCCAGCCTCTTTCAGTGAGAAATGATGCTTATGTTAGAAAACTCAGGGCAAGCCCTTCCTCCACAAAACAATATTGATGAGCTGGGCCCGTGCAACAACCCCAGAACAAGGCGATAGCACACCACTGCTTCAGCAAGGAAACAAAGCACGCTGTATTAATTACAACCTTATAGATGAGGGCATCATGAGGAAACCCCAAACCCTTTGGCACTAAATCAAAGACCTGTGCTGATACAAGATGATATCTCATTGCCAAAGACTACTTACACTTACTTAGACCTAGTACTTACAGTGGAGTTGTTGTGGATCACGAATGTTCGAGGCTAGAAAAGGCCTTCAAGACCACCAAGTCCAACCATCAACCTGTCCCAGCGAGTCCCACCACTAAACCTCAACCCTTGGTGCTACGTCTACATGTCTCAAATACCTCCAGAGACGGTGAATCCGCTCCACCACAGGATGGCCTATCCACCCTCTCCGTGAAGAAATTCTTCCTGACATCCCATCTAAACCTCCCCTGGAGCAACTTGAGGCCTTTGCCTCACATCCTATCACCTACCACTTAAGAAAAGAGACCAACACCGTCCCTGCTGCTGCAGCCTCCTTTCAGGTAGTTGCCAAGAGCAATGAGGTCTCCCCTCAGCCTCCTTTTCTCCAGACTAAACAGGCCCAGGTCCCTCAGCTCCTCCTCACGTGCCTTGCTTTCTAGTCCCTTCACCAGCTTCACCGCTCGTCTCTGCCCATGCTTAAACATCTCAATGGCCTTCTTCTAGTGACAGGCCCAAAACTGAACACAATATTCAAGGTGTGGTGCCACCAGTGCCGTGCACTCGTTTCCCTAAACTTACTCTATACCGGTTAGAAGCCTTCACCGAGATCTTCCTCTGATCTGAAACCTGTTTCAAGGCAGAAAATTACAGGGATTTCTATAACCTGTAACAAGCCCCCACAGGGGATAGTTTCAGACCTATGGCTCAGAATGAGCAGATATCCAAATTCCCTCTTTCCTGTTTGTGTGTAAACATCTCAGTTCTACACCACCAATTTCCAGGCCTTCCGCAGCCCTGAAGGTCCAACAAACCCTCCAAATACCTTGTTTTTGCAGTCCTGGGCATAACAGAAGCAGCTGAGGGTATTCTCGTTGGAGAGCAATGAGAAGCTCCAGGCTGACATACTGACTTTTCTTGTACAAGGCAGTGAACACTGAGGGGGCTCAAAAGATCCTGTAACGATATCAAACACTGAAGTGCCCGCAGCACAAGGGCTGTTAACCAAATCCCAGAGCCGGGGAGAAAAGTTCCACAAGAGCTGCTCTCAAAATGAGGAACTGCAAGCTGATTTGATTTTGTACAAGAGGAGAAGAAAAACTCCTCATCTCATTAACGTAACGGGTCGCATGCTACTTGCCAATATATGTTAAACATGGGGAATCGAGTTTCTCTGAAGATTCCCTTGGGATGGTAACTTAATCCCACAAAACAAAAAAAATGTATGAGTCCAGCTGCTTTCTAACAAAATGGAAGCTATTTTGTGTAAAAGGACACTTGAAGAGATCGTTTTAAAGTGGGATACTGCCAGGAAAGAGGTGATCAAGGAGTTTTCATCCAAATTCACAGTTTTCCTGTTGCTTGCTGAGGTAAGCACTCCAAGTTTCTTTGAGGAGCCTTTCTTGTATTTCTGCAGAAAAACAGATGCAGGAACCAAGTGGCCCCTTTACCGCTGTTGATACAATCTTAGAGTCAGTTCTCCATCTACTACTTTTCAACCCAGCTTGTATTTTGAAGATGATATTTTGGATCAAAACATGTGACTTCCCAGCTGCGTTCACTGGAGGCTCTTGAGGTTTTTTCCTACCAGTTTCAGTAACATAGGGGTTGGCTACAGGTTGTTCTGCGCCTCTGAATCACGACCTTCACTTGCACTGGTGGCTCGTGCTGTTATTTTTTGTTACTATTTCTTACCAAAAAGAAATCAGCTTCCTAAAGTTATTAAAGACCTTCTCTCAGCAAAGCTGAAGTCACTGAACATCTGTTGTGGGAGGCCATGGGGGAGAACGGAGGCTGCAGGAGGGGCAGAGCCGCGGAGAGAAGAAGCTTTGCACAGGCTGCTCCATCCCGGAGCGGTGCTGGGCGAGCAGCTAGCACTTCCAGCTATTTTTAGAAGAACAGTATGAGACAGGAAATGTAAGCAAATGATTTACAACATCAAACAAAACGTGACCGAAATCCAACATCGGTTCAACCGCTCCCTTTTCAGCGATTCTGCATTCTGGTGTAACTATCTTGGGGTGGTCGCTTTTGAGTGAGGAGCCTGCTCATCACTAAGAAAAAAAAAGAAATGGTCTCAAATACATCAGCATGAGCAAAAGTTTGTCAAAGTAAGTGTCTGCCCTTACCCTTCTTCATTTACTTGATTTGCACACAAAACCAAAATCCAGATGACCAAAAAAGGACAGTTTAATACATCTGTGTATTCCTTTTTTTTTTTTTTTTTTTTTTTTTAACTTTTGGTGTACATCAGAAAGCCACAGCTGTGTGGGAAAAAAAAAGCAAGCAATGAAAAAGGCATAATGCCCTCTCTTCCCGGCCATTAATCACTTCTATCACCAACAGCAAGCGGCTAAAAGCTTTTACAGTAACATGAAAAAGATGAATCTGTCAATGGCTCTGTCTTGCTTAGATTAAAAGCTAATAACAAAAAGGAGTAATTGCTGGGGAGTTGGAGCTTTAGCGGCGATGTTAAGAAACCCTAACTGTTTCCTCTAATGAATGGCTCTGTTGTCCACAATTGCTCTTGCTTTACAACTGCTCGGTTAGAAACGCCTTCACTAACTGGAAGTTTCACAGCATCAACTTTAGATGGAGATCGTTTTGGCCATTTGACCTTACAGTGTTCAAAAACAAAAGAAAATCTTGCTATTGAGAAACGGAGTGGCTCAGAGCGCAGCAGTTCAAGGCAATCTTAAAAAGTCCCAAAAATTCAGGAATTAACCGAGCAAAGAGCATCTTCCTTCATACACACAACACTTCCCATTACAATATTTACCATCAGGAGGGAAAGAGAAAGTTTTTGAAATCTCCCCCCCAGCTTGCTTAACTTCAGCCTTTCCTCAAAACCAGTGAAAACAGGTACTTTGCTATACAGAGGTCAAATTCATTTTTCCATGTAAAGACCCAAACCCAGAAACATCCTCCTGCAGTAATTAGCAGCTTCCTGTAAGCCCAGTAACAGGCAAGACTACACCTAATTACAGCTTGACATGGTCTTGGTACTGTTAGTCCACCTACGCCCCAGGCATTCCTTCATGCACAAAGAGCATTGTGTGTAAGGAAAAAAAAAAAAAAGAAGAAATCCTTTCTTTTTTAAAAAAAGCGAGGACATAAGCAGCTCTCGGATTATATGCTTATTTGGGGGGTTGAATGAAAATATTAATTCAAGAAGAGTCTAAAATTTCTAGTTGTCATCTTGGCTGACAAATGCTGTATCGCAGAGACACCTTGGTACTGAACGCCGTGCTCTGATTAAGGCATTACATAAATCATTCACAATATTTGTTTTGCTTTAGTTACTGCATCTTCATCTACAAAGCACTTCTTCCAGTAAATGGAAGATTTATTTCCACTGTCAAATATCTGCATTGCACAGAAGCATGCAGACAACACACAAGATTTTAGGTAGATGCTAATTTCTTCTTGCTAGCTTGCAGTCTCACCTCTCCTTTCTACATTTCAAGCTGGTTAGAAGTGCTTGAGCTTGACTAACAAATTGATCACTTGTCCGTTTGCAATGCTGTGCAATTAAACTCTGAGACTGCAAATTAGCAGGGACCCACTGCAACTGACCTGCAGACCCGTTGATTTCACTGTGGGGAGAAAAAGGACAACGTGTCCCCACTCCGAAGCCCAGGCTGCCTTAACTACTGCCACCATGCAGTTTGCCACACACATTTCTAAAAACAACCAGCTCCAGAAGAGCCACACGCTGATAGAACTGGACTGCTGCCATCCGAGATCCTAAACATTCAATCTGCCGTGTCAGCGGACTCGGCAGAGATTTATTTTTAAAACAACCCATCAGCGTAAGATTCCCGACTTGTTGCTGAAATTGAATTTGGGGTTGGAAAATGCAGTTGAAGGGAGACGGACTGACCTACGCATGGGAAGGAAAGGATGTCTTCTGTGCTTGCTCTTTGCGGGTGCCCTCCAAAAGCTCTGCTATGCTGAGCTGTCCTATTGCTTTGCCACCCCACAAGCCCACCAGCACAATTCCCCCGAGAAGCCCAACGGGAGCTCCCCTGCCAGGGCTGCACGAGGATCAAGCACGCTGCGGTAACTTCAGGCAGGAGCTTAGCTCCAAAGTGCAAGCACTTCTGTGTGATTCTGTCTGCTCAAATTCTTAATTGTTTCTTCCTTCCAGAGGACAGAAATGCTTTGCCAGTTCACGTACGAAGCGTACTTGAAGAAAAATGGCGGTATTTCGGCATGACTTTATTAAAGTACCTTTTCTTCACAAATCAGAAGAAGCTAAAAGCCCTCTCTCAAAATGAGCTATGCCATCTCTCCCTACAAGAGCACCACATACGATGTTCAGCTCATCTCTTAGAGTATTTTCAATTTCCAGTTTGACATTATTATATATACATGACTATTTATTATTTTCACTTTTAAGAAAAAACAATCGGTGTTCTCCCTGGCTTCTTGCACGGAATATTATTCCCCCATTAGCGCTCACTCAACATCTTCCATCTGGTGCTCCTTTAACAGGGTTAACAGCAGCCAGACTGTTTAACTAGCAAGCTGAGCTATAGAGGGCAAGCCCTATTTCCACCCTGCCAAAGCACCTTTGAGACAAAAGGCAACTGCAGATTTCCTCAGCGGGAGAAAAACGAGACGACGATGTTAAAGGAACACACTGATGGCCGGAAGCGGTGTTTAGCAAGAGAAGTTTTAAGAACATCCTAAAATACTTTCAGACATGTGGATGCTGGAGTAACAAAGGAGCAGTTATCTACTGTATGTCACAGGGAAAGCAAAAAAGTACTGTAAACAACTTTAGATCCAAACAGGCTACTCCATTCTGGAAGGAGAAAAAAATACATCAAAAGTATTTAAATTCTTTCAGTTTTATACAAATTGGAAAGTATTACTAAGCCCTTTTGCTTGTGAGTTAGTGTAATGGAGCAGTTTGCTCCTCCTTTCCCAACAGCGTCCACTCTTCACAGTGCTAAAGCCCACGCAAGTCTAAAATATGTGCGCATGAACAGCCTTAAGCTTAAGTCTCTGAAAATGTCAGAGCTGTGAGCTTATCATGTACCTGCTAACTTTTAATTATGAGCTATAAAGTTCCACCCACAAATCTTGTGCAGTGTACGGGACTGACTGGGCAAGCAAAACTGGGGAAAAACAAACTAAAAAGCATGCTGCAAGCTCCCAGCCTGCTGCGTGGTGGTGGCTGGGGGGAGAATCTTTCCTGCAGATTAAGTTAAGGTGCACAACAGGGTGCCGAAGCGTTTGGTTTCTTTTGCCTGACCTGAAGTCACAGGGCCAGAGCCCCATCTCACAGCACACAACCTGACTCACTTCAGCTGAAGCTTTGGCCCAGCACACTCATCTCGGCACCAGAAGAGCACCTGCCAAAACACACGGTCTGATCGTCTTCCAGAAGAAGCCAATGAAGTAAAGGCAAATGAATTTCGAAGAAACACAGGCTTGTTCCGTTGCAGTGGTTATTCTTGTAGAAAGGGGAGCAGGGCTCAAAGAGAAAGCCTGCAGAAGCAGTGTGTGTACGTACTCACCCAGAGGCTGAGCATTTTTCAAAACTGCCGATGACTTTTGGAAGCCGGGCATTCCCTACAAGTCGCTCATCCACACCCACGAAGTTCATCCAAAGTTGAATTTTGTAATATCTCTGCTCAGACACTACATGCATCTGTTTCACAACGAATGAGAGGAAAGCTGGTAATCTGAATTAAAACTTGTAACGGTTGTGAGTGTCTGATATCTGCAAAAATCAACTGAGAACTGGAGGCACAACAAGGACTCACCAAAAGCTACAGAAAATAACCCCTGTTTGAACTCATAATCTCATTTTCTACCCCAGTGGTCTGCACTTTTGCCTAATTCATGGATTTTTCTTATCAAAACACTGTCAGCAACCTGGAAGATGGAAAATGATGCTGTTCAAGAGCCAGAATCCAAGCTTAATGTGGAACATTAACTCATCTTTCCTTCTTCTCAGGCTTTCATCTATGAACCGTGACAGTGTTTAACCATTATTAATAACCATTATTTCAGCAACTTCCAATCCTCCACCCTATCGCAGCCCTTACTGCTTTTACAGGCACAAAACTGATGTTGCTCCCGGCCACGTTCGCACCATTCAACTGTTCACATCTTCCCACGAAAGGATTCGGAGCACGAACACAACTTTGTTTTTCTGAATTACTCTTTGGAGGAGTTCCTCTTGCTGCCCGTTGACTAGCCAGGGAGCCCAGCCAGCTGCCGTCAGAGCCCACGTTGAGTGTTTACAACCAACCCCACAGCACATGTTGTCCTCTCTCTTCCTACTCGCCATCTAGTCGCATCACGTTTTCGGCAGAGCTAGTCTTTCAGGCTGCTACTTCCCACAAGGAACCACCAGCCCTAAAATCTTACAGTACCAAAACAAAGGAGTTTGAGAGCCTTCATAACAACACGTCTTACAACAGGGACTGGAAACTCTGCCACTGCCCTAACATCGCCCGCATCCTCCATTGGATCTCAGCTCCGTCAAACATTTCCAGGCACCAAGATTTCTGCAGGGAGAGTTTTTGTCCCAAATACTTCTTGTTTGATTCAAGTATCACTGTAAGAATGTAGGGAGGATTAAACGCTCTTGTTATTACCACTTTTTTAAAATTTATATCACAAAGTTCATGCCACCGCTCCGACTGCAATGCATTTTTTGTTGTCCTTACCAGTAAAATGAAGGGAGTCCAATTGTAAGCTTGATTTATCTTAGCACACCGAGCTACTACAAATTCACCTGCCTTATAGTTGATTCCATGCTAGTACCAAAAGAGTCCTGAATTTAACATGCTCATTTCAGTGGGACTCCAATAACGTATCAATCACCGTGACTAAAAACCATTTCTCAATATAACGATGCTGCTAAACTCAAACAGCAAGAGGAGGCAAACGGGACAGAAAAAGAAAAAAACAAACACAACATGTAACTGGTAAGCAAGGCATGGACCTGCGGTACAATTTATTTCTTAAACGAGGTTTCAAGCAGTGACTAATCTGATCTCCCTGAGAGCGGGAACATCACATGAATCTTGGTCTGAGGAACAAACCCAACCAAGAGCGAATGACTCATCGCGCAGGCAACGTGATGAGAACCAAATGCTGGATTATCCAACCTCAATAGCTGCGGGAAGAGGAAAAAAATGTTTACTTCTTCACTCCTCAGCACCGAGTGTAGATTACGCAGGCACAATAGCGCAGAAAAACAAAGCTGAGCTGAGCCCAGTCATTTATTTTTAAAATAGTGACCAAAACCACGGGGTTCAGAAGTTAGCGTAGATGTGCACCCAAAGCATGTTACTAGTATATGCAGTTGAGATTTTCACAAAACGTCTAAGCCATGAATACAATTTTCCCTTGTAATGTCTTAAAACCCTCGCATGATTATAAATTTCCCTGTAAATACAGATTTTAACTTTCCACGAAATGTCTACAATCCAGCTGTTGGTTTTTTATGCAAAGTATAAAGCGGGGTATTAAAAAGGGAAAGTGACCTGCTTTTTCTAAGCTATGTGAAGTGCTAATGTAATGAAACTCAATCAACGTCAGTTTTCTTTTATTCTTCCAGTTTCAGTTTACGAGTTAGTCACATCAGCTGCAGAAGAAGGGGTGAGCAAGGCTTACTGTCTGTAAAGCACTCTGGAAACGTCAAGTATTTTGCATACTTACAACCAGTGACAAAGCACAACTCAATTACCTATACAGAAGTGAGGGAACTCAAAAACCATGTACAGGAGGGACAACTGGCAGCCGTTCTGAAATACACACACAAACTCGCATTTTTAGGAGCGCAACCAGCCCCATAAATCTGTCCATGACAGCACAAACCTGCTTTGACATCTTCAATAGCAAAGGTCTGAATGCAGGGAGATCTGCGCAAGTGGAGATGATGTCCTCTTTCTTGAAATGCTTGAGTCTGCTCAAGGGTTTGTAACTGAAAAGGCAAGCTCCAGCTTCAAAAAGGGAAGGACCGGTGAAGGATATTTCATAGGATGGAGGTATAAATGCACAGCGCACCCAAAGATGACGCAATACAAAGTATGCATGGAACTGCTGATGCTCATTTTAAGTCTTACCCTGAAAGCTTTTCCAGATCAAACCAAGGTCCAACTTCAGTCTTAAGGCTATACAGCTAGTTAGGAGCAATGGTTTGCTTTAGAGACACACAGGTGGAGTCACCACTGCAGTCAAGTTTATTCCTCAACCCAGTGACTAGCAAGGACAACACAATCCATCCTAAAAACTCAGAGCTTTAAGCCCACAGCTGCATGTCACCAAAAGCTAGATACAAAACCTAGATCAGCCCTGTCCTCAGCAGTTTACAGAACACATCAAGAGGGCAAACAGGGATAAAAGCTGCCCCCACGCATTAAGTCAACATTCTCCTTTCCAGAGCTCAACAGACGTGATATAATACACACCACGTTCTCCTTGCAGATATAGCACACAGTAGTTTTAACACTCGTTTTAAAGTACAAAGCAACAAGTCCATCGCATTTATTCACAGGGTCAGGTGAAGCTATGGTGTCACATGCAGTGTCAATAAGACTCCACTGGCCAAATTCTACCTGTGCCACATCCACTTGTCATTAAATAATGTCCCCAACCCCCTGTGTGAATTCGTGGCTTACAGCAGAACGGCAGACAGGAGTCAGGGAACGCTTCTGATACTCGTGCGTAAGCCGAGGTTGATTTCTGGCTTACATCACGCACTTCCACTGACAGCGGGAAAGTTTCTCCCTGACGTTTACAATAAGCAGCTGTAAAACTTGAAGGGTGTAAATAGGCATGCATGTCCGAAGGCTATTTGCTGGGTAAAAAGGTGCCACTTTTACCTTGTAGGGTAGAAGAGAAGTTACAGGCCACAGAGACACAAATCCGTGTGCGTGCTGTGGTCAGTGCTTTTAATGCTGGGGGACGGGGATGCCCACACCAGACACTTGGCTAGCTGCAGAGCCCAAAGCTTCTTTAGGAAAATCACCAAGGATGAAAAGCCCTTTAGCTTCAGTTACCCCTTGACTCATGCCCATGTAGTTTCAAAAACGGTCCTGCTTGTTTTCACAAAGCAACAGAAAACTGCGGAGCTCTTCTGTGCAAGAAGTTTGTGTTGCCATGCAAGAAGTTCGCTCCTTCAGCTCAAGATCTGGGCTCCATCCCAGCCCTGCTGCAGACTCCATCTGTGCTCGTGCATAACAAGCCAGCCAGCTCACTCCTGCGCTCGCGCCACCTCCCTCCCATCGGCAGCACTTTGTATTCGAAACACTGCTTCGGCTCCTCAGCTGAGGGACTGCACTGGAGTTACCGCATTTCAGGATTTGCTAGTGCAACCGCCTGACACGTTGCAGGAGCTGCATTTGGGGGCGAGCTACAGGGAGGCCAGGGAAGCTAACCCTTAACACGCCTTACACCAACGGGCACTCGTGCAGCGAGCGAAGATCAACACTCGCCGCATCTCAGAAGCCTCTCACCTACTTCTGTGACAGCACACGGGGAGAAAAACCAGGCACAAATCAGGGCATACCAACACAGAGCAGGAGAGGGAAAGCATCTGGCCCGTTTAACAAAAGGTAAGGCAGTCGAATAGCTCCCAGTAACCAAGAGAGGAAGTATCTTATTGCTGGCAGTATATGCTCCCAGCAGCACTGCCACATGCATAAAGAGAGGGGAAATAGCTCCCAAAGGCTTTACTGGACAAAGAACAATGATTCGGGCATGGAAAAGGTACCGGAGCAGTCAGAAAACAAATTGGCAAAGAAGGCTTCACGACAGAAATCACTCGGATGTGTCTTGCCCTGCACGGGAAGCTGCCCGAGGCACGCTGTACCAAAATGCTGGGGCAGAGAAACTCCAAGCGAAGAGGCAAAGGCGCACAGATCAGAAGCACGGGTTCCCAGCAAGGTGTAAGATCACCCCTACGTACTCCTTCGCATCCCAAACAGCCACGCTCTAGCCACCACCAGCAAGAGATTCACCAGGTCTGAAGCAAGACGCCACCTTCCCGGAAGGCAAACTGAATATGAACGTTAAAGCCTTCAGCACAGGAAAACGTGTTTGTTTGTTTTTTTTGACTTTTGCACGTCACTTGATGAGTGGCTGCTTCTACAAGAGAAATCACTCGTTTCTTGGCTCCAGGTCTAACTTGCTCTGAAACTGAAGCACTCCCACTGCAAGCTCCGAAGCGAAGCAGAGGATACACCTGCAAGCAGGAGAACAAATCCAAGTTTGCTTTTCAACCAAAGGAATTGCCCACAAAGATAAGCCAAAAGAACTCTGTTTAAAAGACACATCCACTTGGGTGACAGCATCCTGGGTCACTGTTATTTGCATGTTTCCTTGAGAGTTTTTGCAGGCATTAATCTGAACTTCTCTCCTTTGAAAGCCAAATAGAACAGGTTTGTGTAATACTCTGTTCTTGGCACATATAGGATATTCCTCTAGAGGAAGACAGCAAACACTAATCACATAAAATTGGCAAGGAAGCTCAAAGGCAAGCATTATACCTCATTTTTAACATTAACTGAATTGCAAGTCAGTGCCTCCGACTCGCTTGAACTCCAGCACGCTCCTTCGGGCCCCAAAAAGGTTAGACGGGGGGTTGCAGCAGGCAGGAGACATTTCCTCAGCCGTTTCCATAACCCTGTAGTTTCACAGCCACTCACTTTCAAGCCACCATAAGCCAGCTGGCTGCTCGCTGCCCAAATTCCCCCACACTGCCACCACGTAGCCTCACGTGTGCTCCACGAACCCGTTTTGCAGAGCAGACTCAGCCGGAGCAGAGCTCCGCACCCGGCAGCTCTAGCAAGGAAGAGGCTCCCAAGGAAAGCCCATGGCTTGCTTCAGCTTTACACCACCCCGGCACCACATTATGCTCTTTGCCAGTTACTCTCCTCCACTCGCTTTACTGTTGAGCCCTCTCAAATACCTCCAAATAACTATTTATCCACCGTGTATTTCCAGACCTAATAAGATACTCAGCTAGGAATGACTGAAGGCCACCTCTCTGTGCAAAACAGTGCTAAGTCTTGTCCACGCTGCACTGTTTAAGCTCAAACAGAGCAATTAAAACATGTTTTCACGAGGGTTTCTCTGACAGTCAACTCGTCTACTTTCATTTACCCTTCCCTTTAATTCCGCTGAATCGCAGCCACCACTCTGACTGCAGCATCTCTTTCATGAGGTCCCTCACTCCCCACCAACGTGAAATCTAGAATACCACCAGGAAACCCACAAGGGAATCATCTGCCGGCCACATCAAGCGTGCCCATACCCTACTCACCTCTCCATGTGAGAATCGAGTGGTTTTCTCCCAGTTTCTTGGTGCCCATGCTGTGCCAGCCAAGGAGGCCAGCGCGTTCCTTAGGTCAGAGGCAGCTAGCTGTCACCTCCGCTTGACCAGAGCACTGAAGGCAAGAGCAGAGCCATCAGGCAGCTTTTGCTAGCCACAGACAAGCCCAGCCAGTTGCCCCCAGCCACCACATCGGGAGGACAGAGGCAGCAGGGAGCAGCCACCACCAGTTAGGGCGCCCTGCTAGGATGGAGAGCCCCCAGAAGCATCACTGTGCTGCCAAACCAAAACTCATCAGGGTTCCTACCAGAAAACCACGTTTTCTTCCTAAATGGAAGCCTTTATTCACTCTGGTGCGCACATGCAAGCCGAAGGTAAGCAGACCTATTAGACTTTATTAAAAATACGGTCTTGAGATTATTCACAACAGCTGTTTCCTCTTCAGGCTAGGGGAAAACAGATGGCAACATAACAAGAGCTCGATAATTTTTAAAAATTAACTCCAAAACATGGCACTCGTACAGGATTTCTTCCACTCATGCATTTCCAAATGGGATAGTTAAAAAATAAAAATAAAAAAATCGCTGCCAAATGTTATTTTGCTAGCAGAATATACAACAGCTTGATAGCATAATTAACACAGGGCGGAACAAAGAATGCATCAAACTGCACAGAGAAATTGCAGGTTGCACAGCACCCTAGATGACACGGCTGCTGCTCTAGATTCCCCACCAGGACACCCAGGACACGGTTTATCACCTCTCCCAACCACCCGTGAAGTCTGCCAGCCCTAAGACAGGGCAATTAGGGGTGTGCAAAAGATGGGCGTATTCTTTTCAGTATTCATGTTCAAGATTCATAAGGATGGAAAATAGCATGGAAAACATTTAAACCCATACGAATTATCCTTGTGAACCTAACCAGGGGATCTTATTTGTCGGGCTGGCAGCCCAACAACTGCACTTCATGCACATTCCTTATGAGCAGAACCGAAGAAACTACAAATACATCGCTATTACATTTTAAACACAGGCTGAGGGAGACTATATTGTTGAGCCACCACATGTCGAAACAACTGTTTGAAAGTTTCTAAAAATTCCTACCAAAACAGCAGCATTTCTTGACAGGCAACAGCGAGTACTCAACTGGTTGCTCCTTCAACAGGACCTCTGAAGAGCAGGATGAAAAATTTCGGACAGGAACGCAAGCTATGCTTCTCACCACACGCTTTAAGGAAACAAAGTTTAGGGTAGAGTGAAGGGTTTCTTTTTTCTTTTCAGAAAAGCCCAAGCTGCAAGTCCTACCAACATACTGGACTCACGTTTTGAGGAGTACAGGAAAAAAAGCTACACTTCACCATTTTTGTGGGCAGACTGTGTCCTGGAAGTAACTACTTGGTTTGGTACGCACTAAAGAACTTTAGACTGTGTCTTTTTTTTTTAAGCAATGCAGAGGAATTCGTTTTTTGAACAAAGTAGTATCTGCCAGTCCCAGCACCTCTCCAAACCCCACTGAAGATCTGCAGAGCTGCCTCCATTTCTGTTCTCCTACTCCACAAACACAGCAGGTGAGTCTCCGCTGCCCATCCTAACACCATTTCTAGACAACCAGGGTGTAAATAACCAGAACTGTCAGACAGCAAAATTCATCCAAAAGAAAACTTAGCCTTGGTGTTCACGTACCCACCTGTTCATCCCTAAGAAGACAAAAAGAGCCAAGGCATGCCAAACAGCTAGCACATTTAAAAACAAAGATGAAGATAGTCGTAAACTCTTCTCTGGATAAACTCAACCATATCATTGCTGCTGTAACTCAGGCTCTGGTCTTCCACATATACTGTTTCACTGTAGTAATCTGTAGCAAATATGCCTCAAAACTGCAGAGCTTGTGGTAAATATATATATACATAAATCTGCATATATACTTTATTATAAATAACATATAATATGTACTTATAATATGTACTACATATATAAATTATCTGATTATACATTACTATTATGTAATTATAATATGATGCAGATATATAGTATGCCCATACATTATATAGAGATGTATAAAAACCCTTAAAAACACAACTTTCAAGCAACTTTAAAATCAGAAGCTTTGTTCAGCTAACGTTTTAACTTTGATTTCGTTTCCGCCAATACTTATTCTGCTGCTTTTGCATACAGCTTTGTCTGAGTTACAGAACAGAGAGGGTTTTTTTCCTTCTATAAGCATTATGAAATATCACATGCTGCTAATCTTTAATTTTTGTACTGGATCATAAGTAAATGTGAAGTGTCCAGAACAGTGAAATTTTCTGAAGTACTAAAATCCAAGCTGTGAAGAGAAGAATTACAGAGACAAAGACACTTCCTCCTGCACCATTTCGTCCTTGTGACCTCCATTCTAGGGGTAGAAGATGATCAAATTCTGCAGCCTGATCAGCGCTTGATATAGCGCATTTGGGATCTCAAGCAAGAGGACAGTGAAGCCTCAGACATGCTCATGTATTCTCTAACCATGACTGTATGAATCAACTCCCTCTATTTATGGAAAGCGGGTATTAAATTAACTCTTGCCTTGGCATTTATCATCCGCAAGCTTCATTCTCAAATTCACGGGATATCCTCTGTCCAACAGTCTGCCATTCCAACTGAGTTGTGTAACTCCCGCTGGCATGGCTAACCCAACTTGACGCATGTCCACATTGCAGAGCTAAAACCCCACAAATCCTTATGCTCCTGCCAACTGTGGAACTCAAGTGGTGTTGAGACTTCCATTCCCCACTATCAGTCCCACTTCCAGACCAGATTACATGGTACCTCCTCCTCCTTCAGCTTGTTTCTTTTTGTAAAGGCATGGAAGATGTAAACAACTTTATCCAAAGCCTGTCTCGTAGATTAGAAGCTTTCTAATTTTAAGCACAGACCCTACCTACCTTCTTTTCTTCCAGAAGCAGAGGTATGCTGCCAGTCAAGCCTATATTCAAAAGGAAAGAGACAGGGCACGCGTACAGCTGAGACCTGCAAAATAACCACCTCGAACCATCTGCCAAGGACTCCAGTTGCATAAAGGAGCTTTAACCAGTTACAGTGCTTACAGGAAAAAGGACACCCAGTTAACAACAAGCTTATTTCCTCATTCCTTCCCTCCCCTGACAGATCCCCATTAGAAATGCTTGATGACAATTGCCTATATCATGTGGGCTATCTCAAATAAAGTTCTCTCGCTTGTTATCATTAAGAAGTGCAAATTACAAATAGCTCACACCCAACGGAAGACATCTAATGAAGAGATAGCACAGCTCTGCGGTCTTCCCAGCAGGGAGGAAAAAGCCACTTAACCAGATAAGCTTGTCCTTTCGGCTCTCTCCACTTCCACCTCCTGGCTGTGCCCTTCAGCTGGAAGGAGCACCTAAACGAACCCAGACAGTGCCAGAAACAGAACTGCACTTCAGGGAAAGAGCTCACAAAAAGCCCCAGTACTGCTGGGAAGGCCACTCTGGGAAGGAATGGTCAATAACTGCTTGTACGCTTCTAATTCTCTCTTCCTGCTTCTTGGTTTAGGGAGATCCTCTGCCACATTCTTTATGTGGCGATAGTGAAAAGCTTTTTCCTATCCAAGTGCTGTCTCCTTACTTCTTTGCTTGACTCTGTCATTGCCCTGCTCTTACACAAACAAGATAACCCTAAGTATACAGCAAGACATTAAGGTCTGCAGCAAGAGATTACTAAACTCACACAGCACAGACTTACCATGCATCTTAAGTGAGGATAAACATCAGAGCAATTTATCGATACAGACCAAAGGTCAAATATATTTAATAGCATCTGATAATTTCTGAAGTGAATCTTCCACGCTACGCATTCAGACTACAGCATTTTGCATGCATTGCCTGTTGTGAGAACTCCCTCAGCACAGCTCCCACTGAAACACTGCAGAAACGCCTAAAAAAAGCCTTGCTACTCTCTGTCTGGGGTAGGGGAGGAGAGAAGAGAGGAGAAACAAAAGGGCCATTACGCTAATAGTTCCCTTCTGCTAATCGCCAGCGTGGTGCTGACATGATGTAAGAGCAGACTTGCCACAGCCTGGAGAGAAGTAGGAACACGCACCAGAAACTTCACAAAATCGGACATGGCTTTCAAACCACAGAAAAAGGGAAGAAGAATAAATCACTAAAAATGTCACAGAGCGAGAGCTAGACAGGAGCCAAAATACATGGATGAATGTACGGACAAAACGCAGCTGCAAAAGGTTAGCCAGTCTTCACGAGAATTTGTCTTCCTGCCATCCCAGCAGTGCACTTAGCAATCAGTTACATATTGTCGCAATAGCTACCTAATACCTCCTGCCTCCCACACCCCCCCTTACCCACAGAGGGCCCTGGCAATGCTCTCCTCACAAAGCCAGTCACAGCGACCTCGAGAATCACAGTTGGAGGCTGCCTGCCCCGGCACACAGGATGCGTTTTATTGCCACAGTTAGCCTTACAAAACTGCGGCCCCGTTTTCTGTTATTGCAGCTGCACTTCCCCTTTCCACCCCTCGGGATTCCCACCACAGCTACCCCCGCACCAGGAGTGGCAAGATTTGATGGGTGAGGGGCTAAACAAAGAGCTGGCTGCCACCAGAGAGGGGCCAGGACCTGAAGGCCAGTTCTCCCTGACCCCTCAGGGGGCTGAGGGCCTCAGCTGGAGGCCAGCTGTGATGGTGAAGCTCCATCAGCACTGATCTGGTGGGACCGGAGCTGTGAGAGAAGCCCCGGAGGACGAAGCTTCACTAGGCCCCTTTCTCCACCTGGGAGCTGTGTGTCAGCTCAGGCTCTCACCTTTGGGCCCCGCACAGAATCGTTAGGGTTGGAAGAGCCCTCCAAGATCACCTGGTCCAACCATCCCCCTACCACCAATGTCACCCACTGAACCATGTCCCTAAGCACCAGGCCCAACCTTTCCTTGAACACCCCCGGGGACGGTGACTCCACCACCTCCCTGGGCAACCCGTCCCAGTGCCTGACTGCTCTTTCTGAGAAGAAATGGCTCCTCATTTCCAACCTGAACCTCCCCTGGCACAACTTGAGGCCATTCCCTCTAATCCTATCACTGGTTACCTGTGAGAAGAGGCCGACCCCCAGCTCCCCACTCCTTCCTCTCACGTGTTGCAGCCTTTTACCTCACTGGTCCTGACCTGCAACTTGACTTCAGCGGGGCACTGGGAGTGCAGGTACTAAGGGCACAAGAACTGCTCCAGTATTTAATCACTGCTATCCAGGACGGGGCTACATTGTCGGGGCTAAGCAAAAGGTTGTATTCAAAACAGAAGTGACCAGCAGCTCCTCAGACGGGGAAGCAGCTTGAGTACAAAGACAGATTTATTCTTAAGGCTACAGCAGACTCCTCTGCATTGTTCAGGCTCCAAGCAAGTCGAAGAGAAGCTGCAGTAGGTGTTCTAAACTCACACAAACCCATGCTCTACGCCTGCATGGGGATCTTTGTGTGGCAGCACAAAGCCATAAATCGCATTGCTGCCAGCCCACAGAAGGGCGATAGCGGGTGTTAAACCCCGCAGAAGAGCGGGAAGGGCCTGACTGAGGCCCGCCAGGGGAGGGAGGCACACTGGGGAAGAAAAGGGAAAGCAACCAATTTAGTACTGGTTTCTTAATAATAGCTTCCTCCTTAGTTTCTATTCTTCAGACCCAAACGGTCACTAAGATTGTTTTCTCCTAAACTCTTCCTACTCTCCTCAAGTGCTTCGGCTGAAGCAGCTCCATGGACCCAGGAGAAGTCTGCTGGTCCTGCAGGTGTCAAAGGTGTAAAGGAGGATTAGGCAGCCCTTAGAACAGGGATTTCATAAAAACAAAACAAAAATCCAAAAAAAAAACAGAAATCGGGGGCCTTTCTGATTCTTGTGAGAGCTCCTTGCTCTGGCACTGCATCTCATTTCCGTGGTACTGAACATGCCTGGCAGGGCTTCCACTGCGAGAGCCCTCCCGTGAGGCATTTGACTCAAAGTGCAGATTGACAAGAACAGGATCTCGAAAGGAAGGAAGCAAGACTCGGCCAGGCAGAGAAACAGGATCCTCCTTGCCCTCTGCTGTCCCTCCCCATGGCAGCAGGGCTCTCTCACCACCCTGGGCTTGACCAAGGCAGGTCCATTCCAGCTGGGAGACCTGTCCGTGGGGCACCTGCCCCTCACCTCTCAGCAGGGGGAAGCTGCACAGCAGACGAGGTAGGCAGAAAGGACTGCCACAGTGAAACAGGGGTACCCAGTCCCGTGTGTTTGTAGACGTCACGGTGGTAGCCCTCAGTTTCACGTGTTCGATTTTGGAAGCTCCTGGATGCTCAGCACAGGGGGTAGGCAACGCAAACCCCTCGTGGCCCCAGAGTTGCTCATAGATGGGAATGACGATACGCGTCTGAGAGCATCACATCATCTCAGATGACTGCCTGGGCAGCCTTACAGGCAGATCAGCAGCTAAGTGCTTCAGTGACTTTCCCAAATCAGGCTGCCTTTCAAATAATTAGTATAAAAACTCATTAAGGTTAATTATGGAATTAATGAACTGAGGAAAAAAACATAGAGACCTGAGAAGACTGTAAAATGAACTAAGTGGGCCAGGTCAAGCTTACTGTCTCATGTCTTGAAGGCTTGGGGCTGAATCATCTAGTCTGGATTATTCAGAGAGTGCAAGCCAACAGCAGCATGAGTACACTGAGCATGGCTAAGCCTATAAAATGCTGACGTGATCCTGAAGTCTGGGTGAACTAAAGGCCTTTCAGAGACACCAACAATACCACGGAAGACTTGCAGCAGCACCTTCTTGTGTTTTAGTTTAGAAAAGCCTCAACATCCTTCCCTCTCTCCCCCAGAAGCTCTCAGTCCACGGCCTTGCAAAAAAATCCACATTCCCCTCCATCAACAGCCAAGTAAATGCTCCACTCCTCCAAGAAACACTTTAAGCATGTTCTTGATAAGATGCTATTCTGTTCCAGGAACTTTAATATCTGTTTAAATAAATAAATAAATAAAATCCCGATTAAAATGAAGCCAACCCACTGGCTCAAAACGATGTTTCGCAGCTTTCTGCTGTCGTCACCCTCATCCCATGCTGGCCTATTTTAGCGTTAATCTCATGTTCTCCACAGAAAGCTATCATCCAACATCCGAAGCACCACAAAGCCAGCAATCTAGCACACGGTGGGTGGGCTGCGGCTCATCCTTCCCACAGCCTGCTCCCCAGGCAGCTCTGAGTGCTCAGCACGCCGGCACAGGCACTTTCAAGTGCACCAACTTAGGGCAGAGAAGCAGGAAACCTTATCGGGGCTGCTGACCAACACAAACAGGCTTCTTCTCCTCTCTTCAGAGGATGCCTGCAGCAGGTGAAGAGCATGCTCCTCCCAGGATTTTCTAGATGCACAGCACAAGACACTCTGAGGCATGCTCTGCCTCATTCACTGTGTAAATTTTAACTTTGGGGGAGAATTGAGAGGGCAAGACAGACAAAAAGCCACCACCAGGCACTTAGAAACGCGCATCCATGTCCAAAACAATGACAAAAATACAAAATATTGAATCCAAATTTATGAGCAGAACGCTCCATCGTGCTTTCCTTCTGTCCGAGCCCCAGCTGCCCCACCGCAAATAGCCCAGCCTGACACCCTACGGGACGCACACGCTGCAAAATACATCAGCGTTTTGGGCATGACACCCAAGACCATCACATACTTGGCCTAGGGAACAACAAAGGCAGCAATAAATCACCACCACCGCCTCCTCCAGAAGCGTGAAGGGAACCAAATCCCACCTTCAAAGCACAGCTCCGGGGTCCCGCCGTAGTGCTCTCGGGGGCGGGTGGCAGCGCTCTCCCACTCGCACGCTGGAGCTCTGGAGAGCAGCAGGAGCTCAGGCTGAGCCCTGCGTTCAGTATTTCCTCCAGGCACGTCACCCCCACGGGTAGAGGCTTTTTTGGATCGTATTCTGAAGCACCTAGTTAAGCCCCTGCACTACAAGAGGATTTTTGGCATCCCTGCAGCCTGGCACTAACTCACAGACATTTAAGCTCGCGTTCAGATCTAAGCCCTTTTTGGAGAAGATATTTCGTTTTGGCACTGTGCGTGGTCTGTTAAGCAGACCGTGTGCTCCCGCAGCGCTCCCAATGCAGTCTGCAAGGTAGTGCTGAATTAGGGACCCCACCTTAAAGCAACTGGCACAAAGAGACACAAACAATAAAAATAAAATAAAATAAAAACGCAATTTTGACATGGTTCAATTATACCTAAGTAAGATGTCGCGGAACTAGGAGAAAAATACTCTCCCAATTCCAGAGATTTGCTTTGTACAAGAAAGAAAAGCCTACATTCAAGAGAATGAAATACCAACTTTCTGTTACCTGAAGGACCACATTACCTACTCCCGTTACCAGACGCAGGGCAACAGCATACCAAAAATTCGTTGGTGTTACCACAAAACTCTAATCTAGCAATAACATTTCCACCTAGACTGTTACAGAGATTAGTTACATTCAGTCCTGAAGTTGACTTAAAACAGTCGTTCAGTTAATTTTTTATTTTTTACTTTCAAACCCACATCTTTCTGGAACGCTGTCACAAAAGCAGGTGTCAAAGCAAACTGATTATCAGCCTGCTAGAGCTTCATTTGCACTGAACTTACTTTGCTCTATCCCAACATCCCAAATTCCCCCAGGCACTTTTTATTCCCTGTCAAAAGCTCCTGCCTCACGGCTCAAAGACAGACAGCAAGGAGTATGGGTCTGAATAAAAATCAGTTGTTTCTTGGCTTTCCTTCCCCCTCCTCTCAAGCAATTTTAGGGAAAGGGAAAGGGAAAGGGAAAGGGAAAGGGAAAGGGAAAGGGAAAGGGAAAGGGAAAGGGAAAGGGAAAGGGAAAGGGAAAGGGAAAGGGAAAGGGAAAGGGAAAGGGAAAGGGAAAGGGAAAGGGAAAGGGAAAGGGAAAGGGAAAGGGAAAGGGAAAGGGAAAGGGAAAGGGAAAGGGAAAGGGAAAGGGAAAGGGAGGTCCAAACTTCACCACCGTGTTTATGGAGGCAAAACCCAACTCCTCCTGATCTCTGGAAGCAGGCAAGAGTAGAGTCAAGGTCTCAGTGCAGCAGGGAAACATGGCCTGAAGGAGGTCTCTATGACCAGGCTGGGTCTAGGCTACTGAGAATCTGCCCAGACCACGAGAAGGACCTTAATGCTGGTCAGTGCAGGGCATAAATCTTACAGGAGCACTACTCCTCTATGACTTGAACAGGGCAGGTGCAAGCTTTCTGCCTCCCTAAAACAGAGCACAACACAGCCTGTTAGAAACGATAATCACCTACAGAGCAAAATAACTTCAGTTTTACCCCGTTCACAGCCACACTGAGCAGTACTGTCACTTTTATACACTTTTATACAGCTGCAGAAGACCTGAGAACCTTAAAAAAGGAGATGTGCCACCTTACACCGCACCCACACGCTCTGCTGAAAGATGTATTTCAGCCAACTGCTGGATTCACAGTTCTTCCACTACTTTTGCAAACCTTGGGGAAGACAAGCAGCAATTCCTGGGGTTTACTTAGAAGAACATGGAATAAATATAATGTGAAACTACACGTATTTACAAGGCTTTTAATGTAATCAATGATATACTTTCTGTTAGTGACATTTAAAAAAAAAAATCAGAAGATAAAAAAGAAACTGGCGTTGGCAAATCTGAAAATCCAATCTCTAGAGACCTGACAGGTCTCACAGTGGTACAGTGGTACTTGTTTCTATCTGCTAAATTGCATAAAAGAGGCAGCTCAAAATTAAAGTTCTCCGTGAGGGCAACTGCTGCCATTTCAGAGATCCTCTACCACTCAAAAATGGAAGGGAAAACAGCCGGTGCGTGTATAAAGAGGAGGAGCAAGGCTCGCAATGCAAGCTGCATCCAGCAGCAGGTGTCTCACGAAGAAGGCTTTGAACAGGCATCCTACCACAACAGATCCGACGTGGGTGCAGCTAGCAGGCAGCAGCTCGTCTCTACCTCGGAGATGTCACAGCTGGCAGGTGGCAGCAACCACTGGATGACAGAGGGCTTCCTCTTGCTCTGGAGAACTTGGCCAGCCGCTCCGATAGCTTCAGGATGTGAGCATTCGTAAAAACGCATTTTTTGTCAGATGCTTTGTTGGTTAGAAAAAAAAACAACAAGCGGTCTTGCCAAAAATAAGCGCAATTCTGTTAGACGGCCGCGTTCCCTCTCGCTCGGCCGCTGCTAGGCGAATTGCAACAATGCAATTCACGCCAGTGAGTCTTTAATTTAAACACTGCCGGGCTGGGGAACGGCTTGTTTTTGTTTCAGGCACACATGGCTCTCACATTTTGTCACGCTCCCCGAGCTCGATTTTCCGAGGCTGTGTCCCTGTGCTCGGCAGCAGCCACCAGCTCCTCCAGCCAGACTCTGCAAGCAACTGTAAAATGTCACACCCCGTGTCTCCTGCAAAATAGATCTCGTTTTGTATCACAAGCCGGTGATTGTTCCGGGGGTGAAGAGAGAGCGGCGAAGAAAGGGAGCTTTTATACCATCTAGCAGATTTTTCTGCTCTTCCTACCACCCTCCTTCCTACAATTCTCCGAGCTGAACGACTGCCAGAAAAACCAGTGAAACTATTTGTCGTCCAAACACTGAAACTGCCCGTCTTAGGAGTTTCAGGACACGGTTCAATTATGCTGTTAAGACACAAGGAACTTACAGCCACCTTCAGGAACTTGGGAAATGCTTTAAAACACACAGCTCGGGAGAAGATCCTAAGAGCCATAGCTTTCAGAGAGCTGCAGCGTAGTCCTGAATGAGACAGGAAATGAGGAACAAAGAAAGGAATTTCATAGATTCCAGATGTACTCCAACACCAGCTGGGAAATACAAGCAACAGTCAGCTAAGGCCTTGTAAAAGGCTCCCGCTAACTGTTTTCTTCTGGAGTTCTCGAACAAAAGTAAGTAGCTGTAAACAATTTGTAAACAGAAATATTTTTAGAAGAAATTGGAAACGGTAGGAAAAACAAACTTCGTCGCCTCTCTCTTATTTTTAAGGAGTTTAAAACCCCAGTGTCAGAGCATCTGGCTTGTTGGAGCTGCTTTTTTAAACACAAGAACTCCGCAGAGGCAGCCGTAACAGAAGCACGACTGTAAACTGAGTGCTTCAAGTTCTCAGTCGTTCAACACTCGGACTGTTAGAGCCCTGTGAAACTTAAACGCAAGGCAAATCAGTTAGCAGTCACTCAAACTTCATTCCTCCAGTTCCAAATTAGAAAATAAAGAGTGGTAAGACCCTGGGAAACGAAAATCCTTCACGAGTTCAAACGCTTCTGCTCTTTATGTAACCCAAGGTCTCCGAAGCCTGAAGTTCCTTTTTTGAAACACCAGCTCGGGCCTTGCAAGGCAGATTTCTTTTAAATGGATTTTGAAATGCCTTTGAGTAACAAGTACGATGACAAACGTGCATTTCCTCCTAAAGTCATTGTGAAAAAAAAAAAAAAAAAAAAAGAAAGTTCAAGGTCACATCTTACGGGACGTAGACCTACATTATTAGCAGAGTCCCCCTCCTCCCGTTATTGCAAAAATACTTGGTCTTCCCAACTGAACTTCAAGGATTTTTAGAAATATGTTGCACGTGGCTAAAATGAGAAGTTTCATCTAATGTTTGTCCACTAACACTGGCACACACTGAACATTGCAATGGGCGCTACCTGCTGAAACCCACCAGCCGTTCACACAGACACGAACCTTCCTCCCCTTTGGCACTGCCGCAATTCCCCATCACATCCTATGAATCCTTTTTGGATACTGGTGATGCAGCCACACGGTTACACACCCCAGCAAGTAGGGAACAGCAAGGCACAGTCGCTGGGCTACTGAAGGGATCTGCATTTTGTCCCAGTGCTCCTCAGGGGAGAGGGAACAACCAGCAAATGCTGAGTCTCTAGCCAGAACGAAAAAGGTTAAAGAAGATATCTGAGGTCCAGAAGGTAAATCTGAAGAGCGGCACTCCCGACCAAACTCAGAAAGAGAGCAAGTCACACCAGCCTATAAGGTCTTCTATATTTTCGTTCTTTCCTTGGAAGACCTCAAAAATACAGATATGCTACACCTTTTTTCCCTTTCAGACAGAAAAAGGGAGAAAAATAAAAGGAAAACCCAAAGCCCTCACACTTTCCACTAAATCTGTAAAGTATTTAACACTTGGCAATGATCCATGAGAAATTCGAGAAATGAAAATGGGGGGGGAAAAAAATCCAGCTCTTCGTAATTTTAAAGATTCACATTTTGTTTTGCAAAACTTTCACCCAGAAAAGTTCTTCTATAGGAGGAAAACAACATCTGAAGTTTCAGGGAAGTTGCTTTCCCTTGGTAGAGGTTAGGAAGGGGGAGGAAGGAAGCTGGATTTGTTTTGGTTTTATTCCGAAACAAAGCTTTTAGTGGGATCCTAAATACGGTCACCAGTCCACTAGGCTGAAGAAGCCAAAGACACTTTGTAAATTTTAGTAAATGTTGTTAAAATGAGAAGCTAAGATAGCCATCCAGAACGTGCAACCAGCTTTTAGGTTTAATAAAACATAACCTGTTACTACCTCCACCACCTCTCAACCTTCTCCTTGATTCTACCCCAAGACAGATAAACCCCCGGTACTAGAAGGTTCAAAAACCCAACCTTAAGACATAAAGCAGTCTTAGTGCATGTTTTAATTAAAATTAATATATGCCTTGGCTGATTTGGCTGACTTGCTCCCCAGATGCGTTACCAGTCCACCGGCACACAAACATTCATTTTTCCTCGACATACATGGCTAAACACTTGCTGGGTTGAAATGATTACGAGTAACCTAACCGTGTGATTTTTACATCTTTTTACATCTTTTCCCATATTCAGCAAAGGCTACAGTCCTCTGTCTTTATTCCAGGCCTCTTCCTCTCACGCACAGGAAAGTGTAAGATTTATTCTCCAAACAGTTTGCAGAGGATTTACCCACAAGTGAATTGTCACAAAATTAAAGGTATTAAGTACCCTTTAACAACCCTAAGTGGATTTTGCCTCATCCTTCCGCTCCTCCCCAAGAGAGGAATTGCTACGTGAGCTACTCAGAGATTTAATTCGGCTCTCACTGAAGTGTAAGTGCTGCCTTCAACAGAACTTCAAACAGAATTCAAACAGAATTTGTACTTCTACAATGGACATCCGTAGGTCCCTCATCGGTCACGGATGGAGAAAGGACAGAGGGAATACCTGAAGGTCCATTCGCAGTCCACTGTGCCCATCTGCTTTAAGAATTTCAACCTGATGTACAAAACCAATGGTATTTTAGAAGTTTTTTGTTTTAAGATTGTATTTTCTAGTCTTGCTGTAGGCTGAAAACCCCTTTCAGTGTTTGCATGGAAAGCCTTCCTTCACCAGGAGCCACAAACCAACCTGGGTGAAGGTGTCCAGGAGCTGAGCCTGGGGCACCCACCCGTGCCAAGACAGCCCCAGGGCCGTGCACAGGACCCAGGGAGGTCAGCATCAGGACGAACAGAGACCCACAAACACAGGACCCAGTGATTTAGCAAATTTAAGGAATAGAGAATGCATTTTCAGCCATTTTTTTTTAAGAGAATGGAGAGTGTTTCAACGAAGTTAAAAGTTTTCAAGAGCGTTTGCTGGGAAACCGTAAAGCTAAGGCATCCAGCACTTACATAACGTCCTGATGTAAGAGCATTTGGTACTCTGACCAGCAGATAATCACCTCCATGAGAAGGCAAGAAAACACTATTAGCTCTCGTGGCAGAGATTAGAGAACGCTTTTTTTTTTTCTAATGTATTAATTCCAAAAGAGGGGGGAAAAAAAATTGCTTCCTGGTATCAGAGGCTCTGAGCATATGTTTAATGGTTTCACTCATGAGTATTTATCTCCACACACTCTAAAAGCCAAGTCACTGTCTTTAGGCTGGAAATGAGGAGCCATTTCTTCTCAGAAAGAGCAGTCAGGCACTGGGACGGGTTGCCCAGGGAGGTGGTGGAGTCACCGTCCCTGGGGGTGTTCAAGGAGAGGTTGGACGTGGCGCTTAGGGACATGGTTCAGTGGGTGACATTGGTGGTAGAGGGAGGGTTGGACCAGGTGATCTTGGAGGGCTCTTCCAACCCTAATGATTCTGTGATTCCATATATAAACTTTCTTTTAAGTAAAAAATGATTAATTCATGGATAATGTCATGTCAGGCTGGCAACCCCAAATTCAAGCATCTTCCATTTCTTCAAAAACCAAGTTCACTGAAGTATTTTCCACTGCTACCTTGGTTTCTTTCTCTGACTTGGAGAAACTCTGCTTTGGTCTCCACACTCGCTCCAAGAACGGCTGTTCCTGACACATGAAGAGTGATGGCAGCACTCCCTTCTCGAGGGACAGCACTGGTCCCAGGTCTTTTCCCCTCAGCACACCCAACACAACAGCTACCAACCCCTGCTGAGTTGAAATATTAAAGCAGTGGTGAAAAATCTGCATAATCTATTCTGCACCCTCTAGAGTCTGTCAGGCTCGAGCCTTAAATAGACTTTAGCATTACAATTAATAATAGTGCAATTTGCCACTTTATTTTACCTACACAGCATCAGTTTAAACTGTACTTGTTAACTTCTTAAGGTGCAGAAACAATCTTGAGAAGTCGCGAATATATTCAGGGTGAGATGCAAATAACTTTTCTTCCTTTCTTTACTTGCTGGTCCACTAACTTTGAAACACTAAAAGATCACTGACATCTTAATAAGAAAGATCTTTCAATTCCTAAATAATTGTTTACTACGATATTTGTCTATATATAGAAAGACGTAAGTGGGAAAACTCACTTATTCTAAAAATATCTGTGCAACAACCTTATGCCCCATTTAAGTGGGGATAAATCCTTTTACAGCATTATGCGGTGAGCACGTTTAGTTGCACTTACTTACTTCCATGAGTAACCACTGAAGACAAGGCACTAAATCCCAACAGACAACATTAAGAAGGACATCTTCTCAAGGCAAAATGGATTTCCCTGATCAGCCTTAGAATTATCAGACTGAGGGAGGCCTGAAGTTTTTCAGAGACAAGATAGCCCCTCCTTACCCTCACAGAAATGCAGAGAGGCAATCCTCCCAAACATTTATTCTGTACCAAGCTTAATGGTGGAAGGGCAGTAACTACTTTCTCTCTTGGCAATCAATCTGCTTAAGGACTAGTACACTAGCACTTAAGCAAATACTCATTGCCTGATTTCACCTAAGACTCTCGGCTTCCCACAGAAAAGCTTAATTCCTTTCACAACGTCTTAAACCACACAGCTCTCTATGAATTAGCAAAGAAGGCACAGCAAAACTAAGAGCCAAAGAGGCAGCACAGTCTACAGACAAACAATCCTCATCTAGTCACCAGGACCGGCACAACGTAAATGAGATTTTTGGTTTTATCCTTTGAAAAGGGATAAGTTGCGAATGCAGCACCAGCCTATACATGGTAGTAGGCACCGTTTATCACAAAAAATTTACAGCTTCATGTCTCTGATCACACGTAGCACTACGGAGAGACTAGGCTGCCAGAAGCCCCACATTTTAGACTGTGACCTCAACACCTGCAACCACCAAGGTCCATTCGTGGCTCTTTCCAAGGAGCTTTACAAGCTGGTGAGCATCTTAAACTGCTGTGAGCACTTGTGCTGTATCAGGGGGACCACTGTGCCCTCCGAGATGAACCAAACGATGAGCAAACGGGTCCCATTCAGTAGACGGGGGGCTCCATCAGCCTTGTCAAGAGCAGCTTCCTCCTGTCCCATAGATTCTTGTAAAGCTATGGGAGAGTTAAACCTATATGACAAGCCTAGCCACAGCTAGAAACAGTTTTAGGGCAGAGCCTCCTACCCCTAGAGACAAGAATTCAAGATTTCTGAGGACACAGAAAGCCCATTACTTTACTGCAAGAATTCACAAGTGAGCAGTTTCTTCAGATGTCCAAGTACAAATCAATGCACGAAAAGCCAGAAAGTTCCCCGCTAGCCTTCCGAAGCAGAAACGCTGAACGTGAGCCTTAATTTTTTCAACTGAAAGCTTACTAGCTGATGCCATTTAAGGAGAAAAAAGGAGCAATTAAGTACAGTATGTTTACTAAATACTATTAACAGCACAACCCCAGTCATGTTGTCAAGCAGAAGCACTCTCTTTGTAGTTTTTCCAGCCAATCATCAGGCGTAGAGTCCTATGTTGTTTCCTTGCAGGTTTTGAAACACTGACTCATGGAAATATCAGCACTGCACACTTCCTCAAAGTGGCAATCTTATAGGAAGTGTTTGTTTAGTCTTACATGACACATTGTTTTGTTTACGCATAAGGAATTCCGGCAAAAATAATTTTCAATTAAGGAGAAAAAGACAAGAGGACAACGGTTTCAGCGAAGGGAAGCCAAAATAAATCAATTTCGAATAGACATCTGAAGAGCGCGGTCCTTAGCGCAGGCATTACTTTTTGCTTTTCACAGTATGTCACTTCCTCGCAACAGACGTGAGCAGAAGTAGCCAGGCACCGAGTTCTTTCAATTCAACAAACCACAGAAGAAACCAGAAATTGGACAAGAGGCGGCGCAGGAACAAACCCTCCTAACGCTGCCGCGGCAGAGTTCGTACTGCTGCTCCGCGACCTCAGTGTCTCAACGGGGCATTTGTTTGGAAACAGCCCACCGGTGGCAGTGGGAAACAGACGAGGGAAAGGCGGGCTCCTAAGCAGCTCAGGGTTCACGTTTTCAGCAGATGAAACAGATGGCTCGAGCCAAATCCAAGCAAGGCTAAAACCAGCACTATTCAGAACGGGGAAGCATTGGGAAAATCTGGGATATTATTCCCCATCTACCTAAAAATGCAGCCCATCAGTCCTAGAAGAGCAAGTAACACCGGTGGCATAAAACACCTGCATTTACCTGCAGCTTCTTGGAAGCGCAGGATCCAGCCACTGCAATAATATGATACCAGGGCATCCAAGCGCTTCTGGGCTACCAACCTTGCGGACAGCCTGGATCCTCCGGGCTGCCTCAGCCTCCCCGTAAAGAACGGGGTGCCGCCGCGGGTGCTCCACCCCGATCTCGCGGCGCGTTGGCACTGATCCTTCAGGGCATCAGTCCTGCACTGCTTCGGGCTGACACCGAGCGTACTTACGTGCTGCAGCCCCCATTCACGAGCCGCAGCAGAGAGGCTGCACGCAGGCAAGGAAAGGATCTATCTGAAAGCCGGAGATCAGTCAGAACCCGGCCGCAAAACGCTCTTCGGAAGGACAGAAGTGACTGGTGAGCCCGACCGCTCGGAGGGCACGCCAAACCCAAGCGGACCGAGGAGGAAAACACCACAGAAGGCACCCAGCTGCGGGACACCGCGCGACTTCGGGGCACCCGCCCCCTCAGCCCGGCCGGGGGTGCCGAGGAGCCCCCCGGCAGGCGGCAGGCAGCGGCGGGGCGCCGTGCCCGCACCGCTTACCGCCCCCTGCCGCAGCCCAGCGGCACGGCCGGCCGCAGCCGGCATCCCGCCACCGCAGCCTCGCCTCGCCGCCCCCGAGGAGCCGGGAGAGGGGCTTCTCCTCCTCGCACCCCCCGCTAAAACCCGTCCTTAGCCCCGTCCTTGCTACCCCGCACCCGCGTTAACTCTCGGCAGCGCCTCCACGAGCTCAGCCCCGAGCCGCTGCCCGCTGCTCGCCCCCCCGATCCCCCCTCCCGCCCACAAACCCCATTAGCCAATTTTTTCCCGAAAAAAATTCCCACCCCGAACTCCCCCCCCGCCCCCCCGCCCGCCGCCGCCGCCTTTGGGACGCGCCCGTGCTGCCTGCCCCGAAACCGTGCCCCGCAGCGAGGCACCGCACTGCCCCCGCGGGCACCTCACCGATTTTAATCCTGACGCTCTGGAAGACCCGCAGCCCCTCTTCCTCCACCGCCATGGTGCCGCCGCAGCGCTCTTCCTCCTCCTCCTCCTCCTCCTCCTCCTGCTCCTGCTCCTGCTCCCCGGGGGGCAGCGGCGGGCAGCGCGGGGCCGGCAGCGGAGCCGAGCGGAGCCCAACCGAGCCGAGCGCAGCGCGGCGCGGCGCCCGCCGCCAGCGCCCGCCCCCCGCCCCGCCGCCGCCGCCTCATTGGCCAGCGGGCGGCCGGCGGCGCCGCTCATTGGGCCGCTGCCTGCCGCTCAGCCCGCCGCCGCCACCAGGGGGCCGCGGGCTCCCCCTCAGCCCTGTGCCCCCTCAGCCCTGAGTCCCCTCAGCCCTGTCCCCCTCAGCCCTGTCCACCTCAGCCCTGAGTCTCCTCAGCCCTGAGTCTCCTCAGCCCTGTCCCCCTCAGCCACGTCCACCTCATCCACGTCCACCTCAGCCCTCTCCCCCTCACCGGCCCCCTCACCTTGCCCTCCAGCTCAGCGGAGAAGCACAGCCAAAGGCTGCTTCTCCAGCCCGCAGGGAAGAAAAAAGTGGAAATAAAAGCCAAGCACAAGCAAACAAACCCACCACTAAGTGCCTTCCCGCCCTAGCTGTGAATTTCAGGAGAGAAAGGCAAGCAGGCTAAGGACAACTTCACATATATTAAGAATATACACCTTGTATATTAAGAATATATACATATATACTAAGTGGAAGCAAACTGTCAAAGCACAGCAAGAAATCAGAAGGCAGATCCCAAGTAAATCCCACAAGGTATACAGTCTGTGGGGGAGATCCCAAGTAAATTCTTAGGCAGTCTGTAGGGGAGAAGTTGTCCAGGCGAGCTAGAAGAGCAAATGACAACTCAAGAAGGAGCTACAGCGGCCGTGGAGGTCAGCTTATAGGAAAGCCTGAGGCGTGTGGGTTTTGCAGCTCACAGCTAGCAAGGGGAGCCATGAGTTATCTCCAGGAGCTGCCTGCCTTACTGTGCGCTTGCTGGCTGCATAGCCAAGCAATGTCGATCATTTGGCAAAAATATTTTTATAGCACGAGGCTCTGAAGGGATGTAATAAAGCACAGGCTTTCCACTTGCCAACATCCCTGCCATAATTCCCTCCTCCCAGCTGCAATATGCCCAATGTCTGCTGTACCCTCCTTTACATTATCCCAGTCGGACCTACCACATATATCATCTTCCCCCTAATGCTTCCAGCTCACTGCAATGCCTGAGCTCCTCTGCCTGCTGGTCCTTTGTATCCCCCTGTGATACCCTCATCTCTCTCTAGCATTTTCCCGTTTTAATCCCAATTCCACCTGTCACGATCCTTCTACCTCCCCTATTTTTGTCTCACCTTCCAGCCTGAACAGGAGCTGCAAGTACACTGATAAAATAGCTCACATTTTAACAAGGACACTCACTGGCCATCCTGTTCTTGCCTCTTAGATGCTGGATGCAGCAAGCAAACAGTTTTAGAAAATGCATGTTCTACAGGCCTGCTTTAACACTCAGTACATGCTCACAAATAAAAGGGGATACACAGCAGTTGCTGATTTTGCTCCTTCACCACACATGCACACATCTTGAACATGTTTGCACAAAACAAATGTGGGCCCAGAGTCACCTCACTGAAGAAGAACAAACAACTCTTATGCACAATGCTGTACACAGGCAGAAATAAACATTTTGGCTATAAGCAAGTGGATTTGCTTTCCCTATTGTCAGGATCTCTATAACCTGACTCCAATCAAGCTCACAAATGGAGCTCACAGACCTCTTAAAAAAAAAAAAAAAGAAAAAAAAAGTTATCTTTGTACCTGTGATAATTCAGTAATCAAAAAAAAAAACCCTTCTTCTACATGCTGATACTGGGAACTGATAAGTCTTCCCGAACAAGATCGGGGAGAAACCTGTTTCCTTGCTCTAAATATTATAGACATCCCAGATAAAATATTTTACTTCTCTTTGATTGCTGTGCTTGCCTTTGGTACATAAAGACTTCAATTGACCTCATTTTCCAGTCAAAGCTTTTTTCATCTGCAGAAAGTTGACCCCAAAATAGTCATTACAAAAAATCAATTCTGTTCCCAGCATTTGCTGCTGTAAGAGTTACTCTCAGCAGATGGACTATCCTTCCCAATTTGCAGTTGTGCTCTTCTCAGATAGCCATGGCACTCCTATCTCCTTTATGTCCAGCAAAGAAATGATCTATCTACCTATAACCCATTTATTCTATCTTCACAAAACCAGACAATACATAAACTTCCCACCCCTTCTTGTGCACCCAAATTTGCAGTCAGAACTCGTAAATTTTGACCCAGGACAAATTCACACTGTTGCCTAGAGTAATGGTTGCCCCCTTCACACCCCGACCTTAGGTGTTGCTTGCAACTCTCTTTGCTAGCAGTGGTGCTTATGAGGGTGTGTGGTGTACCACAGTCATTGGTAAAAAAGAGAAACAAAACCTGTCACGACTCCCATTTGTTTATTATGAAAAGCAAGAGGCCCTTCAGCTATGACACTTTGAAATGCCTTGCTCATGATCATAAGCAGCCTGAAAGGAAAGCATCCCAATCCAAAGGTGCATCTGGGTCACAGGGGCACGTTGGGCAGCTTTAGGGCTGTGTGCTTACCCGAGGCTACGCTTCCAGGCTCACTTAAGGGGTAGTGCAAAGGCTGTTTTTCAGGATGGCCTTGCTTTACCAAGAGCGTGGATATGTCCAGGGAGGCTGTGGCAAAATTAAACAAGAGACAGCTTTTTCTCTAAAACAGTCAAGTGCCACCAACTTCTGCACTTTAGCATAAAAGAAACTATCAAAATGCCTACAGAAAAACCCAACCTGGTAATTAAAAAAAAAATAGAGAGAGAAAGTATATAAAAAAAAAAGGCTGGCACCTTCTTACACTCTTCACTACGGAATAATTCAGCTTCTCCACACGAGAACCTACAAATTGTTGCAACTTACAGCTCACTGCGCTGTCCAGCTCCTCTTCTGGTTTCCTACCAGCCCTTTTTTTTCCTGAAGCTCTTTGACAGTGCTTCTGTGTATCAGGGTGTTAGTTTATTTTCTGTTCTCCCTGTTTTCTTGACAGAAGGCTAAAAAGCTTTTTGCTTCCGCTGTAACAAACATCTGCCTCCAAACCTACACGCGGTGTAGTCCAACAACATAAATGAAATCAATGTTTCAAAACTGCATGAATATGTATTTTTAAAGACACTAAATGCATGAAAGAAGCAGCCAAGGAATGTGCATTCCTTTGTCAATATCTCCATTGTTGAAATAAAACCTCAACACCAGCATATCACATGTGTATCTGCGTATTACAGATAACATGTGCGTGCAACATGAGGTTTGCAGCTGCTAGCAGTCTGATCAAAAAATCCAGGCAAAGCGAAATGCTGCTTTTTAAGATGTGGATGAGTCTGTTAATGACTATATCTCTTCCAACTTTTCTTCATCCAAGCCATGTGGGTTTATATTATCAGCTCTTCAGAGGATTCTTGGGTCTAAATTAGACTACAAAGAAGGTCATTTTCTGTGACTCATTTGTGCCAGGCAAGGAAATCATTTCCTCTCTTGATCTTCATGATAGCTTTCTCTCGGGAGGAAACAGAATATAAGAAGCTTGCTAATCTCCTTTTGCATTACGCAAGAAACTAACAAAATATGAACCTATTATCCCTCTGGGTACCACGAAGTTGCTACCTATATTTATGTGGTATTACGGCTTCTTAACATTTCTGTAGGTTCTTCTTATTATGAACGCTCGAAAGCAAAAGGCTCATACCAGATCAGCCCATAGCACCTGCATTACCAAACTTTCATTCAAAACAAGACAAAACCAAAAAAAGGAATGGGGCATTAAAACAAACAAAAACCCAAAACCACATCAGGGATGTTTTCATTTAAAGGAAAAGATAAAGTGCTCTGGAGATAGAGAGAAAATAAAGCGCACAATTAATAGAGAGGCTAATGGAAACCTCATGAATCTACTCTCAATTATGCCCCTGAGTTGCTAAACAATTTTAGGGAAATTTATGTGCAGTTCATTTTCCCATAAATGAAGTGGCAACAGTGGCAACTCCCTTGTTTATGTGAAGTGTTTTATGCTGTACATCTGCATTATGCTATAGAACTACAAATCATTTTAATCTGGGGAAAAAAAAAAAAAAGAAAGTCTCAAAGGCTAACACATTGTCAACACGACGAGCACTTTTAGCTGGGGAAACCATGGCCCTTTTGAGCAGCACAGCCCACAGGGCTCCATTTTGTCAGGTGCTTCCCAATAGATGGCCAGCCTGCCACCTAGCTTTCAGTAACCTATAGATTAACCATTTCTTCATCTAAGGTTGTTTTTGCATATTTACCTTAGCAGCTCGTGAGAGAGCTTTTCTTGTGAGTGTATGCGATCACTTTTTGAATTTATTTACAGTTTTTGCCTTCCCAGAACAAGCTCCCCAATTTAACTGTGAACTGTACGAAAAGATGCTTCTTCTCTGTGTCTTTACGTGTTTGTTGGCCAATAACCAAGTCATTTATATTCGCCTGCTCCAGTCATGAACTTGTAGGCCATTTCTATACTTACTTTTCATTCCCAAACACATCTTCTCTGACCTGAAAGCCTCGTTATTTTTCCTTTACAGAAGACTCTGATCATCTTCTATCTTTGTCACTACAGTTATCATTATTTAAGGTGCAGAGAACAAGAAACATAAGTAGCATTCAGATAGGGGGATGCCACCAGTGGATGGAATGGCATGATGATTCTTCATTTCTTTGGTCTTTTTGCCTTTTCTAGTAATTCCTAACATCCTACTGACCGCATCAGTGACACTGAACATCATACTGACTTTTTTCCAAAGAACATGCTTTTGTTGCCATACTATTATAGTGAAGTCCTACATCTCCAGAACGCTATCAGAAAAGAAAAACAAAGATAAACAAACAAACAGAAAATAGCAGGGGGGTAAACAATAAATAAATGGCAGTGGCAAAGAAGTTGTCTTTTACAGCGGATATTCACTGTTTATGGTTATAAACTTGATTATGTTAAGCGGTGACAATATCAAATCAGAGTAATCTGATAATAATGCATCTAAACTGATTTTTTAGTCTTTTTGTCAAGATCTCTTAATAATAATATACTACCAAGATATTGGTCTTGAGAGAAGTGTGGATATATGGAACATAGGGGTATATAATATTTGACCTACAGCTGCCTGGCTCCAGAAGAAAAGTAAAAAAAAATAAATAATAATAATAAAAAATCTGCTCCAGAAGTCCTAGAACCGACTGGTCCGGAAAGTGCTGCAGTCCTTCCCCCAGGCTTCAGGCACAGAGAAGTGTGGAAGAAATATAATGAACCCATGAAAGTAGGAAATTAAGAATCAGCCTGTGATTATGGGTGTTTCTACAGATTAGGAGTTTGCATCTGACTTAACGATGGAGGAATGAAGAAAGAGGAAAGAAATAGCCTGTATGATCAGTCTGGCAAAGAGAAATGCTTTGGCCATTACGCTAAATGAAAGAAGGAAAGGAAGAGGATGATGACAGGGTTTTAATTAGCAAGGGAGTCAGCAACACTGACACGAGAAAACACGGATTTCACAAACGTACGGAAGTGACAAAGTTTAATTGAAGGAGAAAGATGGGAAATGGGGAAACTACCGGCTGTTACCGAGCTCTGTGCGTGCCATACACACATATGGGACATATATGGGCATATATGGGATAAAAATAGACCTGTGCATCAGAAGCAGAAAAATTGGGCTTTGCACTGCAGTTACTACATGTAAAGAAAGCAAAGATCTCCACGATGGTCCCTGAAAATGGGTGCTGAAGGAAAAGCAGGTCTACCTGTTCTTCCTACTACTTGCCTTTACAAAAAGTCTCACATTTTTGCTGGTTGTTGCTGGAACACTGGGCCAGGAAGAGGCCAGAAAGGGGAAAGAAAATGGCTTTAGTTACAGGAAAAAGGGACCAGTGAGAACTGTTTGTTACAATAGCTGAGACAATACAACTCATTTTCATGATGTATGGTTTTTAATCACTTTTAAAAAAAAAAAAAAAGAACACTTTGCTCTTCTAATTCTTGTTCATCACTTCTAAAAATCTGTCAGCCCGGTGTCCTTCTAAAAAATATAACCTTGTAAAAATCCAAGTCATTGCAGCCGGCCAGCACAGAACGTTCAGGATCCTGATGAGGTTTACCAACACGAAATACCTCCGAGTTCAACTGGTAGAGGCATTGTGTTCTGGCTCCTATCTGCTTTATTTGAGCCCATAAACTTTGCTTTCCTATTAAGGAACAAATCCCTTTCTTTTTCTATAAAAGATGATAATGTAATAAAATTGCATTAAAACCTTACAGGAAAAAAAATAAAAAATAACAAAATAAAAAAAAAAACAGTGATTCTGCACAAAAATGAAATGTGAATTTTACTGCAGTTGAGTAAGTAGGCATCCATTCTCATCTGCCACATTAGCTCCTTGTCAAACTGCTCTAAGTGAAAGCAGCAAATAATCTTGAGAAAAAGAAAACTGAGCAGCAACGGGACTTCCTGCCTTTTTTTTTTTAATAGTGGGTGCTGCTGTTTACTATAAATATGTGGTTATGCAAACAGGGACATAAATGCTCATATTTCACAAGTCGCTGCATATTGTCAGCCGTAACCATCACTTCCATATCTCCTCTGTTTACTTGTCATCAACTCATCTGCAGTCTTCTCTGTTCTTTATGAGGATTAGTTTGACAACACAGGACTTTATCCTCATTCTCCAACTCCCAGGCAAAGCTTCAAGCTCCCTTAATTTAGCGGCACCAGTAGTATCTCTTCCAAGGGGGCTGTAAGGAGAGCTCTTAGCCCAGCTTCTCCCTCCTATGGACCCCAGGGGGGTTTACAGCACCCAGAGGGAAGCTGCTGGGATTATACTGCCAGCATCTACCTGGAAACACCCATAAAACAAACACTCCTCTGCCCAGATATGCCCCAGTTTTGTGGTACAAGTAAGATACACGACAGATGCTGTGAAGTTTATATGGACTGGGAGAAGCCCTGCCTAATTTACGCACAGCCAGCGCCGTGAGTAACGCAGCCACCCCACACGCAGCTCTGAGCTTTTAATAGCCTTTTCCATGTAGTCACACATCTACCGTGGGTCAGATCCTGTTGTCTTCCATTTGGTCAAAAATCCCATTGAAGTCAACGCTGGCGGGTCAGCGTGTGAACGCCGGGCTGGCTCTCCTCGGTGAATAGCTCCCATTCAGCTCCCTGGGATTACTCATGTGCGTGAGTAACTTCCAACAAGGGCAAGAGGAGCGAAATCCGGTCCTCATTAGGGGCTGCTAAGCTGAAACATACCTCGCTCTGTCGGTAGGGCCGCCCGAGCAGGGAACGCTGTCGGTGAGGTGCTACCTAAGAAAGACAACACAGCACAATTTGGCACCTCGTTTCTAGCATGTGATTCTTTCGAGCTAATTATCCAGGCATGACTGCGCAGAGGAGCTCTCTCCCATCACAGTGCATGAGCAAAGATAATCTTACACCACGGAACACAATTAGCCAGATGGTTATTTGGAGGTTTTTGGAATAGAAGCAATTTCTCTGATCTGGGAGATAAAAAAAAATCAAAGCTGAATTTTTTTAAAAAAAATCATACCACGCTTGATTCCCAAGTATTTAATTACATATTATCACGGGTAACTACCAATCCACTCCAATTATGCAATCTGATTTTATTGATGTTGGAAACACATTTGTAGCCACTATATAATGTGTATATTTAAGTCAATATCTGAGTAAACAGTCTGGAAAACACATCATTTGTACCCAGATTCGGTTACTAGCATGATTATCATCTGCCACCTGCTGGAAATAGCTGTGATATCTCGGCTTAGGCCCACAGACGCAAGGTCTGGTCACTCATCAAGCACGCACAGATGTCAGAGAGCAAAATATCCTCCTTACACCCAGGAGCAGGTTCCTCTTGCACCCAGTGGGAAAGGTTAAGTTGTACGGGAGGCTTTGTGTGCATTCACGTAGAAGCCATAACTTGACACTGTTTAAACAAACAGATATTGAATCTGCAGAGAATAATGTTATCTTCTGTGTCTGACCAGAAAGAAAGATGTACAAGCCGAAATTGAAGCAGCTGGCTACTAGGATCTCAAACTGCCGTAGGGCTCTTGCCACCGCGTTCTCAGTGGCACAGTGGTCGGTCCTCTTGCACCACGCTCCCAAAGGGTTTCTTCCCCTACCCAGGATGATCTAGCACTGGCTTTGAGCTCCGTCTGAAGAGGCAGGGCCTTCTGGCTGTGTGGCTGGCCCACAGCACCCTAAAGGGGAACAAAACCTGCCTGTCCAAGACATCTGCTCTCACTCAAAAAAATAAATAAATTAAAAAAAAAAAAAAAAGAGAGAGAGAGGGTTTGGATCTGGATGAGGTATTTCTCCGAGCGCCAGAACCTTGCAGCTTGCTGCCTCCATGCCAGTAAAACCAGAGCAAGGAGTCCAAGTAAGCCAGAGGGCAAACCCAAAGGCAGTGCTGCAGGACTCGCCTGCCTCTCTGGCTCATGTGGAGCGGGCTGGCTGGGGCAGGACACGCAGGTAAGACCAGCAGTTCCCGTCGGTGAGCTGGGTTATTGCACCCGACCGGCCGAGGAGGGGACTGAAGGCACTGGTGTGACTTGCGCTTGGCAGGTCTCCCCACGCCAGCAGGGAGAGGGAGGCAGCTACAGCTGGGTTAGAGTTGCAGACTTTTTTTTTCCCCAAAAAAATCATACCCAGGCCCTTAAGCAGATGACTTCCTTGTGCCTAGCGGGTCTAGGAGAACGGCCAAGGGTTCGTGTTTAGATAGTGCTTGCATTCAGGGAAACACGGTGCCTTTCCCTGGGTATCTTTCAGTTATTTCCAGGGCCAAAGAAGGAGAATCAAAAATGAAGACTGGGATACAAGTGATTTCTGAAGGCTATCCAGGTCTGTGGGATGGAGTGGAGAATGAAAGAGAAGAAGAGAAGCACTCTCCCAAATAATACTCACGTCCAAGCACCTAATAAAATTATAATTAATTCCTAATTTTCTCCACTGACTTGTTTTAACCTCCATAAAGCAGTCAGATGTTCGGAGCAGGAAGGCGGAGTATAAGCAGTATCTAACAGTATTTAGCAAAATCTAAAATACGGAGCAACACATCAGCAAGGATTAACACTGACATCTGCCTCCGCCAGCCTCCCACGGGATGGACGGACAGACGGACCTGCCTGAGGTCTTCTTGCAGCGGGTTGCTTCCCAGCAGCGAGCACAAACCACAGCCCACTCCCACAACACGTGCCTTCCGCTGTGCCCCCACCTACAGATGCACAGAAAAGTGTGCTGGATCTTAGCAAACATTGTCCAAAAGATTGAAAGCCAGGTATGTGTCTACCAACGTCCTATAAATATATAAATAAAACTCATTTTAATTACAGCAATGTTTTTCCATTCCTCTTCCTCTCTTCCCACCCCCCTTTCCCTCCTCTCAATTTCTCGGACAGTAAGTGGGAAACAAACTTTTTTTTTTTCTCCCCAGCCCCAAATTAATTCCTGCTCAAAGCTTCCATAAAGGGTCAAACATAAAGGAAGCATCTGGCAAATCGGCTTTTGTATCGCAGCGGCCCTCCCGAGCCCTCCCTTCGCACAGCGAGCGCTGGTGCCACCCCGCAGGGGGCTCGCTCTGCTGCACACGCGTGCACGAGGACACGAGATGGAGGCGCCCAGGTACGTGGCACCCAGGGACAGAGCGGGTCCCTCTCCCCCAGCAGCTTTTTGCAGTTGCTTTTTTTATCCCCCTGACTACAGACGGACTCCTCAGCCGCTCGGTCGGGTGGTTTGCTTATGGGTTATATGATAAGGGTGTGTGTTTGCAGGGTCAAAGTCACCGCTTTGGATCCTATCAGGTAACACGCTGAACTGGCAGGAGAATGTTTTGGCTTCTCTCAGCATCTCCAAATGCCCGTCGAGGGAAAGGCAGTGAATGAATGGAGACTGGGCCCTCAAGCACACCCATGAGTGACTTCAATCACGTAGATCAGTCCGTGCACGTGGCCAAAGTTGGTCACATTAAGACATAAAGTAAAGCGAGGAATTGTCATGACTTTAAAACAAACAGGAAAGCTGTCAATAATATATATATATATTCCTCTTTATATGTACAGAAAACCTTTACATTTCAGAAAATGTATGCTCAAACTCTTACATTTTCTTACTATATATACAAAGGTCAAAGCAAACAACAGAAAAGGCACTTCTGCTCACAGTTAACAATAGTATCTCCAAAGGCACGGTGCATGCTGGGGGAGCAGTGGGAGACGAACATCATCTTTAGCTTTTTCTGTATCTGGCCATAAGCGTAAGCAGCTGCTGCAGCTCCTGAGCCAGCCCATCGCTTCTTCTGCAACGGCAGCGGGAGGGGAAGGGGCAGCACCTCACTAACCTTGCAAGAGAGTCCAAAGAGACCTAGGTCAATATTCAAAATCCTAGCATCGATATCACCCTGCAGAGCTTACAGCCTTACATATTACATGAAGAGGTTTGCTCAAAAATCAGACAAAAACAAAAAAAAAAGGAGATTAAAAAAGAAACCAGAAACCTATGAGAGCCGTAGGGTGCTGAGATCTCAGGAAAGGAGCTCAGCACACCCCAAGACGGCCATGTTCAAGAGGCAGACTGCTATTGACCACCTTGATTTTATAATGCAGATACACAATTCTCTATGCTAGGTGTGAAAGCTGCACGTATACGTGTCTCAATACACTGGAAAATGCATTTTTTGCAAAAATCTTATGTTCATTATCTATTTATTTCTCATCTGTTCTTCAGCAAGTACCTTTGCTATCAAGAAACCATATGCAAGTCTTGCACAGAACATGGAAATTCCCATGGCCATTACTTGATACAATTGTAGAATTTACAGAGCAAATGTTTCATAAATATCTGCTTCATCTGGTAGAGATCGTAGGTCCAGTCCTCTGGTTTGTTAAGGATACTTCATGAGTCTGCTTTCAGTAAGCAGTGAAATGCTGAAGAATCCCCTCAGGTTGGCTGAAGCTATGTTTAGACCATAATTAGAAATTGAGGTACTGCACGGCTGATCCTGTCTTCCAGCATCATCCCCTGACAGAAAAGACCTCCTGGACCTTGGGTAGCTGGACAGGAAAACAGCCAGTTTTGAAAATGTCGTATTTTGCTTTCCTTAGCCCCAAACAAAACAAAAACCACCATCAACAAAAACAACCACCGACAAAACCCCACCCAAAACCAAGTTTGAATGAACACATACACGGTCCGCAGCTCTTGAGGGCAGAGAGACAACAGGCAACCACCAAGGAAGTTTAAAGCCACTTCCCTGCTGTCACAAACTTTAATTCATAAACAGCAGAGAAACTATTTCCAGTGATTTCAATTCCTTGATGGGCCATGCTGCCATCAACATAAGGAGCTAAGTTTTCCCTATTTTTTTAAGGGATTCATCAAAATCAATCAAAAGAATCCTTTGATGGCGCTACCCTTTGGATCTCTCCATAGTAGGTCATTAGACACGTACCATTTTTAAAAGACAGAGGCTGAGACCCTGCCAAACAAACGAGGGCCTAAGTATTTCTACTTGTTCAAGGGTGAAATACAATGTTGTATTACTGTGTACGGTTAGATTTTGGACATATTTGAGGAGATGCATTTCAACTCTCGACAGTCTATTATTTTACTGATATTCTTCACGTCTTCCTGCTACTTCAACGGGAAAATAACAAAAACCCCAGCAGATGGAAGAAAACACTCTTCAACTCCTTCCATCGTTCATCTGAAAATTAAGTGTTGGCTTTACAGATCAAAATTAGTATGCATCAAGGCTTTAACGTCATGTCTGCTCCTGTTGTTTAAGCACCAATTCACAGCAACTTTAAGAAAAGCACAGCCCCTCGTATCCAACCTAGCTTTGTTACCAAAACACCACATTTAATCAAGATAAGGATTCGAGAGAGCACTGGCCCTGACTGCAGCGATAGTTACCTTGGCTAGTGAGGAGATAGAAGGGTTGCTCTTCTCTTGCACCCACACGAAATGATACGTGTAAGAGCACCCGACACGAAGAGCCTTGTGCTAAAATGGGCTGCCCGTGGTCTGTCCCGGTGCAGACCAGTGTGAGTTTTGGTTCTGCCAGCCAAACCTCAAGTACATCATGTCAGCTCAGGCCCAGCTTTGGAGGAGGCCAAGCTGAGCTGGAAGGAGCAGAAGAAACTTTTCCAGGTTTGTGTGGGCCTGAGGAAACATCTTTGCCCCCTTGGCTCCCTGCCGAACACAACCAACGAAGACGGAAATTCAAGACAGCCCCTCATGAGAGCCAGTGGTCACCTCTGTAAATAACTGGCCTCGGCAAGTTGGTTTGAGCCTTCCATAACTCGTTAGCAGTCAGACAGCACATGGATAAAGGAGAAAAGGCCATTAAAAACCAGAAACATTTTGCTATAAACACATTTGCTTTGGCTTTTGCACAGTGCATATTTATCGGTGAAAAAAAGAATGTTTTACACAAGTTATTGAGGCACGAGGGATGACACCTCGTGCCGTGGGTGTGCTCAGCGCGTTACTGAGGCATGCCTTTCAATTAAAAGCTGGGGAAATACGGCCTATTACACAGCCCTTCGCACATGTACAGTGCTGTATGAAGCATTATGAACAGCTCGCACCGTCGTCTTTCCCTAAACAACGGGAGGCAGGGCTGGTGAGCGAGGTGTGCTCGGTCATCTATTCTATGCACCAATAGAATACTCTTCGGAGTGCTCTGCTGTAATGTTCAGCTCCTGTTTGCTATTCGTTAAATGTATTGTTTGAAAAGCTACCACCAGCTATTCATTCTTTTTCTTAGCAGAAATGCCATGACAACCACCACATGACCGGCTACAAACATACCACAAGTCTCCAGGGCTTTGCTTTAGGAAGGCTTGGCCTGATATTACTCACGCTTTTTTATTTATTTTTTTTTCCGCAAAGCCCAGATTCGGTGATACTTTATGTTGTACGAGATGCATCGAGCCTACCAGCCGATTTTACCATGTGGCAGCAAATATCTTCAGCTAAAATGGGACACAGCAAAGTACGAAGAGCACAAGAAAAGGGTAGGTACGACTGTTTGATACACAGAGGAGACTTTCCTGAAAGAATAAGTTTGTCCCAAAAAGCTCCAGCTCATCCCGATTCCTTCTTAGTACTGTTATGGAAGCTGGTGATCAGCTGCAAGTTACAAGAGACACGTTCTGAGAATATCCTGCAAATATAGTTGCGCTTTTTTGTGTCCATCTAAAATTATCCGAATGATGTTCACCAAATTCAGAAGTAAAAAAGATTTGGGCAGTCCTCTGCCCCGTAACGCAGGACTGCTCCCTTTCGAAAATCCCTAAGTAGTGAGTGCCATCAGTGATGATTCAACTGAATTGCTACCTTAGGAAGATTGTATCGCAATGTAATTAGCTTTAATACGAAGAAATAGTGCTTCATTATTTCCAGACCGTGTCTGTTTCATTAACTGGATAAAAATATCTTCCTTCCTTCCTTCCCTCCATTGTTCCCCTAATTTGACTCGCAGGTGGAAAAAAGTTAGAGACGAGGCAGGGAACTGAACTCAAGATATTTTTTCTAACCAAATTGACCATATTGAAATAAATAATTCCACTTCCTTCTGCGCGAGTTAGCCTCGAGAGGCTTGCTGGTCCCCAAGCACAGCTACTCGATTTCCCAGGTTTTGGGAACCGTGCCCGAGTCGAGCAGCGGCCGAGGAGCGGGCTCCTCAGCTCCCGCACCCGCTGCCCGGAGTTTCACCGAGCCGACGGCTGGCACAAATTCAAGCTTGCCCTGGTGAATGCCAGGTGCTGGAGCACCGGTACCTTTGTGCCAGGGTATCTGAAGCCAGCAGGAAGCACCAGCGTGTTTTTCATGTGCACAAGAGCAAATAATTTCAGCCGGAATCATTTTATTTTCTTAACGGAAGAGAAGGTTGGGGGAAAAACCAGAGCTTTGTCTCCTCTCTGCAACATCCTGCATAGAATTTAATATAAAATAGCCCCAAAACACCATGGAAGTGCCTCAACACAGATTAGGGCGGGCTTAAAAAATACCTGCTTTTACTTTTTACACTTGTGCCTATAAGGACAGGAGAGAAGTTAATCATATCACTTCCCAGAAAGTGAAATTACACTGATATGAACTCCACAGAGTGAATTTTTTTTCTAAAAGCACCTTTTGCTGTTCCAAGTTTGAAACAAATTGCATATCTGTACATTAAAATCACAGCTCGCATAGTTATCACGTGCTCCTCTTCACACTGCTGTTTTCCACTGACTGATACATTAACAAATTGCACGTCCCCTTAAAATTACTTTTATTTTAATGTAATTTGATAGAGCAGTTACTCAGAGTGCCCGAAGAAGCAGAAGAGGTAGCAGCAGCAAAGTCACAGCATCCTTTCAGTCTGGCTCCCTGCAGGACCCCAGCCAGAGCGGTCTCTCCCATAAACCTTGTCTCTCTCCACTCCCCATCACCATCACTTCTTCCATGTGGTTTCTTCAGCCCAAGAGCACTCACAGATTATTCCTCCTCCCCAGGTGCTGTGTGGCTGCTTGGGTCAGGCTGGAGATTAATATTATTATTGTGCCACTGAACTCCCAACTCCATCAAGTATCCACCAACACTTTCAACACAAGAAGTCCTTTTCCAATATTGCTCACTTCTTGCTGTCAGCATCCTGAATTCGCATCCCCTTGGAAGACTCCGCACAGCTCAGCAAACCTGGGGCTTTTTACTATTAACTTTATTTATTTTTTTCTGCTGGATGCCTAACAAAAACTGTCTGCCTTCTCCTAGACAGTCTTTATCGTAACATCACCACCAGTGTAACCTGACTGCATGTCTTTTTACGTTTCTCCAACACAAAGAGCATTCTGCATCTCCCGCAGGCTTTCCAACAGCTGCCTTTACCATTTTAATTTCCCACTACTCTCCTTCTGGGCAAGTCTGGCTTTGCTGATATAATGAATCATATGTTTAGTAGTGTTACTGCTGGCTAGCAAAACAGAACAAGGCAATTAAAAGATTTCCTGTAATGATATGCGAGGGTATTTCCAACAAAAAATGGATAAACATTCCTGTTCTGTTGCAGATCCAAGCGGCAAAACCCTTAGTGGATACGAGTGCCCCTGCAACATGCAGCCACCTCCATCTGAAGTTATGGAAGCTGAAGGTTTGTATCGGATATTTCCCTGAGCACCAGCAGGCTTACCTTCGAGTCTCCTCTCAATGCAAACAAAGAGACCACCAGATGGGCTAAATTTCAGAGCCATTTTTTTTCTCCTTGCAGTGACTGCTGCAACAGGACTATCAGGATCCATGGGTAGCATGCTGTATTAAGTACACGTAATACACATTATTTTATCTTTTTGATTATTGATTTCAGCAAACTGCTTCAGACTGACAAGTAGTAAAGTATTCGAGTATCCTTTTTAAAGATAACTTTGCACAACCACGAAAAAAATCACAATTTTTATTTTCATGTAACAGGAATAACCCAATCATCATGATGCACGCAGAGCAATGAACTGATTAATAGGATGTTAACATATTCAAAGCACAAGAAATAACAATGGGTAGCCTTGACTGGCAGTTATCCTTCACAAGCTTACTGCTCCCAAGAGGCAAATTTTTATTAAAAGATGAGAGTGGAAAATAAATTTGTTACCTAATTAACTAAGGAAATAACAACAATTAAAAAATAATAATTAAAAAAAAAACAAGCACGGCGAAAAATACGTGCAGCTAAACCCAGTCACAGGCTTAATTTACGGCACAGTGCCCCGCAGGCAGCGGGAGCAGAGCCCACGTAAGGACTTCAGAATTAGTTTCCTTAAAATAGTTTATCGTCTCACTGTGTGACATAATAATCCCCAGGCACCTTAAAATCATTTCACTATCAAAACAATTCGCTTCTTCCCTGTGCATAAAATCATATGCTATATTAGGGTGTGGATTCAATTGCTGTCGTTATATTTTTCCTATAACTGCAAAAATAACACTGACAAAGTTCCTCTGAAAATGGAAAATTGCATGTGTACATAATCACCACCAACAACGGCAGTCCCCATGTTAATAATTAAAAAAAAAAAAAAAAGGCAAAACAGAAAAATAGGAACCCTCTACTCTTAGGCGTGTTCCACTGAACTACAGGTCCTGCTACCTGGAAGTGAGACCTGATCTCTTTCTCATCCTGCTTCTTCCCAATGTGCTCTATAAAGAAAAAAAAAAATCTTCTAGGGCTGCAACCTGCCAGTAACCAGTTGTCTTCCTTACAATCGTTCTCCCCAGGGTAACTCAGAGCCTGATGGGATTACTTAATGCACCACTTTTAGGGACGTTTATACTACAGCATGGCAGTGTACTACAGTACCTGGCCTGCTTTGAGTACAAACCCTAGTGCATGAGGCAGATGCACTACATCTAGTAGTAGTAACTTACAGTAACTTACAACTCTAAGATCAGCCATTCAGAACTATCAGAGCAGGATGAGTCAGTTTATACAGGACACGCTACATCTTTGCAGTGCCCAGAATCCAATCGGATAAAAAAAGGGAAAACAGAAGAGTGAATTAGTATGCTCCAAAGGCCCACTGAAGGTAACAAAAAGACTCCCGTTGACTTCAGAGGAGTCTGATGAGTCCCATTATGTTCCTGTACAGTGTCCATCACAATCCTAGATCCTGGTGAGAGCCTGTGAACACTGCTGTAGACACAAATGGTAACAATGACCAGTATACACTGGCAAATAATTTTAGAAATCGTGCTTACACTGATGAAATGCATTTGATGTGATCGGAGGGAAGTGTTTTAGGGTCAAATCCACAGTATTGCAATGGGTCTTTTCTCATTGGGTCACCAGTACAATGGTGAAAGAGAGGTTCTCTCAATGCTAGCACAAATCAGGCACACACAATACATCCCTGCTGTTTGCTATGGCCTTGTACAAACAGAAGCATTTCTTCATTCCTTCTGTACGCAAAGTTGGAGGAAGATCGGCTTTCGGTCATCAGGAGAGACAACCGTTTGCTGCTGGAGAAGGTGTCCTGCATCATGAGAACCAAAGGACAAATCGACAGCAAAAATGATTACGAGGCCGAAAGGTAACATCAGCAGCGCTATCTCTATTTAGCTATCAAGTTACCTTCCCAGGGACGAGCATAGCTAAGGACAAACTGCTCTGTGAGGACGTGTATTTTAAAAGGCAGCCTTAGGTATAATCAGCACTTCAGCATGCCACTTGCTTGCCCTGCCGCACTAAATCCAATGCCAGGTCATTTTCCTCCTACCCTCTGTTGAGGAGAAGATGCCTTTAAATTAGTTTTTCAGTTTAACAACTGAGGGAATGCAAAGAAAAAAAAAAAAAGGAAGAGGGAGAGAACGTTGCCCTACTTTAAGGGAAATAAATGAAGCAAACCTATTATGTCTCAGCAAAGCTGTTGTTACTGCTAAGTGAGTCATTGCTGCTGACTTTGCCAGTTGTTCCTACAGACACCACTGGAAAGAGGGAGATCCAAAGCTCAGAGATGAAATAAAAACAGAGCAAAAAATAGAATTAAAATTAAAAAAAAAAAAGTTGGAGCAGGAAGCAGAGAAATCAAGATATAATTTACCGTTCAGAGGAGACTAAGCAAAAGACACCTTGAAGACTTATCACTAGGGAGAACCAGCTTACATGTTTTGGATTCACAAGGCAATTCACACCCCTAAAGGGGTACAGTAAACTAGTCAACAGCAGGGACAGGCTCCTGAAGCGAAGGAAAAATCCAGATGGTACAACAGAGAATGGTTTATACGGCTTAGGTGGTGGTTGTTACCTCTTGTGATTCATTTACAGACTACTTCATGACATACTGGCTGCTCATCAGGTCCTAAAGTGCCTCCAGATGGCAAAACGCAGCTCGTGTGCCAGTGACCTAGGTCGAACTCGCTGCGCCTCATGGTCACGAATATCCTGACGTTTGCACAGTTCCTTGGAAAGGCAGAAACGATCTGAAATAGAGTTTGTCATGGCCATATCCTGCAAATCCACATCACGTCTTGCACATCACGCACTTGTCCCTAGTGACTAATATCCAGATCAGTGCAGGCATCGACAAGCATCAGATAACTATACTGCCGGAGGTACGATCCCCTAAGATATGGAAGGGGAAGAGCATCCTCCCCCTTTTCAATCCTTCTCTCCCTTCCTGATTCAAGTGGCAGACTCGCGTTGTTTTCTTTGGATCAACTCTGGTTTTCATCAGACCTCTCCACCACTAATTAAACTTGAGAAAGCAGCAGAAAACTAACCCAACAAAAGCAAACAAACCTGGATAGCTTTTCTGCCACTTTCTGCAGAGACAAATGATGAATTCCAGGGCTGCCGCAAGGGAGAGAGAAGACCACACAGCTGGCAGCAGCGGGGAGATGAGCAGGGAGAGAAGGGGAAAGAGCAAGCCGTTCCTTTTCTGGTGGCAGGAAGCTGCTATGAGATCAGCTTAGCTGCCTGGGAAATTACAGTCTAAGAAACCACAGAAGGCTTCCAAGGAGTTTTGAGACAGCATGCTTATCTTGGTTATCTTTGTATTTCCCAAGTTGCTTCATCAGGTTTGTAAACAAATCAAAGGCATAAACCAAAGCAACTGAAACAGATCATTAAGCATCTCGGACACCAGCCATGCCCTCCCCTACACTAAAGCAATTCCAAAACGGGAGGGCTGGCATTAATTCAAGGTACAAGATTAAAACTAGCATTTTTCCTCCTGTAAAATGTACCAGAGCTCCGTATAGGCAGGGCTCCATTTGGAAGACCAAAAACCTGTCCTCTTACAGAGGACAAAAGGATTGGGTTGTAAGGGTTGGTTAATGCAGATCACGGAGGAGAAAGTCCCTGTAGGAGAGGTCTAACAGCTTAGGCAAGTGTTCCTCTGACACAAGATGGACAGATGTTTCATATTCTGGCTTCCCAGGCGTGGGAACGTGAGCAACTGATGAGAAGTTTGATTCTGTTTATGTGTTTTTCCCCTGCTAGTTTAAACAGAGAAAAACGAAAGCAGGAGAAGCGGAGAGTGACCCAAGAGAACAGTGCCATTCCGGGTAGGGTTACAAAGTCTGAGCCTCGCTATCGAGTTTGGAGGTGGCACGAGGACTGGCAATGAGCTGAAAAATACATAGCCAACATGGCGAGACATCCCTGTGGGCAGTGTAAATCGCAGAGCTGAAAGGTAGCCCCCAGCTCCTCTTCTTTCCTTCCTGGTTATTTCTGGATGGGAAGTGTCCGTAGGGCGCGTCTTGCTGTGCTTTTGCGCGAGAGAGTTGCTGCTGCACCATCAGCAGCCTCTAATTTACATGGCCCCCTTTATCAGGCGAATCCCAGAGTGGTTTTCAGACTTTATTAGGTGATCTTAAGTGCTGCAGTTTCTACAGTCAGACCCTCCACCGCAGAAAGACAGCTCTCAGAAATAGAAATCAATGAATTAACTCATTCATTCATTAAAGCAGTGACTTAACAGCTCCCCGAGAGAAAAAGCAAAACACTGCAGCAACATTTATGGTAATAAATAAATTTTAAAAATAATAATAATAAATAAATAAATAAAAACAGTTTTATGTGGCATTAGCAAGCTTTCCCAGAAAAAGAAAATTGATCAAACCTATCGTCTTTTTAACTTTCCATGTCCAAACTCCCTGGCTTTGAGCCTGCCAACTCACAGACTCCCAGCTTTCCTCAAAAACCAGAGGGAAGCTGCAGCACTGCCCGCCAGGCAGGGAGATGGCATCAGCTCTGTCTTTACCCATCCTCTGCATCACCTTGGGCTGCTGGGCCTCCAGGCGGTACGCGGTGATTTGGGAGGTATGGCCTCTGCCATACTGAGGATGACCCCACATGGGCTCAGCCCCCTCATCCACTGCCCGGCCCTTTACCGCTAGCCTGGGGCCACTGAATTAAATCTTTTTGAGGCCTGTACTTTCTGAACATATGTAAAAAGATTTTCAAAGATGTAGCTCACCCACATCTCTCTGAGGCTTCCTGAGGACAGTAAGTGGTATTTCTTCCATCCCAGGACTATCCTTTTGCCATAGGATTTGGTCCTAATTCTAATTCCAGAGGATTTATTTGCTCAGGAGAGGCAAGACAGTTGAAGGAAAACGCAAAAAAAAATGTTTAGCATTGTAAACAAGAAACAGAACCTCTCACCATCTTCTGTCCTGAGACCATTCTTGAATGCAGCTACATCACTTATACTAAAGCTTCCCCAAACTATTCAGTCTGAGGCAGAAAGCAAGTATAGGAAGTGTCAACCCAAACAGTTAAGTCACAACAAAGAAATAAGCAACTAAAAGAGACTTCTATAATAGAAAATATTCGGCAGAGATAATTACTACGGAGGTATCATTACAAACCAAAGAATTACATTAAAAATAGTAACGTGGTAATGCCAGGTGTTCCATAGTTAGAAAGTATAAGAATTATGGTTTTAAGATTTTTTTTCAGGGATTTCTATTTTGGCCGGATTTTGAGTTTGGCACATTTTCATAAATGCATAAACAAAATCTCATAGAGAAGTAAACACATCCTGCAACCTTCCCCATATTATCTGTTACGTCTGTGCTCCATAATTAATAGGTAATAGAAGCATCCGTAAGAAGTAGTCCCTAGAAAACCCTTTTTCCAAGTCCCCACTTCAGAAATGGTTGAGCCATTTTGAACGACATGTAAAAGATAAATAAGCAAGCCTGATGGAGATACCTTCCACAGAGTTCTTCAGCTGAACAGACGAAATACAGTAAAGTTGTAGCCAAAATAGGATCACTGGAAGTATTTGGCAAGATCTGCAATAAATTGTGTTAATTTAAAATTGTGTTAATTTAAAATTGTGATCTCTCTACGCTTTTATAGTTCACCAGTCCGGGGTCAATCTTTAATAAATGACAATGACAAGTCCTGCTTCTTCTCATCAACCATTCTTCTCTCCCTCTGTTGCAATTGAAATTTTTTTCCTGGTTGTAGATATGCTATAATAGCAGGAGATAAAGAAAAAAAAAAAGTAAAGTGACGTTCTTTACTGAATAAATATGTTAACCGAACCAGCTTGCCCACTGGCCTGCCCAATGGAAATTGCTCCGATTCTGGTAGCTCAGGCAGCTCTAAGGAGCACGAGAAAGGAAGAATTCCCTTCCTTTGCTCTCGAAAAGGAGAAGAGCAACATCACCAACAAACGCTTGTCACCTGTAATTGCTAACTGAGCTCTGCTGCCAAGGGAATAATCCTGAAAATAAATCATGGAGGGTATCATGTCAAAGCACTGTCAGGTTCCTTATTCCTGATTTTTCTCTTTCCTGGCAGAAAGAGCCATTTAAGAAGAAAACACCTGAACAAGACAGAAAAAGAGAAAAGCAGCTGAAAGAAGAAGGTGTGAAAAGTAAGATGAGGGAAAAAGAAAGACATCACGTCCACCATGGAAAGGGAAAAGATCAATGAGAACAGGACGCTGCTCCAGAAATAGCATTATTCCAGTAGTCTCCTGTGAAAGCAATTTAGGAAGCAGAAAAGGGCTCTTACTCATACTCCCTCTTGGCTTACTATGGCATTTGGAAATGCTACTGTCCTCAGCCTTCTGCTTTGCCCTTGTTCTGGAAGTCCTTCCTTTTCTGGCATGGTGGACCAGCACAACAGGGGACTGCGAGTCCTTTTGGGGACCGCAACCCTTCGCGTCCGCACACTTTGAGTTCTGTGGTTCAAGTAAAAATACTGCTCCTACGCGGGTGATAACTTCTACCAACAGAGAAGACAGCACTTGTGAGGTCGGTAACTTTTCAACTATGCAGCTACCACAGCAGAAATTGTGAGCAGAAATCCAGCACCAGCTGGGGTGCCTGGGCAAAGCAGGTGGAGGAGCCATCCATCTTACGATACTGTGGTTTTAAGTAAGAGTGTAGCTATTAAACACGCTGTGTTTTCAGTAGAGTGGAAAAAAAGCATAAAGCAAATAGGGGTTAAAGCCATTTCCTCTTATAATTACCAAAAAACTACTTTGCATTTAGAAAAGCTGACAAGAGAGGAGCCTTACTGGGAAGAGGACCATCACCGAGGAACTGTAGCGTAACTAATAAATTAATCTGCGTAAGATTAGGGCTTTTGTTTCGCCACGTGATGACTTTCATCTTAGTACCCGAAGACTTCCCAGTGAAGAACCAGCTGGATGACAACAAATACTTCAGAGTGAGGGCTTTGAAATGTCTTCAGAGGCTCCCTGAAGCCCCTGAGCCTCTTCCTATGAGGGAGAAGACTTGGTGGAGCAGCACCCTCCCAGCACAGCCACTTCCTTCCTTCGTCATGATTTCATGCAATTTTTGTGTCAGTCACAGTAATTACATTCCCAGAGAGAAAATACTAAAAATACACAAGATTTGTTTCTAGCTTCCCTTTTAATGGGATTTAGCAGCTTGAAAGGAGAAACAGCACCGCGTGACCCATCGGCTCTCTGCGTGCTACAAGCTACCCCTCTTAGACCATCAATGATTCACTGGTCAGGGGACAGAAACTTGTGTTCTGGAACATAAATTCTGTATTATTATTGTTATTTCTTTAATTCTTCAAAAGAAAATATGTATTAAAATCACAAACTGAGCTCAGCATAGACGTGCAAGGTGGCACCAGTTCTCTCAGGAGATGTATCAAATGAAACCAAGCAGGAAGGAATAAATATCAGCTCTTGCTTTATTTGAAGTAGGATTTCGGCTGTAATCATCCTGGAGGCTGCCAACTTTCTAAACAGGCATCCCAGCGATAACTGTTTACCTCCTGGAACTTGGGAATGCTTTCTGTGATGTTTTCTCCTTTCTCATCTGCAATCCAGTTCAGCGAATAACGTCTGAAGCACTGGTGATGGCAACTTCTTTTGTGAAATTCTGAAATATAAAACTGTACCTTTATCGTACTGAACCGATGGAAGGAATTACAGCTACTGCAGCCAGTGAATGTGCCATAGAACTGGGGTCTCCACACTTCAGAAAATTCACAGCTTCCCATGGCAGGACCCCAAATGCCATCACACTACAGAGAAAAGCTTCATTTCACCCGAGTACCTGTGCCAAAGGTGAGAGAGGATCCTTGTTTGCCCCACAGTAGCTGTGGCGATACATGCCCCAGACATGTCAAGTACACCCAGATCTGGCGCAGACGGGGCGAGCACCCACTGGCTGGAGCTCATCTCTTGCCACCAGCCATGACGGGAGAGTGCCAGGACAGGCAAGCTGGTCCTTCGTGCCTGTTGCAGCGGTCACACCAGGCAAGCACAAGTCAGCAGCTCCATCCCACGGAGGTTTGTTTCTAAAAGAAGGTAACGCACCCTTTAAACATGAGCCAAAAAGACAGTAATTTAGTGAATCAAAGCTCCCTTCAATAGCAGAAGGAAGAGGCCAGCTCACCTTTCATAACAATTCTATTTTTATTTTTTTTAAATGAAAATGTCCTGTGCCCTTATGGCTGAAATCAAACACTCACAAAGTGTCCCGCTTTGCATGGTTCCAGGTTGGATTTCAGGGCATTCTGCAAGGGACAAGCTGTCCTTAACAAGTTATATGGATTGAAAGAGAACTGTGTCCTGAATTCCTGTGTCCTTTTCTTCTTTAAAAGCTTCGTGTTGGATGATAATAACCTAAAATGTTTGACTGAATGCTACCGCCTTATAATTAAACAGGTATGTTACTGTCTTCAAATCCCTGGCTCCAAAGTTGAAACACTTTGCTACTGAAACACCGGTATGATTGTAAGCCAAACACTTGAAACAAAACAGAATTAAAGTACTATTATGAAAAAAAAATATGTGTTGAGTTACCAGAAATGCTAATCTCAGGGCCAAATTCTGCTTCTGTTCTCAACTACTGCAAATCCAGGCCAACAGCCTTGATTGCAATTGGTTTGGATACAAAAACCTTATATGAAGAAACCATGACAAAAGAAAAGATTGTGGGTTTTGTTTTGTTTTTAAAAAGGAGAGGGGAATAGTTTTCCACTGGGTTAATGAGCTGAAGCAGGTCACTGAAGATGAATTTACGTTTAAGGCCCCAGCTGATGCAAGGAAGAAGTAAAGCCACAAACTCCTTCGGTAAAGTGGGAAATGGTTACTCACCCCCTGGCAGTATTTGACACCAAAACAGCTCTCCTAAGGGTCAGCAGAAACACATGGAGCACGGCAAGAACCGTCACCACTCAATAATCCGTGCTGGTTTCCATGGCAAAGTTACGACTATAGACACAAGCAGGGCTTGTCCAAGTGAGAAATGAGTAATCTGGTATTCACCACCCCACCCCCCTTTTAACTGGACAAACACCAAATTTGAGGGTATTCATCATTATTTCTTTAAATTTATCACAATACAGAAACGGAACATTACTTAAATATTCCCAAATTATTATTTTCTGTCAGTTTGGTTTTTTTGAAAAACAGAGTTTTTATGATTTCAGGAGAAAAGTATTCATCCGGATTTCCAGGCCCTGGATGTAAGCAGGAATAACAAGCTGCATCCATATTGCTGGTAGTTTAAAACAATTAATCAGGCTTTCCAAAAGTGTTGTGATTGTAATATTGAATTAAAATCTGTTACACTGAAAACTGAATTGTTAACCTTTTTTTTAGCTTTGTAGTTACAGAACATGTAGCGCTCACGTTTTCCAGTTTGCTCTTAATGAAGCTAAGAAATCCCCTCTCGAAGGGTTTTCACTTGATGGCCCGGCAGGAACTTGAAGGAAAAGAAAGAAAGAAAGGAAGAAAGGAAGAAAGGAAGAAAGGAAGAAAGGAAGAAAGGAAGAAAGGAAAGGAAGGAAAGGAAGAAAGGAAGAAAGGAAGAAAGGAAGAAGGAAGGAAACACCACAAATGTTGTAATAAAGCCGTAACAATGAGGATCTTTGTTCCTCCCTAACACTCAGGTTTGACTCTTACTGCTAACCTCACTGAAGTCAGCTTAATTGCACTACGTTTCAAACTCTCCACCACCGACCCAAGGAAATCCAGCTGAAGGGCTGCTGTCGCATTCGGCTGAGGGTCACCGTTGCACCCGACTCCACGCTCTCCATTCACACACGCTTCTTGAAGGTCCGTTTGCATTTCAGTACAAGCCTGCTAGTTTGCCAAGCAAGGAGCTCTGGTAGAAGAATTCAAACTCTGCTCTTAAATGTAAAAGAAATTCAGCTGGGCCCAGCCACTTGATTCTGCAAATTCAGGCACATTTACTGAAGTCTGCAGACAGACAACCATGGAGTTCAAGGCCGAGGTTCTCAAGTCAGTGAGTCTGGTGCTCAAAATCCCATTTGTGGATGCCACATCCTTGCCAGCAAGAGGTCCAATTATTCTTTTGCTTTTCTACAGATGAAAAGCCCGTGTCTGAACAAACATATGAACCACGCTGCAGGGAAGCACTCGGGTTTGCTGGGCTGCAGGAAGACACTACAGAATTTGTCACCCTGAAGTATTGTTACAGCTCTCCAATTTACAAGCTAACTTCTACGGGGACTTTGCAAACAGCACCTATAAAAACCATCCTGATTTTATTGCCAGTGCAGCATCTTCTTTCCCACAGGCAGAGACGGCTGGGCCAGGTGAATGGGGTGGCACACATTTGTGCACACAGCTGTGTGCACAAATAGGCAGGACCAGGGGTGTCTCAGGAGCAGATGATGCAGCACGTGGTGCCCGTGCAAGACTTCCGCCTGCCCTGCCCTGCGGGGTTAAGAGGTAGGAAACTGGCTAATGGGGGAAGAGAGTGGGCATCAGGAGAAAGAACGTCCCCGGGATGGGAAGGAAGGAGCCTGCAGGAAGGAAGATGGAGGAATTGTAATCGCTCTGCTACTGTGTCAGAGGGGCTGGCAAGGAAAAACCTCCCTACCTACTGTTGTTCCAGCCCTCGTGCATCATTTCTAGCTAGAGCAGCCAAAGAAAAGTTAAATGAGGAAGGAAAGCTGGGATGGAACGTCCTGGTCACCTCCACATCCGGCGTCATCCTCTGTTTCCTCACCAGCCAAATATAACCCAGATTTGGTTCACTGCGGTATTTTCCTTTGAATCAGCAGATTCTTTATTTTTTAATTAAAGCAAAATCAGGCCAAATCTGTAGGAAAACACAGAAGCTCAAGAGCAAAGGTTACTGCCACTATATATGTATGTGGAGGTGATGTGTTATATTACCTACCTGAAAACAGGGAGAATATTACTAAAAACCATAAGCAAGTAGCCATTTGATTACAAATATATATATATTTAAATGATGATGACATTTTTTCAACCTGAGAAGTCTGAGATATATATATATTAATAAAGAAAGAAAAACCTCCTTCAGTAAAAACAGAGATGGAAGCTGTGAAGTAAATCACAGCTACCTTTCTGCAGTGTTTTCTTGTAACTTTTGAGCCCTTTAGGAATCTGATAAAAAGAACCCAAAAACAAAGGAGAAAGTTTTTTGCTCTTTCTTATCTCTGTCTCTGACGCCTACAAGCAGCATAAAATTAATCTTGCATTCTGCACCGACCAGCAGATTTTGAGTCGCATTTCAATTTTAAAAACTTGGTTTTCTTCATGAATTAAATATGGCACCTACTAACACAATCACCGCAGCCAGGCTGGAATTTTAGTTCCAATAATACATTGATTAAACTGTGCCCCCAAGAGTTTCAGTTTTCCATACGACAAAGATTGCTTTGATTATCCCACAGCTGCATTATCTATGTATTAGGGTTTAAGCACAGCGGCGTGATTTGGCAGGCATTTGGAACCGTGCCTGTCATATACAATCTATACACATACGCACAAATTAAAGCCCATTGAGCTGGATTCCCTGGTGCCTTTCTGGAGCTCAGCTGGCATAGCTGCACTGAAAATTGGTCCCATTATCGGGAGACAGACAATCACTCCTGGCCTCCACCCCCCCCTCCCCTGGAGCTGGCTGTCCTTCCTGGCTCTGCTTGCTGCATCCTTTGTGCTCTGCCAGGGCTTTGTTGCGGGGGCTGCGGCCTTTGATTTGATCCCACCACTCTGCTAACACCGTCAGAAACAGAAACTGGGATTTGCTGAACGGCGCGTTACTGGTAATTACTTTAATTTCGTCTCCCCATCTCTGCCAGGCTTCTTGTGCCACGGAAGCAGGCAAAGCAGTGTTGGCTGAGCTCTTTTAACAGTCTGCACAGCACAAGCTTCCTATCACTTCTGGACTCCTTAACTTGAAGCTTATCAAAAAAACAGAATATATATGAGCTGGTTATGGTGCAAAAAAGCGGGGTGTCAACCAGGCATGGCTCCATTCCCACAAACGATGGAAACTGAGTTTGGGGGCAGCTGCTGGGAACATCTGCAGAGCAAACTGCAAGCAGCTGTAGCTTGGACACCCTTACATAAACACCTATGAAAACCCACTATGAAAGGCAAGCAAAGTGGGTATAACCCTCAGGAAATACTGGTTACCCACTAGTCAGAGTCCCTGCAGCTTTGCTAATTTATGGCTTTAGCAACAGTTCAAACTCCTTTTTGCTAAGCGTGTTCATACAGCCTTGAAAGCAAGCTTCCTGCATCAAGTTAAACTTCAAATTATTTCATCTTTGCTGCTGTTTTAACCTGAGCTAGTTAACTTTGGCTTACTGATTTAAGGTAAAGCTCAGATTTCTTATGGTGTTTTGCAGTGTTGTTACATCCTGTATTGCACTCCTGGAAGATACAAGCAGCCATTAGCTAGAGAATCTCATTATCACAGCTACATCCTAAGCTAGACAAAGCGTGGCTGACAGATTAATCTAACAAGGTGAGAAGATGCACAGGTTGGCAGACAATAACCATCCAGACCATGTAACGTTCAAACTCATTGTCACTGCAGATACACGTGGGTTCAGCTCCCTGTCCGTCTGATTATGCTGGAACATCAGCCAAAGCAAGCCTTACCTCAGCTGTGAAAAAAAACAAAGCAGTATTTACAAGCCCTTGAAGATGTCAGCTAAAAAAAAAAAGTATAAAACATAGACTGCATTATAATGCTAATCATGAAAACCTGTGGAAGTTTGTAAATTTTCCGGTATGGGTTTAAAAAAATAAAAAGGTTCATACCCACCTTTGCTAACTTCACACAAACAAAATTCCAGCAAATGGGTGCAAGTGCATAGAGCCAGCCCAGACTTGAACCAGGATTGATTTCAAGTACGTTACAGATCCAAGCTGAATGCTTTGCACAACTCATTTCAGGCTCTGCTTTTGTGAGCTGAAGGCAAGAGCCCATTTCCTCTATGCCGAGTGCAACTAACAACAGCTGTAAAATGGTGCTGGCTGCCTGACAGGGCATAATACTTTTATCCTCTGACCTTTCTGAGGAAAGGAACAAGGTTGGCATGGATGCACACTTGCACATTTTTTCCATCATGTAACATATTATCCTGATGCAACTCATTATTACATTGTAAACACAATTTTAGTTTGATGCTCATCATCTCTCAGAATGACAAACACCTCCTATTGTGTTTAGAAATACACACACTTCTTAAAAAATCCTGCTTGTAACCGGGTCTTCTTATAAGAAGTTTTAATCTGCATGCTGTTTCCTCCAATATTAGAAGCAGACGTTAGACACGTTTGGTCTGCATGTTCTGTGCAACGAACGCTCTCACTACAATATACCCAGCCTACGTGCCAAGCCCACGTGGAAGCTAAGGGAAAAAAAGAATCTGGAAATTTAAAAATCAGGTGCCCAAATAAAATGTACTGTTCTCAAAGCATCCTGTGCTGTCAGGCTGAAAGCAAAACAAAACCGAACATTCTTTTGTTAGCTAGCTAAATAAATACAGTTCTGCATCTTCATTAGATAATCAAACTCAAATTAAGATCTTTGCCTCCATTTTAAAAATGTCGTTCACCTGACCACACTTGTAACAACAAGAAGCTCAAGTCACTAAAAGAGAGGAGACAGATTGCACTAGGTTAAAGCATGCAAGGGACTTGACTTTACATGCCCTTCCTATACAAAATGTACTCCCCCGGACTGCAGGACCAGGACCTTGAAGGGGAAGAGGCAGTTGCAGGGGGATCCGGGACCTTCACAGTTCTTTCACTTCTTTTCTTCATGCTCCAGGAGCTAGGTTGCCATCTGGCACGGACTCGCAGCAGCTGCACAAAATAAACTTGAGCAAACATATGGGGACAGGTGTGACTAACAATCAAATGGGGGGGGAAGTACTGCATTTCAATTTATCTACCAAAAGTTCCTGGGGAGTCTGCACCGCTGAGTGCATGTTCTGTTCCACCTTTCAGCCCTAATATTTATTCTTCAACCTTAGTGTCTGGAGAAGGCTTCATTCAAATCATTGCTCCAGAGAATATTTTGGGTTAAACTATTAAGACAAAGTTTTTTCCCTTATACCATGCATGGTCTTGTCAAAACAAATATATACCTAATATACCTCCAACTACAAAAGCTCTTTCAATAACCAGTAAAACCCTTTGGGTCTTTCTAGTTTACTTCAATTTGAAAGCCAGCCCACCCCCCCTCAAATAAGCATTCTGTTTAACTTGAAATATAATTTGACTCAATTATGCAACTGGAAAAATAAATTTATTTGTACAGAGGAAAGCCATAAACAGTTCACAAGTCAGAAAACATATTTTAATGTCCCTAGAAAGACTGGGAAGTTACTTAGTATAGTCATCTGGTCTCCAGAAGGACTGAGATCACTGTAGAACTTCGTGTATCTCTTGAAACACGTATTGAGCAAATCTCATAAATCAGAAATTTTCTCTTTACGCAACAGAAGCCTGTTCTTTCCAGGCTCCAGATGAGAAGCTTTTACCCCGTGGAAGTGAAATGCATACCTCTTTTACAGCCCTGCTACTTGTGACTCACTTGTATAGAATGACCCTGTTAATTTCATTGTGGCAAAAGTGTGAGGCTCTAGGAAGTGGTTTTCAAATCCTCAGCTTCTGCAAACAAAGCTAAACAATTCAATTTAGCTGAGTCCATGAGGACAGAAAGCCCGGATGCCACGCTGAGCTCATTCAGAAGGTGCTATGGGGCTGCTTCAATTCTAGAGACGAAGGAGCAGGTAAAGATGTCCCCTACACGTGGTTTTATGTTTAGACAAGCCTACAAATTCTATTCCTTTTATCTACTACCCCGCTGTCGTTACGGTTAAACTACTGTAACTGCACACATGCAGCGACCAATATCTGTGGTTTTGCACAGAGCAACCCCCCTCTATGCACACAAAGAAACCACGACCCCAGGCACATCAGACTCTGCTCTCGTGTGGCAACTCCAGCACATCTTGGGTGCTTGGGATTGCCGTGCTTACTCTGAACAAATACATGTCCTTGAGCAGTAATCCCGGAGTGCCCTGAACACACAAGACCTCATTTAAGCCACTTGAGGGAAATGCTGCCAGAGGTGCTGTGGGTCAGGTTCTCCTTTAAACAATGAGCACAAGAAAATGAGGCACTTCTGAGCAGTAGGTCCTGCCTCCAAGATCTTCGGTCAGATTGTGATAACCCCAATGCAGGAAAGAGGAATCTATAATTTGGTTCGATGAGCCACGTAAAGCTCAGTGAGATCCCTTGTTTTCAGCCTCGGTCATTTCCTATCATCAGCTGCCAGGCAGGAGGAGTGGGAACGGAAGAAGAGCGTGCAGAAACTGGCTCTATGGCAACTGGAGTTTTCCTCCTCCAGGGGAATTCCTTACTGGCCATTTGCAAGCACAATCCAGTCCCCTGCACCAACTGCAAAATGAAATCTGATGAACGAGGGAAAGCTGGTGATAGAGACAGCACCTGGGACCTCTCTGCAAGCTGCTCCTCAGCTGCACAGGCCCGGCCCCCAGCCATACCCTGCCGGATCTGTAAGATCTCCACGCAGGTTTTGATCAAGGTCCAGATAGAAATGGAAATTTGCATGCGCCACGAGATAGCTGAACGAAGTCTGATCAAGAAGTCAACAGGTGCTGGCTTTGCCAGACCCAACGGGTGGCAGAACGCATACCGAAGGTGAGTCAGCTGGCAAAGATCACAAAGCATGCAACAGGAACGTGCAACGAAGTCTGCCGTGCTTCCACAGGAGCGCGTGAACCTAGAGGCTAGAACGACCAAGCCAGCAGTTAGAAAAAAAAGTACCTCTGGAGACTCGTGCCAAACCAACAGAAATGCCACTTACATTCTTACTGCTAGCATCCAAATAACCGATCACATTTCATCACGAAGGAACACGTTGCTATTGCCCGAGGCCAGTGCAGAATCTACTAAGGAACCAAATAGGAACAAATGAGATATTGAGTCTGAACTTGATGAGCAGCATTCCAGTTCCTGCCATATTTTTTGGTGAGGCGTGTTTTAGGAAGGCAGATTATTCTGTGAAATTTGTTGCTTTTTTTGTAAAATGTATCTAACTGTAGCACAGTGCAAGGCAAAAGATAGGAGGGGAATTACACCTCTGGCCTTTAAAGGACAGGTAAAGTGGTCGAGATTAACACACTGAGAAACACATCTCAGAGTCTCTCTGACTTCCCTGAATTTATTTTGGTAGAAAGGGATGAGCAAGTACAAATGCTCACATGCACACCTCCTTGCAAGCACTGGGAGCCAGGATAAATTGAAATGAAATGAAGTAATTTCAAGTGCATATTAACATAAGGCTTGTGAGGCTTGCTTTGAAAGGCTGTATTGTATAAAACATGGTACTCACTCTTAGCCCAGGTAAAATGTCATTGTGGTACAAGCTGTTTTGTTATCAATATGAAGAGTGAAGTATGCTAGCATTCTCTTCACCAGCTCATAGACAGAATCAGATAAAACAACTTAAATCGCTCCTACAATAAAGGCAGTTGGTCATCATAGCTACAGTAATGTTACTTCTCTGTTTTCTAAAAGCAGTGAAAAAATATCCTCAGGTTCTCAGGGCACCGTGAATTAAATTGCTAAGGGATTACAGACTACCAGCATTTTTAGGATTCATTACACATGGCCCCGTTCTCTCTAGAAGGTCCCTGGGCAGCTCTTCCATCTCCTTTCTGTCTATGTTGAGGGTTCAATATACTTCTCCCTCCTCGTCATATTTATTTCCTTCAACAGTATTGTTTCTTTCCTGTCTGAAAATAAGTTAGTCACAGGGTTACCATGTACAATTTTGAGGGTGGATGAGTTAAGGATCCTACAAGCTGTCCATCAAAACCATTTTTTTTGTTCTATAGACATCTGCGGAAGTGCTTGAAGCAGCGATTGCCTCTCGTTTCCAGTCTCTAATGCCCAAACCATTACAGTTGTGCCCGCTGATGCCTAAAACATTCCCTGAAATATTTGCATTGATTGGACATAGCTTTTAAAAACTAACATATCCAAGCTGGCAGACAGATAATATTAGCTGTGAGGCCTCACAACCTTGACCAGCAAACAAAATAGAGGCATCAGAGCAAAGCCTTGCTGTAAACGGCATGCCACAAGTTCAGCGCTCCTCGCAGCAACAAAAACCACAGGTTGCAGATACTTTGGGGCCGGGCTCCATTTTTTTTTCCTGCTCATGTCACTTTCGGTTCAAAAATCTCTAAAATCAGAAAAGCTAGTCAGCTGTTCATCTGCTGACAGTCGCAAAACGCCAGGACCACCCGAAGCTTCCCACCCCAGCATTTACACCCAGTGCTATTCTTTCACCCTCCTCGGTGCTGAACAGGAACAGGAGAGACACGAGGAAAACATTAGTTAGGAGCCACTTGTCCGACGTGCAGCAAGCACATGCTCTTGTGCTTTGCAAGCAGACCTTGTCAAGTCTCACGAGTGAAAAGCAGCCATCTGACCTCCATCTCAATTCATCTCTGCAGCTCTCCGCCTCCAGACCAGCGGTCCTGGAGCAGAAGAGAGGCGGTTACACCACGAAGCAGCCAAGGCCGTGCCTCCCACCAGGTCTCTCCCCTCCCTCCCTCCAACACACGAGCAGAAAGGACCCACGACGGCAGAGATGCTTTCTAGGGTTGCAGCCCTCCCCTGCAGCACATCTTGATCATATAGCATGATATTACTGAGGAAAGACATACGACCCAAAGAGGCGTGCCCTCGCGGTGCAAGCCAGTGCCTGCAGCTTCCCACACTTGAACAAGATGAAAATAATAAAGGCTATAGAAAGCTTTCTAATTTCCCATGCAGCTCTGGAGAAAGACTTGAAGCTGATGCAACTCCCTTCTCTCGTTAGGCTAAAAACCAGAGGAGATTATTTCCAAACCTAAAATACTTGTGAAGAATTCATTAATCACTGATAGAAAGTAAAATAGCCAAGGAGCAGGGCTGCGCCTGCCAGGAGCTGACGGTACCAGTCCTGCAGGACACCCTCAGCCCCTGCTGACTGATGTGGCTCGGTGACGCTCCAGGTCCTGTGGAGCAGGGTGCTTGGTCCCATGGACGCAGATGGAGACCGGCTGTTTCTCTCAGTTTGCTCGTCACAAAAAGACTGGAACTGTTTGTAAGATCATTGAACGCAGTGACAAACGAGCGCGGCAGGCCGCAAACACGGGTTATGCCTTTGTAAAGACGGCTCACAAATCAGAAGATAGATCTTTTCCCTTTCCCTAGTTGAATCTTGGTTTCTATTTGTTTATCTTCCTTCAGATGAAATAAAAAAAGACAGAAATAAAATACGTCCAACTCTTGAAAGAGCCAACACATGGATGCGAGGCACACAGGTTCTGTTTGCAGATCAACCGCCCCAAGGCTCGTTAAATAGGGTCTAACAGTGACCCCTAGTGTTGGTCGGCAGCACCACGGCTTTCTGTTGGAGGATTACTTGTTTATCAAAAATAAAAATAACGATAAAAAGATAACCCACCTGCAAAAACTTCTACTGGCATATATTATGGATATCTAGATGAGATGTAAATGGCGGATTTGTTGATGACATTTTATTTCAACAATGTCTCACCATACAATTCTCTTTTTTTGTTGTTTTATTTTTCAGTCGGACCTATTGCTACAAATGTGATTAATATTTGATCTTATTATTCATATGTATACATTATTTACAATAGGCAAAATGTCACGGCTTGATGTTAAATAGCACAACATGTCATGGCACAATATTTATTTTGGCAATAGCTGGGGTGTGTATTTGGGGATTTCAAAGGATATTAAGTGCTGGCTAGCTATTTCTGCTGAGATCCATTTAGGGCTACCAAAAAGGAGAGTCTGAGCCGTATCCAAAGAGTGAAGCAGCAAAGTAAAAGGCAAGGAGAGAGGAATCTGGAAATTAAGTAGAAAAGAAACTCCAGATTCTAGGCATAATGGCTGCATTAATAAACATACTTGCATAGCAAAATGAGGCTTGAGAAGACCATCAACTTTATGACGTTTTTTCATAAAGAGAAACATTGAAGACAATGGGTACAACTCTCCATTCACTACAATTATCTTTGCAAACCCAGATTAAACCATGTGTAGCCATAACCTCACGTAAAGTGTCTGGTTTGACGTGAACTTAACCAGGACTTCCATTAGCAAACCACAAATAAATAAAGAATGAGCAAATGAAAACACAGCAAAACAAGCAGCTAATTAAGAGCCTGAACTTGTAAAGGGTGGAGCATCATCGTCAGTACTGACTCCGGGGCAAGTAGATGGGACCATGCTTCACAGACACGAATGCTTGAATCTGCATTCATTGCTCAGCTCGAGCTCGCGGTGCTGAGCTTCAGTACCCATTTTGCTATTTCACGCATCAAAAGTATGCAGTTCCCAACCTTACTGATTGGTCGTTTGAAGAAAAGTACATGAGATCATCACTATGTTAAGAGCTAAGTCAGTTCTTGAAAACAGAGGGTAAAACTTCTAAAAATGCTGTTTAAAAAAGTGCAAAACAATGGACAAACCAACAAACCAAGCTGGAGCTAGCTTGCCAGGGAAAGAGAAGTAATTTTATCCCTAGAGCACTGACGTGCAATCTTGGCCCCTTAGCTTCAGTAAGAACAGAATTTCATTAGTGGTTCTTGCTTTCTCAATAGATAGTCTCAGCTATAACAAGGATTTTTTTCTTTATTTTCATTTACTGTTCTTCCCTCAGAAGCGCTGTATAATTTTTCTCATTGCTGATGTTGCCATCAATCAGGTTCCCAAGTTTTCCTCTATGTTCCAATGCCAAGCTTAGTCAACATGGATAAATAACAGTTATTTCGGGACCAGAATACCAAAATTCATTCTTTTTCTTTCATATAAAAGTTTTAAAATAGACTTAATCTGTATTTCATGTTTGACACTTACATAGAAATTCGGATCCATCGAAAAGTTGGATATGAATTATTTTTTTGAATCACCACCTAATGCATATCTTCACACATGCATTAGACCTACTTCGTAAAATAAACTACAAATGAGAGAGAGAGAGAAAGAGAATGCAATAACAAAGTTACAACAAAGAAAAGTGTTTTAACTCTGCAGACAGCTACCGACAGCTCAAAACATCTCTTCATCTCCCAGTGTCATTTTCCACTTATAGAAAGGATCAATTTGTAAGTTTTCCATTTTTCAAGAGACAGCAGAAATTCACACACACACACACAAAAATCAATCAGGTGATTCGAGACAAAAGCTGTACAGTACCCATGAGTTACTTTAACACTAGAGGGCAGGAGAGCATCTTTTAAATCCAAGTCTTGCAGTTCCGACTATCAATCTTCACTTGGCTAGCACAAGAACTCCTCTTTGGTCAGGTGACAAAATGGAAATAAGATATTTCCATTCTTATGGACTACTTACATGCGGTAAAAGTATCATGATTTTTATTCCCATATACCAGCACAAGGAAAGCAGCACCAACTGGAGCTGAAGAAATTAACTTGCAATGAAGCCATTTAACTTATGCAATCTGTACTGGCAGACTTAGTTCACGTTTAGTTAGCCTTCTCCTCCCGCAAAAAGGACTTTTATATATTGTTCAATGTATCGTAGCCAATTGTAAAGACTTCTTCAGATTCAGTGGGCTTCCTTCCATGCTCATGCAGAGAACCACCAGGTTCTCCTCTCACAACTAATTTCTTTGATACGGATAGTCAAGACTAACAGCCTCTCTTGGCCCAAAAGCATCTCTGACTTGTACAACGAAGATGTGATATTACTCAGCCTCAGTGAGAATTTGCATCTTTGACAGAACAAAGTAGTATTTACTTATTTATAAGATGCAGAGACATGCATAACTATTTGTCACATCAGAGCATTTTTTAAATCTGCAAATTGGCACTAAAGCAAAGAAACAAAAAACAGTTTGGAACTTTAGGTTAGCAACTGCAGTAGTCAGCACTATCTTAACACAGGAGTCGACAGGGCTCCCACTGGATGAATCACAGAGTCAACAGTCAGTCAGGAGAAAAAGCACGCTTGGTTCTCACCCTTACACAAGTGTCTAGGGACGCCAAAAGAAGAGGGGATTCACACTATGAGCACAAATCTGTCAAAATGCAAATATGATTATGCAAACTACCCAATGCACCTGCAAGACCAGTTGCTGTGATGTATCTAATACTTAGGTAGCACGTGAGTTTTTAATCTCCTTTTCATGGGAACTTTTTTTTTTTTTGCTAAAAAAATTCTTCGAAATTCGAGTAGTGAAGCGCTACTCTGACATACTTGCTAATGGGTACAAGGCTCAGATGAGGACCACAAAGTGATTAAAGCAGCTCTTTGGTTTGGAAAAAAAAAAAAAAGAAAAAATAATAGAAGTTCTTGCAAGAGATTCAAGAAATGAAGTTTAGCATGTCAGAAGAGTTGATGATTAGTGAAAAATACTGTTTTCATCTCCTGAAACGCAACTCTCGTCCATTTCAGCAGAACGACAGAATTGTATAGGAAAATGCAAACTGCATATGCTATTATCATCATGTATTTGGAAACCTATAAGCTGCACAGTGACTGCAAGAAAATTAGTTAAAAGAAAATTCAGAGGGTAATGATAAAGACAGCAATAAATATGGAAAAAAACAAAACAAAACAAAACATTCTCATTCCAAAGATATTACAAAATTGCTTTTCAAGGAAGCTAAAAGTTGAGGTACATATACTTACATTCCTTGCAGATGTTTTCTGGTTTGCATGCATTGCACCTCGGTCAACCACTGATTCCATTTCTCTGCGGAACCAAAGGATGCATCCACCATGGTGTAACGTCTTGGTGTAAGAAGGTTGAATCTGCCTGGGGCAGCGACCTGAGAAAAGTAAAAGTTGTTTTCTGCATACAATTGCTTCAAACATTGCATCTTAGTAACAGAATAATCAAAATCCGTATTTCTTTGGAAATGCCAACAAACTGGATGTCATGTTAGTTAACCAACCAGAAAGTGTGTCCTGGATTTACTTGTCCGTGCTGGTGGTTAACTGCAGCGGTGAGCAGTCCTCGCCCACAGCTAAGGGAGATCAGCACCAAGCTGTGCACCTGCTCCAGCTATGGTCCCTGCAATACGTGCTAGGTCACATAGTCAAGAGAGAAAGTTTCCGTATTACTCAGTATTTCACCATCCTAAAACCTAAACAGCAAATTTTCTAAATTAAAGAAGCAGACACAGTTCTGTAATACACAATTATATGCACACTCCAAAGTAAACATTTTTTTTGGACTTAAAATTAAAGGTTAGGCTGAAAACTACCACAGAAACATCTCCAGTAAGAACTATGCCCCGGGCTCCAAAGCTCTTAAAATATCGGAGCACGTGTATGTTACATTACTTGTAGTTCACAAGCATGGTCTGCTTCCTCCCTTCTCTCTGCATCCAGTTATCTGACTTTTCCTGTACCTGTTCTGTATTGAACAGCAGGAGCTACCATTATGGCACGCAATTTTTTGTTGTTGTTGTTGTTCCAGATTGCCCTGCTGCAGCTCCGAGCACGAAAACATGCACACATAATCCGCCCCTCTATATCCTTCAGTTCTGGATAATGGAGGAGTAGAGGAGGAATATATTTTTAAAAGGTCAGGCTGCCAAGTCCCACTACAGGGAGGACTCTGCAGACTCTTATGGGAAGCTAGATACCTAGGCCACATGTAGATACACGTCAGGATTCAACTGCTTAACCACAGACAGCAAGGGTCAGTGTAGGTGTTGCTCTGATCCTCTGCAGCAACTCAGACACGACTCAAATATAATCACAATCCTACATTTAGAGAACTGAATCAAGACCCTAGAGTTAGACTCCATTCAATATTAAAACACATACATTTGGGTAACTATGAGGTAGGTGTTTAAGCTCTCGTTCTAGTCAGTAGAAATCTAATTAATATGTTAATGGACTCCAGAGAGCAAGACAGTTTCCCCTAATGAAGACACCTACACGTGGTCAGCTGAATTATTGTCTGTGCTCCTCTGAAAATGGAAACCTCCAGGAAAATGGCAAAATCCAGACTGGTGGTAAAGCAAGCCAGGAGTATTTCATTGACTCCCTGTACATCCAGCTTAGCTCATCACCTTTACTATTTTTGCATGATGCCTCCCCTCTTGGGGCTTTATGTAGCCATATTACTTTGCATACTGGCCAACATAACCAATTCAGACACGTCTCAGAAGATATCTAAGGGATATAGGATTTAAAAGAAAATCTCAATGAAGCAGAAACTAACTCTTAGGACTAAGTCTTACTTCTACATTACAATTTCTTTAAACTTTCGTATAGAGGAACCTATTGTAGCCAGCAGTATAGTTTTGTAAAAAAAGTTGCTTTTTACAGTGCAAATATTTATTTTGCAGGTTAAAACTTACCCCAACGGTTTTACATTTTATTGTGAGCAGCAGGAAGAAGCAAAATAAAATTGTATTTTCTTTATAGCCTTAAAACAGATTTCTCTGTTTACTTTTGAGCAAGAAAGATTAAACATCCTTATGCTCATTGTTGGCACCTCTGGTAACCATACTGGACTAATACTGCACACGTGAAAGAGAGAAATCAGCTTGAAAGCCTCTTCTAAAATGAAACTCTTGGAAAAACTGAAGGCAAATGTGATTTTGGTTATTCTGACAAGAGCAATAGGACTCACTGGAATGAGTGCCCTCACTCTGCACTCACCACTACCACACCAAATCAAAACCTGCTGCAGAGGACAAATCTAAATACCAAGATTCTTTATTTTAGGAAAAAAAATCAGCAATGGGTCTGCATCATCTGGATAACCACAGGCAGTGAAGTATCCTGTGAGCAGCAGACCCTACAAGGCCTAATTTCCTATGGACTAAGTCATGCATCCCCATGAGCTACTCGCCAAGCCCCAGCTTCCCTTCCTCCACAACACCATCAGTCCCCATCTCCCACCTCCTTCAAGACTGTTTTCACACCCTCTGGCCGTGATCCTGAGCCATGTGTATGCCCACTGGACTGCTGGCAGGCCAAACAGAGCAGATAACTACTTAGTTCAGGCTGCAGCCTCCCCCTGGGGGAAAGGGGCACTTGCCTAAGCTACCCACTGACTTTCACAAAACTTGCTGGAAGTATCTTTGCTATTGGAGACCTCTATTTCTTTGTCAGACTTGCTGGACAAGGGTTAACATGAAGAAAGATGCTGTGGAAGAAGCAGGACTAATATACAGTGCAGTTGTGTAAGTAGAAGTTAAGAGAGTGAAAAATTAAAGACATTTGGTGTAATTATAGATTGCTTTCTTGACAGCTTGTGCAGTTGATGGTGGCCAACAAATAATACAACATCTACATAACAGAAAGTAACGTCATGCTATTGAGGCTAAAAGTAAAAGAGATGGTACTTTTTCTATATGGAAAGGCAAGAATTCTGGAAGCTAGTTGAAGAAAGCTGTTGGGATACATGACAAAGTCAATGGTTTCACTTTCCAATCCTTCTCCATCTCTGTGCATGCCACAGATGCTCCCAGTTTGATCAAGTTCATCCCACTTTTGAATTCCCTTTTTTTAGACTAATTCAAAATCAAAATAACATTGTTTTCCATCCCCAAAACATTGTTTTCCTACCCCAAAGCTTAGCCACTCTCCATACAGCAGAGAGGAGCTGCACCAGGGGCACAGCTCAGATGCTCAGTTATGAAGTGGGGCCTGCAAAGGGTCGCACCCTGGTGGGCCTGTGGCAGTTACACGTGGGGTTGCAGAGAGAAGCTCAGATGGGTTTGGGGTTGCAGCGATCATGAGAGGAAAAGCTTCAAAACTAGAGCAGCAAAAAGGTTGCTGTCACAAACCAGGGTCACGCAAAACTGTTGAGGCTGTCAGGGCCCTCTGGAGGCCACCAGGCCCAAGGCCTGCCCCAGCAGGGCCACCCAGCGCAGGCTGCCCAGGCCCATCTCCAGGCGGCTTTTGAAGGCCTCCAATGAGGAGACCCCACAGCCTCTCTGGGCAGCCTGTGCCGGGGCTCCTCACCCGCACAGCACAGAAGGGCTGCCTGGGGCTCAGAGGGAGCCTCTTATCTGGACAAAGTCAGGGGCTGTTTCTGAAACTGTCCCAGAAAACCAAACACCTGCTGCTGGGGAGTTTCAGGCAACCTCTCTCACCACAACACAGTCCTCTATTCCAAAGCCCTAACGAACCACCTCACTTCAGTGCTCAAGCCAGAAAGAAAAAAAAAAAAAAAAAAGAAAAAGAAACTTTTAGAACATACAAGAAAACATTTTCACATAAAAACACAAAGTGAACATACACACCAGTTTACATGCACAAACATCAAGTTGATTCAGGAAAATAAATAAATAAAAGCAGCAGAAAGCTGCGTGCTAGTACAAGAATACCATACCTATAGATATTTTTAGAGCAAAGGGAGAAGAAAAAAAAAAAAAAGGTTCTCAACGCAGCAAAATATAGAAAGTTTGACAATGTGAGAAAGTTTTAATATGACTGTGGAGCTCTCCCCTTCCTCTCAAGATTTAAGAGATTACAGTGCAAATTTGTAAAGCAGTTTTTAACGGACTCTCCATACCTTCACACCTACAAGTACTATTAGCAAAGCAGTTGGTATATCAACAGCACTTAACCATTAGAAGAGTTTAGAACATCACTACTTTTGAATTTGAAAGAGAAACTTACATATTTCTGCAACTACTTAAAATTCAATTTCCCTCCAGTTTACACCTCGTATAATTTTTAAGCTTCAGCCACTGGTTCACGAAGACCTTGCTGTTCACAGCGCTGTGTCAGCCCTGTTTGCCCACACACCTCCACCACTCCCAGTGTACAGACACTCTTTGAACAACAAGCTACTTAATGATCTTCATGGTGAGAGCTCCCCTTTGCAGAAGTAGGTCTGGATCCCACCTGCCCAGAGCCCCCTGGAGCAGCACTGCACGAGCCTCCCTGTGCAGCTCGGGCAGCGATTTCACAGAGCTCCCACTCCAGAAGTACCTCGCTTGGAGAAGCCAAGCTTTCAGGAGGACACGAGAAAGCAGCACATAACACATGGGCATTGCAGAGCAACCTGAGATGCCGTACTCTGATTAGACAACGTTGAGAGCTACAGATATAAAGTAATAACATGTTCTGCATGCATTTCTGTGCCTCAGCTTCCTCACCTCCTTGAGCCTCCCCAGGATGCTGCAGGTGACAGATCCTCCGCATGCATCAGACCAGCTCCCCATGGCTGTGGCTGCTCTTCACCCTCACCACCCCAAGAGCAGTCTCTTCTCTTCCAACCCCCACACTTCCTGTGTATCTGTTTTTTCTTGCCCAACCAAAAGTTTTTGTCTTAGAGATTAGCACCAGCTCCTAACGTTTTTTGTCCTGTTGAGATATTTGAGTCCACCTTGCTCTTTCCTGAGTTTCTGCAGCTGCTGCCTTGGTGTCTGACTCTTGAAGGAAACCACTGAGCTCTGGGAAGTTACCCCTATACCTGGTCTTGGAGGGAACGTGCCACCTATGAGCAAACTGTGAGCTCCACCACTCAGTAGCTTCTAAATGGTATCAAAATCTCAGTCAAACTTCTTTTATTGTACATAAAAAGATCCACAAACTTAACAAATGCACATACTGTTGACCATACTAATTTCAAAGAGCTCTCAAGCCAACAAGTGCAATCATAAGAAGCCACAGGTTTCACAGAGCCGGAGGTACAATGCTTGATTACATCGGGTCTTCTGCTGAAGTAGGGTAAGAAGGCCACAGAGCTTTTTGGGCAGCTAAAGAGGTCTTCGTGGAAGCCAAACACGATGGCAATGCTCATCAGATGGCAATGGTGGGTCTAAAGATACCGCTAATGAAATGATCAGTCTGCTTATTGCACAAGCTAATGGGAAGGTGAGCAAGAGTTTGCTTTCCTCAAAGTCTCAGCTACTGAAACGGGAAAAATAGCAGATGTAAAAAAAGCTGCTGAGTAAAACAAAGCACAGTAAGTTTTACTGCAGTTGTAAAATGTGTTTCTGCCGTCTGCAGCAAACGCTGTCAGCAATGCTAAGGGAAAAATAGCCCCAAAGGAGCGACTTGTGAGGTGAAAATCTAACCTGGTTAACAACAGGAGGAGACCACTGAAATCAAACAGTTTTACAGCAAAGGGGAACAAGTGTGAACGGATCAAGAGGGGGCACACAGATCGTACTTTTCACATTTTTGCCTGTGACCACCTTTATGGCCACCTCCGAGACCTTCCGCACGCTGAACTTTGCCGAAAATGCCAAACAAAATGCAACTGATTGTGTTTTAGCAACCCGTGCGCCTGCTTTTCAGTAGCCTGTGCGCCTCTGTGGCACTTGCAGCAAGCATTGAGTTTAAAAACTAGGTGAATGTATTCGTAGCAGGCAATCCCTCGACACCCGCACACCCCCCCCCCAAAAAAAAAAAAAAAAAAAAAAAAAAAAAAACACGCGGCCCGCGGCGCTGCCGGAACGCCGCGCTCGGGGGCGCTGTTTCCAGGGGGGAGGCGGGGACCGCGCGGGCCGGAAGTGAGGGCCGGAAGGGGGGCGGCTTTGGGCGCTGCACCGCCAGGCCTGGCCGGGCAGGCGGAGGGGCGAGAGCTGCGGGCCCGGCTGCGGGCCGCCACCCCGCCGGGACCCCCCTAAATCCCCTCAAAATCCCCCCCCTAAATCCCCCCGGGCCGCCGGGAGGATGAACTTAGAGCGGCTGCGGAAGCGGGTGCGGCAGTACATCGACCAGGTGGGGCGCGGGGCGGCGGCCGTTGGGGCTGCGGCCTGGGGGGGGGGCCGGGGGTGAGGTGTAAGGGGGCGTGAGGCGGCGGCGGCGGGGCCCCCGGTGTGCCCTCGGGGGGCCCTTCTGGTGGGGAGTGCTTCTGGTGAAGGACAGTCGGCTTACAGTGCTGTAGGGTGAGCCACGGGCCTGGGTTGCGCGCCTTTTAGGGGCACTACCCCTTAGGTAGTGCTGTGTGATGGCTGGGAAACACATATCGTCAGTGTCTGCTTCGCAAAAGCCTGCCAAACCTCTGCTCCAAAGGCATAAAGCTGCCCGTAAGGCTGTAAGCAAGCCCCGCAGCTGTAATCCTGCGGGAAGGTGAAGGAATGATCACGGCTTTTCAAGTGTTGCAAGTCCTGTCACTGCCCCAGGACGTCTGTTAAGTGTGCAGGAGGTCCTGGGAAGCATGTTATCCCTCATAGCTTGGACAAGGATAAAAATAAAAAAAAAAACAGTAGTCCCTGCTAATCTTTTCAGACAATAATTCCAACCAGTTTTCTGAGTTTTTTTCCTAGTACCTCAAATCTGATGGTAAGCGTAGCTTAGTTACTAGGAAGTACCTGCAACCCCTGCTCCATTCTCTCCTTGCTAATGTTTTTCTCTATTTCACCCCCTTTTCCTGAATTGTGGGCTTATAAGTCAAGCTATCCATGCAAGCACGTGGGGAATTTCCTTCCTGCTCCCCACAGAGACTACGGTTTGTGTGAAATTAAAGCATCCTGAGTGGAGAATGAGCATTTCTTAATCAAGCATGCTGCTGCAAAATTTTCTTGAAGTGATGTATGTGCTGTTTCTTTTGTGTAGAACTCTTTCTTCCAAAATAAAACAGTTATTTTAATGGGTAGCGTGGGTAGGTTTCATGCTACTTTTTCAGTGACAGCAAATTAACTAATCACTTTTTATTAATTAATTAATATTAACGTATTATTTAGTACGTGCCTTTTGGTCAAACATACCTGCGTTTAATCGAAAATAAATGAACAAGCCCATCTCAAATAACATTTGAGAGACATCAAAAAGTAGTAGGGCTGGCCCTTCCAAACTGATTTTTGAACTTAGAAAGAAGTCAAAAGCGAATCACCATTCATTAGAGAATACACACGTAATAAGACATTAAATGGAAATTATGCATAATATATTTCAAGATAAGCCCAGGACACTACTCTCCAATAAATAATAATTATTCGTGTTATATTTTTACAGCAGCAATATCAAAGTGCCCTGTTTTGGGCAGACAAAGTAGCTTCACTGTCTCATGGTAAGTAAGTGCTTGTTACATTGTTCTTCAGTAACATCTTTCTGGTACCCTTGCTCTGTTTTCTTTTGTTTGTTTTAAGCTTCTTGGCTAAATGTTGAAACTTGGGCTTGGTGCATGTGGCTTTCTGTGATCTTTGCAGGGCTGTTTTTTTCCAAACAGAGCAGGGCCAACCCTGCTTCCCTTTTGAACTTTGTGTTAAAATTAATGTTTGGCCAAACCCACAAGGGAAGGGGTTGGGGGGGAGAAACCTACAGAAGAGAGTGGTAGTTCCCTGCAGGACATGCTGTTGCTGTGGGTGCTCAGGACAAGCAGAACCCGGGTTTGCAGAGCGTATTGATGCTCGCGGTCTCTTTCTTCCTACAACCATTGTCTGCTTGAATTTCTTAAAATTATTCTAGGGGCTTGATTCCCTCCCCCCAAAAAATAGGTTGCTAATAAGTTAAGACGCTCTTAAGGTGGCAGAAGGAGAGCTTAACTTCAAGGTGCAGAAGTCTAATAAGCTGTCGGTGTAGTTAGGTTCCTACTGATCTTCTTCGGAAGAGACGATTCTGGGTTGTTTTTCTCTGCCCTGACAGTGTCCAAGGGCAAGGTAACCTACAGCTCCTGCAGACAGCTTGTTTTAAATCTTTATCACTGTTGTCTCCTTCTCGTGATGCGCTGCTAGTACCAGATTCATTGTATTCACTGTCCAGAACACTATATGATGTCTATAATCTTAAAACATATCGTTTTTCATTTTAACAGACAGATAAGTTGATTTTTAATATATATATATAACACTGGAACTTAATAGGATGCTGGAACAGTGGAAAACCAATGCTCTTCCAGGGAAGCAAAAGTGAATGTTCTGTACGCAAGTGTTTAAAGATATACTATAAATTAATGTCTTATAATTTCTTCTTTATTTTTAAGAGGAACCTCAAGATATCTACTGGTTGGCCCAGTGTCTTTACCTGACAGCTCAGTATCATAGGGCAGCGCATGCCCTTCGATCACGTAAATTGGATAAGGTAAGTCGTTTTGGACAAAGGCGTGGTACTGTCGTTCCACTTATGAACCTCTGCTAACCACAGTGGCTTCTTCACCATCAGAGGTTAAAGTCTGCAGGAAGGCTGATAATAAAACCTGAATACTGCACTTTATCTCAACCAAATATAGCCATGTGTTTCAGACAATATCGCGGTCTTCACTGTGAGGGTGGTCAAGCCCTGGAAGATGCTTCCTAGAGGGGTGGTTGCTGCCCCCCCAGTTGATGCCTTTCAGCGCTCATGGGGCGTTTGAGCAATGCCCTCACTAACAGGCTTTAACGTTCGGTTAGTCCTGAAGTGGTCCATCAGTTGGACTAAGTGACCTTCGTAGGTCCCGTCCAACTGAACTATTTTATGTGTTGGCCCAAGGTGGGGTGAGAGAGAAGAGGAGGAGTCCAAGGATGGGACAGCAGTAGGTATGGGAAGCTGGGGTGTCACTTAAAGTGTAATTACTTCAATTGTCCTTCTGCTCCGCTAATAAGTGTGGCAAGGGTGAATATTGTGTCCTTTGACTATGGGAGTTTAATAGGAGAGAAAGTGTTACAGACTTAGTCATTTTGGTCAGCAAAGTTTTCCTTACGTGAACGGGTTGAAGAAACTACAACCAAAAACAGCAAAAGAGGGAGTCTAGCAGCGTAAGTAAATGTGCTCTCTCTTACTAACACAAATGAAATTTTTCTTCCAGTTATATGAAGCATGTCGCTACCTTGCAGCTAGATGTCATGTGAGTACACATTTTAATCAGTATTAGAAACGTACCAAACTAAATAAAAGGTGCATCTTGGAAAGATCAGGTACCCGAGACACAGCGTAGCTGTGCGAGGATTGACATTCATTGGAATAACAGGCTTAAATGTTGTGGCAGTTGATTTCATCCTTTGACTTTCGCTATGGTTGCTGGAGTATCCAACATGGTGGAGTACCATTATGGTACTCTGCTCCATAGCAATCCAGTTGACCTTTTGTCCAGGAAAGAAAATGCTCCTTTAATATACGAATGTGAGTGATTTTTCTCTCATATCTGCATGTTTGTTTTTAATTGGTAGTAGTCCATCCAGAGATGTTCTTTATGTTTGTGTAAATACAGTTAGCAGCTTTATCCTTCCATATAAAAAGCGATACATAAATGGTAAAATGCAGTGCTTTCACAGCAAAACAGAATCAACTCATAAATTAAATACAAAAATTTGAAATAAAATATTGTGCTTATTACTGAATAAGTCAACTGTATTTTATTAAATCCTGCATTCTCCATTTTTAGAGGAACATCTACTTCTGTGATTGCGTAATGCCAAATAATAAGCTTTTCTGTAGGTGTTAATCCTGTTAACGTAAGTTGTATATTATAGGTGACTGGTAAAATAGTTGATTATGATTATGAAATGGCATGTGTCCAAATAAGACCCTGCATGCCTTAAAAAAAAACTGCTGGTAAGTACCAGTTATAATCTGTGCCTTTGAAATGTGACGCTGGGTTTATTGGTGCTTTATGTATAGATGTTTCAAATCCCAACCTTGTTTTTTACATGCATGTGTTTGTGGCTAGTATGCTGCGAAAGAACATCAACAGGCCCTGGATATCCTTGATATGGAAGAGCCAATCAACAAAAGACTTTTTGAAAAGTACTTGAAGGATGAAAGTGGATTGAAAGACTCGACCACAGACTGGGAGATGTCGCAATCCTCTGTAAGTGACAATTTTTAAACAAGTGTTTTTATAACTGAGGAAAAGAACGTGTGAAGTCAAAAAGTTATTTAGCAACTATATGAATTTGAAGCACGAGGTGTTTAAGCTTTCCTTTCTGGATAACATAACTTTCAGAAATGCTGAATCATTCTCTTTTCAGTCAGAAGTCGGGCGTCAGCTTGCTTGTATGAAAGTAACTTGGTTTGCAAAAATGAAAAGTGCTTTGCAACAACTTTCTGTAAGTTTTTGCAGGCACTTTGCGGGAAGTTCTTGATCTAGCATTGGTTTTTAGTGTCTTCTAGCTCTATACTGCTATTTCAGTCTTTGTAATATAGACTAACGTTTATTTCAATTGGGCTGCAGGTTCTGAGATAGTAAAGCACATTTTCCTCTCCCTCAGGTATTTTTAATAAGAGATTTCCTTAATCATTCAGATGGTGTTCTCAGTGGGACGTTGCTTGTCACACGTGAGAATTGTGTGGCGTTAAGGTGAAGTTTTCTGAAGCTCGGGGAAAAAAATCTGTGTAGGCACCCAGAAGGGGTTGTTTGTGTGTGTAGGCTGAAGAGGCTATGAAGAGTTTGCTTGCCCAGTTGTGAATTAAAGTTCATTAGCTGAAACTACAGTGAGGGTGACTGGCAAACAGGATTTTCCCTGTAAAATTGGAGGAGCAAAATGGGCAAATCATCAATGTGAACTGATTTTTCTATTGCTGCATTATGCAGATTTCATATGAAAGGATTTAAGAAAGAACAGGATTAGACTGAGTGTTGCACCCTAATGGATACACCTAAGGTAGCTCTGCTAGCACAGGTGGTCCTCAGCTTTGGCTGTGTGTTCGTTCTCCTTCACCATTTTCTGTGTTTCATGGTACTCTGACCCAGGTGTCCGGGTGGCCGATTGTTGAACGACTATTTAGTCTGAGAAATAACCCAGTCAAAAAACTCAACTTCATCAGCCCTTATCTTTACAAATGCAGTTGATGTAGTTCAAGAATGCAAAGAGGGTGGATTTGGTCTGCCAAAGGAGGGAACTAGTGAAGTTGGTACCGCTACAAGTAACCTTAAACCAAACTCTTCTTCAGGAATGTCACTTTTTCAATCTTAATTTATTTGCTTGGTTTGCACAGACACTTCTTCTGGAGTAAGAGTCACTGGCCTGTGAACTGGCAACAGTATTTATTATCTCTTTGGCAGCCCCCTAGGCTGTATTGGCTGTTAAAACAGCTCTACTTTTTCTATTATATGGACTTCTGTCTCGTTAGTGTGACAATATAGATAGATAATGTGTAAATATTCTCCAAGTAACATGATGCTAATTCTGTGGCCTTCTGACTGAATAAAACACCCATCCTTGGGAGTTTCGTCTGTGAAAGAACGTGTTCATTATTAGACATCCTAGCACAACTTTAATTTGGTAATAATTACCTTTCACTGCTTTTAGTTTCTGAAACAGTCTGGTTTGTGTTGAAAGGAAGAATTTATTTTTTTCTCAAAGCAGTTGAGTCCATTGATTTGGCCTTTTTCACCTCGACTGAAATTCTTGTCTTTTGTGAAATGTGTGGTTTAAAAGTAAAGAGAGATGAATTGCCTTGGAAGTGCCCGTTTGATTTTTAAGCTCATAGAAACAATATTATATTTAAAAACAGCACTAGAAAACCAGGTTCCATCATACATGAAATGCTTTTTACTTTTCAGGGAGCCCATTTGATTTGTGCTCAAAACCAAATTGCAAACATTGATTCAGTCTTTGACCTCCAGCCCTGCTTTTCCACCAGATCAAGAGCTCTATATGCCTTTTGCGAGGGAAGATCTATGATGCTTTGGATAATAGAACCCTAGCAACATACAGCTACAAAGAGGCCTTGAAGCTTGATGTTTACTGCTTCGAAGCGTTTGATCTTTTAACATCGCACCATATGCTGACAGCGCAAGAAGGTCTGGATAGCAGTATTTCTCTAATACAAGTACAATTTAGCTGTTCTCTAATACGCTTTTTCCTGGATAATGAAGCAGTATTACAAGAAAGAGGGTATAAAATATAAAGTATACATTGCCCTCAGGGGCTAGGAAAATACTAGATGATGGTTATGTTAAAAAGTAAAAGAAAACTTTGAATTGCTGGGAAATTGTAACTGTTCAAATTTATGTTTGGACTTCAGATGTTAGTCTTGCTGTGTTAAGAATTAAAAGGAACAAAGTAACCCAGGAGTCTCATGTGTTAGCTCCAGAAGCTCCCATGCTCTTTGCCTAGCCCAAAACAGTGTTTTTCCTTGTGTTACCAACTTCACAGCCTTTGGATTCACAAAACCCTGTTGGTTTTTGCTACACTATAGTAGGCACTGTATAGCAGAGCATTCTGAGTGGTTAACTTGGATGCGTAGCATAAATAAAAATAATGGTGCTATGTCATTGTTTCATTTAAAAAGTCTACAAGGAAAAACGAAATAAGAATTCAATCATTAATTTCCGTAATTAGTATTACTATGTTTTAGTGCATCTGTACTGTTACTTTGCATCTCTAAGTTCTAATGTTTGACCTTTCCATTTTTCTTTAACGCGACCTTTTCAAATTATTTTTTTTTAATTTACTTAGAAAAAGAACTTCTTGAATCTCTACCTCTTAGTAAACAATGTACGGAAGAAGAACAAGAATTGCTGCACTTTTTATTTGAGAATAAATTGAAGAAGGTAAAACCATAAACTGAATAAAAAGTTGATGCGTTGCATGAAATTCTTTTCTTCAGATGTAAATTTTCTTTGATTCTCTTTATTCTGAACTTTGGAAAAGCAAGGGCTCTGTAGCCCTGGTTATTTTTTAAATTTATGATTACTAGCGTTCATAAAATGATACTTAAACTTTACACAAAACTCATCTTGTTTAGCTTTATTTCTTGAGAAAATACATTAATTATGTAGGCAAAATATCAATTTCCTGAAAATACTACATTATAACAATATTCTTCCAAAATATTTTTTTCTGAAGAGAATATGAGAGCACTGCAAGCCAACTATATATAACTCAATATTCATTTCTACAGCCTACACTTCGTGCATTGGCAAGCATCTTTGATGTTCCAAATGAGCTTTTAAGCATACTGTAAAGAACCACTTGACAAAATACAGGTCCTACGGACTTTAAGTTTCTTAAAATTCATAAACTCAATGTAGGTATATTATTTTTGAACTAAAAATATCAATATTTATAGCATCTGATTTTTAGATTGGATTTGCGCGTTGTGTTTCTTTTGTTTTTCAGTATAATAAACCCAGTGAAACGTTGATTCCTGAATCAGTAGACGGCCTTCAGGAAAACCTGGACGTGGTAGTGTCTTTAGCTGAAAGACATTATTATAACTGTGATTTCAAAATGTGTTACAAGCTTACTTCTGTGTAAGTATACAAGGCAACTTTGAGTTTTTTTTCTGGTAGGATGTAGAATAATTATGACTGGACTTATTGTGACTGGTATTGTACAATTGTACAAATATGTGGTTTGTGCCCAGGAAGATACATTGAATCCCTTGGAACACAGTAGGGGCAAGACTCTGGGGAAAGTTACAGAGAATGCTGATTGTGTGAATTTGAACAGCTGAGTAAAATCATGATCCTGTTGAAGTAAATAACTCCAATGAAGTCATTAAAATTTTACACTTTTTTTTTCCTGAAACTAAATGTTTCCTTTGGCATACTGCTTAATGTTGTAGAGTCTGTTTCCTTAATACAGACCTTGCTGAAAAGTTGCTGTCCAGCCTATGTAACTTAGAGGTTGGATGAACCCTGTTGTCTGGTAGTTAAATTTGAAGTGGCCTGCAAACAAGTAGTATACTGTATTCAGTTTTTCTTTTAACTTTATATTCAGCTTACTGAAATTTTGTGTTAGCCCTGTTAAGCTAAATCAATGGTTATTTTTCCGGTATTAAACCTTTATTGTGCCAGTAATTACATTGCAGTATTACAGCAGTTACATTCTAGTCACAAACGTCTGTCTTATGCCAGAAGTGGTAATTAACTGGAACATTACACGGTATAAAAGCAGCCTGTTTCAAACACATGTTTTTGAAATGCGTATCACAGATTTTTTTTCTAATTTTATTTTTTTAGAGTGATGGAAAAGGATCCATTCCATGCAAACTGTTTACCTGTACATATAGGGACGCTTGTGGAGCTTAATAAAGCAAATGGTAAGAAACACAACATTTAATGAGTCAAAAGAGCACTGTCATGTTTCAATTTTAAAAAGGAATTAAAGATGCCAAGAAACCAGACCATAGTTTAGAAACCGTAGACCACTTTAAAAAAATAATTAACATTTGATATGAAAAACTGCATTTATTTTTCCTCCAACTTGCAGTTTCAAGAAAACAATGGTAAGTCGTAGAGAAGGAAGTTTCAGAGCTGATGGTGAGGGGAGGGAAAGTAGTTGTGCAAAGAATCTTTGCTCGTGATCGTGAGCGTCACTGTCTTTTAACCACTGGCCTATGTAGCCAGAAAGTTTGAGAGATACAGTGCTCCATTTCAGTTCTTTGATTTATGCGTTGATGTGGTCTTCCTAGAGTATCTAGATGTAATTTTCCCCCTTAACAAAATAAAATGTATTAGGATCAACTCTGCAACGGTGTGTATGCTTAGGTGGTTATGCTTTTTCCGTGTTAGAAGACTTTCTATGCTCTCTCCTTGTCTTTGCTATCGTGAAGGTCTCTTTATAGTTCAAGTAAGTTTATAATCAGACACCACCTTTGCTGGAATTACAAGAATAGCTTACTCGCAGCTGGGATGGCTTTTTCTCATTTCAGACTGCGTATAAACATCTAAATCAAGTGAAGAGCTTGAATGTCTTTAAAACCAATTGGAAGATAGAATAAGGAGCTCATATGATTTGCAGTCTCTCAGAGGATGGTGCATTGTATGTACACATAGAGGTCATTAGGTGCACTGCTACTTCTCAATGTTCAGTTAATGTACTTTTCCAGTTACTTTACAGTTAGCTACATCTGAAAATGTGGCCAGTACTCTGATCTTTAGTTTAAGTCTGCCTTGAAGCTTTTCGTAAATAAGCCGGTATTTTGCAAGCAACTTTTCATATTTGTTTTTTCTGAAGCAAAGAGTTGATGCCAAGCACTTCAGAACTGAACTCATTAATACAAGAGCACCATGCTCTGAAGAAATGGTTGTTTTATGTATTGTAATGCAGTTTCCTTTGAAATTGTGTAGGCATTAAAATTGTTATCCTGTATCTGATTACTTCCATTTTTATTAGAAAATCTGTAGTAAGTTTTCTAACAAAAATAGTTCTAGTTCCTCTTAAGAAGTAATCACATAAAATTACTCCAAATAATGGAAAAAATTATTTGCTTTTGTCCTATTTTCATGATATTAATGCGTGGGACTCTAATTTTGAAATTGAGCTAGCCGGTATGTTACATTTTTTAGATATAGAAAGCTGAACTGTGTTCAGCTTTACATTATATATTTAAGTGTAATATACTACAGATATTTACTTTAATGTAATTTAGCGACCTAAGTTGTTGCAGAACTCTTAAGGAGTAGAATGTATAGCTGCTTGTTTGTGTGCTGTGAAGACTTACGTTTGTTTTTTGACTAACTGCAAAAGTATATCTATTTTGAGGTAGTCTGAAGCATTACCACTAAAACAGTTTTGTTTATTGTGTATTAATAACACTAGACATGCTTCCTGTTTTTATAGGAAGCTCAAGGAGGACTTGAAACATCTTAATGTTTTAGCATATTTTAATATTCTTGTCTTTTTTTCTTCCCTTGTGCAGAACTTTTCTATCTTTCTCATAAACTGGTCGACTTGTACCCAAATAATCCTGTAAGTTGTTCTAAGCCTTCATTACCAAGTAGTTTTCTTTAGGTGAAAGCAAATAAAAGTTCTAACATAATAGTCAGTTTGAGCAATAGAATATTAAAAATAAATAAATTAAAAAATCTTTTTCTGACTGGAGCTGGTGAAAATTGTTCATTCTTTTTTTCTGTATGTTGTAATTATATTAAGGTGGATTTTGTTCTTAAAGTACCTGTAAAACATTCAACATGAGAAATTCACTTTGCAATAATCATTTAGACAGTGCTACAATAATAAATGGATATGCCTTTCTGGGCAACCTATTGCAATGTTTGATCACCTTCATTGTGAAAATTGAATCCTTTTATTCAATCAAATTTTCTATGTTGCAACTTGTACCCACTGCCTCCCATCCTGTCACTGTGCACCTCGTGAGAAGAGTTGCTCTGTCTCCTGTATTCCCTACGATTAGATAAAATTGACGACAGCAATAAGCTTTCCACTTAGCCCTCTTTTTGGGGCTGAACAAACCCAGGTAGTGACATACAGCTGCCAGCAGTTCTAGCTTGTCTGTGGTGTAAAATAAATTCAAAAGCTGACTGTGATTTCTTTGAAAACATTCATAGCTTTTATAATTGTGTTCCCTTGTTACTTATCACCTATGATGATGCTTTACTAAAATCAGTGTGATATATCTCATAATACTCTATTTTTAATGTGTAGGTGTCATGGTTTGCAGTAGGATGCTACTATCTCATGGTTGGCCACAAAAATGAACATGCTAGAAGATATCTCAGGTAAAACTTGTTTTTCTAGTTTTCTTTAGTGAATGTTGTTCATTTGCTAAGTAGATATTTAACATCCACATTTGTTGATAAGCTCATACAGTAAGCAGACACCTTGGTACGCTGGTTACTGCTAAAATATTCCTTTTGTTTATAACCTGTTTCTGGTATGGCAACTTAGACCTCAACCTTCCAGATACTTTAAAAATAATTTAGAGGCTTACCTGGAATTTCTCGCCGCTTACTTTCCTGTTATTGTCAGGTGTCATCCCTGCACTCACTTACGATGCCAAGCTAATTACAACTAGGTAATCAAGCCTCATATTTTTAGTGTGAGGATACTCAAGCATTCTCCCCGGTTCAGGTTGCATATCTAAAAGGGAAGAGTTAGATAGAAGTAGACAGCCAAATGGCAGGATTTTCTGTCTTTGCACAAGCAGCCTTGGACTTCTCAGGTGGTCAGTCAGTCTGTTTTCTGTATGTGTATTGATTGTCAGCATGGGAGTGCAGAACCTCGCTGTGAAGTGACAGCATTTGTTTTGGTACTGTAAGCCTAACTGAAAAGCCTTAAACCAATCTGTAAGGCTTCCATTTTTCTTCTGGAGCCCTTTAAAGACTGGCAATGTATGTAAAGATGAGTCACTAACTTAGACTATTTGAATGCCTGGTTATTCTGAGTAGTCTGTTTAAATTCCTGGCAATTATCAATGTGCTCCGTGAAATTCTTCAAGAAGTTGTCCTGAGTGCCTTAAGTAGTTTGAGGGGTGAAATAAAGAACATCGTTATTAAATATGAAAACATCCTTAGCCAGGAAGGTCCTATATATGTGTTGGGGGAAGAAAACCCCACAAAAGTCAGGGTAATCTTGGCAAAGAGGGGAAAAAAGGTCTAGCGAGAGTAGAATGGTAATGAGATGCCTGAATTTCTTGGGGAAGAATGATGGCGTACAGCTACAAAGTTAATGATAACTGGACTAGGCAGTAGTTTGTTAGGAAAGCATCTGGAGATACCGTGGATAAAAACACCAGCTCCCATATCCCTGTTTGGGAGTCAGTAGGACATCATGCTGAACGCGGTAGATGGTACGTCTGGGCAGTGCCCAGTAGCGTGTAAAGAAAGTATCATTCTGGTTGCTCCAGGAAGAGGCATCTGCATGCTGATCTCTTCCTTCAGATCTTGCAAAAGGGCTTACCTCAGCTTAGCACCAATTAGGAAAACAAGTTTATTGACAGAACGTGATCCTTCTCTTATAAAGGCCTTTACAAAGCTGTCTCGTAATGTGTAACTGTTGACAAATCAACATGTGTAGAGAACTCAAGATGCATGTGAGGCATTTGAATTGAATTCAAGAGAAGGCAGCAAATGAGCTGTTCAGACTTTTAAAACGAACTCCACTTACCAGCGGTCATTACAGAAGATTGTCATAATAGATATCTCTGTCACACAGTATTGTAACATAAGTAGTCATCTGAAGCAGATGGAATTTAATTTCAAACGTTTGCTTGTGATCTGCTCTGTTTTTTAGCAAAGCTACTACACTTGAGAGAACCTATGGACCAGCATGGATAGCATATGGACATTCATTTGCAGTTGAGAGTGAGCATGACCAAGCAATGGCTGCGTATTTCACAGCTGCACAGCTCATGAAAGGGTATGTCAAAAATATCATTCAGAAAAACTAAAGTTAATCCATAAATAGTATAGAAAAATTAACTATATCACAGTAATAAACAGTATATAAACAGTAGGTATTTATATGCAACAACTCTCTGGTAGAGAATAAAAAGGGGTGGGGGGAATAACTTCATCTGTATTTGACTGCATTATTTGTACTTGATTACTGTTGTAGTTTTGGAAGTCTAAAGTCCAAGTTTTTATTAAGGTAATCTCTATTCTAACTGAGAGTTCTCTAAAACGTGTGAATCGTGTGTTCGTCTTACCAGATCATAAAGTGCTGTATAACAGTATTTTGAACAGCTGTTTCAGGTTGCGGAGAAGGTTGTAAAATGAGTAACGGACTAACCACGTCATATTGCATATAAAACTATTGTATTTGGATGTAGTTATTTGTAAATGTAATCCCATTATTATTGCTTCTTCCATATTCCGTTTGCGAATGAAATGTAGGGAGGAAACTGGGGGGAAAAACCCTCAGAACTAAAGCACTGAGAAAACACATGCATGTAATTCCAGGTTAAGTTACAATTCATGTTGGAGTTCAAATTTTTGTCAATAGCTAACAGGTAGAAAGTCTCTTTAACTGCCCCTTAGGTTAGCAGTCTTTTCGCTTAGATGTACGTATGAGAACACGTGGTGTTCCTTTTTAGTTTGTGACACCGTTCCTGATGAAGTTCATGAATTTTCTTCCTAGGTGTCATTTGCCGATGCTCTACATTGGACTGGAATATGGTTTGACCAACAACTCCAAGTTAGCTGAAAGGTTTTTCAGCCAAGCTCTAAGCATTGCACCTGAAGATCCTTTTGTTATGCATGAAGTCGGAGTGGTCGCGTTTCAAAACGGAGAGTAAGCTTGCAAAAATAGTCTTAATTATGGATTATTTTGAAATGCAGTGTGCCAATGTATTTATTAATGTACTTCTATTGAGCTGTAGAATACCAAGTTTCATTTGGTTTTAGTTTAGGTAGTGTTTAACCTAAACCCTTGCTATCTATTCTGTTCTTCCGTGTTTAACATTGAACAAGGGGAGAATTTCCTGTTAGAGGAATGAGAGATTATCTTGTGTATGCCTGTTGTTGGGTAGTTGCATGCCCTGAAAAGGTGTCTCTCTGCACCCACAAGTGTACAAATGCTATAAAATTTTGTACAGCAATGCATCTAATCAAGTCAGAAGATTCCAAATATATTTCAAAAAAATATAATGGATATAAAAACTGTTTAGTGAACGTTCTTGGTTTGCTTCTGTTTTTTTTAACTTTGTCTCGTCAGCTGTTAAGATCACACGACAAAGTGAGCAAAATACAGCTGAACATAAATTACTATTTTTTTTTACAGATAATTTAATTCATGCAACAAGTAATGTCAAAGAAGTGTTGGTTGTAATACAATTTCTTCATACTGCTGATGAGAACTCTTTGCTAATTTACTTTTCTTTCCTCCCCACCCCCAATATTTAGCTGGAAAACTGCAGAAAAATGGTTTCTTGATGCACTGGAAAAAATCAAAGCTATTGGAAATGAGGTGTGTTTCCTAACAATACACATGATCATAAATTCATAAAACTCCAGCATGATCATAAATTCATAAAACTCCAGCAAGTTCTGTGTTTTGTGACAGAACATTATGCTTGTTTTAAGATAGCTGCAATAAGTCCAGTGCCAGGTCCTGCATCTGGGCTGGGGCAATCCCAAGCACAGATACAGGCTGGGTGGAGAATGGGTTGAAAGCAGCTCTGAGGAGAAGGACGTGGGGGTGTTGGTTGATGAGAAGCTCAACGTGAGCCGGCAATGTGTGCTTGCAGCCCAGAAAGCCAGCTGCATCCTGGGCTGCATCCAAAGAAGCATGGCAAGCAGGGCAAGGGAGGTGATTCTCCCCCCAGTCTCTGCTTTCATAAGACCCTACCTGGAGTCCTGCATTCAGCTCTGGGGCCCCCAGCACAAGAAGGACTTGGACCTGTTAGAACAAGTCGAGAAGAGGGCCACAAGAATGATCAAAGGGCTGGAGCACCTCTACTATGAAGAGAGGCTGAGGGAGTTGGGCTTCTTCAGGCTGGAGAAGAGAAGGCCTTGGGGAGACCTTACAGTGGCCTTCCAGTACCTAAAGGGGGCCTACGGAAAAGCTGGGGAGGGACTCCTTGTCAGGGAGTGCAGTGACAGGACAAGGGGGAATGGCTTTAAACTAAAGTCTAGATTTGGATTAGGTAATGGGAAGAATTTCTTCACTCAGAGGGCAGTGAGGCGCTGGCACAGGCTGCCCAGAGAAGCTGTGGATGCCCCATCCCTGGAGGTGCTCAAGGCCAGGCTGGATGGGGCTTTGGGCAGCCTGGTCTGGTGGGAGGTGTCCCTGCCCATGGCAGAGGGGTGGAACTGGGTGGGCTTTAAGGTCCCTTCCAACACAAACATTTTGTGATTCTGCTTGAATTGTTGCATTATTTTTCAGGTAACAGTTGATAAGTGGGAGCCTTTATTGAACAACTTAGGACATGTCTGCAGAAAACTCAAGTAAGTGACAGCACAGGAGCTACCTTTATCTGGAATACTACACAAATGTGTTTTTGATAGGCTTCCTTCTTATTTCCATCAAGATTACGTAACATGTGAGAGCAATGTAGAAGCACCTTTTACCTGTTGATTCTTATTTGATAGAAATTCGATCATAGGCTTTCAGATTCTCAGATGGGTTTAAACTGAATTTAACTGGCTGCTGTCCCAGTCCTGACATACTTGACTATGTCCAGTGATTTAATTGGCTTACAGGTGGTTTTGTGCTGATTGCTTGGATCAGTGCTTAGGCGTTTATTTAAGTGCAGTGTTCAGTGACCTTAACACAACAATAAAATGTTACTTTGTTTTTTAAGATAAGAACTAGTTCATATTTCTATTCTAGGATGAGAAAAAGGAAGTGCAAAGAGCATATGAAAGCTTTAACAGTTTTAACGTGGAGAAATGTTCTCTCCTTAATTACTTTAATCTGATTTTAACTGGTGTTGTCTCTTGCATTAACCACTACCGTATGTTTTTTTTGTCATGGTTTTAATTGTCCAGTTGGTATATGCTCTAACTTTTGTTTCTGAGTTGCTAATGAAAGTGATTGTGGTACATATAAGTCGTGCTTCTGCTTTGACTTTGGAAGGAACTGCTCTGTGCTTGAGTTGCTTGAATTCTTCATTTTCATTGGGAAATACCAGTATATAATAGTTACCTGTTCTTCCAAAACCAAACAAAAGGCACTGGTTTTGTAATTTATTTATGATTATCATTGCAGGGTGTGGAGCTTTTTTTTTTTTTCCCAAATGCATACTTCAGTTATAATTTCTTAAATCTTTTAATTTCTTGCAGTAATTTAGTAACTGCTTACATCACAGTTAGGACAACGTGCATTTTGTTATTCAGGTTCAGAAAGCCAGCCTAATGCGTTTCTACATCCTTATAAGCTATCTTTCAGGAAAATCAAGATGTGAACTTTAGGCAGCTGTACGTATTCTTCAAGAAAATAAAATGTCCGTAATAATGGATTTTAGTAGTGTTCATAATGCACATTATTGCTTTTATGAAAAACTTACTAGCCATATGTCTGCTCACTAGCACTATGTAGTTGAAATTTGAAAGCAGCACGTTAAAGTACGCTGGTAGTTAATTGGACAGCTAAATAGTATGAGTGAAAATAAAATTCAGACCGAAAGTTTTGTGCAGCAGGCAAACAGCCGCAAATTTTTATGCCTTGTTACCTAATGCCCTTTGCAAGCATCAACAAATGAAGTTGTTATAATGTCATTACAATTAGAGACATTAAAATTTCTTCTGAATAGACAATCGCTATCCTTATTTTTAATAGCTTGCGCTAGGGTGTTAAATGTGGCAGTTTAAGTTACCAGAGTAGCGTCGTACGGCACATTTAATCCTTGGTTTTTAAAATAACAGGTGCAATAAGCAGTCTAGCTAAGAGAATTTTCAAAGAAAGTGTGGCTAGTATTTGAAAGAAATTCTGGATATGTGTAAATCTGTTTTTTTTTTTGTTTTTTTTTTTTCCTGATAGAGGCAGCAGCAAAATGGAAGTGTTGGAAGTACCAGTGTATGCAGCACTTAAGGGTTGTGAAGTATCTGCCTGGGGAGCTTTTCTCATTTTGAACAATGAGTGATTTAGTCTTATATTGCTCCTTTGCTCCCCTGGGGAGAAAAATGAGAGCTACAGAAAGAAACCTAATATTTCAAGGAGCAACATTCAACATCTAAAGCAATTTACCGTATCAAATTGCTAAGATCCTCTCCAAATGGGGCCTAGCTGCAGACAGCTGTTGTGCTACATAAGGGGAACAATGATTTCTCAATTATGTTGAGGAAGAAAATTATCAATATCCGTGACTCCCGTGCATTCTTTTATGTTAAGAGTATGAAGCAATAATTTTAAGGTTCTTGACAGGATTGCCTGCCACTGAGTTAAGGAAATGATCAACATAGTGCAATAAAAACCTCTTTCACCCTGAAATAATAGATATTCTGGTTTTAACCCTAACAGGAAATACGAAGAAGCACTGGAATACCATCGCCAGGCACTAGTACTAATTCCTCAAAACGCTTCTACTTATTCTGCCATTGGCTACATACATAGTCTGATGGGCAATTTTGAAAGTGCAATCGACTATTTTCATACGGTATGTAACAGGCTTAAGGCGCTGGTAACAGATTCTGTATTTACTGTTTCATTCTGTTCCTGTTTTGAAACAGAGAACCAACATTTATTCAACCCCTAAATTAATTTTGATTTTCTAATCTTAGTTTAAAAAAAGAAGTCTTCCTAAGTTTTCTACTGATTAGGTTTAAAAAGAAAGCTACTTTTTGGAACATTGTAGTTGGCTCCTTCTTTCTTGTAAACACTTAATTGAGTTGTATGTACGTAAACTTTTCATTCTCACAAAGTGATTTGAAATACTTCCAACCTAAGCCTCAAAGTAGAAATTCTACAGTAAGTGCAGCTTTTAAAAATGTGCCGCTTTCTGTTGCCTTGGATTTGTCTTTATTATGTAGTAATTGTGTTTTACTATTTCCAGGACAGTTTTGGTGATTTCATGTTTTCATGGAGTAACAGTGAATTTTTCTGAGTCTAAATTTTCAACGTTCGGGTTGATTGGCTTGAGAATTTAGCTGTAGTTCTATTTACCTAGAAGCCTGTAGTACGTAAATTTAGTCGTAATTACTTAAGCGTGTCTCAGTCTTTGATTATCGATTGTAGTTTAGCTATATGTATATAATTAATTTCCTCACAGGTTTTAGAATTGTTATTCTAGTATATTTTACATCATGATTTGTGAATTATTCTGTCTGGACACGTGTCCATTTCTGGTTTTATTTTTGTGTTTTGCTTTCTTCAGCCATTTCATACGGCAATATTTTGTTTGCACAATGTTTTGCATTTACGGTAAAAACTGCATTGATTGCATTGTCGAACATCAAAGCAACAAACAGAATAGTGGACTTAAGACGTAAATGGTTTTATTTACAGCTGAATAATTTTTACTTGTGTGTTTTTTTTTTTTTTAACAGGCCCTTGGTCTTAGGAGGGATGACACTTTTTCAGTCACGATGCTTGGCCATTGCATAGAAATGTATATTGGTGATTCTGAAGCTTACATTGGTAAGTCCGTCACTTACACTGACTGCTAAAGTCATTGAACCCTTTGAGAGAAGTCTTACTCTTACATCGAGAAAAGTCTGTCTACCATTAAGGCTGTGGTGTGATCTGTTTACATAAATTAACTGAAAATAGAATATATATATATATTAAAAAAACAACAGAAAACCTAAATCAGAACTGATCGGTGTTTGCAGATGACCATTGTTTTTTGTAAGCATCATGGAAGTAGGTAATTCTTACTGGAGTAGAGAAAGCAAGTACTTTGCCATTGGAGGCACCAATGATGATTTCTTTTATAAAAAGTATTGATTGCTTAGAAAGCTTAGAAACCAGTGAGAGTGGAGGGGGTGGGAATAAAATAGAAATACGGATTAAAAAATCAGAGATCTTGATCTCAGCTAATACTACCGTGGAGTGATATGGGCGAGGTATTTTCACAATATAGAAACTGTGGTCTGTGAAGACAGGAGGAATCCTTCTGCCTTCAAAAACAGATCTTTACACATGGTTTAAAAAAAAAAAGTTCTTCATAACAGTAATACATTATATTGCTGTAGCCTGAGATATTGCGTGGAAGTTTTCCCCCCGACCCCCCCAAAAAAAACAACTTTATAGCAACATAATTCTGCTTCTTTAAACTTAATTTATCAATAATGAAGAAAGTTGATGTCCAATCTGCATGATAATAAGCTGAAGCCATTTATTCATGTGTTCTTTGTTTCTCCAGCATATTTTTCACGCAGTTGAAGCAAACGTTTCTTCTCAATACTGTCTTGCTCCATATATAGTCAGTTAACGCATACAGAACCACCATGCGGCTGTGTGCTATACATTGATGCAAACCATGATGCATGTAACTTTAAACAACAAGAAAACCCTCACAGGGAAGGGAATTGGCAATTACTTTTAATGAGACTTCAAATCTGAATCTTACTTAGTATGTTGTGCTTCTTTTTTAAATAAGGAGTCCGGATTCTGTCAGACCAACTCTATTACAGACTTCAGTCATTAAGCAGCAACAACAGTTTGCTGTTCTGAATACGAAGAACTATAATAGTTTTAGTAGTTGATGATAGCTTTTTAAGATGCATGTTTGGGCGTGTTCACATGGAATAAACTAACGGTTTGACTGTTTTCCTAGGAACAGAAATCAAAGACAAATTAAGATGTTATGACTTTGATGTACACACAATGAAGACATTAAAGAATATAATTTCACCTCCCTGGGATTTCAGAGAATTCGACATAGAGAGACAGACTCTGGATGAGAGTGGTATAGTAACATTAGAAACATCACATCAGAGGAAAAGTACGGATACCAGTCGTCCATTGGAAGAAACATTTGAAATTGAAATGAATGAAAGCGATATGATGCTAGAAACATCCATGTCAGACCATAGTACATGACTGTAAATTCTGGTAGAGGGCTCATTTTGTCAGTGTTTGTTTTAGCATTTTTGTTACGGTGTTACACTTTCAGGAATTTGCTATTTTTATATGAATTCAAACTGCTACACTGTACCTAACACCGGAAAAATAATGCTTGCCTTAAGGATGATTAAAATATACATGATGGACTATTTCCGATTTTATTATTTCTACAAAATTAATCATACGTGATGAAGTAAAAAAATAAATTCACATTATGTTTTTAAAACTGTTTACTCATCCTTGTGTCTGCCATCAGTAGGACTGAAGGTTTAAAAATAATACTTAAAAATGGAACTGTTTACAATGTGCTGAATGGAATAGCCAGTCTAATATAGTAATTGTGGCTTCTGAGTTTTCATCCTGTCCGTGAAGAATGCGTTCGTAGTAAGTGACCAAAAAATTCATGAGGTTTTATACTTAATACTTCATAAATGTGTATCCCTTTACAGAGTGATTTCAGTGGTTTTCCATCACCTGACTCTAACTGGGCATACGTTAAATTGGTGACAAAGCATGTTAGGTTGTTATACTTTCTCCTAACTATTGCTGACTTCAGTTCTTTATCATTCTTCTGTATTGTGCTACTGAAAGATCATTTAAGAACTGTTTCTGGTAAGGTGACTAGACAACAACCATGAACGGCAAAAATGCTAAGATGAATCAGTGTTTCCTGCAGTTGCTGACATCTGTGACATTTTTCAGTAGTGTAACAATCAAGTTGTAAGCCACGGTGTACTACTTCTTGAAGGGACTGTAGTCACTCTTTTTACACACAGTTGTTCTGTCAAGGCAAAGGATTAATGGAATAATACACGTATACAGCTTTTACAAGTCTCTAAAGTGGTATTTTTAAATGTCATCGGTTCACTGAAAAATGATGAAGTAAAGCATATGTCTCTGAAACAGAAGCAGTGACTTGTCCAGCCACTAAACAGAATAGGATGTTTGCCTTCTTAGCATGAACGTTGAACATATTTTGTGTAAATTTTTCCCTTCCCTTCTTGCCTGTTCCACATATGTCACTGTGAGGGGCTTAAAATTAAAAACTTAATGCTACAAGCTGTCATAATGTTTTCTTCTGTGACTTACAGCCAAGTTTTGACATTTAATGAATGAAGAGGTTTTCTGAGGTTTAGCGGTCCAGACTTCAGTTGGAAGTACTTCAGAGCTCAAGAACTAGCAATTTTCCTGTAGATATTTTTTTTGATGAAATAAAAAAACGGCTAACCTGTGTTTTAGCAAACTACAATGGTCAGTCTAAAATGTTATTTCTGCACTGTATTTCAGTACACTTTTGTTAATATTCACACATTTTCAATTATACTTTTAGCACAAAATGTGTATGTTTGGTTATCTTGATACAACTTTCATCTACTTTAGTGGGGGCAAGATGTTAAAAAAAAAAAAACACAAACTGATATGCTTGTGTAATTCAGGGAATATTTCCTATACTTTTTTGATGCTTTACATAAATATGAGGAGACAAGGGAAATAAGTTACAAAAGTAACTATATGGAAATCTTCCCATTGTTTTTTGCTCTTTAGCAGTCTGTCTTCATTAATGATCCTATTAACTAAGACAGATAATAAGTTTAGTTCTAACTTTGCTGAAGAATGGATATCAAAGAATGGGCTGTTCCTGTAATAATAGCAGGTGGTTTGGGTTGTTTTATTGTGGGTGTGTGTATGAAGAATTTGCATAAACTGAGATAGAAACTAGTACTCATCCCATTACATCTGCCTCAGAGCTCACTGAGTTTTCAGTGGCCAGGTTCTGAATCCAAAGGACTAAAGCTGTTGGAGACCATCACTTGGAGAAATTACCAGGTGGGAAGGCTGTCACTCCTTCATCTGAGATACCTGGCTAGTGAATTGGAATGATAATTTCCCTTTTTTCCCCTATTCTTTGCTCACCTGCTTGCTGTGCTGCTCAGAAGGATGTGACTGAGTGTCTCCGTTCTTCAGCTCTCACAAATCCCCAGCTGGAACAGGGAGACTTCATTATACAGGCTGCATATGTAGATTAAACCCAGGGCATTGGCTTTTTTTCCTCAATATCTAGGCCTTACTGAACCTGAATGCAAATTCTATGCAGACCTGCACTTTAAAGTTTAAGGGTATTGAGTGAAGAACAGACAGGGGAAGAGCAATCTGTTAAAAGATGATGGGTCCAGGATCTTCCCTTGCTTTCCTGTTCTGGTGATCCAAAAGGGGTAGGCCTGTGGGTATACAGAGATTGAAACAAAAAATTCGTAGGATTCTGTGATACGCAAAGACGTGGAGTTTTTTTTAAGTAAGATTTCTATCCATTACAAATCACCACTAGCAACAGTGCTTGTGATTAATAAGGCAGATGTGTATGTGGATAAAAGCTATTAGATGTTCCTAGGAAATAAGTGTGCGTGTATGTATGTCAGATACTAAGGATATAGTGCCAATTAATAACAGAAGTTGATGGTAGTAGAAAGGTGATTTGAGTTGGGAGAAGTCAGTAATCTTGCAGTAGAAATGTTTTGAGGTTAATTATAGGTTCAGCAAACTTACTAATGAGTTCCCTGAGAATACAGTGAGAATACAGATAACAAACTTACCAATGTTATAGAAGCAAATAGATTTGATAGATTATACTTTTATACATAGTCTGTCATAAGTATAGTACTGATATATACATATTCATAAAATTAAATGCCATCAAATGCATCAAACAGATCCAAGAAAGGGGAGGGCGGTGCTGCCTAAAAGCAATCTCTGCAGAGACCGACCGCCAAGGGTCAAAACAATCTCCAAAGAGACTGACCACAAAGGGTCAAAAATTATCTCAGATGAGACCAAACACCCCAAGGAACAGTCCGACAAGGGGAACGCAGCACGGGGCAGTGTCTCAATTCAGAGCAAAACGCCATGGTGTCGTGCGGTGTGGAGCATCATAGGGCTGAGGAGTCGATGTTTCTGCTGAGGTAACCGATATAGGTCTTTGCAATTTTGGTCTTTGCCAGACAGACAGAAATGTTTGTCTTCCTTCATTTTCTTTAAGTAATAATTTCATTTCCCATGTCAATTCCCGCTTTCTCAGGTGTTCATCAGCCTCTTGTTTCATTTTTATTAATATTAGGATTTTATTGATATTATTCAGGATGCCTCCCGTGCTGGGTACTCTGCCACTCCTCAAGGACGTCCTTGGTCCCCAGGCTACGCTCCCTGGCTGAAGGCCTGATTCTCAGCCTGGTTCCCTGGCTGTTTTCAGTCCGGCAGACATTTCTCCCATTTGTGATTAGTATTTTATATCCCAGCTTTCCTAATTATCGCTGGGCTGCCTCTGTAACCACTCCCAGCACCTGTGGCTGCCAACACGGGATTATAGAGAGGTCTGGCTGTGGCCCAGAGACAGCGTGAGTTGTTCTAGGGCTCCACAGAGGGAACTGCTAGGGCCAAAGTTACTATCCCATGTGTTAAAACATGTGGACTGAAGTACGTGTCAACACCAATCCCATATTTTCTTGGACTTAGAAAGAAAAGTGTATTAAAAAGTTTATTTCCTAGCTCTAAAGCACCTCACCCAAAGTTTCAAGTTCTGGAAAGAAAAAAAAAAAAAAAAAAAAGGACAGGCCATGAGTCTGGCTGAAAAAGGTCTTTATCCAAGTGGGATATAGGGAAAACAAATAACTCAGGAAGCATACACATCTTGTGGCCATCATCTGATCTCTTTCCTTTAGTCTGTCTGGGTAAAAACTTCATAAAGAGAGTTTTCTTTTGTTTTGGTATCTGGCAGTTTGTGCACGTTCAGATGACTTCTAGTGTTTGAGGTACACTGGAGATCTTTCCTGGGCACACTACTGTTAAGATTCTCTGAGGAGCATGTCTCAACAGCTATTGTATTACGTAAGTTTCATCCTTTAAAGGATTTCTCTTTTTTTTTTTTTTTTTTTTTTTACATCTGTTTTATGCATCCTGAATGATTGTAACCGAGGAGACCATCTCATTAATAAAAAGAAAGGCTCGTTGCAGTACCCAGAGCAGCCTGAAGGCTATTACAAACAGACTCTCAGAGAGCTGAACCCTTTCTCATCTATAACATATATACATATATACATAAACTAGAGCAGGTTAATCTAATTTTCTAGTAAGACATCATGGCAAACAATTTCTACATACACGTTGGCCAAATATTATTCTAGCAAGTCAGGCCTTTTGTCTAATGTCAGCCATGGACATATGCCTCGGGTTGTTTCCATTTTCCTATGTTTTCACTGACAAAATAGTTTAAGATTGATAAAATTTGATATGCTTTCCTGTCCTCTCCAGTTATGATCTGACGGCATGTTGGCTCTGATGGCCATGCTGCTTTGTAGTATTTCTGCCCTGCCCACGGGAATCTACTTGCCCCTGTGCCACTTCCGCAGTTGTGGTAATACAAATTTTTGTGTGCTCGTGTTGTGAATGAGATCAGGGAGCTGGGCTAGCATTTTAAAATCTTTTCTCTATCTGGTCATTTCTCAGGTTCAAAGACAGCAAAGCACCGTGTTGGTGTCATCAGTGGGGCAGAGAGGTAGGAGCGGGAAGAAAAGGATGGGATGCAGAAAACTGGTGTTGCTATATAGGCAACATACCATGACATTGTGCCTCTACAGATATCTGCTGAAGTTTGTTTTGTTTTGTTTTGTTTTGTTTTGTTTTGTTTTTTTTGGCTGGCTGTTGCTAGCCATCATTTATTGGCATCAAATGTTACCTAGAAGGAAACATATGCAAAGTGTCCTAGACTGTGAATGATTTTTCCTGGACAATAACAGAGGAATTCTTGATAAGGCTTGGCTGGGTTCCCAGCCCTTTAGGCAGACACAATTAGGTTAGAGTTTGTAATCTGATGACGTGTGTCTCTCAGACAGGACTTCAGAAAAAGTTTCTTCATCTCTCTTCTGTTGTTCAGTGTTTTGATCTGCTATTGTTCTGTCCAAATCCACATCTTTGTACCTGCAGCTCCTGCTGTGCCCTCATCTTCTGCACCTCCCAGCACCTGTCCTGCTCCAGTCCTGCTCTTGCCTGGACTCTGCTTCCTCGACAGTGCTTGGTGCCTTTCTGGGTTATTCTGGCATTCTGATTTTCAGTTTGGCTCCGGTTAAACTGAGCATTGTTCTTGTCCTCATGAGGTCTTTGGTTATTAATTTTGGCCAGACTTGACCTCAGATTCTTGACCCTTGCTTCTGGTCATTGCCTCAGCTGGCTTTGGCCACAGGTACAAGGGACCAGGTCTTGATCAGGCTATCTTATTCACATGTCTGCAAAAGTGATATCTTACACATAGCCTGCTCTCTCACTTACAAGGATCAACCTTGTCCCATTGTGGGGGGACCTGACTGCTGCCTCAAAGGTTTTCAGAATAGGTTTAAAAAGTCACAAGGTGTTTCTGCAGATAGTTCCAACTGCTTCCTATGCTCTTCCCAACTACTGTTGCCTGAAAGATTTGGAGAGGAATAACACATTTCAGAGTTTCCTTGGTCAATGCCACCTTCTTTTACTATTCCACATCAAAACACCTATATCCTTTGTGCTGTGGATGGCTGTTTGAGGACTGGCAATGCAGCGGCATCTGAAGATTGGCAATGACCCTGTGTATTCTGCTTGAATTGCAGGCATTTTTGCCCACTCTGCATCATTTCAGTAGCTCCAGAGGAGTCCATCAGCATGCCTGCGGCCTGGACACTTACTTCAGAGTTTGCTGTGCATCTGTCACTGTTCCTAGAAGCAGTCCCAGACACCCCAAAAAACCTAGGAACTCCAACTGAGTTCTCTAAGACTCAGTCTGGAGTTTTAGAAAGCAGGCATTCTCTAATTGCGGCACCTGACGCATCGCTCCACCTAGTGTATGTGCCAAATTGTTCAAGCTACAGGGGTTATATACAATCAAAACATATATGTTCATCAGATTTCCAAGAAATAGTTAACATATTCATACTACTGCCTATAGCTCATTAAAATATGTAAATGTCCTTGACGCATGCACATTTGTTTCCACTGGTGGTCTTTTGGGGGTCTCTAGTAGTTGTCAGTATACTAACCTAAGTCATTTACATATCCAAGGCCCTATGTATACCATGAGTTCTTCACCTATTCTTTTCAGGCACATCCTCCAGGCCTGGGTTATTCTGCCCCCTTCCCCTGTCCTGGGATACAATTCTGCATGGCCTTACAGATAAGGCTGACTAATTAGTGAGTAAGGTAACAGCAGAGATACAGAGTTTCTAGACTTCCTTCTAACTAAACATGGTAAAGGTTTGGCCTGCCTGCTCATAAAACATTTCAGATTTGGTTCTCATATTCTACCAGGGAGAGAATGGCGTGTGCTTCTGACCAGTTACCACGCGCAAACAGCAAGGACAAAGGTCTCCATCCTAAAGGCTTGGGGCAGAGTGGCTGGAAACCTGTGCAGAGGAAAAGGATCTGGGGGTGCTGACTGATGCTGGCCTGAACGTGAGCCAGCAGCGTGCTCAGGTGGCCAAGAAGGCCGACAGCATCCTGACTTGTGTCAGGAATAGTGCAGCCAGCAGGAGCAGGGAGGTGATCGTCCCCCTGTACTCAGCTCTGGTGAGGCCGCACCTCGAGTGCTGTGTTCAGCTTTGGGCCTCTCACTACAAGAAGGACATCGAGCCCCTGGAGTGTGTCCAGAGAAGGGCTACGAAGGTGGTGAAGGGTCTTGAACACAAGTCCTGTGAGGAGCGGCTGAGGGAACTGGGGTTGTTTAGTCTGGAGAAGAGGAGGCTCAGGGGAGACCTTATTGTTCTCTACAACTATCTGAAAGGAAGGTGTGGGGAGCTGGGAGTCAGCCTCTTCTCAACAGGTAACTAGCGATAGGACTAGAGGGAATGGCCTCAAGTTGCACTGGGGAGGTTCAGGTTGGAACTGAGGAGCCATTTCTCCTCAGAAAGAGCAGTCAGGCACTGGGACGGGTTGCCCAGGGAGGTGGTGGAGTCACCGTCCCTGGGGGTGTTCAAGGAAAGGTTGGGCCTGGTGCTTAGGGACGTGGTTCAGTGGGTGACATTGGTGGTAGGGGGATGGTTGGACCAGGTGATCTTGGAGGGCTCTTCCAACCCTAATGATTCTGTGATCCTCCCCATGGACACAGGGGTTCCTAAACCCGGCGGGGAGGATGGGGATGGGGATGGATGAGGACTTCCACCCCCGCCCCCACCTCTGCCACCGTGGGCGGGAAAGCCCCGCTCCCCCCTCAGCGACCTCTCGCGAGATTCCGCCTGTCCGGCGGCCGGTTCTCGCGAGGCCTGCTGCCCGCGGCGGCCCCGCGCGGTGCGAGGGGTGGCGGAGCGCTGCGCCATGGCGGCGACGCCGCGCCGGGAGCCGGACGCGTCCCCGCAGCCGCCCTCCCCGCTGCCGCCGCCGCCGCTTCCCCCGGCGCCCGGTAAACAGCGAGAGGAGAAAAAAACGGCGCTGAGCAAAGTGAGGGGCGCGGCGGCGGCGCGGCGGGGGGCGGCTCGGCTCCAAGCGGGCCCGGGCGGTGACGGGGCGCCCCGCGGGGACGGCGTGAGGTGGCCTCGGGGACGCCCTGAGGCGGGGAGGGGACGGGTGGGGGTAAATAAATCTGTGGGGTAACGGCCGGGAGGTCGCCCAGCCCCTGCTCCCCGCGGGGTCCCTCCCACGGGATGCAGTCCTTCCGGAACTGAGCCTGCGGGGGCTGCCCACAGGCAGCAGCTCTTCAAGAACTGCTCCCACACGGCTCCGTACCACGGGGCCCATCCATCCCCCAGGAGCAAACTGCTCCAGCACGGGTCCCTCACGGGCGGCAGCTCCCCCCAGACCCCCTGCTCCTGCGTGGGCTCCTCTCCACGGGCTGCAGCTCCGGCCCGGGGCCTGCTCCTGCGGGGGCTCTCCATGGGCTGCAGCCTCCTCCAGGCCACATCCACCTGCTCCACCGGGGGCTCCTCCACGGGCTGCAGCGTGGAGATCTGCTCCATGTGGGACCCATGGGCTGCAGGGGGACAGCCTGCTCCACCAGGGGCCTCTCCACAGGCCGCAGGGGAACTGCTGCTGCGTGCCTGGAGCACCTCCTGCCCTCCTGCTGCACTCACCTTGGCGCCTGCAGGGCTGCTTCTCACTTCTCTCTCCCAGCTGCTGTTGTGCAGCAGTTTTTTTTCCTTCCTTCAATCTGCTCTCACAGAGGTAGAAACAGCGTTGCTCCCTGGCTCAGCTCTGGCCAGCAGCGGGTCCGTTTTGGAGCCGGCTGGAGCTGGCTCTGATCTAACATGGGGCAGCTGCTGGGCTCTGCTCACAGAGGCCGCCCCTGCAGCCCCCTGCTACCAAAACCTTTACATCTAGATACAGTGCATTAAGATGATGTTATAAAATGAGACTTGAAAGTTAGTTTAAACCATTTAAAACAGAAATATTGTAAACATTTTGTGTAGTCAGCATCCATTTTTGATGATTTTTTTAATACCTTTTCGGCCAGATTGCAGTGGTTCTGAAGCTTTTCATTAGATTATTTCAGTTACCTGACAGTTTTGCAATGTTAGCAGAATCTGAGATAGGACAATCTTTCCATCTGTCAGCAAATCCAAGTAGGTAACTCACTGTGAGGCTAACACTCCAACTCAAACTCCCAATTTAAGGAAGAGCTTTCAAAAGAGAAGCAATATGATTTGTTTAGTCTTTTTCCATGGTATTTAGATCAAGGATAAATCTCCATTTTCTTTTATATATGCAGGTAGTTATTCGACGCCTTCCTCCTTGTCTAACTAAGGAGCAACTGGAGGAACAGTTACATCCTCTACCTGCCCATGATTATTTTGAGTTTTGCACTGCTGATCCCAGGTGAGGATGAGCTGTTCATAGAGGTTTTCAGGTGTTTAAAACCTAATTAAGGTGTTTTGGATGTACCAAATTACGTATTTTGTCCATGGAGCCCTTTTCGTTAGTTCTGTCAGTTACTTAAAATGTTTCTGAAAAGCAGGATAAAGTGCATTCCTGCCCCTTCCTTTTAAACTGGTGATTTTAAAACAGAACGTTTTTATGTGCAAATAGGGCATAGCTTTGTTGGAAACCCTTTTTAAGGTTTTAACCTTCATTGGTAAAATGCAGCAGGCTGTTTGTCAGCTGTGAGAAAGACAACCTAGGGTAAATATTCCAGGAAATTTTTCATGTGTGCCATTTAAGCTTGACTTAATTGTGTGCTTACGTGTCTCTGTATTTATTTCATACATTTTTTTTCAAGTAATCCACTTCTATTCATTTTTGTGTCATTCAGAACTAAGTAATGTAGATAACAATAAGTTAGAATCGCTGGTATATTTATTTAATATACTCAGTATCACAGTGGCCAAATATCAACCCCTATTGAACAAAACAATTTCTAGAAGAGAAGAAACTTAACCATTAAAATAAACCAAACATCCTATATGCTGCATCTACGTGTGTTCAGACAAACTAACGGACGTGATTCATTTTGCGCAGCTTGGCCTATCTTAGTGTGCAGTGAATCATCCTCCACAGGCATCAGATTATTTTCATTGACTACAGACAGATCCTGGATCTTGATTGCAGATCAACTTTTAAAGTTAGGGCTGGGTGACCCCCCCCGGAGCAGATAGCCTTCCTTTAGGGAGTTGTCTGTAGCCAATTGCGCTTGGAACAATCTATTTCCTGGGCTGATTTTAATTGAAAGGATACTGCCACTGTGTTTTAGAAGGGTAAATCTGATTATATAGGTTCTCTCAGAGTCGATTCCACAAGCAGAAAGGAAGAAATGTCTCTATTAGCGAAGCCTCATGGCTGTTTGGTGCATCAAAATAGTAGGTGCTTCAGCTTGTGCGGTGGAACCACATTTAGTCTGATTGAAAGTCTTGATATCTGCCTGCACTTTTCTCCCGAACCTAGTCATCCGTATTTGTAAATGGTTTTCCTGAAGGCTTCGGTCCCAGCTGTTTATTGATAAGGGGAAAATATCAGAGACAAACCAAAAATTCTCCTAAGAGTATCTTTGTCCTCAGTGTGTCTAGCTGCACAAATGCTAGGAACCAGTTCAAAAATTACAATTTTAATTTTCCAGAGCAGTCATTGACATAAGAATCTGAGGAGCCAGCAGTTGCAGAAGAGATAAGCAGCTGGCAACAGCTGTAAATATAAAGTTTAATTTTTCTCTCTATGTGATAAAATTTGGAGCACTCAGAAGTCTTCCTGTCCACTTACCCATTGCATCCATGTCAGATAACTGATAAAAGATTTTGCAGCTTCTTTCCCATGCTGTGCTATTCCTCATGGACTTTCATATAGCTAGTGACTGTACATACGTGTATGTGAAGAAGTTTGTTAAATGGCATACGTGACACAATAGCTTATTTTGTTAGGGGGTCGAGGGCGTGCTTAGAACACTAAACGTTCGTTTGCCTTGAAGAATGGATCTTGGTGATTAAAAGTAACAAAAAAAAGAAGAAAATAAAGTCTTTATTTTTTTTGTATTGTTTTGCTACTAGACTTTAGGATGTAGCAAGCAACAAATGCAAATTTTTAACCTTTTTTTTTTTTTTTGAACAATGAAACCTCTTGCTGCTTGGATTATCAGTTGCCTTGAATCATTTATATGAATCTTGTAATAAAATAATGATTTGGGAGAAAAAGTTCTCTCCTTCCTGACTTTCTGATTCCTATTCTCTTCTGCCCTTAGAAATCTGTACTCTTGCTAGGGAGAAAAAAAAAGTTTTCATTATAAATTTGGATTTTTCTTAGGGAAGCATTTCATATTCACTTTTTCTTGCTATGTCTTGTTGCTTAAAAATTATGTTTTAATACAGAAGATGCATTTTTTTCAGAATGGGTTTATCTTTATAAGGTATATGGCTACAATCCCTTCCAGCAAACTATACTGTTTAAATGGTCTTTTAGCTGCAGTTCTGCAAAAAATTGAACTGATTATTTGCTCTTTTACTGGTCCAGCATAATCTTGCCCCTTTTGACCACTTTGTTCCAGTGCTGACACATACCCGTGTAAATGTGTTTATGATTTAAATCATGATGTGTTCACACGCATTAGAACATACAGTAAACTTTCAGAAATTGTTAAGGTTGGAAATGAGGAGCCATTTCTCCTCAGAAAGAGCAGTCAGGCACTGGGACGGGTTGCCCAGGGAGGTGGTGGAGTCACCGTCCCTGGGGGTGTTCAAGGAGAGGTTGGGCCTGGTGCTTAGGGACATGGTTCAGTGGGTGACATTGGTGGTAGGGTGTAGTAGGTAGTTCGTAGTTTCTCCTTTTTAAGAAACCAAACATTTGCAGTCCTGCCTATATGCTTTTGCAAGATACGCATGCGTTTATCCAATTTTACTTTCTTGCACTCCAAAGGTTATTTGTAAGTTTACAATGTCTTGTTTTTATACGCAAACTGTAAAACTTTCATTTTTATTAAAATGTCATTAATGTATAACAGTTGCATCCATTTCAGTAAAATCATTTCACAAAGTATGACTGTTGTGTTGTATTTCATTCATTTTTCCTGATTCATTTGATTCACTGCATTACATTTATTTTTCTCTCTTGTACACTGGGATCAAAATACAAGCAAAACATTGTTTTTGTGACTGACTCCGTGGCCTTGAGGGACGTTTGGTAGCCATGCTACCTGTAGCTACTAGTGAAGACTGCCTACCTGATGGTCTCTCTTGTTCTCAAGCTCTAAATAACAACTGCTTCTTCCAGATACTCTTTTAAATTTGCATGGAAATGTTTCTGAGTCTTCTAAAACTCTAGTCCAGTGGTTGAGCTCTAGTCTGCAAGGTTTGGGTTGTCCCTCAGACTGGCACTGAGAGCCAGAACTCCTTCACAGCGTTGTGAAGTTGCGAGAGTAAAGAGATCTGAATAGGAGCTTTGCTTTTGTGAAAGCCAGTCAAGTAGTTGATGCCATGCCGTATGTTCAAGGCAGCGGTTAAGCTTCTTGCACGCAGCAGGTCTCTTCTGCCCCTCGAAGCTGCTTCACAACATTTTGCTCAGGATGATTGTAGGCAAATGGCACTCGTGCTGGAGGATGGCAGTACGCACATGGGAGCTGCAGCTCTAAACGGACAGCACCTTTAGAGCTTCGAAAGGATCACCAGTGCTGTGATGATGGATGGGATGAGAACCAGTTGGTCATCACAACTGCAGAGTGTTTCTGCTCCCCTGCCGGGCAAACAGTGCTCATATCAAAAAAGGAAAGGCTCAGTTCATTTAGAAGGATGCCGCTGCCATCCCCATTCATTGTATGAATGACAACAGCAGGTGAGAGACAAGAGGATGGAGACCAGTGGATTTTAGCTTGCCGTGACAATCTAGACAAAAGAGTTATCAATTTGATCAGAAATCACTCCCAAATTTAAGCATTGAGATTTAAGTGTATATGCATGTCAGTCTATATGTTTATACATACCTATATACACATACACCACGACTCACTACCTTGGTAAGTATTTTCACTGAGATGCAATGGCTGTTTTTAGAGTTTACGTGTTAGTGTTTATCTTTTAGATAACTATTTGAATTTGCTTTCCTCACAATTGTGCTAACAATACTTTCTACAAAAAGTAAACTATGAGAATGCTTCTGTTACTAAACTTGCCATAAAAGTCAGGGTTTAAAGGGATGTTTAATTTAGCGTAGAGAAATGCAGATTACCTAGAAGACTGAGTACCCTTCAATGCACAACAGCAAACAAAGAAACTGTGTGTTGAACTGAAGAAATGTGTACAGACTCATCTGGGTTATTTCTACAGAGGTCCTTCTAATTGATATCCCAGAGATGCCAACATCATGTACGGTGCATCTGTCCAAAACATGATATGGATGGAAAATAGCATTATAGGCAGCAAGCATATGGCAAAATAGAGCCAGCTGTCTGCTTCTAAACCTAGTCATGCAACCTCAAAACTGAATTTGAAATCCCAAGAGAAATCTCTGCCGGTGGATACTTGAAAAATGCTGGAGGCACACAGGGTCCGATGGCCCTTTTGTAGTGCGCTGCCTGGGGACTCAGCTGGAAGGCAAAGTCCTGAAGAGCAGAAGCTGTGTTTTCTCTGCTGAATATGAAGTGCAACAGCGGAGCAGGAGTGTTTCTTCCTAGGAGAGGTTGGTGGCTGCAGTCCTGGCCCTGCAAAACATGCGTTCCCTGCTCCGTGGCAGCACTGGTGAGTTGGTAGAAGAGAGGTGACGAGGGGATCTGGAGCAGGCAGTTGCACTTGGAAGTTCAGCTTCTGAAACCTGGAGGAAGAGACAGTATTTCATACACAGACCAGTGCTAAGCACCTCCAGTTTGCTAGTTTTAGTTAGCTTCCTACTTAGAGAGTGGATTTTACGTGGTTTTTTAGGTATACTGAACACTTGATTGGATAAGAAGCCTGAAAGGGTCTGAAACACTTTGAGATCAGGCTCCTAGACGTGAAGCACTCTGACATCTAACTTGTGTGCGTACGAGATGTGACTTTGTGTAGGAGTGGCTGCATCACAGAAAGAGCCTGTAACTGCTAAGTATTGTCACAGCTGTACTTCTACAACCTTCTACCCTGATACCTAGCACCAGTAGCAGAGAGACAATCCTATTTTACTGTGCTACTGCGCACATCAGTATCTTACTGCAAACAAACATGCCTCTATAATTTTGCATGTTTCTGCAGAGATGATGAAGTTCTTGAAGACCTAATAATGTGTAGCAACAACGTTGGATCCCTTATTTGCAAGATAAATTGTAAATCTCTGCTTTCCAGAGTCCTGTTTACACTTTACAAACGCTCTGTTTTCTCTGACTAGTAAATGCTTAATAACCACATCAAATATTCCTCTGAAAGATACTCTGATAAATCTAAGCGAAAAAATGTTAGGAAAATACTATGTTACGTACCAGGAAAAGATTGTGTTGCCAGAGCAGACAGGAAACAGATGGTGTTGATGTGCAAGCTAAAGGAAACAAGGAAGGAACAAGTCTTCGTATTTTCATTTCTTTTTCGCGATGGTTATGTGCCCAACCACAGGGTCTAAGTTACTGCAGAAGAAAAAAATTCATCTACATCACCGAGCTGTTCTGTGCACTGAGAAGAAGTGGCATTTTTGTTGTATTTTACAAAAGCTGAAGATGGTAAAACACTGCAATACTTGTTAGATTAGGAAAAGAAACTCAGGGCTTTTTAATCTCAAATACCTTTATGTTTTCTAATTTTTTTTTTTAAACTGTGTGTAATTATGAAAAATGTTGCATTTCATCTTTTTTTTTTTTTTCTTGCTTTGAAATCACTGAGGTGGAAGCTGGCTTGTTTCATCCGCCTTGCATCTTGCTGGTGACTCTGCAGCCCCCTGGAGGTGCCTTGCGTTGCATGTGCAGACGAGGCTTGCAAATCTGCTCACAGAGAAGTCTGCAGGGGGTGAGGAACCCCGTGACAAAGCACATCCAAAGGTGCCACCATGCCCATTTGGTTGAGCTGTCCGGAGATTGCTTGCACGCCGTCTGCACAGTGCTACGCAGCATCTGTGTGGGCTGTGGTGGATGAGGGAGCATGCAGTGCCTGTAGTGTCTCTCAGCGCTGCTTTGTGTCACCAGCATAGCCCTAGCTGTGGCCCAGCAGGCATTTTGGTGGTTACCTCCCTCCTTGGAGGTCTTCAAAAGCCATCTGGACGTGGTCCTGGGCAACCTGCTCCAGACGGAGCAGAGGTTACACCGGAGGACCTCCAGAGGTCCCTTCCCCATTCTGTGAGTCTGTGATAGTTGCTGACACTTCTCTCAATGCTATTCCCTTCCTAAAACACCAAAATAGTGAGTAAATATAGATGAAATAGCTATTCCTTAGAATGATAAGGTGCATCCTCTGCATGCTGTAGAGGCATCCTGTAAACAGGCGTTTGCAAAACATCTGAGCAAGAAGAGCCCTCTAGCTCTTTGTTAAACATTTCTCTTGGCTATGATGTCAAACACAACTTTGTTCTACAAAAAGGCCAGTTATTGACAGCAGCGCTCATCATGGTCACCTTCCAACGCCCAAAATGGATGCATATATGAAAAAGAAAAAATGATCGCTTGGTTTGTAGTGACCGTGGTTCTTCAGGATGCCATGTGTGGAGCGTGTGATCCAACCCGTATCTTTGCTCTTTCTTGCTGGCTGCGAAATCTGATTCTGAAATAGCTACAAAATTGAAATCTGGTTGCAACTGTGTGTGATGATTGTCTCCTACTGCTGCCGGTGAGTTTGTCTGAAGATGGGACTTGCAGCAACAACATTACGAACATAGGTATTCTAAAATTACAGGCTTATGTTCAAATATGTTTTCCAAAAAAAAATGGTTTAATACATAGCCGTTGCTAAAGGCTGTTTAAACCAAGCTTTTATACATCCTAATTAGGTGGGAGGGAGAGTTAAAGCATGTACCTGACACTTGGCTGATGGGTGGTAATGCATTGAATTACCCCGATTCCATTGTGGTTGGTGACGTGCCAGCTCTGAGGTTTTCATCAAGCACGTTAACATTTACACACCTAGAGTGGGACCTATGCCAACAAATTCTAGGAGGATCAGAATTACTTTCGGTAAGTACCTGTTCTTTCTTTTGCTAAAAATGTTTTGGACTTTCACAGTAACTGTTCTTCACAACAAGATGTTGCACGTATATTCATACACATGTACGTCAAATGGCGTTTATCAGTAGGTGATTCAGCATATTATCCTGCCAATTACTAAGTTATTTAATCTTTCCTAAAGGTGGGAATCTCTTTAAATACAGTGACAGCTTGGCAACTGCCACTTCGCTGGGAACTTTTACTTTACCTTCTACTATTTCAGCAACAGAAAACTTTTAACATGCCCAAGAATTTCCCCCAAACCACTGCTGTTATTCACCTCTCAAATCATAAACAATTATACATAAAGCTTTGATCCTGCAAAATGAAAACGTATGCTCTGCAATGTAGGGAGGCGAAACAGAATAGAAATATTTGTCTCAGTTCAGAATAAATTTCACAGTTGCATACAGAAATTCAGTCATTTGCTTTTTGTCATATATATATTTTTTTATATATGCATATGAATACATAAGGACTTCAATATGCATGCTTAAGTTAGCCATTTCCCAAAGAGGACGAGAACTGCAGTGTGATTTTACTAGTTTTAACTTTTTCCCGTCCTGAACAGACTAGTAAATAACAGAAAATAAAATTGTTTCTTGTTGCAGCCTTTATCCTCATCTTTACTCGAGAGCATACATTAACTTTAGAAATCCTGAGGACATCCTTCTTTTTAGAGATCGCTTTGATGGCTATGTCTTCATTGATAATAAAGGTTGGACTATTTGTAAGATATTACATGTGTCTATATACATATATATCATTTTAGAACATGAATTCATTTCATTTTTTCTAATGATGCTTTTTTCTGCTCAATACACAATTAATTACATAAAAATACACTGAACCAGAATCTAGCTGCTAGAAGATAATGAAGTACAAAATGTTTTTGTCCATGCAGTCTTACTTGTCTGCGTGGTGTGAACGCTTTATCTGCATTCTTGTACTTTATGCAGTCCACTATCGGGATCCTATTAATTATCCTATGTGAGCTTCACAGTTCATCACAATGATAACTTGATACATTAAAAACATGAGTGGCTGGGTCTTCAGTGTGTTTCTGTGAGATTAAGCGGTGCTATGTATTCCCATTTTGAGAAAGCAAAACCAAACCAGTTGTCTTCACCATTTTAGTTGCCCACTTTGAGATACGTATGCCATGACTTTTCAGAGCATTTATGTTAGGTAGAACTTTAGATCTAGTCTGATGTCCACAGCTGCGAGGGCTTTCAGGCATTTGTTGATAGGAGCGCAGACATCTTGAGTTCCATGAACAGGAGTTGCAAGGTTAGTTGCCATCTTTAAAATGTTCGGTCTACAGAGGTTTGTCCAACAGTAAAGAAAACCACTGTAATGTAGGTGTGGGTAAATCCTGTTCTATAGTAGCATTAAATAGCTCTAGCCAAGAAATTGTGCTTTGTCTGTAGCTGTTCCTTGCCTCGCTCCCTCACACCTTCTCTAAAAAGATTGCATGGGCAGTATAAAAGAGACTTTGATTTGTGGGTTTCTTTGACCATTGTCTATCCTGAACACTGAATGTTGCAGGGGTCCCGTGAAACAGTCTTGTCCAGTCTTACTGGAGAGTTACTCTCCAAAGAAGCTTTCTGTCAAGCTAATGAATTTCTCTGTAGCATTTCCTATCTCAGATACTTCATATGCCCCATCCCTGGAGGTGTTCAAGGCCAGGCTGGATGTGGCTTTGGGCAACCTGGTCTGGTGGGAGGTGTCCCTGCCCATGGCAGGGGGGTGGAAATGGGTGGGCTTTAAGGTTCCTTCCAATCCAAAGCATTCCGTGATTCTGTGATAGGTTTCAAACCTGGATTTGGATAGATTTCCCCAAAGATGGAGAACAGCACATTCCTCTCAGTGTGTGATTCCAAGATTTCAAGTTCTGTTGTAAAGTAGGAAGCAGGGTAGCTCCTTGCCAGCAGATGCCAGAATTTTTCTAATACGCATAATATTTCTTGCCTTCTTTTGTGAAAGAGTTGGGTGGTTTTAGCTGAAGAACTAGAAATAAACTATTTTATGATTCTGCCAAGACTTCAGTTTGGCTAAATTAGGCATGTTCTTCAGTATTACACTGGATTGAAGGCAGAATATCATGTACGTTACAGAACTGAGTTTGGAGGTGGCAGGTTGGTTTGGCATGGTTGGTTGGGCAAATAACGAGCACAGGTTTTGGTCACAAGAGCTCTCTGGCGAGGCTTATGGCAGCATTGCATTTATGAGGCAAAAATTAAAACGAGGATTACCATGTACACAAAGTACATTTGTGGATTTAACCGAGTTTTCAGTGGACTTCAGCAAAGTATGGCCTTGAACCTGAGTTAAGCAGAAACCAGGCAAAATTCAAAAGCTGTACGTGGTTCTGGCAGCAGTTTGAAGAAGAATCCAATATACAAGGCAGTCCTCAAAGAACTGGTGCCAGTAAACACAAGAGAGTAGTTGTGTTGTCCACTATAAATAGAAAAAAAAGGAGTTCCACACACTTCACGGAAGCAGCGGGATTATTTACGATTCATTTCCCAGTAGTGCTCATTCATTTGTCAGCATGAGATTTTATGTCAATTTTTCTACTCAATGACAATTTTTGAAGAATTAAAAGGGAATTATAAATGATAATGCAAGACTTTTATTGTGCAACAGTACTCTTCATTTTGACAGCCTTTGTTAGCATGTCAAAATAATATTTTAATAATAATGTTTAAGTATATAATTCAGATATAAATGTATTTTGTTTTGAATCCAAAATACTGCTACATGCAATTTATCATTAGAAATTTAGGATGGGATTTTAGAGACACCTTTGATTTCACCTTTGTAAGGCTGCCCAACACAAGTTTGAAGAGTCTGGAAAATCTTACTTGGATATAAAGAATGCTTCCCAGAATAAAAATTAAGAATTGATCTCTTTTAAGGTTTGGAGTATCCTGCTGTGGTTGAATTTGCTCCATTCCAGAAGATTTCAAAAAAGAAGTTAAAAAAGAAAGATGCCAAAGCCGGGAGCATTGAAGATGGTAAGCATATTTTCTTGACGTCACAGTGGAAAACAGATTCCATTTCTGCCTTGGATTGCAGAGTATTAACATAATTCAAAAATTTATCTTCGCAGATCCAGAATATAGGAAATTTTTAGAGAGTTACTGTGCTGATGAAGAGAAAATCTGTGCCAATCCTGAGACTCTTTTGGGAGAGATTGAGGCCAAAACAAGGGAACTCATTGGTCTGTTTTCTTGACTTTTCTTATTATTGAGAATATGAAATATTTTTATATCTTTATCATATTACCTGCAAGATATGGCCTGTTCAGTCTGACACAGACTGAGGTTATCACAGTTAAAATTTTTATCCCCCAGCCAAGTAGTGACAGGAAGCACCTCACCTGTGCTTTTGAGTCTCTGTGCATGCAATCACTCAACTTAAAGAAGTTTTGCATGCACAGTGGCTTCAAAGTTAGGTCCTTAGTAGTTCTAAATACGTACAGATGTGTTACAAAAAGGTGGAAGATATATTTTTAAAAGATAAGATAGATGAATACTTAAGAATACTTAAAAGCTTTGAAAGTAAGGCAACACCTTGTTCTCTGTATGCATGTGGCGTGACTTTCACAGTCTTAGGGGGAATCTTTAATGAGATAACATTGAAATCTTCCAGAATAAATCGCATCAAATTTCAATTGCAGGCTTCAGCAATGTGAATATTGCTAGTTACGTTTATACAAATCATGAGTATCAACGAAAAGCCAGTTCTTTATGTGCTGTGATCCATATTGTACTATATAACAGAACCATGTTTTTTCTTCTTTTCAATTCAGTCTTTGAAAGAGTACCATTATTGGACAGACTGTAGTGACTATGCCACTCCACAGTAGTGCCACACATTAGATAATTATTTGACCATCAGCAAACGCGTAGGAGAAGACTGTTACTAGAAAATGCACAAGACAGGCACTGAAAGATGTGGGAAAAACAGCTGGAATAAAATGCAGTGATCAGCATAGCAGTGCCTGAGGTTAGAATATCTTAATTGCTAGGACTGTTAGAAAACTGAACGTTGAAGAGAAAAATAAAGCTGTTTACAGAATGTAAAGGAGCAGCACAGACATGAACGTTGAGGAGCAGCAAGCATTGCCCGGGATGGTCACAGGAGATGAGGCCTCTGGATTGACAGGCTGAGGGCAAGCAACCATGTCCAGTCCTGGACGGGAGGAGTCCTGTGCTCAGTACAGTGTCTGAGCTCTTTCCAGGACTCCTTCTGTACTGAGAAAATTTTCCTGGGATAGGAAAGATCTATTTTTCATTCCAAATGTGATATGATATATATTTTCTCGGAACATCTAAATAACAGTGCCATGTCGCACTGAGAAACACAGGTTATTCTTTCCAAAATGCTGGGGCTTGGCAGCTGCCAGAATGCAGCTTTCAGGGCAACAAGGATTATTGATGTGCTGGATCGCCAAGTGACAACATCCAGAGCACTTACTCTTTCCCCTGGTGTGACAATTGGCTAGAAAAAAAATAAATTCAACCTTTGATATTATTTCTTTACAGTGTACAAGTAGCCTGATTAATGCTGTTAATTTGTCCCTGCCTGTGACAAGAGTTTATACAGAGTGTCATTAGTTCTTCATATACATAAAATAATAGTGGCTTAGGAAGGTTTGGAAATTAAAAAAAATAGAGGAAATGGAAGTGACAGAATTATGGACATTTAGCTAATTCTGTTACCAGTGAAATAGTTGCTCTTCTAGATACAAAGTTCCCCAACAATTTTTATTTACTCCAAATCATCCTAGTATTTGAAAGCAGAGTAAAAGCTGTCAAAATTTTCTAAGAAACTTTACAATTTCAGGAAAGATTTATTAACTTAAAAAATATTCTGACTCCTCAATGAAAATGATTGGTCTTGAGAGTTGCGGGTTTCAGAATAACAATGTTGCCTGAAGGCAGCTTTCCATTAGGAATTTTAATGTTTTGTTTCTGGTTGATCACGGAAAATCAAATTATTTGGTTGTCTTATCAGTACAAAACCAAAGATTACTTCAGTGGGAAGTATGTTTATAGCAAAAGTACGTCAGGGTTTTACTGTATTCCAGTTCCAAAGGTGTTAACAGGTACTGAAGTCAATGAAAGACACACCCAGTGCTCTGTTAGCAGAATTGGGCCTCACATTCTCAGCGTTTCTCCAGGTAGTGTTACCGCAAACCAGCATGCTTTATGCATCACGTCAGATTCGTTAGCTCATCAGTTTCAGTGTGACAGAGAGATATAGAACAGAATTTCTCTGTAGCAGGATGAAGGTAAGCTCATTCTTCTGGCTTGTTTCTAGAAAGCAAGATTAAACATAAAAGTTATTGCTGATGGAGTTCTTCACTTTGTAATTTATTTTCTTTCAACATTTCTTAAACATTTTCAGAAAAACCTCTTAGATTTTCATTTAGAGTAAGGCTCATAAACAAGGTGGGTGAGATTCAGATTTCATTGGTAAACATCCTTTTTTGGCCTCCTGTTTTGATAGCACTCATCACATGGCCTCTCCTCTGTGCACTTCCATATTTACCATTTCTGATCCACCTCTTGCACCACAGCCTTAGTCAGGACTAGGGTAGCGTGGTGTGTCCTTTCCCCAGCCCCTTGAGGTCACTTCCACGTGTCCCAATGACAAGAGGTGAACGCTTCGCAGACAGGGGAACTTGTGGGAGCAGGTAGAGGGAGGCAGAGCTGCAGATCTGAGGGACTGGAAGGGAGGACCTAACATTTGTCAAAAATTACAAGCAGGTGGGAGAGAAGGAGGGGGACAGCACTGAAGTCTAGGGATAGAGGGAGGAGTATCTCACATTTGTTGTTGCTTTTGACCATTGATATTTGCTAAAAATAAATACTGAATCAAATCAAACCTTCCCATTAATAACTGCATGACAAGGTTTTTTTCATTATTGAGTGGGTTGCTAGTAGGTTAGTTAGACATTCAAAACAGAAACATTCAGATCTTTTTGGGATATGAGTTGTGTCTAGATTTTGGCTATTTTAAATTTGATTAAGAATTTTTCTTCATTTTTTCTTTCCACCTTCTATTCTTTCTTCCACATCATATCGTGCATTTGAATTTTTCCTCTAGTTTCAGGAAGAGTCCTACAAATAGTTGTAGAGCATTTTTTAGTACTAAATATTTTCTGTAATTCTATCTTGGGATATCTTAAGACTGACAAAATTCTTTGTAACGGCTTGCAGCTATAGGCACACGGTTCAAATTTGAATTCAGTGCTGTCAGTCGTAGATGCCATACATGATACAGAAACTGATGATGTCTCCAAGCTTTTGTAGAATTTGGGGGTGGTTCAGGCTAGATTTCTGAGTGTGGAGACAGCTCTTTAACATAAGAATGGCTGTGTGATCCAGTAGATGAACCCAGACATGTTATTTAGGAAAACAGACTTTTATTGAATCTGTTGATACCTTGCTATGTACCCTGGGACAAACCACTTATCTTTTATTTATCCTGTTTTCCCATGGAATGGTGAATGCCAAATGGGAGTTAAACATAAATGTTATGAGAATGACGATGTTTCCTTCATAATGTAATTTGAAATTTGGGATTGAAGAGTGACATGTGAGATTACAATAATGTGGGCTGTACATGAGCAGCAATCTAGGTGGGTTTTGATGTCAAAAAAAAAAGATTAAAAGAGGAATAGATGTATGGTAGGAATATAGTAGGAGTAGATACTGAGCACATTTCTTTCCTTTTTGATGAGCAAGAGAAAAAATGCCATTCTCTGAACCAAAAATACATGATTTTTAATTAAATGTTAAAAAATTATGCAGTATATCTGTGGTGCTTCTAACCCTAACAACAAAAAAAAGCAGTGTTTCAAAAACGGAATGACGGGAATGCTGTCCAAAATATATAAAATAAATAGGTTTATGAATTATTTGGCTCCCTTGCAGATAAAGCTAGAAAAAAAAAAAGGGGTTAGTACTGAAGTAAAGAAATGAGTACATATTTTAGGAGTTGAACACTATATCACAAATTTTTTGTGTTTTAGCTAGAAGAACAACACCCCTTTTGGAATATATTAAAAATAGAAAATTAGAAAAGCAGGTACGTTCAGACTTTTGCCTGAAGTTCAACATTTTATGTTTCACATGGTTTTCCTTTGGACAATTTACAATTAAGCATTTTGAACTCTTCAGAGAATTCGAGAAGAGAAACGAGAGGAACGAAGGCGGAGAGAATTGGAGAAGAAACGTCTGCGGGAGGAAGAGAAAAGGAAGCGCAGAGAAGAGGAAAGACGTAAAAGGAAAGAAGCAGAGAAGCAAAAGAAAATTTCCGAAAAAGAAATAAGGATCAAGGTATCTTAATGAAAAAATATTCCTCTGTTGAAGTTATTTAGAAGATACTTTGGTTTCACACTAATACTGTTTATACAGTGTGCTGCAGTACATTGACGTGATACAGTTTTTACTGGAAGGAGAATTAAAGTAAGGTTTAGACTAGGTGCTGTTGCTGAAAAGTCTGACTAATTACCTTAGGTACCGTGATGTGCTAGTGCAGTTGCAATGACAGGTATCTCAGATGCCGTTTTATAACACTGCCAAATTCTGTGCTGACGTAACCTGACAGAACCAAATTGTCCTGTGCTATCACCTGGGAAGATTATTGCAAATATGGCTTCTAACACTTCATCATGTAAATCTTCTTCTAGCCACGTATGCTGAGGGTGTTTTGTGTTTATGCTCAGAACTGATTTATTGTAATAATATGCTTTAACCAAATTATTAAATGTTTTGTTATAGTTTATATATAATTATATATTTTAATAGTGTTATACAGTACACTTACATGATGTATAAATACTATAATATATAATTATATATACTGATTGCTTATATTAATATTGTTATATATAATTTTAGGCTGCGCTGCCTTGTAACAATCTGAACGGATTTACTTTTAATGACTTTACTTAGACAGGTGTGTTTTGTGCATTTAAATCTCAACATTTAAAACCTTATTTGAATAAGACAACATAGATAAAAACTATTCATCTCAATTAAATTATGTGTTATTGGAAAGGTGTTTAGGCTCTTTTGGTGTAAGGGTCTGTAGCGTAATGCAAGAGTACACAGACTCACTCCAGATCTTGTAATGGAGAGGAGCCACTGAGCTGTGTAGCTCTTTCCTCTTCCTTTTCTTCCCAGGCGACAGTTGCCTTCACCTGGATGTATAAAAATAGTAAGTTCTGAAGCAATTACACATTTTTTATATTTGGGCATAAAGAAAGCAATTCTAGAACTTCAGAAGAAAATTGACTTAATCTTTAAAATGGTTAAAGCCAAAATTGGTTGTCCAGAAAAACTCACCATGACATATCTGTGGCAACGTGACCTTGAAAGCTGGTTCTTTCCCTGAAAGAAAAAGAAAATACTACCTGAGAGAAACATTGTAGAAGTTTTAAGTATCAGAGAAGAATAACACATGCTTATTTAAGAAAAACTGGTGGGAAAAAAAAAGAATGGTGAGGTGTTCTACTTATTCCTGAAGCGTTAGAAGAATAGTTTGAGACAGTTGGTCCTTCTATAAAGATTACTCCTGTAATGCCAGACACTGCTCAAGCCCTGTGTGGATTATTTCTTGTGAAAGTAACAGAATTCTTGGAAATCTTGATCTCCAAAATTAAAACGTAATATGATATTTCCTGCTAACATCATAATTTTTTCCTCAGTCTCTATTTCTGTCAAGGTGTATTTATACGACGCACTTATTTCTGTATGCCAGCCTGTCCCAAGTAGTTCATGTGTTTCACGTTTTATATGTAATACTTCAAGGAGTGAACTATTAATCCTGCTCTTTTTGTGGTATTGTAGAGATTCTGCTTTTTATTTTATTGGCAATAACGTTGAGCTCTGTTGTTACTTGATTTCTAAGAAATCGTAGACTATATATAAAGCTAAAGAAAGAAGAGCAGGTAAGTGCTTTCTCCAGTACTCTTGGCATATTTAAAAGCATGCTGTTGAGTGCGTGTTAATGACTGCCATCCCTTAGCAAAAGTAAACTGCCCTCTTAAAATGACATTTTAAGTTTTATACTTTGCAAAATGTATTCATAACATCATTAAATAAGATTTAAATATCTTCAGTCTTAATAGGTCCTTGATATATTTAATACATTGTTAAAATGTCCATTACGACAGAGGAGTTTACATCATAATATAAACAAATATTTCTTAGCTTCTTAAGAAGCCTGAAAAAGGAGATGAGCAGGCCAGTGAAAAGCACAAAGAAAAAGATGAAGAAGCTGACGTTGAAGAAAACAAATGGGAAAAGTCCCCTGGGTCTGGGAGTATAAAATCTAAATCATCAGAGGGCTCACTAAAAGAACTTAAGGAAAAGTAAGTAATATTTACATTTTGGTGTCCAAGTTGTATCCTAAATGCTTTGATATGAAGGCTTAAACATGATGCAAGTGTTTGGCTGGGTGTTTGTCAGCAAGGAGCTGATTTCATTTTACATGTGAACTGTCCTTTTTATAAGGGGTGTTTGGTAACAACTTACTGACCTGATGGCAGTATTAGTGGATGCAATTTATTGTTTGTGAAGTGCATTGAAATCCCAGGTTGGAAAGATTTCTGCGTGAAAAATTGTTGAGAGTTTCATTGTTATTTCATCTGTTTCCCCACCAAGAGCTCAGGTAAGGCCCAATTTCAATTACAGATGTCGACGACTAAATTGCCTACGGTGCCTTACCATTCATCACACTGGCTTCGTTTCCGCTGCAATAAGCAGATAGTTGTGTTTGATAAATGGGACAACGGCAGCATAGTTAAGGTGTGAATGACAGCCTTATGACAGATATGTGCAGAAGGCTGTCTGTCTCTCACTGCCTTTTGTGTTACACATGCAGTAGTAAGAACAAGAGGCGTAGCGTAGTTCTCTCACTGCTGTAGCCTCGTTCCCATAGCCCACCATTCCCACTCTTGCCTGCCTGTTCCCCATGGCTGAATTCTAGAAAGCTACTTCAACCCCTCTGGAGCTGGGGTTTGTTTCCCTCTCACCTATCAACCACCGGGCACGTGTGTTCCTCATCACCCCCAGTCACGGAGGAGATAGACAGGTAGCAGGCAGTGCCACAGGAGTGAGGCTGGATGTCTTCCTGCCTTTTGGGAAGGTCGTTCCCCAGAGCCTTGCTAGGCCTTGAAGGTAGCATCTAGAGTAGCATTTAATTGTGAAACAAATAACTTACGGACACATACATACCCCTTGAGAGGTAGTAGTATTTTCTGTGTATGTACCTATGCCACAGATACAGCGCCTCTGTAATGGTGAGTGATTCAGGTGTCTGACAGCTGGAAATTGGCTTCCACTTGGGCTGTGTGCTGTGCTCATGCAGGCCCAGTCTTTCAAAATGAAGATCAAATTCCCTGTCATTGAGGTTTTGTTGCAGATCTCCAGCTTTTCCTGAGATGGGGCCCCTGTCTTCTCAGCCCCACCAGACCCCAAGCTCACGATAATTTTCATAGTTACATTATCTGAAAGAAAAAAGTGGTCTAAAAAGATAAATGTTTATTCATATTAAACCAATCTGAATGAGAAACACGTCTCACTGCTTGATCACTACATCATTGGAAAATCTCCAGCCTCTCTAATTCTCTCTGGTAATTCACAGAATGTGAGCAGACTATCAAAATCAACTTTCCTCTTTCAATTTTAAGTAGCATATGTATGTAATACATAAAAATAAACTACCTGTATTTGCTGCTTTTAAAATTTAATCTATTCTGTAATCTTTCTTCATTATTTGTAGTTTTGCCTTATGAGAGAAGCACATGCTTGCTGAACAGGAACAATGAAGTAAAAAAAAGAGCTGTGGATTGTATCAGGCAGCAAAATGTTGCAAACTAACAGTCTTTATAATATAAACCCATAGCATAAATTAAATATTATATTGTGATAAGGTAGTGGTTTTTGACCTAATTAAAATATTGAAAGATAGACTAAATTATTTGTAGACACAGTAAACAAAAGCCTAGAACACAAGTGTTCACAATGTGAGTCTTCTCAAGAGCAGCCCACAAGTCCTGAGCACGCAGCATGTGATTATGTGAGAACCATTGGGGAGCTACTCAGGGGACTGCAAAGAGGGATAAAGGTTGAAGAAGAATCCTCCCACAACAGTTACACAAGAGCCAGATTTTGCTTGGAAAGCTTTATATTTAACATTTTGAACTGAATACATAGTCAAGAGCTGGACATACATGAATGAGACATTCAGCATAATTGCACATAATCCCTTTTTATTAAAAAAAAATAACAGCCTTACCATACAACTCACCTAAAGAAGGTTGAAATAAAAGGAAAACTTTGTATCATGTCCTTCAACAGCTGTTTGTTTCTGTTAATTGCTTGGATTTTCTTTCTTTTTATACATATTCGTAGGTCACAAAATGATAGTGACAAAGAGCAAAGAGATTTGGAGAGAAGATTTCGAGAAAAAGAACCTGAAAGACAAAGGTATCGATTGGATGATGGCAGAAAGCATAGAGCTCACTATGAGTTTGACAAGTTTGTGAGAAGGAATGAAGAAGAACTGAAATGGGGGAAAGGATACAGCCAAGACAGAGGAAAGAAAGGGAACCACAACTACAGCTTCACTGTGGAGGCAGTAGACAAACTGGGTAAAGAGGACAAGTGTGATGACATGGCATCCAAAAAGGAGCGCATAAGAAATAAGGTTCTTTTATTCATTTAGGATAATCTTTCATTAGTTAAATATGCTTCAAGATCACAGACTTTACTTTGGCAAACTCAGCATAAAGATGCTTTTCTTGAGAAAAAGCAGTTCCTTATTTAATTTTCAGTAAAACCCTGACTTCTTTTTATTACTGTCAGAGGACAACAGCAGCTAAAATAAGTTAAGGTCACTGGTCTCTGCTCATTTGTATGTACAATATATAGCATAATCTGTCTTCCTTTCAACCTTGGCATTTTTGGAACACTATTCTTGGAAGCCTCATATTTTATGAGCGTATTAAAAAATGCGATACATCTGGTCTGCAATGAAATTCAAAAACTGTGGCATGCTAACCTTTTAAAAATATGTTGCCATTACCCAGCCCATAAAGTAATTAAATTATGGGTTGGCCAGGACATGCCTAATACGGGAACTGTACGGACTTTAATAAATGGCTAATTCAGAAGCCCCTGTATTTAGAAGGTGTGAATGTGTGAACCCTTCAGTACTTTGTATATCTGCCAGTTAGAAAAGGCTGTTGTTTGCTTACCACAAATGATACTCGCGGTCAATGCCAGGGAAAGAACAGGTGCAAAAATGGTGCCCGTAGCAGGGTGTACATTAGATCCCTCCCTTCTTGCCTCCCAGAAACATGGACACCATTTTTCTCAGACTCTCTGATTTCGTGGATGGGCCAAAGTCTTTTCAGGAGGTGGCTATCCCTGTCAGCCTCATTCTTTCTCTGTTCTGATCCTAGATTTCCTCCAAAAGATGACTGAAACACTATTTTGTGTAGAAATTTATTCAGCGTGTGAAACCTTTCAAACCAAATTCCTGATCGGTGGCGGAGGCTAGAGCTGGCAAAGGGTAAATTGGTCGCGTGTGGAGTGAGTCCATACGGAAGGTACCCGGAGCCAGGCCAGGTGGCCTCGCTGTGCGTGCCATGTAGGTCACTTGGTGCAAACCCAAGGAGCCCGGTGAGCCCAGATCTTTGCTTATGCAGAGCTCAGCTGGGCAGCGTGTACGAGGTTTATCTCCATGTGCACAATAGCCACTTCCCACGTACACCGATAGCTCAAGCTTAGAGCGGTCAGAAAGCTGGCTGGTTCAGAAACAGGAATATGGGAAAAGCGGTTTTCCTCATGTTTGCCGTGCTAAACTTGGAGTCCGGTGAAATATCTGCAGCCTTGGAAGTAGATGGTGGGTGCTGGGGGCCTTTTGTCAAGCCTTAAGAAGCCTCCTCATCACACTTCTGGTAACTTGCTGAGTCTCTGGATTACCCCACACTTCAAGTTCTAGGCTTGTTCCCTATCCAAAATAAGCAGTAATGGTAAAGTTTTTTGCAGTTCTGTTACTTTTTTTCCTTAGAGTATTTATCACAACAGAAGCTGAGTTTTCCAGCTTACCTGCAGAATTAGTATAGTCAGCACAAGTTTTACGCAAACCAAGCATCTTTCTGGAGTTTGTAAGAATGAGAAAATGGGAAGTTGAAGAGCTGTTTGTGATGCAGAAGGATGCATGTTACGCGTTTCCTATGACACGACAAAGCGCTAGCTCGAATGGTTTAGTTGTATGGCCTGATCGTGAATCTTGATATCTGGTCTAAAGAGATGGAGAATAAAGTGGAGTGAAAAAGACACACAAAGGTAAAGCAAAAAGGGAAAATACATATTGGTAATAAGAAAAAAAAAAACAGAATGGAAGAATAAAAGATCTGAATGGCTTCAAGTTATAAAGAGAGATGGAAATTGATACAGTTTGATGTAGAACAATTTCAGCACTCTGCAACTGTCTTAAAATAGGCAGTTTAATTTTGTTTGCTAAACTTAACATGAGAATTTGATCAAAAAGCTCTGGTTTTGGTGAATGGGTTGCCCTGTAACATTAACAACTGGTATTTGTGAGAGTAAAACACTGTTCCTAGGAAAAGACTTCTTAAGCTGAGTTTCAATAATACATTTTATTATTAAAATTTCCCAAACAAGAAAGTGCTCCCAAGAGCTGTGGAACATTTGAAAGTTCAAGGTGTCTTTTCCTTGTTAACTGTCTCCTTCCATTTTACAATGATCAAATCAGCATGTGCACAATCGAGTCACTCACAAAGCCTGTGTGTTTTAAAATCATACTTTGTTTATTAGTATCAGTGGGTGAATTTCCCTGCTCTCATACTCAGTATGGGAGGCATGATGAAGCAGAGCGATAACGGTGCAAATGTATAACGTTGTGTCTGATAATTGTCTGCAGTATTTCTCCGTGTTTACATCAGTTGTACCACAAGATCTTTAATTTTTAGAGCTTTTCTCTTTTATTCAAAATGCCTGGCTTCCAAGAATAGTGTTGTAAGCAAGACAGATGTTAAAGACGCAGTTCATTTTTATTACACTTCATTTTTTCCCAGGTCTTATGATATGTAAAGTAATTTAACACAAAATCTACTTTCTTCGCAAATATTAATCACTTAAAAATCCCACTTATGTATCCCACGTAGTTTTTCAGAAAGTTAACCATATCTGCTTCCTTCTAGGATCGTCCAGCCATGCAGCTCTACCAGCCAGGAGCTCGCATTCGAACACATACGGGATCGACAAGTAAGACCTATGACTGCAGTGGGAAATCTTTTGAAGATGCTCTTGACAAAAAGTATGAGGCAGATAATTCAGCTGGAGGTGGTTCTGAGAAGAGCGAGGAAGCAGAATAAAACAAACCGGAGGAAAGACTTGTGAAAAAGGATGAACTTAAAGATTTAATGTCACCACAAAAATCCATAGGGCTGTTCCAGATCTCCAACACCAATAAAATTATCATAGCTCTCTCGTACTTCCTGAGAAATAAAGGAAAGAGTGACTGGAGGTGTATAAAGAATCTTACAGCAAAGGAATATGGTTGCTTTTTTACAAAAAGCAGAGCAAGCACCATTTGCCTAATTTAAAAGCAGTTTGATGTTATATTCGATTTACCTTGAAATATAAAACCTCTGAGAGTTTTAAAGGAGCATTTATATGAAACTTTTCAGAAGCTATCTCACCGTTTACAGTCTGAAGAAATGAAACGTGGATTTGTGTCAGTTTGAAATCCGAGGCACTTCCAACGTGTTCGGTGCATGGCACGGCGGGCACCGGGCCCCCTCCTGCAGACGGCAGTGGCGGCTGCAGGGAACCGAAGCTCTGGAGCTGGTGGTGTTTGCAGGATGAGGCCCACGGTTTGCACAGTTGTGAGGAATGTCCCTTGGTATCTGTACCTCATTGTGTTTACGTTGTTTTTCAATTAACCGTAGCGTCAGATAAGTGTTGTTAAAGCTGCAAGTACGTTGTTGGAGCGTTTGTCATTTTCTGAGCCACTTCTGCCTTTTGTGTTTTAACAGTGCTTAAAGCAGAAAAAAAGCTAACACAAACCTCAGCACTTAAACAAATGCCTGGTTTTATTAAATTAGATGTTTTTCATGTTTTTGACACTGACTTTTGAAAAAAAAGTGGTTGTACAATGATGACTTTTTATATGCTAACGTTTCATATAAGTTGCGGTTGCAGGATTTGGAAAATGCAGGATATGTGAAAGCTCTGAAGTCCTATTTATTAATAAACACCCGAGTGACAACTGCAAACTGCCATTTTGTAAGAATGGTCAAATTCTGCCCCCAATGCAGGCATATATATGTATATATATATTTGTGTGTGCATATATATATATATAAAAAAATATATATATATACACACACATAGTGCTTCCATTGGTTTCAATGATAGCCACATGTTTAGGGAAGGGCAAAACACATTCATTTGTCTTTTAAGGCTGAAAATTTCTCAGTTGTCTTAAACTGAGACCTGCTTTGTCAATTAAGTTAAATAGGAAGATATTAATTTGTTTTTACATCCTCTTTGAACATTTTGTTGTTAAACATATCATCTAGTTGTTCTAAACTGAAGAATTATTTATTGTATTTTCCCAGATATTAAGCATTAAATAGAATAAAAACAACAAGATTTTGACTGTGATTTTGGGAACTGACCTTCCGCAACTTTTTTATCTGGTATTCTAAAAAAAAATTAAGTAGGATGCTATGCTGCTTGGTATTCTTCAGAAGTAGATAAAAATACAGTTGAGAAGAATTTAAATATCAAACTACATAAGTGAGGTGCCAGCTAAAATTACTTCAAAGCTGAAGTAAAATATCTGTTGGAGAATCATCTGGTTTTATCTCCATCTAAAGTTTATCTTGTTTACCAAGTTTATCCTGGCTGCAGAGAATCTGGTTTGGATTTTGGTTTGGCTTCCTGGCTGAGAAGAAAGAGCCTTAATCAGGACAGTTCTCCTGCCGTGGAGTCGGACTGGGCTGAAATCTACACCAGATGAGGGTCTGCATAAAAGCAACCATTTCCAGCCCAACAGGATACCCAGGGGAAGAGGGCAGAGCCCTACAGGCTCGAGGAGGGATCTCACTTCTGAGAGGAACATGTAAGACAAAGAAAAGAAGAGATTTTTTACATCCTCAGAAACTTGAACTTGCTATTTTTGGCCAACAGTGGCTTTCAGGCTACTCTCTCACCTTTCCGTGAGTGCCTTGAGTAAGTATCTCTTGGTAGCAGTATAGGCATTTAACTAAATACAGTTTATTTAGCAGTAATTTTCCTCTTGGGACTTCTTATTTGCCATCTCTTTTAGTTACCAAAGATTGGATTTCAAGCCCTGACTCAGCAAAAACTGTCAGGGTTTAAATATCCGCATCTTTCAAGCAGAGCTGTGGATCCCTCGCTAACCAGGACACCTGCATCCTGATTTATTGAATTACTTGTGCTTTCTGGTCAATATAGCACCTTGAAAAGGCGGGTGCAGGGAGACCGGCCTTTGGTTTACTTCTCCACATGGAGAGAGCATCCGGAACATCCATATTCCCTGGGGAGGCCAGGCGGGAGGAGCTGCCACCTGCTCGGTGCTTGCTCATTTTCCTACGCCCCCCCTGATGACACAAAATAAATGCAGGCTTGCAGCCTGGCTTTGTGCAGAGTCAGCGTGGCGTGAGAGCTTTATTTCCACAATAGCGACTTTGTTTTCCAAATTCAGCTTTCGCTGAAAGTGGATCCAGCTTCCCTGAGAAATGGGAATTGCGTCTGGGTACATCACAGCTGACTTTGGTGCCATCTGCTTTCTTGCTTTTAAAGTATAATGTGCTCTATTTAATAAAAATCTCCACCAGCTTGACAGTCTCGCTGAGTCGCTGTCCTGTTTCTTATCGGGTTCCCAGGTCATCGACATTTTGTGGTATGGAAATCACCTTGCCTGTCAAACGGGAGTTAGGCTCCGTTCTGCCACGAACTATTGTGTTAAGGGAAGCTGATGCGGGATGTAAATATTCAGTAAAAAATCTGCATTCGCGCCTGTAGCAGTTTTAAAGAGAAGCTGATTCGATTCCAAAACATCATTCTGACAACTTCACGTTCAATTTTTTAAACACATTCTGCTGCTTATTTGTATTTAAAAACAAATGGCTGTGAGTTGTTTCCAGTCTTTGGAGGTCTGTGGCTTACCACACTAGGTGCTCAAAGCCAACATTCCTCTTCGAACCACGCGCAGTTTCTCTGCTGGCTTTTTAATGAATTGCCCAAGCAAAGGTGTGTGTTGTACACATGACAAAAACCACTCACCGTGTGCAAATTTATGGTGAATACCAAAAAAAACCCCACAACTCACCACCACCACCAAATAAAAACAAACCACCACCCCAAAAATAACACTTTAAGAGGGAAAAACAAACAGACAAACAAAAAGACAACTCATTGAGCAACCCCTCTGCCCCAACCTCATGCAACACAGAACGCTAAAAATCAGCTGGGAACGTGCCTTGCAGGTTGGTGGTTTGAGTCTTAAACGATGAGAGGAGAAACTTAAAATTCTTGAGTGACCATTATTTACTTGTAACTCTGTTTCCTTTGAAAGAGAGAATATGTGAAACAAACGGGAAACCTTTTGAGCCTTACCTGATAATTTCCAAGTGACTTAATAGAATGCACTCTATCTTCTCTGCAACCACTTGGGGTTTGCCAAGTTCATTAGCTCCTTGAAGACCGCAAATACCAGCTTCTTACCGAGAGCTTGTTCATCTTTTAACAGTTTAACTCACTCCCAAACCTCTTTCCTGCTGCATAGCTAAATATAGATATATTTTTTTCCAGCTATATTTCATGACTTACACTTCATTAGGCCACACCCTGATCTCACTGAACGTGTGCCACTTGCACATCTCATTTACAATGATGTCAATAAATACTATCGGAAGGCCGCCGCTGCTGCATATATAAACATCGCAGTCTTTTGATCTGAACTGACACACTCACAGAAGACAGAACACAATCACCAAGGCAGGGATCTCTGCCTAATTCCAGCAGGCTTCCAGGGAGCAGCTTTGATGAGAAAAATGAAATGCCCTCTGAAAGGCCGAGGACTACTCCGAGAGGGGTTTTAAAAGCTGCTATGAAAATGGCGTACTGACTTAAGGTCCAGGCAGGAGCTGTATCTGCCTCCAGTATGTGTGGGGAGGAGATAAAAAAGATGCAGAAATGAGAAGCTCTTTTTTGTTGTTGTTGTTTCCTCTTCATAAATATTTACATATTCTGAAGCCAAACATGAATATTTGAATAAAATCTGTAGGATTTTTTTTTTTTAACCAGGATCTCAGTCGCCAGCTCTTGTGAAGACGGAGAGAAAAGTAACGTTAGAAAGATTCAGCTGGTGAAACAGAGGGTTCTGATTATCCACAGCATGAGGCACCTGGTCTGTTACTGCTGACCTGCGTCCAGGCCTCTGTTCTGTACCGCTTTCTATCTCTGTTTACCACAGCAAAAGAGGCAGTTCTACTAAATGTACCTGATTTGAAATTCCACCTCACATCATTTTTTAACAGCGAACTGGAGTATGAGCACTGAAATCTGAGCAGTACTTATGACATTACCTGCTGGAGCTTTTTGCGCGTTTTTGACATCTGTCGAAAACCACCAGTATCTAGAAGTATGTGAACAACCACGTTCTAGGGCATTTGGACTAGGAAATCATGATGCCTCTGACATGAACTAACTGCGTACTCCAGCGTGCCGTTGCCAAAGACATTCCTCATTGGCTTTGCTGCAAAGAAAAGAACAAGACAGAGAAGAACAAATAGAAAATGATCTTCACATAACCTGATTATTTGTAAACATGATCATGAGTGCAATAAGGCTGGGTTAGGAATATGTGAATACATCAGTGTTAGGAGGAAAGAGGTTGGGAGAGGGACTGCAGAGGAGACAATCACAGAATCACAGAATTGTAGAGGTTGGAAGGGACCTCGAAAGATCATCGGGTCCAACCCCCATGCCACAGCAGGTTCCTTAGAGCAGGCTGCCCAGGTAGGCGTCCGGACGGGCCTTGAATATCTCCAGAGAAGGAGACTCCACAACCTCCCTGGGCAGCCTGTTTCCGTGCTCCGTCACCCTCACCGTGAAGAATTTCTTTCGTGTGTTGGTGCCGAACTTCCTGTGCTTCATCTTGTGGCCATTGCCCCTTGTCCTGTCCCCACAAACCACTGAAAAGAGGTTGGCCAAATCCCTCTGTCTCCCACACCTCAGGTATTTATACACATTGGTGAGATCCCCTCTCAGTCTTCTTTTCTCCAGGCTGAACAGACCCAGGTCTCTCAGCCTTTCTTCATAGGGAAGATGCTCCAGGCCCCGTATCATCTTTGTGGCCCTCTGCTGGGCTCTTTCCAGGAGATCCCTGTCTTTTTTGTAGCGGGGAGCCCAGAACTGGACACAGGACTCCAGGTGAGGCCTGACCAGGGCAGAGTAGAGGGGGAGGATCACCTCTCTTGACCTGCTGGCCATGCTCCTTTTAATGCACGCCAGGATCCCACTGGCCCTCTTGGCCACGAGGGCACACTGCTGGCTCATGGTCAACCTGTCGTCCACCAGGACCCCCAGGTCCTTCTCCTCAGAGCTCCTCTCCAGCAGGTCGTCCCCCAGCCTGTACTGATACGTGCGGTTGTTCCTTCCCGGGTGCAGGACGCAATAGACCGGGCCATTTACGTATATGTTGATGAGAAAGCAGAAGCGTGAGCTGATGGCGGGCTAGATTCTGGCTGTACATGGAACTGTGGAAAGGCCGTGGATGGTTGTGACTGAAAACTTGTACGAAGCGTGGACACAGAAGCTGGATAGGGAGCAGCCCCCTGACTGGTCCTGCTGGGTCCTGGCTCCCATACTCACTGCATACACCTACACAGCCTTCAGGTAGGAAAGAGGGTTGGCAACACCCACAGTCATTTTCCAGTGGTGTGAAGGGAAAGGAGGGAATTGTCGTTCAGAGGACTTCTCCTTCATGGAAGAGAAGAGAACAGAAGAGAACAAGCAAGGATGTGCTAGGTGCTGCATGTCCATGGGCTGCAGGCACACTGTACCTGGGCGATCCCCAATCCTAGTTCAGGCTCCGGAGTTTCTGCAGGATCAAGATTTGCACATGCTACCCCATATTAGTTCATTCACAGAGCCTCAAATGTAGCTTCATTGTCCTTTCAGTGTTCTACTGAACACAGTAAATGCCTTATGAAACTGGAAGCAGTTTCACAGGTGTTTTCATAATTTACAACGCTACCCTATAATACAAACATTAAAGATAATTCTGTATTGAAAAATTTTAAGTTCTTTATTTAAAGATTGAATACCTAAGAAAAACGTACTTTGAAATGCATTATGTAGGGCACAAACATATTTAATGAGTATTTAAGACATACATTCCATCAGTTACGATTTCTCTATAGCTACAGTGTTAGGTAACAGGTTTACTGCTCTATTCATTACCGTTGTTGCCATGTAGTGAGAACAAAAAGGCAATTCCAGAAATCTGGAGGCCTAACAGAAAGTAATTTAGAGGCCTAAAAGAATGAAATAAAATGGCTGTCTTGCATGGTTATACTCCATGCCTTCAATTGCTAATGTTTTCATCAAGAGAGAAAATTCACAGTTGGATACGAAAACTTTTTACATTTTTGATTATGCAAAAATATAATCTGGAATTGCAAAGTATATGCAAAATATGTGCAATAATATTAACTGAAAGGGGGGATACTCATGAGGATTTAACATGATTTCTTAAACCAAATGAAGTCCACAGATGTAGAGAAAAAAATTCTTAACAAGTTAGGAAAAAGAAGTGTAACCGTAGAATACAAATTAGGATTTACTCACTAGGGCTATGACCTCTAACACATTACTTATTCTGTGTTTGCTAGTGCTATACTTGCTTGCTCTATAACTGCAAAAATTATTTATGGAGTTTCTTCATCTCTTTTGGCAAAAACTTCTCTTGCTCTTGTTGCAAGGAAATCTTCCAGGTAGTCCAGATCACCTGCAGAAATCAGAAGCAAGAATAAAGAACGTAAAGAGAAACAGTTTGGCCAAGAACAAATGTAATAAATGTGGCCCTACCTGATTTATTTCGAATTTAATTATTTGATTCTATGCTAAATGGAAATTACTAGATGAACTATAGAAGCTGGAAATTGGTAGAAGAACTGTGAAGTAGGTGAAACAACCGGCAAAGCAGAGAAAACCTCAAGATGAAATGGGAACCGCAGTGGAGCCAGGTTATTAGCTGGCTTTGGGTTGACTGTACACGATATTTTCATGAATGAGGCAGGAGTCAGCTAGTGGTTTTTTTGAGAAATAAAAACTGTACAAAATGTGGTAGTGCAAAATGCAGCTACCTGCAAAAGTACTCTTAAATGAAGACTCGTATGGAAATGGCTGGCTGTTTTTTCGGTCAGTCATGAAAAACAAACAAACAAGCAAAAATACACCACAATCCACACTAGGACATGGCTCTGTAAACCTGCAGCGTCACAGCACTTTCTCCTGAGACCTCCCCTGGGCCACCCAAAAAGCTGCTTATCCAAGTTCAAGAAAGATGTTTTCAAGCTGGAAGACGGTAGCAGCTCAGGATAAAGAAGGAGGGAAGACTAAACAAGATCTGATGACAAGTGGCCACTCCTACATTCACGTCCTGTATTCGAAACGAAATGAATCTGAGACATCACAACACCAACAAAGATGTAGGAACCCCTCCATGGTCTACAGCGCTGGTTTCCCCTCCTCTAGAGAGACACCATGTTAAAGATACTTAGCCACAACTGCTGAAAAAAAATGCTGCTTCTATAAAGGTGGCCTGCGAGGTGTGACAGATCACTGCTAAATGCCACCTGATGTTACAGCTGGTCAGGGAGACAGACGCCAGCTTTTCTGAAAACACTAGAGGCTTTGGCTAAGGTTTCGGTGTTGCTGAGGTTTCTAAGCAGTTTCTGTTTGAAAGTGAAAGCAAAAGCTCTTTGGAGGGACTTCTGGTTTTCCACGCACTGTAAGCCTGGGATCCTCGTGTGGCAAACGCTGACAACTACTGTATCAAACACTTTTAAACATGGAGTGATATTTTAAGGTGGATAAATTCCTCCTCAAACTGATTTAGCTCCTTTTAAGGACAGAAATTAAACTCTTATGTCTGAGTTGCTTTTAAAAATATTCTTGTGCCAAAAGACCCAAAAAAGAAAGCAAATTACTGCTGTCAGCAAACTCTCAGCTACTTCAATTCTTGATTATGGATGTTTCACTTGGTGCTATTGAGGTTTTTCTGTATGTGCATTGTTCTATGAGGTACTGTTGTTCAAACAAAACCACAAAGGACTTTCAAGCACCAGAAGAATGGAAGCATCGTGGAACTTCATGCTTGTAAAAGAAATGTAAATTTGTGCTTTCTCTGGAGAAACATTTACCGTCAGAATCTTGCTCAGCAGGCAGGAAAGAGCGTTCAATTTAAATTATAGGATTAAAATTATGTCACTTTTCAAAATATCTTTTGCCATTACTATAAAGTCAGAGCTGTTTGACAGCATCCCAGGGTGCTGAGCAGTTTTAGCACCAACAGAGACTTTCATTTCCAGAAGTGTAACAGCGCAATAAACTTTTTTTTTTTCACTTGTTAGCATCAGCATCAGTGAATACTCGAGTGTGCACCTGCATCCCGACTTATCCTGCCTCCTCACCTCGGCACTGGTGGTTTATGACTGGGTGGTTTACTGCCAAAAACAGGCATTTAGTGCCTGGGTGTGAAACCTTGATGCTGGAGGATGACTGAGCTCCCGACCATGGCACCGCTTCCCTGCAGACCTTCCAGTCCTGGTGTGCTTTCTGTGACGTAGTCAAAAGGAGTGCTTCCTGTAATGTAGTCATAAGTGTGGAAAAAAAACAAAAACACAATTATTCAAATTATGTTTGGTAATTATGGAAAGTTAATCTGAGACAAATGTTCATGGGGATGGCTGAAAGTATTTTCACATCATTTTCTTGACTGAAGACACAGTAAGAAGCTCCATGTGACAAACGACTTCTCTGAGTTTTACCATTAGAAAACATTATTTAAATACGTTTTTAAGAGATTAATATGAAACGATGAGTTCCACAGTGCTCATTTCCATGGCACCGTGCAGATCTCGGCTCCACCAGGCATTCATTAGCCCACCGATCTCTTCCTACAACAGAAAAGACACCATCTGAACACGAGGAGCAGTGGCCAGCCAGCACCTGGGTTTGGTGGTTTTAGTCCAGCAGGCACAGAGCTGAGGAGAAAACTGAAGATCTTCAAAACAGAAATCAGCCTGCAGGTTGAAATCAGGTGCTTTTGTGGACCACCTAGCAAAGGATTTAAGAAGTTGAACAGAAGTTTGATTTTTTTTTTCACTCTTTTTCTGCATCTGTGCACCTGTGCAGTTGCTCTCGCTGGCCAACCCCAGGCCCATGGAGACAGGCACACGGCACCTTGTTCTTTTAGACCTCCACTGCATTATACGGTTGCACATGTGCATGGATGCGTACACACACAGAGGACACCATTTTCTAAAATAAAATGCTACAGATTTTCTCTGGGGACCCCCACCTGCTGGAAAACATCGGTGCCTCCGCCATACAGAGGTATATAAAGACTCCTCAGTTCCTACCAAATCGCCCCACTTGCTCCTTGCTGGAGAACATAACGTGGGCAAGCGAAGGCTTAAGTTCCCCTTTCCTCGCTCCCTCCCAAGTCAAATTCTTGCACGAATTGGCATAATCACTTCTGGTATCCAAAGGAATTTCAGCAACTGAAATATCCAGTGGCAAAAGGTCCCGTAGTGTTGTAACACAGTGCATAAAGAGCCACCCTTTACACGAAACTTGCCTCCTGCCAGTTTCGTTTCACACCCCCTTGTTCTTTCAGTGGACGTAGCTACCATGACCTCCCACACCAGTTGCTCCGTGTTGCAGTCAACTCCTTTCCCAGCAGAGGAGCTCAAGCCCACTGAATTATTCCTGAATTACATTTTATTAGATGGACACTGAATTAATGTTAATTCCAACTGACTTTGTCACCTCATTACTCAGGAATAAGTGCAGATGCCCCTCCATCTCAGAGAACTGGGCATTTACTCCTCTTTAATGCATTTTTGGTACCTTTGTGAGCCTTTCTGCTTTATCTCATACTGATTAGTTTCTTTACAAGCCTTTGGTGAGACACCTTGTTGACTCTCAGTCGTAAATCTAAGAGGACAAACTGAATCCCTCTTGTCCGCTCTCTTTCTGTATCCCTAAGAGATGTCTACGGATCTTCCTCTTACAAAAGGCACATTGCCCCCTTCCTGACATCACACACAGTATTTTTATTCTGTTACAGTGGGGTTTGGTTTTTGTTTGTTTGTTTTTAATACAAATCTTCCTGGTAGGTGTCCACATCAGATCTACTGGTCTGAAAACTTATAAAACCCCAGAGAAATTATTTTTAAGAATTGGTGTCAGACTATCACCCTGGCATTTTCTTGATTGCAGGTTCAATTTTAAGTGAAAGATCGGTTTATGTTTCAGCCATCTCAGTCTTTCAAAAGAGGTCCTTCAAAGAGGCTTCCTTAAGCTCCTAGTAAGAATACAGATAAAATTATTACTATTAATAATATAAAAATAAACATAAAATAAAAAAATCCCAGGCCTTACTTCCTCTGCTTCCTTCTAAATGATTTACTGACCATACTCTCTGGCAGGCTTTCTGCTACTGATGATTTTGTAAAATGATTTTCTATTAGTTTTTATATCTTATATATATATTTTGTTGTTGAATCTTTACATCAAAAATAAATTTGTGTCATTTAATGTAAGTAAACATAGTTGATATATTATTATTATAGAAATAGTTGATATATTGAATGCTGCTTAAATTATCCATATATGTTACTCATGAACAGATGTTAGTATCATCCAAATATTACAACTGCACGTACAAGAGCCAAGGCAAAGTCTGCTCAGCTTAACTGGATTTATTGTAAGAACTAGAAAACACCACTGAAATTTCTTGCAAAGACAGTATTTTTGACTCTGTGCCACAAATTAACAGAGGGCAGGGGAGCATTTTGTATCATGATACTCTTAATCTGTTAAATTAGTTTCCTATAACCATTCACTGTTTGCTACTGTTGCACTTTTCTTAGGACAGGTTTCAACAGAGAGAAAACCTTAGAATAATGGGGGAAAGGAGTCATCAAAAATATTAAAGGGAAAATGGTTGTGACAGTAACAACTACTGTTCTGCGGAGAGTCTTTTGAAATGTTAATGTTTTTGTAGTATGCAAGAGTGTTGCATGAATCAATGAAAGGCAGCGCTATCCTGCCCTAGGTTTTGTAAACTTTCCGAAGGACCAAATCCTGGAATCTTTTAATCCTGGAGAGCTGAGCTTTGCTGATGAAATCTGCATCCAAGACACGGTGGCCAAAAATATTTAGCAAAAGACCAACTATTTATTCAGAAGCGCTAAACAAACGTCCAATAGTCAGGAGATAAAAAAAATAACAAACACAGGCACAAGAATGGATATGGCCTTAGAGAATCCTATTGAGAATGGGAGATAAGTTTGATTTTCTGGACAGGACCTCTCACCCAACCTGGTATCTGCACCTATGGTATGGTCACTTGCGTAGGCTGGAGAAGTGCAATTTTTAACAATATGCAAATCTAACAACAGCAGCATCGGCCACGAGTTGAATCCTCAGCAGCAATGTACTAAACATGCTGCTGGGAGTCACTGGAGCACTGTAAGACCATCCAACAAGAGTTTTATTTGTGGCTGCCCGAACTAAATATTGATATTAAAATGTCAGCCAAAATAAATAACGCAAGGGTCTTGGAACAGGCAGAACTAAACACAACCACACAAGTAATGTAAAGGGGAAAATCATCTCGTCTTGGCCAAATAGGGAGCTTCATCCCATGCTGATTTAAGTAATTCCATGATAAATGGAAGTTTGATATGGAAGGACCCTTCCTAGCATCACATTGGGGCCAACGAAAATAGAAAGGTTGAACAAGTGCAATGAATCCAGCCAAGCATAGTTCTGCATGGCGCAGCTCTGGTGATGAACGGCATTTACACGACGGTTTGAAAGTGTGTTGTATTGTATGTATTGTATTGTATTGGGAAAGTGCATTGTATTGTATTGTAAAAGTGTACTGTATTGGATTGACAAAGGATTCCTGACTTTCGTGAATTAAACACAGTCTTTTCAGGTGTTGCTGAAAATGTCTAATGGGGACTGATGAAAAATTCATTTAGAATCTAGGAACAGATTCCGAATTTGATATGATTTAGATTTATAACTGAGTATCAGCCAGCAAGGGAGCTGTTGGAAGATGTTGGAGCAGAGAAAGCCCATGAGGGATGCTAGCGTTTTAAGGGAAACTCATGTGGGCGATTTAATTCTGGGAAAAGAGAGAAAAAAGGAAAGAGCGCCAAGCCGTTTCGCGCTGTGTAGACCAGTTTGCCCGTTAGGCTGTGTGAGGGAGGACCCCAGCCTGAGGCAGCCCCCCGCCATGAGGGCGCTGCCGCCGCCCCGCCCCCCCCCCACTGGCAGCCCTCCGCCCGCCGCCCCCCCAACGGCCGCCAACCGCCCCAACGGCCGCCGCGCGAGCCGCCTCCCCCGCCCCTCCGGGGCAGCGCCACGTGACCCAGCCGGGCCCGGGGAGCAGGGGGCGGGGAGCGGCGGCGAGTGGGCGGGGCCTCGCCCTCCGTCGGCGCCTTCCCATTGGCCGGCGGGCGGGCTCCTCCTCCCCCCCTCCCGGCGCCCCCGTGAGCCCCGCCCCTCCCCGGCCCGGCGGCCCGGCGGCGCCTCGGCGGTGAGCGGGGGGGGGGGGGGGGGAGCGGGTAACGGCCGTCGGGGGGGGGCGGGAAAATGGCCGGCGGCCGTTAGGGCGGGGGGAGCGGGGGGCGGCGGGGCCCGGCCGCTGTGAGGGGGGAACCGGCGGGCCTCGGGGCTGGGGCACGGCGGGGACTCGCAGGCCGTGGCCGGGCTGTGTCCGGCGGCGGGCAGCGGGGTGGCTCCGTGCTGGAGGCACGGGGCTGCGGGGCCGGCTGCCGGAGGCTGGCCGTGCCCCGTGGTGAGCCTGGGGTCAGCCCCGTCAGGGGTTCGAGCCGCCCGCCCTGGGGCTTGTGGCTGATACTTTGTACGTGAGGCTGCTCCCGGCGCCTGTGTTAACGCTGGTGTCGCCCCGTGGGCTTGTTCTTCTCCCAGCGCAGGCTGAGGTCCCGCAGGGCAGCGGGAGCGCTGCCTCCTTCACGTCTCCGAAGCCATCCGCACGTGCCTCAGGTCTTGATGTCCCCCTGAAGCGGTCTCGGACTCGAACCCACGGCACCGCATCACACAGCAGCGCCCTGCCTGGGTCCGGTGTCTGACGCTCTCCCGGCACCTCTCTCGGTGGCGCTGCCCGGTTAGGTCAGGGTGTGGGCACCTATGTTTCGTGTCCAGTGATGTCCAGCCAGGTCCAGCGATGGTTGCTGGTGGAACGTTGCACGTATGGGTTGTCTGGTGGCTGGCAGGTGGGTTGTGAGCACACAGGTGGACCCCGTGGGTTAGCAAGAGCGTAGTGCTGCCTCTCTTGCTCCCAGGGCATTGGGGCTGACCCTCTCACCTCCTGCTGACCCTCTCACCTCCCGCTCTGCCACACCACAGGGATGGTTATGTGCCGCTCCCTTTGGGAGCTAAACTTGTGTTCTGTCAGCCACAACACAGGGATGTAGCTTCAGGAGAAGCGTCACGTTGCCACCGGGCTGCCGACTACTTCTTGGCACCGCAGCAGCGTGTCACTTTCCCTTTTGCTTAAGCACAACAGTAGTCTGGATCCGCTCCTGCTCATAGCGACAACGATGCGGCTGTGTCCAGACGTCGTGTGCTGGGAACAAGCTTTACAATCTTCACTGACAAAAGATGTGGCTGAACTGTTTGCCTATGGAAAAACTTCCAAGGTTTGCAGACGAAAACAAATACCCATCTTCTCTGTGCAGTGACGGTGCCCATCAGGGTAGAATTGCGAAGGTGTCCCTCTGTAAAGGGAGGAGAATTATCACAGGAGGAGCATTCCTAGGAGTATGGCCTTACTTCATCCTTTGTTTCATGAACCTAATAACCGCTGGAATGGCGTTGTGCACATCAGTAGGAGGTTGCTGGAAACCTCCGCTTCTTGCTGGTGTGTTGCCTGTCGTTTCGAGGTTGTGTGGATGGCAGCACCATTTTTAAGTCACACTGGGTGTGGAGAATCCACTGTGGGCAGAGGGAATCATATAAAATGTAGGACCTTCTGTGGGCTTTCCTGGCTGCACTGCATCACCGATGTGTGTTGCACGTCCTCATTCTCCGCTTGCGGCTCGCTAGGGTTGATTCTTTATCAAGAGGAAAAGAGGCACAGCTCCTTCTGTCAGCGAGAGCCAGGATGGTCTGATCTTGAAGAATGATGTGGCAGGCAGACTACTTGTTGCAGCGTTCTAAAATTCTGCATGTCACGTTAAGAACAACCTGTAATTTTCTGTACTCGCAGGCAGCGTAGATCTTTAGCTTCGAGGCCTTCGTTGCTTCCCTCTGGCACTGCCTCATGACAATCACAGCTTATCCTCTGTACGGGAGAGATGCAAGGATATGTTAAATGTTGCAGTACCGAGTGTAAAATGTTTATTAAAATAACAATAATCTGAAATGATTAGTGGATGTGTAGCTATGGAACTGGAATGAGGTTGAGCAGCGGAGACATTTTGTTAGCTGCCAGAGTCATTGTGTTGTGCCACCCACTGGCTGGATGCTCGCTGGTGCACGGTGTCTCCTGCAGATTTCTTTTGTACCACTGGGAGGTTTTTGAGAGGTGTTGGGAAGCGCAGCTAGTTCCATAGTGGGGCCCTCATGGGTGATGGGGTGCTGAGTCCAGGAACCGACCGAAGTGGCCGTAAGCACTGCCTGGGCAGAAACAAGGAGGTCTGTCTGCTTGGGCTGTCGCTCAGTGAGCACAGCAGAGGTTGCTGCTGCTCTGTGGCTGCCCTGTAATGGACACAGTCCGAGTTCGCGGTTCTCTTGTTGCCCCTGACTTCTCGGGTACTGATACTTTCTACCAGGTCATGGCCTCAGTCTCATGTTGAGAACCAAGCAAGAAAAGTAGCGATTGTTGTTCTTTTCTCAGGAAGATTTGGACCCTCATTACCAATCCTTTTCGCATGCTGAGGAGTTGTTGTTCTTTTGTGGCAGAGGAGGTTGGGGCCAGAGCTGCGGTGCAGGGACAGGAATTAGTAAGGGTCTTTGACCTCTCTGTGGTGACAGTGACGTGCTCTTCCTCAGACGTTTGCCCAACGAGGCAAGGCAGCATCTGAGGCATGATCCAGCGCAAAACAAGTGCCGGTGCAGGAGCTGAAGGCAAAAATCTCTAAAACTAGATTTACTAGTCCATAGTGTTGTGGACTAAGATGCTGCAGTACCAAAGATGTCGCGCTCAGTATTACGTAGGGACGTCAGCCGGAGAGGCGCTTTCTACAGCGACTGCCAGCTGCAGCGTGCTGGAGTTACAAAGCCAAATGTGGTGCGTGGTGGCGGTGTAGGAGAAAGCACCCCAACCTCTTTAACACTGCTTTGTACGCCAGGGGCTTGAACGTCAACATTTGAACATCTGGAGGAGCAACCGAGGAAGTGCCCGAAACTTCTCCAGTGCCAGAATTACCTCCTGGTCACAAAAGTTTAGCAGCAATTTGGGCAGCTTGGGGAAAGGAGCCAGGGACCTTTTCTCACTGGTACACTTGGAAAGAAAATGGAAGCATCCATTGTAAAGTAAGGGCTAAATAAAAGGATAGGGTGCGAGGCTGGGGAGGGACTCTTTGTCAGGGAGTGTAGCAGCAGGACAAGGAGTAATGACATTAAACTAAAATCTAGATTTAGGTTAGATATTGGGAAGAAATTCTTCCCTCAGAGATTGGTAAGGCCCTGGCACAGGCTGCCCAGAGAAGCTGTGGCTGCCCCATCCCTGGAGGTGTTCAAGGCCAGGCTGGATGGGGCTTTGGGCAGCCTGGTCTGGTGGGAGGTGTCCCTGCCCATGGCAGGGGGGTGGAGCTGGGTGGGCTTTAAGGTCCCTTCCAAGCCAAACCTCTCTGTGGTTCTATGAAAAGAGTGGAAGAGACTGCTTGGAAAACTTCGTTATATGTTGTGATAAACACAGTTCGGAGAGACATTTTTTATTTTGCTCTCTAGAGGAAAGAAAACAGAGAATTCAGATTTACCACCGATTTCAAATTCTCTTCCAGTTCTGAAGATGTGATTAGTGCGGTATGTTGTTGTTGTCCTAATTATGTTCTGCTGAGATTTGGTTAAAACATTCTTGTTCTATAGCTCATATGATCAGTGGTTTTGGCTTTCGAATTGAAATCTCCCCTGTCATTGCTCCAAATCCCCCAACTGAAAAAACAAAACAACAAAAAAACAACAACACACACACACTAATTCCTGAGGACTTTTAGGACTTTTGGAGTGTTAGGACATGGCTTGCTGTGGGTTTTTCCAACAAGTTGTTTGCTGTTGCAGAGAAACAGGCCATTGAGCACTGTTGGCTTCCTGTTGTGTTTTGGTCTTTTACTGTGATACAAAATTTGTCGTAAGATGTTGTGAAGTGCCTTGTGGTCAACAATGACTGTGGTACGGACTACATTTTGGTGGGTCTTGCAACTAAAAGTCTTCTGTATGGCTGCTGATAGTTCTGGAAATCAGCAGTTTATACCCAAAGGGCCCTTCCAGTTCAGACGCTAGAGCAGCGCAGTGACTTCTCACCGTGTGTAGATGGCACCCAGGCAGATGCTGTTCATTTCTCTCATATACATAAAGCAAGATTCCTCTTCAGGCTCTACCCATGGGCCCACCACGATTCCTGATTGGAATACAGTCTCATTTCTTTGAAAAGCTGCCTCTTCCTGTGATTTAGTGTAAACTGCTTTTATGTAGCGCATGCTAAGAAGTCGTTCCTTGAGCAACCGAACTGGTGAACCTTTATTTCTTGTGGATTCGTGCCCCCTGCTCCTCAGCCAGTTCCCCTTTCCTATTTTTTGCTGTGTCCGTGTCCTGCTTTAGCAGTACCGCTACTCTGTTTTCATTCTGTCCCTGCTCCAAACCAGCTCACCTCTGCAGTATTTTAAATTCCTTCTCTTTTTCCCTAATTATAACCCGAGCCAGCCACTGCTTGTTCTGCAGGCTTGCCGACTATTTGCGTACTGACCATTCATGTACTGATTACAGGCTAAACAGAGCCGGTAACTGTTAAGTGAAATCTTCATCCTTTACCACCTCAGTGGAGACATTTCTTTAGCTTTTCTGCTCTTTTACTGAGTCTCACGAAAGTTGTACAACCTGAGACTGTATTGCTTTGTATTCCAGTTTGGTTGGCATCCACTGAAGGGCAGCGTGTCTGCGTATGTCTCATTTCATAAGAAACCGGGGTTAAAAATGCTTTAGGAATAATTTGAGAAAACCTGCATTAGATGCACATTTTTAGATTTGTTATTAGTCTCATATATGTGTTTAGGCAGGAAAGATAGTGTTAAATTGACACACAAACTTCGTGTTTTGAAACAGCATGTCTTATAAAAACCCCAAATTGGGTTGGCATGTTAGCGTGTAATACCTGTTTAATTTGAACCTATGAGAAAAAACAAAACCAAAAATAAGTTCAATTCACATGAATACTGAGAAATGTCCAAATAGGCTTTTTTAGCATAGCGATAACTCTCATGTTTTAGGTGAAAATGACTTACACAACATGGTTAGTCTTTGTTTTCTGTTTATTGCTGTAGCTAATCTGGGTAACTTCTTGTTGTAGGTAATGGAATCTAGCCAAATCATTAACATTTGCATTTCAGATGCTGCATTTCTTTCCTTTTTTTTTTTTTGAGGTCTAATAAAAACAGTAATTTTGAGAATTTTCCATCCCATCCCCAAACAAACATGTTTTGCATACAGAGGGCTGTCAACTGCACAAATGGGAGAAAAGTCACTGCTTTTTTTCTTTTTTTTTTTTTTTGTAGAAACGGTATTTTTTTGGTGGTGTTAGGGCAGCAGGATGGAAAAATGGAGTGGAAAAAAATTGTTCTCATAATGGATGAAGTTTTTATGAGCAGCAACTTTTATTTTTCATGTATAGTGAAATGCAAATAGTGCTTAACAGGAAAGAAGAGCCTATGCTTTATGCTACTGCTTTCTCCTTGAAATTCTCTTTTTCTGGCTTTATCAAAACCAGCTGAGTTGTTTTGAAATTTTATGGTGAAGATGCAGTTTTGAAATGGTTTTATTTCAGTGGCACTGTCTCAAAGTACGTTCTGATTTCAGTTTACACGCATAACGTAAACAAAAACACTTCCAATCTGGGAAGAAAGAACAGCTGAGAAAGCGAGTCACGTTTATCAAGCGGAATCTAAGCTTAGCTCTTCATTACCTGGGTTCTTATGGTTTACTTGCGGAGTTTTCACATCGATAGGAAGGCCTGCTGTTAAACACAGGCTTTGTTTTCTGCTGAGGTATGATGACTTGGAAAAGGTGGAGAAGCCTGTATTTGGATTTCCTTATGGAGTAGTTAGTGCTCCTGCAAGAGTAATGCTTTCTAAAACGGGGGGAGGGAAGCACATTCAGGTATTTAAGAATGACAAATAGTTGAGATTGGCATTGAGAGCTAACTATGCAGATTTTTTCCCTTTATTGCAGGAACGCTGAAGCTTGCGCTTTAAAAGGGGAAGTGCTGTGAACACTGTTACTGGCTGTAGAAAAATGGACATGTTGCAGATACTGCGTAAAACCACAGAGCGCTTAGAGTGCGATCACTGCAGCTTCAGAGGAACGGACTATGAAAACATACAAATTCACATGGGCACCATACACCCAGAGTACTGTGATGAGATGGATGCTGCTGGCTTGGGTAAACTTATATTTTATCAAAAAAGCGCAAAACTGTTTCACTGCCACAAGTGTTTTTTTACCAGCAAGATGTATTGCAATGTGTATTACCACATCACAGCACAACATGCGGCGCCTGCGAAATGGAATGAGGAGAGGAAAGAACAGGTAGAAGGAGATTCCGATTCCTCCAAAAAGAGTGGCACGTCGGAGCCACAGAAACCTACCCTTTCCCCCGAGTCCCGCAAAGCTGCCCTTTCTCCTGAACTCCCCAAGTCTGAACCTGTCGTTTCCCCCAAGCTTCAGAAATCATCAGGGTCTCCGGAGTCCCAGAAGTCAGCTCAGGGTACTTTCTCAGACCTGGAGAAGTCAGCCCAGGCCCCGTCCCCAGATCCAGAAAAGTCATCCCAGGCTGCATCTCCAGATCCAGAGAAGTTAGCCTCAGCTGTGTCCCCTGACTCAGAGAAGCCGTCCCCTGCTGTGTCCCCAGACCCGCAGAAGCCAGCCACTGGTGTTTCCCCAGACCCGCAGAAGCCAGCCTCTGCTGTTTCCCCAGACCCCCAGAAACCAGCCCCGGCAGTGTCACCCGAGCCCCGCCGCCACTCCCCAGCGGTGTCACCCGAGCCCCGCCGCCACTCCCCAGCAATGTCACCCGAGCCCCGCCGCCATTCCCCTGCTGTGTCACCCGAGCCCCGCCGCCATTCTCCCGCCGTGTCTCCGGAGCCCCGCAGGTACTCCCCAGGTGTGTCCCCAGAGCCAAAGAAACCTCCTCCGGCCGTGTCCCCCGAACCACGAAGGTACGCCCCGGCTGTGTCTCCAGAGCCCCGGCGGCACCCTGCTCAAACGCGCAGGCCTGCTTCGGCTTCCTCTCCTGAAAGCCGGAGGCCTGCTCCCGCGGTTTCGCCGGAGTCATGGAGGCCTGGTCCCACTGCTTCCCCCGAACACTGGAGATCCACGCCTCATGAGATGCAGAAGTCTTCTACTGTTTCTCCCTGGGCTTCAAAGCCCTCCATGTCCGTGGAGTCCCGGAGGTCTGTCCCCGAGTCCCGAAGGTCTGGCCCTGTTGCATCGCCAGAGCCTAGGAGGCTTGTTTCTGACTCGTGGAAGTCTACGTCCTTTTCTGAATCCCAGAAGTCTACTCTTGTTTCTTCTGAGCCGTGGAAACCCATCTCATCTGTTTACCCTGAAGGCTGGAAACCTGTTCTGTCCCCGGACACGTGGAAGCATTCTCCCTCTGTTTCTCCTGAGCTTCGGAAGTCTAGTCATGCTGTTTCGTCTGACTCTTGGAAGCCTTCTTTCTTTCCTGAGGTTCGTAAGCCTTCTGCTTCGGTGTCTTCTGAATCTTGGAAACTCTCTGAGTCACGGAAATCTATGTTTTTTTCTGAATCTCAGAAGTCCACCTCTGCTGCTTCCTCTGAGGTTCAGAAACGGGGCCATTTCTCTGAACATCGGAAAAGAGCTCTGTTCCCAGAGTCACGTAAATCTAATCCTGCTGTTTCTGCCGATGTCCAGAAACGTGCTGTCTTTTCTGAACCTCAGAATCAGGTGTCTACATCTGTTGCTTCTGCTGAAGGCCATAAACATGCCTCATGTTCTGAAGCCCAGAAGTCAGCTCTTGTTTCTCCTGAGGTCCAGAAGCATGCCCTATTTTCTGAAGCCCAGAAACTTGTTCCCATTTCCCCTGAAATTCAGGAGCATGCTTCTTTTCCAGAGTCTCAGAAATCAGCTTCTCCTGAAATTCACAAACATGGCCTCTTCTCTGAGGCCCAGAAACAGTCTCTTTGTGTTTCTTCAGAAACCCCCAAACAAGGTATTTTTACTGACTCCCATAAATCTGCTGTATCCCCTGATATTCAAAAGCAAGCTGTATTTTCTGAGATGCAGAAACCTGCTGCTTCTTTGTCTTCTGATGTCCAGAGACACACTGAAACTACTGTACCTTCTGAAATCCAGAAAAACATGCTGTTTTCCGAGTCTCATAAGTCTGTTGCAGGTTTTTGCTCTGAGCCCCAGACACCTAGTGAGTCTGGTGAGAGTGACTTTCTGTCTCAAAGTTTAGATGATCAGAAACCACTGGATGACTTGTTTTCACAGGACGAACAATCCATATTAGCCAAAGAATCACCAGAAGACATGTTATACTCGTGTCCGAAAAAGAAGCCCAGGAAGGAAAACCAGGAGAACTCGGATTCGGAACTAAACAGCAGCGAGTGTGGAAAAACGGAGATGGACTCGATGGAGATGAAGGAGCAAGAATCCAACAGTGACCAAGAGCAGTATGATATGGAATCGTCTGATTACAGCAAAGAGAGCAAAATGGATGCGTCTACTCCCATTCAGCCGCAGTGCGTGCTGCAGTTTACCGAGGAGAAAGAGGCTTTCATTTCTGAGGAAGAAATAGCAAAATACATGAAGCGTGGCAAGGGAAAGTATTACTGCAAAATTTGTTGCTGTCGTGCAATGAAAAAAGGTGCTGTCTTGCATCACTTAGTCAACAAGCATAATGTTCAAAGCCCATACAAATGCAAAATATGTGGCAAGGCTTTTCTCTTGGAGTCTCTTCTTAAAAACCACGTTGCTGCTCATGGTCAAAGTTTGTTGAAGTGTCCACGGTGTAATTTTGAATCAAATTTTCCCCGAGGCTTTAAGAAACATTTAACCCATTGCCAAAGCCGTCACAGTGATGATGCACCTAAAAAACATTTGGACAGCCTTGAACCACTTGAAGAACAAATTTAAGGTGTTTTTTCCCTTGTGCTAGAAAAGCGGAATTTACAAAAGTGTTCGAAAAGTGTTGCTGTATGTTAACCGAGTAGTTTAGCTGATCTGACAAGTCAGAAGATGCATGGTTTATTGTACTATGTTTAACTTGTCTTATAGCTGTTTTACTGAAATGATTTACAAATGACAAAAGTCATTTTAAATACATGTTCATGTCTTTTTATTACCCATCAGTAGAGTCATTTTATTTTTTTGGATGTACTATGTTTTTGAAACCAAAATGGATACAATTAGTTTTGTAAAGATTTGTAAAACATACAGGCAATTCAGGACTGGAGCGGCGAGCAACCCTTATATTCCCATGAAGAATGAACATGTTTTTTCACATTTGTTAAATGTTTTATTTTTTAAAATGTTTTTATCAAATTCTTAAAGTGAAAGTTCTTACCAAATTAAATGTGAATGAGCCAGGCATGAGTAATTACCAACTGTTCTGGAATGATTCTCCTCTGAGGTTGTAATTGAGTGTATAGTCATTTGTGGGAAATTTCTTGCACTCAATTCTTTGTCTTTTCTCAGATTTAAAAGCATCATGGTACTGATTGTGATTCTGTATTTTGACCATGTTTTAAGCATGTACTAATATACATTAAATTGATGAATTAACGTCAGACTGTATAGCTCAACATTTTCTCTTGATAATTCAGATGTTTGTAACGTCAGAAGAAATAAAATTCTTGTATCTGGTGAAATGTAATGCTTTAATCTTTTCATAATAAAAAAACAAAACACTGAACCTGGCACTGGCCGTTTTTTTTACTCCAAATCGTGAGCAAAATGTTTCATGTCCAATGTATTTTAAGCTCCTTTGGCAACAGAAGATGCAAAATTACCCCGGAGTTCTGCTCTGAATACTTCAACCTTCCAGTGTTCAGCCTAGGAAAGCAGGGTTTGCCTAAATTCCTGGTCTGCTTCAGTTTTTTTTTTTTTTTTAGATTTAAATGAGGGAAAACTGGAATGTGTACACTGTTATTTTGCACACTTGCTTTTGTGCTATTTGCATATTAACTCTTCAAAAAAAAAATAAGTATAATTGCATGGAGCATGAATTATAAGTGGAGGTAGTTCAAGGAAAGTTTCATTTTCCTCAGGCTAAGTTTTGCCTAGACTTGAGCAGTGGTAAATATTGGCTTACAACACAATGGTGGTAGGTTGTTTTTTTGTTGTTAGTTAAAAAAATCAAGGAAGGTCTTGTTTGACTTGAAAGTGGTGTGTGACCTTTACAGTTTGATGCATCGCTGCTGACAGCTGCTTGTTTCTCTACCATGATTACGTACTCTGATCTCAGGGAATCCATCATCAAGGCTCAATGCTTTTCCTTCCACTTTTTTTTTTTTTTTTCATTTTTTTTAAACCAACTGACTGCATTGATTTTTTTCTACCTTGATTTACAGGGTTCTGAATCTCTTTGAATCTATATATGATAGCCACTCTCCAGTTTCTCCAGTAGAAAATTTTGTTTCACCATTCCTTTACACGATACTAAGTTTGAGGTCCTTAAGATGTGTAGTAAGATCTGTTGGAATCTGAACTGACTTACCTAATTACTCTAACGAGCTATAGGACACCAATAAAAAGATCAGGTTGGGGACTTACTGTTTCTCCCTCAAATGACCTGTTGTAGATGCTGAGGAGATGGGTGAATATTCTGAGTATAAACAGTGATACTTTTTTTTTTTTTTTGACTTAAGAATGAAATACAAGTGAAGCACTTCCAAGCATTACCAATGAAATAGTTTGTTTCAGTTATGCCCATTGCTATACTTGAGACGTTGGATACTCTCTGAAATAAAGTTGAAATTGTTGCTAATTTTTTTTCATATGTTAGAGTACAAAGCATAGAATTAACTCTCATTAGCCTGCCAGTGTAATTTAAGCTCATAGAATCATAGGATATCCCAAGTTGGAAGGGACTCACAAGGATCATCAAGTCCGAGTCCTGGCTCCACACAGGACCACCCAAAAACCAAACCCTACGTCTGAGAGCGTTGTCCAAATTCTCCTTGATCTCTGACATGGTTGGTGCAGTGAGCACTGCCCTGGGGAGCCTGTCCCAGTGCCCAACCACCCTCTGGGTGCAGAACCTTTCCCTAACACCCAGCCTGACCCTCCCCTGTCCCAGCTCCATGCCCTTCCCTCGGGTCCTGTCGCTGTCCCCAGAGAGCAGAGCTCAGCGCCTGCCCCTCCGCTCCCCTCGTGAGGGAGCTGCAGGCCGCCATGAGGCCTCCCCTCAGCCTGCTCTGCTCTGCGCTGAGCAAAACCGGGGGCCAGAACCGCTACTCATACGTCTTCCCCTCCATACCCTTCACCATCTTCATAACCCTCCTTTGGGCACTCTCTAACAGCTTCATTTCTTTCTTATACTGTGGTGCCCCAAAACTGCACCCAGTATTTGAGGTGAGGCCCCACCAGCACAGAGCAGAACAGGACCATCCCTTCCCTTGACCGGGCTAACAGTACTGTGCCTGATACACTCAGGGTACAGTTGGCCCTCCTGGCTGCCAAGGCATGCTGCTGGCTCATGTTCAGCTTACTTTTGACCAAAATCCCCAGCTCCCTTTCTGCAGTGCTGCTCTCCAGCATCTCGTCCCCCAGTCTGTATGTATAGCCAGGGGTGCCCCTTCCCAGGTGCAGAGTCTGGCACTTGCTCTTGTTAAAATTCATATTGTTGGTGATCACCCAGCTCTCTAATTTGTCCAGATCTCTCTGCAAGGCCTTACCACCCTCGACGGAGTCAACATCACCACCCAATTTGGTATTGTCCACGAATTTGTCAAAAAACCTTCAACTCCTACATTCAAATTGTTTACGAACACCGAAGAGGACTGATCCTAAAATGGATCCCTGGGCAACCCCGCTAAGTGACAGGTTGCCATCCTGATGTAACCCCATTTACAAGAAACCTTTGGGCCTGGCCTGTCAGCCAATTGTTCACCCACCTTATTATGCTTTTATCTAACTGTATTCTGGTCATTTGTCCAGGATACTGTGAGAGATAGTATTGAAAGATTTACTGAAATCCAGAAAGGTTACATTGACTGGCTTCCTTTGATCAACTAGCTGGGTGATCTTGTCATAGAATGAAATCAAGTTTGTTAGACATGACCTTCCGCTAGTGAACCCATGTTGGCTCTGACCAGTGGCTGCGTTGTCCTTCAGGTGTTTTTCAGTAACTCCCGGAATAATCTTCTCCATAATTTTAACAGGCACAGAAGAGAGACTGACAGGCTTGTGATTGCCAGGATCTTCTTTCTTGCCCTTCTTGAAAACTGGGACCACATTTGGCAGCTTCCAGTTAACTCTCCAGATTCCCAAGACAGTTGAATAATAACTGAGAGATGTCCCGCAGTGATATCAGCCAGCTCTCTGAGTACCCTGCGATGCATCCCACCAGGCCCCATGGACTTATATCCATCCAGGTGGAGCAGCAGATCCCGCACAAATTTGGGGTTGACTGGAAGTTTATCATTTCTGCAGTCACAACCCTCCAACTCAGGGCAGCTGGGGTCCCAGAGCCCATCTGTTGAAAACAGAAGCAAAAAATGCATTAAACATCTCTGCTTGGTCTATGTTCCTGTTTGTGAGGTGGCTGTCCTCATCAACTATTGGATCAACGTTTGCTCTGGTCTTCCTTTTCCTGTTAACATACTTTAAAAAACCTTTTTTATTGTCCTCCACACTGCTGGCTAGCTTCAATTCTAATTGAGCCTTTTCCATGTGAATTCTCTTTCTACAAAGGTGAGTAGCATCCCTGCAGTCCTCCCACGTCACCCAATCTTGCTTCCAGCGACCATACACTTTTTTTTCCCCACCTAACCTCTTGAAGAAGAGCTCGGTATTGTGCACTACTGTTTTATTCATTCCTGTTCTTTAGCAGAGGGACCCTTTGGGCTCAGTATTGTGTAGTTTTAACTTCAGTTTTCCTTTGGAGGTGGAGTTTGGTGTAGAAACATGATCAGGTCAGGAGACAGTAACTGGGGCAACCCCCCCCCCCCAAAAAAAAAAAAAGTTTATTTACAGTACAATTATTACAGACACTGCAATTCCTTTCCTCTCTGAATCCTGTGGGCTGCTGCTGCCTGACAAAAATGTAATTACATACCTTAAATGTATGAAGACATCTCTCTGGTGTTCCCCCATCACCAAAAGGCTATTTATAGCCTATGCTGAGAAATGCAGTAGGCAACGGTATTTCCAGATACAGTATCACAGTCTTTATAGTGTATGCAGTGGCTCCACAGGTGATACATACAGATATGAAGTGATTACCTTAGTAGGAAAAAAGAAAGAAAGAAGAGAGAGAGAGAGAGAGAGAGAGAGAGAGAGAGAAAGAAAGAAAGAAAGAAAAGAAAGAAAGAGAGAAAGAGAAGCCTGTTTGGAACCACAATTTTAGGGTGTAGCGAAGTGTACAGCTCCTTTTGGAGTGGGGCTGGAAAGGGGTCTCATTTAAGCAACAGAGATGAAAAAAAAAATAAGCTTGGCTTTTCTTTTTTTTTTTTTTTTTTTTTTTCCATGCATAATAATAATTTTGGGATTGAATATAGCTGGTTGTATGTATTTAATTTTTTCCCCTCTATTTGTATATTAATATAATTCTTGTTTAATCTCATGACATTTTAGATGTAAGAAATCTTGCAGAAAATATAATTACTGAAGGTTTGCTGCCTCTGGACTTACAGTTTTGTACTTTGGAGGTTTTTTTTTCATCACATCCTGACTGTGTTGTGATGTAGAGCATATGTTACTGACATGAATGCACTGAGGTCACCACAGCCATTGCTGAGCTCCTATTTATGTATTTTTAAAAGGAGAAGAGAGGGGAAGAAGTTGAACTGTTTGCTGCCATGCTGCTGTTATGACCTGTTTCAAAGAAACTTCCATGTAAGTAAGTTGCGGTCAAATAACTGTGTTTCTGAAGTACAGGCATGCTAGAAAGTTTTTTTGGCTTAGCTTGCATGTCGGGAATGAGAAAGGTCAATTAAGAAAATATCAGAGCTGGATAAATCAATTTAAAATTTTGAGAATGCAAGATTTATGAGAAACTAAGAGGCACAATGATGAATGTGTAGGGTTGCAGCTTAATTCTAACCTTTCTGTTTATGATTTGTAATAGTCTTCAAAACTATGATTATATATATTTTAAAAATATGTAATACGTGTCAACATTTCACATTACAACACCTTGTGTTTTCTTTCCTGTAGGTTGGCATGACTTAGTTTAACATGTACTAAACAAACAATCAAACAAACCAGTTTATAAGTGATTTCTTGGTCAAATGAGAAGTCAAATATTTGCTTTTTAACTAATAGCACAAGCAGCCTGGATTGCCACATGGGCATTGATCAGTTATCTCTAAACATCACAAACATAGGCATCCTATGCATACTTAACATTGAAAAATTGTATATAAAATATCTGTGAGTTTTCAGTGTTATTTTGTAAAACTTCTAAGAGTGGTCTAACTGCATACTATTTGTATGTAAGTGATTTGAATGCATTCTGTGGCTTACTGCTTTATATGTCCTGTGGACTGCATTTCAGAGTAGAAAGAATCGAGTTAACTGAATGTCAACAAACAAAACAAAGTAATTTATTCATGACAGCACAGAAGTCTGTGAAGATTTGTTTTTCCTGTTTCCCAAGTATTAGTTTTTCCTTGCAATAATAAATAATGCATGTTAATGTAAGTACGCACAGCACAATCCTTTCCTGACTTTGGAATGTATGCTCAATATATACTTGGGTGTAACACTGATAGCAACCAACTTTAAGATTCTCTGAACTTTTAAAGAATTTTTTTATAGATTATATGTATTATTGAGAAAATGCTTTTATATGTAATTTTAGGCAAGACGTTAATGAGAACAGAGATTCCTTTTATACAATTCCAGTCCTAAAAGGGGAATCTCTCTCATGTATGCTTGTAAGAACACAGATATGAGTCCTTTTTGTGCAGAACACTTGATGGAAAGTACAAAATGGAAAATAAGAATAAAGAAACTTCAGAGGATTTTTTTTTTCAAGCTAAATTAGCTGTGGCCATGTGTGCAATAAAAACTCATCTTCATTCTTATCAGAAAAAAAAGGGTTAATAATTGCACTGAATGTCCAGTCATGTTTTAAAAGTGCATTTTCACAAGCCTTCAATCAGTCAAATTGAAAGTAGCCTTCTGTAGAAAACTCAGGCATTTTTCAGCAAAGGCCATTTCTGTTACAGATCACAGCTTCCTTTCCTTTGATGTTTGTGATGACATCCTTGCAAGAATTTTTATTTTTAGCAATAAACATTTTAATGTCCTTCAGCATACCCACAAGTATCTACATATCTGTCTTGGTATATCAGGATGTTGTTTAAGATTTAGATCAAAAGTATCATCTGGAATGCAACCACTGGAACAGGAACATTTATATAATATTAATGGTACTGGTTATTCTTGTATTAATGAGCAAATTTATTGTGGAAAAAAAATGTTTTTCAGAAATTGGAGAACATTTATGATTCAATATTAATGTTTTAAAATAAGTATGTGTACTTCTTAATTCCCTGTTCTGCAAAGGGGCCTCTAGAAGGAGCATTTATTTTTAGTCCCTTTAGTAGAAGCCAAATCAAAGTAATTTTTTCTTATTTTTATTGCCTCACATACTTGACAGAGTACTTTCTTTCCTCTGAACTGTACAATCACCACGTTAGGTCTATCTTTTTTTCCTCTGTCTCTTGTGTTTTGTTGTTGTTGTTTCTTGTTGTTGTTTTTTTGTTGTTTGTTTGTTTGTTTGTTTTTTTTAATCACCGGAGAAGTGTTGCCATCTCCACCTCATAAAAAGCTGGCCTTGTCACATTTCATGACCAGCCCAGGTCAATATAACTGCAGGATTTCTCTGGAAAGGGCAGTCCTGGTCTCTCCCTTGCCCTTGCAGTACATACCACCTTTCCTCTTATTGCTTTGCAATCATATATCCTTGTGGTGAGCCAGACCTGTTCTATTGAAGCTGAGGTGTATTTCAGTTGCACCTAGAAAATCCCTGACTGCAACTGAGGCTTGTGTCAGTATCAGAAGCTGTTTGATTACGTGTCTCAGGTGCTTATGTTAGTATTGACTTTTCAAGGTGCACAACCCTCTGAAACCCCAAACCTCAAATTCTAGAGTTTAAATGAAACTCAGTGGAAAAAAGAGGCATTGATTCCTGATGGCTTCCTCCAGTGGTACAAAAGAAAACTTTGCACCGAAAGAAAACTTTGTCAAATACAGTTTTCCTCTTGTTTCCAGACTCTGCTCTGCAATGTACTGTAGTGTGCTGTCCACTGTTCTTCGTCCTCCACTTCTACAACAGCACCTTGGTTTTAAAGTCAGGACTAGAAATAATGGACAATATGGAATATTACCTTCTTCTAAATAAATAAATAAAATCATGGCTATCTTCAGGTTGGGGTTGACACAGACAATCCCTTAAGGAGACTAAAAGCTCCTGGTATCCATGAGCATCCGAGGTAGAAATGTGTTGGATATAAATACCCATGTGCACACAAATGAAACACGGCTTTTACTAATGTCACTTGTTCAGACGGGAGAGATTGTTCTGTTAAAGCTTTCTCTCACATCTGACTTCCTGCAGATCTCAGAGACAAAATAATTTTCAGAACTGGACACCGAACAGACTTTTTAGCCCCTTTGGACTGTGCTAACCTCTGTGGTGGTCGCTGCAACTGCAGGAGTGCAATGTGCTAGGAGAGGTTAGGGCTGCTCTGCCCTCTTGTCCCCTGCAGCACCCCTGGGTGCCATCCGGCCTTCAACAGCCACCCCGGTGTTCCCACCTCTCCCACCCTACTGCTGGGGCCCATCGCCTCCTCGTTCAGCTGTGCCTGCTCCGTCAAACCCTTCTGAGAAGAGCTGCAACAGCAGCTGAGATAAAAGTAAAGCAACAGATGGATGGGGAACGATAACAGCGTTGCGTTTTGGTGCACCAGGCAATGATCCTGCCACAAAGATCTCGATGCTGTGCTAGAGCAAGTGCTGTTTTATCTTGTCTCTTGCTGCTACCCTGAACCCGCTTCTGGTCAAATTATCCATTAGAGGGAGCCACAGAGCAATTTATCAGCAGATCGGCTCCAGGGCGTAGTTTTTAGATCTATTAAGTACACATATGGAATAATAATACATCAACAATAGGTTCAGAAAGGGACTCTGGGCTTTTCTCCATATTGTGGTGAATTAGTTTTGGCCCTGCTGAGGCTGATTTCCTCACCGCCGTATCCAGAGTCCTTGGGTTTAAAGCCCTTGTTTATTTTCTTTGACGCCCCTCCCTGCCGTGCAGTTATCTCGTTCCCACAGCATGCGTGTTTTTAACAACAGTATTTAAAAGATTGATGCAATCTCCAAAAAGTAACCTGCAACAGCACCGAGTGCAGTGGAAGCTACCAGACGTCAGCCTGCTGGGCAGGGGACCTTTGAAATCCTCATGGATTACTCCAGGACGAGGCTGTGCACCATTCAACTTCCTGAGACAAAAGCTGTTTACAGCTATAAAATGCTAACAAACCCCAAAACTTCGTTATTTTACATCAACTAGCTGGGGTCTGGGCCTGCTCCAGCATTTTTTCTTGTTGCACTCATTGCTGCAGACAGTGATGAAACCGGACAAGTCAAATGATCGGCTTGGCCTTGACACAGCTGTAATGTAGTTGAAAGTAGGGGGAAACCCAAATATACTGCCTTGGCCATGGGAATCTGAAACCTTCCTGCTTATTTATAGGGAAACAAAATGAAAAATCTGTAATTCCCTTGCTTTCAGACTTCTCTAGATATTATTCTGCGATAAGGTATTGCACAAAGCATCAGGAAGGAGAGTTAGAAGACTTAAATAATTCCATCTTCCAAAGCTGCCAATAAGAAATCCCTTCAAACTTCCCAGTAAGGAGGCCCAGGTGAAGCTGTAAGGCCGCTTCAGTGCACAGGGTGGCTGAGGCTGTCAGGGCCCTCTGGAGGCCACCAGGCCCAAGGCCTGCCCCAGCAGGGCCACCCAGCGCAGGCTGCCCAGGCCCATCTCCAGGCGGCTTTGGAAGGCCTCAAAGGAAGGAGACTTGTTTTTACATTAAAAAAAATATATAATTTTAACATTCAAAACAAGAAGATATAATAGAAGGTCACATAACTTGGAAGCAAATGCTAATTTTTAGTAATAATCTCCTGCAGCAAGACAAGCTGACAAGACGTCCATGACAAATGACCTTAGGCGGGACCGCTGGAGTAGCCCTCGCTGCAGCCTCGAAGCAGCAAGGAAGGGCTTGCATACCTCTGGGTTTGCAGCAGAACTGGAATGATTTATCTACTCTGCATTATGTCAGTAGGTTTGTGTCTAAACAGCTGAAGTGAAGACCAGTTTTGCTGATAAATAACACAGAAAATTAAATCGCTGGCTCACCCATAGCGGTGGCGTCACCGTCCCTGGGGGTGTTCAAGGAGAGGTTGGACGTGGTGCTCAGGGACATGGTTTAGTGGGTGACATTGGTGGTAGGGGGGTGATTGGACCAGGTGATCTTGGAGGTCTTTTCCAACAGGCAGACGTAGTGCAGGCACTGAGCATGGCTCTGCTGGGGGGGCCAGCCACCCCAGCTCCATTCCTTGGGCTCCTCAAGGTTGTCATCTCCCCTTCGGAGCATGACAGGGGACACCTCCCTGTGCCTGTGTTGCCCTAGGATGCTGCAGGCATCACCCAGATCTGGGCACCTCCTCCACAACAGGGCTCAAGGACCGAGCAGGCTGGAAAGACAACGTGCACTGTCACACTCGAGGCAAAATTTCTGTCCTCCTTGCTCCAGTGGAGGAACGGGAGCTCCGGCGCCTGCCCCAGGGGTTTGGTCGCTGGTAAGCAGATAGTGGGTGCCCGAGCTGCTGGTGGCTTCTGGCCTGGGCAGCATCCCCTCCCAGGGCTGGCTGTGGAACTGTCTGGATATGAACTGGCTGCTGATTAGGTGCAAATGGGGTTATTTAATTAAAAAAAAAAAAAAAAAAAAAAAAAAGAGCCAGCTAATTGAGTTTAAACTATGTGGTTTATAGGAGAAAATGCTGAAGTTAATTACAGTTGCCATCTGTCTCATCAAAAAACTCTTTCTCTTTAAATACCTCTATTGTCAGTGCTGTTTTTAATATCCTTCTGAAATTTATTTCAGTGGGGAGGGTTGAAATGAAAGGACTTTCTTCCCCATAATCTCTAGCAGACAACAGAGTGGCGTGGTGACCTTCTGTTGCTATTTATTTTAAAGGGAATATCACGAGGGCTTTGATCAGGGCAATCTTAGCTCCGTGCAGGAAGCTCGCATGATCTTTTCCAGGGACTCATTCAAGGAGGTCTTTGCGTGCGCGTTGCTGTAAGGAGCAAATTGCAAACAGGAACAACATTCATTTTCCCAGCCTTTCCTTTCCACTACCTGGCCACGAGTTTATTCCTGTGATAATAATAATTCTCATAACACCACGGTGCTTAACACCCACACACGTGTGTGCACACACCTTGTTCTTAAGAGCTGTGTCACCATATATGAGATAGGAGGCACCTTGAGAGCCTCCCAGTACACTTGTGGACCCATCCTAGAGGACACAGCACAATCTCTTACCCCATGAATTTATTTGAACCGTGGGGCCATTTATCTCAGGCTCCTTCTGTGCTGCAGTCACCAGGGGATGCTAGCACGAATCGCCTCGTTTCCAGGAGGGTGGCGAAGTATTTGGAATTAACGTTGTGTATTGCTATTGGAAAAATAAATGAGGTCAGACTGGTGATAGATGCAAGGTGGCTGTGAAGCTGGCAACAGGAAAACAAAACCCAGCAAACTCTTTCAAAAGCCCATCTGTCTTCTTGCATGCACATCCCCCGAAACATTCATTTAGCTGGCAAACGAGGAGGTCTCTCTGACAATGTTTGCAATTTCCAGGCTCGGAGGAACAAATGAATTCATGTGTACTGAATTCTATGAATTCAAGGAAAACTCAAGGGAGATTTCATCTACTATGGGAAGGAAAAAGTCCTCACCCTGATTCAAAGAGAAACAACATCCTTTATTCCTCTTAGCTAGAGGGCTGTGCTGCCACCAGTCAGCACAGCGCGATGACAGCTTGGAAACCTCGCCGCTCTTACGGCTTGGATAAAAAACTGACCTAATGGGAGTGATAAAGAATTAGGCAATAAGATTAGAGATTGTTCCCAAATCAGTCCACTAGGATTAGCCAGGCTTTGTTCCATGGCAACTTAGCTAAGGATAATCATGACTACAAACGGCGCCGTTCCCATTTCTTGGGTGGAGCACGGAGTCAAATCGCTGGTGTCCAAAGGCGTTTATTGCTGCGCTTGGCGGGTCTGAAATGTCACTGTTGCTGCACTTCAGCAGTTCAGTTAGGCTGTATTAGGTGATGCATGAAGAGTTCGAAACCCAGCAGGCACGCTGAGTTCATCAGTCCTTTTTTTTTTCCAGGTGGGATTTCTGGCTCTAGCCCTTCAGGTTGACTCTCTTGTCCCTGCCCTGGGTCACCGGTGGCATACGTGGCACGAACGGACGGCGTGAGCAATGTGGGCTTGGGCAGCATCTGGCACATTGGTGGGTCCTCATCGTTAGCCAGTCAAGAAACAACCTTGAGACTTTCTTAAGAATAATGAACCTTGCACTTCTTTATATATATATATTTATATTTTAATTCCACTGTATGCTCTCCCCACCGCACATTGCACTATACTTTTATTTTAAATGCGTCTGCCTCTCTAACCTGTGCTTGGAAACTGTTGTGCTTTCTTAATAAACCAATCTGAGCATGAATCATTTTACACATTTAATTGTGGTGGCATAGCCACTTAAACAATGATGACGAGTGTGTATTTAACAACTTCACTGCAGGCAACACCAAAGTTACACAGGGCTCAGGTAGCACGTATCTGTTTGTGCAAAACCACAGAAAAATACTCTAGAAGGGGAAAAAACACCGTATTTACGGTGTTTTTTATGGTATAAATGTTTACATTTTTTATGGTATAATGTTTATCTCCAAACTGTCATTTATTTGTCTTAAAACCGGCCGAGGTTTTAAGCCTCTAGCCAAGACCCGACCCAAATGTGTAAGCGGCTGAAGGGAAGAGGAGCGAATCCCAGCTGCAGTGATCCAAACACAGACGCATCCAAACGGAGCGCTGTTTATTCAGGGCACATGGAGTGCAGAATTGGAGCTGGATGGAGTGAAGCCCGTGCACAAATTTCCCCTTTAAAATTAGTCTCCTCTGTTAAGCTTTGGCAAGATACTTCTGGTTCAGTTGCCCTCCTTCTTGACCTCGGAGAGGTCCCCTTAGTATGGGTGTTGCTTCTTTGGCAGGCCAGCACCTTTCAGGTAGGGTGTTAGCTGAGCTCCACCTTGCCTTGCCATCATTACCCTTCCCGTTTTCATTCCCTTCTATAACTCTACTATGATTTAGCTCCTAAAGCCCCTAAAGCTAAATCATAGTAGCCAGGCCAGCTAGTGGCAACCCCCTAAAAAGCACAGGATCTTCACTAAACAAAATTTGTGCCATCTGCATTAATCACATGGTGCTCTAACTCCTCAAACACATAGTTTCATTGAAAGCAATTCTGGAGAGTCTGTTTAGTTTTAAAAGAGCTTAAAAAATTAACATACAATTTGTGCTTATGGTTGTATCCACACCGCTGTGTACCTTCAGGAATGCAGGGACTCCAGCATTGAAGACTATGGTTGTGTGGAGAACACCTTGCAGAGATAGGGCAGATGGTCTTTCTGGGGTGTGGTGTTTGGAAAGTCATACTCAGGTTTGCTGAAAGCCTGAGTGTGACTGCAGCCTTCGGGCTGCAGGGGTTATCCACGCACATCAGAGCTGCCGTGAGCCGATGCAATGCGTTGGGCACCGGTTGTGGCGAAGGGCCCGTCCAATCTGAGAACCCCCCCAGGCAGCACCGAGAGTTTGCTGCTCTTCAGATTCAACTTTCAAATTTATTTTATTTTTATTTTTAAATTTTAAACACAAATAACACACAGATTCCCCTTTCCTAAATTACGAGAGTTTATTCAGTGCTTCGTGCTCTTCTGCCAAGCCCATAAAGAACGCCTCCCCTTTAATGCTTTGCAGGAGAGCACTGATACTTTTTCCAGAGCTGATTTAATCTGTATATATTGAAGCCTGATATCCTGCAGATGTTTGGCTAAATGTTGATAAAAGAGCCGTAGCGAGCCACCATGGGAATTTTACCCTAATCCTCCCGAGGAAAAAAAAAAAGTCGATCCCAAGGGATGTGCCAGAGGTCAAACAAAAACTGACATTCCTCCTCCTGGTTTGGAAAACAGCCATCATCTTTACTTTTATTTACGACGAATATATGAAGGCTTTTTGTCAGCAGCTTGTCCTTTTATTTACGTGCTGGTAGGGTAACTGATCATTACAAGTCCCGTACGCCGCTAATCTTGCCGTAATGGTATTTCTAGTATGACAACTTTCGTCTGCTGACTGAACAAGCGCCGTCTTGCCTTTTCTCGGCATGGCCCCGAGTCAAAAAACGATTCCCTGGGATTTGAGGCTGCTGAGGCTCGTCTGTAGCTTTCGCACCGGTGCAATCAGACAAGTTGAAGTGGAAGCAGTGCAGCCCCCGAGCGTGGGTACTGAATGCTTATACCAGCACGGCTCATCTGACTGAATCCAGCGTAGCAGGCAGTCCACGCTGGCATTGCTGCACTGGGGTGCATGGACCAGCTGTCCTGGTCCAAGACAGCCCCGCAATTTCTACCTCTGTGCTGCCAGGACAGCTTTTTCATCAGTCTTTGATCCAGATTTTAGAAAGAGTGCGTGGGACAAGAAATTGAGCCTCATGTCTTTCAGCAAGGTCGTGAGTTTTTCCCTCTGTCTCTTTTCAGTTCTGGGAATTAGGGGCCTGGATTCTGATCCTACATTTGGCTATAGGGAACAGCGCAACACAGGGAACTTCCCCTTTTCTGGTAACCTCACACCAAATAACTCAGTGCAGGAAACACGCTCTCGGTCACACATCCCAGCACAGCAGATGTACTGCTGTCACAGGAGCTCATGTAAAGGCTTATCGTGCAGAATCCTCGTCACAGGACCAGGCTCAGGGCAGCTGTCCTCCTCTCCCACATGCTCGAGGGCATATGACATGGCTGCTGTACGATGGGGGTTTTGTTTGTTTGTTCCCTTTTTTGTTATTCTTTTTTATTTTTATTTTTTTTTTAGAGCCTGGGGACCATGTGAGGATGGTGTAGGTACACAATGTGTTAGGTTTGGCAACGAAAACGGCTGAAGAATTTCCCACTTCATCCCCCAGCCCAGCTGCTCACCCTTTCCCTTTGCTGAAGCAGCTTGTTTGCACAGTGGCAGCATCAGCCAGGTCAGAGAAATAACCTGTATTAAAAAGGAACTTTCGACAGAAAGTCATGAGGGGGACACTGGCTTGGGATTGGGATAGGGATGACTTGTAGAGGGCTAGCAATTTTTTAATATATCGTCACAAAAATAGTTTTTAGAGAACTCTGGGAAAGAAGCATGAAGCAGCTTGTGTTAGGGACGGGGTGGGGGGTGGGGGTAAAGCCACAAAAACAAACAAACAAAAAACATGAAAAACAAATGTTGAAATAAATGCAGCAAACAACTAAGATGACATTTGGAATTGCAAAAGCGTGTTGTCATTCACTGCGAGCATCAAGTGTACCTCTTCAATCTGTCTAATCTAATAGAAACAGCATGCACATCTAAAAAAACACCTCTACCAAAACATTTCAGATACACATCTTGCCCTGGGGAGATGATAAGGGAAGAGAGCAAACCAGGTATGACAGCTGCTAGAGGCATCATTTAATGCATGGTTAGGAGGCATTCGCATTCCTCTCTGATGAGCAGGGTAAAAACATACCTGGGATAGGGTAGGACAGGACGGGATGGGGTAGGATAGGTCACTGTTAACAATTAAAGCGTATTAACATTGAAAGTTGATTTCTCAAAGTATTTTCTTCACATTTGTCATTCAAAATATGCAAGTTCAACATGAACAACAACAACAAAATAGAGGTAGCATTAAAGCTTCATTTTGGATGCTAAATTTACTGGAGCAAATGTGAATGTTTTTATTGCCACTAACATATTTTAAACCAAGTCTGCCTTCAACCTGTTTTGCTGTTTTTTCTTTTTTATCTCATAGCAAGCTGTTATGGTTAAAACCCCCACCTCTTTCCAAACATACTCAGCATTAAGCCAACAAACTCTGCATAAATTCTTGTTTGAAGGAGCAACTGTGGCTCAAATCAAAAACTCTTGCAGGGAATGCTAGAGACTTTGCTGTGAGGAGCTTACACTAAGTGATCACAAACACTTTCCTGGCTGATAATCGATGAACCCACATGGTTTTTGTCCTACCACCCTAGCGTGTTATGGGCAAGAGAAGTGAGGCATCGAAGTGTGATCTGCCTCCCAGTGACCTAGCAGTGACTCTCCGGTCCTGGCTTGCCCACAGATAATCTTGCTCAAGAAAAGAGGAGCAAGAGCTTCGGGTTCCTGCAGATGAGAAAACTTCTTCCCGTGACTAGAAGCTACGCTGGCTGCTCTGTGATGCTCGAACATCTTTTCACTTTGGTGGTAAATGAAGCTAACAGATATGTAACAAAGCTTCTGCCATACTTTAAATGCTGTTTGGAGGTAGTCTACCCAATGACAGCTTCTAAAATGACTTTCTTCTAAACAGGAGAGGATTTAACACGCATTTTTATCTCATAGTAGGAAACAATTTTTGAGTAGGATTAGCTAAGGAGACAGTGCTTGCATTTGAATTACTTTTCTGCCTCAGACTTTACAAAAAAACTTTTTGGTGTCATTTTCCCTGTCACTGCCAGGAATCCCATGCAATCAGCAGCAATCGTGATATTTCATAGGTCTGAGGATGAGATCTGGAAGGAGCAGATGTTCCAGAGGGATTTTGCCTATGAATCAGAAGAAATTGGGAAACTGGTCCTTCTTTCTTTATTTGGCTTTGATACTGAATGGCTCCTGCCTCAGCTGCACAACCTGGCCCAGTGTCCCCATCCCTTCCTGCTGTCCCCTGGCTGCCACACCACAGGGAGCTGGGCATCTAGCACCTTAACACGCCGCCTGCCATCTTCTTAAAAAGTGCTTCCATCTATCTTGGCAGCTTTGGTCCGTGGCCTGGAGGAAAATATTTAAAAACCCATCAAACAACAGATTTCAGCAGTTGACCTCAGCAGTTCTTCGGAACTACATCATTTCCCTGTCGTTTATAAGCTGGTTACTGGAGAGGACGCAGGCTGGCTGGCCGGCAGCCAGGGAGCTGGTTCCTCTGCTCATCACTGCAAGCACTCCAGTCTGCTGCCACAAGCACCACTGGCAGATTAAAAAAAAAAAAAAGTCAAGACATGTTAAATATGCTTCGGTTTTCATAATAGTTTACAAAAGGAAAGCAAACAGCCTATCGTTACTCCAGAGATGTAAGAAGCTGTAGCTCATTTTCTGGCATTTTTTTTTTTTTCTGCACAGGCACTGCTGGAAGCAGTGGTAAAGTGTTGCTGATTTTCCTGAGCTTCAGATCCAGCCCTTTCTCTTACAATGCAGCCGCCTGGCAGATTTCAGACTGCTCTTTACGTTGCATCCCAGCCACCGCTTTTTGTGCATGTGACGCGGTTATCACTGAACAGCTAGTGCTGCTGCTTCGAGTGTTGTGTCTCCTCGCTCCCAAATTCAGGCTCCTTACCTGCTGCACTGGCACCAGCTGGAATCAGTGGGGAGCCACCACTGCTGTTAGACAGGGATATGCCAGAGGATGAGTTTCCTCCGTGCAAGGTGCCTGGCTCCCTTTTCACCAGCACTCCCAAGGGTCACAAAGGGGATAGTTGTGTCTGCTCTGGCTGCAGAGAAGGCTTGGGACAGAAACAGTCCCGGGATCACACCAGAGTGCCTTTGTAAACGGAGTCAACACTCCCTAAGGCAATAACCCCAAACTACCAAAGCCAATGGTACTTTGGCACTTTGAAAGTTTTCCCAGTCAAACATCGTGGATACTGGGCCAAAACCCACCTGAGTTCCCCTGGATTTTTTATTTTATTTTTTTTCTTTCTGAGTGGGAAACCTGCCCGTCTGTCCGTGCAGGGTAACGTGCTGGGGTTCAAACTTCTGACCAGGGTAGTTTGGTGGAGGAGGAAAATATAACCAGAGCTGGATGTCAAATGTCTTACATATAGCATTTTTATTTTTTTTTCTTTTTTACAGGACTCTTTTTCCTTTCACTGCAAATGGACAGCAGGCAGTCCCTGCATGGATAGCACTCACTGTCAGGTAGGCATTTTTTTTTCCCTTGCAGGTTCTCAAGCCCTATTTGTTGAACATCCCACGCGTCTTGTTTTAAGGAGACAATTATTTTCTCAGAAGACTTTCTACGTGACTTATATGCAAACCATGAGGGTGGCATCATCTCCAGATTACACACAGGAACTGAGACCCGTGTCAGAAGTGTCCATGTTGTGTGCGCTAACCATTTTGGATGGACAGCTTGAGATGCTGAGGACCCAGCTTTTGGAGCAGCTGACATTATTTGGCACTTTCTCTAATCAAAGCCAGGTAACCCAAGGTAAGCCTTGTGGGAAAGGCTTTTTCTCAGCTTCTTTCTGGGACTCAAAACACAGCAGAGAAAGACTTCCAGGTCTCAGTTCCTCGCCCGTACCCAGGATGGCCAAGAGACTGAGGGAACTGAAGTTATAGAGAAGGGCCTACTCAGCTCTAAGCTGGACTTTGCTTCCAGAAAATGAAGATAAAAGTCCCTAGCAGGTCTTTACATATGCAGCACATATTTTTTTCGGACAGTTGTAACCTGGAAACAGGCAAAAGTACATTTCCTGCCAAGCTGTCATTCCTTCCTCCTGAGGATGGTGACATTGCAACCTTTACATATTTTTTAACGCGAAAAAACAACAGTGTCCCTTAGTGCTATTTTGTAGTGCCTGACCCACAGCTGACATGAAAAGATACAAGCTCACCCCCCTCTGAAGCCTCTGATTAAATCAAACTGAAGTCAGAGAATGGAAAATTTCAGACCATCTGTTTAAAGTTATAAACAATTGAAACCAAGGTATTTTTCTGGCCAGACCTATCAACCATGTCTATAATAATCGGGCTTAGTTACGTTTCCTTAAATTGTGTTCCCTTCTTCCCCCATACAAAATATATTTGTGATTTAGAGCTCTACACTGGAAAAAGAAAAGCAAAGGAACAAAAAAACTCCCTTCCTGTAGAGACGAACATCAAGAAAGTACTGTTGCAGAGTCAAAACAAGGATACTGTTCACAGCTAAGACTCAAGCCTGTGTGGCTGCATATGTTTACAAAAATGGCTTGCACTCAGATGGCATGTGGGTTTGCTGCCACTCTTGGCAGCAGATTGCTTTCATCCCCCACCCACAGCTCTTTGACATGAGTATCTGTAGCCTCACCATGGTCTCAGAGGAGTTAACAGCACAGTCTCCAAACCTTCACAAAGGGAAAAGAAAAAAAAAAAAGAGTGGGATTCTTTTTTAATCTTTTGCATTTTTTACATTTTTCACATATTTGTGGCTATTGCTGCATAACAGGTAACCTGCAGGGGAGTGCGTACGTTTCTGGCTGTCAGGTCATCAGCTTCACCCTACCGGTTAGCAAACCATCTGAGAAAGTCTGCCAGGGAGAGGATGACTCTCTAATCAACCACATCCTCAGTGCATCACCATTAGATAACACGAGGAAACGTGTTCACTGTTTGCCGATTCATCATGCTGCTGTGGTGATTCATTCCCCACTGACTGGCACCGGGGCAGCAGCAAAGCCTGGGCTGAGAGCAGGGATGTGAAGATGAGCACCATCCCAACACAAGTGGGTTTTGTATGGTGTCTCTCCCATTTTTTTTTTTTTTTTTCCACAGCTGAAGGTTTGCCTGTTGCTGCCCCGAGCAGTCTGCCCTCCATTTAACTCCCAGAATTGGAGGTGTTGGCACTTGGGCGGGCTGCTCAAAGCACTGGGGGCACCGCACACCCCACAGAGATCAGCTGCCCCCCGTGGGATCTCCCTTCCCACCACGGCCATCTGTGTGCTGGCTGCACCATCCCACAGCAGGGCCTGGGCTCCCCCCGCAGCCAGGGAACAACAGCCGTATGTGGGCATCTCCAGAAGATGTGTCATCCCTCTTGCTTCAGACATCCACCTCCTTACAGGAAGCCTAAGCAACTGTTTTTGGATCAGTTCATTGAGCTCCTATGAAACTGTGCTTGAGCAAGACGCATCCATCCACCCCTCTACATTCAGAAATAAATCTGGAAAGTATACAGCTTTGCTGCTTCCAAGAGGAAGTTTGTTCAGCATTGATTATGACTGCAGAGGCATTATCCTTATTATATCATCTCCATTGACATGAATAAATAGAAGGGAGACAGAAGTTAGCAGTATCTTTTAAAACGGCTCAGGAAATCCAGTGTTTCTTGTATTCCTCTGGTGGCATAAGAAGAGATTCATGTTGTGAACTCTCTCTGCATTTTTGTTTGATTTTTTTCCCAGCCCCAGCATCATTCTCTGTCACCCATATGTAACTTGTCCATGCTTATCACACCATGATTGATGCAAGACTATGTGTGTAGTTTTATGGCCTGTCATCTGCCTGTTAACAAATGCGATGGGTACATGAGTTATCAGCAGTAGAGCTAGGTGCTTTGAGTTATTCCAGGGACTCAGAGTTGCTTTTGTAGGACGCACCATATTTTATATCACGTCTACAACACTGTTCCTTGCCGCTGTAATACATCATCAGCTTTTCCTCCAGAGAGTAACCTCTTCTATGTGGTTTCACTGAGGTTGTCTTTCTCTGCTAGCACATTCCCTGACGAGGTGAAGTACTTCTCAAATGCACCACGTATTTGACAACTACTGTCCCAGGAGTTAGGCAGACCTTAAGGATTAGACCTGGGAGTTTCCCTCAAGAACCAAAAAGTATGGTTTTTTTTTTTCAGCCAGTGAGGGTTAACATTCCTTCCAGCAAGAAATACAGTTTTTATGGTTTAGCCCTGGTAGCGGCATGTCAGTTAAATCCATATGAAAACATGACCCAGCCATTTGTCAGTATTTCAGGGCCAGATGGCAAGGCCTTATGGCAAGGCCTCGTGGCAAGGCCTCATGCTGACCTGCATCGCGGGGAACACTACACTTTGATCTTCACTTCTGGTTAGCCCAGGCTCCTGCCAAGCTCCTTGCCCCCCCAGCCTCTTTATGTACCACTGAGCAGGCTGATTAGCTGTGCGTGTGAATTTTCAATCCTCCTTTGTCTTTATTCAGTTTGTTGAAAGGCTCTCTTTCCCTCCGAAGCCTTTTCTCATGCATCGGCATTGCGGCCCAATCTGCTCCAGAAACATGCCTGAAGGTGACATGTTATACCCAAGCAAACAAAATGTTTAGTATGTTATTCTAAGTCCTTTGATATTTACCATGTATATAATGAAGGTTTGGTTAAAATTCTCGTCTCACCAAAACATTCCCGAGTTGTTCTTCCACCAGTAATGACCATGCGACATGTCCTGTTTTCCCACAGCATTCATTACATCCATTTAGACTCTGCTGGGGACACAGACAAGGATGAGAAAGAAACTGAGAGGTGCTGAGCTGACAGGATACAAGCAAGAGGGACTCTAAGGCACCGCATGGACTGCGCAGGGTGGGACAGGCAGACAAAAGAGGCACTCAGCCTAATTGCTGTTTGCAGGATGGTGTCACACTAAAACAAACACAGTTATTTAAAAGGAATTAAAAGCCAGAGATTAAAATGTCCTTGATAATGGCATCGTAACTGTACGTGCCCTTAGATAACCGTCACCTGTGCTCTCCAGTAAAGGGGAAGAGATCTCTAACTTCTCTTCAGAAGTCTTCACCTTCACTGAGAATGGTGGATTTTGTCTGTGCTGGAATCTCTAAAAGGTACAAGTGTCTTTAAAAGGGAGAAATAATATTTTCTCATTGTGTCTGTTTAGTAACACTAATGAACGAGTGGTATTTGATATGTTGTGGGAGTTCCTGACAATAGATCCACTTCACAAGCCTTTGTCTTGTGCCTAAGCAAGCCAGTATGTCAGTCTGACCTTCAAGAAGCTGGAATCCTTTGTGCTGGTTGCAGCTCTCCTGGATGTCCTCTTTGTCTTTTCTTATGAATAAGCAAAGCCTGTTAAACAATATTTGCTCATTATCAAGCTTTCCATTCTTAAGAAAGGAGGGATATTCTTCCCCTTTAAGGTTGTTTGTTCTACTTCTCGGTGGTACTAATTTCCAGTATACTGGCAGGTTATATAGACAACAGGCTTTAGCGACAGATTTTCTGCGTCTGAGTCACAGGATGCATTATGGAAAGAATATAATGTTCTTTAGAAGGAATTAGTGTGTACGATTTAGGACATAGGCAATGTAAAAATTCTCAAAATGAAGAGGTGGCAATAACTCACCATATTTGTCTCACAGAAAATATGGCCAGAAATGCTTCAGTCTTCTAAGAAAACACATGAAGTCTCTGACATGTTTCATTACATTTCCTTTTGCATTGGTTGTGACTGAGTTTGAATGTAGTACCTCTCGACTTTTGTAACCTGAATCCCATTCTTCCTAATAAAAAACAGCAAATAACCTCATATGTCTTTCCCTGCTGCACAATTGCATGGAACAGAAAACTACCGTGAGAGGGAAATTGTTTGAACGATCAGTGCACAAACACTTTCATGTGTGAAAGGCCTGTCTCTTCTGCAAATGCTTCCGTCCTGGTCTGTTGCCATGCTGCTTGCTTCTGGAGGTGGTTAGCCATCAGCTGTGGTTCGGCTGAGCAGAGCTCGCCTGAGCTCATCGTCGTCCCACTCCATGCCATCTTCTCGCTCTGTCACTGTAGGTGGGAGCAGGCCCTCAGATGGGTAACCTCTCAAACTATTTTAAGTACAGATGACCCCATTTCCAGGCATGGGGATAGGTAACATCAGTGCTCCCCAGCCTGTGATTTGCTCCATGAAGCATGAGAAAGTGATCCAGGGAATGACTGCAGAGTAATATCCTTAAAAACTGGACAATGCAGCTACTTGCACATATGAACTAACAACAACACTAACAAAAAAGTAACAATAAGAGACAATCCTTCAGGTTTTGGCCCTTTCTTTATCATTATAAATGCAAATCTTTGTGGAATTGCTATACAAACAAGCTTCCTTTGACAAAAAAAGGTTGAGGAGCAGTGGAAACAAAAGGCTTTTCAAGATACCTCTCAGTTTGTATGATTTCATTCTGTGTGAAGGGCAACTAAACAGCATTTCACAAGCCGTGTCTCTTCTGCACTGCAAATGTGACCCTCTGCAGCAGGAACAAATGTGACTAACAAGGCTGTAGCCCCTGCCTGAGTGGTCCTGGGCTGTGCCACGAAGCACCTTGAAGAGAAGGACTGAGACTTTTCCCCATTCTCTTAGAAAGCCGCTCCCCACAGGCTTCATCAAAGCACCCTCCTGATCCTCCTCACAGCTCTTCTTCCTTAAAATCCCTCTTTGCCATGCCACCAGCAGCAGTCACAGTAGGCTAATGACACTGCTGCCAATTGCACTGCCCAGCTTTGTCTCAGCCCTTTAATCACTCTCTCTTGTCTTTTATGCTGCCATCAAACTGTAAAGAACTGGGGCAATGCCCATCTCCTCCTTTTCTGTGTATCACTTAGTCTAATAGGGTCTAGCTCATGATGAGGCAGTCAAGGAGCTAAAGCAAAAGAAATAAAAATATATATACTGCCAAAAAAAATTAAGTAATACAGAGTTAAACAAAGGAAGCAATAAGGCCTCATACTTAGCATATTATACATATTTTTAAACAGCTGGTAATGGAAAAGATCACCATAGGAATAATAATTGTTACTATTTTTGCCTTGTGTAGATCTTTTCAACTATAAATCTCTGAGCACTCTAATTAAAGACTTAGCACATATCCAAGTACAAATAATTCCCATCTGGAAGGGATGGGATGCTGAAAAAGAAACAATCTAATGCCAACAATCCCCTCGTCTGATGTTATCACCACAGATCTGGGCGTAAGTTTCCATTTTTAATTAGCTAGCACTCTCAGTATAACACAACTGGATCAAGTCCTCCTCTACCATTTGATACGTGGGCTGGCAGTCACCATCAGACCTTGGATGTTTGCTACGGGCATGTACCAGCAAAACCGTGACTCCTGAAGTGACTCAGTCACTGGCTAGAAACACCTGCATGCCGCTCTGCTTAGTTTTAGCAATAAAGCTGGGATTCAGCTTCAGTGCTGAAGTCGGTAATTTCCTTCCCGTTTTACCACCCGACTTGTGTGGTAAAACAATTCATTCCTCTAATTTCTTACTGACAGCATTAAGATTTCAGCTTTCCCTTTGTGGGATGGCAACCGCCTCTTCTCTGCGGTAAACAGCTGAGCAATCAGTGTCAGCAGTAACCACACACCTTTTCCTTGGAGTCAGGCAGCCGGAGTCCCAGCAGAGTCTTCTCCGCAGAAAGCAGCAAGCTTTTGCGTATCTTTTTACTAAAACTTCTGCAGCTGCTTGGGTGGTTTATCACTTTACCGTGTGCCAAAGGGGAAGGATGAAGGTAAGCATTTTCTCCCTCCTGTTTGATAGCAAGGTGAGTGGTTCCCATACCTGTTTTTGAGGCCAGCAACCTATCTGCAAACCTCCCAGCTTCCAGCCTCTCTCGTCTTTTCACCAACCAACAAGCTCCTTGGAGAAGCTCTGAGTCAGTTCTGGGTTTGCGCCATGGACCCGTCACTAGGAGCCAGGCAGCCAAATAGGTGAAAGGTGCCCTGTCACCATCCTTTGGTAGCTGTTTCAGCTGAAATTCCCTTTTTTTTTCTCCCTAGGGGAGATCTCAGACCCTCTTTGGGGAGAGGAAAGGCTTCACTCAGCTCCTTGCATGGAGCCACACTGTGTCCTTCCCCCTGCCCAGCTCTGCTGGCCCAGATACGGCCTGCTCAGATGACTTGAAATAGAGAAGGGTCGAGGAGGAAAAGTGGCAGCTGAAGCCAGACCAAATCAAATTATTTAATCAAACTATTTAAAAAGCGTCCCCATGCAACAGACTTTGAGCTTCTTGCTTTAAAAAGCCTGCAACTTTCTGTCATGTTTTCCTCATCTCACCCCAGCTGTAGGAGTAAAGGGCTGGCCCCAGTCCTAAGTTAAAGTATTTGTGAATGTGAAGCTCAGGTGGCAAGGCCCCTTGACGCTGCCTGTGTACTGGCCGTAACGCTTTAGCAAGGGGAATTGTTTAAAGGGGTGATCAATCTTCCCTGTCATGTTTGCTGTGTGAACTTGCCTGTGCAAGGTATGTAGTAAAAGCCTTTTCTGTGGCCTTCCTGTGTTGACACAAAGCTGGCAAATCTGGTGGTAGCCCTTCCCAGGTGCCCTTCTTGTGATGAAGCCAGCATGTTTTGCAAACACGGAGTTGGCCAAGACAGCCGCTTTCGTGAGCACCAGGATTTGCCTACATAAAGCGCTGGGAGTGGATGAGTAAAAGAGTGGCAAGCAGGCCTGTGGGGACTGGTTTATGCCCGTGCAGTGATGTTCTTTATGCAGCTCAGAATACAGTAATCCTCTTGTGCAAATCTGAGGAGATTTAGCAAAGGTGTTTGGTACCTGTTGGCAGCTGTTACTTCTCCCCTTCCCCCCCACCCCACCCCCTTTTTTTTTTTTCTTCATTTCTGTTTTGACAAAAAAAAAAGAGATTGATTTGGCTAGATGGCTGACATCAAGTCCTTAGATAGGGCAACTAAATATCTGACTTTTATCATTGAATTTTGCAGTCAGTATAGGATGGGGGAAAAGCTAAAGCTGAGACCTACACATCACCAACGCTTGCTAGCAGGACAAGGAAATGTGGCAGTGGCATCAAGCCTACCTCTAAGACTTAGGTCTTCACTGCTCAAACTGGTTGGATAGCACAGTTAAGATCCATAAATCTATGGCTGCTACTCTAACAGAAGTGCTGGTGCCAGTAGTTGTGTTCTTGGCACAGGATTGAAATGTCCCAGCCAACCTGCAATGAGATCCCCGAAGAAAAGGAAATCTAGCTACGAAGTCTGCTAGACTGGGAGATAACCCAAGCTGATCGGAGTCAAACTTCTCCTTAATTATGTTAATAGTAGACAGGGGACAATCTGTTTTTTCCTGGCTTTCGTCCCGATGACTAGGACCACTACAAACATTTCCTATCTTTTCAATCTATTTTTATCTGGAGGAGGTTTCACAGAGTGTTCAGTATCTTGGGGAGGACAATACTCAAGTAAATCAAACCATGTGCCATGTTCCAAGTAGGAAGCGGTTTTGATAAGCTTTCCTAATGCTGTTTTGGTAGCTTCAAAAAACAATTTGACAATTTAACAATTTGATAGCTCCTGCTGTCTACCAAGGGCTCCATCTCATCATTTCTGGTAGATGGAAGGAGCTATGAGCAGCCCAAAGTCCTGTCTGGTTGCAAGGGTCTGTTTTGATCTGTTTTGGTGGAGGTTACTCTGCACTGGGGCAGGCACCCTCTAACATCATCTCGAGGAGGAGTACTTGTCTTTTTAACATCTGTGCTCATTGCTTTTGTCATTTCGTGGCTGTGAGGTGTTACGTTCACCTGGCACCACATACTTTAGGGGACTGGCACTGCTGTAACCAAAGAGGAAAACACCTGAGACTCTCAGGGCAGTTTTGCAGGGGAGAAGACAGGGATCTGTGAAAAGATCACAAAAACAGGAGCAAAATATTAACTAACCCTTAATGGAAAACTTTGGGGAAAGTTGCTGCCAGATCCTACAGCTCATTTGTGGAGAACTTGTGGAAATGGGCCACAAATAATCTCTCAAGATGCTGTCTTGTAGCATGTGGTTGTAGATCTACAGCATGGGCCCTCGTCTTGCCGTGGAAATGAAGAAATCCCCGCCAGCTTAAATGTCACCCAGAAGGAAATGAAATAGTGAAGTGTCAAAACACAGCAGGACAAAATCTTTCCCTTTGAGACAGACTGCTTCTGACCTGAGTTAACCACAGCAGCAGGGGCGGTGTTGGGCTCGTGTCTGAGGGACACGCTGGCAGGGGGAAGCGGTATCCTCAGCAGCTACACTGCATTGAAGTTTTGTGTCCTGCCCCATGGGAAAACATGCTGGTTACACATTAACGCGGTTCCTTCACTAGTGGCATGGGTCCCAGCTGAGGGACGAGCGCAGACAAATGATCACCAACTTGTGTTTCACCTTTCACAGGACCAGCATTAAGTGCTGCCTTAAGGTTTCTCAGAGCCTCATAGTATTGGGAAAGCCTCTGCTATTTCTTACATAGTGATCTTAGAAGCTAACGTGGGTGGTGGAGGCATAGCAAAAGGTGTGGTTAGACAGCACAGGCGCAATCTGTTTAGGGGAGTTGTCAAAAGCACCTGCTCTCTTCTTTCCCTTTGCTGTTGCCAACGTGCTTGACCTGACTCTGTTTTTCCCTGATCCACCTTCGTTAAGATTGCAGAGCACCAGCATGGGGTCTGCTAAGCCCCTGGCTTGGGTGAAGTTAGGCAGTCATCTAGGACAGCAGGGAGAAATGAAAATGAGAAAAAGGAGAGGGGAAATGCAGGGGGAGGCTTTTATGTCCTGCCTCAGGTACTACATAACCTTCTCCGTGCTGCTGGGATTAGCTTGTGTGCTCCAAAACCTTCCGGGGAAGCCAAATGACAAACAAGAACAGCGCGTCTGTTACTCAAAGGCACTCAGCCTTAACATATACACGTGCAGGGGAAAACGTGGTGCCATAATCCGGCTTTGTGCACGCCAGATCCCAGGCCAGAGGTCACGGGGATCAGCCCAGGGCACACGATCCCGGTCCCACTGGAAAATAAAACTATAAAAAGAAACCTGTCGATGCAACAAATTAGCTGTGAGAACTGGACTGGGTGTCAAAGCCTAAGTCAGCACTTCGCATTGTGTAGCCGCGAGATCTTTGATCGGTGAGCCCTGACGCTGTATTTACTGCACCATGAAAGCGCGGGCACAGGAAGGGAATGTAAGCAGCCACGCGGGGCCGGAGCACTCAGCTCCTCAGAAAATGTCTCTGAGGGACTTGGCCTGTGGAAAATCGCAATTGCTGCTGGGCCTGGCAGCAGCCAGAGCTCCCAGCTCTACTGTAAGCGCTCACAGGAGAGGGTGACAGCTTGCCAAGTCCAGTATCTATATGAGAAGCTGGGGAGAGGGAATGTGAGAAATTATCTTTCCATATTCTGATTGCAACTAATTTGGTGACTGACCATCTGTCTACTTTGTTTAGCTTCTTTTTAAATCTGTGGCATATGTGCTGGCTTCCAAAATCACTTCCAGATGTAAAATTCTTTCAGATAACAATCCCTTTTACTTTTTCATGTTAGATATTTAGGTGTACAGGGTATTGGAAAAGTGATTTTTTTTTACCATTACATTTCCCATCATCTTTTTTTTTATAATTATTTTTAACTGTGCTAGGCCAGTCCTCACGTGTACGGAGCCACAGTGCCTACAGCACACACACTGATGTCCCATGTGCACAAATAATGGCCCCTTAAAACAGCAGAGGACAGAACCAGCTCCTGGGGTGGTGTCCTGGAGTCTATGGGGATGAACGTGAAAAGAGAAGGGACCCACATGAGGAAGATATCGGTGCTGTCCCCAGTGACCAGATTTTTTTTTGAACAGCTACAGGGATTTGCCCTAGAGAGTCAGACTTTAACGGTGACAACAACTGAGTTCATGGAAAAATTTATATAAGCAAAACACTAAATCCACATGGAATGCCACGGCTCTGAATGTCTGAAGTTTGGCTCCTGTGGATTTCTGGACAACAAATTCTCAGCACTCCTCAACTGACAGAGAAAATGCTTTGAAGACAGCTCTGAAATGAATGCATTTCTAAAGAGGCTTCATCTCCACTCATGTCCTTTTATTTTCTGGCTCAGCTTTATAGAACATGCTGGAACCATCCTTTCTTTACAACTCACCATAAGCAGTATCTTCTGCCTGCTGGCATTCAGCTCATGATTGAGATGAAGGATCACAAATATTTCCATTTCTTTAATCCGAAAGTTAAGAATCTCTGTATTAAATTACCAGTAATGAAAAGTCTTCTCTGAAACCAGGCATTGGTTGTTCAAGTTACCTGGAAGTAGGACAGCAAAGATAATAGATATCTTGAATTGTAGATAGTTCAGAAAAGGATGAAAGAAAAAAAAAAAGATTTTGATTTGCATTGAAACAGAAACCATTGAAATCTGTGAAATCAAAAGGTTTGAGTAAAATAATTTGAGGATAAATTAAATACTTGGTTTGATCTCAAATGCATCATTTTTCTACTTTGAGCACTTTTATTCACATTTAAGTTACTTCGAGGAAACATTGAAACAGAAAGCTGAAAAGAAATGCATTTCGTTTTGAAAAAAGTGGAACTGACACAAGTAATTTCTTTCAAAAAGATTTTTTTTTTTTTGACCAGACAATTAAAACCCAGTCTCAAGTTACAAAACGTTGTGGCATTACTGAAGCTTCTTGCGCTAGTAAAAGAATTCTCTCTGAGAAATAATTCCCTCATCTGCACATGTAAGTTGCTTTCCACGCAGGAACAAGAAGAGAAAGGACGGGGAGGATGCAAATAGCCATAAGGAGACAGTGCTTGCAGGTCCTTCTGACCATCTCCTCCAGTGAAGGTCCTGAGGGGCCCCAGCCCTGGTTTGCTGGCAGGACTTTCAGAGCAAATGAATCTGCCTGGGGCTCCCAGCCTACACCGTGCACAGATGGAGGCGTCCTGAGCCAGTGGAAAAATATCAAAACCTTTTGTTCTGAAACGACTTCAATCTGCTGAGGAAGTGACCTCCATATGGGTGTTAAAGTGAGGAGAAATCCTTAATGACATTATAACCCATTTAGCGTTCCCATATCTACGGATTTAAGGAACAGCCATTAGAGCACGCTTTTTGGAGGATCCTCTTTCTGTCTGTCAGTGGCTCCTGACGCAGCCTTGATTCAGGGCAAACTCCAGAGAGCAGGAGCCCCATCCTGTGCACCGCATCCCTCTGGGCCATCATGTGGAGCACCAGCCACTGCACCAGCAGCAGAGGGACTGGGGGGTCTCGAGCCAGTGCTCTGGACGCTTCTGGTAGGATGCCACGTCACCGTGATGGTATTGCAGCCTGGGTGCAGCTCTGATGCTCACCCTTCAGCCTCATCCCAAATTTCAGAACCACTTTGTGTTTGATTTTCAATCCATCCTTCAGCTTGCTTCTGCTTTGCAGGTAACTGATCTTCCTGAAAGTTGAATTTGCTGGCTTTGCAAGGCTGCTGTCAAACAGCTCTTTGCTTCTGCTAATATAGAGGAGGGACAAGAAATTTCTGCCAAAAATATGAGTGAGATTCCTACTCTTAAGGGCAGGATATCTCAGCTCTAAAACCTTATCCGCACATGAACTCTACTGCCTTGTAGCAGGATACTACAATTAAGGAAGGTGTGACCATGAAGGTGTGTGTGGAATAAATGAACCAGTAAGAATAAAGCCTCAGCCCCATACGTAATTCAGTAGAAACTTTCCAACCTGAGTGTTTTGGCAGTGCGTCATTATTTGGAAGGGCATATGACTGCAGTGTGGTGTTTACTTGCTCTCCAGATATACTATGTCCTCTGTGGATTCAAAAAAAAAAAGTATTTTGGCATCAGACAAAGCAAATAAACAATAACTTTAGAGCAAGGCTATTAAGCACAGCGATCTTTCTGGTGGCAATCACACCAAGCAGTAGGAGGCTAGTATTCAGCAAAACTGGTCTGCTGGCACAGCAGGTTCGGGCTAGCAAGGCTCCATTGTCATTTAAAAGCAGGCATATTTAAGGGGTTAGGATGTCTTCCTTCCACTTTGCTGTGATTTGGCGGACCTCCTTGTTCTTACTGCTCTCTGAGCACACTTAAGGGACCAACCTGTTCGTTTCCATGTTCAGAAACACAATCGTATTTTCATCAGGTCACTCTTCCGGGAGCTGCAGTTCGCTGAGTGCTGCACTGGAAGCACTTGGTGGCCTCAGGAGAGGCAATGTGTGAGTTGGGCAGCAGGAGAGAGGAGTCCTCACGGGCAGAAAAGTCTGGGCTAGATGGAAACTGCATCAGCATAAATCAGATGCAAATATTAGGCACAGAAATTGTACTTGCAAAATATGCCTGTGTGAATTCTGGCATTGAGGAAACTCTGGAAGCCACAAAGGAGATAACTGCCTTTAGCTGGGCAGAGCAGTAAAAGAGGTTTAAAATAACTATACCACCTGGTGCTTTGGATGTACCAAGAACAATTGCAAACATAAGAGTTTGCACAGCTACACGGTACATCTGAAGAGCATCAGTGGTTTGCTGCTGCCAGAAGGGGCGGTCCAGATGTTCTCCGTCAATCCAAACCTTACCGTGCCAGCCCTGCTTGCAGCCACGTGGCTTTGTCCCTGCCCTTGAACCATCTCCAGCTCTCAGACTAGAATTGATGAGCCAGTTCTCACGTGGAAGAAGCCGCTTACATTTTTATTTTTTATTTTTTTGGCAGGGTTACATTTCGACCAGCACAGCAATTTCAGCTGGCTCTTCTTTCCACCCAATGAGCACCAGAGCCAGTGCTTGGAAGAGCTGGAGGGCTTCCACCGGGCGTGAGGGCTGGTGGAGGCTGGCACCTCCTCACATAGTGGCCAGGAGCACGTAGGTTTGTCATATGGCTGCAGGTGGGACCTGCAGGATCCTGCTTAGTCCTGTAACTCAAAGGGGTCCATTCCCTGATTATAATAAGGGTCCATAATTTTTCTGCAGGATTCCCAATCCTTCATCGTCTTTTTCTCCACGTAGAGCTTCTGAGTTTCGAGGGAAAAATGGTTCATTGGGGGGCACTGAGTACGTACCCCTTTAACTTAGAAGTGTAGGTGTTGAGCAGTGGGCAGGCATACTGTAAACAGCATTAGAAAAAGCTACACCTTGGACCGAGAATTACTCACAAATGGTTTGCCTTTTTCTCCCCTCCCAGTTCCTGTGAATCTACACTGTCATTGTTTCTCATCGTGTCACCAAACCAGCCTCAAATACAAACTTTTGTCTCTTCCACAGAAGCTCAAAAAGATAAATAACATGAAAACAGTTGCAAATCTCATTCAGAGGCCACCATGTCAGTACAGGTTGCTGCTGGCACATTGCATTTTTTTTCTGAAAAAAAAAAAAAAGTGTTGTTTTTTTTTGAAGTAACACAGGTTGTATCTTGGGACACTACAAATGCCTGTTGCATTTCCTGCCTTTTGTGCTGCTGTGCCAGCTGAACGCTTGCTGCCGCTGAGCCGTGGTGTAACTGAGGCTCTGAGGTCTTTGCATGGGAAGGGACTTTCTGGAGTTTAAGCAAAACTTGCACAGAGAACAGCCTAAAACTGCAAATGTATATAGGAAATCTAGATTCTGTAGAAATGACAAATTTGGGACTTCTAGAACAGTAAAGGAGATTTAGCTGCATACCTTTCATTAAATAGTATGAGGAAATCCCCATGTTTTCCTTGGAAAATTTTAATATAAACTATTTAATTTTAGACAACAGTCTTGTTGAGCAGCACTGTAGCTCTGATCCTTTTTAAATACCAAATTAGTTAGAAAAGAATGAAGGAAAAGAACTACAGATAAACTGTTACACATATAAAATTGCTCAAGAATTGAATGCTTTCCATGGTGATTAAAAAAAATAATAATCAAATTCTTAAATTCAAACCAGCATTTAGGGGATATGACAATGGAGAAACCTTGGCAGGATAAGGAGCTCTGACTGATTACTGTTGCTATTCATATTCTGGTAAAGCAGGAGCCAGTTGTGCAAGAGTCTTTCCAAACAATTTAAAAGGGAGCTTTTTGAATACCTGTACTTAGTTCTTTTATTGCTCTCTTACACTTCAGACCACTTCTGGTTTCATATTTTTTTTCCTGTCGAAACCACAAACATTTGCTAAGGAAGACGTGGTTAGCTCAACTCACATTTTCACTGCTTTCTTTCTGCCCATTGTTTCTTTTAAATCTCACGTGTGGAGGTTAGCTCCATGAATTCAGAGCCTCAGGTTCCCATTCTTTGACAATCCCTCTTGGGAGAACTGAAGCATGACGTAACACTTGGACTAAAAACTGTGGAGGAGTCTGATTTCTGCTCAGTCATCTTTTCTGTTTTTCGGTCAGTGTTCCTTTCTCGCTATCGTTTCCCACTGACCAAATTACACCCCAAAATGAGGTGAAGGAACAAATCTGTAGAGTTCCTAGGAGAAGAGGAAAGATGAGCAGATTTGAAAAGAGATCTGATGAGAATGACCGCAGAAATAGAGAATGACTTCTGTCTAGCCATATAGAACCCACTGCCCTGTTCCCCCCAAAATAAAAGACTCCATATCTTCACACGTGGTCTTCACAATACATTTTGGAGAGAACAAGTAAGAAACCTATGCCCTTTGTGTCTTTTGGTATCTATTCATTTCCCACTATCCAAGTCAAAAGGTGCTTTGATAACATCCCTGCCTGGCTGCTCTAGGCCCTGAGGTGGAACTAAACTGCCCAAGCACCGAAGTCCTTGTTCTGACCCGAATTTATTTCAAATTATTTTTTATTTGCAGTGGAGGCTTGGCTTCCAGTGGGGTTGGCAGGCTAAAGGGCCTCACCCTGCACAAGCAGATGATCCTGTATCAGAGGCTGTGTGAGCATGCATTTGGGAATAGGGCAGGGATGGGACAAGTGCAATCGGTGTCTTTCCTGTGTAGGCCCAAATGGGCCTACACAGGTGCATCGAACCACAGCATCAGCCAAAAATTTCACATAAAACCACCCACAGGTGCTGTTTTCTCCTTTAGAGCTTTTCTGATGGCTGGGATCCTGGAACATCAAGCTTTCTTCATGAGTATTTTCACGTTTCCAAATCAAGTAAGGTACTTTCAATTCTTTGATAGCGGTTCTTAAGCCTGGAGGCATGGGGTGCTCTGCAGCAGCGTGTGGGGAAGCAGCTGGTTACTCGCACAGGGGTACGGTGCTCATAAATTTATATGGCTCTTCTGAAGTTACGTCTGGCTCAATTTGCAGCTATCAGAACATAATGCAAGAAATGGATTGATTACTGAGTGCTTTCTTGAAGCTATTCTTTAATTTGTGGACTAGGAACTGATCTGCTATGTCATGATCTGAAGCAACATAGTTTGTGGTGTGTAAACGATGCAAGTGATGGAGAACTCTGGTGCTCTACAGAGTAATTACCTTAAAAATTTATGTTAGGTAAAAATAAGTTATCATCAAAAGTCCCTATTTCCTCCTTTGACTATAAAATGATTAAAAAGAGTATCTGATAGAGGCATTTAACTTCTTGATAACTGTACTAGTCGTGTAGATCCTGCCCAATCAAGCTGGTAATGCTGCTGCTAATAAAATATGAGTTAGCAAATGCGTGCCAACAGCAAATGTATTCCTGCACTTGACACAAAGAAAGTGTGGCTAAGGTTAATCATAAGGAAGTTCTAATTAATCATAGCTCTGGATGTGAACTAGAAGCAAAATATATAAATTAGAGTAATACAGGGCAATTCTCAGCCAGAAAAAAACTAAAATTTACTATTATCTCCCTGTGAAAATGCAATTTGTAATTTGCACTGTAATTCCATCAGCTGTCTTTTCTGCTTCTGTGCACAATCAGATATATCATCACTGTGTCATTAAAGAAACAATTATTCTAACAACAGAACTAATAAATCCCTTCTGTTAGAGGCAGGATTTAGCCAGCAAACACAAATAGACCTTTTACATCAATACTGGCTAGGATGAACAGCGACATTTAATGTCACCCACTCATTCATGAATTGCCACATTGTCATCATAAGCCACAGGGTGGAGGGGGGGAAGGCAGGAGACGACTGTAGCAAATGCAAAGTGATTCACGGGAGTGAAGAAACCGAGACTATTTAAAGATGTTACTCAAAAATGCTAAAATTAGCAAACATTTGAATCCCATGTGAATTCCATATTTAAGATTCTAGGACTGAATATCTAATGAGAATTTGATTCAACAGCTTACTTCTTTTCTAAGTACAGTACAAGTTACATTTCCTAGTTGTTCACACCCTTCCTGTGTTAACTGAGACAACCTGCACGTTTGTGTGCCTCTCATTTCCTCAGGCTTATAACATTCGGTGGGATATATTTTACTGCAGTATTTCACATTCTTAAGTGTGAACTGAAAGCAATTCAGTAGTGCCTGTGGAGAATCTGGAGATGCTGGGTATCGGTAGGGTAACACCGACGTTATGATGAAACATAGGAACCCAAGGATACCAGAGCAGTTGGCGCTTTTCTTCTCACACTACCCAAATCAAAAAGCAGCAAGGCTAATGAGATCCTTGGGTGATATGTGGTTGAAATTATGCTACAAAATTGGACTAAATTTCAATAGTGAGTGAGTGTAAGTAAAGCAAAAATCAAAACATCCAACATCCCTACCCTGTGTCCATGACTACTGTTCTATAACACCCAGAAAACAGATGAGGAAAAACATAATGAGCTATCACCAGACTAGGCCAGAAGCTTCTTCTGTCCTGCATCACTTGCAGTGGCAGTGTTGGTGGCAGAACACAGGTGCCTGAGCCTTTCTTACTGCAGTGCTGCTCCATCTCAGTATCTCTTCCTTTTCCCTTGTGGCTTGTCAAGGGATCCTTGTGACGATCTCACAGCAACTACGGGATCTTCATGAAATCAAAAATACTAGGAGGGTGTGAAACAATGAGCTGATCTCAGTGTCCTCATTTCTGTTTGTACAGGTAGACCATTGGGTGGAAACTTTTCTGTGCCTCCTGAGACCTCCCAACTAGCCTGAAACGCAGGTATTCATTCCCCCCTTTCTCAAAATTGTCAGTACCCCCTTTCTTCACTGTAATTTTGAAGCACTTTTAATGCCATCCTAGTTCCACGCTGGCAATGAGGTACAGCTCCAACAGAAAAACTAAAAATGAAAATGATATGTAAATGTATCCAAGCGCAAGCAAAACTGACAGGTGACCCAAACAATTATGGTGAGTTGTTATAAAAGCCCCATCAGATGTGAACATACACGCTATTAATGATAACAACAAAGTTAATGAGGAACTTTCAGGGTGTGCTTTCTAGAAGCTCATTGTAAAAGGGAAAAATGGGGACTGACAGATCATTTACCGTTCCTACTTTTCCCATTTTGGAAACAGGAGCAAATTCAAACAGCATCTCCTTTATTTTCCTCATCCTTTCTAGAAGAAACATGATGTCAAGTTTTCAACACCTATATTTTTTTTTTCCTGAATTGTTTTGTAAATGCTAGTGTAGGAACACACAAAATAGACTTTTCCATAGCACTCATTACTGGGGCAGCTAAGTGTCAAGCCTGGGATCTAAGTGCAAGTTGTCAGTGAAGGACTTGTCATCAGTCTTGCAGTCATACTCTGAAAATGCATTGTTGATTTTCACATATATTCTTTGACCAAACTGGGCTTAAGTTCCTTCCTTCAAATATTAAACCAGTTTAGGCTGAATTCAACTGTGTTGTTTAAATAAGGTTTTAAGAATGTTAGTTTGGAGATTTAGGCTAATGACATCCCCCTCATGCTATTTGAAATTTCATTAATTCCAAATGTGCTAGAAGATTTGTTAAAGGGTTGACTGACTGGCTCCCAGGAGAGTCATAGTAAGGCGTGAGGGGAAAAGCAGCAAAACATCTAGCCAAAAGTGGTATGGCTTTTCTTTTTTTGTATGTACGTATAGATATTTGATCTATTTTGCATATATGATCCCTGTTTGAGTAGGCTACAGAGATTCTAGGGTCAGGGGCCCTATCTTCTCTTGTGTTTGGACAGTACCTGATATTGTGAGATACCAGTTGTGATTTGGCAATACCACTCTAGAACCAGTAGTAGCAATGTTATCAACAGAAGTTTTGACAGCCTAATACATTTCCTCCGCTCCCAGTCAGATTCCACTCCCTTAGCATCACTTCCTTGTCTTTTCACTCCACCTCAAATCAAGAGAGTAGGTGAGATGTTCACAAGGCCATAAAGGACCATAAAAAGTCATGGTGACATTAACAACTCCATACCTTATGGTATCAATTCCTTTTTAAAAAGATCACTGGGGAAAAAAAGAAATCAAATCCCATCTCCAAAGTCTTCCTGCCACTTGTTTCAGCCAAGGGCAGGTGATATACTTTAAAAAACATAACAGCCCTATTTTCTGAGTAGGTAATTCATCGTTACTGACCCATGAAAGCCAGGGGTGCTTCCTATAGAGGTCAGTGGCATTTAAACCTGGCACAGGAAAAGGACCCCTGAAGAATGCTGTTGTGGAAAGGGGAACACTAAGATCATTCAGGGATTAAAAAAGAAGCTGTTGCCCTGTACTGCTTAGTCACTGTGTGTGCTGGCATGCTTGAAACGCGTTACTTTTTTTTTCCCCTTCTTCTTTACCTCAGGCGTTCGGTTTGAAGGGTGTGTAGGGAAGTGAACTTTCAAAATGATTAGTCATCTTTAAAGTCACAGTCTTCTATTTTTAACAGGAGTTGAGGCAAAGCTTTCCAAAATTTGAATTCATCTAGACAGCTATCAAAAGGTATCTTGTCTGCACAGGAGAATGGGGTGGGCACTCATGCTAAGCAGAACTCCCATTTTAGGGCCCATCATAAAAAGTACTAGTTTTAACACGGCTAATTGTATTGTCAGTGGATATCCTGTGAGATGGCTGCGGGAACTTGGAGCAGCCTTTAGAAGGTGAGAAAATTCCAGGTTAAAAAAGAAAAGCCTAATACATCCATTTCCAGCCATTTGTTCACGTGCAAGTGTAATACCTGTGTAAATGTCAGAGGCAGATGACGTGATGTAGCATCTCTGCTTCCATCCCCATCAAGGGAAGTACTTCTAGCAGCTTCAGAAACCTTGAAATTCGCCACTGCCACAACCCACGTCGTGCAGCTGCGATGCCTGCAGTCTGTTCCACCCAGCCCATCTGCGATGGAAAGGGAAACTTCAAGAGGCAGAAGTGTGAGAATGGTAGCTAACGGTCCTGTTGTAGGAGGCAGCTGAACCAGCAGGACTTAGCTGCAACCCTTTAATTATAAGCTCCCAAGTTAACACAGAGTTACTTCTGTAAGACGTACCTGTGGTAACATGGTATGTGATAGGTAAAAAGGCAAATAAATAGAAAATATAAATGCTGTTATTTATTCAAGTGTTACAAACATATTTTCTGGAATTTTGAGGTTTTATTATTTCAAACAAATTCATGTTCAGTGAACAGAAGACATCTTTTTAACCTACATCATTCATTTTGTTGTTCTGCAATCAAAGTAACAACATGGACGGCACCTCCTTAATATGAACTGTCTCACGGGATCTCTGTGCCCCAACAAATACTGCTGATATCCTTTATCTCTTTCCTAAAAGAAAACAAATAAAAGCCACAAACCAAACCAAAACAAAACCCACATCCCAAAAAACTTCCACCCAAGAACACCCACCTGTCCAGCTTCAAGAAGAAGAGTCGACTGCTCCTGCCCACTCTACCACCAATTTCTCAGGTGCTTTGGGGAACTACAGAGTGAAGTAATCAGTAGAGCTCAAGAGACACCTAGCAAAAGTGAAAGGCCTCTAGCTCCAGGGGAAAACTACTGAGGAAATTCCCAGTGTTTCATCTACATGTAAGACCAGGTCTAGAAACAACCCAGCCAACTGAATTATTATGGTTGTTAGAGACATTAAAGTTTCCAAACTTACTTTTCATGGACTAGACTTGATACGTGTGCATGCTACAGGCTGTCTGCTTTGGACTGACAGCAACAGCCTCAATGATTTACCGGCATTGACGCAGATACATGCAGAGACCCAGCTTTGTTGACTAGCGCTGCTGCTGCTTGACATTGCTACTATAGGTTCATAAAATGCCTTTTAATATAACAAAGTTTTGTTAAAATGGACAAAAGTTGTATTAAAAACAAACAAAACCTGGTAGCTTGGCTCAGTTTTTCCAGTAATGTGCATAATTAGGACACATCAGCACTGATTTTGGCTAAACCGAAGAGTGATACAAGATAAATTCTGGAACAGCTGAAAAACATGAAGATAAGATGTTTCACTGTAACAACTCTGAAAGTGCAAAGTCATGTTCCAGTTTCCTCCCCAAACTGATAATAATTTAACCCAAATTGAACAGCTAGCAGCTCTCCCAAACCCTAATATTAATCTATGACTTCTTCCTCCCCCACTTAACACTCAGGGACACAAAAAAAATAGCAATATATACTTTTTTCCCCCCTCAACTTGAGGCAAAAAACAACCAACCAAGCAAGCACCAAAATGCATAACCAAACTTGTTTTTTTTCTGGATGAAGTCTCCAAAGTTTGTTCTAATGTCTTCAGGCTCATGCATTCCATATAGCTTGGGCCGCTCGAGGCACAGTAAGTCAGGACTGCAGGCCCCTTACTCTTCCTTTCTAGTCAATGGAAAAGGAAGATAACAACGCAATACTGAAGGGCTTCTCTCCCAGTGAGAAATCTAAAGTGGGACCAATCTGATGTACAGAGACTCAACAGCTGTAGCTACGCTCGACAGAAGAGTTGTTTGTACTTCTTGCAAACAGTACTAGCTACACTAGGAAATAACAGTAAGAGGACCAACAAAAATACTTAACATGAGACATTAATTTACATTTGAGCTCTCAGCAAGTCGTCTCTCCCAGCATTACTCTGTAACAGAAGGGATATATGTTTATTAGAGAGCTTTCTGACCAACTAGTCAAGCCATTGCACGACCAGCAAAGCTCACGTCCTCGCTCTGTCCCCACCTCAGCTGCTATCCGCATGCCCCCGTTCTCCCCTGAGCTCCCGAGAACACTTCCCCTCCGTCCTCGTCTCACTCTTGTCTCCAAACCACTGATCTGGGGTTGCCTGGCTTGGAGCTGCTCGCATCCTTATCAACCTATAATCCTCAGCAATAGCAGAGCCTTTTTTCAGTCTGACCATAAATTTGGACGGCTCTCAAAGGATTTACTGGCAGCATGAGGTCCACCAGTCTTAAAATACGTTTTAGTAAGGCAGCAAGTTCAAAGGATATTTAGGTATACCAAAATCCGTACGGTACTGCAGTGATACTTCCCTACAGAGAAGCTGCTTGTTGTAGTTCAGACATTACAAAAAGCCTTAATCCTAAACCTTTTTTAATCAGGTATTGACCTTTACATAGTGGCAAAAACTAGTATTAAGTCTTCTCAGAGTCAGAGATTTTTAATTGCACAGAAATAAGGTCAGGGCGCTATTTTAAGTCAAGCAACGCCACTCTCCCAGGCCCTTATTTAGACATACTTCTCTACAGAAACCCTGTTGTGTCTTCATTTACTTTGACATGAGTTATCGGAGAGCAACTGCTAAGGAGAAACGTTACTGCCTTTCAAGCAACTCCACTATCTTTTTCCCGTCTTCTTCTTTCTGTAGTGTTAGCCAATATCAGACATCTTCATGATAGAAGAAAATCCAAAACAATGCATATCTTTACCAGCCAACACGCAAGCAGCCCCTAAGTACGTAGCATACAAAAGCAGATCCAAGCATGAACAATTCATGGGCTCTTTTTATTTCAGTAAAACTAAAATTTACAGATTCTTAACTCATAACCATTGAGAAAGACACCCATAAAAAGCTGTATTAATAAAAACTGACGGGCTTCCAGGCCTCTAAAATATTTCAAGCGTAAGATACAATAAAAGATATCAACTGTTTACATTACAGTCTTGCTGCCTTACACACTATCACAGAAAGTAAACAAACACATTCAGGAACTTCAAGTGTACTATTAAAAAGACACCAGTAAGTGCTCCAGTTTTCTGTACCATACAACTTTATTTCAAATTCACATCTTTCTAGGCAGTGTATCCAAAAATATTTGACTAAAGAGTACCTTTAGACTGTAAATATTCTTAAACGGGGCATCAAGTCTTTCCTATCTCCAAACGAAAACTTCAGTTTTAGCTCATGTTATAAAAAGTAACTGTGTGGAATGTGACAAGTCATAATGTGAAATCAAAGTGCTTTAGTCCCATAGCGCAAATATACACTAGTGGTTATACAGCCATTTGTCAAAAATATCTCTAACACCAACAGTACCATTTTTTTTAGGGTTTGGACTTGGTGTCATCGCACCCCACCTTGCGAAGACCTTTGGACCATTAAAGTGAAGTCTCACTAATTGATGAGACCATATGAGTGGACCAACAGTTTCACTTTGACAGTTCAAACAATGAGTTACAATGATATGTCTTTCTACCATTTGCCAAATTCTCTTAGTAATTACCAAGTTCTACTGCATTACGCAAGATAAAACTACGTTCCAGTTAGTCTTTTAAAATCCAAAGGGTTTTATATTCCAAATCCCAAGGCGTGGAAGTCCTCGACTCATTTCCCCAAACCCCAACAGCTATCTAAGTCTCAGTAATTCTGTGCAATTCTTTGCTATTTGCATATGAAGAGATAAACACTTGACCCAACAGTTCACATGAAAAATTATAAACTCTAAAAGCAGAAAGTTACCTTAATAAGATTTGGAAGTAGTTGAATGGAATGCGCTCAATTCAGAAACACCACACTGAAGAGGACTCATGTCCAATTGAAAACCTTTTTGCAGAAGCCTAAAAAGCTATTTATCTTCTGTAGTGAAAGAAGTTTAAAATTTAAGTGTTTAACTCTCCTCTCTGTTACAGAAGAATTAGCTCTGAAGAATAATACCTATGATTTTTTTTTCCCCTTTCAGACACCCAATTGTTGTATGAGTTGACAGCTTAAACAGGAAGGGCTGCGGAAAAATTTTTGGTCCTGTCTCACGGATATAAAGACCAAGTGCTTTGCAAAACTGACTATATCCATCACATTTGTAGCAACCAACCCAAAATGAAGGCACATGAAATCTATATTATAGCTATAATTTATAAACTAAAGCTGAACCTCTGTATAATTTTTAGTCTTTTTGCATGAAAGTAATGACCAGCACCTCTCCAGATTCAGTTTTTGTTCCATGTAACTTTTCCCAGAAACAGTTAAGTGTTGCTTGCATGCCTATCAAATACTGTCATTTATTAGGTTTTGACACAAAGTGCAGATACTGGTAATCCATGTACATGGGAAGCCTGAAACTGATGAATTGCTACCACTCCCTTCCTCTGTCTCTAAAATAAAGTAAACCACCAGCAACAGCTACAGACAGCTGTTACCTTGAAAGTGCACAACTCCCAGCAGCAGTTTCCCTGTGAAGTGTTCTAGAGCTTGTGGCACGCACTTAATCAGTGTCTCAGATTTCGACTGTAACAAGTCAAAGTCTACCTACTTTCCATTTGTTACCTGACAGACACGCACAAACATTCTGAGGAAGCCAACCTGAAACATGCTCTGACAAGCGTTGCCTTGAAATTGGCAGTACCTTAACATCTAAGCACAGGTGACTTCTACCTTGATCAGCATTCAGGATTCAGGGTCAGCTCAATACCTCATTCTTAAGGAGCGCCTCCTAGATTTCACTGGAATTGCTACCTTTAAAGCAGAGAAACAAAATTCAAGGTTTCGGAAAGCTTTAGCTTTTTAGCACGATGTTCAAAGCCTTAGTTATTACTTCTCTAGAAATACAAGTTTAAAAGAACTCAAACACCATTGCTGCCACTTAACTAAAATATGTCATTATTTGGCTTTTAATGAGCATTATAAGTGGGGATAAAGCTTCAGAGTTCTGGCTATTCACCTTATACCCCCTCTCCCCCTTTTTCTCCCTACCTTCTATTTTTCCACAAAGTAAGTTGAAGGGATTGGCACCTAAGTTTCTAGCAAACACAGACCTGTACCTATTACATTACGGGACCACATCAGCTTCAGTAAGATTGCATGCAATGGTGTCTGTGCTCTTTTCTAAAAGAGAATGACTTTCACATGTAACACATACAACACAATTTTCTGATTTTAAATGCAGTCAGTTACACATTAACAAGACTTGACCAGACTGAATAAACGGAACTGCGCTAGGTCTGGCACTTGAGAATTCACAGTGATTAAAACAAAACTGCTTTGCCTAAGACAAAACATGAGATACCAACTATATAAAAGACTCTTCACTCATGTTATTTTCTATCAGTATTACAACAGTGATGAGCAAGTTCAGTAGTATCTCAGGCAGCAGAGACCTCAGCACATGGTTAACTTCGTTCATTGCTTGCAGTGTCATTTTTTTCTTCCTTTGATATTCCCAATGTTAAATCAGGCAATTCTCAGCACACAAAGTTAACACAGGCTCAGGTCTTTGCTGGACTGAAACTTGGATTCTGACAGGAAACTTATCTACGGTCTCACTTCAGGTATCCAAGTCTGTGCTGTGCCAGGTGGTATTGCTGTTAAGAAGAAACTTAAAATATACTTGCGTATTACTGAGGTGGTGTTCTTACACAGCAAGTTGTAAGGAGTTTATAGTACCAGCTGATAAGAGTAGAGCATTTGCGTTTTTCTTTCCCCCAGTCAACTCGCTAATCCTAGATTTACAGACACAGGTTTCTGATCCAGAAGTCTGCCTTTAGAGAGAAAGGAGCACAGCTTTCAGACACCCCAGCGTTTCTCAACGCACCCGACTGCCCCTCGTTTCAGCGCCGAGGGCCCAGTCGAGACAGCTGCCTCCTTGGCAGCCACCCGAGCCCTGCCAGCCCGCCGCACTGAGGGTTAAAGCAAGATGCTCAGGACCCATCTCCCCAGAGCACACGAGTCCAGAGGAGCCCTCGCCTGCAGCTGCCTCCCCTTCCACGCTACACCCCGGGGCGCGCTGGTCCGTGCGCCCACCTCCCCGACCTCCTGCTCCCCGGCCCTATCCAAAGACGTTGGACTTCGGCCTGAGCTTGAACGATGCTTTCAGGGACTTCTCCTCGTGCTCTTCCTCCTCGGTGTCACCGCGGAAGGAGGGCGTGTTGTGGATGATCTGAGTCCTGAAGCGGATCTTATTAAGCCGGGGCTTCATCCGCCCGCTGCCGGAGGCTTTCCTGGTCATCTCCTTGCCCTTGCCTGGCACCGCTGCCCCGTCGGTGCCCTCGGCTTCCTCCCCGGCGCTGTGGTGATGGTGGTGGTGGGAGAGCCGGTAGCTCATGAGGTTGGAGGGCAACACCTTGGAGAGCCTCCAGCGCCCGCTCCCGTTGCCGGCAGCCCCTTCCTCCTCCTCTTCCTCCTCCTCGTCCAGTGCCCCCACGAGGCTCCGCATGTCCCCGGAGGTGCCCTGCTGCAGGTACTGCGCGGCCTTGCGCCCGCTGTAGTCGCGGATGTCCACGTCGGCGTCGTAGGCGCCCACCAGGAGCTTCACCACCTCTGTGTGGCCGTGCATGGCGGCGATGTGCAGCGCCGTGTGCCCGCCGCTGGTGCGGGCGTTGATGTCCACGGGCAGCCGGTGCCTCTGGGCGAAGTTGACCAGGGTGGCCAGCAGCTCCTGCCGCCCGTGCTTGGCCGCCCAGTGCAGCGCCGTGAAGCCGGTGATGAAGTCCCTCTTGCAGCACAGCGCCGGCTCGCAGCTCAGCAGCCCCTCCAGGCTCTCCCACCGCCCGTCCGAGGCCGACAGCATCCACGCGTGCTCCAGCGGGTCCAGCGCCACGGACCCCGCCGCGCTCCCCTCCTCCTCGGCCGACGACGAGGCCACCGAGCCGCTGTCCGAGTCGCGGCCGCGGGCTGCGGCGGGCAGGGCGCCGCGCTTCAGCTGGGGCGAGCCGCCCCGCGGCGCCTCCCGCAGGCTCCTGCGGCCCCCCGGGGAGCCCCCCGCCGCCCCGGGGGAGCCCCCCGCAGCCTCCTCCTCCTCCCCCTCATCCCCCCTCGCCGGTGCAGGAGCAGCAGCGGGAGGAGGAGGAGGAGGAGGAGGAGGAGGAGGCGGCGGCGGCTGCCCGGCGCCTGCCCGCGGGGAGGGCGGCGGGCTCTGCCGCCCGGCGCCGCCCTCGGGGGGCTGCGGCTCGCAGAAGCGGCGGCGGAGGTGCACGTACTTGGCGCCGGTGCCGGGCTCCGGGCGGACGGTGGCCACGGCGTTGACCAGCTCCTTGAAGCGCTGCCGGGCGGCGGCGCGGCGGCCGGGCTCGGCGGGGCTGAGCCAGCCGCCGAAATGCTCCAGCAGCTCCGCGTTGCGCGCCCGCCCGCCCCGCTCCCGCAGGAACCGCACCACCGCCTCCTGGCGCAGCTCGCCGGGCTCCGCCATCTCACCGCCGCCCCAGCGCCATCCTTCTCCTGTTTCTCCTTCTCCTGCTGCTGCTGCTGCTGCTGCTGAGGGCGCGGCGGAGCCCCGGCGGCCCGAGCCCCTCCTCCGGCCGGGAGGGACCGGGGCGGGCTCCCTCACGGAGCCGCCCGCTCTCCCCCTCCGCCCCCCGGCCGCCGCTCCGCCCGTTGGGCGCCGCCCGCTCTCGGCCCCGGCCCCGGCCCCGGCAGGGGGTTACCCTCCTTCCCTGCCTCTCTCCTTCACTCCCTCTCGCCTCGCCGCCCTTCCCTCCGTCCCCCCCCCGGTGGCCATGGCCGCCCCCCGTGCCGGCCGGCAGCCGGTAAGTCCCCGCCGCGGTGCCCGGGGGGGAGCAGCCCTGGCACGCCGCTTCGCAGCCGGAATTTGCCGGGGTGAGAGGGCTGGAAGCGGGCTGAAGGACCTCGGTGGTGGCACAGCTGGCGGCCCCGGGGCTTCCAAGGGCTGCAACATCGGTCCCCATTTTGGGCGAGACGCAGGGGTTTATTTGTGCGTGGAGCCTGCTGCCGTGCTTCCCGCCTGGTGACAGCACAGAACGGTTCTAGGTATCGCTAAGGGCAGGGGCACTTGGGTTGTTTAGGGAAAGAAGAGTGGTTTCCAGCGGGTCTTGCGTTTTCTGGTGGTGGGCAGGTGAAGTACCTGTCTCGGGTGGTACTTGGCTTCGTCCCGGTGCTGTGCTGCTACACCTCGGGTACGCGGCACAGCTTGTGTGGGAGCTGGAGAAATGGAGAACGGGCACCGCTCCTTGGAAGTTTTCATTCCTTGGAGCAGCTCTCATCCAGGCTGGTTTCTCGCCCTGGCTCTCCGCGACACAACCTGCGGGGCGACATGGGAGCGGGGGCCGGACGAGGACCAGGTCTACCCTTGTGCCTGGTGCTGAAAGAATTATTTGTCCTGCTATTGTCAGAGCCATCCACCGAGCTCCAGCTAATCTTCAGCAGGGGAATGAAAGGGCTTCTTCGTTCATGTTCCCCCGCTTGCCCAGGACTTGGCTGTTGAGTATAGATTGTTTTACATCAGAGCTCTTGCTTGGAGAGGTGCGTTTCACAGATACTGTCTTTAAGGCATGGATAAATCCTCAGGAGTGGTGGTACGATGTAGTGCGATGCATTAACTTTATGGTAGTTTTCTCTTTCCATGCATACATGTATATAGTGACATTGAGAGTCACTGCTTCACAGGCTGGCTCTTGCAGGAGACCGGAAAGAAGAAAAGCCTAAGAGCCAAAGTTTAAGAAACATTACAAAATGTTTTTGTTGATTAATGTTTGCATGAAGAGTGCGGAGAGAGGCGGTAAACCAGCTAAAGTGAGTGAGGGTGGGGCTTGAGGGTCCACTAGATCTGCTGAGGGATGCATGGAGATGGAAGACTTCACAGAAGAGAAAACTAAAACCAGAGGTGTAAGATAGGTCTGTAATGGAGGCAAGTGATTTAGTCCTAGCTTTATAAGTAACGGAGAGTGACATCAAATTAAGATTTTCTAGTTTAACACACACTGTGTAATTGTTAAAGCATTTCTTACTGTATTGTGGGAAGGATTTTGTTTTCAGTCCTTTCACAAAAGAAATGCAAAATCACTTGCAGAATGCAGCATGACCTTACACTGTAAATCTATTTACAATCAGGCTACACAAAGTCTGAGATGCAAGCATTCAGTACTTCCAATTCTTGAAGTTTTGACTTCTGGGAAAGTTCTGGCAGCTATTGCTGCCGTACAACAGCACACAATGCTTGCCATTGACTAATTAAAAAGGAGGCGAAAAAAAAGGCCTCGATGCAGTCAGATGCCTGCAGATAGCAGCTGCCATTCTCACATCCAGGACCAGCATTTCTTTCACATGCGGACAAGGAAGGTCTGCATCAGGGTGGCTGCAGTCGAGGGCTCTGGCTCTTGTGCAGAGACTGAATTGCTGCTCTCCAGGAGAGAAACCCAGTGCTACAGCTGCAGCACGCCCAGTTGAGCCAGCACAGCCAGACCGGCATAAATCTTCAGAAGTGACAGCAGTCACGGTGTCAGTGCTAAGTATTTTGCCTTATCGCGGTCATCTCAGAGGGCATCGGCAGATTTCGGTCCCTTTCTTTGTTTTTCTCCTTACCTCCAACAAAGGAGGAACAGGTACGGCATGTGCTGGATTTTCAGGTTACTCAATCATGTGCTGGTGAAGAGAGGCCTTTGTGGTGTTTGCAAATGCATACGTTGCTGTCTGTGAAATCACCTCCTCGTAACTGAAAAATGAGCAAGGTATTTCTGCATTTTTGCTTGTTTGTTCCTAAATACCTTGAAATACAGTCCAGCAGTTCTCTTCAGTAACAGCCTGCATGCTGTGCCTCCTGTTCTCTGCTGAGGGGGCTACAACTTTTTCCTCTACCTGGCCTGGGGGATTTCAGGGCATTTGTGGAGATTCTGCACTGCCTCAAGTCTTTTCAGACGGAAGCTTAGGGCAAAAATGTCACTTTTTTTTTTCTTTAAGGTTCCTTCTAAGATATTTCCATATATACATACATATATATAGAATCAGACATATTATATATGTGTGCATCAAGGAAATACTGTGGCAACCTATGATTTAAGGCAACGTAAGCTGTCTTGTGTGTTGAAGTGGGTTAGAAAAAGAAAATTGTAGGTACACCAGAATATCATGTAAAAGTCATTTGCAAGAGCCGCTGGAAGAATTCTGAGCTCATGGTGTTTTGGACGGATCCCTAAAAACTGGCTACAGTTTCTGTCATATTGAATAAATTACTTGATAACTGTGAGTTAAATCTGTCAAATGAGTTTTCATTGAAGCATCTTTTGGCCATTACTTCTTTATTTCCTATGGAATGTTTTTGGAACGTGTTGTTTCATACTTGACTCCTGTGTGTTGCTTTTTGTTTTACAGAATAGGCCAATGTATGAATTCTATGTGATTTTAATGTATTTCCTTTCTTATTCTGCATCTTCATAGACTTTTCCTTCTGTATTTTTCTACCTCCCATATGTTTTTGGTTCCCTTCCTTCTGTGTTATTTTGCCAAGGTTTCCTTTCTGTTCCCTCTACTGATCCCATCAGTTCTCTTCTTCATGCATGTATCTGAATAGCGAGATATCATCGGTATGCATGCATGCACCATGCATCTACATTTTAGGTTTTGACCACCCAAAAATGGAAAATAATTTTGAGTAGGAAAAAAACCCTCCATTTCGAGGCAGTAGTGACATTAATATTTGTTGGGTTAAACATAATGATATTAGGGAAATAGTTGATTATACTGGAGTAGTGTGATTCCCTGGTTTAATGAATGCCCACAGCTGTTTGTTGTAGTGGGGAACACAGGGCACTGAAAGAGCTGTGTCTGGGGTGCCTGTGGGCACGCTGATGTTGTCTTCTGCCTCCACGTGCCGTCCGCCCGCGTGGTGTTACGGGCCCGGCTGGCCGGCGTCTACTTCTATTTTCCCTCAAGCTTCAGAGGGTGCTTTTCAGTGGTCTTTGCTGATGATTATTTGCTTGGGTTGTGAGTCTGGTTCTGCAGGAGGCTTATATAGGAGACTTGAATATAGTCCGAGACCCAGGTTTTATTTATTTATGTTTTTAATAAGAGCTTGGGGGGAGGCAGGTCTGCAAATCAGGACTGTAGGCCTCAATGCTGTCATGTTTGCCACGTGGAGAAGGGATGTATAAGCGTGCAAGGATACAGTCTTCTATATCGGTGTGGCTGAGGCTTTGGCTTAATTGAACTACACAGTATTTCTTGGAAGTTTAACAGTCTAAATTAAAAGCTTTTACTGGGACATATTTGGTGAAACTGGTTCCTGTAAAATCAACTGTCTTAGGACAGCTATGTGAACACTTTAGGAGCGGTTAAAATCCCTAAAAAAGTAAACATTTTAAAATAGAAATAGAATCTGAATCTTTGTTTCTAGCTTTTCTTCAAATTTTACTATTAATATAGTGTTTTTTTTTTTTTGTGTGCATCCTGCCAGAAATCTCCTCATTGTAGGCATTACAATCAAGTCAACTCTGCCCACTTTTTTGGAACGACTTAAATAGGCTATGCTTCTTACTGCCTGTCTGCAAAAGTGATTTTCATAGACCATGACTTTTCCTTTTCTGATCCTCCTTCAGCTTGTCAATCTTCTCTTTAAAATGCGAACACTAGAGCAAGACATTTAAGCACGTTCTCATGACGGATATAAGTAATACTCTCCCCTGCTTGAAATTCCTGCAGTTACGTAGCTGGTGGTTATATACGTTCTCGTGCTGACGTTCTCGCTGTCAGGCCATACAGAGTTGGGGATGTGTGAGGTTTGGGGTGGAGGTGTTGGCGGTGGTTTGTTGGTTTACCAAGTCATTACCTCTGGCAGAAAGAACTGGGAAGAGTGATCTCGTCATTAAGGTGCTGCAAGTGGGGTGAATGAGCTTCATGTTCTTGCGGCCTTACTTTATCATCTCAGCTAACAGTTTTGCCTCATGTACAGAGTGAAGATGACATGGCTGACTTGCCTCCATCCCCTAGGCCAGGGCTGGAGACAGCCGTGTATAAACTCTGCTGTTGTGTCGGGGAAGTTCTTCTAAGCTCCGGGTGCTGTAATCCGCTTTTACAGCTTACCAGGGCTTTTCTGTCTGGTGTCAAGGTTTCGTCTGAAACGGCACAGTACTTGCAATATATTTCTGTATATTTACATTTCCAGCAAAACAGTTTTCATTTTCACTCCTGTGTGGTGTCATTAAATTAACTTACGTGTAGTGAAGAAAGGTGAAAAAATGGTATTTTTAAAATACTGAATTTGAGATGTCTCAGAATATCTTGACAAATGCATCACTACCTATTGCAAAAATTGTTACTCACTTTCCTGACTGAAATACATATCCATAAGAATTATCTTTGGGAGGAACTCGGAAATACAAATAAATTAACCATCTTAGACTTCCGATATGATTTTTTAAATAGTGATACAGCCATATTGTTGTTATAAACACAGCCATAGTTTTCTAAGCTCAGCACAGAGAAGGCACCTTGTTTTGCATCTTTATTATTTCCCTTTGTCCTCTGTTTCGCAGAAATGTTTTTCAAATTTTGTGATAAACAACCAATATAATAGTGGAATAACTAATTATTTTTTAGTTTCATTCCCAGAAAATGATACATTTGTGCTGAATTGCTAGATTGCAATTAATCTCTTTCTTCCTTTTGAAAATGAAATTTATGGAGGCAATGGCTATGAGGACTCCTGCCATCTGTTTTCCCACCTAGCCAGTACAGCAGACACAGCTGTAATACTGGTTTTCTCAGTCTACACAGTTTTTAATCCTGTCCTCATGTATTGTGTGTGATGCAGTATTTCTAATGACCTTCGGAAATGGTCAGTAAGGTTGTGGATTTTGTTGGTTTGCCCATGGAAATTCAAATGGACTTGAATGAAAGTCAATTTTTCCTGCCTTTTTTTTTTTTTTTTTTTTTTTTTTGAGAGTAACATGATTAGGCAGTGATTTTGAGGGTAGCCCAGCGGATTTTGGATTTGGGCTAGTGACTGCAGATGAAAGGCCTCCCTTCTACAGTTATGCTGAGCCTCTTGTACTTTCTTTGGGTGTGGAGACCTAATGGTGTGCTTTAGGAGAGCTTATTTTGGTGGTGACAGAGGTTATTTGAGTGTTAGACTGTGTAAGTGTAGTTGCTTCCTGTCTGTCACACTGTATGTTCTTGGCTTGTCTTGGACACTTGTCTTTAAATGATTAAGATGCTGCAGTCATCAACATTTCCCCCTTTTAATAGTAATTTCATTATAGTAGAATACGTTGTGGAATTTCATGTTCAGACATGCTTTGAATGAATGTTTATTTTTTTTCTCTTTAAATCTCACACTTTGCTTACCCATATTTTTCATCATTGTATTAGTCTAAATGGAGTTATCTGGCCATATCGGTCTGAAATCAGAGCTAGTGCAGTCAGTTGTCCCAGGCGAGAAGTCCTGTGCAAAACAAGAGGGTAACTATTTGCTGTGATGTCCACGTCCTTTAGGAACAAGAAGTTTGAAACTTTTGATGGATACCTATTATAAAAGGTGGCACTTTTGGGGGGCTTGTAAGTATTAAATGAAAATGTTTCTGCTGTTGGCTATGTACGTGTTCCCAGGAACCACTAATGGCATGTGGATTGGAAACAGAAGAGACAGAATAGCATGGACCTGTCGCTTTTTACAGATTTGATATGGAATGTTTCTTTAAAAACACAGTTCATGTGTATGAACCAAGATACTTCCTTTTAATCTTACATGCTTTTTGTATGGGCAGTGCCTTGGCGTTGTGATGCAGGATTCCTAACATTTTAAACTGTGCTCCTCTAGACATTTCTGATAATATATATTAGAGTTCTGGTGTGTAGGTAAGGTATTATTTTATATAAATAATAATTGCCGTTCCAGCTATGCAGAATGTAGTTAACATATGCCTTCCTGTGGTTATGGTCCCTTTTTTGAAATCTGCCTATTAAGTCGTTTTAAAATGCTTTTTTCTTCATTTCTAAGAGCAAATCACCTATGACCTACTATTCTGTTTATGGCTTTCAATTTACATTTTTAGCTGGGCTTGTCTGCTTTTTATTTCATTCATGTTTGTTTGTTTGTTTGTTTGTTTTTTTCTATAACATCGTCTTCATTTTTACACTGCAAATAGCCACCATGTGAAGTAAGTTGGAGTATTTTCTCAAGTCACAGGATAAAGTTGATTTTACTTCTTCTTTTTTTTTTTTTTCCTGGACTTTTGCTTTTCTTGTTTCCTTGTAAATTATAAGGAATGAGTTCTAGCTTACTGTCAGAGTTCTTTTGTTGCCCTTACTAATTGCTTTGCAGCTCACTTTGCTAATACATTTTTCAATATTTTATTTTATTTAATAGCAAAATGATGGCTATCGGTCCTTATCCTTGTCTGGTCATGTTGGTTTTGATAGTTTACCTGATCAGCTGGTTAACAAATCCATCAAGCAGGGCTTCTGCTTCAACATTCTTTGTATCGGTAAGTAATATATGGAGTTTTTAAGGTTTTGGTTGTAAACTATCTCTCTCCTAAGGAAGTGACTGAAATTTAAATTCATTTGCAATGTTCAGCTTTTTCTTTAGTATTAAACATGAACTATAATTCCACCCTTGCCCCAACTTTGCTCATTTGTATCAATCCTTTGTTTTTATAGTTAGCATTTTCATAAACAATGTGAAGACCCAGAATGTTAAAAATAGAAACCATCCACTTATTGATTTATGGGCAGCTTCTTGGATTCTTTTGAGTAAACTGGGCTACACTCAGTTTTTACCATAACAGAGTTTTAGATCAGGAAGTCCTAAAATCCAAGGTGGTGATACTGACATGTTTCTGTACTTAACCAAGTGCTTGTTCTGGTATTTCACCTGTCTTCATAAAAACTGGGTGTTGAACCCTGTGGTTTCACAGCTGCTTAGTGTTTCGAATTCAGATGGATATTTGTTTGCACTTTAAAAAAAACTAAAGTGTCGGGGTCATTCTGCTTATTCCTCATCAGTAGGTAAGTAGTACCTATCCCCTGCCTGTAGGATAAAAATTTAACAAAAGATACTTAGTGCTCATTGTAAATGAGGGAATGCGGGCAACTGTTCTGTTCAGAGAAATTAGTTGTTAATTTTTTGATAAATTTGTCAAATTGTTGTTGCAATAACACTTTATATACTTAGCAGGCATTTGATGTGCAAAATTTCTACCCCACCCCTTCTGTTTAACTTTAGGAGAAACTGGAACTGGGAAATCGACCTTAATAGACAGTCTGTTTAACACCAGTTTTGATGACCCTGTGTCAACTCATTTTCAGCCAAATGTAAGACTTAGAGCCCAGACATACGAACTCCAGGAAAGCAATGTTCGTTTGAAACTAACCGTTGTAAATACCGTGGGCTTTGGTGACCAGATAAACAAAGAAGATAGGTAAGTGTTGTCTTGTTTCCATGGTGAGCAGAAGTCTTGGTCTTCAATTCCAGTGTGAGTTTTCTTCTTGCTTTGTAGTAAATATTTTTCTTACGTACATTCCAAATACTTGGTTAACTGTTTTCTCTGTGCACCAAAGCAGGCATGTTTTTCTTCTTGTCTAGGAAACAGTTTGAGAAATCAGCTGAACTCTGCCCCCTCTTTATGATATAATATTTTATAAATACGTGTAAATAAAATGTGCAATAATGACTAGAGTTTCTTTTGGGGTGGAAGGGAGAAGGCCTACAGGGGTACTATTTAAACAACCAAATAGGCTATGAGGTACAGCACATTGTACAGAATATAGTGTTTTTTTAAAATTATTGGAGCATATTAAAGATGTCAGACTGTAAGGAACGTTACATGGATTCCTGAAGGTGTTTGTTTTTATGTTGGACAGCTTAACTAAAAAATGTGGAGGTACAATGCTATTTTTTTTTCAGAACTTGTTTTTGTGTCTCTGCTTTTATGAATTGAAGATTTTAAAATATTGAACTGCACCTCAGCAAATTTTGTTTCTTTCACCTTATTTGTAATGAATTCTAGCAGTCCTTTGTGCTATATGAGTGCCTGAACAGTGATTATTATAAGTGAAAGTTAGAGAGCCATGTTATGATTGTCATGAGATCTCTATCCTATGATATGGTAAGGAAAATAGCTACTGCTAGAGACTTGGATGAATGTGATGTAAATAGATATTAGTATAGATACTGGTGTTGATGTGTGTTATATTGCAGGAAGCTGCCTTTTAACCCTTCTTTATTAATTTTGGATACCACAACTACTTTTGAATTTTGATCACATTTGTTCTGGTTTACAAACTTTTGGTAGCAGCAGAAGTGAGGGCATGCTGCTTGTATGTCCAGCAACGCTTTCTTTTTGAAAGCAGATCACAATCATGTTTTAAATAGGATAAAGTTTACTTAAACTGTACTTATATTGCAAATCAGATTTTCATTCTTCTCTCACATTCCTCCTTTCAATTTTTGTTTATTAAGAGCTCTCTCATGTACAGTACTTCATCTTCAGAAGATACTGGAAGTCCTATTTCTTGGTACTGGTAATTGCATGTTCTTTCTTTTCTTGTATTGTGTCTAAAGAGTTTCTTGTACCTTTCCTGTACCTAAGAGTTCTGCAGTTGCACAGCTTGATTGATGAAGTTTATAATACATCACTTGGTAAGACTGATAATAAGCAAAAGTAACTTTACATAGCTTTTTTTTTCACTAGTAGTAGCTAGAGAATATATTATCTATATTAGGCACACAATTAATTTTTGAGTAGTCTCTCAGAAATTAGGATCACTCGGTACATTTAATTTTCTGATATATTATGTAGATATGTAGGCATGCTGTTGAATTGTAAAGTGAAAATCCACAAAAGAATACAAGATGAATTCCTTTCTTAGCCTTGCTCAGTTTAGGAGTAAGTAATATCTGATTGCTAAATTTTATTTTATTTCTTGCAGCTACCAGCCAATAGTGGATTATATAGATGCCCAATTTGAAGCCTATCTCCAGGAAGAACTGAAAATTAAACGTTCTTTATTTAGCTACCATGATACTCGCATCCATGCCTGCCTCTATTTCATCTCACCTACAGGCCATTCCTTAAAAACTCTAGATTTGTTAACCATGAAAAGTCTAGACAGCAAGGTAAGACTTCTGAAGCAGTTGTAAGGATTTGTCATATTTTTTGAATCATCTTGCAGCTTGTAGATGTGTTACCACATCTTAGTTGTATATCTGCATGTTTGGTTTTAGGGTGTTTTTTTGGTACTGGTGTACCTTAAGTTCTGAACCAATTAGTTCAGCAGACAGTTTGAGGATCATCACCTAGTTATTTACAAATCAAAAAGACAGAGAGAGACATCCTCTTCAGGACAAGTTTGGAAAAAAAAGAAACAGCATGGTTGAAAAAAGAAAATAAATTTGTTAATTGTTCTTTTACCAAACTGTTAACATCTTACAGTGATTGGATAGGGTACCATCCATGACTGCTGTAATCTTTCTAATAAAGTTTGGTTTTAGTACACTGTTGAATTTTGGGGCTGCTGAAAATTTGGCATATAAAAAGCTTTACAGCACTGTGAGGAGCTTTATTAAATATAACTGAATAGGCAAGTGCCGTGAGCAGAGCACCTTGCCACCCTGATTTTTTTCTACAATACACTGCATTAATGTTTTAAACTTACATCTTGATTTATTTGGAAAACTTTAAAATAGTATTTTCTAGTGTGTTTACTTGTGCTTTCAAAATTCTTATAATTCTTCCTGCTTGTATGAATTGGATGAAACTAAATATTTAAGCCATCTTAAGAAGTATTAAGTCATTTGGTAGAAGAAGACAGAAATTACCTATTAACTGTTGAAATGTTATGAAATTTGAAAACTTCAGTGTTTTTTCTGTTCCTATTGCCTTTTTGTTTGTGCTGTAATTTTACTCCATTTTTACTGTTTGTGTATGTGAGCCTTAAGTGTACCTCTTAACCTGAAGACACCTACCAATATACTTAAATGAATCTGCAAGGTACCAACCAATACTAATTTCAAGTATAAGTATTTTATTCATTCTCTGTAGCATAAAGGGACAATAGATGCCTTAACATTCATGTAAGGTGTTATGCAAAATCCTAATTTAGAATAATAGTATATTTTCTTGATACGGGGAAAAAAAAGTGATGCTTTATATTTCAGACAGCATGGTGGTCAAAAAAGGCTAAATTTGGTTCTAGCAAACAGGGAAGTTAAGTGCATGGGTAAAATTTAACCTTTATCCTGGTGACTTTGTATGGTCATTTTAGTTAAACAGGGGTCTGCATTGCTATTGAATGAAGTAGTATCAGTTACTTCTTCACGGTGTGCATGCTTAAGTGCTTTCAGCAGCCAGTTCCCTGGATGAAGGAACTGATTTAAACTGAAAGCTAAAGATTCTTGCTTGGTTAGGGAACTGATCAAGCTGAAAAGTATCTGGCTCCTTGGACAGCTGCACTAATTTTAGTTCTGCCTGGAAGGGAGCAGCTGCAGGCATGGGGAAGATCAGGACTGCTGCTTTAGTTGCAGATGTAGACTTTTTTTTTTTTTAATGTAGGTTAAAGTGATTTTTATATTAATGGTTTATAACTTTCTAGCAAAATTCAGTTTTGTTAGTAGTGGGAGTTGTAACGGTGGAGAAAGCTGGAAGGAGTCAGTTGGTGTCCAAGTGAGCAGCAGGCGTAGAAGGGAGCGCTGGCACTTGGGACACATCTGGATGTGGTCCAAATCAAAACCCTTTAAGCCTCCTGTTAGTACAGGTGTGTGCTTTCAATTAATGTTGTTCTTGGATGAAAGTACTGAGATACTAGTAATCAAGAAAACCTTAAGTGCTACAAGCAGAAATAAATCTTTCTTATCAGATTAAGAAAAAATAACCATTTCTGTTGCTTATCTAAAGTCAGAGTAGTACTGCTTTTAAATTTTAATGACAGGTGTGATTTAACATCAATATTGATAGCTGGAATCAGTTTGCAGTGATCCTGCTTTCTTTAGTTACTTGCCTCCACAGCAGTCTTCCTCTGCTTTACTTTGTCCAGCCAGTCTGTCCTAGTTGTGAGTGGTTTGTGCTGAGAAGACAGAGTCAAGGTTAATTTGAGTTCAAGGATTCTCTCCCATCCATTTTTAAAGCTACGCACTGGAAAACCTAAATCGATGTACCTCGACTAATTTAGTTGGAGCTCTAAGTTTCTCTTAGGTGTATTAGGTCGTTTATACAACCTTAAGTTATTTCAGTCATCAAAAATAAAAAATAAAGCATTTTGATTTTGGATGTTTTACAGCATATGTGCTTAGGCTGCATATGCTGTGCAATTAAGGACTATCATCAGGTAGTCTTAGAAGTCATACTTTGTCGGTATGCTTTCTTCTTTCTGACATTTTGCTTAAGACATTGAGATGACTTATTTCAAAAACACTGAATCTCAGAATTGGCTCACCTGGATTGAGCTTTTTAATTGTAAATAAGGTATTTGCACTAGAAGAAACTGGGAAGGGAAGAGCCCTAGGGGCAGGAAGATGAAATGAGTGAGGATGAGAAACTTCTAGTTTAAGAAAAACAATGTTAGTTTTATTGATACTGATTTTGAGAGATTTTTTTCTGAAATTGAAATACCATTTGTTTTGTGCAGAGTTAGGGGGAGAGCACAAGATTTGTTTTCCTGAAATATTCCTGAAATATTGACATGCTAGGCCTTACACACATCTGCTCTGCAAGCACTTCTTAGCATAATCGGCTATGTTTCTGGGAGGGTTGTTTGATTTAGTATTTGTTACTTTTTCCCTCTCCTCTCGACACGGTTCAGTCTTTTTTTAAAGTCTTTCTGCCTTACAGTCTCAGAAAAAAATACTGAATTGGGACTTGAAATTCTATGCTTAGGAATTTCCATTTAGACGGAATAGACAGAATAGTCAGAACAATGAAAAGAATGTGTTCATGTATGCTGGGGGGAGTTTCTTCCTTTTTTTTTTTTTTTTTTTTTTTTTTTTTTAAATCTATAATCAAGGAACTATGCAAAGCTCTCAAATCTTCTGAAATCTGGAAGGATTGTTTGTATTGTTCCACCGGAATTTTGAACGTTGACTTTAATTCTTTGTATCTTGTTAGGAAAAGTGCCTGTTTTGGAAGTGACGATAGGAAGATAATAGATGCCAAATTATTCTTAAAAATACTGAGTTACTGTCATAACTGTTTTAGCAAATAGGGCAATTTACAGCAGTAGGATTGCATGCTGAATTCTGAATAATTACTGTAAAAACTTGTAGGCAAGACTCAGTCATTCCATCTCAGTCATTCCTGCCCTCAGCAGATGCTTGTGAAACTCACTGCTGTATTAGGGACTAAGGTAAGAGCTATGGGTGACAGGGGCGAGATGAACAGGGTGTTGAACCTGAAATGAATGAGCCCAGGGAAGAGGCTGAGGGGTTGGCAGAGCTTGGCGCTCAGCTTCCTTTTCTGTGTGCTTTTAAACTGTCAGCTTTCATATTACACCCAATCTACGTCCCCCAGTGCTATGAACTAAAAAAAATATCTTTTTTTAACAGAGATATAAATAATATCATTTCGGTAGTAGGTAGACATTGCTGATCTTATCTTTGAGTACTCCACTGTATGAGTTCTCCTTCCTTCTTCTTTTCTCAGAGTCACTTACAAGGAAATACATTAAATAATATGTTATTATTTTGTTAAGATGATGCCAATGAATACTTTTTTTAATGGTTTGTGAAGCTTTCTTTGTTATTGTTGAAACTCATCAGATATTGATGGGAAAGTTTAGACTGAGAGGAAAGTTTTGAAGAGCTTATCACCGAACAGTTACATTCATAAAAGTTATCATCTCAAAATTGAAGTCTTACACATTCCATATAATTTGTGTCATTAACAGGTGAACATTATACCAATTATAAGCAAAGCAGACAGCATTTCAAAAACAGAACTGCAGATGTTCAAAAACAAACTCATGAGTGAATTAGTTAGCAACGATGTCCAGATATACCAGTTTCCAACTGATGATGAAACCGTTTCTCAAGTTAATACCATCATGAATGTAAGTAAATGGCAATGACATTAATATTTCAGTATTAAAGCATCACTCTCTAGTGCTGATTCATGCCCATTCTTCCACAATTATTCTGAGGCTTATGGGTTTGTATTTGCAGCAAGTTGGATTTTTATCTTCTCTCTCCTTAAAAAGCTTCTGTGTTTTTGGGCTTCCCCTGCCCTCCCTCCCCCAAGTCTTCTTGTCCCTCTGCTGTTGATGCTGCTTGTTTTAGAAGGCTTTTTCTTTCCTGGCTCAGCAACAGAAAAGAGGATCTCCCTCAGAAATACTTTTCCTAGTTTCTGGATAATTAAAACATAATCACTAACATAAGTGGACAGATTGGATTTGCTCTTTTCCATAGCAAACGTTATCTCACATCTGTTATGGAAGATATTAAAGTGCCTCACTTCTCCAGTTTTCTCTGGTCTTTATGATTGCATTTTTTTTTTCCATTTGCTTTTTACTTTTATCTGTTGCTGTCCTTCCAGATAAGGACAAATTTTCTTTGGGAATTACTAAGTCAGATATACTTCTGTCTTTTTTACTGCTGTGCTTTCAGATTGTCCCAGTGGTACCTGCCAGGTTAAACTAAGCTTGTAAAGCTAGACTTGAGTATTTTAAGCACTCCATCTGTATCTGCTGTTCATCTGCATATGTTTGTATCTTATCCCAGCGTGTACTTGATTTTGAAATCATGGAGGAGGAACTGATATGTGGAAGTATTTGGCTCTGCAGCCCCAGCCTCCATCCTTTGTGCCAGAGACTCTGAACATCATTCAGAAACAGAGTCTTCTGTGGGCAGAGGTTGTTTTCTGTTACTTAAGCAATGTCATGCTTTTCTAAAGATTTGTTCCCAGTTAGTGATAAATCTTTATTTGGTCAGTTGTAGTGGGTCAGCACCCAGACAGGCAGCACCCAGTCCTGTATTTCTGGTCACTTGGCAGAGCCCATAGCGGTAACAACATCTCAGGTCCAGACCTGTGATTGTCTCCAAGCTGATACTGCTGATTCAAGCTCTGGTTGTGTACAAATAAGAGTGGCAGAGACATTTATGTACCGGTGATGCTCTTCCTGATTCAGCCCAGGATGTTGGCCTACTTTGCTGTGAGGGCAAACATGCCGGATCAGGTTCCACCTGTTGTCCACCAGGATCCCCATGTCTATTTCTGTCAAGAGGCTTTCCAGTCAGTCAGCTCTCAGCATCTGCTGGAGCATGGGGTTGTTCCTCCTTGGCATTTCCTTTGGTTGAACTGCACCAGGTTCCTGTCAGCCCATTTCTCCAGCCTGACAGGTTCCTCTGCATGGCAGCACAGCCGTCTGGTCTACCAGTCGCTCCTCCTGGCTTTGTCAGTGTAACTTGACTTTTGAATGAGTGGTTTGCCTAGCAAAGAAGATCCCTTCAAAGTAGGGTTTGGCTCGAAACTGCCTTTTTCTGAAATGGTGGTGTGTCCCGTCATCCGTGTCCCCCCCTCCCTCCCCCCCAGTTTATTTTTGAAGTGTTTGCTTTTCAGTTCTTATGTAAGAACGCGGAGAGATAAGGCCGTGTTGGTGTGACTTTTACAGGGTCACTTGCCATTTGCTGTAGTAGGAAGTACGGAAGAGGTGAAAATTGGAAACAAAATGGTGAAAGCTCGTCAATACCCTTGGGGCATCGTACAAGGTAACTGAATTCTCAAAGGTATTTTTATGTTTTTATTTTTTTATTTTTAAATTATAGAATTCACTAATTTTAAAGTGGCTGTTATTAGCCACTCATGTCATATAGATTGTATTTTGGGTAAACAGTTCAGGGAATTTAGTAATTAATATTTGAGGTTTGCAGTAACTGGTAGTTTCAACACTGATGCATCCCTGGAATCAAGCTGTGAGGTGGTATATGTAATATTTATGTAGGTTAGTATTGTGGCAGTGCCTCCAGCGCTACCAAATTTTAAAGTTTCATGATTGTCAGAACAGAAGAGCAAAAAAGAAAGAAATTGATTTTTGTTCAATTCAAATGGGAAATCAGGACATGTTAGAACATGTTTACTGGTACTTACAGGTAGTGCTTCAATGTCTATATTAGAAATTACAGGGAAGTCTAAGAGGTACAACAAATACAGATACCTTTTCCTGGAAGTATAGCTAGTAAACAAAATAAAAGGATCTCAATACTATTTAAAATATATATTGATAATTTATGTACTTGTGTGTAATAATTAAATTTCCCTCTTGCAACTGATTAGTGGAAAATGAGAACCACTGTGACTTTGTGAAGCTTCGTGAGATGCTTATTTGCACAAATATGGAAGACTTAAGAGAGCAGACTCATGCACGCCATTATGAGCTGTACAGGCGCTGCAGACTGGAAGAGATGGGCTTCAGAGACATTGGCCCTGAGAACAAACCAGTAAGGTAAAGGATTTTCATGTACAGCACTGGCTTTCAGCTTTCATTCACTTCGCATTTGACTGTATCAATGCAATACAGAACAAGGTTCATACTTGTTCTTCTAAGAGGTTCATACACACAAGGTTCATACAGTTCTTCTGAGAAAGAGAATTTTTATGTATTTATTTATTTTTTAATCGGAGTAAGTACATACATGTTCATTCAGTTATCTTCATGGAGCAGGATATGGGATTATATGAGCATTGCTTTTACAGACGTATGAGCTAGTTGTACTTCTGAAATATGTCTGTTATAAAAAACGTGAGGATTTTAATTTTCAGCATGGAGGATGTTCATTTTCCTCAGGTACGTACACCTTATGCCTTTTAAAATATTTTCATTATACATTAGAATGCTGTTTTACTTTTTCTCTTAACAATGTCTGATTCTGAACAATGGTTTGGTTGGACTCAACAGGAAGTGAACCAAAAACGTTTGCAAAATCATTGGTTACACCGTTGACTTCCCACATTATGTGCTGTAATAACAAGTGTCTAGCCTTTTCAGGTCAAGAAATCTCTTGCTAGCCTATAGGACGTTATTAGAGGATTAGGGGTTAGAGACACTTGGTTGTTTCATGTAGTAAAGCTTTTTTTCTGTAGGAAGTATTTACAATTTCTATATCCAGCTTGTTTAATCATTATTTCAATTTCTGTCATTTCCCTTTTCCTTTTCCAACTTCCTTTGGTCATTTTATATGTAGGACTGTATTTTGCAAGTTGCCAGTTGTTAACATGCTTATAGGGAAAAACTGATGCTTCAGAAGTCTTCAAAGTGTTCATGATTTAGCAAAGTGGTATTACTGCATAGTTATTTTGGAAAATACCCACTTAAACAAGACATGAAAACAAAATATGGATTTGCATTAAAAACAGTTTCTAGTGCTTTGAACGAACGGGTTTTTTTACTTGTTTTACTTAGTGATCCAGACTGTCTTTACCCATTCTGTTCTGGTAAAAATAGATAGCTTCCCTCCAAATCACTGTTTTTAGTGGCTTAAATTCTTTGCTTTCACCTGTACTTCATGCAGAAGTTGTAAAGCAGTTGCAATTACTATAACTCATAGTGTGTTGCAGCATTTCTTCCGCTTTGACTAGATCTAATTTATACATTGGTCAAAGAATAACAAATAAGAGTAATGTGGTCAAGGAAGACATTGGACTTAAGAAGGGAACAAATCCTTTTCGTGAATAGAGGACCAAAGGTGACTGAGATTTAAAGCCCACTGAAATTGACCACAGACATTTCTTTGGGTTTAAGAATGTACACTAACAGCTGATACCTTACTTGCTTTATCCAGGGAAAGCCTTTATATAGATGTGTTTATAGCAGTATTGACTGCGGTACCTTTTGCTTTTCTGAACTTGAATTTCACAGTGTACAGCCATTTCAAGATAAGCATTCTTAAATTATAAAAATTAACATGTACATTAAAGTATATTTTATGCCACAAATTCAAAAATTGTCTTTGCGACACCCCTAAACAGTTGGCACTTTGCTTACAGTATGAAGTGGCAGGTTTGTATCAGAATGTCATAGTATTTTACACATCAGAAGTTGGTTTAGAAATAAATTCCTTCATGGAGTTAGAGAAAAGCTGTGTTCCCTCTCGTGTGTTGTTTTTTACATAGGGCTCGCTATACATCAGTTTATTGAGAATGATGGGGCAAAACAGTGCTCTTAAGAAATTAGTTTTGGTAAATCATGCCTGTTGATAATTTCATCGTTTTGGAAGGATGAGAATAAATATTGCATAAGAATCTAGAAAAATTAACTTTTTCCCAAACTTACTGAGACAGGAAGAAACAAGTGGGACTGGATCTAGGATGTGTGGCATAGTGAATGGCATTGAGGTCTGAAAGAGAAGGCATTTGGTCTTCTGGGAGAGAAGCTTTATGATACCAAGAAAGGGAAGAGAATGCAGAGGATCTGTATGTGGTGTAATTAGCAGACTAACGTAGCCTTATCCGTAAGGTGCTTTATGGAGCTACCAATGAAACCTTCAAATGTGGTATCCTCAGTGCTGTGATAGAAAATGTCTCTTTCCATAGAGGAGGTTCCCATTTTGCTGACCTGTGAATTTAAATGTCTTTCTGAATAGGGACTATAACGTTCTTGTAAGCAAATACGTACTTTTGAATTCTATTCATCTTATTTGTCCTCAAATATATTTATAATGTACATGCATGGATTCTAAGAGCTTTAAAGTCTAGTTAATACACATAGCAGTACATAACTGATTTTTAGAATTCCACGTCTCTTGCATAAATAATGGTCTAAATGCATGTTAAAAAGTTGTATTTTATGCCTGCGATGTAGCTGCTTACATGCTAAATTTGGTCATCTGATTGGGTTGTTTTACGTAAATTCAGAAAATTTCTGCTAGACTTGAGTAATTGGCTGTTTTGGCAGCACTGGTGTTTGTAGCATTTGAGTAGCTAACATGCCCTACCTTTTTGCACATTGTGAAAAAACTACTTGTGGAGTTTCTGTACAACTCTTTTGGATTTAAAAGTAAAATAGTAATTTATTCATCCAAAACTGTATGCCAGTGCAAAGCAAAACCAGTAATTCCTGGATTTTCAGGTACCTTATGAGATAAGTTACAGACAGACATCTGTAAAGGTTTTAGCTCTTACATGTGGAAAAAAAAAAAGTTGCCAAGCTTTACTTTTTATGAGAAGCTTGAAGTCTTTTATGTCCAGATGTATATCATATTTTCATGGAAGATGTGGAAAAAGATGTTTTCAGGATGCAACTGAAAATATATCTGCACCTTTATTTTTAGGTGGGAGGAGGGAAAATAAAGTCAGGAGCAGTCTGAAATGACTGTCTTGTGTACACTCTTAAAAATAACAATTCCATAATTCTATTTTTTTTTTGTGAATTTGTGTCATACTAACTTTTTGTTTATTTGCAACCGCATTCTAAAAATTAACTTATTTGTTAACCAGATTCCAGGGAAATTAAAGTTTGCCCTATGAATTTGTCAGTCTCTCCCTAACAACTTCTGAACCCGCTGTCCATTTTCCAACTTCAGTTGGTTGCTAGTGCTGGATGCTTCCAGGGAATTATCCAATTGATACTCTCACTGCAGGAAAAACAGAAGACCTCGGCTCTTACCGATGTTGGCCAGCCAGTGTGCATTAGTTACCAGTGAATTCTTACATCTGAATGAATCGAGTACTGTCTTCTGTAATTCTTGGGAACTTGGCCGTATTGTAATTCTATGAGAGGGTTATGGGTGATTTGGAAGTACCTGAGGATACTGCACGTAAAAGATCTGTGAGGGTACTCCCAATAAGTAAACAATACTTAGGAAGTCTGAAGGGATTCTAATTGTATAGTTAAAAAGGTATAAAGACGTAGGTAGGACTTCAGTCTTTAGAATAATTGAGGTAATAGTAGAATATAAGATATCATCCACCAGAATGTAAGCTATTAATTTTGCGGTTTTCAGAACACCTTGCTTATACTGGGATTTTTTCAAACCATTATATATTCAAATTGGATAACAATAACTAGCATAACTGAAAGTAATGGGTACTTGGGAGCTTAATGAATCTAATTCATACACCTTGCGAAAACAATATGCAAAACTTCTTTTTTTTTAATGAAGAGTTCAGTCATTTAGTGGGTATTATTCCAAAAGGTCATAAGAATTACAGTCACGTATTTACCATATCAGATTAAATTACAATATATGGTAAACCATTTTAAAAATTAACAATCCATCATATGGTGCATCCCATCTAAGACTAAACATAGTCATGTAGATATAATTTGGTTTCTGATCCATGAAAAGCAGACAGTCAGCAAGGAGCTTGGAAAGCACGTTACTGCTAAATTTATGTAATGAAGTTAATGGATAGTAGAATATTTGGGGGACGATTTAAGCATTTTGTGCATTACTTGATGGATGTAAAATCTAGGAATTTCTTCTATTATCATCTTTTAATATTTAAGAAGATTTGTGTTTCTTTGATCATGTTGGAATATAAAGAAAGACGTTTGTGTGTGAATATATACGTGCCTAGTGAGTTTAGATGTTTGCAAGGGAGGAGAGGCTTATTACTGTTTTGAATTTGGACATTTTGTAAATCCAGTTTTTAATCTAAGCTGTGTTGTTGCCTAAGGGACGTGCTGGTTTTTAAAGAAGAAAAATGATAGGCATGGGTCTATAGAAAAAAGCCCATGATTGATATTCAGACTGTATGCTTGTGTGTTTGGATTCTCTGATATTAATTATTTTCTGTTTTAGTTGTTTTTCTGTGTTCAGAAGTACAATTTGTCCATTTTAAATGTCTCAGTTTCTCAGTATGTGAGCAACCATCTATTCTGTGCTTTACTCCTCCCTAAAACTGGAATATTTGGACCTTCCAGTTCCCCAGCAAAAACATGTTGATTTTCAGTCTATTTTGAGGATGATGAGAGAAGAACAGGAAGGATTCAATAACATGAGGGAGTTCATGTGCAGAGGAGGGTTAATATGACTCTAGCTGTATTTTCTAGGTGGTACTTAGGGACATGGTTTAGTGGGTGATACTGGTGGTAGGGGGATGCTTGGACCAGATTATCTTGGAGGTCTTTTCCAACCTTAATGCTTCTGTGATTCTAAAAATTGAAACCACTATATCTGAAAGGCCATTAGACTTCTTCCTCAAGAAGTTTGGGAATGGAGTTCATCTGACCAACTGTTGATCTTTGCATTTGAGCTAAATATTTTATCTTCCTTATGGCAAGACTGAACCCCATCTAAAATACATGCTTTTCAAGCCCCTATTGGGAAAACAGTAATATTTAGATCTACCACGTCCTAAGTGTTGTTTTGTATCAACATAAGTCATCTACTGAGTCAAGGGACTGCTAACAGTACCTGCCACTAGTTAACTTTAATTTTTTTTTCTGGTATACTTTAACTGATACTGGAATGCTACACAAAAAGTTCCAAGTGTATTTTTCAAAACTGACAATTATTTTAAATTTAAATGAACAAACTGTGTAAAACATTACTTGAGTATTTCTGTTACCCAAAGTTCACAAAGCACACAACAGTTGTGTTCCACCAAGAGCTGAATTCACTTCGGTTGGAGTCTTTATTTATGAACAGAACATGTCTGATTTGCATCTTTATTTTTAGGCTTCCATGTTCTAAGTCTTACACAGATAGGAAAACTGTATGTCACAGCTTTGCTTCTGTAGAAAGGTAGGTGATAGTGCTGTTACGAGCTATGTAATGGATTAGTAAGGCATACACTTTCTTCGCAAACAGGGAATGGGGTATAAAATTATAGGGGTCCAACCAAGCAGAGTGAGAGAATACATGAATTTGTTTCCTGTAATGTGCTATGTGAGAAACAGTGAGAACAATCTTCAGGTAAACTGAAAAGCGTTTTACTGCAGGTAGTGTATGCGGTAACGTTGAAAAGATCCTGTTGGCTTACAGTCTGGTGAACTACTTCCACCTCCCATCCCTGCTGCTAAAACCAAAGACTCTTTAGATCTTTATGTTGCTGACATGCCAAACACAGAAAGTGCTTTTATTTTCTTTGTGATTTCCAAAACAAGTCAGTTGAGGGGGAGGGGGATTTAAAAGTACGTTTTTGTTTCTCATATTCTTTAAATGTGTAATTTGATTATTTAGTAAATCCAGAGTCTGCAGTATTAATATGTTACTAATATCGTGGCAGCTCCTTTGCTGATTTTACCTGATAAGCTAGCTTAGACTGAGTCTAAAAATGTGCACATACTGAAATAAAGGTGCAATTGCAGCATGTTACTTTAGTCTAGCTTTTGCTTTAGTTTTTTTTCCTTTTTCTTTTTTTCTTTATTGCACCTGAAGGCAGTCTGTTTGCTAGCAGAACTGGCACATAGTGAGACTTAGCATTTGAATATCCAGTGTTCAGTGGCTTTATTGTTAGTGCATATGCTGTCTAAACTCAAAGATAGTGTGAATTAATATACCTGTGTGAAAACCATGCCCTTGTTTCAAGCGGCAGATACAATTTCAGGATGACCTAAATTAGTTCACAGCTGATTTAAAAACAAAACAGAAAGTTGTTCTTCGGAACTTGTTTAGTTGCAACGTGTGGCTCAAATAATGTAGGATAGCAAAAGCGCTTTGACTTTGTAATCGTAGAAAACATTAAGTCTGCATGTGCTATTTCAAGATGATTTCTCTCTTTGTTTATATTTTTAATAAAACTATGTAACTTCGGGATTGGGAAATTGCCCAGTCATCCTAAGTTTAAATAAATAAGAGATATTTCATCTTACTGTTGCTCCAAATTATTAAGTTTTTAGATGTCCTGTTTCATAAGTCCTTCCATTTAAGAACCCTTTCAATAAAAATAGTAAAAAATTAAGAATGAGACTTAAAAATGGGCTCAAAAGTGTGTGTATAATGCATTTAAATTCAAATTAATATATTAATAATATAAAGCTGTTTTAAGTATTTTTTATTTGTATATATAAAATATATAAGTATATACTATGTATATATATATATTATATATTTACATCAGAATGAAAGACATGAGATTCCTGGCAAAGGAATAGCAACTCATGATAACTGAGAAAGGCTGACTAGTCAGCTTTCAGGAAGTGTTGAATGGTGTACAAGAGTAGCCCCAGAATAAAGAGAGAATATTATCAAAGTTTTGATGCTTTTATAAGCCCTACGAGACACTGGGGAGATCCTTTTGGTTTTGTGATAACAACAATCACAACTCTGATCCACCAGTTCCAGCTTTTGTGGAATCGTGATTTAAAGAAGTTGTGTGGTAAATTTTTTGTTGGAAGACTTGCGTCACTAAATAGGTATGCTTTTCAAATATAGCCTGCTCTTTGGGGTATGAATTACATCTGTATACAGGCTGTATTCTTTTTTCCCTGAGAAGAACAACTTTCCTGTCTCCACAGTGCTGACAGAAAGTTGTGGTATGTACCTCAAAAATACTAAATCTATGGTAGTATTTGTATAAATTATCAGCACCTTTTAGTGTGCTATGATGTGCTTTGATAGAAAATAAGTTTCTCAATTTCAAGTACCTGTTTTTCAAAGGAAAGAAAATGGTCTTGCATGTTGATGTCTACTAGAATAAGTTTAGAAAAAATGGAAAGAAAGGCATGAGATACTGAAAATACCCACTGATGTCATTGTGAGACCTCTCAATTATTTTTCAATGGTCTTGGGAATCTGGAGACGTCCCAGTTGACTGGAAGCTGGCAGATGTTGTCCCAGTTTTCAAGAAGGGCGGGAAAGAAGATCCTGGTAATCACAAGCCTGTCAGTCTCACTTCAGTGCCTGTTAAAATTATGGAGAAGATTATTCTGGGAGTTACTGAAAAACGCTTGAAAGACAATGCAGTCTTTGGTCACAGCCAGCACAGGTTCACGAGGGGAAAGTCCTGTGTAACGAACCTAATTTTCTTTTATGACAAGGTTGAGCAACATCTAGTTGACCAAGGGAAGCCAGTTGATGTAATCTTTTTGGAATTCAGCAAAGCTTTTGGTACAGTTCCTGACAGCATCCTTCTGGACAAAATGCCCAGCATACGGCTAGACAAGTACATAATATGATGGGTGAATAACGGGTTTGTTGTGTTAATGCTCCAGATGCGTTGTTTTTGTAACATCCTATGTTAAGACTGAAGTTTTAATTTTGCAGAAGTTTGGGGGGATTTTTCTGGCAATTTTAGTGCCTTTATTGATAAGTAACTTCAAGAAAAAGATTATTCATGTTGGAGGCAGAAAGTTATAACACTCCAGTCTTTTAGAACATGAGTTTCCTAACTTGCTTTATTTCCTTTGTAGTATAAAGTGCCCTGGATCTGTTAGCTTAAATAATTTTATGTAGGGATGTTTACTTACATCAAAATTTAGAAGATTTCTACTGAAAGAAACTTTCTACTGAAGTTTGTTTATGAATTTTTATGTGAAGAACTGTGATAGTTATTATTTCATTATGGATATGAATTGTTTAAATAATGTTCCCAGTTGTTAGTTTTCCAGATCAAATAAAGAAGCATGCTAGAGACTTGCTAACATTTTTGGACTTCAGTCTGCAGGAAGCCTATGAGGCAAAGAGACATGAGTTCTACCTTGAGCTGCAAAGAAAGGAGGAGGAGATGAGACAACACTTTGTGCAGAGAGTGAAGGAGAAAGAGACAATATTGAAAGAAGCAGAGCAACAAGTAAGCATGCCTATCTGCCTCAAGTTTGTTTGCTGTGATTTGTTCTTAGCAAAATCACTAGTTGATCTTTATAATTTTCTCATATTTAGGTGGCAGTAATACTTAAAATCAAAAGTAGATTGGTTACACAGATTAGATTAGCAGATTGCCACTTATTTGCTAGTCTAATCGGTCTTTTTTGGGGTGAGAGAACTTACGATCTGTAAGTTTTGGTGGATAGCTGGGACCAAGTCAGTAGAGTAGGAAGAAATACGGTGACGTAAAAGAGTGATGAATGTAATGGTTATGTGTATCAGTACAGTAGGTGGTTTGCAGGCATAGGTGCTGGAAGAATAGGCTGCGTACTGGGGCCTCTAAAAATCACATTTTGGCAATTCACAGTGGTTAATCGTGGCCTAGTCACTATTGTACCATGCAATTGCAATTTTTTTGTACATTGTGGTAGAAATGAGTTTCGTAGTGAGGTTTTAAGCAGAAAAGAGTATCATTAACAGCTGTCGTCTGAGTGTTAAAATACAATAGCAAATTGATAAATTGTGGTAAATTTTGGAATGTTTTGAAAATAGGGGAAAGTGTCTTATTTAGTGCTTTGGAAGATACTAATCAATTTATGTACCTTACTTTGGGTGTAAGGTCATTGTGTTGGTAATCTAAATGTATGCTTTGTAGAATTATTTCACTGTAAAACCAAGATCTCAGGAAAAAAATCACATGGGTTGTTTTTCATCTCAAGTAGTAGGGCATGTATGTTTGCATGACCTCCAGGTTCAGTTACTTAATATATTCTCAACCTGCACGTTGAGAGGTTTGAAAGCGTTTGTTTGTTTGTTTTGTTTTTAAATCTGCTTCCAATTACCTTAAGAGTTTTAGCAGGTAATGAAAAAATCAATATATTACAACTTCTAGATCCCTGTCTAATGTCAAATACCTGGAATTTGTGAATGTGGAACATTTCTTGAATATGTTATTGAAGATATAGTTCTGTCAAACTGCACCAGCAAAACAGGATCTTCTGATCTACTTTCTGCCAGACTCTGTCATGGTCATATGTATTTATATTCAAACAGTGGTTTAATTGAAATTGGAAATCTGTTTGTTTATTAATGTTCTTTTCCGTACCTCAGTCTCCCAGCAAAGATGCAGCACTTCTTTGCAAGATGTTCAGATGCACATTTTAAATACGAGGAGCATTCTGTTTTATAAACCTGTTAAATCCCCTGTGCTCCGGGTCGAGGAAGAAAATAAGGCTCAATCCTTCTGAGTACGAGGCTATCCAGTTGGAATAATATTTGGCTGTGTTCCAAGTAGGCACAGCTAGGTCTTGCACATTGTCCGTGATAGCCTTTGATATTTTCCCTTCTATGCTTTCTACCACGCAGTTTCTGCGAGCTCTGCGTAGTGCCATTGAATTATGGATATTAGTTTTCCCAGTTCCTGATGCGAGAAAGTGACAATGCAGTCACTTCTAAAGAACATTTGTCGTATACTCTCGCTGCTTGCTCTCCCAGAAGCATGTATGTGTGTATGGAAGTGAAAACAGGAGTTTCTGTTGTACCTGAGATTGCTTTCATGTCCTTCATTTAGAAGAAACTTGTAGTGACAATGTGCAGCATTACTGCTCCTGAGTTGTAGAACTAAGCTTAGGACTGCTTAGGATCTTATGTTTGCTGCAGGGAAAGCTAACTCCATCCCAGCCAGACCCGGTACAGCAATGCATCTGATTAACTGTTGTAATTAAATAAATAACGAAAGGATACATACACACGTTTATAAAATCTAACAGCTCTGCTATATAGGATAGGCAAACTGATACATTTATAGTATTAGTTATAGTTATCTTTTAGTTCCTTTGCTCAAGATGGAAATCTCACTGCTTTTTGTACCAGAATAGCTTAGCTCAGGTTGAGTTACACCACTTCTATATTTACGTAATTTAGGGGCACAAACATTGTACTTCGGCAAGCACTATAGTTCACTTGAGTCTGCAGCTGTGCATGTAGATTGTAAATGTCCAATCTATTCAGCTGGATCGGAGATATGACACAATTGAAATCCAGGGGTATTTTGGTAGGGTTACAGTTTTCAGCCAGATCAGCATCTTGATCCAGCTGGTCACAAGGATACCAAAGAAGGATTTTAGGTGAGTGTGGGGGGTAGATGGGGGGTGAAGAAGTGAGGCATAACCCTTTGGTTATCGTGCACAGCTACACAGTATATTTAAGCTTATCCAGTACATCCCAAGAGTAGGATCCATTAACACATTAAAAGAACAAAGACTTATTGCTGCAGAAAAGCGGTTAACTGCTGACAGCTCACAAGTAACTCTTCCAACTAGACTTATCGGGTGTGTACACGTTAATATATACATGTAATTAATAAACATTTTAAAATACATACCTACGTAACTAAAGTATGTATGGTTTCTTGTCCATCTGGTTATAGGGAAGCAGATTTTGCCTGACCCATCCTCATTTAATAATTTTGTTGATGATTGTTTCCTATCTAAAGAACTCCTTATTTTTGATGTAATTAAGGTATATCCCACAGTAAATCTAACACTTAGTGCATTCCGTGGTTTTCACCCCTTACTTTGTATGCAGTCACTTGGCATCCAGGAGAACAATCTGATATAAATATTATTCTTCTGGATTGTTGATTTTTAGTCTTCTCAGTTTTGGGAAAGAACTGCAATTTTGTGTGATTTTCAGTGCAAGCTGAGGTAGCTTTTATTGTTTAATTGCTGTGTATTTGTTTTGTGATAGCCCCACCTTGTGCTACGAATTCGAAATGCACTTTTTGTGCTTTCTTTAAATAGATACAGACTAAATTTGATCATCTTATGCTAATGCATCAAGAAGAGAAACTGAAATTAGAGAAAAAGAAAAGAGCTCTAGAAGATGACATGGCTATGTTTAATAAGAAGAAAGCTAATGCTGAATTACTCCAAACACAAGCATTTGTCTCTACTCCTGTTGTTAGTCTGAAGAGAGACAAGGACCGCAAAAAGTAAGTGCTGATGCTAGTCATCAGAAATGGCAATAAAAATGCTTTACGTTTCACTTTTATAACACAACTTTTAGTAATCTTTTAGAAAAGATACAAGTGTTATGTGCTAAGAAGATAGAAGTGTGTAAAATACTATCATGCTTGGATCTCTGGCTCTAAGATTAACATTTAGAGTAATTGCTGTATATTCTATGAGTTTTCTTTTTTTTTTTTCTTTCCCCCCATTAAGGGAACAAGGTTTTCGACTTGAACTCCTGTGCTTTGATATCGGAAATGAAGAAACTGTGAATGTTCACGAACAGAGCGAGAGGGAGAAGTTAGAGAGGGAGAGAAATTCACCCAGGGAATTCCAGAAATAGTATTTGATTGCAGCGCTCAGGTTTTGAATGTAGCATATGTTAGTTTTATGAAGCTGTCCAACTGCTGTTGTCCCATAACGCTAGATGTGTCTTCCTATTGCAGACTTTTGAGAGGAGAGCTTGATAAAATTGGCTGTAAAATTACACCAAGTGCGGAGTATGACCTGATGCACATCTCACTTTCAGAGCATATTGATGTTTCTTCCCTCTCCACCAAAAAATAAAAGCTTGAACAAATTGTGAAATTTTAGAAAGACATTTGAAGGTAGTCTCCAGAACAACATGCTCATCTTCATAAATAGACATTAAATAAAGTAACAAAAACAAGAGATGTTGTCAGTTAATTTATTATTTTTTGATCCTGATAGGTTACAACTTTACTGCAGATAAAATTGGATTGGTTAATGTCTTGTTGCAATTGAAAGCAGATTTTGTTGTACACAAGTCATGCATAGCTGCTAGATTATGAAAAACTTCAGAAGCTACATAGATGCACCTACTGCCACAAATATCAACAGGACAGCTTTGACATTTTTGGGATGTATGCTAGCAGCCTGCTTTTGGTTTTGCCCCCCCCCCTTTTTTCTAATTTTGAGTAATATTACTAAGTTGTTACTAAGTTCCTTTTCCTAGACTCCTTTTTCGTAGAATCATAGAAGGGCTTGGGTGGGTTGGAAAGGATCATAAAGATAACCTTGTTCCAACCCCCTGCCATGGGCAGGGACACCTCCCACCAGCCCAGGCTGCCCAAAGCCCCATCCAGCCTGGCCTTGAGCACCTCCAGGGATGGGGCATCTACAGCTTCTCTGGGCAGCCTGTGCCAGGGCCTCACCACCCTCTGAGTGAGGAATTTTCTCCTAACATCTAATCTGAATCTCCCCTCTTTTAGTTTAAAACCATTCCCCCTTATCCTGTCATTATGTGCCTGAGCGAAAAGATGCTCTTCATCTTTTTTATAAGCCCCATTGAAGTAATGAAAAGGTGCAATGAGGTCTCCCTGGAGCCTTCTCGTCTTCAGGCTGAACACCCCCAGCTCTCTCAGCATGTCTTCATAGGAGAAAATGGAGTTATATATGAAAGTGGAATCATTGGTAACATAGGTCAATATGTGTACTGCTGCGATTAACTCTCAAGTTGAGAAGATTCCCAGATTTGTTTTCTCTGTTTTAGCTTTATTTCTTCAGAGGATGGCACAGTTCATATGCTTGGTTTTGTTTTTCAGTTCCGGCTTTATGTAATGCTGCTGATAGAAGAAGCAATACCGATAATTTCTCTTGAGGAAGCTATGATTCACAGTGTGCTTTTGAAGGTGGAGGAGTTGCGGTTTCTTACTAAAGGAATTGGAGAATCTCGTTGCCACAGGCTACAAGAGAAGAATTTTTAAACATGATCCACACGCATCCGGTGTGGCAATTACTGTCAATGTCACTGTGGACTTTATAGGATGTGTCTGCCTTGATGTGCACTTACTTTACGTATGTGGCCAACCTGCATTCATTTTAAGTGCATTGTACCAAAGAAAATGCGCATGCCATGAAGAGTTCCATTCATAATATGAATGCTGTAGTACAAAAGTATTCAGTGAATATATCTACTATAACCTTTCTAAAGAATTATTTTCTAAAGAATTATTATTTCATATGGTTTGGTAGATCAGTCTACTAAATATTATTTAATACAACTGCTGACATAGCGCAACCATTTACTGATTTTGCTGACTGGTTTATTTATAGGCTTTTATGTACAAGCACTGTCCTATTTTTCCGATACAACCTTTGTAATCAAAACTTACTGAGATATTTTTGCAGTGCTGCACTGTTGCATGATATTTTATCTGACATTACTAACAATTTGGAAAGTACCTACAACTTCTTGTTGCTTGTGACTGGTGCTCAGTTACAGCAGAGATGAAACTTTACAAAAACAACTTCAAGAGCTTCAGGTTAAAACAAGTTTCAAATGTTTTTGTATTTTCAGTAGTTGCAACTCATCGGAAACGTTCTCTAAGAGGTGACATTCTCTGAAGGTGTTTTGTATGACTTCTAAAAAGTGAAGTGCTAAGTTGATAGAAATAAAATACTTTGCTTAAGCGCTTGTGTTGTTTATCTTCCTCTCCCTCCCTTGTTATTAAAACCAAGGAGTTGGATTCCACATTCATCTGGAAAAGCATAAATGTATTGCATCTGTTTAAAATATCTTAAGTCATTTATCGATTGGAAAAACTAGGTGAGTGTGAATGCTGTGTTGGAAAGGCAATATGACTTGCCATATACCACTGTACTTAAGACCAGGATTTGTCTATTTTATTCACAGAGTGTTGCCCATAAGATGGTTTTTCTTCAGTTCCATAGCAATGGGAGGGAATATATGGTATGTAAACCCTTAATTGGCCAGGAAAGGCTCAAACAGCTAATTCAGTCAGTTCCACAGCCAAAGCAGCCTGTAACATAGGAGGGAAAGGTTAAGAGGAACTAAGCCAGCATCTGACACTTCTTTTGTGAGAAGAAAACTGGCCCTGTGTTTGTTGCCTGATCGCTCCTTCCTGAGCAAATTTAGCATGATGACAGATTGTACTTTTTGTTTGGTTTTGTGCCACTGACTTGGCCGCTTGCGTCTGTCTGATTAGAAGCACGTCTCTTCGTGAGCATTGCAAAACTGCATCGAAATGTGGACTTAGGTGGCTGTAATGGGGCCCCTTAGCTGGGGACGAAGCTGGAGATGGTTAAGCAGTTTGCCCTCACTAGCTCTGCGCTTGGCCAGTACTGGAGGATATGCTGTGCTGTGACGGCTGGGAACTCTGAATGGTGCTGTATGATACCACATCGTGGTCAGGATTGGTTTATGCTGGCGTGCACGTGTTAGCTTGGGGGGTCCACGTGGACCCTGCAGGACTCGGCAGCAAAACAGAACTGGTGCAGGCACCTGCATGGGGCTCTGCAACAGGAGATAGTTGAAGGGAGTTTGTTAGTTCACTTGTAGCACAGGATGATCTGAGAGATAATGGATTATTTTTTTTTTTTCCTGAGATCCATTGAAGCTGTGGAGAGTCATTTGTAGGTGCAGGAAATTCCATAATCATTTTATGTAAGTTACCCTAAAGATTAGATGCCAGATAAGCACGCAAGTGCACATCACAACCTGACGGTCAAATGGAGTTCAAGGAATTAAAAAGGAACAGCTAGCAGTATCTCCTGAAAAAGGAGAAGTAATAGAGGTAGTAAATAATAAAAAAATGTTTCACTATAGCTTGTGTTAACTATGTGCTTTTTAATTGAACACTTCTGAGATGTTCATCTTGCAGATGCAATGCTTTCAAGACCTTAATAAAAGGTCTCTGTTGTTACGGATTCTGTAGTGGCTACTCTGACATCTGTTCCCTTGCAAAACCTTTTCCTTTCTTGATCCTTTCCATATATCTATGGTGTATTTGTTCTTAACTATATCTTTAAATGACTACTATGAAAAGACAGCCAGGACGCATTAATGTTTTTATCTTAATCTTCTGCTAACAGGGTAGCATTGCCAACATATTTGATGACAGAAACATTTCGAGTCATGCTGTGGAAATAGAAATATACAGCTCTTCCAAAATTAAGCATGCTGTGGGCTTTACTGGATCATTCTAAATTATGGAAACATGAACCTTTTCCATAATAGTAGCAACATCATTTCTGTATAGAAAGGACAATAAAAGAAAAATGACTGCTTTTCAAGACCATTGTGGAAGACTTGCACAGTTCACATTCAGTCAATCACTGCAGAAAATAATTTAGTGTAGTTCAGCCAGGCAAATTACCCATTAGGATTTTTATAAGGTACTGAGGCATCTGTCTCTGCTTATTTTCCTGTATATATTTTTTAACCCAGACCCTTCTATCAAAGCAGCAAAGTGCTGCAAAGTAGAGATGCTTTCAGGATTTTAAACCAGAAAAAGGGATTCAGCACTATTTTCACTAGGGTGCGCTCGAAGGATGTGGCTTCCATTTTTGTCAGCTATGACTAGCAAATTAAGCATGTACTTAACCGGAGAGGATTAAAGTACTGAAAATAATCATTTTCTAGTGTGTTTTATAGTCTTGTAACTTCATTTTGATACATTTACTATGGCCTCTATTTTGTGTAGCTAGAGAAAAAGCAAGCATTGAACTAAGGTCCGGGAATGCTGAGTTCTACTCCTGGATCTTCGAGATTTCCCTCAAGTGTCAAAGGTATTTTAATTCACCTCAGTCACATCTCAGCCTTCAGATGTGTGTGTGTTTATATATATATATATGTATATATATATTTTTTTTTTTTGTGGGGGCTTATTTTTCGCATGTTCCTGATTTGAAAGCTTTCTGTTGTACCAAAGCATTTACAAATTGCTGAAGATCCCGGTTGTTTTAATTGCTCAGACTGTCATCCCCTACGTCATCTGCACAGCTAGAAAAGCCCAAGCTGTGTCCCATTGCTGTCACACAAGGTATTTAAGGGTGATTGGGACTAGGGCTAGTCAGCATGGATTCACAAAGGGGAAATCATGCTTGACTGGCCTGACAGCCTTCTACAACAAAATCAGTGGGTGAAGTAAGAGCTGTGAGTGTTATTTATTTCAGCTTCAGCAAGCCTTTCAGTGCTGTCTCCCATAACATCCTTGTAGGTAACCTGATGAAGTACGTATTAAAGTGGATTGAAAAGAGTGGTCCCCAGGATTTGAGATCCCTGATCAATATGAAGAGACCACTGTAGTATGTAATGCTTGGTCTCGATGCCTGCTGGCAACTTCTGCGTTCCCTTGTGTTGGCAATAGGAAAGCCTTATACCCCCGTCAGTCTGCATGCTTTCGGAGGGGCTGATGCTTTCCATCAAGAAGAGACTGAGGGGGTTCCTGGGCACATAGTGTTTCTCGTGATTTTTGAGAACTTGAAGTTCTGCACTTCTGCGGCTCCGAGACTTTCAGCTTCTGGTGGTGTTGTGAGAGGGAATCATAAATCTCCTGTTTATCAGCTAAAACTTTGGCAGGCTGTCAGAAGGCTATCCACATAGCTCAGGAACAGGTAGGTATGCATTTTGAAACAGTCATAGAACCACAGAAAGGTTTGGGTTGGGAGGGACCTTAAAGATCACCCAGTTCCAACCCCCTGCCATGGGCAGGGATGCCTTCCCCAAAGAATCAGTGTTATTACGGCAGTTCTGTGCTCTTGAGGAATTGGATCTGCAGTCTTTGGGACTTGGCAGCGTAGAGGTTCTTGCTTTTCTGGGGAAATGTGACGGTCCCGGTGCAGTTTGGGAGAACCAGCTGAGCTGTCCTGATGAGGTGTGCGAACAGCTGGAGAGGTGAGAAATGCCGAACTATATCACGACCTCCTCTCCAGTGTGTGTTAGCGCCCCCGTCATTCTGTTAAACACTCGTCTGGCTTACAGACTCCAGCGAGGGATTCTTACTAGCTGCCATCTAGAAACGCGGCAGGCGAGACTGATGAACTGTACTGAGGAATACGAAACACAGATGCTGTTTTATGGCCATGTTCGCAGGCGATGAATGACATCCAAGCTTTGCCCCGAGGTCAAATCATTCTATACCCCTAATAATTTAAAATGTACAAACGCACAATGCAAATGTATATATGTGAGAAATAACTTCACTGGATGGAGTTTGAGATTGGAGTGTTCGTTTTGCTTCTGAAGTTACAGAAGCTTTTTTGCTAATATTAGCTTCTCAGAGGAAAAAAAAAATCATGGGCAAGTCAGAGTATTTCTGAGTGCTTCTCAATCTTTGATACATTTATTTGCACAAAATATATTCAAAAGTGGGAAGGTACTACTTACATTTACAGATAGAAGATGAAACCCACAGTGGATAGGGCTTAGATTTTTAAGCATAATTAGTTTTTTTTTTTTAATTATTATTACTACATTTGCACACCGTCAATGTAAATAAGCCACAGAAATAAATCCATCATAGTTTTTATGCTGTTTTTATGCTGTTGCTTCTAGATTTCCCAGTCACTTAGGTTTGAGAGGTCTTAAAGTACAAGTTTAACGTCTCCAAAACTGTACTGGAACTCCTGGAGCATCGTGGTCCATGGTGTGGGCCTGAAGCATCCGTGTCTATCCTCACTGGAGAAGACTGCCACTGACACGTATGTAATTTATCCTGAATTGTTGGTCCATCTTGCTGCCATTTTCCAGCTTTATTTAGGTAATTAAGTATGCATTGATCCTGAAAGAAAAAAATGACCAAGTTTAAGTTAACGTCACATTTTGCTCATGCTACAGTACGGATGCAATTGTTCATACCAAATGCAACTATTTCAGCAGGAGATGAGAAAGACATACCTCAGTGTTTCCTGGCCTGGTGGACAAGTTCCTTGTCTGAAAGGTGAGAAATTTTAAATCCTTGCTCCAAGTTAGGCAGTGCAAAGAGCTGGTTTTAAAATTCTTCACACTGAATTTTTTTGTCAGTGTGTTTCCTCTAGTTCCTCACAAAGCAGGGTTTTCTTAGGTTGCTGATTGAAGGTGCTGTTTGGGAGGACACGTGTTCTTGTGACTGCTGTGAGGCTTGGGAGTCACCAGGACAAAAATATGTCCTGTGAACAAACTGCACCCCAAATTCCCCCTGCTGGGAAGGCTGCACATCACAGAATTGTAGAATCACCGAGGTTGGAAAAGACCTTCAAGATCACCAAGTCCAATAATCAACGTGACCTACCAAGTCCCACCACTTAACCATGTCCCTTACTGCCATGTCCCCACGTCTCTTAAATACCTCCAGGAATGGGGACTCCATCACCTCCCCGGGCAGCCTGTTCTAATGCTTGACCACTCTCTCCATGAAGAAATTCTTCCCAGTATCCAATCTAAACCTCCAATGGCATCCTGTGACCCAGGGGCACCGCTGGCAGAGGAGGAGGAGCGGTTCAAAAGGCGTGCAGCTCCCTCATAAGTCTGGGTTCATTACCTGAAAACAACCTTAGGGAAAATGTGAGACGTACCAAGACTCTTTGGGATGCTACAATTCAGCAAGCCAAATTTTAAAGATTATCAGCAAAATCGATGCTCTGTTATTAATCCTGGCATACAAGGAAATATTATCCTAATACTCTGGTGGGGCTGGAAACAGCTCAGTTTATGAATCCAGTTGCTGGAAATACGATCACAGAAACTACAAAGCATAATAACCTGTGGGCACTGCCGCTAATGTTCCTGTAAGTGAGATGTAACTGTGGTAGATGAAACAGTAGATTTCCCCAATAAGGCCTTTCATGCCAGTAATATGTTTTGAATACGTGGCACTTTGCCTTTGAGGTCAGGGGCGATCCTCAAGAGTTTTAGTGGATGATATAATGGAGCTTGCATGTTGACAGAGCTTATTGTATCAATAAATAAAGGTACTGCGTTGCAAGCTGTGAATGAGCAGTGGCTGCAAACAGTTGGCTCAGGTTGCTGTCAGTATAAGCATGCCAGTAAAAGAATTACAGCCCAGTATGCCCATTGATAAAAGCCACATTTTAAAATTTGCCTTGACTGGGTGTTTTAAAAAAACAACATAGAATCCTGTGTTCTTCTTTAAAAAAGATTTGCAGCTGTGAAAAATTATAAAATGCACTAGAATAAAAGTCGTTTCTGAGGACATCACACCTGAAGCAGTACATTCACTGCTCCCTGACAGAGAGGACCTCCATGCAGAAGTGTTAGTTTCAGTTTTTAGAAACTGCCTTGTGCAGCCTGGGAGACTGTGGATGGATGGGTGAGTTTGACTTGGTAGTGACCTGAAACATTACCAAAACATTTTTCAAATAAAACATTTTGAGGTAGCTGCTCAGAAAAAAAAAAAAAAAAAAAAAAAAAGGGGGGGGGGAGAGAGAGAGAGACTAGAGATGGTGTTTTTGGAAACACCACAACTCTTTGCATGAAAGACTATTTTTAAAGAATACTACAATTTTCTGGGAAATTAAAAAGGAAAGATATATTGTGGTTGTTCTCAATCGTGTATTTAATACATTTTTAAATTTATTTCTTCTCTCTGTATTTTAAAGCCCATTTTAGTCTATTTTATAAAAGTTGCCAGAGAGGGGTGCTAAATAACCATGCTTTAAAGACTGCCAGCTTCTGGAGCTCTGTCCTGCTGTAAGCTAAAAATGATGTTTAAGTGTAAAAACCAAACCCACAGGCAAAGAAGAGCTGTGTGAATCTCACTTTATACAGAAAGGAAAAAAAAAAAAAAAAAAGGACTGTCAGGATTTTATTTCCCAGAAGCAAGTGGGATGGAAAATCCCTGCGGAATCTGAAGTCCATGTAAGATCATAATTGCACAAAGAATTCAGCAACACATAATGTGAAAGGCCACATCATGAGGTCTTTGGTTTGAGAAACCCAAAGGGCACAGAGCAGCCAGAAAAGGTGAAGATGAGGGCCTTTGGGGAAGGCATGGCACGGCAGGATCTCGACCTTCCAAATGTGACGAGTTTCATACAGTGTGTTTTAAAACCTAGATCTTCAAGAGGGAAGACTTTTGAGATTTTTCTGTCTTAGCTGTCAAATATGAGAGGTTTGTTGCTGTTGTTGTTTTTATTTAGACCAGTGTATTTTCATATTGTGCACGTTTTATTTTAATACCAGGTGTAACAGCACATCCTTCCTCTTCCAAGTTAACTACTTGCTCAGTAAATCTCCTTGTGATGATTCTCAGCCTCAAAATCTAAAAATGTGCCTTACCTAAGTGTGAAGGAATGTTCTTTAGTAATATATTCAGTGGTTTACATCATAAAACATTCTTCGAAGTAAAAACTCCACAGCTGATGGCTCTGTCCTCTTGCACTTACTGTCAACGCCAAAGCAGGAGGATGCACTGGCTCTGCCAGGCACTGTGCAGATGCTCACTGCTTCCTCCTGCGATATTCTGTAATGTTTTCTCAGGCCAGGTGTGAAAGGTAGAGGTTAAAGGTGCAGATATAACCAAGTAAGACAACACACACATCAGAAGACTCCCTCCTTAGGAGAAAGAAGTCCCTGGGATTTCTGATGTGACGACTTCTTGTAGGGCCGGAGGAGTGATGTCTGGTCCTCTTTAGGGTGGGCATAGGATGGGAGCAGTCCCTCTAAAGCAAATGGTAGGGACAGTGGAAGAAATAACTCCTCGCCAGCTGTTGCAGGAGGAGAGATTTCCCCACTGACATCTAATTTACCTGGAGAGGAACAAACTACCTGCTGGCAATTTCCTACAGTTTCCTGATGGGAAAGAGCTTGGTATTTCAGTCAAATAAAGCACAAAACGATTCTTAGCAATGTGAAGGTGTTTTCTTCTCCTTTCTGAACAAACCCCAATGAAATAAAACAGTGAATTCTATTTCATTCTGCACAGTTGTTCCTCTGGGTGTGACGAAATGCTTTGTGCTGGGGCTCGAGTAGGTCGGCGCGCTCTTGCTCTGACACCGGCGGCCTCCTGACGCTCTGGGACCAGCAATGTCCAAATAACAGCAGTCCCAGGGGCAGCAGGGGACTGTGGCAGGAGGATGGCTGGGGCACCGTCCCAAGGGACAGGCAGAGGGGACAGGTCCTTTCTGAGTACCTCCTTCATGGCATGCCTGTGATTATTTTCCCCAGGTATGTTGGATTGCTCCTTCCCCAGCTTGAACTTCATGGCTTTTCTTTGTCCACGCAGGCTTTGCACACTTTCCAGGTCCTGCTGTAATACTTCCCTGTCCTCACTTTTGATTCCGACACCTCCCAGTTCCATATTGGCCCCAAATGCAGCTTGCTATTTTCTGTAAAGAATAATAAGACATCAGCTTGACAACTACTCAGCTGTCTGCCAGGACATGTGCTCCCGACGAGGCTGTTCTCTCGTTACCCACCCTAACGAAACGAAGCAGTGACAAATCGGTGGGGTGTCTTGCCTCGCGTCCAAGGCCATGAGGTCATGTCTCGTGCTCATGTTGATGAGCGACCAGCTCAGCTGCACGCAGCTCTGGGTCATTTAGGCTGGGTCCTGCAAGAGAGCCAGGCACTGTGGTGGGCCTGCCATTAAAACAGTGCCCTTTGCTCCCTGGTGTGTCACCACTGGTGTCGAAAGCCAGCACTTCTTCACATGATTAGCCTCTATGGACCCAGGAGGAGCACGTGCATCTCAGACCCCACTTCAACAAGCCTGAGAAGGGGTTGCAATGATCTCAGAAATGACTAGTGTTGACAATAGACATTTAATAGTTTTGTGTTTTTTTGGCTAATCTTAGTGATTCCAGTGGGTGAGAAAGCGAGGACAGATTTTTACTCTACTAGCTGCTGAAATCCAAGAGAGTATTTACCTTATCATTTAGAGAATTAAAAATCAAAGGCTTGCCTTACGTTTTTCTTTTAGGGAAAACCCTGACCTGTATGTACAAGCTTCTCCCATGGAGGTGCTGCAATAACTTCACAGTTGGTGTGTAAAGCTGAGAGCATCCTTAAATCTCTGTAGGACTGTGATACCCTTTTGTCTGTTTCCCCACCAGGATGGGAAGTTCATCGACTTCTCTTTGGAAAATTGCACTTCTGCTAAATGCCAGCCAGGATGAGGCCTCCCTTAAGGCTTGTGCAAGCGTGGGGTGGGCGCCAAGAGCCCGGGCGGCCTGCTTTGCTTCAGGCCTGCTCCGCCTGGAAACCTGAGGTAAAAACCAAGTTAAACTTATTAGGATACGATGGAGATTTAAGTGTGACATTAAAGAGATGTGTTTGGAGTAATATATTGGATTTGGTGTAATTTTATTAAGTCAGAGTTGGATTTGGCAGTGTGCCTGCCTGCCCCTCACAAGTGCATCATAGGCGTGGTTGATGGCCCCAGCAGTGGGAAAGGGGCAGGCCCCACGGGTGGATCTTTAAATTCATCCTATCCCAGCTTGCACCAAGGAAAGCTGACGCCTTAGAGGGGCTAAAATCAAGCCTGAAACCCTTCTAAACAGAAAATGGGCTGGGTTCACCTCCAGAAATGATTACCGGCCTTGCTATTCAACACCCTAAAAACACATTTATGTCTAAATTACAGCTTCTGCTCAGTGAGGATGGTAATTTTTGACTTTCTACAAAGGTCATTTCGTGCTGCATACCTCCTAAAAGCGTTATTTTCGGGTATCCTCTCTTCAGTCACAACTGCACCCGGGCCATTAGCTCAGCTGACACCACCAAGCCCCCTCCTGCACGGCAGAGGGACGCGGTGCGAAGACAAAGGCGAACTAATCTGCATCGAGCCGTAATGAAACTAAATTTCACCTTAACCGTGTGTGGCTCTTCTGCCGTCTTCATCGCATGCCAGAGGCCTTTTTCCTAATTGAAAATGATAGCTCCCTGGGTGCTGGGGAGTCACATGGCAGCCTTTTATTGCTGGATGTATTATGTGCCCACTATATTTCACATATTGCCTGGAGAAATGCGGCAGATTTTATTGATATGAGGGACAGTTCCTCATTGGGTTTCTCTGTCTCATGCGTACATCCTCAGTGCAGCTCATTTCCAATTTTATTAACGTCTGGGATGTGGCAGGAAGGCTTCCATACAAAAATTAGCAGAGAGAGCAGGGAGAAAAATTCCCCGATGAGTGGGTTACGGGGATGAACACCCACCAACTTATACTTGCAAACGTAAATGTGCTTTAGTAAAAGAAAATGTGCTCAAAAAAAGCCCCTCAAGTTGCTTGATCATGAAAAAAAAAAATGAAAGAAAGGAGATTCTTTTGTCCTCAGAAAGGTTAATCTAGTCTCTCAAACTGGGGAGATTAATGAAAGTGCAAAACCTAATGTAGTTTAGAAACTAAGTCAGTTTTAGAAAGCGAGATAAGGCTAATGACAAAATAAATCACTCTGTGACCATTTTGCAAGTGCTTTATGACTGATGAGCTCCTGGGTGGGTGCACTGTCCCCGCAGTGGTCGTGGCAGGGCCAGCTGCTCACTGCCTGCCTGGACAGGGCTGGGGTGCAGCCGTGCCTGCTCTGAAACTGCTCACAGCTCTTTGAGCCCTTAGCTCGGGCAGCATTGGAGGAGCGAGAGGAGATGTTGCTCCAACAGCTTCTGGAGCATCTGGCAGTGCCCAAGGATGCATAGCATTAGGCACGACCAATAAGGAGGTGATGCTGAGGCTCTCCACATCCTTGGCACACCCTCCCTAACTGCTCACCCATCCCATCCCATCCCATCCCATCCCATCCCATCCCATCCCACAGGGTATGGGGGCTGATATGTGCCTTGGACACTCACAGTCTCCCTCCGCTTCTTGTCTATGAATAATTTAATGCCCATTGGAGCAGGCACTGGCAACCTGATCCTCCCCGCACCAGTCGTGCGCTCTTGCTTTCTCTCCCTCTCTCTCTCTCTCTCTCTCTCTCTCACCTAATGAATGTTTATTCAGACAAAGTGTAGCAGTGCTTTTTACAAATTGTCTTGGGCAAAATTTACCTTTAATTGGGTGCGTGTTTCCAGAGCACTTTACTGTCCTGTACTCGTGGTAAATGGACGGAGGTGCAATATTGCAGCAGCAGCTTTTTGTATAAAGCCATGGAAAATGCTCAAGAATACATTTCTCTGCCTTCAAATCTGAATAAATGATGCTCTATTTAATGAAGAAGTCTTCTGTGAGGACTGGAGGGTCAAAGGAAGGATGACTTCACTTTTTCCTTTTTGCTTTGTTTTCCCTTTAAAGTGCCTTTTCAGAGCCCCCTGACATCAATAGAAAGCTTAGGCACGGGATCATTTCTTAAATGCATATTTATGCATTTGGATTTGCCAAGCTGTCCTTCGTCTTTCTTCTCTCATGGTGTGAAGCATCCCTTGTAAAGGGTTGCTGAAGGTCTCGCTCACAGCAGCAGAGCCAGGGGATGAAACCAAAACCCTGGCATCCCCCAAACACAGGGCACAGCCCTCCCAGGTGGGCTGCAGTCCCCACTCCTTGATTGCCCTTCTAAAAGCACAGACTACCACAGCCCCCCCAGCACATTCGCTTGCTTTCAAACGGCCCTTTCAATGTGGTGAGTTGTTTGGCTGCCTTGTATGAAACGGTCTGTGAGCCCAACCATTTATATACACACAACTTGTGTTGCTTTTGCAGATCTATTGCTTTTTTCCTGCCTCGTAGAGAGCCGCGTGCATTTTTCTGCATGAGACATATTTAAAACTGAAAATAAAAATAACACATTAATCTTTTCCTTCCTCTGCATCCCAGACGAGCAAAACTGTTGGAGTAAACTCAAAACTGTTCCTTAATTTATGGAGAAATGCAGAAGCCTAAATCAAGCTCAGAGACGATTATATCACAAATTTTCTGTGGAAAAATTTCAGGGAGAGCAGCGTCGAGTTCTTGACTCCCTCTGAACTGCCGCAAACACCTCTTCGCTCCAGGATAAGGGTAAAGAGGATTATCGTTTTCCCTTTGGAAAATGCCACACCATCTAAATGCCATCACAGCTCTCATGGCTAGCCTCAGGCAGGCTGCCTGCGTGGAGTGCTGCCCCAGTACCCGCAGCACAAGCGGCAGCCGATAGCAGTCACCCCAAAACTGGGTACTGGAGCAGGATGCAGGAGCAAGAAGTAGGAATGCTATGTCAGGCAGGTTTGAAGTCTGAATTTTGCACTAACTTTTTTTCTTTCTTTTTTTTTTTTTTTTCATTCAACAAACCAGAACAGAAGCTGCTGCACATCCAGCCTTGGGCAACCAGCTGGGGAGACACCGCCGAGCACGTGGTGGTGGTCTCTTGGGAAGCCGTCAGTCTTCATCGTATTGCATTTTTCAGATGTGTTCTGTAATTATTCCTGCACTGGGAAGGGCATAAATATCCCACCAAAGCAGAGCCTGGGAGCTGCTGGTGCAGCGGTGCAGGGAAGGGGATGGGGATGGACGTGTTACGTGTCCCAGTGCACGGGGCTCCTGGTGCACCGTGTGCTCGCCAGACACCTTGGCAGCGCTGCCGTATACAAACCCCCTCATCTAACAGGAGAAACAGGCCAGGAGCATGGCAAATGGTTTTCTGTCTGCGCTCCAGCCTCTCCGTGTGTTTCATCAGGGAGAACAAGACAGGAGCCCTGGACGTGGCAGGGCTGCGATGGTGGCTGCTCTGTCATGCTCCACGCCAGCTCGGGGGTACGCGAGCTGCTGGAATATGGCTGGAACACTGCTGTGCTACATCTTGTTTCAAAAATCCCCAATTTGTTAAAAAAAACCCACACACCGAATGACTGATTCTGGTCCATTAAAATATGTAAACAGTGGCCCCACGGTTTAGCTGCCACGTACGTTGATAGCCTCTATGAGCTGAAAGGCAATTCTTTCCCCTGGCTGCGCTATCGCGTAACCTCATCAGAAGACGAACAGCCTCCTTACCCCCAAACATTTTGCAATTTGCATTTAGATTGTTCGGTGCCAACGTTCAGAGTAAGACACTTCCCGGCTCCGTCAGACGAAACCCGGTTGTCATTTAGCACAGCGGCAGCCAATTTACGTTCCCATTAATGCGGATCCCAGGCAATTATATGGGGAGGGGAGGGGGGAGATCCTAACAAATTGCCTCCCACCCCCATGCCTGCTCAGTTTATTGCCAAGCGGGCAGCTGCAGGGCAAATTGGATGCACCCGTGAAGAGGAGCAAGTTAATGCTCTTCTGCTACTGCTGTTGGGGAAGGAAGGTGTGGGGGGCAGCTTGTGGATGCTTTGAGTCCCTCTGCAGTATCACCAGCTGGGAGAGACTCGAAAAAGTGTTGAAAATGCCTTTCTGTGACTTCCTTGCTGAGCCCATGGGATGCTGCTTTCTTTTTATGGGCAGCGGAGGTCTCAGCAGGGTGGAGATAAAGAAGAAAGCTGAGTGATAAGCGTATGTGGGGGTGGGCTCACCTGCAGCTGAGCTGCCCCTATAACTATGGGGGGATAGAGGAGCCCAGTGCCAGCCCCTGCCTGGTGGCCTGGCTCATGTGGCTGAGAAAAAACAAGTGGTTTTCTGTGGGTGGGGGAGACACCCACACTCCAGTAATTGGAAATCCATCTGTGGCCGCTTGGAAAGTTATTTTTGCTACATGAAAGGCTGGGATGTGAGGACAGGGCCTTCTCCAGACTGTATCACCTCTTGGCTCTCTTGCTAGGACAGCTCATTTATTTGGCTTGGCAGCGGCGCGCCGAGCTGCGGGTCTGCCAGGTTCACCATGTTGTAAGGAGCTGCTGATGTCAGGAAGAGCTTTTGGACGCAGGAAAGCCCCGCAGATGTTGTCCAGGTGGTTCTGCTCTCCGCAAGCAGTTTAGGACCAGCCAAGCCGCGTTACAATTTTACGATGATTATTTTTCTTTTGAAACCCGACTGGAATCACATCGCGCGCTGGAGCAACGTGCGAGGTGCGGGGCTGGAGCTCAGCGAGGTACGTGGCCTGAGAAAGTAGCTGGTGTGCTCCTCCCGATGGCATTTTGTACCGTCCTGTTGATCAAACCGGGCAGCTGGTGAGGCTAAACAGGAGGGAAAGCTGCTGCCTCTCCATGTTTTAATTCCTGCGTTTCCCACGTTTTAAAATTTTTGACTCAGGAGCCAGGTCTGCAGGTTCCCCGGCTGTATGCAGCCCAGGGGATGCATGGGGCACGCTGACAGCACCTTGCCTGTGCCCATGCAGGGGTCTTCATCTGCCCACCAGCCTGCTCAGCCTGAGGGATGTCAGAGCATGCCTGCAGCCTGCCCACAGAGTTGAAGGCTGCTGAAGTCCTTGAAAATGCTTATGCTGCCACATCTCCTTACAGCCCTCCCTGCTACCGTGGTCCCTCTTCCAGCTAGTCATAGAATCATAGCATCACAGAATGCTTTGAGTTGGAAGGGACCTTAAAGCCCACCCAGTTCCAACCCCCTGCCATGGGCAGGGACACCTCCCACCAGCCCAGGCTGCCCAAAGCCCCATCCAGCCTGGCCTTGAACACCTCCAGGGATGGGGCATCCACAGCTTCTCTGGGCAGCCTGTGCCAGGGCTTCACCACCCTCTGAGGGAAGAAATTCTTCTTAATGTCTAATCTAAACCTCTTCTTTTAGTTTAAAAACATTCCCCCTTGTCCTGTCATTATCTGCCTGAGCAAAAAGTTGCTCTCCATCTTTTTTATAAGCCCCCTTTAAGTACTGAAAAGTTGCAATAAGGTCACCCCAGAGCCTTATTTTCTTTAAGTCCCTGCTCTCTTCCTCTGGACCTGCCCTGCTTTTCTCCATGTGTCACCCCAGTGTTAATTTCTCAAGATTTTGAAAAAGCACAGATCTGCCAAAAGAAGAACCAGAAGGACATTCTGTCTTCTGGTTGGGCAGATCTTACCTTTACTTGGCCTTTACTTATGTTGGGATTACTACTTTTTCCTTGCAAGTCTCAGAGCTGCTAACGTTGTTTGTTCACTTTGCTATCTAATGAAGAGAGAAACCTCAATCGAGTTGCCTTAATGTTTATTTTATTTAAAGAATCAGAAACACAGTCATTGTAGTTCATTTGTACTCATATTCGCCAACATTTCCTAAACCACATTAACGTTCATGTATAACAAAGCATTTTCTGAGCTGTGCAAAGTCCAAACAATTTGTTCAATTACTTGAACCCACTTCTAGAACAGCAAACCTGGCATTTTACAAACTGAGGCCACCATAAGGATTCTTCTCCTTTCTCTCCCTGTTGTAGGAGACACAAATCTCCTTCCCCTTTCCCTTGTAAGACAGGTAGAAATTAGACCACAGTACAAGTCAAACCTCTCCCAGCCCAGGACTTTCCAAATGGCACTGGGTCACGTTTCCGTATCACTGATCTGTATTTTGTTCTGCACTTGTGCTCCCTGCATGGAGGTGATTTGTCCAAGAAGATTACTCAATAACCCGAAGTGTGATGCTAAGCAGTAAACAGGGGCCAGAAAACAGCTGTGATCAAAACAGATCCCCCCTCCCCAACTATCTTTCCTTGCAGGAGGTATGACTGGAAGGGTTGTTGTCCATTAAAAGAAACACCATCCTCCCTGCAGAATATATATTAAAGCACTGGTTTCATGACACAACATCTGCGTGTTTCCCTTTATCTTTTCACATACCAACTTTTGTCCTGTTAGAGTTAAGCGTTAAAAGGTGGAAATCTGGAACCATTTTAGATCTGGCTAAACACAATAGGCAGCAACCAAGCCGTCATCCTGTTCTGTTTTTCTGCGTGTAGTAAATACACCCATGGAACAGAATTTTAAAAGAACTTTAACCACTGTAAGTTGTCAGAAAAATCTCCTCGTCTCTGACAGAGCTAACCCAGAATTTTTATTGGAATCGATAACACGCATTTTGGCATTTCCAACTTGCTAACTGTGCAGTTTCCTGTTTGAGGTGCAGCGATACCAATTCTGATTTGGACCAAATAAATGGACTGATATGGCTCTATTCTCAAACAAGTCTTTCCAGAAGACATTTCTTCAATCTCTTATTGGTTATGAAAAGGCAATTTCCTCTCAACAGTAACTAAACTTTTAGTGGCTGACTCATTACAATCTGGAATACGAACAAATGCGGCAACGTTGAATATAAAAAGAAACATCCTGAAAATAATGCCTCCCTGTTCGAAGGTGCTATACTTGGCCATGGACTGTGTTTCTGGAATCTGTTTGTTAACGTGTGACAGCAAGAAGAAACTTATTTTACAGAGAACAAAGTCACAGAGCTGAACTTAAATAGGAACGTTCACTTACACGTTTTTGATATGTACTAGTATACACGGCTTGAATGAAAAAAAACTTACACCTTCACATATGAAATACTGGCAACGTAGTAATGATGATCACCCACTGGGCCTCTTCCTTTTAATAAGATCATCTCCAGGTTACAGTGCCTCCAACATGCTTTTAAATGACCACCACATGTTGGCTTTGGCGAAGAGCCAGCCGCCGGGAAAGGCAAGGTACAGATACAGCTAAGAAAATTCTTTCATCACATTTCATTCACCAAGAGCTGATTTCTTTTTAAATACTCTCACAATTACATTATTGAATTTTTCTCATTCCGCTTCATAGGAATAACTGACTAAACTCGCTTTACATTTATTGCACCTTTAAGTCCCTGGTAGATGGAAGCTCATATTGCCTGATATGTTTTGTATTGTAGCTTGACTGTGTTAAGAAATTGAACAGTCTCCAAAAACTGTACATTTCTACAGTAAGAAATCGTGTTTCAGTAATGCTAATTACAGCCGTCGCAGATCAGCTCTCATCTCCATGATGCAACAACAGAGGAAAACTCCAAGGTCCCTGCGCATGCTAGAACCTGCAGTGTTCTTCTTATTGCCATGAAAAAGTCAATTAAAATGACTCCTCCGGGAATTGCTTCCAATTCTGGAGTAATTATCACTCTCCAGACAGGATGCTGTGCTTCAGCGTGGGTCTTCAGACACTATAAATATGCAAGAGAGAGTGAGCGTGTGCGTATTGCACAGGCACGCTCCTCAGGTATATTTATCAGTGACCAAGCAGCTTTTTCTCTTTTCCTCTATGAAGCATGAACAAATAGTCTGATCTCAATCTTCAGGTACACTTCTGATTTTGTATGTTGAATGCAAACTTTGTTGCAGCCTCTCTGTTTAACCAAACCGAATCTTTAACAATTAAAAAAAATAGCACCAGATGTATGAAAAAGAGGAAATGTCTGATCTAGTAGGAATATATATAAAGTATAACAATTCTTACAGTAAAAAGGTACGTCATACAAAAAAGCAATGGAAAGTGATACGGAAGGACAAAACTCCATGCTGCATATAATAAGGGCAGAAGACAGGCAAAAGGGATTCTGCTTGAATAACCACAGTTTAATGGTGGAGCCGAACTTCCTCCAGGATTTCCCCGGCACGAAGGCTGGGACACATCGGATGATACGGGACTCTGAGCACTGACACACTTACTGACAAACTCACGCAGCATATCTTTGAGGTATATAGAAAGCATGACGTTAACGTTTTGGACTCCTCCTTCTTTCTTGCATGACGACGCGCAAATCTTTAGTCGTGTTTTTTTTTTCTTTTTTCTCCACCCTCCCCTCCCTCTTCTTCCATCAGGAAAAACAAAATCCCAGTTTAGGAGCTTCCTAGCACACCTCCGTGAACTCTCAAATCCATCTTGCATAGGCCAGTAATAAGAACACTGCAGCTCTGACAAATAAGTTACAGCAATATAACAACTTTCCTCTTAACTTCTTTTTTTTTTTTTTTTTTTAAAGATATTTTCTCTATAATTTACACAAAGGGATAACAGCCGGAGTTCAGGTTACGTACAGTCCGAATGGGCGTCCTTTCAGTCTGTGATTCCAGGTGGAAGGCACTACTTCAACATACCACTGTATGCACCGCGCGCAGGTTCAGAAGCACAGCGGGGCGCTGCGTCTCCAGAGCTGTAGACTGAAGGGCCTGGGGGAGTCTTTGGAAATAAAAATGGCAGTGGTTATCAGTCCAGTTTCCCTTTGCTGTCTCTTCTTGTGCTATGCAGTTTCCCCTGAAAGCTCCTCCAGTCCAGAGAGCGGTGCTCCGTCCTCAGAAGCTCTCTACGAAGCTCCCGGGGAAGAGGCCCGTCCTGCCATTCCTCTGTAGCGTCCCTTTGTACCAGCCGTCCTCCCGCTTCTTGTGCACAAACACAATGTCTCCTTCCTTCAGTTCGATCTCCGCCTCGCTCTGCGGCGGGTAGGGAACCACAACGCGGTACCTTCGGAAACAAAAAGGCAAAGACGGCGTCAGACACATCCATCTGACTCTGATATGTGGCATGGAGCAGCCACACCACAAGACATGGGTGGACGTGGCCAGGCCGGCACTCGTCCCCCCCTCAGCTTGTTTTGCACCGTCCTGAGCCCCCACCTCCTGGGCTGGACACGAGGGGCTGTGTGAGCAGACAGGGTGGCTGTTGGAAAAGGGAGAACCCCCCCCCCCCCCCAGGACCCTCTGAGGGCCCAGGGAGATGCTTGGGAGGGATGCAACCCTAGGGAGATGGATGCGTGCCAGCCATCGCTTGGCTGCTGGGAACCTTTTGCCTCTTTCTGGTGCTGACCTGTAAAGCAAGACTGAAAAGGCAGCCTGGCTTTCATGCTCCTTTTGCTGCTAATGAAGTGTCAGCGCCAGCAGCTGCCTGAAACCCCATGTCAGGCCGGCCTGCTCCGGGACAGAGAAAGGAGGCTGGCTTCCTCCTCCTCCCCTCCTGCACCCAGTGCCTCTGCTCGGCCCCATTCCTCAGCCCAGCGGCCCCAGGGGCTGCTGCTAGCTCGGCCAGGAAGAGCTCTGGGACATGGGAAGATTTGTAATTGGGAAAAAAGCTGGCTGAGTTTTGAGGCAGAAACATCACCTCGCCTCTCCCTCCCCCGCTTCCTGTGAACCAGAAACCTTGAGGAAAAATACGTTTGGAAACATCAGTAAGTCAGTTTTTCTCCAAACAGTTGTGTCTGAGGCAGCTACGTTTCCTACTAAAACTCAGTATCAGGGGAAGATCGCTGGCCAGCTCGACCAGAGGCTTCGCTGGGACGTGCTCTGAAGCCGGATGGTGACAGCAGGACGGTGCCGCCACATGCCCGGAGTGACAGCCTTGCTCACTGCCACATCCCTCCATCCAGAACTGGAATTGGCAGGGCTCTGGCAGACTGCCTTCGGTATCAGCAGAGCAGCCAAAGCACTTCACGTTTGTCTTCTTGCTATGCGTCTTGTGAATGTGCTTTGGGTCCCTCAGACCTGGGAGGGAAACTAAACTGGAAAGATGTGAAATCGCTTTCGAAGCCTCTCCAAACCAAGAGGGAGCCCCACCCTGAACTGTTCACAGGGCTCCCTGGGAACGGGGCTTTCAAGAGTCACTTAATTTTAATGAAGCAGTGACAGCTCTGATCCTGACAGGGCTATTCTGCACTCAGGCTCATCAGCAGACGTCCTCCTGAGAACATAGCCCAGGCCCTTTAACACCAGCACACTTGTGAGTGGAGCTGGGAACATCTTTCTGCCTCACTCTTCTTCCTCCTCAGCGCGTGTACTTTCACGGTCCTCTGGCATTTGGTTAACAATCAATACCTGTCTTGCTAATTGCAACGTAATGAATATGGTACGATAGTTGCCAATTGATTATCTAAAGCCCATCTCCCGAGGATTAATATTTCCACAACCACTGAACGGCCGCTGATGCCCCAGTCATGCTTTCACCAGGCAAGCATTTATTTAAAATAATATCATGTCTTTTAGGACCGAATTCGACAGGCACTGAAGGATCTGGAGCACTCCCTGCAGCCATTCCCTGTGAGGTGGTACCAAGGCAAGGGGTTGCTGAGTGGCAGCTGCTGATTTTCTTTGCAGACATTTCTGAAGTACCTAGTGACCGCTGTGCTGAAGCTAGGGACCCCATTTTGACACGACAGTGAAATTACCAGATCTGGCTACACGTTTGGACACCTCCACGGCCAAACATCCTGTTACTTGGAAACACATTCAACTCCATTTGGAGTGTCGGTTCTGCTCTAAAACCTGATTACAGCCTCATTAACTTGACATGGCAACACTGTCATATGGAAAATAGGTGTGTTCGAGTGCCACCAAAAATCTGTTGGTCATCTCCATCCCTTGGTCAATAAATCTCACTGTTACTTCCTTTCTCTGTGGAAAAGCAAATAACAGAGGTTGAAAAGTGTGCTGCTGGCTGGCTGCAGGAAAATGGTCTATCACGCTATCATCTGTGGAACTGCTACGCTTACATTATGAGGCTTTGCCAATTACAGCCATTATGCAAATGAATGCACACATTATTTCAAGCACTCCGCTGCAGTGTTGATTAATTAAATTATCAGAGTGGAACAATTTTTGCTAAGATGACGCCAGGTTTCAGATCTCACAACTCCACGTACAACCACAGCACACCGGAGAGGAGTTCTGGGATCTCGAAAGGCTTTGAGGAAGAGGAGGGTTGGAACAGCAGAAGGTTGTGTCTGGTGCAGGGTCCCCCAAGAACTCTGGGACTGCCAACACCTCAGGTCATACCTCAAGTGCACAGCCAACCTTTTAAAGGCAGGCTGGGCCTTAAGAGTGATGATTTGGCAGTCCCTAAATGGTTCACATTTGAAGGGAGGTGACCACGCTCAGTAAGAATGTGCCCATCTTCATAAAAGGGATTCTCAGAGCATTTCCTTGGAGAGTTAAAAAAAATAAATCCCAGTCACTGCATTACAAAATGAAGCACTCCTTCCCATTTAAGGAAACCCCAAACGCTACGGTTTAAATTTAATTACCTACGGTACCTCCTAGGATAACACCAAAGTGTTTTTGATAGAATAGGGAAATCTTAGATACAAAAGCCCTTGCAAATCGGTTAAGAAGTCCTCCGTGGGAGACAAAAAAAAAAAAAAAAAAAAAGATGCTTGCATTTTTTTTTTCCCTTGAGAGGCTTTTGAAGCAGTGCCGGGGAGAGCCAGAGCAATCAAGGTTGCAGTATGCAGAAAAAAATGATCACACGGCAGGGCTGCCGGCAAGGGGCTCGCAGGCACCATAAATCGCTCCTGTCAGAGCATGTGCTGCCACTCTGAAACCTCCAGGTGGCATTTCAGCCTAGTTTTTTTTTTTTTTTTCTCTAGAACTTAACACATGTATTAGCCATACATATATGCAAATACATAGATTAGCCGTATTTTCTGGCAGAAAAGACCTTTTCTCTTCCCCCCCAAGACGTTCTCCCTCGCTCCCAAAAAGGCAGTCCTCTATGCTTCTATTTATATCTCCACTTTTCATTTCCCTTTTTGTCCCCTTGTCTTTGAGAAGCTACAATAAAATTGCAGGTTTTCATACTGCCTCCTGGCATTTCAGATGGATCTCAGAAACAACTCATTTTTGTTGAGGTCACATTATACCTCAATCGCCAACTTTTAAAAATGCTAAATAGCTGGGCAACAACCATGTTTACAAGTGTGGCAAGCATCTCTGCCTATTATTAACCAAGTTTGGTATTTTCTGTTGCAAGTGGTACCTTCAGACAGTCATAATTCTGCCAAATGCTGACCATTTTGTCCCAGACTCTCCACAGCACTTGACTATGTCAGGCTGAGGGTCCCACGTGCAGCCTGGATGGTCCCATCACTTTGAGGGAGAACGTCAGGGAGTTTTTGCAGTGCCCTCAGGACCCAGGTGTGGGCTTTCCCAAACTGCTGTCACCTCCCTGTACTTGAGGAGCTGAGGAAGAAACGTGATGAAAACTGGAAGCCCAGGCACGAGGTGTGGACATGCGTGCTGAGAGGGAAGCTGTGCTGAGCTGAGGCTGGCAGAGCAGAGAGCCTCAGTGGAGGGAGCCCGGGGCTTGGATGTGACACCCCGCAGGGCAGGAGGGTGCACGGGCTGAGGCTGGCACCAGGGCTGACGATGGGACAGGAACTCTGGCAGCATTCGCCCACGGAGAGCCAGGAATGGGTCTGTCATCACCGCTCCTCTGCTGTCAAAAGAGAGCTGTGAAACCCATGTCCTGTGTCCTTTCAGTGCTCATCCCCACAGGCAGAAGAAATGCCTCTCCCATCCAGCTCTCCTTTCACTCTTACTGCTGACATCTGCAAGGTGCAGCTAAGATTGCTGACCTCAGATAGGTGTTACGTAATGGAAGTTCTGGTTTTGTTTTAAAAAAAAAAAAAACAAAAACGGCTAAAGGTGCCAGGTATGTAGACACATAAGAGAAGAGACGTGTGGCTGCTGAAGCCACCTCATCCTCTGCGGAGGCTGGAAGATGCCAAGAGAGTGACCCCAGAGAAATTCACTGAGTAGTGCAGGTGCGAGGCGAGTGGATTCTCCGACTCCTCCAGCTGCAGAGCCTCGTGCCACACTTTCCACAGAGTGAGACTCATCTCTTGCATTTTAGCAGCGTGGGAGGCAGTTGTCTGGTCTGAATTACTCACGCAGGCTCTTCTGCCATTGCGCGCAGACAGGCATTGAACAGCATTGATCAGAACTGATCAGTAATTAAGGGCCGAGCTCAGGCCTGAACACTTGAGGGGGAAAAAAACAAAATACCAAGTATCTGCTCACTGAGTAAATACGTGCATCCAGTACGATGATGGAGGTACAGGGGCTCACAGAACAGGCACAATCAGGCAAATTAGGACTGCAGGGCTAACCTCCAATCTGGAAATATTGCAGGATTCAACTCCCGAGGTGGCTAATTCCAGTTTCCCAGTCCTGAGGCAGGTGACCCTAGTCAGAGAAGCACTTAACCATGTGCACACATGTCCCCGTTCGGTTAGAACACACTCCCGGGGTCACTTCTCTGGTATTGCTTTCCAGGAAAGAAGCACGCCTTTCCTTTGCTTTCCCTTCTGGCAAAGAAGACATACGTGCACGACGAAATTGAAGTCAATGGGCGTTGAGCACATGCTTGAATGCTTCCTTGAACTGAGAGCTCGATTTCTAACGTGGCAGTGATTTGTAGGGAGGACACATGGAAACACAGAGGGGGCTATTTTGAAGGTTAAACTCACTGCTCCTATTTCATTCCGCAGTGCTGCTGTGGTTACAACGTGCTCGAAGGCTCCCCAAAAACCACGCGAACACCGCACGGATACGCCGGTCGTGACAGCAAGGCCGGCTATAACCGCTTCATCAGAACACAGCCCGGCAGAATTAGTGCCAGTTACTAGAAAAGAGTCAACAACGCGTGACATGTTTTACTCAGGTTTGCATCCAGGAACGGTGCCAGCCAGCCGGGGGAACATGACTCACGCACGCACCCGCTCGGCTCTCCCGTTCCTCTCCGCCGCACAGTCACATTTTCTTGAAGGGGGTGGCAAGGAAAGCGTTTTCCTTCGGTGCTGCTGGGCAGATGGCGTGCCCCTCTTCCACGTGAACCAACAGCCTGCATGGGGTGCGGGCACCTCTGCGGCTGCCTGATCTCAGAGCATCCCTGTATGGGACAGGCCGTGCTGGTCTTGTTTCTTGGACCAGCAGCAACTGGATGTAGAAGTAGCTGGAGAGGAGTGTGTGGGGCACATGGAGCCTGATGGGGAATTCGCTCTTCTGTCAATCGCTGCGACATGAAGTGACAAGGCCACCACCTGGGAAATGTCTCCGCTCCGCTGCTCAGACTGCAGAGAGCAGCAGGAGGAAGGTGGTTTTATAAAAGGATAGTGGGAGCCTACACCCAGAAGGCAGGACTGGGCACGAAGCATCCCAGTTAAACCTCACGGCTAAATGACCAACTTCCTTTCCAACCCAGCCAGCCAGGGCCAGGTTTTGGAAACGTCAAGTGGGGTAAGATAAAATACTTGTTTTCCTTGCACAAAAAATGACAGAAATTAGCAGCAGCTCAGCACACCTTCCTTTCTGACAGGCTGCAGCTCCCACCAAGGGCCGTGCTGCCAGGTAGCAGGACGGGCACCTCTACTGTCAAAGTGTGAGGGCCAAGCTGCAATGAGGGCCGCGTAATGCACCTCCGACATGGCTAGTGGCACGGCTGCTTGGCCTTGACCAGTAGCCTGGCTGTGGCAAGTGCCAGAGACGCAGGGCAGCCTCCACGGGAGAAGTAGCGGTGCTCTGCTGCCTGTGTGAGCCCCGTTCGAATGCCGTAAATATTAAGGAATGTGCTACTCCTTCCAACCTTCCAGTGCTCTGTTTCTGTGCGCGCAGATGGGCGTTGGGAGACAGAAAGCCAAGTACAGCTAAGTGCACTGAAATGCTCTGCAGCTTTTTAAAATTTCATCCAGCATCTGAATCTGTTTATCTAACCTTTTTTTTTTTTTTTTTTACTTTTCCTCCCTTCCCTTTTCTTTCTCAGAGAATTGCTCCTACTGTGCAGATGAAATGCACCAAAATGCAAACAAGCAAAATATGGAGCTGAGTGATGTTCAATGCAAGTTCCTCCGCTGCCAGATGTGAAGAGAACAAGTGGTTTGAAAACTGTAATTTGTTTTAAAAAAAATATAATTTGGTACTTCTGAGCAATTTGATGATTTAATGAGCACAGATGGATGTGGGATGAATTTCTAAGAGGCAAGTGTTTAATGTATCTGCTCAGATTATTCCAGGACTAAGCATTATCCTTCCTAGTGCATGAAGGTAATTAATATTTCCCATTATGGGCATGAAAAAACCCATACGATCAGTTAAGGAATGCAGATACACCAATGATATGGAAGTTAATTCATAAATCAATTAAAGCATCTTGCCTGCTGTGTATAATTAGGGTTACTTCAATTATAGCTTATTTTCAGATTTAAGACTCAGGAATCAAAACGCTTAAAATCAGAGGAAGTTCCTTCCCACCATATACTGCAATTGGAAGTCTTTGCACAGTTGTAGCAGTCTAAATCTATTTGCTCCTCATTCCAGCAAGGCTGAGCAGACGCAGCTAACTCGTGTCCCTCTGGCTCCATTCTACTTCACTCCAGCTGCTTATAATTGTCATTAGTTGAACATTTCACTGTCAGGACCCTCCAGAGGTGAAATGAGAAATTTGTAGGATACGGGACTGGCCCTGGCCTATTAAACAAGGCGTCCAGACTTCTCTACATCAAAGCCTTGAAAGCAGCACCTCAACAGCCAGCTCCAGAGGCGCCAGGGAATGCTCCTCCCGGTTTCTTTTCATGGCTACGTTTAACTAAAGGTGCAGCATTCCTCTGATGTAGTTACGCTGGTGCTAAATCTGGTTTATATTGATTTAGCTTTTCTTATAGCATTAATCTAAACTGATGTAGACCAAATTAAGTGTGCCTAAATAGGGATTGGTTTTTCACTCTTTTCACTAAATTGGTTTTTCATGGATTTTAAGGACAAGAGACTACTCTGATAGTGTGCTCTTGCTGCCTTCATTACAGCGCTGAAGGACTTGCCTGTATTTATTTCTGCTTCAAGCCTAATAGCTGTGCTTGAACCACAGCATTTCTTTCAGACAAAATGCTCAACCCGGAATAAAAATATTTCCATGTCTGTTCCCTTATTCAGTCTCCTACAGCCTGGTACCAAGCTGTTCCTAAGCCTGCTATTTAACAGATGTAACAAAGATCTGTGTATCACTTCCTAACAGCATATTGTTTTAAATCATCTATTGTTCTTACGATATTTCTCTGAGCCCACTCCATTTTGCCTCAAATTTGGCTCTTCTGAAATATGCTGTTACTCGGTGTTCTCTTCACCAAAGAGTTGAATTATCTCTGTACCATCGTGTCTACCCTCTTCATCACCTTCCTCCCACTTCATTCATACATCCTGCAGCAGCAAAGACTTTATGTTGGACAGTGTGGGTCCAAGACCCAACTCCTTTTCTACGGATTCCTGATCTAGAGGGACATCCAATGCCAAAGAGTCTGCAATCTACTTAATACCCGCCGGTCAGTTGTGTACAGCTTGCTCAGCAGGACACTTTGTGGTAACAGGCCAGATGCCTTAGAGAAGTTTAAATATGTTACAGGGTCATTGTTACCATCCCAGCCAAACTGCAACCTGCCTTCAGTAAACACCGTGTAAGGTGTGGACTGTCCTGTAGCATCCCTTATTATGCCCTGCATCAGCTGCTCTAAAAACCTGACTAGATTCAGGGTCAGACTGACCTGTCCAACGCATTTCATTTAGCCTCATTCATACTCTACGGCAAAAAATGATTTCTTTCAAATTTTTGCAGCTTTACTATTGTTCCAGAATTGTTACATGAGAGCCTCATGAGTTTATTAAAATATTGGGATCCCCTTTATAAAGTGGTATTTGCCACAGAACCTACACCCTTTGGGCTGAGAAAGCACTGCTGTCCTCTCCATTTAGCCGCCTACAGTCAATCTCCAGAGCTGAAAAACCCAACAACCCCTGAGAAAGTTAAACTTGCAGTCCCCCTCCAAACCCTCCCTGAGGATGGACGCATGCTCCAGGTGACCTCTGGGGATACCCAGCTTACCTTTCCCGAGGCAAAGGCTTGGGCTCTGGCCGAATAGCTGCCATGGAAGAGAGGGGCTGCCTGGCAGGAGAAGGGATGGAAAAATTCAAATCCAAGGAGCCTGTTTTTCTGTGCAGAGGCTCCAGCCCCATGGCTCCCTGCATTTCGCTCTCGATAGGGCACGAGCCGGCCCTGCCGTGGCTGGAGAGGGAGGAGAGCTCGGGTCCCACTGCCCCTTGTAGGACCCCTTCGATGGCCGCCTGGGGGTCATGCGTGGGGGACACGGATGGTGGGGAGCGTGACTTCTTTTTCGTTGATGCTCCTGCTAGCAGCTTCAGCAGCCCGCTCTTCTTCTCCTTCTGCAAAGGAACCAAAGGAAATTAGGGCAGTGAGCAGACATCCCTAATCCCTCTGTTTTTCTTTTGGAAAATCTCAGTGTGTGGCAGGAAACTTCCCTTCACTGCCTTGACTAGGAGTGGATCCAGGCAGAACCTGAGCCTTTGCTAACAAAGATCTTTTGAAAATCCCTCCCCATCCAACAGTGATGTACTTGTTCAGCAGAAGGACATAGCATATTGCAAAGATGATCTCTACTTTCAAGTCCACCCAGGCAGTGACCATATATGCCTCTTGAAAGAAACAGTGCAGTTAGTGGGACAGCAAAGGTACAAACCTCCCGTGCAGAGAAGGTGGCAACCGAACTGCTGCCCTCTCCCTTCCAGAGGAATCCTGTCCCCCAGTAGAGAAACTCCCAAAAGGTGACAGAGCAGGCCCTATGTTGAAAAACCCCCGCTGGGAAAGCACGAGTGTCTGCAGAAAGATTTTAGATCTCGGACCATTGCCAGAGAACCGCTCATCACTGCTGCCTGATTCACTGCTCACCATTTACTACTGGATGTAGATTTACGGTAGGGAGAAGGGAGGCACGAGACAGACTTTAATCCTCGTTTGCAGAGGATCCTCCACATCCTGCATTACACCGCTGTACCAACCCGCATCTCCCTGCCAGAGGTGGGCCACTTCTCCTCCAGTGTTAATGTAAAGGCATTTATGTTTGGAGATAGACCACAACTGGCAATTACACTGTCAGTGCATGTGAATTTTGACATTTCTACAGGGGTTTCTGGTACAGAGTAATGACAACAAGATAACAGCACTCTTTCAATTAACATGGAAAAAAAAAAGTTCAGCCTTTGTTACTGAAGAGATGCATCAGACCTTGCATGCTTTACAACAATGAGAAATCCTGCTACATGTCTACCTCAAGCACATACAAATAGAGAATATTCTTTCCTTCAGCTAGAAAGTTTTTTTGGGTGCACTGTAGCGCTAGGCTAGAGTTGCAACCAGCAATGCTCTGCAATAATTTTTCCATTTTTTTTTAACCACACAAGAAGTTTTGTAAAAGGTCTGTTAGATTTCTTTCTCCTCCATCAGACGTGCAAGGCATTATCCAAGACCATCTTCAGAGACTCAGGGCTGAGAAGTTTGGCTATATTTGATAATTTGTTCTATAATAGGTTCCTGGGGGGGAAAAAAACGAACCCAGCAACCACAATACTTATGGAAAAGGATTTCTCTATCTTTGAGCCGGAACACTGTTTGGAAATACAAGCCAGCAATTTATTTATTCTCTGTAGACAAAATGTCTCATGCAAGGTTTAAAATGATGCTCATTTATGTGCTGACTGCTGAAGTAATTTTTCAAAGCAGCTTTAAAGAATAGGAGGGCTACACTAAAATAAATATAAGCTTTTAGAAGATGCTCAGAGTAGTAAATCTACTTGTAAATGTACTTGGAGTATCTGATGTCTCGGCTCCCAGAGTTCTCGTTTGCACTTTTCAGCTGTCATGGACTGATCAGAAAGCAGAAATACCATAAATGTTAAAATATTGAAGAACAAAAGCAAAGTACAGTTGTTATTTCAGAGACAATGTCCAGTGATTTCTGAAGAACAGTCTGAAGTACGCTTCCAGCTGGCGGTATGGTGGTCTCCTGCATACCACCAGCTCCGACTATTAAGGGCATTTGTCACTTACAGGTTACTCTGTGGATTAAAGGATCCCTCCTGCCAAGATGTTCATGCAGGCAGAACCTGTGGAAGCTAAGGGAGGCTGGCCATATGGCACCATCAGGTCTAAACCACTACCTTAATTCCCCTGGATGCACCAGAAAAGCAAGCCAAAGGCCCCTGAGAAGCATCTCCCCTCCCTGAGCAGAAGGCAGCCTTGCAGGAGCTGTGGTAGCTGTGCACACTGGAACTCACCTGAGGTGCCAAAAAATACTTCACGTGTGTTAGAGAGTGTTTCTCTCACTCTCTAATTAAGAAATACCGCTGCTGTCATCATTACATCAAATTTTAAAGCTCTTCAAAAATTGCAAACCTCTCCTTTCCCTGTAGCTCATTGAAACAATAGCTCTAATGATCCCAGCATACTGTGTCAATATGCATTTGAAGGTGTCTAAAGGTCAGTGACAGAAAGCAATAGCCATTGTGGGGCTCTGGAGAAATGGTTATTGTGCGGCAGTGAGCACTTTGAGCCTCTTTAATTGGCAGCTTTGCACATGCAAAGTAACTACACGAACTAAAGCCCCGTATAATGAACAATTAATATTCCTATGTGGCAGCAGCTTTTCTCATTTCTGCTTCTAATTTAAATACCTTGGCAAATTTTCATTAGAAATACCTTGTGCGTCTAAGACCATGAAAGGCATAGCAGCCAAAATCTTTGGAAGGAAGGAAATGCATACATTCACACCCGTCTGTACATTAAAAAACATTCGGTTTTGTTTACAGGAACAGCTTCCACCCTACAAGGTTAGCTCTGGCATCAATTTCTACACTGAAGCTCCCATCCCTCAGACAGCAGAGAGCTATAATGAACTCACTGATGTACCCGTCGTTCTGCTTTAACAAAAGGCAAAATAAAGAATTGATTTTTTAGCCTCTTCGTATTCAACTGAGCATTTGACTAAACTTTTGAGGCTAAGATCTGTGGTCTTTAAAGAGCTAAGATGAAGCACTTAATTTACTAAACACAGACCTGCTAGTCAAAACCAGAAGAGTCCCATCCTTCCCTCTGTGCCCGTGGGCAAGATATTTGGAGGTGAACACATACAAAACACCTTGAGTGCCTGGAGTGTAGACATTACATCCCTCTCTCTGGCTCTGCCAAGTGCTCTCAGCCTCTTCTGGTCTCACACTGCCAGATCCTCTGCTCAGAGCACTTCAAGCAAAACGAGGACTGTCAGGAGCTGATAATTTATCGTGATGTCTCTCATGAGAAACAGATTGGGTTTGAACCTGCTGTGATCAGCAGTTCAACTTAAACCCCTTCATGCCTCCTCCTCCCATCTGTAAAACGGGAGTAAGTTAAAACCCCTTCTGCCGTGGGAATTCATTAATGTTACGAAGCCACACGTTTCTTTAAGAGCAACTGGTCCTTTTCCATGGCTTCAATACCAAAAAAAAAAAAAAAAAAAAAAAAGAAAGGATTTGGGAATGGAATGTTAGAACACAATCCCAGAAACGATTTATTGCGAGTGTCCAAGTATTATGAATTCATTTAATATTTAGCGTAATAGCAACCATCCTTCATAAGAAATTAATTTAATATTTATACGGCTGTCCAAGACAGACCTTTCTGCAGCAGTTTTCACTGTAAATCAACTAAACATTAGCGGGCATAAGTGCTGTACAGAAATCTTCAGCAGATTTTGTGGGTTTTGAAAAGAGAGAAGTTTACAGAGGACATATCTGATGACTTTCAGGAATTACGTTTTTGAAAGAAAAAAAAAAAAAGATGGTTTCCTTTTTCCATTCACAGACTGCTGTTATATCGCTTTCTAGGAAATCTGTAATCTACTGAAACAGCTGTGTAATTATTGAGTTTTCTTTGTCTGCTAGCTGCATTTCTAATTGACTGCAAACTGTGTTTGACGTCCCTGCCTCCTAAACCCACCAAGGTCAGACCTTTGCATCTGTGCTGATGGATGGATTCACAGTCCTGACAGCCCTTCTCCCATCTCCTGGCTACTGCCCACACGTCTAACTGAATTTAAATCATCACCTTTGTGTTGCTCAGGTTTTATTCGAGGAGGTTCGCAGTCAAAAATTTCCAAACCATTAATTTCATAAGGATCAATACCTTCTTTTAAAAAAAAAAAAGAAAAAAAAAAAAAGAGAGAGAGAAAGAGTGAAAAGAGCTTTCAGATAAATCCCAGTTAATAAAAAATGGACTGTGAACACAGTATCTCCAGGCCAGAATTTCTTACTTCCTTCCTTCTCAGTGGAAATCAGTTGCTGGCAATACATGGATGGGATGGGCAACGTTTCTGAGACCCTGAAGCCTTGGGAAGCCAACACTTGGATAGGTACAACTTCCCCTTGATATGTCACTGTGGGAGCATTTTGAAAAGTGAGTACAGTCTGAGCTTAAGAACTCATGAAAGACTAGATCAAAATTGAAGTCTCAGATATGTAAATGTTGAAATATTTTGCTTCACAGTAATTGGGGATGATTTTTCCCCTCATTAATAACCCCACTTGAAGATAATAACCAGCTCTTCTTTCAGCTTCAGAGATGAGATGAGCACAGAACGCGGCTCCTTCGCTGATGACTGAGTGATAATGGAGTCCCGTGTCTGCAAAGTAATAATCATGCCATAATCCAAATACCAATTATATATCCTGGCTTTATTAATATAAGTCTTCATTTTCTTTCTTTCTTTCCTTTTTTTTTTTTTTCTTCCAAACCACCCTAATAAACAGAAAATTCGGCTTTAATTTCTTCATCTGCAGCTCCTGATATTTCATTTCCTACCTATCCAGACTCATTAAATAAATGAGGAGACCTTGCTGCAGCTGATAGAGGAACTGGCTCCAGCCATTGAAATGAGGTAATTTCTCATGCAACACCAGTTACATCAATAGATAAGAGAGCCAGAGGGAGAAAAAAAAATCATTTAAAAATGAAGAAAAGAGAAACAAAACTGCTTAAATGCTGCCCTGAGCCCTAAAGAACAAACGAGGAACTCATCTATCAGTCAGTACCCCCAAAACACCACTTTTATTGCTTGTTTAACTTGGCCAGTACTTTTTCCAGTAAATTTAAGTTAGTGTCTGGAGAGTAATGCATTTTTATTCTGATTCCAACTTGGTTGTCAGTGATCGATGCTTGCATTGAAAGAGTAGGTGGTCTTTTGGGTTGTCTTTTAGGGAAAAAGCTATTCAGGTTTTCAAATTCTGTAAAATGACTTTGTAAAAGGACTTGAGATTTTGATAATTATTTAAAAAGTGCAAAACACAAACCAGCATCACCTCAAAGGAAAACTTCTCATCTGAGAAGTTTTTGGATATGCATTTATCACTTGCAGTTTGACAGTTTTCTGATGAGGCATAGGTGATAGATACGATTCACAAGACAACAGCAATTACTTTCCCATAATTGCTACACAAGTTTTTCTGATTTTAGGAAAAGAACAGTTGTATATCTCATGTTATGTGGAAATACTTGCCAAAGATTTAGTTTTTAATGGAGACAACTGCTTCTGACCAGACGTCTATTATTATAATCTCAGTATACAAGTATGCTAAGGAACAAACAGAATTTTAGGTTCATAACTTCATTAGCTCTTAAATTCCAGCGGTAGTAACATGCATATATACATACATGCACAAATATATTAGACTTATGGTCACTAACTTTTATAATAACTGGTATGAAAGCCATAAATGTCTTGCAGTTAGATCTCACCAGGCCTTTCAAATGTTTGAAAACAAAACTGAGAAAAGAAATTAGAGTTCAGGCCCCAGAACTGCAAAGCACACAGGCACTTAATCATGTGCTTTTGGTGAACTGGGGGGGATGCAAGGCTCTAGAGACTACTAAAAGAGATGCAGAAGGAACCTAAAAATATATTTGAATATTCAATTTAGATGGAATATTAGATCTTTCAAATACTGGAACAAAGTTAAAGACTAATTTGCAGTGAAAAAAAAAAAAAAAAAAGCTGAAGTGGAAGCAGAGTCTCAGCCACCACTGGGCTTCCTGGAGTCTGCTGCATTCGTAACAGCCAGAAGGTAGAAAGAAAAATTACTGGTACTCTAAAACTATTTACAGTGAATGAGAGACAGATGATGTGCTACCCTGATATTGTCTTTTTTCTGAGTTTGATGGAGGCAGAAACTGATGGATAGTTTTGTATTTCATTGCTTTTCCTGGTCTGGTATGCAGGGAATAGGTGATGGTTATGAAAAGTATGGAAAGTTTTAAGATATGCAACTTACTCCGTGCCCTGATATAACAGTTTTCAGTGATATTTTTTAGAGGGAAAAGCTGAAACAGAGCACCAGGGAACTGAAAACTACTCAATACCTCGATGAAGTTATTCAAAACTGTGTGCTGAAAAAGTGAAGTACAATAACACCAAAGGAGGTGATGAAACCATGGTCTTAGCCAAGTCCATGGCAGCATTTCCACTTATTTACAAGCAGCCAGTATCTCTGGAAGTAACCTCAAGCTCAGATGGATGTGTTTTAATCCTGAGTTTAGTCCATCTCTTCCTTTGAAGTGTGAGCAACCTCTCTGGGAGCTCAAAACAAGGGAGTAGACATGATATCCTTGCACACATTTGGCATTGAGCTCCCTTCCTCACTCAACAATGCTCAAAGCACAAAGCACTGAGTTCTCCTCTGCTCCATTCTCCTGTCCCTACGCCCCTCAGCCTACAAGCAGAGGCACAAAACATACATATTTCACATGGTAAGCGTGGTCTCCCATCTCACTTCAGGAGAAAACTGAACAGAGGAGTTTCAGGCAAGTGCTACAAGTGTGAGATGCCCAAACATGACCAGTCGTACAAGGAATCCTCATCCTGTGTTTCTAGAAGGAAAACCTGGCACTCTGCAGAGCTGGGGACATGCTGTGAATCCCAAGTAGAAACAAGGAGCTTCCTCAGGTTGAAAAGAAGATCGAAGTTACCCTTCCCCTACCAGTATCTCCTGGCAGCTAACTTAAATACCTGCTCTGCCTGGCAGATTTTGTGAACCCCATTTCCTAGGCACTTCGTTCTACCCCCAGGTTAACTGGGAATTGTGAATTCCACTACGAAGCAAGAGCCTTAGGGTAATGAACTTCAGCACTCAGCAAAAGTTAATGCTTATTGTGAAACTGGCTGACAAGTCAATGCAGTGTGCACTCTGGAAATAGAAATCAATAACCCCAAGTATACACGTGATGCTATTGACTCTAAATTGGCTATTCTCATACAGAAAGGGAGTCATTCCTAAAACCTGATGCTCAGCAGTATCAAAAGGCAAAAGATCATATTGGGAATTGCTAGGAAAGGGCTGGAGAACTTGGCGAAGATCTCCTATAGGAAACAACATTGTGGAAAGCCCCGCCATGCCTTCTTGAACACCATGTCCTGTTCTGGCCACCGCAGCTGGAAAAGGCTGTGGACTAAAATTAGAGAACTACAAACAGTGCAGAGAATGGCAACGAGGATAATGAGAGGTGTGGAACAACTCCTGCACAGTGGAGATGCCAGCTTGGAAAGCAGACAACTGATAGGAAATAGACAGTGGCCTACAAAATCCACTACTGCATAGAGAAGGTAACGTGGGAACAGATCGCTTATTTCTCACAATGCAGGAATTAGGGGAAGCATAATGAGATTATCAGGCAAATGGTTGAAACTGAAAAGTAGGAAGCACTTCTTTACCCAACACATAATTAAATACGGACTCACTGCGCATGGGATTGTGGAAGCCAAAAGTACAAAGAGGTTCAAAAGGGATTAGAGAAATTAATGGAGAACCCATCTAGCAAAGGCTGTTAAAATGATGGTATGGATCCAACCGCTGCTTCAGGAAGCCCCAAGAGGTAAATGAATCAGCACTTGGAGCATACACAGGGTGCCTCCACCTTGCTGCAAAGAGGTAGCAAGTAGAGGTAGTCGTAAAATCAGTGACAATGATTGTTATGAAAAAATATATAAATATAGCTATTTGGGCAAGAACATAGGACAAAGCCAGGGCTGAACCTTCCCCCGTGTCATATCAGCTTTGGGAAATCAGCTGTTCAGAGACTTCCTCAGCTGCAGGGGTCTGAGAGAGGGCAAAAAGCAGCCGTCAGGATGCGCTGTCAGCCGAGGAAGAGACACAGAAGGTTGGGAACTGCAACCCCAGAGCACTTTCACAGCCCTGCAACTGCTATTTGGATTCCTTGGCTCCATCTCTGCTGTGCAAAACAGCACAGACCAAGGGCTGCAGAGTTTGCCCCGCAGCAAGGAGCCACAAAAGTACTGGTGATGGGGCTGATGGGGCCCTACTGCTTCCAGCTTGCTTCCTAACCTGGCATTGCACTGCCTTTGTACAGGCCAAGGGCTTCCTTGGAGATAGCATGGGGGTCTCCGTGATGCTATCAAGTCTTGAGGACCCACCCTAAACTGAAGGCCAGAAATTTTAAACCTTTAAAAATATATATATAAATCAAGTATGAATAAATGACTTAGACAATTTTGGTAGACTAACTGTAGTTTCCAAGGAATTTAAGCAAAACAGATGGATGGATTACAAGCATCTTTCTGAAAAGTTAGGTTCATTTATTGAAGCTAGAGAAAATCTATCACAGCTTCACTGACAGCACAGGATTCTGAAACGAGAAAAAGATGTAGAAACATTAAATTTTAGACAAACTGCTTAGAATTAGTGTTTTTTAAATATGATGATTTAGACTGACTGGTTAGCTTGCTGCTCCTTGTCTTTTGTAGGGAAATGAGAAAGATTTATCGGTCTTGGGGAGCACCGGGAGCAACACTCGCTTTTTGCAGAAAGCCAGAACAAGCTCACTCGTTGAACACTTGAATGAAAGAAAACCCAAGACAGAATTCAGGATGTGCTTTGACATACTCTGATCTTACACATAGCTAGCTCTGGCTCTCCCCATTCACAAGGGATGGATTTCATTTCAGAAGCAAACAGTTAGAATTGCATGGTCTTGCCTTGTAATCTTATTAAATGACAGACAAGTGAGATTTGTACTTTTATGGAAAGCAGAAACATGTGGGTAAAAGGTTTGGATTAGTGGAGGTCATCTCGTCCCTTGTCACTGACGATTTTATTCCCACTTGGTTGATACTACTGCAGCAGCCATGCCACCTCGGGCTGTAATTTCAGCACTTCCAGCGAGCTAAATAGCATTGGGGTGGCTGGCACTCAGAGGCAAGATTGCTTGTGGAGAATTCAGGCATCACAGCAGGTATATTCTTCTCTCAAAATCAATTCCCCACAGAAGGGAAAAAGGGCTGCCTGTGGACAATGAAAAATTGGCAGGATTTGTGTGCGCCAGACACTGAAACACATTACAGTGAAATAATTCCTACAAACAATTCACCAGTTCATAAAAATGCATTTAACTAGAGACCGAGAAACCAGCCGAGACTGACAGAGCTTATCACACCCACATGGACTGTGGGCCAGAGGCTATGAAAGCAGAAGCTCCTATTGAGCAGGCAACGTATTTCTGACTATTTGCTGGGCTTCACACCGCTGCTGGGACAGCCTGGCTCAGGCGAGGGGCAGGAACAAGAGGGGCCTGGTGGTTCCCAGGCAATCTCGTGTTGTAGAAGCAGGTCCTGGGCTTGATCAAAATCACGAGCACAAACAGTTCACTTTCTGTGAAGTTTGCCCTCCAGTTTCAGCAGCTCCCAAAGTATCATATCTGAGCATCCAAAAACCCCATTCCTAGTGCCTTTCATATGTAAAACAAAAACAGGCCCTGCCCCTGCCCCTCCGGCCCTCCTGAGTTCTCTGCCAAGACAAGAGCCAAGACGCGAAGTGCATCAATAGCATCGAGAAGAGACACAGAAGAGACACACTGACTCAAACTGCCAGCATCTTTTTGGTGAGCTCAGCCCCTCAGGGGCTGTGGGATGAGCAGGAATCCCGTGAGGCCTACATCCACGGACATCGCTGCCCTTGTGGCACTCGGCAGCGCGGCGTGGGGACAGAGCTGGTCGCCGTCACACTTGAGGTGCCAATTACGACAATTATTATGAGTGCCTAAGCTTTGCACTCAGTTTGGGTCCTGCTCTGCGTTTTCAAGCAATGCCCTGTGAACCGCTCCTGGGACACACCGAGGTGGCCGAAGCCCTTTTCCCCTACAGAAACCAATTTACCACGTATGCTCTTTACAAAAGGAACAGGGAATCCCAGAATCATTTTAAAGGATTGCAAAGTAACCGGCTGTCAATGTCAGAGGAGTGCCCAGGCATGTAAATGACAATTTCTTTGATGTAACCAAGGCTCTGCGGCTTTCCAAATGCCACAACACTTGGGTTGTAGTTACTAATAAAGCTCTGCGGTGGCTAAAGGCTTGCTAGAAGCTGCTGAAGCTCTGGCAGAATTTATTATAGGAGCATCCTCTCTTCTGCAAAAATTGGGTTTCACCTTTTTTTCCTTGTTTTGTCCTTTTTGTTACTTAAAAAATAAAAATGGAACCAGCAAAGACAATTTGCTAATAAAAGCAACACCCTAATGCCAAAGTCAGGTCTTTAGAGGAATAATATTCTCCTTTCTTAAATTAAAGAGCTGAGCAAGAAGGATCATCAGTGAAAAGCCCCATAATGCTGCTAAGCCAAACAGAACAACTATGTGAGGGGAGTCCATAGCGTTGTGGCTTTGTTTCCTTTTGCCCTAAGCCTGGTTCATTACACAGTGAAATCTTATCCTCCCACCCTATCTTCCTTTCTTTTGTCTGTTCTATCCACTTTTTCTTCCTTGACACATGGCCTACAGGTATGATCATATAATTAAATGCAATTGAGGTACAGTGATTTAACTAATTAGTACCTGTCACGTTTCCCACCTAAACCAACCAACGTTCCCCATTTCCTCAGCCCACTCCAACTGTGAGACAAAACACATCAGCTCAAATGTCAGGCGTCAGCTGATTTGGGTAAACCAAAAGGTCTGAGGAAACGTTTTATGTCAAAGCTGGCAGTAGGAAAACTTCACTGGTGCAGCCAGCAAGTGCCACCTCACACGGGTTGCAGGCATACTCACGTCGGTAGCCTCATGAACTCTCTGGACACAAATGGCTCATTTGCTGCTCCTCTGGAGTGTGCTACACAATGAGGCTGTGACACTCGGTCATGTTCTCACAGGTGGCTACTGCACAAATATCCAGCAACAATGACAGATACGCAGCATATTCCTCTTTGCTCTACCAGCTAGTTGACTGGTACAGAAGAGGCCAGCGTGACCTGGAATCAAAGGTGGATCCTGCCAACTAATAGCACAAAATGGTCGATTACAACACAGAAGCTCAAAAAGCCTCTGTGAAAACATTGCTTGCATAGATCTCATATCTGAAAATGATAGAAACTATATAAAGATAAAATCACTACTGCACTGGAGCAGAAATGACAGCTTTGTCATAACAGCCTGTCTCCAAGCCTGCCTACCACAGATGAAGTTGAAAACCCCTTTACACAAGTCGGATAAAAGTGCATGAAGATTTCCCCTTGACCTCAGTGGTTGATCAAATGGCGCTGTGTACCAAAAGACTGACAGCCTTTCTTATTTTCACTTTAGCAAACCATTGTGGGCAAACACTGGCTTTGAATCATCTCATCTTCAGTTTGACCATGGCTAATTGGAATGTCTCTGCCTAGGAAGATAACAGAATTGGTAGCCCGGTAGTTAAGCACTCATGACTTCTAATCAAGTTCTTGTACTATGATTACTATTGCTTCATCTGACAGTCCTCCCACAGTAGAGCAGACAATATGATGAGTATCTTGTAGTAGCTTGTCCTTTCAAGTTCTTCTTGCTAGGACGGCAATGAGTGTGTTTGAGGGGTCCCTTCCAGACTTGCTCTCTCTCTGTTTTAACTCAGCAGCATACATCCAAGAAGTCAGACTGAAGACAGATAACCAGATGTTACCAGTTGCTTTGCAATGTGTTCCAGGTAATGATTTTCTGTCAAATAGAAGAGCATTTCAAGTAGGTACCAACAGGGCTTGTCTTAGGCTTAGTGCTATTCAATCTTTTCATTAATTACTTGGTAGTTGAGCTAGAGCTCTAAAACCTGCAGTGGGCACTGTGCTGAGTGTGTCTGCCAGCAGCTGAGAGAACAAACAGGGTAACAATTCAAAACAATTTTCCTAAAATGGAGAAATGGTCCCAAATCAACACGGTGAAATTGAGAAAGACAAGCATGACGTGCAACTGCTTGGAAGGATAAATCAAATGCACACATGTAAAATGAGGAGTGATTGGCAAGCCAGCAGCTCTGCAGAAAGGGACACGGGAGTTACAGTAGATAACAAACGGAGTGAGTCGAGATGCTGCTGCGGAAAAGGCAAAATTCACCTGGAAACACATTAACAAGCATCTTTTATGTAAGCCATGGAAAGTACTTACTTGACCCTAACAAGGTCTCAGCTGAGTTCCATTCTGGGGCACTACTCCTTAAGACCCCAGCAAGCTGAAGACTGTCCAAAGGAGAGCTGAAAGTATTACCAGAGACCAGAAAACTGTACCTGTGAAGAAAGGCTAGGAACCGGGCTCAGTTAGGCTGGAAGCAGAGAAATTGTGAGAGCAGAACATGCTACTAGTTCTCTAATACTGAAACTATTGGAAGAGAAAGCTTATCAGCTGCTTCTCCAGAACAGGACATAAAGAAGCATCTGTAACCACGGAAGATTTAGGAGGGATAATAAGAATTTTTCTATCAATAGAGATATGGAAGGACTGGAACAGATTGCTCAAGGAAGTTGTAGAGCGATCTTAATTGAACAATTTTAAGACAAGTTAGGCATCCATGGTTTGACTTTCTCATGGCTGGTGAACAGATGCCCATCCCATGCCTGCAGGGCCAAGATCCTTCCTACCTTCCCCGTGCCACTTTCTCTGCTGGTCAGCAGTATCTCTCGGCCAGGTTGTGTCTAAGCCTGCCAACCAAAAGTATCTGGCTTAGATATAAAACCTATCCAGAAAAACATTTAAAAGTTGGAAAACCAGTTTTCTCTTTTATGTCCTGATCAAAGCCTAGGTTACGCGTTTCCCTTGCCACAGCAGACACCACTGTGTAGATAGGCTCTGCCTGCCCGACCTACCCCCTCTCCTGTCTCAAAACTGAAGACACAAAGAGTAACAGGATGTGGTACAGGAGGGAATTGAGATCTCTGAAGTCATCAAAACAGCCAGCTAGTTCCATTTTTAAATATGCCAGTTCTGAACTGTTCATGAATGGGGACTAAAAAACACAGAACAGCAAATTTACTTTACTGTAAATTAAGTTGGCCATGGCCTCACATTAAATTACTTCTCTCCCTGGGGCATCTGGTGATGAAGCCCAACTCCAGTCTGCTGCTAGACTGCTGAATACAGTCTGATGTGAACGAATATTTTACCTTCTATAGTCTTAGCTTAAAGAAACATATCAGTCAATGCGAACCAAACAAAATATATGCAAAAAAGCAAAGCAATGTGTTGAGTTCTGCCTTTATAATTAATCGTTTTTATAAAAGGATGACGGATTGACACCCCAAATTAATTGATTCCAAACATCCCGCAGTCATAGTGTCTGAAAAACAACTTCTGTATGGTGTACTTCCTGAATTCCTTGGGATGATCTTTTCTCTAGAGGGCAATAATAAGAGCATTTTTCTTTAGACCAACAGGGACAACCACTGGCTCCATGTCCTGACTTGGTCTGAAGGGAATTACTTGATGCTTGAGACATTCAGACGGAAAAAAAAATAATACCACCACCAACAAAACTCCCCAGCAAATTGACTTTAAAGTGGCTTTACCATTTGGCACAATAAAAGCTGAGGGCCCGTGAATATTTCTGCTGCTACTGCAAAATGAAAAATAAACAAAAATGTACAAAATAAGATAAATATCCCTCTGCTATAACTTGGTTATGCCCTCAAGTTACATGATGAAAACAGAAGCCTGCTGTAGATATTTGTTGTCTGTTACGAAGTACTGTTTCTACAGTACTGATGTTTGACAGAAACTGCAATTTCATTCAGTTTATGTAATTCTTCAAACAGAGCTTATTGAAGTATTTCTGTGTTGACCCCAGATATTTTAACCCACCTATTACGAGTAACCACAGAGCAAGGCAAGGAAAAATACCAGTACCTATGTGACTGAAAAAGAGAAATGTGGACACTGAGAAATTGATTACCATCGATTTTCACATCAAAGTTCAAACTTTGTCTCCATAAAACAACTGTATTAGCACTTGAGATATTTGTATCCCGGTGAATAATCCCTGTTGCCTCTTGGCTGTTTAAGATTTGCTGGCTTGTAAGCACATGGTTGGATAACCACTGAAGAAAGCAAATGAGTCCTGGACACATGGGAGGCCAAGATGCCGCTGACTCTGATGCCCTGCAAACTGTTTGCAGAGTTGCACTGCTTTCAAGGCAGACAGTTTTGTTCTGTTTATTTTTTATTTATTTATTTATTTTTCTGCTGGAATGATTTCACCCTGCGTGTCCCTTCAGGGAATGATGGGGCAGTGACAGCCATGTTACTCTCACTCTGTTTTTCAACCTGCGCATGGGAACTGGGAGCTCACCATTACGAGGGACCAAAGCACGTTCCTCAGGAACGGGGCAGGGAGAAGGCATGACTTGCAGCGGGCTGCTCAGCTGCAGCGTCGTGTGGCCTGGGGTAAGGACGAGGAAACTGGAGTTTAACAGAGGGCAAACAGGAGGCAAGGAAGCAGGACTTTGTAGCTGAGTGCAAGACGCAGTAGTGCCACAGCTGCTCAGTAAGAGGTGTCTTTTCAGTTGGGACAGGAAGGTTATTTCATTTCACACTACTGCCTCTACCCTCGCATCAGACGGCCCCTACAACGCCTTAACAGCCAGGATGTGTCAACATCCCCCATCGATACCACAAGAGCGCCCACATTTCACCTGACTAAGCCAAGGAGGCGCCTGCCACCCACTCCCACGCCTGGCCATCCGAGCCTGCACGGTTCCCTGCCACGGGGATGCCGGTGCCGCGATGCTCGTACGCAGACACGCACACGCAGATGCCTCCAGCCTTCTGTCTCCGGTGCTCCCTTGCGTGCTCTTTCCATTGCCAGTGTTGCTTCTTTTCCCCAAACAGTGCTGTGTATTTAGCAAAAACCCACAGGTCCTATGCATTATAAAATTAGGTCCCTGCAGGTGCCAGCAGAATGCTTCATCTTGGCACCCAAGCAGCTTCGCGTCCAGCAAGTAGATGAAGTGAATTTCCTCTTGAAGCTAAAGCACTCTCCATCCTGGCCTCCCCTGGATCTGCTTCCCCTTACGGCCACAGAACACAGCACAGAACCACTCGAAACGGCGCTAGAGAAATCCACCGCGGCCACTTCAGAAATCCTGTGACAGTGCTACGAGGCAGATAAGCAGAGGAAGGGGGAGAGGAGAGGGAAGAGGAAGAGCTCTCAGAGGCTGCTTGGCAGCAAAGTCAACACTGGAAATATCTGTGGGGAGTTTGAAAGCATTTCCTAACATCAAAAATGCGAAGAAGAAAAAGAAATTTTGATCAATGGCTTATTGCCCTTGATCTAAGCAAAAGAATCCTAGCCAGTCAGAAATAACAGAAATCTGTTTTATAGTAAGGCTGAAGTTTTCTATGTTTTGACAGCTGGGGCTGATGCTTTTGGCTGGGTTATTTGCCAGCGCTCAAATACTCATCAGCGAGTTGCCAGGCTTTTGTCCTTTCAAATTGAACTCTTAATGATGAAGGAGAAGGTGCTGGAGAGATTTGAAGCATGAGCTCTCTGCCCTAAAGCAGAACTTTGTGGCCTGAATTCACATAACCAGAAAAAGAGGTTTCCACTCCCTGGCCAAGTTTCTGGTGAATCACTTGCTGGTCACAGAGCCAAGATCTGTTCTTCTGGAGCATGGGAAGCAGTGGTGCGTTTGTGATGAATGCAGCCCCCCCCTCCTTTGCTGAAAGGAAATGGATTAACAGTGTGTATTCTGTGCACAAGTCTTTAGAGAACTGAACTAAAATATTCCAGATTAAAGAATTCTTCCTGAAGAGCAAACGGGAACACGTGCAACAGAAAAATCGGACTCTGAAAATGATCGGTGAAATGTTGCTGGTGGTGGCTCTGGGATCAACTCAGACATCTTACAGATTACCCAAACAAATTAGCTCCACAGAACTTATTATCATTTTCACGCAAATTTTTACATTATTATTTTAAGGTTGCTTCTTCCTGATGCTTCCTACATTTCCGTATACTTATTCTAAGAATTTGAACCAGACTCCTCTGCTCTTGAGCGATTTGTTCATTTCTGTGTCTCACTCTGCTTTCACGTTGTCACTTGGCTGTCGTCGTTCCGTTTCATACCTGTACAACTCAGGGGGCTCTCCTAGGTTAACTGGCTACAAAGTGAAAAATATTAAATCATTGCATATCTACTAGGAAGACTGAATTCCTCTTCCAAAACTTCAGGGCCGGTCATTTTGACTTTGTATCTGAAAAATCTACTTTCATCAACTCTATCCTAAGCTGCTTTTATTCATCCCAGGGTGACCACTATTTTTGTTATGTCATTTTATATCTACACAGTCCCTGCAAATGCTCAGCACTTCACTTTTGAGACTGATCTTCCATTTTCTGGATAAGGAATTCAATTTCTTTAGTAGATATGAAGTGATAACAAACCCTTTCCACTCAGGGACAAGTTAATATGAGAAGAAGTCGCAACACGGAGGCTCACAATAAATGAAAACTGAAGGTGAACTACCATGTAGAATCACATCCTTTAGGCGGTTTTAGTTTTTCCAGATGACAGCTTAAACACACGGCTTTGACATGAAATAAGGCCAAAGAGCATCTCAGAGTTTACAAAGCCAAATTTTTTCAAAGGGCCTTTGATCTAGTCCCCAGCTCTACGCAGAGCCAGGGTGGGCATTGCCTGGTGGGACGGGGCTGTGGGTTGCAACTTTGGTGCAGGCAGAGGAAGGCACTGGCAGAAAGGAGGAGCATTGGAGAGGGAATTCTCTCTGGTCACATCTACACTGCACGTAAAACAAGGCCAGGAATGAGGATCAAACCCCAGTCTGCAACCATTAATCACTGTGGGTTTGGCTCTCTCCCAGGGCAGCGTATGGGCCACACCACGTACCAGGACTGTTCTCGATAAGCAGCCTGGATGCAGTCACCCTGTTTTGGGTGGAGAAGAAAGCTTAGAAATGTGGATGCAAGTCATGCTGGGACACTTGCGCGGCCAGAAAACAGGCCTTGGCTTGTTCTACCTTGTAATTGAGTCCTTACACCAGGATCAAGCCAAACAGACTGTATCATTTGAGGAATGCAGCTATTTTGAGCACAGCTGATATTTGAGAAAGTGAGTGACACCAGTGAGAAAAAATAACAGACAGATGTTTACTGATTCAATGTTCACATGCAAAACTGTTGGTGCATGTTCAAAGTCATTTTCTGAAGATGTGTCTCTTGCTATCTTAACATCAGCAAACAGAAACCCACTATACTTTCCCATTCTCTGTGACTTGCTAATCCAGCTCCTCTCTATATTCCAGGAATACAGTTACTAATTTTAAAACTGCAAATGGATTTTTTTTCTCTCAACACAGTTATAAGAAACATTTAATTTTACATTGCCAATTTTCAAATATTTCTATGCACTCTGGCTAGGTAAAACAGTAAGGAGTTGGTGTAACTCCACGATGAATTAATGGGTTGTTCACTAGAGCAAGCTCTTATTTTCCTCTTTAGCAGATACTGGGCTAGACATTTTGGAAGAGTTTAATCAAAATCCTCATCAAAAGCCAAATGAGTGGATTTTAAAGAAAGTTTAATTACAGTGGTCAAACCACACAGCATGATTTGCTTGATTTGATTAACGTAATGAGGAGCACATTTAATGAGAAATGCATTAATTCATTCAAACAAGTGGTTTTATCTGAGGTATTAAGCATCAGCCCAGATTATGTACAGCAGAAACTATTATAGCAAAAATTGACCGAGGTCAAGGCAGTAGTCATGCCGTAATTACAAGCTCTCGGCTGTAATCTACCATTTGAACTTGGACAGTGCTCGTCATGACTGAAAAAGCAGGGTTCCCAATTTGAAAAAGCCCCCAAAACACAGGGTTACACTTCCATTTCGCAGCTGAGATCTCCATCCCTTGCTTTTGAATGTTCAGAAGATTTGGGAACTGGGATTGTGTTCTCCAAGTTTCAGATGGTTGCACATGTAGATATCATTAGCAAATGATGAAACTAGAGCTCAAAGGACCTCCAACACCCCTGCACACCCCTAAAGCAAATAGGGTGTTCCCCATTCGCTGTCTGTTCTACCTCCTTCTTGCCCTTGTAATGTTCTGGGGACACTCCTGTACCTAACCTTGAAAAGTCAAGAGACTGACTTTGAGGGGAATTATTTCCCTTCTGGGGAAGGAAAACTCCTTCTTGGAAAAGAATAAGAACTGGCTTCAAGCAGGAAACATTTAAGAAACGGAAAGAAAATTCTTCTTTATACCTTCATCCACCTTATTTAGCTAAACACCAGCCCCTATGCTCCAGCTTTCCTATTGCAGGTTCCCTCTCCTTGGCTTCACACAGCACCCTCACCCTTGCCCTCCCCACTGGTATCCCTTCTCCTTTGCCCCTACTACTTCTCCCCGCAGCTGCTAAAGCCCTTCTCTCTCCTGCGCTGCCCTGAGCATGTTCCCTCTTTGACTTCTGCCATGCTCCCGTGTCTGTATTCAGTGCCCAGCTTGTTATTCCTGCGGCGTCTGCTCTACCTCTGTGTGAGCTGCCTTTCCTGCTGCTCTGTACCGACTTCATGCAGTACTGCAACAGCTTTGATTTTCAAGCGCTCTACTTCTAAGCTTGCTCAGCTGCCTGAGCACTTTCCAAGCACAGTTGCAGAGTGGACTTAAGCACTATCTATTGCTCTGTTTTACCTCAGCTGGCACCAGCAGTCAGCAAAGGATGGCAGCTTTGAAACTGTTCCCTAACTGGGCAGGAGGCTGGTCCCGGGATCCTTCTGGGATAATTGCACACTGACAAGTGCAAATCGGCATGGAGCAAAAATTACTTACAAGAATTATTTACAAAAGTAAAAATTGGAATCAGACTCCATTGATTTTAGAGAAATCCTGAAACGTGCCTGTATCTGACTGCTGCACACCAAGAGAAACGTCTGAAATGTCATTGGCATATTAAATATTTGTGCAGGGAAAAGCATTAGCAGTGACTGCCTCACCAGTGCACTCAACAAGGATGTTCCCAATGTAAAAACAATCCTGTCTTGGAAAAAGCTACCCAAGTATTTTACAGACTCATTACGACAACTGCCCCTTGATGCCACATTTGGTACCCTTGAGTGGAATCTAGGCAGGAACTCATAAAGCACAAATTGGTAGAGGATCATATCTTAAAATACATTTTCCCACTATCTCTCATCCTGGCCTTCAAGGAACCAACCAACCTTTCTAAACTTACTGTCTGGAGAAAATTTCCAAGGACCAATATATCTGACTATGCCAAAGTGACAAATGCAAAAAAAAATTGCAGTTTGTCTCCATAGCCTTTCACAGGAAATATTCTCTACAACAGAACCATGAAACCCAGTGGATCCTCAGCATGGCCATCCCAGAATGTAAACCACTTCTTCCTATGTACCATGTGAACTCCCTCTGTACCACAGTGAACTCACACTAACAATCAGCATGTGAAAGAAACACTGTTAACAAGAGAATGTTTCTCAAAACAGCTGTTCTGAGCCTGATTGCTCAGCCCTCATCCACAAAGGAATCCTACAAAAGAAACTGGAAACACAAAGATGGGATTAAAATTCATAATATGACCAAAACCCATTGAATCCAACAACAGTGTTAATTTTATGGCATGTTACAATTTACCTCTGATACTGCTTGCTAATCTCATTTTCTCAGGAGATGATTATCTGTGCATTTCTTCCACCCTGTGTTCTGTAGAGCTGAAGACCTTATTACCACTCCTCTTACTAACATCCTCTCTATTCCTTTAATCTCAAAGTACATGACTGATAATAATAATGAAACTGAACTTAGACAAACTGCTTCCAATCTTTGCTCATCTGGCAGTTTTCTAGTTATGTCCATGCTTCTGTTTTTTGCCCCTCAAACCTGTCTGTATTTTTCTAACAATATTTAGCAATAACAGACATTGCTTCTCTCCACAGATATTCCTTCTGAGTGTTATGGCTGTTCCCTGTTCATCCAAAAACCTGCCCAACCAGCCTTCACTTTGGAAATACCAAGTTTGGTTCTAGATAGGGCTCCAGTTCTGACTCACACTTCCTTTATGATTAGTGACACAGATTTTAGTCTGGCACTATTCAACCTCTCAACAGCTTCAAAGAGATATTTGGGTTTGATTTGAATTATGCAGAGAGCAGGAGCAAAACTTAATTGGCCAAACAGCAGTCACTATTTCTAAAAGGAAAGGAAGCATCATTCACTCAGATCTTCCTAAAATGAAAGTGAAATACGACATGGAGGAGATTCAGGAACATATTGCTCAACACAGCTGAGCATAGTTTTATACCACTCTGCAGTCAGAGATGACAATATTTAGCATCGCTTCTGTCTGGTACTTCCCAGGTATTGTACTAATCTGTGGCAATGCTCATTGCATTGATGTAGTACAATATTTGTGTCTCCCCTTTATCCATGTAGCTCAAAAAATCATAAATTTACTTCCGTGCATCCAAATTCAGTAACTTAAAGCTGTAATAGTTTGGGAAGGGTTAACCAATATCTTAGGTAGGAATTTGACATAAGTTTGCCTAGGAAGTTTTGGTGTGTAGTCCCACATGAATTAAAATATATGGACGTACAGAATAGCATGCTAGTTTTAGGAAGTATTAAGTGTGCCACTACACAAAGCTCTGAGGTAATATGCAGATCTACCACCATGGCTGAACGCTATACACTTCCTTTGACTTGCAGAAGTAGCAGAAGCCCTCGATGAACATTTGGAAGTCATTCTTCATAAGCAAAAACCTAAATTTCACATCTGTGGCAACAGTTTACGCCTTTCCTCTTTCACTAAAGGACAACCAGAAAATTCAAGATAGGATTACATAAGGGCTTTAAAAACTCATATTCATCATCTTGTGAAACTAGAGGCTGCCTGTGACCCTGATCATTTGTGAGATCTGTAACCTCAGTGTTACCACGTCCAGAGTAAATGTTTACCCTACATGTGCCTGTCACCATGGAAAAGCCCGGTGAACATACGGGAAGGAATATTTGCAGATCCAAAGGAAAAGCAAGCCCCCACATCTCTTCTTCATACTCATATACAAACCAGGAGTTTGCTTCCAGCAAGCCATTTAATCAGTGGGCTCTGCTAGGCAGCACGGAGATAACCCTCAGCGCTGATAAATGGAAGCTGTTAACCCAATGTAAACATTTGGTAAAAGCAAAACCTAAAAGGCGGAGCGTGGAGAGCAGCTCTCCACGCTGGCTTTCCTCAGCCAGGTGCACGAGGGATGGAAATGTGGCTGCCAGGGCTGGCTCCTGAAGGGCTGACCCTGCCGTGAGCTGCTTTTGAGGCCCTTTTCCCTGCTTCACTGTCCCATGGCAACGTATTTTGCAAGAAACCCAGATATTTGCAGAGTGGTAAAACTGCTCTGACCGCTCATGCATTGCAATGTTAGTGTGTCTGTGTCACCCGCCCTGCCGTAACTTTTGCCATGTTATTTGGCAGACTGCTTTTGACTTGGCCATCTGGCTTTGAGGTCCAAGACCCTGCTATAATGTCTTTCTGCAAATCTGTGAGATCTGGACCCCAGTCATTGGAAGGAACAGCGAAATTCAAGAGGAGAGAAGCTCCCCATGCTTTGCATCCCAGTGGGCAAAACGAGAACAGAGTGGTGGGGAAAGGATGAAGCGTGCAAAAAACCTGAGGCATGGCAGGTGATGAAAACCCTCTTTTGCCCTCCATGGTGGCCCTTACCTTCTCGTTCTTCCTCTCTTCAGCCTTGCCGGCAGGGCTGGGGCTGGCAGGGCCACCCAAGGGCCCACCACCCACCTCGCCATTGAGGTGGGCTGCGCTGACATTGGGCGGTGTGATGGCGGCGGCGGCGGAGGTGAGGGGGATGAGGGGCCGGGCCCCCGGGGCGGGCGGCTGGTGGCCGTGCTGTGGGGAGACAGTAGGGTGAGGCCGGATGGTGGCGGCCGGCAGGCGGGAGGGCGAGCTGGGTGTCCGTAGTGGCGAGACCGTGGCGGTGGGACGCTCCGGGGCTGGTGCCGGTGGGTGAGCTGCGGAGGGAAGGCAAAGTGAGACCTGGTTCCCCGCCATGCTGCCAGACCCAGCCCTTTGCTTGCAGTCGCTGCCATGAGGCTGCCGGAGAGCTGCAGTGCTTACCTTTCACTGAGGATATCTCAGCCTGAAAGTGCCTTGGGCAAAATCCTAGAAATCCCCCTCCTGGCTGTGACAGGCCTGTCTGCGGACACCAAAATGGCTGTTCCTCCCTGATGGTGCCATAGGGGTACAGTCTTGCTACCTACCTTCACGGTCAGAAATAAATAAAAACCCTACCCCATTTTTTAAGTACCTAGTCTTATTCCAGCTGGGCTGTTTTCCAAACCGCCAAGACCCCCTTCTAATGTTGTTGTTAATTCCCTGAAATCTTCTGGGGCAACGTAGCGTGGGACCTAAAGGGTTAGCCCAGATGACCTCGCAGAAGGCAATTACAAAGGGAGGTCTCTTGTTTCAGCCTTAACAAAATGATCAACAGCACATCACTGTGCTGTGCAAGATAAATTAAGCTGGAATCCACTGGAGAATTTCTGAGATCAGCCTCATCTCTGCTAGTGAGGTCCCTGGGGGACTATGAAGTGCCTTTCAGCCTTGCTTGCCCTGATGAGCACGCCCTGCTTATAACCACTAGGAACCAGGAACTGGTGCTCAGCTGTTTAATGGTGGCCACGACTCACTGCCGAGGTCACCTCCCCTGGGATTTGGGGGCCTGTTGCATGCTTCATGTTTCAAAAAGTGTGACAAAGCTCTAGGTCCACTCCCACAATGATGTTTCTTTCGACTTCCAGGTTGGTCGATTGCTTAGGTTGCTACATACAACTCCATTTCATGTACAGAGCAGAAACTGAGTCCACACTCATTCCCTGACTTAAATGATTAAATAGTGCGACTGGCTGGAAAATACCAATTTCACAAATAATTTCAAAGTTTCATAATCAGGTTCATCTCAGCCCCAGTGCAACATCTGAACTTTAGAACATTTTTCTGAGCATAACCTATTCACCCACTCTTCAATGGCCTCCTCTGCTGGTGAGGGCATCTACCTGGAACATGAAAGCACAGCATCCAGTCTTAGTGCACTGCCTGTTCTACGCAGAGAACAGATCTAGGCAGCTGACTATCCTCTTTCTTTCTCCCTCTCCTTCTCATTGCAGCCTGAGCCAGGACAGCTTTGTGGATGAAGTCTGGTTGAACGACATCCATTCCTGACAAAAAGCTTTAATTCTGACAAGTCAGCTTTTCTTTGACCAAGAAGCATTTTTCTGGAAAATTTCTGACCCACTCTGATCTGTGGTTTTCTTAAAATTCATCTGAAGGATACATTTTTACACAGGACCAAAAGCAATTGCTGGAGTTCACTCAATATATAACTAAACAATAATGCCAGAACAACTCAAACCACTTTTTTTTCTTTTTCTTCATTTGTTTCTATGGTTAGTAATGGCACCCATTACCAGGGATTAAAATGACAAGGCGTGCCATTTGTCACACTTACTACACCAGCTGTGCACTCCTGCAGTCAGGAAGGAATTTAATCCCCCAGCCTTATGCCATATGATACTGAACTTGATGGGCAAGAGATCATCAGATTAGCACCTCCAAAGTTTACATGATTCTCTCTCACAGTAACTCTCTTACTATACAACATCTCTCTTTGTTTTTACTTTTTCTCATAGAAAAGAAACCAAACTATCATTAATTGGTCTTGCAGTGATTTTACCGGGTAGCATGAAAGAAAGGCCTAAAAGTTGTTATTATAGACCCCTTTAAGACTATTCTTACTAGTAGTTACCTTTTCTCCTCTTCCCTGGATTACCAAGAACATATATTGGGAAGTGTAATTCATTTCCAGAGAGCCAGAGAGGGCACCACTGGTTATCTTGAAGCAATTCTCTACTAATTTTTCTGTTTGGAGCCTGTGTAATGCACAACCTCTGCTGCCAGAAATCTAATTTTTCTGGGATAGTTAAGCTTGTAGGGTCAAGGTTTTGTACCTCTGGTTGTAGGGAGGAATGTCTTTCCTAATTCTGGAGGAACAGCACTGTAATGGAATTTCACTACATGTACCTGGATGCTGAAGACTGATTTGATAATTATATTGTGTATATTACGTTCATATAGTCCTCCATGTTTCCAGACACAAAGGAAACAAAAAGCAGGGAAAACAGCAAAATAAATGTCCTGAGAAAAATCAACTGTGAGCAGGACTCTCACATTTTATTCTGTAATTTCATCTGCTTACTGTTATAATGTATGTCTTTGCTCTGGGATCTCTGGATCTGGACTGTGCTGCATCAAACATGCTATTAATTAGCAATGTTCACTGAAGGCTATTTTTGTTCTACACCACTCATATTTCATTTTGGGTGTATTCCTACATTAGTGGCCTTGTGCAAAATTGATTTGTTACTCATGCATATTGCAAGCCAACAGAAAACGTGATTTGAATACCGTGCCAGCTTCCTTCTCTCGGAAGGCTTTTCAGAAAGTGAATGTGCATTGCCCTGTCCTGCAGGACTGTAAAGCCCTTCTGGAAGGGCTGGAGAAGTCCCACGTAGGAGACTTCAGAGCTGTCACGTGGCCTGTGGATTACGCTGCCTGCTGGCTCCTTGGCATTCTGAGACATCAGAGTGACCTGGAAGAGCAGCCTTAAATCTGGGAAGCTGCTGGAGGTATGGCACAGCAGCACCGTGGATGGAAGGCGTGGGGTGAAACAATCCATCACCTTGGTTTCCAGGCACCCCATCTGCCTGCTGGCATGGGCACAGGACACACCAGGAGCTCCTAAATACTGGGCTGACGGAGGTTTGCGTGCTGACACAGCACAGAGGCACATCCTACACCACTTCCCAGCAAGCACTCTCCATTAGCACCCTGCACATCTTGCCCAAGGGGGGACATTTCTGCCTTTGCACCGCAGTAGCAGAAGGGCTTTTGCCTGTGTGGCTTTAGGGGAAAACAGTAGCCCACTAAAGCAAACGAAAAGAGGATAAACAGATTATTCCCCAGCGTGGCATGGACAGCATGTAAAGTCCTGCCAGTGTTTGCTGAGCAGAGGAGTTTGCCCTGTTTGAGACTCAGATTCACATGTGTTTGATTACATTTTTCGCCTTTGGCCTGGACTGTGTAGGAGGTGAGATTAGACGGTCATAATGGTCCCTTCTGGCTTCAAAAGGTACGAATCCGTGACTTACAACGCTGTATATTTCTCATCTGGGCCTGCTCTGTTTTGTGTCTGAGACCTCAGTTTTCAGCAGTCACAGTCCTTACTGATCTGCCTTTGTAAACACCATGGCTCAAGTCCCTATAAAATATCAGAAACAAAATGTTTTAAATTTTACTATGAAGTTCCACCACAGGATTTGCTTTTACTTTATTCAACATCAGAGCTGTTTAACATCAGGGAAAGGGGGAATAAATTGTGCTCCAGAAAATTGTGCCGTACATCAAAAAGGAAACCCAGAAAGAACAGAGCCCCCCTGGTGTGAGAAGCTCTTATTCCCGTTTCAAAAAAGATGGCAGTATTTTTCAGATCTCTTGCTTTATCACTAACACCGGGTCCCGTTCTGCCTAATAAATACCTTTCATCCCTGAAGCCCAATGAAATGCTTCTTAATTTTAAGTCGCACGTTACTTGCTCTGTGATAAGGGCAGTATTTTTTTCTTCAGCATGCCAACCGGACTCAGAACTGTTAATCTCCTTAGTATGCAGGGTGCTTGCTTTTGCTCAGATAAATTGTATAAATATTTGTAAACACTATAATCTATTCCAGCTGTAGCAACAGAACAATCTGAGAAATACAACGTGGTTCCCAGAGATCAATAGAAGCCCATAAATATTATGAGCAAATAAAACGTACCCTATTCCACATTGACCGACCTGTGACTGAACCGAGAGCCCGGCGAAGGCAAGCTACGGGGCCGGGCAGCTCGGGGAGGCTGCCGTACATACCCAACTGCATGGCGTTGCGGGCCTGGCCGGCCGGCTGCTGGGCTGAATACCTCAAGCAGTTGTTCAGCTGCGGAGAGGCCGCCTGGAGCTGGGGATGCGTCTGAGGCGCCGTGATGGGAACGACCGGCCTGACAGCCGTGGCGGCGGCGGCAGTATGAGTGGCCCCACCGGGGTGCATGGCTCCGGGAGCTCCTTTTGCTGCCTGAGCTCCCCCAGCTCCGCCAGCCCTGGACTGCCCAGCTCCCACCGGCACCCTGTGTGGAGATGGAGTGGCGTCAGCACACTGTGGAGACCCCAACACCCAGCCACCAGGGTGATGCGCACCCCCAGTTACTCAACATGACACCCCTCGGGTATTAAACAGAGCTACACGCAGTATTTGTACCCTTACAGGACACAGTAAGCATGCTGGTGGACATTTTCACCCCTTCATCCTATGGGAAGAAGTGCAGGCTGAAAACAGAAAATTTTTCCCATATATATATATATATATATATATATATATTTCCTTAAGCTCCTCTTCCATCTGAATAGTTTCTAGTGAAATCACAAATCTAAATTCAGAAGAAATAGGCATCGCCCAAATGTCATGTTGTGTGCCAGAGGCTATTTTACAGAAAGTAATGGACTAATAATTAAAACAGACATGGGGATCTTTTCTTAGGACCGAATCTGCATACCACCCCACAGGGGGAAAAAAGATGGATGGCAGCAAATTTGTGTGTGGCTTTTGAAGGGGACCGAAAAGCAGCAGACTTGGCAGGGGTTGGCTTGACTGAGCTCTTACCCTACCTGCACAACCATCCCTAGCGTAGCCTTGCTGGGGAAATACAGAAGGGAAGGGAATGCAGCTGACCTTGCTGAAAAGGAAATCCAAACAATAATCGACCCCTCTTCTGCTGCTCACTTTAACTGCATGTGTAGTTCTTGCCTCATCTGAGTGACTGGGGAGAGACCTCAGCGGGGAGGAATGAGGCCATGCAATGAGTTCAGCCTAAAGCATGTCTCATTCCTCTTACCACTGAGCTAGAGCCTCTCTGACCAGGGCAGGAGGACAGCAATGGACAAAACTGCCTGCTGCTCAGCAGCTTTTGCTGAGTTTCTTACTCAGGTTTCTGAGTAATTTCCCAGTAGGAGATGCTATGAAACAGAGGGATCATTTTGTGCTGTCCTCCTCTCCTTGGCTGCTCCGTGTGCCAAGGTCCTCTTTGAGGAGAGGGCAGCAAAGTGGACAAGATGCAGAACAAAATCTGTAGGAAATGGAAATGAGGCAGTGTAGGGGGTGAGCAAGGGAAGAGGGGATAACAGAAAAGGGGCAAGACCAACATATGAGAGTGGGATTGGGAGAACTAGTGTGGCCCCAAACTGTTGTGTGAGAACAGAGAGAGGAGAAGAGCAGAAAGAGGGAGTATGCTGAACAATCTGGTGCAATTCAGAGAGCAAGAAAGACTGGGGGAGCAATTCCAAGAAAAGAATGGAAAGGGGAAGAAACAAATGAGTGAAATTCTGACAGAAAGAGGCCAAAAGACAGGCTGGAAGATATGCACAGAAAAGTGAAAGAAATAACAAGTGCAGAAGATGGCAGTACCCTCTGCCCCCTCTCCCCAAAAAGAAAATTATAGGAGGAAAACCAACACTGTAGTGTCATAAAATCCAGAGAGGGTTTGCCTAGATTATTATTTTTTAAAGGTCTGATTATTTTTTTCCTTCAAACTCTTTTTCATCAGCCTTCAAGTGGGGAAAGGCTAGGAATCCCACCAGATGGAAATCTCAACTGTCTGTCATCTGCCATGAAGAGCTGGCAGGGTGGGAATAAGGTTCGGCTGGGGCTATCTTGGCCATCTGTGCTAGACTGGGTTTGCCAGAAAAGCACGCCTAGCAGTCCGCTGAGGGCTGCCTTCAGGCAAGCATGCACACCGACAGGTACAGAAACTGTATCTGTGACTCCAGTAGGGCTGGATAGATGTTGGATGTGGCAAATTTTCTTTGCTGCCCTGTGCCTTTCTGTCCATCTAGATGGTCTTGCCCCTTTCCCACTGTGTTTTCATTATGCAGCTTATACATCTAGTTCACTGGTCAACTTCTTTATCTTGGGTTCTGTAGGGAGTGCCAAAAAAACATGTATGAATCTAATCCTCCGCTTTGCTGTCAAAATGAAGGGGAACAAAGTAAGCTGAAAGTGCAGCAAATAGGAGATTTTGTTGCTATCAGATTTTTCTTGCTGTTCTCACTGAGGGTGATTTAAACAGGAACGTAATTAGCTCACAGGATCATAAATATAACCATAAAGCTGCTTTTGGGTTTTGTGGAAAGGACTTTTGCCCTTTAGCACTTCTCTGTGTCTTGTTCTAGCTGTGACATACTGCATTTAATAAAGTCTTGCTGATTCAGATCAACAACACTTCAGCACGAACCTCTTTACTAATTAAGAGCTGAAGAGGCACAGAGTGAAGGCAGCCAAGGGGCTCTATAAAATCAGGTAAATACATTTAGGTTGATGAACAGTGAAGACCCCATGAATTAATGCTCTTTTTTTTTTTTTTTTTTTTTTTTTTTAGGACTGTCAGCAGGCTTAGTCATCATCTTCTCATCTGCTCTTAATTTTAGATCTTGCCCAGTCCACATCTTACAAACTTCTTATAAACTGAAGGTGGAACAAACCTGGATCGATTTTTCAAGATCAACACTCTCTGAGTGGTGGGGTGCCTTTCTCTGGAAAGGAGCAAGAGATGGCGGAGACTGTGCATGTGGGAGGAGGCACTGACAGCTGGTGGGAAGGGATGAGCTCCGTTTGCAAACCCAGAGTGGCTCTAAAGGAGAGATGGGCATACACATGGCAATGTTTGCCTGCAAGGAGCAGTGGGGTAAAATAGTTGGGGACACACTCATGAACTTTCTCCTCAGCTTGCAGATTATTTCAGAATGGTCTACTTGGATTTCAGAAAAACAAAATTTAGATGAGGAGCTACTGCAAAGCAATCCACAAGCATTGCTTACTTTGTTTAATACTGGTATATGTCCAGTGGTTTCATAACAACACAAAAACATTAGCAAACAGATCCTGTGCGATAATGAAAGCTGGGCACATCAGACTTTGTAAAGCTGGGGGATGTAAATGCCATCTTCTAACAAAACTAGCCAAGTCTGAGAGTGTGGATGACTCTGATGCTGCAACCCACAAATCGCATTTCCCAAGTCTGCAATGAACAACGCTGCTACTGGAAAACTTCTGTAGGGGAAATGTGATTTAAAAGCGGAGCCACTTTGTTTTCAGCATCCTCCAGCCACAGAATGCCTTCCACCCCATCTCAGGCACCTCCACCCTGGCCGGCAGTCCTCACCTGGAAACAGGTGTCACGTAGTTCCCCGGGAAGACCCCGGACATGCCGCTCCTCAGGGACGTGCCCTTGAACCAGCCGTCCTGGCACTTCTCAATGACCCGGTACATCTCGCCTTTGCGGAGCTCCAGCTCGTCGTTCTTCTGAGGCTTGTAGGCGTACAGGGCCAGGTAGCTGCGGGGAGAGGTCGCACACGAAGAAAGCACACAGCTGACGTCAGCCACCGCCTGTCCCACCTCGACTCCAGCCCCACGGAGCAGAAAGTGAGCAGAAACACTGCTCAGAAAGAGCGGTGGAAAAGGGACATCATTACAGCACAAGGAACAAGGAATGGCAGAGACAGATCAACTGGGTGCCAAGACAGTATGGGAATAGCTAATGAGATTAAAGGGAAGGGGTAATTTAGAGATTAGCAAGACACACTTCTCACCCAGGGTGCAATTGAAGCCAAACACTGCCACAAAACATCACTCGAGAACTTAGCAATTTCAGAAGAAGGCAGTTCCAGTCAGAGTAACCAGGACCCCAACAGGAAGGTTTGTCAGGGCCTAACATCTGGACGAAGCATACGTTCATATCCTTCAGGGCGTGAGCCACCTCCACTGTGGATTTTCAGAAGAAACTTTTCTAATGGGTAGGCTATTTACAAATGTTTTAGGCAGCTTTTCTTGCAACTTCCTCTATGCTATTTGTGCTGGCTAGTTTTAGAAGCAACACACTGAACTGTTCTAATCCCTTATGGTAACACTTGTATTATGTGGGCAAAACAACAAGTGACGGAGGATGAATTTTACAGCAGGATTTTTGCTTACATAAGCTAAGTGGTAGGATTTGGCTTTGGGTGTTTTATATGCAAGCACACTCATAAATATGTAATGCAGTTCCCAATACGTAGAACTTTTTATTTATTTAATTATAGCTTTTATTCATTCCCTTTGTTTAGAATCTTTCTTTTTATCTTTCTTTTGTTCTTCTGCTGCTACTTCAGGGATGTGTCTGTTGTGAAAATGACTACAACTTAATGTCCCTAAAGGTATTCTTTCTGTTTAGAGAGAGCCCTGTTGGAAATTAAGAATGATTGCTTACACTTTGTGGAATAATGGAAAGTCTGGATAGGATAGCAAGAATCGCATGCGGAACAACATTTCCTTTGTAAATACCATTCTTTTTTTTGGTACTGTCACCTTTCTACAAATGCAGAAGGGATTTCTGGTAATTCTTGATCAGGGTTGTGCCTTGAGTTCTTGTTTGTTTGTTGCTTTTTTTTTTTTTTTTTTTTTTGGCTCTGCATCTGACAGGCAGTGCAGAGAGTTTGGGACAAATGGGGAAACAGTTGTGGAAGGTGCATTTACACTACAAAGTGCATCAGAATGCATTTAGGCTCAGGGGTGGTTGAGTAGAGTCTTGCTGCCCACCTTATAGTTGCAACTTCATAGTTACAAAACAGAGAAATAATGAAAACTATAACCATTGTGATTTTAGTCTTGCAGCCAATAAAAATGATACATGGCTTTTTACTTCTACCTCCTAGGAAATATGATTGAGGAATAAATCCTGTTAGTTTTCCTAATTCTACTTCTTTATGGTGCCAGTAGATTTCCTTATTTTTATTCTGAAGGCAGTAAATAAACAGCAGTAATGAGCAGAATATGAAATATTTGGTAACAGCTCCTCGGGGCATCCTTAGGCTGATGTGCCTGACCGTATTTACCATGTGCATGGGGTACAAAGACCCGATCAGAAATTGTATTTCATTAGTCAACAGATGGGAGAAACCATTCCGCACATCTTTTGTTTAGCCTATATTATCTATATCATCAGGTGGTCCTGAGCAGGTCTGTTGTTCACCTGATGGAAAACACGAGGCTACATACGAACTGCAGAACATTAAAATGCATCTCCCTGACATGAAATAAGGTTACATGCTTCAGTGCTAATCCTTCAGCACAGTGCTCTGCTAGGACATAACAGAAAGTGCTAGGAACTGTGCTCACTTGAGGGAGCAAAAAGAGTGGCTTTGGCTATGCCTTTTTAAATTGATGCTTAAATATGGCTCATATTCAGGAGCTCTGGGTAAAGCAGGAGTCAAGGAGAGAGCATTATAGACTGTTACACTCACTTGGGCCTTTTCCCAAGGGGCTATATGTAATAATGCTATTTACAGGTTGAGATGCTGGAAGAAGGTGTAAGGAAAATTACCCTAAGACAGGTGGATTGTAGGCTGCTTTGCCTTGCAGCTGTCTCCAGCTCTCCTGTGAGTTTCTTTCTGCTCCTCCCTGCAAATTCCCCCAACTCAGCCTCCAGTCTGAATAACCAAATAAGCACATACTCTGGACAGAGTACCAAAATACTTGCTGAGACTGAAGGAAGATGTACAACAGCCCAGCCTGGACTCCATGCCAGAGCCAGCCCGTCTCCGTATGGCTAAACTGATGAAAGCTGTGTGTGATAACCCACAGCGGGACCCTGGGACAACAACGGAGGTGATCAGTGCTTTTTCAATGGACTGTGTGAAAAAAGTCACCAGCCAACTCTCCACAGCCAAGATGAAAGTGATGGAACAACAATCTGAAATCCTGGAAGACGAAATTATTCTGAGCGATGTGAAACAGTGAGGCTAACAGGGAGCATGAGCTAGAGGAAGCCAAATCTTCATAAAGTTCCCTAAAAAATGCCTATGCAAGAAAGTATCTCCCACTCTTGGCTTTGGGGAGCTGCCCATGACTCCAGTTATAATGCAAAACCCCCATGGCTCTGTCTAGGACTGTGCTTCTCTGGGTCTGGTACAGCCTTCAGAGAACGCTTCCTCTTTGGCTGGAGTTTGGCTTGCAAATGCAAAATGTCAGACTGGATTACAAGGATGCTTCTCAGGGGAGAGGACAGGAGAGGCGTGGGAGGGAGCAGGGAGGCTTGCTGAGGCACAGAGGCAGGGGTATTGCCAGCCAGCTGGCAATTGGCCTGATTCAGCATCTAAATACCAGAAATACTGCTGATTATAGCACCGTTTGAAATAATTTTTTGCCCCACTCCATGTCACACAGGCCCCACAGGGTGGCTACAGGGTGATGATGTGAGCTCTCCGTGGGGCAGCCGGCGATGTCGGGTGCTCTCAGGTGTGCAGACCTCATGTTGGTACCGCAAAAATTTTTTACCTTGGCTCTGTTCCAACTCCCCTATTCTCCTTAAAGCAGTTTTCCTGTTACTTTAGGATTTTGTTTCTGAATTCAGGTATCATTTTACCCATATCATAACAGTGGTACTCACGCATATGTGTGTTTATATAGTTCTGCTGCTTATATAAAGCATATGTGATCAAAGGAAAGGGTTGAGTAGCTTGACTAGACAGGTACCAAATAAGCCAACTGGACTCAGAGAGATTTATTATAATGAAGTCTATCATTTTTGTTCTGTACCTAGTCAACCTTCTGTTCTTCCACATACAGTTTAACAAGCTCCTATCCCCATGATACTCTTGCACTTTAAACGTTCACTTGATGCCTGTGTTTATGGAACTGAAAAAAAAATGTAATTGGGTCATTTTTTCTAGTTAATGATGAACATATCAGGTGTTTGATTGCCTGGGACTACACCTTTACAAGAGCTTTAGCTGAAGGAAGAAGATTTTCCCTAGCTGAGAGGCATTCTGTTTGCTTCACAGTGATTCATGCAGCTGTAATAAATATACCAGGAGTCTAAAAGGGCTCATAGAGAAAGGGGAATCTTGTTTTTCAAAATTGTTTTTTCAAACTCAATGGAGTCATGTAAGAAATTGTGGTGTCTCTCTTCTCAGAGTGCTCCTGAGCTGAGATTCAGGCTTGCAGATTTCACACACATGCACACACGCACACGATTGGAAGCAAAGAGTAAGCAGTGAGTGAAATGAGCTGTCTGCTTACATATTGAGGGGTAGCTGGACCTTCGGTGGTATTCCCTGATCTCCAATTATTGCACTTGTCCTGGGACCAGCCACTGTTCCAATCGAAGAGGAATCCTGAAAAATTCAAGAAAGCACATACAAGGATTAAGGTGAAGCCCAGTGTTTCCTGAAGTGGTATAGGGTGAAGGCACAGAGGAAAAAAAACCCACATCCTTTATCAGTTGTCAGACTTTATACCTTCATAATATTGCATTAAAAAAGATATCTTTTAGCCTTACACATTCCAGAAATACATTTCTGACACAAGGGATATTAGCTTATTAACTGCATTTCCATGTACCTGTCAGAGAAATTCAGTTATCCCTTGCATGCAAATCCTAAAAGTTCTAGAAAGCAAAACTACTTGAACTGCTTTGTAAAACCAGCTCAACATGTACATCTCTGCAGTAGTACCTTCTTTGATAAAGGTAACCTTTTCCCTCAGTAGCTTGTTTTTTCCATTTTTTCTCCTTTCATTAATGACTTGTGGATCTATGGAGAAGAAGATACTATTCAACTTCCAAAATGCAGACTCATCTCTGTATATGGTTTTTGACCTTAGAAATACTCTCCTTGAGAAAAAGAGACAAACTCTCCTTAAGAAAAAGTGACAGGTGACAGCACAAGCCAAAAGTAGTATCAGGAGTATCTCTGAATGGAGAAACTAGGAGTCTGCTACTCTTTTACCACATCAAATACATCACCTCTCTCATATAGGGAACCGGGCAGATATGTTTTCCAGCTAGTAATGTTGAAAGACAAATCTAAATGTAATCATTCCTTTTTCAAAGTTAATGCTGAGCCAAAGTATGCAGGGCAAACTCTTTTGAGTTGTCTCATCAAAGTTCCCACTTGTCTACGTAGAAGATGAATTTTGTCTGGAAACCTCCTCTGAAGTAATGACAAGAGCAGTAGCAACAGGTCTTTGCTGCAAATACAGGACAGAGTTGGGCTGATGGGACTTGCAATGGTTTACTTGAGCAAAAGGTTTTTATAGGAAGTCCAGCCAAATGCTGGATGGACGTCCATACGTAGAATGGATCCACAAAGAAGTATCCGAAGTTTATGTAGCAACTGCAGGTTCAGACAGAGCCTCTTCCATACAGCAAATATTCTGAGCGGTTCACAGACCTCCAGTGCAGCTTTTCTGTTTCCAAACGCTATCTAACAAACAGTAAATATTGATCTACTTTGGGAACAGAAACATAGGGACATTTTTTGCACTTACAAATGACACCGAATTAAGCCAAGACACACATTGCTACTTAATTAATGGATTTCAAGGTCATCTCATTCCAGAGAAGCCCACATAATTATTACAGTGTCATGTCTCGGTATTGCACTGTTAATTTATATTGCTCTGCTGAATATTAACACAGTATCATTAAGGAATCAGGCAGCAAACTATGAAGACTGCTCTGTGATTCCACAGCTTTTGGTAACAAGCAGCAAGCTGTCTCCTCTCTCACCAATATCTATGCTCCATCATGAAGTTGTAGTGACAAGTACATCTCTTTTTTCTCATTATTTCCCCTCACTTTCTGGCTGCTTGCTCGATCAAGGAAGGTTCCAGGCAGCTCTTCGTCCTATGTGTAAAAGTAAGTATTCTTTCCAGTCCTGTGACTAAGGCTCTATTAATCCTGCCTGTCATGTCAGTGAGATAATATCAACCCACCCAAAAATGTTAGGGATAGCTGGAACATGATTCCTCACTCATTATTTTGAGCTTGTTAATGGGGTTAGGGATCGAGGAAGATGCTGAGCAGAGAGGCATGGCAAATGCCTCACCCAAGAGGCAAGTGAGAAACCAGCTGGTGCAAACTTCTTCGTGTTGTGCCAACCACACATCCGCTCGAAGCTGGAGAAGCTGCCTCCAAAACAGCAGAAAACAGATCGGAACCCGATCTCTTCCGCTACAACAAAACACTTTGTTTTTACCTCACGTGAAAAACTTGAGCTGAGGGAACAACCTCAGGGCGAACTGTATATGCAGACAATATCTCAGCAGTGTAGGACACATGCTATCCTTTCCTGAGCTCATACGGTCCTCTCAAGCCCAGAGAGCAGCATTGCTGTGTTAGCACCAGCTAGCCACTTGTTTGCACTGACACTGGTGGCCTGTGCATCACCTATATTGCTAGAAGCACGAGCCCAAATGCTTTTTATTTGCTGTTATGCTTGTACTAACATACAGGCCTAGGGATTAAGACATCATATAATTGTCAGTTAGCGTTGCTTGATGACAGTGTTACTTTCTTCCCTTGACTAATCCCAGAGAAATCTCTGTAGTCCTCTATGTTCTCTACCCACTTGACAGTCAGTGTCTTGCCTGCAGTCTGTTGCTGTAATATTGCTGCATCTGGCGCTACCCTGGACCCTACAAACTGTTCATTTTTGCCACTTTGCTCAGCCTAGTAGCATATGCATACAAACTCTAAATCGGTGCCTGCTTCCTGACCATGCTTCAGTTTTTCTTTAGCTGCTCCCCCCTGCAGCCTTTGGCATGATGGGTTACTTGCCAGTCTGCCTCCATCCCCCGATTTTCATCATCAGGTTTCACTCCACGGGACCCACTGGCCTTCCAGGGCACTGTATCCACAGACTGACTTCTGTGAGAGATGTGGCTGTTATTTTTTCATACTTTTGATTACTTTTGTGGAAGCTTACCTTTCCACTTCCCCTTTGCACAGTTTACGTGGGTCCCTGCAGCTACTGGTAACACTAACAGCCCTCCTGGAGCACACAGCAGGCCTTCCTCCATCACTGCAAGCAGCAGGGCTTAGTTTGTTTTCCTCCTTTATTTAGCCCTGGAGCCAGGTTGTAGTTTTGCTATTGTGATCTAAGGAACAATGTACTAAACGTGCCCTTCTTTCTTCTTCATCTGCTATGGGGAATGGAAATCGGAGGCAGTGCTCTGATACTTTGTTCTCTGTTGGATACCTTTTGGGAGGTTTGTGTGCTACATCCATCCTTTCACCTCCTGGTTAGGAGGACATTTACCCTAACGTTGGTGTGCAGCTTTCTGAACTAGACACTGCCAACTCTTATCCCAGGTACTTAGGTCACTAAACAGCCCAGTCTGACTTCTTTGCACGCTCCCACTTCTATCTGGCATCCTCCGAGTACCACTCACAAAGCCTGATGCTCTCAGCTCAACAACAGCTCTCCTCTTCCCCAGGGCAGCCTGCCCCAGTGCCTGCCCAAAGGCACGCTGAGGACACCTCTGGGTACCTCTGCACCAAGTCCTGTTTCTTCACACCCAGTGAAGGGACTGGAAAACAAGACTTAACAAGAACGGCTGAGGGAACTGGGACTGTTTAGTCTGGAGAAGAAGAGGATGAGGGGAGATCTCATCGCTCTCTACAGCTACCTGAAAGGTAGCTTTGGTTGGAAAGCTGCCTGGCCGAGAAGGACCTGGGAGTATTGGTTGATAGTCGGCTGAATATGAGCCAGCAGTGTGCTCAGGTGGCCAAGAAGGCCAACAGCATCCTGGCCTGTATAAGAAGCAGTGTGGCCAGCAGGTCTAGGGAAGTGATTGTCCCCCTGTACTCGGCTCTGGTGAGGCCGCACCTCGAGTACTGTGTTCAGTTTTGGGCCCCTCGCTACAGGAAGGACATGGACGTGCTCGAGCGAGTCCAGAGAAGGGCGACCAAGCTGGTGAGGGGTCTGGAGAACAAGTCTTACGAGGAGCGGCTGAGGGAGCTGGGCTTGTTCAGCCTGGAGAAGAGGAGGCTCAGGGGCGACCTTATCGCTCTCTACAGTTACCTTAAAGGAGGCTGTAGAGAGGTGGGGGTTGGTCTGTTCTCCCACGTGCCTGGTGACAGGACGAGGGGGAATGGGCGAAAGTTGCGACAGGGGAGTTTTAGGTTGGATGTTAGGAAGTACTTCTTTACCGAAAGGGTTATTAAGCATTGGAACGGGCTGCCCAGGGAGGTGGTGGAGTCACCATCCCTGGAGGTCTTTAAAAGACGTTTAGATGTAGAGCTTAGCGATATGGTTTAGTGGAGTGCTTAGTGTTAGGTCGGAGGTTGGACTCGATGATCTTGAGGTCTCTTCCAACCTAGAAAATCTGTGTCTGTGTCTGTGTCTGTGTCTGAAAGGAAGCTGCAGAGAGGACAGTGTCAGACTTTTCTCAGGTGGCAAGTGACAGGACACAAGAAAACAGTCTCGAGTTGTTCCAGGGGAGGTTTAGATCAGATATAGGGAAGAATTTCTTCATGGAGAGGGTGGTCAAGCATTGGAGCAGGCTGCCCAAGAAGTGGTGGAGTTGCCATCCCTTGAGGTATTTGAGAGACATGGGGACGTGGCACTAAGGGACATGGCTTAGTGGTGGCACTTGCTTAGTCAGGGTGATGGTTGGACTTGGTGATCTTGAAGGTCTTTTCCAGCCTTGGTGATTCTGTGAGGCGCAGCAGAGTTATGTCTCTGTACCGTGGAAGGCTAAATCCTGAGTAAAACCCCCAGGTGACCCCAATAAAACTTTTGGATACTTAAATAAGTAATGGCATCAGCCATTGTTTGGGTTGCATCTGAAAGGAAGAGACCCACAGCTAGCTGACAAGACTGAACTTTCCAGGCGACTGTGCAGCCTGAGGGTCGACATTTCCTGGTGAGAATGAATAGCGCGACTTCCTCAGGAGTCACCGAGATGTGTCTAAGCTCAGACGGGTCTCATTCCTCCTCCAGCTGGTAAGTATTATTTACAAGAGAACTACAGGAGCATCAAAACAAATCACACTTTAATGTATATGTAATGATATATTTCTATTACAGTTTATAGCATATACTCCTGAGTAAATAATACGCTGCTGAGAAGTTGCTGCCTCTTGTGTCAGCCCTGACATCTATTTAAAAACAACCAGCCTGGCAAAACATTACTGACAAGCCCACAGAGACCAGGAAATTAAAGGTAATAACCACTCATCTGGGCTGAAAGTTCATTTCAAATTCATTGCCTTTCTCTCTTCCCATCCATACTTCTACAAAAGCACGAAGATCAGTGCTCTGGATTTCCAGCATAAACTATCTTCTTCTCTACCTTATAGATTCGCTTTAGATTTTCGCTGGTACTTTAAGGCCATATTTGTGGTTTAATTTGAAAAGACATGGTGCCTACGGGGATTAGGGAAGTGTCTTGCGAAAGCATGGGACTCAGACTTGGAGGGGAATAGAAGTCATGAAGACAGTGATAAAAGTAGGAACAGGGTACGGTGATATTGCAGGTTGCAGCAGCCTTCACAGAAAAATAATTGCTGCTGCTATCAGACGAATGTTCTTATCATTGAGAAAATCACCAAGCAGAAATCTCTATTTTGACTTCAAAGCGAATCCAGCACTGTCTCACCACAGGGCACTTATCGCATTCATTAATTCACAGAAAAAATTCTTTTAATGTCATGAATGCATATTTACAGCTTACTTTAAATTTCTCTTTAGTATTACTTTATAATAAGAGAAAAACACTCAAACATTCCACTCACATAGGCAGATATACCGTCCTCTGAAAATACCACAAAAAATAGCCTAATGGTCTTTAAGATTCCTGTGACTTGTTTCTCTAATTCACTGACTCCATAAAACAATGACTCTGGCAATCACTCCAGGCCTAATGTTCCCAGAAATAATGTATAAGCACTTAATGCATGGTGGTGCCACCAAGTATTGATGAAAAGTGTTACACACAAGATCAAATAGCCTCATCAAATGCTAATTACCAAAGTGGGAGCAGAAATGGACTTTCCAATTCTAAAGTAAGACTTTTTCTGCCTTAATGGTATGTGTGTAAAAACAAACAAATGTGCACGATGGCAGCTGCAGCTGCGTAAATTCCTTCCTGCAAAAACTGGAGCTAAATTTCTCTAATTTAGTATTTTCTGAGAGGTTCTTACAGCCTGTAAGTGACTATGTCTGGGGATGGCAGTGAGGCAGGATATTATGCCAGCCTGTTCTGGCACCACATTGGCCCCGATTATTTTTTGGTTCATAATAGGTCAAAAATTCTAGACCATGTCTTCTGTGAATAGATCACGGAGTTACAGAGAGCCACTATCCTGCAGTCTAAGGATGGTTGTAAATTGGAGAGAGAAGCCCAAATATTTTTTGTCGTCTTCTTCCAAATGTTCATTTGACATTACCATCCATAAGAGCGCTGATTATTCTGGTTTGCAGCTTCTCAGTTTCCCCAAATGAGGCTTAATTAAGCATTATGTGGATGAGCATCATGAGAATTATATTTTATCCAGCGTTGTTTCTCAATCAGAATAACCCCTTCAGCACTAAGCACTGGTGTCTAGCTCTCCCCTATGGGCGTTTAAATGGTTTTATAGTAAATAGATTCTTGCAATTTGGGGATCAAACAACATAAAAAATCAAAGGCAGAGAAACAGGAAGGCTTAAAGTGGAGGCTTGACCTCTAAAACATGTTAATTTAATCCCGAGTTCATAATTACCCTCTTGATAATTGAACAACAAACTCATCAGGATCCTGTGCAATGGCTCCTGTAGGAAGTTCCCCTCCAGGGAGATGGTAGCAGTAAACAAATAAACAAAAACCCCACACAGAAAAAAAGGGAAAATACACACTGCGGTCACTTCTGCTAAAATGTCATGCATGTACACACGGAGTGTGTCAGATGGACAGCATTTTGTGGTGCAGCGTAAATAGCAAGAGGCTGCCTTGCTTGCTCTTGAGTCTTCCAAATCAGTAGCTGACTGGCAGGTAGCGTGAAGCCTGGGGATTCGCCCTGTGCAAAAATTATTTCAGTGGTAAAATGTTTTTGGGTTACTACCCTGAGGAGCATCTGGAAAAAAAAAAAGCGTTGTTTTTGTTTTACAGGCAAGAGGATTTCATGCACAGTTGAATAAACACCCTTCTAAAGCATAGCCTTCTCTGCCTCGATCCAGTCAAAAATTAGATTTTGTGGTTCTTGAAAACTCTTTCAAAATGTATTTGCGATGAGACAAATTATAGGATAAAGAGAACCCATTGTCTCTACACTGGTAGTTTCTGAAAGGCGATTCTGCTTTGACCTGGATTCTCAGAAGCTCATGTAATCAGTCAATAGATTTAGTCAGCTCATGGGTTTCATTTGCGGCAGTTTTGAAAAATAATGTTATATATCCTAATACACACAGAGCATATTTAAAGACCTACTGGTAGCTATAAAAAATTGAAGCTTGCATGCCTGCCCAAAACGCTCTCCTTAAAAAACCTCAATTCCTTCACATCTCCTAACTCCAACAAGAGTTACTTAATAACTGTAAAGTTATTTAAAATTGATGTGCGACAAATAGGCAATGTTTAGCTCCGGGTCTAAATAATTTAGAGTGGAGCTGGGACCAGAGACCAGGGAGCAGATTTGGTTAGACTTCAGCAAAGCTTCTATGATATATTTGGCTCTAAATGACAGAAACACAGGTGGGATCGACTAATATTACTTCTCTTGCCTTTTTTGACCAGTTCAGCCCCCTGAGATAGCTGCCATTTGTTTCAGCTGTCCAAATCTCATTACTGGATGTACAGCCCATTGTCATTTGCAGCTGACAGCAGAGCAGGCTGGATACAATTTGGAATCCAGACCAGAGCTGAAAAACACCTGAATTTCTCTTCTTTTCTCAGAGCCTGTTGTGCGCTTGAAAATTCCAGGTTGATAGTTAGTCTTTGGATTTTAAATGCAATCTGTATGCTTCTCATGGTCAGCACATTTAGGCTATCAGCCAGGGCTGAACCAGAGTTCTGCTATTACATTTTCTCAGCTAAAATCCAGCGCTCCTAAATAACTGATAAGGAGTCACACTTCCAAATGATTTATACGGGGAGGCACTTCAAGGAAGGTTTTTCATTTCACATGCTGTCACTGCTCGGGACTGGGAGCGTGCAAGACATTGTTCTCAGCTTTTCCTGAACATGTGGCCTCCGGTTAGGAGCCTGTACTGACACCCGCAGATACAAGCGGATTTCCTGTGCGTGGTGACGAGTTGTTCAAAATACTCACACCACAAGTTCCTCCTGCCAGGAGGATCCTTTCTTTCTTCCTCTCTCAGCTGTTGTCCTGGTGCGCACAAAGCCACGCTTCATTATTCATGAGACGCATTTTCTCCCCAAAACCAGGGGATTTGGAGCACTACCGACCTCTGACCTTTCCAAATAGCAGGGACGAATAATTCATAAGGGGTGAAAATGGAAGCAGGACCAGCCACCTGAGGCCTAGGCACGATTACCGTCCGGGGGGAATTTCCCTCCTCTCCTGGGGATCTCAGTTACAAGTGGCTCCTCTGCACCCGCAGCCTAATTCAGCTTCTGCTCCATCACAGGCCCGCAGCACTACTTACATCTTCAAGAAAAATCTGTTTTGCCAGCATGATGGGGCATTCTGCATGACGGGCAGACACTATCACCTTTTAGATGGAGGTCTTACATTCACTGAGTGATACTCGGCATGCAACAAAAAGCATACAAACAGCAAATCTGGCTGCAAGCAGAATGAAGACCCCAGCATTGCTCTTTTGTCAATAAGTGCTTCGTATCCTGACTATTGTGGTCCTCCAGTCACTATTTTATCCAGCTGAGGTGGTTTGAAGTTGATCCTTCTACCCTTGAGCATCCCTAGGTTGTCAGTCAATTAAGGTATTTTTTTAGACTCTCAAAATAGCATCTTGGCTTTTTGGAACCAGCTGGGTTGGTCCTGCTTACAGAACAATGAACATGTTATCAAAGGCAAGCAGTCCACAATTATTGAATTAATGATATGCAGAAGTACTTTCAAAGCATGGGAGTTTGCACTCTGGTCTGCATGTCAGTGCTCGAGATGCATAAATCTGTGCCCTCCTGGAGAAGCAGGAGGCTTATTATAGTCTAACAACTCATAAAAACAAAAAACGTGTCAGCTCTGCATGAAAGTCTGGTTTCAATTCACAAATGCTGACAAAAGCCACAGGAATATAGTACTACACATGAACTCGCTTTTAAGGGTTGGAATATATTCCACATTTACCGAAACATCTAAAATTTACACCTAGATTTTAAGTTCCTACAGCCTTCAAAGTCTCTGTTTCCTCTCAAGACAGCAGGGAGAAAGCAGGTGCTCCAGGTGGAGGTCTGCAGGGGAAATGGATGCTGGTATTAGGAACACGGTTTCACCAGGCACCGGTCAGTTGCCTGAGGTAGGGCAGTGGATTCTGTTGAGGAACTTCTGTGATTGAATTCTCCTTGTTTAAAGAATAGGCTATAGAAAAAAAAAAAAAGTGTGTTGAACTTTAAAAAAAGGTAGAAACCTCCTGGGTTTCAGCTCAGCACTGATCCTGGCTTGAACCAAAGATGCTCATAGCTACTAAACTGAACAAAATTCCTTTATTTCTTTTTACGAGGAGATCCTTTTGAATAAGCAGTGATAAAGTGCCTGGAAATTTCAAGGATATGATATAAAGACACAGTAACACAAATTTAGATTCTAATGGTGAAAGGAAAGGCATAAATTTGCTAGACAGTCAGCACTGAAACTATAAATTTGTTGTTTCCCCCTATAAAAATACACTTTGGCTGAATTTGCTGCTGCAAACTAGCAGGGGCCTGAGATGGTTACAGAGAGGACCACTCGAGGGCTGTGAGGACGATTTGCTGGGCAGACAAGGGAGGAAAGAGAAGGTGAGACATCTTCTTGTGGCCGAGCTCACGGGTCAGTTTGGCAGCTAAAACGCATTTGCCAAACGCATTTGAGAACAAAAACAACCCGAAGACAAGACTCTCGCTGCCCTGAACACCTCAGTGTAACACCTCAGGGGTCCCCTGGTTGTGCTATTTTGGCTGGCATTCAGCCACACTTAAATCAAACAAAAAATGCTGAGTTGATCTTCTGTCTGAGGCTATAGCAGCATTAATTGTTTCAGAGCCCTGTCAGGTCTCAGCAGATGGCAGAGAAGGAGCTGAATTTCTGACATTTTGATTTAAAATGTATAGACAATTACAGGTTTAATAGACACATAAATATATATAAGCACAATTTCAGTGCTCATTTTGTGAGAGGCAAATTCTGGACTCTCTGCAGACCTATCGAAGAGGGCTGAAAGCAGGTGAATTCATGTTGGTAGCTCGTGTGATTTTACTGCAAGTCTTACAGCAGCGAGGCATTTTTCTGAAGGCTGCTCCTATGGTCAGGAGAATATAATGAGAATGTCAGCTCCATTTTTTTTTTCCTTTTTTTCCCCCAATACATCTACATTCATAGCAAAGTTTGAAAATGTAAATTTTTAAATCCCTCAGACCAGATGGAAAATAGTAAGACCCCTAAAAGCAGACATATGTATTCATACATGCAAATGCCACGCTTGCAGTGGCTGGTTTCTCTGGGCTGTGATAATGCATTTTGACAGAGGGAAACCTCTTCGCTGAGGCTGATCCCTCTCACCAAGGCTCTTCTTCCCCTGCCTGGATTCTGGCTGTGATTGTTTTGGCCAGCAGTGATCGAGGCACCTCCCCAGCTGCCTTGCCTGCAAGCCTGGGGCAGAAGATCCCCAAACCGGTGCTGCAGCACTGTCCCTGTGTCTGTCTGTCACCACTGGAGGGGCTTCGTTGTCCCCCAGCCCTAGCTGTGCAACAAAGATGGCATGCCCTCCCATCTGCGGTGAAGGACACAACCAACCTTCCTTTGGGTTGGGTTTCAAAACTTCTAATGAGGAACACGGGCCCCTTCTTGTCCCCTATCACTTGTGCCCAAACACTACAGTGACCTGTGAAATGAATGTGGTTTTTTTTTTTTTTTTTTCACAACAGTTGTTCTGCCAAAGCAGGGGAGAGTAATTAAGGCACTTTCTGCTTTCCCATCTAATTTTTGTGGCATTCTAGCTTAGACCGAGTCTTCACATGACTCTGGCAAAGGATGTGCACGCTTCTCTCCTCGGCTAGTACAAAAACAGAAAAGCCACAGGCTGTCACATCTCTGCAAAGTCCAAATGTGTCACTTCAAGTGCCAAAAACGTGGGTGTCATTTACTTGACGAGCCTGGGACTCTCGCTCACATCTAGAGCTCGCGCTGCATCGCAGATGTCCCGGTACATCTTGGCACATGTGCTGCTTTGTGCGGGGCCATATCCTCACCTTCACACTTCTGCTGAGGGCTGAGAGGAGGCGAAGACCTCCAGAGCGGCCCCTTGGCACATCGTTTTGGCTGCCCTGTGGGCAGACCCTGTTATATTTGGGTTGTCTGTGCATTAGCAAGCAGTGCAGAACAAGAGGGGCTGTTCTGTAGAGGGAAACTGAGGGAACTGAGGACCTGACGCCCCCAGGAAATGCGTTTCAGGGCTTTTCACTTCAGGTTTGCTCTCAGTGCACCGCAAAGCACAGCTGGGTGCTTCGCTTCAGACGTGCACGCCTGGTCCTGATAGTGCAACTGAACCCTGTGTTTTTTCAGCTGTTCATGTTTTAGGAGGAGCTAATCTGCACACACCATGCATAGAAGACTCTGCAGGAAGGCCAAGGCAGAAGAGGTTTGGGATTGATATTATTCTTCTCTTTCTTCTACACTTTCTAACTGCAAATTACCACTTGCATTTTGTTGTCTGCAGAAACAGCAGGTGTTTGCATGGGATTTCAGCATGTCCCTGGTGGGTTTGTCTCCTGCTTTTGCTAGTCCCTTGGTGGTGGTGGTCCAGAAACCCCTTGTCAGATCTGCTGGTATTCTCGAGGGGGGAAGGACGGAATAGCCTGCACAATCAGCACACGTGCCTGTCTGAAACCTTGACGAGTGTTTCTGAACAGCAGCTACTAGCCAGGTACCAGCTACTTGCCAAACTACAACACATTTGTTTGTCTTCCAGTGATCTATAGGGAAATAATTACTCTACAATCGTTTTTTGTCCCTGAGGTGTAACAAGTGTGTGAAGTTCATACCGGTAGTGTTACCCTAAGGGGGAGCAAATACAGTCTGGAGTAAGGATAATGAGATCACTCAAGATTATCTCTTTCTATAACAGAAAGTGAGGAATATAAGCTGCAACACTTTACAGTTCAAACGAACTGTATGATCACTTAAAAAAAATGTATTGCATTGTTGTAAGTCAATGATTGGGTTCCAGAGGAGAGGAACAAAGCTGGTAAAGGGGCTGGAGAGCATGTCCTGTGAGGAGGGGCTGAGGACACCTGGGCTGTTCAGTCTGGAGAAGAGGAGGTTGAGAGGCGACCCCATTGCTCTCTGCAAGTCCTGAGGTGGGGAAGCACGGAGTGAGGTGTTGGTCTTTGTTCCCTGGTCACCAACGTCAGGGCGTGTGGAAATGGCTCAAAGCTGTGCCAGGGCAGGTTCAGACTGGGCATTAGGAAAAAATTGTTCACTGTGAGGGTGGTCAAAAACTGAAATAGGCTTCCTGGAGAGGTGGTTGATTCCCCGTGCCTGACAGTGTTCAACAGGCATTTGGACAATGCCCTCATTAATATGCTTTAACTTTTGGTTAGCCCTGAAATGGTTGGACTCGACAATCTTTGAAGGTCCCTTCCAACTGAACTGTTCTGTTCTGTTCTAAATCAAACCTAAAATGATTTGGCTTTGTTCTCCAGCTCATCACACCTGTCCACTCATAAACACGTGGTTGGGAAAGACCGATGCAAAGCCCTGCCAAGTGAAAATGACAGCAGCTTTGCTCAAGCGCAGGTCCGCTTGGAAGAGGCCATGCCTCCAGCCTTACCTGGGCGGGCGCGCTGGAGGAGAGGTGGGCCAGGTCCCCGATCCTGGCGGCCGCCCGTGGGTCGCTGGAGCTGATGAGGACGGGGGGCGCTGATCTCCATGGAGTGCCGGTTGCTGGCGGCCTGGGAGGACTTGTGGGTCATGCTGAGGGCGGTGAAGGAGTGCCGCTTCTTGGCGTTCTTCTTGCCCTCCACCTGCCGCGGGGCTGCCACCACCGCCCCCGCGCCGCTCGGGGCGGGACACGGCCCCAGACCCACTGCTGCGGCTGGATCTGGTGGCGCCTCGCAGCCGGCAGCGGCTGCTGAGCACGTCTTGTCCATCTCGATGAGCTGCTTGGCGGAGTCATTGAGCTGAGTGCAGGGGAAAAGGGACAGAGGAGGAGGAGGAAGAAGAGGAAGAAGAGGAAGAGAAGGGAGAAAGGAGAAGGGGAAGGGGAAGGGGAAGGGGAAGGGGAAGGGGAAGGGGAAGGGGAAGGGGAAGGGAAAAAGAGAAGGACAAAAAGGGACAGAGAAAGAAATATAAGGAAAAGAAAAAAAGGGGGAGAAAAATTAAAAAGGAAGAGAAAGAAAGGGGAGGAAAAGAAAGGAAAAGGAAAAAGAAGGGGCAGAAAAGAAAGGAAAGGAAAAGAAGGGACAGAAAAGGATAGAAGAAAGAAAGAAAAAGAAGAGAGTAGAAAAAAGGAAAAGGAAAAAGAAGGGGCAGAAAAGACAGAGAAAGGAAAAAAAAGGAAAAAAGAAGGGTTAGGAAAATAAAAAAAAAAAGAAAAGAAAGGAAAAAAAAAAAAACAGAAAAAAGGGGGATGTTAATGCTTGCTGATGGCACCTGCTGGACTCACCTGGGCCACCCACTTACCCCACAGCATGGAGGCAGCAGGGATGCTCAGCCTATACCCGCCCTGGTCCCAGCAAGGGGATGATGCTGAGCACCAAAATGCCACCCCCGGACAGAGGTGGGTCTCAGGTGCTGAGGCCTGAGCAACATTTACTCTGCTGTGGACACATCCAGGAGCAGGCAAACAACACCAGAGGTACATGTAACAGGCTATTTTGTCTGAAAATGGGCTATGTTGGTTTCCATAACCACTGTATGAAATATGACATTATCCAAGAACTTCAGTCAAGGACAAGGCCCCCTTGGGCTTCCTCCCCCGAGCCCCCCCCCCCAAAAAAAAAAAAAAAGAAAAAAGGAAAAAAAAAAAGAATAGTTGCTGCTTGATGATAAGCTAATTTGGAAACCTATTACAACTGAATATAAGAAGGAAAAATAGAAGTATGGGAAAAATAACAGTAGAAGTGTGCAGTTAAGCAAATGTGTAACTGAGTAGCTTTTATGGCTCCAAATCTCCATCACCATACTGCAAATACAAACGAGAAATAGATATCATCACCAGCCTTATGCCAGCCCTCCCAAGTCTGAAAGCACTTCTGATTCCACGAGGACTCACTTGCACGGAAGAGGCACTACACGCTCCAGCACCTAGAAAAGCATCAACCGGCAGGATCCTTGATTCAGCGACAGCCGCCACCAAGTCAACCAAGAGCCCCCAGTTAATGATGCTCCACCATTGTCAGAGCTGCTGGGAGTCCTGCTACCATTCAATTAGCAGGCCATTTTCCCAGCTGCGCTCTCCGACACGAGACCGTGCTTACGGCACAGTGCGCTGCACCTGCCAATTTTTGCCAATAACAGCTGATCCCATCTCAGATTCTCCAAGAACGTCCATTATTTCCCACTTCATCATGCTGTAAATTGGTAGAACCTAATATTTGCCAGCAGGCTGCAAGTTGCAAGCAAACCAGATGGTTCCCCTCCCTTAAGTAGGTGTTACAGCTCTGCTTACCCAACTGATAGAGACAGTCTAGCTGAATTATTTGAAATAATGAGGAGGAAAGGAGAAAGACATGAAATATGCACAATACTTTTCTACATCAGAGGGTCAGGAAGTTCTTTGCTAGTAAATGAAGCAGGATAGGAATATATTTCAATTCTTTGACATAAGAAAATATAGAGTTAAAAATCATAACAAAAAAAACCTTTAGAACTTCCTGATTTTACAGCAAGTCAATCAAGCAGGATAAGAATATACTTTAATTCTCTGACATAAGAAAATATAAAGAATTAAAAATAAAAACTTTGAACTTCCTGACTTTACAGCAGTGCTCCATACGGTCAACGCAGTGCTCCAGCTCTCAATATCAAAACTCTGATTCGTCTTGTAGGAATCAGATTATAAATCCCCCTGGCTGGAATCCAATTTAACACTGAAACTGTTCTTTTTAAAACAACAAAACCCATTACTTTTTTTTGTTCAAAGCAAAATCTGGTTTAAAAGGTCAGTAATAGAGCTAGCATCTAAATGTAGAGTGATAAAAAATAGCCTCATATAGATATAAACAAAGTCATTCCCATTATTGGTAGAAGATTAAAGGCAAAAAGAGCCCCCCTTCCCAAAACAGTCAAGCTAATGAACTTTTGGGTATGTGAAAGTCTTCCTGAAATACTGTGAAAAAATCATTTTGGCGTGCCAATATAACAAATGCTTTATGGCTTTACCACTTTATTTTCATAGAGAACTTTGTTTTTAAACAGCTTTGCCTGTGGATGCTGGAAAGTACTTCCCAAATAGGCTCGGAGCACCAGAGGAAAGGTTCTGCTTACTGCTTTGTAGGACCAAGTGATGCTGTCTCTTTGCAAAGAACTTTTAGAAACCCTTTTTTAAACATAAACATGACTGCAAATTTCTTATTTTAAACTTGGGGTATGTAAACAAGCATGGCTTTCTGGTGTCTGTCATCAGATCTTCAGGCAGATCTGCTTCCAGAGGAGAAGCCTAATGGAAAGTTCTGACCCACAGTCAGTCTCAGGAATTTGACATTTGTGGAAGACTGTAACTCTTACAACAACCCCTAATACCAGAACACAGCTTTCTTGCTTGTTTCTGATCCCTCCTCTAAAAAGAGTGCGTGATTGAAATTCTGGCCCTGCTAATCCCAAATTGTAAAATGCCCTTAAGACTGCCGCGGGACTGGTTTTACCCCAAATCTATTCTGTAGTAACAGGATGTCCTAGAAAACTCAGTACATGCTATAGAGGGATAAGGCTTGGGTTTGAACGCCGAGCCAGCCAAACATTCCCAGCAGCCCTGCATTCCCTGGGAATGCAAATCCTTGTGCAGCCACACTGTGCGACAGCCGAGGGACACTGCTGGGTACGAGATGCAGTGAAACGCTGCCGTGAAACTGTTTGCAGGGTCTCGGTGACTGCTACCTGTGGTGCTGCATGCTGAGATAAGGATGCACCAGCCTCAGCTCACAGAGGAATTCCTGCCTGTTTCTCAGGAAGGAATTCCCTGCTGCAAGGATCCATGCTGGAGAAAGCCCCATCCTCACTCCATCCCCAGGGTGAAGGAAAGGAGCTGCGCTCACCTCCAAACAACCTCTTCCCACAAAGGGAGCAGTAATCGAGTGCATTCATTAAAAATCTGCTGACCTTGATGAGGGAGCCACGCTGCTCTCCCAGCCACAATAATAGGAGCTGTCAGAGCTTTGGCCTCAAGCCAGCCAGTCCCTGCAATATGAACTGAGGGAGAGTGTTTTTTTCTTTTTCTTCTTCTTCTTCTTCTTCTTCTTCTTCTTCTTCTTCTTCTTCTTCTTCTTCTTCTTCTTCTTCTTCTTCTTCTTCTTCTTCCTTCTCTTCTTCTTCTTCTCTTCTCTTCTTCTCTTCTTCTTCTTCTTCTTCCTTCTCCTTATTCTTCTCCTTCTTCTACTTCTTCTTCTCCTTTCTCCTTCTCTTCTTCTTCTCCTTCTCCTTCTCCTTCTCCTTCTCTTCTTCCTTCTCCTTCTCCTTCTCCTTCCCCTTCTCCTTCTCCTTCTCCTTCCCTTCTCTCCTTCTCCTTCTCCTTCTCCTCTCCTTCTCCTCTCCTCTCCTTCTCCTCCTCTTCTTCCTCCCCTTCTCCTCTTCCTTCTCTTCTCCTTCTTCCTTCGCCTCTTCTTCTTCTTCTTCCCCTTCTCCTCTTCTTCTTCTTTCTTCTTCTCCTTCCTCCTCTTCCTCTTCTTCTCATCCTCTCCTTCTTCTGGCTTTTAGATAGGACTATTTTAGATATTCTACTTGTGACTTTACCATATGGGCAGCAAAGGTACCAACATTAAGCTACCTCAGGAGCTCTCCCAGCCAAAATTACTGTTTCATTAGTCTCTAGATAAACCTAATTTTTCTGCAGAATGTATTATGGTGACTTTCTCTCTCTCTCTTTCTGTTGCACATGTTTACACACGCTCACACACATGCACACACAATTGTCACCTGCACTGGCTATCCCCAGGTGGGACTAAATCTGCCCTGTATACCCTAATGTGAGGCAATGCACTAAAGTTTCAGCGGGTAGCACTATGCATCTACATATATGCTGAAGCTGGGAAGAAGAGTGAGGAAAAAGCTTCTTTTTGGCCAGTGTGCACTCAGTAGGGCCATAATTAGCCCTAGCTTTAGTTGGAAAAACAAACTATTACTGTGGAACTTATTACTATCATGGAATAAGGTAGAAGCACAGGAGATTAGGTCAAATTTAAACAATTAACCTTTGCTGCTCTAGTCTGCAACAGCAGCATTTCAGTTTTGTTGTTGTCACAACAGTACTGCACCAGCAAAAAAAAAAAGGACAATGCCACCATAATTTCTTTGGGTGATCAATAAACAAATGTAAGGCCAAAACCACTGCTCGACTAATAGAACCCATATCTCCTGACAAATACACCATCATGTTTGCTAATCCATGGGACTGGCAAAACTCCTGCAGCATAGTTCAGACCTCCAAGGGACGCCGTGACACACAGCGGCCACCACAGCAGCTCTGTCTTCTCCAAGAGAGGGGACAGGCAGAAGGTCTCCCTCTGCTACTGAATGCTCTTAGCTTTCAAGGCACTGAGGTGTGGGTACAGGATTTGCTTGGGACTGATACCAGACCTGTCAAAGAGCTGGCCTCGCTCTGTGTCTGGTTTATCAACATACTTCGGTGCGTACCTAATGTTGGGCACAGACCAAAGTGCCACAGATTGGACTAAAACGCTGCTCTTCTCTGAATAAGGAAGGATTTCTTACATCCTCAGTGTTACGCACGTGCGTGAACGCACACGTGAACCAGAAAGTGCAGTTTATTAAGGCTTTCAGGAAAACAACAGTTCGTTTATTTTGTAAGCCTTTTCTGTCTGTATAGAAAGAATTAGCTGAAGGGTGGTGCTCTTCAAATACAGGTATAAGACCAGAAATATTTTACTTCAGACCATTTTTAAATAAAAAAGGTTTCAAAACCCCTCAAATAAATCCATACTTGATGAAAAGAATAAACTGGTCAGAAAAAATGTCATGTTCAAGGTTTTAGAGAGGAAGCACTTAGCAGAGCAGAAAGGAAAATTAAGACTATTAATAAAAGTTCTCCACAATGTCCCTCCGAAAGACCGAAAATATTTCCACCTAGGGACTGCTAATTCTTATACTTCGCAGTTCATAAATATTGAGCAGATCACGCACATCCCTATTTTATGCCTTGCAGAAACTTTGGCAACTTGGAGTTCCATAGCTGATTCTGTGATTAAAATAAACAGTCTGAATTTATTACTGTGCTTTCAGTTTGGAGTAGTTACTTTCAGGAAATATTAAGTTCTTATGCCCTCATTAAATTAGTTTTCGCTAGTATTATGATTTATGCTCTGAAGCACAGTGAGGTTATTAAATAAGTAAGGACATAGCTATGAAAGAATCTCTGTCCCTGTGAGTTTCCTCAGAGGACTGCACCTATGGAAGTGTTTTCATCTCCAAAAAGCAGCATTTCAGAAAGTTCAAGCAGCTTTTCCACATTGTTATCCCTACCGGCAAACGCAGGGTACAGCCTTTCTTCTACTGTAGCCAAGCAGCAAAACCGCCCTGTGACTCCAATGGGTGTTAGGAGAAGGTACACAACACTTCACCTAATACTTTAAATGTTCATTGGGTTAGTTAGCACAGACATTGCGCAGCACTTCCAAAGGCTTACTAATGGGATATTAGCAGCCAAAGCTGTGCCAAAGGCTCTTCAAACAAGTCATATTGAATGCATCTATACTTTTAATCTTTTATATGATTCATATTCAGATTTAAAAATGTTTAGGGAAAGCCTCCCAAGTTCTCCATGGACAATTTAAATTCATAGGGCAGAAGCCACAAAACCGTATCTCAATTATTCATTTATGCACCATCTTCTAATGAGGAATCATTAGCGTGGCATGGTTTAAGAGAAAATATTGTAGCTAAAACAAAGCATTATTTCATGGTTTTATGTTAATCTCTGCAACAATCCAGTATTGCCTTTTCTAATTTACTGTCAGGGAAGGACAAGCAAATGCGAAACAGATTTGCTGCAAGTGGTTTATCCATCATGTAGGACAGATTTCTGAAACCCCACACTGTGATTGGGAGCACAGTCACTCCACGCACCCAGAACATACAAGAAGAGCTATACAGGCGTTTGCTTGAACATCTTCACACGGAATGAGAGCTGCAGAAATATTTTGCTAGGACGCATCTCAAACTGCAAGCGTCCCATTCCTCTGCTCACAGGCTGAGGTGTAAGCCTTGTTCCCTTTTCCAAAAGCCTGCTAAATGTGTCAGCAAGTTCTCAGGGAAAGAAGTCCCAAAACATATGACCACCTAGCAGATAGCCTTCCTAGTCAGGGTCATCCATGTACATGTTCTTGTGCAGTCTGGAAAAACACAAGCCAATCATTTTTATCCTCAACATGGTTCCTTGAGAGGCAGTGGAGTGGTACTTAGCAGTCTATTTCCCTTTCTTACAAGACCTTTCTCATTTAGCAGCAATGTCACTTCTAACGCATTGAGAGGCCGAAGGAATGTAGCATATTAGAACAGCATGTGCTTGGACGAGCGTGTCATCATGATCTTGCAGAATGAAAATAAATGATGCGTGCAGCAGAAGTAAACACTAAGCCTTGGGTGGTGAACTGGGATTCTTTTTTTTTCTTTCCCTTTTTTCCAAACAGTTTTAAGATGGAAAATGGTTTGCAGTGATAGAGAGCAAACACATGGCTTGGTGAATCTCAGAAAAATGTTCAGTCTGCTGCAAAGTCTTCTCAGGAGCAAAGCACAGCTAATAACCTTATGGAAGCTAATGTCCAAACAGCTGAGAAGAGAGAAAATAAAACTAACCGCAATGGCATTAAAAATAGATGAACTCACCAAAAAGAAGTGTGCTTTCTTCATCCCTCCCCATTCCCTGAAACAATTCTAGCTATCTAGCCTTCAGCTCCAAGTATGAGGACTACCTTACTCTGATCTGTCATCTCTGAATCTCAGATCTGCTGTGTGTCTTCAACGTGCCTGAGGATTTCCTTCTCTTTTCTTCCTGTCTGTCCTCTGTGGGCACCCTTTTTCATAATGAGATGCTCAGGATGGCACCAAAGCTCCTTTGAAACCAAGAAAAATAACCAAATACAGCTTTACTCAACATCAGAAAGAGTGGGAGAATCCAGCCTATTTTTACTTATAAATTATTCAGAAAGCTAAATAAAAAGTGCAGTCGTGAATTCATGGGCTTGATCCTAATTCGTTTGAAGTCAGTGGCAAAACTCCAGCTGTCTTCAGTGGTGGAAGGACTGGTGCCCATCTGGCACCAATTTCAGCACCAGAAGAGTCCCTGTTGGAGATTGCCAGGAGTTTACTGACAAACTGGTTTATCATCAAAAAAGATGAAATTCATCAGGACTGAAGTACTTCCCTGGATCATCCTAGTTTTGACAAGATGCCCATCACGAGATTGTTTCCTAGATGATATTTCTCAGCTAAAAATCATGGAAATAACCAAGTCTACAGTGGTTTGCGAGTTCACCCAGGTGCCTGGGCTCGAGGCTCATGGTCCCTGAGCTGAGGAACAGCCACTGGAGATCTGAAAGGACACTTACATTTTCCTGGGAGGAAGCCACTGGGTTTTTGGCCACGCTCAGTCTCCCTTGCTCTTGCTCTTGCTAATTGGAAAACCTTTGTGCCTCTGTGAGTACAGCTGCCCATGTGCACAGAGACAGAAGATACTGGTGCTGGCAGGAGAAGTGTGAGCAGCCTCGTGCTGGGTAGCAGCCAGGGCAAGAGGCTAAGACGGACTCAGGAGCACTCCCAGAAGCTTCTCAGATGTAATCCTCACACCTCACTGATGCCTGGCAGCTGTACGAGCCCTTTACAGTTGCTGCCAGTTACTGCGAGGAAGGGAAGCCCTCTGAAGCATCTTTGTGCTGAAATCTAGAAACCTCTTCACTTGCAGAAACATTGAGCCAGCTGGATGTCAAAACCTCGGGACGGGCTAGGAAAAATACTGCAGTACCTGGAGAAGAGCTGTGTGGATTGCAAGTGATCTCTGAGCAATACCTGCAGAGCCTACCTGCTTTAGAGAGAGACAAGCCTCACATTTCCAACATTTTCTGGCAACTTTCTACCTCCTTCCCTCATGTCCCACAAGGCTCCTGGTACTACTGTTTTCTTGGATGCACAACAACACCTAAAAAATTTTGAATTAGCTGAAAACTGATGGTACCAGCAGTTAAGGCTGAGGATCACTTCAGAGTAAATGCACACATCAAGGCTGTGAGTCTCAAGGTAAATGACTTCCCAACAATGGTGTGTGACCCCAAGTAATTATAAATGGGACTGTGAACCAGGCAACACTGTGCTCACATTGCTGCTTGGACCTTTGTTGCGTGCATTGTGGCATGGACCCACATCTTCTAGACACTACATCGTGCCCTTTGGCTCATTCTCTGAGATTCATTCTTGGAAATATTGTGCTTGAAAGTACTGTATTTGTAATGTTCAAAGTTGTTGTGAAGGAAGCACCGATATTATAATGTCTTATTTAAGGAAGGAACTTCCTTCCAACTTAATGTGATAAAGGAAAAGGATGAAAGAAACATTAAAATAAATATAGATGCTGAAGTCCTTTCTGAATCTGATTACAAAAGTGTTCTGGTGGATGCTGAGAAAAAGGCCTAAATGCACCCCACATCATGCTTTGTTATCCGCACGAAGCATGAAGTTGGATAAATCTAAGAAGCCCTTGGAATAACAGTACAAGGAGCATGTGGGAAAACAGAAGTCATTTTTCAAGCACTGCAAGGCTTTGCCTGCACTGAGCAGACAAGGAGTCTTTGTTGAGGTGATTTACAACTTTGTGTAGAATAAGAAATCTCATGCAATTGGGGAAAATTAAGTTTTATGTGCTGCAACTGAAGATTATCTGTGGGGAATTGCACACAAATAAATGTACTGCTGTCTCTATCTCTGATAAAGCAGTGAAATGAAGAATGAAAGCAAATGCCAAGAAAATGTTTTGGTTCAATTGATTGCAAAAGGAACCAAGGTGTACTCACTTCAGGCAGACATCAGCATTAACGGGTTGTGATAAACAGCCTTTGCCCCACGTGTACTATACATAGGAAAGAGACATTTTTGACTATGTACTCTTCCAGATTCTACTTCCCACATACAAGGCAGAGAAGGACTGCTGGATGTGGTACAGGCTATTTGCAACAGCATGATGTCCCATGGGACCGTATAGTTAGATATTGTGTGTGTGGAGCTCCTGCCAGAGCTGGCTGGCCTGGTAAAACACCACAGCTCTCCTCTGTTCCTTCAGTGGGAGCATGACTTTACACCCTCCTTCATTCTGTGCAGTGACCAATCATTTTAAAACAACTTCACACAAGGGTGTCTTACCTTGGAGACCTTTATACTTCTGTCATATTTGGTAAAAGGTGGGTAACAAACGGGTTGGGAGGGCATTTGGAAGCAGTGGCTATTGCATGGGGCATAATCACGTGCATCTCCCTGTGTAGGGAGACTGAGCAGTAGCTGAAGGCTCTGAAAGCCATCCTGCTTTCCAAGACACGAAAGCGTGTTTTCTGTGCTATATGATGATGTAATTGGGTTCACAACCCTCCCCCCCTCATCTGCTGGAAGAGAAATCTGTCAGGGCTGAACTGCGACGAATTCCCTCGACTCCGCAAATTCTTGACTGAAAATGGCAGCATTCAGCCTTGCACTCGTGGTGTGGCTGACTGTCCCTCGAACTGTCTGCAGCCTTCTTTGGAGAATCGTAGATGTTAAAATATGATTGGGTACATGGCCGAGGTCAGGGGCTGATGTCTCTCGACAGACTTGCCAATGGCTGCAGTCAAGGAGTTCACTGAACTTTCTGGCTACCAAACGAGAAAATGCTATTTGTTCAACTCCCTGCATTTGATTTCTGGCTCGGGGCAGAGGACACGTAGGCGGTGCTGTTGAGTCAGGCAGCGAAACAGCTCCCGCGAGCACACGGGAAGCTGGATTCACACTCTGCTGTCTGTCCAAGCCCGCTCTGCCGCGGGTGCCACCGCTAGATAAGAGGTGTGCCACTGCCCCAGTGCCAGGGAGCTCGGAGCAGATCCCCGAGGATGCTTGGGCACATGTGTCACGTTACTGCAGCGAAGTATGATGATTGCCGGCATTAGTCATTTTTATGACATCCATATGCAAATGCTGTTTATGTTAGTGTGCTGCAACTGGAAGGAATTTGGGAAACCACTGCTCTGGGTCACGTTGTTTGAGTTCTGAGATGGCAAAATTAATGGGCTAACAAAAAGTCTGCACAGTAGGAAATCTCTCTGAAAGGGCAGAACACTGTCCCCCCCCCAACACCCCCAACATTACTCAAGTCCAAATATTTTCCTAACCCATTGCTTCCTGAAAATGGAATGCCCTGGGTTGCACCTACAATCTTTAGGCAGGGAGACAAGTTGTCCTGAGGGAACTCAATTTTTGCAGTCTGCGACCACACTATGTGATGAAGACACACAGACACATTTGTTAATAATGCTTATTATATTTGCCATTAAAAGCTGAAGAATTCCCACTACGGATCACAGTTCCATTGTGAGAAATATTACATAAAGATAGAACAAAAAGACAGCTCTTGGCCCAAAGAAAACACTAATTAAGATGAGGACCATATATAGACAAAGTATACAAAGAGACAGCCTTATCAGCAAGAGGGACAAAAGATTTTGCACATCAGAAATCTTCTGTAGGTATCACAGCCAAGAACAATTTCAGAGAGGGGTCTGGAGGACCAATGCTGATGCAGCTGTCCAGATGTTTTTGAAGCATTCTTCTCAACAGTGAAGAACAGAGCACTACAGAAGTAAATGAAAATTTGGAAAAAAAAAAAGACAAAGCAACTGGCATCACTGGCTGATCAAAGGCAGGAGTTGATCTTTCAGTAGTAAATAAAAAACAATAGGTCGTGAGAGAAATGAATAATCAAAGGTTTGCAAGTATGGGCAAGTTGTATGTACTCAACAGGAAAGCAAAAGCCATGAGAGGGAAAGAAGTGGCAGCAGATGTGCACTTTTATGAGGTCACGAATGAGGCAGGTCTGCATTTGTTATGGATGCAGAAAGGATGTAGCCATAATCAGGATACAAGATGATCGGAGTTTGTGAATGCTCAGCAGTCAGGTTGTCCTACGACTATGCAGCATTGCCAGATACACGGATGAATGGAGCCAGGTGTGAGGATGTGATTCCCATTGGCAATGTCTTTATCATTTGCCATGAAAGCACATTGATCCCTCTTTAACCAAGGACCAAATAGGAAAAATAACACATTTAACTCTGACAGTGTACTGCATTGAAACCTCAGGTGTGTGTTGAGAGAAAGTTGCTCGGTGCAAAAGCAGACAGATGTGTCCTTTGCTATGAACTTAAACTCAGCTCTCAGGAGCACTCTTGTGCCATCAGGGACCCTCATATGCCAAAATCTAGAGGTAGTGCTTGAAGCAGAGCATGGCCCTGAGCAGCTGCTGAAAAGAAGCTACCCAGCTTCTGTGGGGCAGAGAAGCCCAATGGGTGCACCAAGAGCTCCCAGACCATGTCATGGCTCAGGGAACTGCTTTACTTTCCTCACCAACATCAAAGCAGGCAGGGCTTGAACCAGGAGTGCTCTCCTTGTTACTGAACGTTGCTTTCTTCTCAAGAAACAGTAAAACAAAGCGGAGTTGCCTCTTCCCTCAGTGCCCTCCCCTGAGAACCTGGACAAGGGAGTACCTCCAGCATGAGTCCACCACTGCCTGAATGCTCTGGTGCCTCTCCTGCTTTGTCCCAAAGCTTCCAGAAAAAATCTGTTATAGAAAAATTCTATTATGGAAACCTCTCTCATGAAATTTCCTGTCAATTTGATTTAATTGTGTCTAAGCAGATCGGAAGACTTCAAAGTCAGATTTAGAGCAGGACACTCCCTCCAGCCTTACTTAAACCAAGGGTAATATTATTAGCGTTGTTTACGGAGTATCCAGTGCTCCTTTGTCATAAAATTACAACTTAATAAAATAATCGGATAAATTGAGGGATGACCAGGAGGAAGAGGCGCTTGCTTGCACAAAGACCCATGTTCCTCACCTCAACATTTTGATTTGGTGGGTTTCAACAGCACCATCACGTGCAGAAAATCTGTGGGCAAGGGTTAGTGCCCTGGCCATGATTTCCTGAGGTAAGTGCGAGATGCCACGTGCCTTCCTTTCCCATCTGCACACTTTCTGCCCTGTATCCACGTGGATGCTCATGTGGCTACACAGTAAAAGGGATGAGGGAACAGATATGACTGGAAACTAAAAAACTGATGACAGCTTAAGTGAGTAGCTTTCAATAGGGGCGAGTTCCCTGATCCATCTCAGTGCACAGCCAGAGGTCTGTTAGGCCTGGAACAAGGGAAGTGACATGAAAGTTTTGCCATGGCTGAGGCAAAAGCAGGACAATACTTTTGGCAGCAGCCCTTGCTTTTGTCAGATTAAAATAATGACAGGATCACCCAATCCCAAAATGGTGCAGCAGAACATAAAATAAACAATGGCAGATCTATTTTGTAAAGGAAAGAAATAACCAAGATGAAGGACTTGCGTGCAAATTCTTCTACAGTATACGCTAAATACCAAGGAATGAGCCCTCGAGAATCCTGTGCTCTAGAGAAAATGTTGAAAAGGTGGAGATCCCCAAATTTATTCCAACTCTCTTCCCTTGTTTCTGATTTTTGGTTTTAATTTGCCTGTACTGATTCCTCCTCTAGTCCTGTGAACTTGGTATTCTCAATATTCAGCACTAACACCTAACAAAATGTTAGGGGACTTAAGACTTAACATCTGGTTTTGGTATAGCTAATGACATTTTTTTTCAGACTAAAAATCAACTTCACATGGTATTTTTGCTGTTTGAAGTAAGCATTCAGCACACATATGCACTCCAATGTCTCTTGTGTGTGTAGTATGAAGGGAGTTTGACCATTGCCACAATAAGAAACAAGGAAAGAGGTAAAACCAATTCACAACTTCATCATATCATATGTTCTTGAAATAACTCCTTTTTGAAAGCTTAAAGGGTCAAGCTTAACCAAATTTTGTGACTCTTCAGCGTGGGAGAACGTTATTTATAAAAGATGCTATCTGCTGAAAGTGGAGATGAGGGGGCTCTAGCAGGTACCTCCCAGCATATCATTTATGGTGTCACCAGCACCAGCTGTCCATCCTGTCCTTCTGATGGAGGTCATCACACCCATCACAGGCATAGCAAAGGACAACATGGGCCTCCAAATCCTCCAGGCCCTTTCACAGGCTGGTATTTTAATACTGGACCCACTTTCCTTTGACCAGTGCCACAGCTGATGGGTGGACACGTTTTGTCCTCTGCTCATCAGGTTGTTGCCACCAGCAAGCGGCAGAGGAGACAGGCAGTTGGCCACGGTTGTCCTCAAATCCTCTGTTCTCACTCTGTGGCTACATCTGGATTGCTGATCTCCACTGGAAGAGCTCTGCAGCACCAGGAAAGCTCCCCAGGAAGGAAGCTAATTAAGACGTGCAACGCACAGTAATAGCAACAGTAGGAAATGAAGTGAAGAATGTGTGAGACATAATGAAGTCCTTGAGGATTTTATTTTTCATTAACTGCTAGACAAATCGTGTATCTGTTGACATATAGCTTCTTAATATACATTCATGCATTAGCTCTAGGTAAGCGAGACTGAAAGACATTTTCTTTTTCAAAAGGAAAAAAGATGCCAAGAATTCAGCACCGCTGAAGCGCTCTTTAGAAGCTGTCAGAGGTGATCAATGGCTGGAAAAGACAAAAGCCCATTCCCGTGCCTCCCCTAGAGAGAGCAGGTTGCTGATGTGCTCTAGAGCCGCCTCAGGGCCTGGGACAGAGGGTACGCTCCATGGGGGATGGCACAGAGGCCCATGGAAACCTCTGCCATTGCTAAAACGTTTCACTCCAACGGCTGGGTGCTATGAGGAGGCTGAGCACCGTGGGGAAGTTCAGAATGGCTAACGGCAAATGCACAGGCAAAAGCCAACCCTAATATGCTACCCACTTAACTGGTCCTTCTGAGCAGGGACCGGGCCAAAGGGATGGATGGATCCTTTGCCTGAGGTATTTTTCCACTAGAAACATCTACTTCCAAGTGAACATCTACTTCTTATTTTTATTTAATTAATTATTTATTATTTTGTGTGCGTGTTTAAGAGATTCAGCTACCCCAGGAGCAGAATAAGGAAGTCGTGGGTAGTAAAGGGTACGCCTGGGCTTCCCCAAGATTTGCTGTACATATGTCTAAGCATTGTCAGAAGCTCATTCATTCAGTTATCAGAGATAGTTACAAGCAAACAAACAACAATAACAGCAACGAAAACCCTGTAAGAGATGTGAAAGGACATCTTGTTTCATTCTGAAAGACACAGCAGCTTTAACGTTTCTTAACAATATCAGAACAAACATCGATAGCTATTTGACAGATAGGTACTTTGGGAAATTGATAAATATTGTCTGTAACACAAAAGAACTGACCTGAACGTAGATACTCTTTGCTGATGAAATGTGCAGGCAGTGCGTGCAACACCTGTGGTGGGCCTTTCCCTTGCACAGCAGGCAGAGCACAGACTCAGCCTGAGCCACCGCAGAGTGGGGTCCAGGAATATGCCCCCATCATTGCCTTAGGCCAGAGCTGTCACCCTTGCCTTCTCCTCCTAGTCAATGCAGAGAAACAGGCTCTTCTACAAGGAAGCTGACATATTTCAGATGTCTCCATTAATTGGCAATTTCTGTTTCTTCGACTATGAGAACCTGCTTGTCTCACTCAGTGGTAAGGGGCAATCTGGACAATTAGCTCACCTGTAGAGGACTATCTGCCTTGGACAGATGAACTGTACCTAGAGACCTACAAGGTCTCCCACATGATCTGGAGCAGTATTTCCCAGTTCACAAGTGGTACCAGAGGCAGAACTGCTGTCCTGTTCCTGCTGCTGCTGTGTGGTATGACTGGGCTTCAGCAGATGTCTCTTCACTTGTAACTGAAAATTTAGAACTTTAAAACAGGGAGGAAAAAAGGACAAAAGGACTGTAGGAGAAAGGAAACACTAAAATGGATGAAAATATTAGGAAGACAAAACAGTTTGTGATATCATTCTCTGTCCAGGGAACATGGGGGTCCATCTACAGTGCCGCTTTCGTAACACAAGCAACTCTGGCAGCATAATAACATCAACTTTGAGGCAGAAACCAAAGCTCAGCGTAGAAATAGCAGAAACAGAACAGCATCCAGGACTGGAAAACACATATTCAAGCACAAGTACAGTTCAGGAGAGTTAGAGGTAAAGGGAAGGGCAAGTGAGTAGGGCTGCCTGCTGAAAGCATGTGCAAAACACAGCAAGCAAGTCCACAGTCTTTTTACATTGGGGAAGGATGACAAACAGGATTTTGCAGGGGAAATTCTGGAAGTTAGAAATGAGGAGACATTTCTTCTCAGAAAGAGCAGTCAGGCACTGGGACGGGTTGCCCAGGGAGGTGGTGGCGTCACCATCCCTGGGGGTGTTCAAGGAAAGGTTGGACGTGGTGATCAGGGACATGGTTTAGTGGGTGACATTGGTGGTAGGGGGACGATTGGACAAGATGATCTTGAAGTTTTTTTCCAACCTTAATGATTCTACGATTCTATGATTCTAAGTCCATGAACGGATGATGGCTAGAAGTCTTGCTATCAGACCATGAGCAAAAGTCAGTCCATCTTACTTAGGTACATAATTAGCACTTCAATTTTCAGTTCCTAGTAGGCAGCACTTAAAACATGACCCATACAGATATCAAAATGACATATATGCTTCTAAAAAGAGTCAGGAAATTATCTTACTTGCCAAAGTTGTGTGTTTACATTGGCTGGACTGGAAGCTGCCTATAAATAACCCTGAAGAGTTATTTCTGCAAAATAAAATTTAGGAAATTCAGATGTTACTAATAATGGGGGGTGGGTGGGGAAGATATTCCTGAATGCGACAGCTGGCCAGTTTCTGATTCAACAGTCCCTGAAACAATGAGAGTTGATAATAGTTTAGATATGGTTTTGATTAACAGAAAGATTGGTCATAGCATGTTAATCTGAATAACTTAATTATGAGTTCATTTGTGTGAAAGTAGGCAGGAGGAGAAGCAACAGAAGACCTGTAACTAAAACTGTCACTTTCCAAATGGCATTTTTTCATAACCTACAGCTATGTCTAAATTTAGGTGCCGTCTCTTCTCACAGCTCCCCGCAGGTCTCGTGACTGTCTGGGCTGGAGGATGACTCAAAGGTGACAGCGCTCCCACCCACCCCTGTACGCAGGCTTCCTCTTTGTGGCACCCACTCAAGATGAACTGTTGATGTAGGAGAAACGTGTTCCCCAGTGTGAAACCAGAAAGCAATCCTGCATCGACTTGTCCAGACATAGCCTAAGGGGAATGAGTGTTTAAAACAGGTCTATGGAGCTGAGGAGCTCAGCTAGTCCAGTGTAGGGGAAACAGGGCATTTAAGTCCAGAGGTGATAATGCTAGCTCAATTTTGTATCCTGAAGACAGAGGAAAATCTTATAGAATATGCATGAATAATCACCTCATGAAGGATGCTAGAAACTAACGGAGAACTTCAGAGAAATGACTTAAAGGTTAAGAAAAATGGGAAAAAAATGCCCAGAGTCCTGCTAATTTACATTACATTAAAACAAACAGCAAAAGGTTCTTTACTTATATAAACAAAAGGGAAAATAAGACATTGTTATGCAGAAAGGGTGGGACAGAGATTAAAAATAATACATATATGACTCCCACACTAGTGATATTCATGGTCCAGGAGAAAGTTTCAAGTAGATGCAAATACACGGGCAATTGTGAAGATAATTCTTGACTGGTTTCTGAAAGGGATGGTATATTACCTGGTGCTTCACAATAACTGGAACCTGATTAAGAAGAATGACTGTCCTATGTCCTTACTAGTAGAGAGAAGTACGTGTTTAAGAGCAACGACCTGCACTGAGAACTGATTACACAGAAATCCCAGACCTGTCACTGTAGCTTTCATTTGGGCTATACTTGTCTCATCTGGAAAGCATAGAAGTCGCTTGTCAGCAACACTTCTAGGACAGAATGGGAAGGATGGTACATGTTCTATATATTTATATAAGCTAGAGACATTACAAGTGGCAAAAGCAGTGAAAACAGCGCACTGAGAAGATGGATGTGTTCCAGAAATGTGCAACAGACACTTACCCAAAGCTTCCCCTAATGAACAGCAGCACATTTGAATGTTTAATCTTATTCTCCCTTCTGACTGCTAATGCTCTTAGCTTTGCTGACTGGCATCATAGTTATTTGAAGTTATTTAAATTATTTTACTTTGTATGTATGTGACAACACTTTAAATCAATAAGTTTTATCCACGGATTGACGTGAAAGTAGTAGTAAGTGTACAGGTTCTTACTGAGGTCCCTCTTGCAGCCTGTAACACAACTTCTACATGTTTCAGTTTGAATGTGAAACAGGGGAACTGTGTTTTATACTCCTTCCACGCAGAAATCTGATACCAGAAAGTATCCTGGAATATTCTACCATCTTCTATGCAGGAGGAAATCAGGTTGCACCAACTTTTTAGGAGCTTTTTAGAAAAATTTATGAAGATGCAGGAATGAGAGTCTTACAACAACGTAATTACAAAATTTGAAAATGCGTATCAATAAAGCTTTTCAACAGAAATTAGCTGAACACCTCTTACAGCTTACATTATTGCCAGATTTACAAGGTTCTTATACCATTTTTATCTGACACACAAAAGGAAAGAGAACAGAAAAAATCGATTGTGATGTTAATGGGTATAATTCTCTACTCATTAGCGTTACACCTACTTACTAAAGGGATGAATTTGCTCCTCTGAGATTTAGTAAGTCACCTTTTCTAAAATCATCTGCAGTTCCATTCTATCCACCTCTCAAAATCCTCCAGTTTTATTAGCATTAAATGATACTAGCAAGGCTAAAATGAACCATTTTGGAACCATTTTGATGGTCCCTAAAAACAGAGACTTTTTTTTTTGATAGAGCACCAAACAAACCTTACTATTTAATGACTAATGCTCCCTTCTTTAAAAGGATGTCATAAGTGAGCCTCTGAAAGGTGTAGAGTATGCTCCCACAGAGGCCACACATCTCTAAGTGATGGGTCAGGCTTTGAGGCTGAATTCATTATGGGAGTCCCATAGCGATCCATCTGTCCTGCAGCTGCAGGGAGGAACCAAAAAAGGTTGAGAACAAAGAAAATGTAGACATGAAATACGCAGTTTTCACGAATACAATGATATTTGGATATTTGGAACTAAGCTGTGAATCTGCAGACAGACAAAAAAAATCCCAAATCTGCCATGGAGACTGAATGTCAGCCTGTGAGCCACAGCACCAGGAAAATGCTGAACACTTCAAAGTGAAGCAGGGCTGTAGGCTGGGCTGTGGGAAAGGCTTCACTGCCTTCAGACTGGCTCTCTGCATCTCCTCCTGGAACACTTGGTCTTCAGATTAACTTGACACATACACGCTAACCTCTTAACTGTTTGCATTCATCTGTTGGCTGACTAAAGGTTACCTTCGGCAAAAGATATAGTTACACAATTGAGGACAAATTCTGCTGGGAAGATGGGTCTCTGTGACACTATGCAATGACCACAGCTGGGATCCTGGCAAACGTGCTTGGGTACCCTTGTATGGGGTAAGCTGTTTGAAGGTGGTCAGTAGAGCCAGTGGTACAGTACAAAGCTGTTAAGAGTGGTGCTTTGCACTTGGCAAAGCTAATTTTGGAATGAAAAAAATCATTGTTTTCTTTAAGAAATGCATTTGGTTTGGGATTATTTTTTTCCTTTTCGCTGAACTCCTTCTAAACACTGACTGACAAGATTTTTTTTTTTTTCCCCTGGGTCTCACGGAAGTCTTCTGTATCCACGCTGCAGGGCACTGAGACCATCGGGCTTGTCTGTTCTCCTCCTCCCTCCTTCTCCTAGACCTCCTTTCCACCTTTTCCTCTTTCTGACTGTGAAGAACAGGAGAAGATCTCCACTATGCTGCTTCACTGCTCTGTAAAAAGCCTTTAAAAACTCCTAATATTACTTAATCACAGCTTTCAGTGCCCCTGCTGTCATAAAACATTATAACAATGGGCTGGCACTTCATCAATTGTAATATGCTGATATTACAGTCACAGCCGTGCTCCACGTAATTGCCCTGCTCTACCACGGACTCTTAAGGTTTCTCGATCTCAAGCAATGCCTCTCTGCACTGGGGGCTGCAGGCAGAGTTTCGGGTCTAACAGCTCTGCTTTCTGAAGTTACGGTTATCGACCATCCATCCGAGCAGGATTTGGCCTTTCAAATACTAGGCGTTCCCTCAAATTTCATTCCCACACACTTAAATCTATTAGGACACTCTGTATTCTTCATTATTCCCAATTTTAGACATAACAGCACTACACTATAAAACTTCCAAACAGAGATAATAGCAGTTATTAAGAATGAAGGAGCTAGCTTGAAGACAGTACAATAAACGAAATCTTGTTAGGACTTTGAACTCTTTACAGGTCCTACACACTTCCCAGCAAGAATATGACTTCAGACTATGGAAATTATTAATAAGATGCTTATTTCCAGGCAGAAGGCACCTTGAGAATCATTTTGATTATGCTGTGTTTTTTTCTGTAGCCAAATTAAAACATAAATTATCTGCCCAAATGACTTCTACTGGAGATGAAGGATGGCAACGAAATAAGAAAAAAAGACGGTGTAAACTCTCCCTGACCACGTCTTGTGTGTGACTCACTCTGTAAAAGTCGCCATAGTGAGCTGCAAATATTTATTGCTCATGCTGTTGTAGCTTCTCTGACTGTGGGACAGAGATGACACTACAGAGACAGGAAAAAGCCTCTCTGCAGGGAGCTCTCAGGCACAGCAGGCATGCAAGCACCCTTGCTGGACACTTCCGAGGAGCAAAGCATAAAGAATATGCCACGTTACACTGTACATTTCCTGGCTGCTTGGACAACCACACATAACGCTGAGATATGGATTTTCTAAAACACTGCTGGGAGCAGATATATTCTGGTATCTAGTGTTTTGTGCCACTGCTCTGTGACACCACAGTCTCGCTCTGGAAATTGTCTCCCCAGGCACAGAAATGCAGCATCTGTGAGCAACCAGACTGGTTTTTGGCGCTTTGGCTGCTGTGGCAAGGGCAAGTGCCCTTGGTTGGGCTCCCTGCGGAGTGCACAGCTTTGGATGCCAGGCGAAATCCCACACGCTTTGGCTGATAAACTTGCACAAGTAAAAGGCTACTGTGTGAGTTAAGCTTTGCTTATTCTGCACATTTTGCCAAGATTTTGAAAACCACTTAATGGACTTGGACAGACTCGGGGAGTGTTTTTAGATGGAAGTACTACTTGTTTAGTGGATTTATTTCATAAACATTGGCATTGAGATTTTCAAAACTTCTTTGGGATTTGGCCTGCTGATACCCCTTAATTTTTAATGTAAAGTAACATCTGAACCTGGCAACAGTGAAATAACCGTAAAACTCCAATAGCTACACAAGCCCATTTCATACTCAGAACAAGGCCTCCATCCAACAGGATGTGGATGGAATAGGTGGCTGATAGTTACGTCTGGAGGACCATTTCCCTTTGGTTTTACAAATCACGGCACAAGTATTATGTCCATGTCGTCCAAGCGTCTCATTTGAAAACTTCAATCTTCCCAATTTCAAATTTATGCAGATGAAATATGTGTGTGCATATTACGCAAATATATGCATAAAGGTACATGGCTGTACTTATTTTATATACATGTGTGTCTGTATATGAATGTATATGCATACATATATTCCTAAGTGCATTCTTCTCCCATGGTGCTGGGTGCCTTGCTGTTGGTATCTCTTTAGAAACATCCAGTATTGATCTTCTGACTCTATACAGCCTTTCCTCTTATTCCTCTGCGGCCGCCTGGGACAAGCTAGCGCACTGAGAACTTCAGTGAGACAACGCTGCACTTCTTCCCAGCGTGCTACTCCTCTGAGTCTCCCAGACCTTCATCCTACAGGAGCAGTAATTAAAGAGAACAGATACCTAAGGGTGGGAGAGGGATCAGGATGCTGTATGGTGTGTAGGCAGTGCAAGCACTTGCAGCCCGCATGTGAGACTAGAGCTGGAGAAAGGTGGTGGTGTGCAACAGTGGCTGGCTGGCAGAGGTCCCCTATTCGCTCTTTCTGTAGCAAAGTTCAGGACAGTCACGTTGTCACCCCAGGTACTTGAAAGAAAAGGGAAAAAGGATGGAATCTGGGAGAAATCCTGGTTCTCTGATTTAATCACAACAAACTGAAAAGGTCTTTACATGCTCAGAGTAGAAGAAAACTAGTCATTAACTTATGGGCGGCAGCTGGTTTCCCAATAACGGCTCCTACACATTCTGGTTTTAATATCATTGTTCTTGTCAACTGTGGGAACGCAATGTGTATTAATGATGGTTTATTCCAAATTGGTCATTGTCAGAGTTAATAATTAGGTAGTCAGGCACTAATTATCTCTGTTTTGTCTCAAGTTATTAACTAAGAAATCTGGAGAAGCAATTTTGGAGGCAGGCATCAGAGCTGCATGTAGTAGGGCTGGGGTGGGCTCTGCTGTGCCCACACAAGAGGTGCTTCACCCCAGAGAGCAGCACCAGCCTACACTGATGCTGCTGGGTGGCTCTGGGATTGCCAAGCCTCCAGTGCAGAGTTCCTCAAAAAAATAGGAACACATGTGGTGCCAATCAGCTCTTTAAACACCTGGTTTATCTGTGAAGGAGGAAAGTTCTCTGAAAGTACTCAAAGAGCAGAGCAGCTCCAACAGGGCCACTGTGATGGCACCCTGACCTCTTCCTCTGACCCTCTGGCTGGATGAGAACCATCAGGAGGACACGCAGCAGTGGGAAGAAGTGTCAGGACAAGTCTGCTCAGAGGACACGAGGTCCAAGTGTTTACTCTGCAAGAAGTCTCACGTGGAAATGACTTATGGAAAGTGCTCAGGACAAAGAATTCTCTCTCTCAGAGACTTTGAACACAACTGAACCATGAAAGACAGGCTGGTGACCAGTCACTCGTGGGGTTCCCCTGGGTTCCATGTTAGGGCCAGTTCTCTTCAATGTTTTCATAAATGATCTGGACACAGGACTTGAATGCATACTAAGTAAGTTTGCAGATGATACTAAATTTGGAGGAACTGTTCACTCCCTTGTGGGTAGAGAAGCTTTACAGAGAGATCTTGACAAATTAGAAGACTGGGCAATCACCAACCACATGAAATGTAACAAGAGCAAGTGCCAGATTCTGCACCTGGGATGGGGCAACCCTGAATATACATATAGACTGTGGGACAAGAGGCTGGAGAGCAGCCTCTTGTCTGTTCTGGTCGATGGCAAGTTGAACATGAGACAGCAGTGTGCCCTGGCACTCCAAAGGGCCAACCATACCCTGGGGTGCATCAGGCATGGCAACGCTAGCTGGTCAAGGGAAAGGATTGTCCCGCTCTGCTCTGTGCTGGAGCGGCCTCACCTTGAGTGCTGTGTGCAGTTTTGGGCGCCACAATGTAAGGACATAAAACTATTAGAGAGTGTCCACAGGAGGGCTATGAAGATAGTGTAGGGTCTGGAGGGGAACATGTGTGAGGAGTGGATCAGGTTAATTTGGTTTGTTCAGCCCCGAGCAGAGCAGGCTGAGGGGAGGCCTCATGGCGGCCTGCAGCTCCCTCACGAGGGGAGCGGAGGGGCAGGCGCTGAGCTCTGCTCTCTGGGGACAGCGACAGGACCCGAGGGAACGGCATGGAGCTGGGACAGGGGAGGCTCAGGCTGGGTGTTAGGGAAAGGTTCTGCACCCAGAGGGTGGTTGGGCATTGGGACAGGCTCCCCAGGGCAGTGGTCACAGCACCGAGCCTGGTGGAGTTCAAGGAGCATTTAGACACCTCTCTCAGACATATGGCCTGATTTTTGGGTAGTCCTGTGTGGAGCCAGGAGTTGGACTTGATGGTCCTTGGGGATCCTTTTCAAATCAGGATATTCTATGATTCTAAGACATCCCACTAAAATAACCCTACAAAACAAACAAACAAACAAACAAACAAACAAAATAAAACCACTCATGTGGCACTCCCAGGCTCTCCAAAGTGCTCTTCTTCTGGGGCACAGTTGAGTCCATGGAGGTGCTTCCGAGCCACTGGCAGCCCCTGCCTCTCTTTGGGTGTGTGCAAGATGCCTGGCTGTGGTCATCCTCTCCCATTTTCCATACACATTGAGGAGATTACACCAGAAATGCTGGGTGGAAAGCCTTCAGCCGTTCCTGCTGTACATTTTTCTGGCTGCTTCAAATTGAATTGACTGAAGCAGACGTATTCTCAGTGCCTTAGGGCAGAGCACCAAAAAATTCCCTTTTCAGTTATTCTGGTGTATTTTGTCCTTCTCATTCAAGGATTTCCAAGGTTATCCTTCCCTTGTGGGTGCAAATATAAATGGAGGATGTTCACAGAAGCCCACACCTCCACCTGTCATGAGCTTACCTCAACATAGAGGATAGGGAAAATGCCAATCTTGTCGCCCAGCATTCCTTCTGCCCAGTTGTCATCTACCCTCCTGATGACCGTCAAGATTTCATCCTAAAATCAAAAATATACACAATATATCATTAGATTTTTTCCACTGGATAAATTCCACGTTTTATAGTTACCTACATGACAACCTAGGGAAAGAGCATATGAAAAAAGGCCTTAAGCCACATAGAAATGTTCCTTGAGTCCTGGACCCAGCATCCTACCCCATGCATCCCAATCACAGAGCACTAAAGTGCCCTGCAGCTCATGCCAGCTGCCAACAGCTCCAAGTGCATATGCACAGCAGTAGGAACAGGTAACTCCTGTCTTCACTGCAGGGACTGGGAGAATATTTGATTCATGAAGTTGTTTCTAACCCAAAGGAGAAAACACTCCAGCATAAAGCTGTGCATCCCAGTGCCTACCATGACACTTGGCTGCTGCAGAAGGAAATTCAATGGGAAATCCCAGCAGAGCACAGGTAGACCTGGAAACCTTTTCAGCAAGAAACACGTAGTACAGTGCAAGGTGCCCAGCAGCTACCCTTCATTGCTGGAGCACTGAATGTCAGCTTTCATTAAAAAAAAAATAAAAAAAATCAGAAGGTGAAAATGCAGAGCAGGTAAAAAGGCAAGTACAACAGTATAAAAAATGAGCTGCATTCAACTGTTGGATCAGCTTCAGTTTAGATACAAGTTAGTTTTGTAAAGCCAATGGCATTATAATACTATAGTTAATTCAAGATATATTGCAAAAAATCATAGCAGAAGATAAACTTTGATTATAAAGCAGATTAAGAAAAGTGTTGGTAAAGAAGACTCATACTGTACAAAGTTTCTTTTGATATACTAAAACCCAAAACATACCAGTCATTACAAAAGCCCACATGACTAGAAACAAACCGAGTGTTTCCAGTTTGGGTGGTTTAACTCATCAATAGACCTGTGCTGTCACATCTGTGTGCTCAGTTTGCCACACCAAGCAAGGCCTTGACCTAGCACCACTTTTTACAGCTGCTGCTGAAGGCAACCCTCTCTGTGGGGCATCACCTGCATGGCCAGGTCCCACTGAGACTTTCCTGTAACCGCAGGAAAGGAGTGGGCTGAGAGAAGCTGTGAAGTCAAGTTTGCTGATATGCCACTCATTCTCTCACGGCATCCAAGCCTCCTCCGTTTCTGTGCAGAAATTTGTAAGATAGAAAAAATCATTTTCCTCCAGAAAGCTGAGACAGAGTTCCCCGCCTTTCTCACTTTATTTTCACCACTCAACCTAGGAAAATAAAAGCACACACATATATATGGCATACAGTCCTCTGTATAACAAGTTATCCATGTTAACAGCTCAGGTGAGGGGAGATTTATTTTTTTGCAGATAACTCTCAAGCAGGAAAAAAAAAAACACAAAAAAACTAACTTCTGATCCAAGCTGTTCAGACCACGGACTTAAATTGATAGAAAATGCTCAGAACAGTGAGGTGACGCACTTTGCTGTTTTGAGAACGTGTGCATTTTGAACATGTATGCTTTCAAATAGTTTAAATGTTTCCTTTGAATTATTCATCTGAATGATCCATTTGGGGAAAGCTAAGAGAAACAGCCACAGACTGAACCTTCAGCTATTTATTACAGCTGGAAGGATGCAAAAAGAATTTGTGCATTTAATTTCCTGAAGAAAAGAATAGCATTCCCCTCCAAAGCTGTGTCTGCACGGACCATTTTTGATCCGTGTAAAGAACTGACAGTTATATGTCTCTGCAAAGTTTCCACATGCTCTTACAAAAGACTGATTATCATAAATTTAGAATCTAGGTAAAGAGGGTAAATAAAGAAAATAAAAGACTTCACTGCTTCAAGAACCTGCTACGAGAGTTCCCACTTCCTATATTTGTTCAGCTATTTTCTTAACATACTTTTTATAAAACTGAAAGCGTGATGAGCCTACGCTTTCACTATACGTGCATATATACATATATATCCTATGTGTACGTGTGTATGGGTATATATGCACACGCACATGTAAGATAAGAAATTGAGAAAAAACTTTTTAACTGTAAAAACCCTGAAGCCCTCAACTAGCCTTCATGTTAAAGGACCTGTGCAATCTCTGCCCATGGGGCACGCTGGACAGGCACATGGCAGAAGAGGTGGATCCTGCTGATCCTGCACAAGGATGGGGCAGGGAAGAGGTGACCTTTGACGGTCCCTTCCAGCTTTACTTTCTACAGACTTATAAAACCTGGAAGCATTTCCACACACTGATTTTAGTTTGGCTCTGCCAAGTCTGGCTGTTGAATGTGGCCATATATGAGAAAATCAGATCGTCGCACATAATGAGATATACCGACATTCAAAATGTGCATCTTTGTGGGAGAGCAAAGTGCAAATCCTTGAGAATGCTTTCCATTACAGAATTCATTTTCAGAAGGGTGTTGAAAGTCTGTAAGAATTACAGCAAAGCCTGAAACATCTCTTGACATTCTTTATTAATAGAAAGTTTCTTTGAATTCACAGCCCACGACATCATTCTACACACTGGGCTGGCAAAAGCTCCAGCATGAACTGTTTTAATGCCTTAAATTAGTTGGATAGCTGTGCTACCTATAAATTCCTAGAAAGGTTCCCTAAAGGATCATGAATAGTAAAGAGCCACAGATCTCTTGGCATACCACTTAAACTTTCTGAACTTCACTATTTCACATATACTAAATTGATTCCCAGGCAGCGTAAGTGAATCCAAGCCTCAAGTCTCATTTCAAAAGCCAATGGTATCCACTGTAGGTTGACAAAGATAGCTCGTGCTCTTTTTATGCCCGTTCCTAAAGTCTCTAATTTTTGCTCCCTTTTACCTGCTGAAGTCTCTCCTTATTCACCAGCGTGGGGCAGCCCTGCTCCAGGCGCGTAGGACCTGCGCTTCCAGCTTATAACATTATCCGAAAGGGAGGCAAAGATAAATCACTCAGAAAGCAATCTGACTGACAGCGAAATGAACCCTTTTGCTGAGAAGACGGCACAAAGTTGTGTCCAACAACAGCCATGATTCACAGCCTGATTTTTACTCCCGTCATTAACAGCCATTAACGAAGCGATACCAAGCAGATGCGTCTGCTGCTCTGCGTGACGACAACCCCATCTCGAGCGGCAGGGAGATCCCGGTGCTGGCAGGGTGGCATCGTGCAGTGCTCTGTGCTCCTGCCGACCACTCTTGCCAGCTGGCGTGAGTGTCCCCATTGCCATCTACCAGCACGACGGTCCCTCTGAAAAGCAAAGGCTGCTGGCGCTGCGTGCCAAGGGGCTGGGATGCTGCTCTGCAGCCGGGCACCAGGACAGGACATGAGAGCTGCAAGAGTCACGTCCCTTGTTAACCAGCACTATGGGCTGGGAGCAAAAATGATGGGAAGTGAAGGAAGTGGCTGATGGATTAGAAACGTGATGAGCAATAAGGCATGGGAAACAGTTCGTGCTACCTTGACAGGTTTGAAACTCGTCTGCCACTGGGACTCAGCCTCCAAAGTGCCACCTGAACTCCTCCACACAAATGTGGTCAAACACCAAAACAAAATCGGGCTGAATCTGGACTCCGTCTAAGGCTGGAGTAACTACATAGACAGACAGCAATGGGATTACTCCAGATTTGCATTGCTATAGCTGAAATCCTTTTTGTACCAGAAATCCCAGCCCAAGGAAGGATGGGTCATGTTTTAAAACAGAGACAGCAGGAGCCCAGGTTCACACAGCAGTGTTACCTAAGGAGACATTAGAAAGCTGTGTTCAGTGAGCATATCCCAAAGATGTACAGAGAGATGCCCTGTGGTGACAGCAAACACTAGTGAGAATAAGGAGCTGCCAGATTTAAATGGACCCAGGGCTGGAGGCAGTCATTACAGAGAGCAACATAGCTGCTCAGTGCTTGGTTTGGCTGATCCCTGCTAATCACTGAGGAAAAACACATTAAGCTACAGATCTCATTTTCTTGTAGACACTGAAGAGGAGGAAACAGAGGCAGGACCCTCTGCCTTCACCTACAGCTAATTTGGGAGAGGGAACTAAGGGAGTAGTCCACATGGTGTAAGAAAACAGCAAGTTTGAGTTTTGTTTGTTGCCCTGAATGCTCAGGGTGCTGGTTGCTCTTTCTCTCCCGTTTTTAAACCTACAACCACACATACAAAAGTATTGTCACTGATTTATCTTTGGCCTTTTCTCTGTAGAGTGCTCTGCCTACAGGAGACGAGAATGGGTAAATGGTAGAGGCCCTCTGCAGAGGATCAGCGTGCAGCAGATTTCATTTCCTTGTAGTCCACCTCTGGGACAACAGGACATCTAAATATTGAAAAAAGTACTAAGAGGAAAACCCAAATATCCTTCCTTTGTTTTCTTTTACTGCACTGACAGATATTCTGTCTGCACAGTAACAAAGAGGATGAGAAAAAGCATAGTCTAGCAAACGAGTAACGAAACATAATGATACAGAATATGCCTATGTTTGATTTCTTCTTGCAGTTTCTCTTCAGAATAAAATTCTTCTTTATTGTACGTTTATATATAAAATCCACTTATAAATGTCTGGCAGCATTAAATGAGATTTGGGACACAAATAGTTTATGCTAGTTTATATGAATGGTGTCCTGATGCAACTCCTCCTACCTGAGAAAAGAGAAAATAGAGTAAATGAAATTGAGATCGGGTCCAGCGTCTTCAGACGCAAACGGAGACATTCAAATGTCTATTACTCTGAGTGACAAATCGCATCTCCCGCAAGGCAGTGCTCGTGACTCTGTGCAGAGGAACTGACTACATCAGCAGATGATCTGAAATCTGGGCTAAACAGGAACCTTCACCAGCACAGGTGACAGCTAAAATTAGCATTGAGAAAACCAATGAAAACATGACGGTAAAGTCCTGAGATGAAAAATAGATTATTCACTGTCAGAGAGAACAATAGGCAAGACATAAAAACAGTTACAAGGTGACAGTGCACGTAGTGGAAGGAAGAAAGCAGCAGCAGAACTGAAACCAACCCCCCTTGGGGAAAACACAGACACCGGGGATAAAAGGATGCGGAGAGTAACAAGAGGGGCGAAAAAAAGGAAAATTGAGGGATTGAGACTAAAGCTACACAACAGAAAGAATCGCTGCCTATAGGAATGGCGTTGGACAGCCAAGAAAATGAGAACTATCAGTATGAAAAGGCAGGTACTGTAAAGGGAGGATACTTATATATGGCATCAAACATACCAGATACCAAAGTGGCTAAGAAAGGACCCGCTCGAACAAAAGAGACTGCAACTCTCTGCCATCCCGACAGAGTTGCTTGGATCAAGCAAGCGATGAATACCTCGGGCAGACAAGGAAGAGTGCTTCTCAGATAAACCACCTCTGTACCTCTGGGCAAGGGGAACAACACGCCAGCAAATATACTTACTAGTAGTATCTCAGAGGAAACTCCTGGCTTTCTGTTAGTGCAGAGCTACTGCTTCCCACACAGCAGCCCATTTTCTCAGAGTTTCACAGCTGAAATGAGTCTGGGTAGTGGCAGGGTCTGCAGCGTTTACAAGCAAACACTTTGCTCGCTATAGAGCAAAAGTGCTTACAAATCTTCTGTTAAATAAATATGAGAAAGTATACATTCTAGGAAATCGCATTCTGCTGAGAAATGTTGCATGAGTGAAAAAGATGTTCCATTTGGTGAGAAAATTATATGCTGCAAATAATTCATTCAGCTATAATAAGTAGCCTCAAAAGAGGAGGTCAGTAAAACCCCGGTGAAGGATATTTTTATCATCTATTTCATATTCATTTCCAGCATAACTGTTATTACTTTATGTGATACTATAACAACCACAGACAGCTGAAATAAAACAGAAAATGACAATAAGCAGGTTCTCCATGGCATTCAGTGCCATAAATTAACATTAGGGGATATGCTTTATTTTACTATGGGTTTTTTGGTATCCATGAAGCCCCTCTGAGGTCATCACAAATTGCTAGGGAGGGAGGGGGAGGCAGGAAGGGAGGTGGGGGAGAAAGGGGAAACATGACATTTTAAATCCAAAGGAAATGACAATATCTCAGTTTTCCCTCATTCCAAGTGGAATTTATTAAACATATCAGCTTTTTTAAAAAAACAAAGACTATTTCTTGAATGTCTGCTTTTTAATATGTTTGTGTTCTTGAAATAGAAAATGCTGTGATACATGATGATAGTGCATTTCAATTGCTAATTGCTTTATGGTATGATGCAACGTACATTTTGAAGCTGAGTGCCATTTTAAAACAAAATACTGAAGCATCTGCTTCAATAAGGAACACTAAAGGACACATTTCCATTTGATTTTTTTTCTGAAATTGGGTAGTTCCTGCGTAACACTTTAATGCAGGTGAAATATATGCCTTTTAGACAGAAAAAATGTTCTCAGGAAGTGGGTATTATGTTCTACCTGTTGTGTTTTGTGTTAACTGTGTGGTACCTGGCCCAAGCTATCTCAGTGGCGCGTCCTTCAGACAAAATGGGAGCAATTTCACAAGGATGCTACCACAGGGCTTGCTGGGGGCACCGCAGGGGCTAGTGAGTGGGTTCTGCCCCTGTGGGGAGGAGGATTTGCAGGTCTGGAGATGTCGATGTCCTTCTGCACGTGGCATGAGGGGGCATCCCGCTTGGCAAAGGAAATCCACCCCGCCAGCTCCCAGCATCACCTTGCTTCGGGCACAGCTGCTAGCACCACACGTGCTCCTTCAGTCCCTGCAGTAATAGACCTTGTTAAAAAAATAACCCCATTTCCCTACCTTGGTGAAGGTCAGGCAATCCTTGTCTTGGTCTTTATCCTTTATTTCAAAGTCGTAAAGTGCTTTGCCCTGAGGTGGAGCTTGCGGGAGGGGCTTGATGCACTGGATGTAGCTGGCGGGGAAGAAGCCGTGGTTGCCATTGAGCTCCCCGTGGTACCAGTTCTCATCCACCTTCCGCCGCAGGATGATGATGTCCCCTTTGTTAAACTTGAGGTCGCCGGGCTCTTTTCCCTCATACGTATAGAGAGCTTTGCCGTAGGGAAGCTGAGAAGCACTCTGGAAAAAACAAAATACACGACAGCTTTAAGAAAACTCCAGCCAGAGACGGTTTCCTTTTAGAAGTCACTTGGAGCCAGACACAACCCAACTGCGACCAAACTACCCTGACGGCTGCAGCTGACTGCTACGCAGCACCAGACCCCAGATACTACAGAAAAACTAGGATGTGTGTGGTAGCAGGACGGAGAAGGTGAGACACCAGAGCCAGCAATGCGGCGGTGGAGAGGCTCCGCAGTTCTCCTCGAGCTCAGCTCAAACCCACAGCACCTCTCACACGATCGAGCACCTCCTGTCCGTTTGCACAGCGTGCTCTGGCAGCGGGATTTTGTGATTGAACAAGCAGAGCTTGGCATGCCTAGAGGTAACATATCAGACGTTTCGACCTTCAGGGTTGCTTTGGTTTCTGCGGCACAGCAAGATAAACTAAACCAACCCAGCTTGAAGACTCGCACGGTTTTGGAAGCTGGCAAGTCGAAAATTGTTCGCGGCGTTTGTTTGAGCGATTCCAAACACTTTGGAGTTTGAAGCTTTTACTTTAGCTTCTGATTCTGTAACCAAATACCCTCACTTCTTGCAAAATCCCCAAGTCTCCTGCTGTTCACTGAGGGCTACTGTAAACAGTTACAATAGTCATTGTTGCTTATGAATTAATGTCCCCGGGGAGAAGTGGAATAGGCAGAATGCATCGAATCTTTCTTTTAGAGCTAAAAACAGCTCTGAGGCTTTCGCTCTCATTAAAAGAAAGAAAGAAACTTTAAAAAAAATGACAGCACAAGCCTAAAAATTAAATACTTTGGTGCGACAGAAAACAGAAACCTATTCCGACAGAAACTACCCCATTGTGAAGAGTTCACGCCGGGGTTCGCTTTGGCCTGGTGCAAGATTGTCTCACCTTGGCTGCAACCGCACGGACGCTGTTTTGGGGGGACTGCCAGCCCTTGCCTCGCCCTCCCTGGGGACTTGCTGCCCTTCCCGCTGAAGGGCACGGTGCAGGGAGGAGCTGTGGCGACAGGTAGCTCTGCAATTGGCAGAGTGACCCATGCTGGCGGGGGAAAAGTGCATAGCTGCATTACCCTGTGACATCTCTTATTTTATTTAGCTTGATCTGAGAGTCAGCTTGCCAGACTCAGCACAAACGTGTAGCAGCACGTACGGCAGGGAACGTCAAAGGGGTTTTGTAAAGTCAGCCTCTCTCAAGTGTCTTTCATTCTGAGATGTGATTCCAAAAATGACATGCTTTTCTGCCCTAGAGTACTCTCTTCCCTGCTCTGGTCACTGGCTGTGAATAGGGTGTCCTACACGAAAAACTAAAAGGTATGTTCAATAAAATACGCTGGTATTTCCCAGGGTGTTTCTTACGCCTGTACTTCTGGATGATGCTCATATGCATAGGAAGAGCAACATGATGCCTTCATGAGGGAGAAGGTGCAACGGCCTGGCAGAAACACTCCATTTCTCCATCCCAAACAGAAAATGTGATGCTAGGAATTTTTTAGAGCTTTTTTAAAGCAGCAAGCAGAGGGATTATTGGGCCCCGGTGGGAGAATTAAACAGATCTGGGGCAGTTTTTGTGCTCTGCATCCTCACTGTCCCACCAGAGGAGCAGAAGCAGCAGCCCACCATCCGCAGTGCCAGGTGGTCGCTGCAGGGCAGACACCACACTGACCAAAAAGGAAGTTATCTTCACCCACAGGCATTAAATCACTCTTTTTATTAGACAGGGATCGAGTAGTCGTACAGGTTTTGGAACGGGTGCGCAACAGGTCTTCTCGCCTGCGTCAGCCATGTAGCGACCGAGCCAGTCAGGCAGGCGCAGCCATACGGAGCGCTACCTGTGCTGCCTGCATGAGGGTTTGATTTCATTCAGATGTGTCCCCAGCTGTCTCTGGTTTATTGTTCCTCTTGTTTCCCTCTGTATTCTTGTTGCTTTTGCTGTGTACGAATGAAGGTACCCCCTTAAAGACCAATATTTTGGAAGCACGTTCAAACATAACAAAAAGAAAAAAGAAAAAAAAAAAAACACAGAAAAAATCAACAGCCAGCTAAAAAAACATGCATCAAGCAGTCTCTGCCAAATCAGTGGCAGCATCCTACTGATATTTTTTCTCTCTGCTAGGATGGTTATTTCCCTTGACACCAAAGCTTTGCTTCTCTTCTCAGCATTTTAAAATTACGCATACGATACCACCAAGCTGCTTAGGCCAAGGCATGGACTGCATTACCTATTTGAAACCAGAAAAAAATATTAAGCTGAAAGAAAGACTATGGAGCTTTGTAGTAATTTAGAAATAAAAGATTCATTACCTTAACTCATGCTGGGAGAAGACAATTTATCAAGCACGGAGCAAGACTTCTGCCAGGTGTGCACTGAACCACTGCTGATCCAGGCGCGAGCCTGGCAAGCACGCTCCGGATCACCTGCCCAAGACGGGGCCTTCCTTTACGGAGATCTCTGTAGCAAGCCAAGGTCAAATCGCTTTCTTTACTTTTTAACCCCTTTCTCTTCCCAAGCCTCATTTCTGCTGTGTTAAAAATGCACAGCCCCCAGAGGCACAGAGAAAGAAACCAGATTTTATTTGGTCTCGCATGTCACCAATGAAATCCTCACGCAACACGTGCTGGGCTTTTTATCTAATTAATTGAGCTGGCTGGAAAATTATTCAGGTGCTTTTTTATTCCTTAATCTGATGGAAAAAAAAAAAAAAAGAAGGCTTTTAAGGAAAGCAAACTAACTGCAGCACAACAATTTTGATCTGAAATCTGGCATTTTTTATTTATTTCTTTTTTTTTTTTGAAAACCTAACGGGGCATCCCAGGGAATTTGCAGTTTAGGTGCTTGTGTTCCTTTTTTTTTTTTTCTATGGTTTTAGTTACGGACCACGTCATCTGGCTGGGGACTGTCCTGCACAGACAAGGTCTGAACATAAGATACTGAAACTACAACTACCAGTGAGAAGGTACTTGCGAAATGAAATGTTTCCATTATCAGCTAAAGCTTTTCTAATTCTGAGCCACAGCTTTTAAAAAATGAAAAAAAATAATCTGTGAAGTTTTTTTTTTTTAAATAAAAATGTTGGTTAGTGAAAAAGATACCCTCCCATTGAAAAATAGCTATAATTGAGACCTTTCCCAGTCTTTCTGTAAGGCCAGAAGTACTCATTTTGATTTACACACCCCGGGGAAAGCTTGTGTTTACCTCTGCCCAGGCAGAGGTGCAAATAACAGTCCTCTAAATGTTTTCAAATAAAGCTGCTTTTCCCTTTCTAAAGCTCTAAGTGCACGCACCAATCAATCTTGGAAAGGAATTCAACATCGCAATTACTGAAGAAAAACAAAATAAACCCTTGAAGCTTTCTCAGTGATATTTTTCTGGCCAAAAGGTCCAGATTTCAGTGGACTTTCAGTCAATGAATATTTTATTTTGTTTCAATGAATTCTGATCCCTTAGCAGCACTTTTGAGGTGTTTTGCTATTATCATTCCTGCTTTTGGTTAATCCATATGTGCCTGGCAGACTGGATTCAGAAAGCGCCTCCTCACCTGAAAGGAGGGATCATTAAGCACATTTCAGAAACAGAAGAAAAATGACTGCTGCTGCTCTTCAGTAGTTGTAACATCACTCCCCGTCAAGTGCTGGGTCATTCCTAGAAATCTTTGCGTGATCCTATGATTGTTTGGAAGCCGGTGGCTCCCAAATTAAATGGCCCCCATCTCTGACCGCATGCCAAGAAATTGATTTGCCCCCTTGGTTTATGGTTAGGTTCACTGGAATTCAGCTAGGATGCCCATTAAATTTCAATACTCTTTGTGGGCGTGTATGGAAATGAAGAACGCAAGAAAGAAAGGAAGGAAGGAAGGGATGAAGTCACAGTCAATGGCAAGGGCCAGTTTCTATTTCCCTGCCAGAAAATGCTCGTTGGCACAGTGCTGAATTCTGCCAAAGGTTTCTTTTCTCTTTCAGCAATCAATACTGATGTAAAAGCCTGAAGCGTTAATATGCTGAAAACCCCCCTCGCAGAAGACTTAATGATATGTTGGCAACTCAATCATTCCGCATTTGTGTTTCAGCAATGTCAAATGGCAGCAGTTAAGCAGAAACCTGCTGGCAAATTGACAAACAACAGCCATGAAGCAATTAAGTGGCAACGCTGGAGAATTTTTCATTACATATCCCGAAGAACAAAAGGAAGGGAGAAAAAAACCCACAAACACACTTGTTTCCAATAAATTCTCCCAGCAGAAAGCTTTGTAGAGTGTGAGCTGCACAGGTAGAGAAGGTCTTCAGTTTTCAGAAGTTACAGAAAAGAGAGGTTTTCTTAACATGCTTGAAAACAACATGAGCTCCAAGCCTGCCAGCTTCTGCACCTGATACCTGATAAAGGTGGCCACTATTTAGAATAAGGGACACTTGCCCAAGATTAGTGCAGGTGCCTAGAAAATGTGCTTTTCCTACTTCACGCTCTTTGAGAAATAAACCAACCCTCGGACACAGTACATTGTATTATGTAAGCATTCAAAAACAAAATACGAAGGGGCAAGGCCTCGGGCTACCAAGCCTGGACAGAAATGCTACGACCCAGCATGTGGAAACGAGAGTGCCTTGCAGCTCTCAGTCTCTGCTCAGACCGAGTCGGTGTTCAGGTTCCTGAAACCCCTAAAAGTTGAGCAGAAGAATGTTTTTCTGCCATGTGAAAGCCACATTGATGTTGCAGGGTAGCTTCCCTTGCGTGTCTTGAGCAGTGCAAGGAAGGGAAACCTCAGCCCTTCTGCTGCCTCTCTGTGGGTCTCATTCATAGCCAAAGCTAGTGGTAAAGCACGAATGGGTGAAACCAAACAGCCCCAGAGCATGCTACTGTAACAGCCTGGTAGCAGCACTACTGGGGCAGAATTTTTTTTTTTAGACTGAACTTCATAGCCATTTTAGCAAAATACACTGGTATGTTACTTGGTGTTCTTCAAATTTCTCCGACATCTCCATATCCCCTGCCCTCCAAATACATTTACGAAATCCGTTCCTCCAAGTGAATGAATGTGCATTTGTCACTTTCAGGAATTATCACCAAGTGTAAACTTCAAAACAAATCAAAGGCCCATGCAGAAGAAAAGAGACAGAAAGGAAAAAAGTCATGAAAAGCATGCACATCTGAGTGGTAATCTATAATTAAACACAAACCACTAGTATAAGACATAAATAATAATTAAAATACATATTGTTAATTTTTTGCCTCATTTACTCTGAAGCATCTCACAAATCTGAGTCGACACAGAGGTTCGGTGGTGACACATGGGACTGTTTCTGCCTTCCGATGAGTTGGAAGCTCCCCATGAGCAGGTTGGGTGACACATAAGCACGTGGTCTCCTGCCGTGCAGAGAAAATCACCTCAGCTCTGGTGGAGAGGATTGGGACTGTGGTGGAGAGTTCAGAGCAGCCAGCACTAAGTACAACAAACAGATCAGTCGCAATGGTGGTGGCAGCTTTCCCTGCCAGGCTGGGCATGGGACAAGGCAGTGGGGCAGCAGGGACCAGGCACTGTCCCCTTGCTCCTTGCCATCAACCCCACAGACCCGTCCTCTCTGTGCCACCTACAGTCACTGTTGGTTTAGCATCTTTCAAGAGTGACACATCTCGCTTTGTAGCCTACAGACACATGGAGACTTTGTGGCCGAGTCCAGAATTGAACTAAATCTCCTAAATCCCTGACCATTGCCCTTAACCACAGAAACCACGTACCATTCAGGCAAAGGTCGCACTCAGGCTGGACAAAGCAATGATCCCTCCTGCTGCTTCTGCAAATGGGGAGCAACAGAACATGACAAGAACTGTTATCTGCTTTTTGGATACAGAAAATGAGGCAGGAAAGACATGGGAGGAGAAGCAGGGGGAGTGAAAGGCATGGGAAGTATTAACCGGCTTGTCCAAGCTCACTTGCAACCTCTGCAGCTGTTCCATGGACAACATGACAATTTGTAGCACATGCACCTCTGCCCCTGCTTCACAGATTTTAGATATCAATGTCTATAAATACCTGAGGGGAGGCTGCGGAGAGGACAGAGCCAGGCTCTTGTCAGAGGTGCCCAGGGCCAGGACCAGAGGCCCTGGGCACAAACTGGCCCCCAGGAGGCTCCCTCTGAGCCCCAGGAGCACTTCTGTGCTGTGCGGGTGAGGAGCCCCGGCACAGGCTGCCCAGAGAGGCTGTGGGGTCTCCTCCTTGGAGGCCTTCCAAAGCCGCCTGGAGATGGGCCTGGGCAGCCTGCGCTGGGTGGCCCTGCTGGGGCAGGGCTTGGGCCTGGTGGCCTCCAGAGGGCCCTGACAGCCTCAGCCATCCTGTGGTGCTGTAAACAGGGCAGAAAGCAATGAGAATGCAATGAACTGAAAAAACCAAGGGGGCTAGAGCAGACTTCAGCTAGTGCAGGTATAACCAATGTTACCACCATAAGATCTGTGACCCACAGAGTTTTAAGTGGCTTCTGGAGGAGCTTTCAGGATAACTGATCACAAACCATCACTATGTCTCACAGCAAAGACTCTTAAAATGTTTTGAATAAGATGGTTTGTCTTACATATGACTATTACCCCCAGGTCACCTGACTTGACAGATCATGCCCATGACACTGCCTCACTTACTTTCACACAACGTTAGTAATAGGAAAATTAATCAAAGAGAATCTAATTTTGCACAAAGTAGCAAAGAGGAAAACCAGCAATGTCAGCTCAGTGTGAACCATTGGTAAGAGCCTGAAAACCACAATTTGAAGGTACAACCCTTAAAAAATCATCTTTGTGAAGAAAAGCAGTTAAGCTGACGATAAAAGCAGCACCATGAAGAATGAAAGCTGAGTGAAATCCTTTATATACCCTGTGCAGCATCATGCATATTTACTGTGATTATTATTAATAAATCACGATACAAATAAAACTTCTTAATTAAAGCCCTACTGTTTCCTTTAACCAAGGACTTAGTCATAAACCTTTAGGCCCTGACCCTGGCTGATGATGCTGCAGAGCACTGCAGTCCCTGTGACATCTGAGGACACACGCAGACAACACACACTTGGGCACTAGGTACTCCTACCTACAGCAGGAGGTGAAATGCTTCTCTGAAACTATTCAAAGGTGCTGGGAGGTCTTGGGAACACTTCGGGGGTTGTCTTCATACTCAGAGAAGTGCTCAGACAGTTTAGGAGCCTCTCTCTCATTTCGAGGAGTGTTTTTTGCAGTTAGCATGAAGATACCATGGGAAACGCTCAGCAGATTGAGACAAAATGAATGTGAGCCAGTAGAGCACCACCCTAGCCCATCAGCTAAACCAAAGAACGGGAAAGCAATGATCACTGCACCAGAAGAGCAAAGGATGGTTTTAGTCTTCTTTAGCAATGTGTTAACAGAACAAACTCTGCTTTTTAAAGAGAACAGCATCTTCATGGTTGTTTTGTAGTTTATACAGCAAGCCGGCCCAACTTGCATTTTACCTTATAAGGTCCACCTTGGTATACACCAAGAGTCAACAATCTTTCAGACTTTTCCTTGGCAAACACAGTCAATGCCTGCAGCACAACTGGGAAAGAAACAGCAGGCTTTCCGTTGCACAGCTTGTCGAATAGGTACGTTTAGGATCCTCTGCTTTACCAAAATAAGAGCTCAGTTTTTATGATGCAGCACCATCTCTCTTAGGAAGTTAAAAAACTTGCCTGCAAGAGTGTCCTGTGCTGAGCTCATCTAATTTCATAAGCACAGCTAGAATAACTTCACACGTCCTGCACATCTCACGCTATTTCGGCCAATCACTCAGTATCTATCAATATTTACACATCCAAAGATCTCTTTTGCCTAGTAACACATTGTTTAAAGTGAAGTCTTTTCAAACTACGTGCACTTCTGTTAAACACCATGTGATTACGAGGGTCAGGTTAGATTTCTAGCAGTGCACTCGCAGCTATTGCTGCTCAGAGGATCTGTGGGTAACATCAGCCAGCTGTTTAACCATGTCAGAACAAAGTCTCTCATGCTCTGCAAAACCTGAAACTTTCCAGATTCTGTGTTCCTTAAGAAGTTGTACTGTCAACACAGTGCTGGCATTGTAGGTCCGATTCTGTTTTCAGTTAAATCACTTTAATCCAGTTAATCTTGATGAAGCAGCATGGATGTATAGAAAATTCCAATGCAGTATAGAGCTTTATCTTACGTGTAATCTCCTCTGAAACAAAGCTGAATGGCTGGCAGCCTCTACCAAGGAAAATATTTTGTGATTTTTCACATGCTGGTGATAGCCTTTGCAAAGCCTAGGTACAGTTTGTGACACTGCTTTTACCTTTCAGGCAGAAAACCGTCACCGAATCCTATATCTTACCCTATCAACCTGCACCCAAGTCCTGGTGTAAGGAAGGAGTGCTACATGCTGGCAGTTCAGAGCAGAAGCTGGTCTGAGCAAGCCTGGATGACAGCTGGGAGGACACTCAGAACAAGCACAAAGCGTGACCACGAGACCAGCAGCGCTGGGGCTGACTGCCTCCCCCGGGCACTGGCCACCACGCGTCCTTGGGGAGGAACGCAGCAACTGGCGGTGGGTTAATGCAGGAGGAAGCAAACACCAGAAAGAAATCTGCTGCTGTGACTTAACAGGCAACTTCACTGCAGTGTGGTGCTTGGGCAGGTCAAAGAGAAAAGACACCGAAGTTGGATATGTATAGCCTGCCGGAGAGCAGAGATGCTATAAAACAAAGCGAAGCTCCCCTGAGGCTACAGCAAAACACAAACCAAAACCGTCTATTCAAGGCACTACGGCAGCTCCATATTTAAGGCTGCTTGTGTTCTCCGCTCAAGGTGTGCCTTAAATCCTTTAAACAAACACGAAATCTCACGCTGATCGCTCCCCAGATGACACTGCTTCAGGCAGGACCACAAGCTGGTTTTCCCAGCTGCCTGCCAGAGCCTGGCCCTGGCCGGTTTCTTTTGGTAAATGAAAGGAGTTAAAAGTCAGGCTGCCGTGCAGTTTCGAGAGTCGTATGTTTTTTCAGGCTCCTTCACCTCCACAACGGCAGCATTTACTGCCTTGGAATTTTACACAATTCTTTATGCCGTAGGTCACTGCAAGGAAAAAAAACCAACATTGTGGAGAAAACTCTAAAAGTGTTGCCTGAAAGCCCATAGCACGCAACTCAGCTGCAACTGCTTTATTTGATCTTTCCTGGTGGAAGCTGACAAAGCACGGGACAGCTTACATTTTCCAGTGGTGCCTTTGTAACTTTGCCACCCAGCCCGATACCTTCGGTTTGCTTTCCAGCCTTTCCACGTCTTTCTTCTTGGCTCCCTGCCTTGTGACTCAACCGTTTCCTCGGCAGCAACCCTCTCCCACCTCCGCCCCAGAGAGGACTTCATGGTCCAGCTCTGCTGCAGCTCCTCGGAGCTGGGTTCCCTCCTGACAGACACCGGGCTGGGACACACCGCTCGCACACCCCGCTTTGCCAGGACCACTGGAAGGGGAGAGGGGTAGGGAAAGGCCTGGAGATGGAGCTGCCCCAGACAGGAGCAGGCAGCTGTGGTGCAGAGGAAGGCATTTTCCGTCTGGCGAAGCTCCCAGAGCTCAACAGAGGGAGCCCCAGTCCGGCGAATCTCACCGGGCCTGCTGCGGGTCGGGAACGGGCCTCAGGTTTTTTAACATAAATACATGCTGCACACCAGGAAAATCTTTCTCTTCTCTGCCTCCCCCGCTTCGCGTTAACTTGAGGGTTGCGCAAAAGCTTCTGCTATCATTTCAATCACCAAAAATCAAGAAAATCAGCGGCTGAAATGACGCAAGCCACTTCATCAGCCTCAGCTCACAGGCTCCAGCACCCAAACAGCCTGTGTGACAGCTAAGGGGAGTCTGCTGGCAGCAGAATGCAAAACAAACCCTAAAAACTTAAAAACAAATGATTTTAAAAAATCCTTCTGAGGTAAAACAGAGTTGATCAGGAGCCACGGTAGGGTCTGAGAAGTTTCTGAGGGTGTCAGTATTACAAGGTCTGAAGGGTGGACCTAGGATGGGTTTACAGGGCAGCAAGTAGGGCCACTGCAGGGCTACCAGGGCTTACATAAGGGAAAGGCTGGGGAAGACAAATGGCCACAAAAACCCTCTAATATGACAATATGGCAATGAGATGAAAAAATGGGAAAGCAGCTTTAACTCTTACTTCAGATGAAGGGAAGGAACAGAAATTCCTATTGAAAGCCCGGTGCTGCTTTATGATAAACAGGTGTGGTGCCCAGGACCTGACTCTTTCTGCTGTATTTTCCTCATTGCATGTGACCACAGAGAGGAGTCCTGCACTACAAAGCCAAAAATACATCCTCTACTTTCCTCTTACCCCAAGTTTTTGTAAGGCAGCTTTAAAATACATGCTCTGTGAGGACTTTCTGAAGTGGTATTAACAGTTTCATAAATACTGTATTACCTGAACAGGGCCTTCACTGGCTTGACAGGGCATTTGATGAATGCGCCACTGGCTGCATACACAGTGGAGCTAAAGAATATGTTTCCTTGGTAGCTCAGTTGTACACTTCAATAGGTGGATAAATTCCCATGTCACCAGAGAATATTTACAACTGAATCTTATTTATCAATAGCGTACCCTTACCAACAGCCCACACAAATCCTGTTACACAAAACCCGCTACGGCTCTTTTTTTCACGGTTACATTAAAATCGCGGAGGTTTCTTTTGCACCGAGGCAGGCTTTGTGAGAAGAAACTGCATCAGGAGATGCTAACGCTGAAACATTCTTGGCTCGGTGTCAGCGGGAGAGGAGTTAGCTCATCCACATCTGTGTGAGCAGCCTCCTCGTCCCTCCGCTGTGAGGAACCTTCTCAAGCAAGAGCACATCGGGTCCCACCATGCTCAGGTCGTCCCAAGGAACGAACGCGCCAACCCCCTTGCCAGGAATTTAAGGGAGATTATTTCCCCCCCGCTTGCTGCTGTTAGTAATATTAAAATATCTGGTATCCATTAAGTATGAAAACCCCTTGCTTTTTAAATCACAGAGTTGCAGCTTTGTTTATTGAAAGGGACACTGTGGTTATTATTATTTCCCTTGAAAAGGACCTTTTCTGGGGAGATACCTGCCCGCTCCCTGCCCCCCTGCACCCTGCCCCTGCAGCACCTGACAGCTTTGTCCTCCCATCCAGGTCCCTTGCCCTGTAATGATTCACTAGCTGCAATCCACCGACACGCGCTCCCTTCACAAAGACGATTAGGAATCACTTTCAAGCCCAAATCATGCTGACAGCACAGACAGGCACCTTCCCGCACACGCACACGAGCCAGCTTACAGCCGAAAGGACTTTAATCAGCTCCTGCTTTGATCAGCACTGGGCGGTGGGACCGTGGCCTCACTGTGCAGAGGAGGCCAGAAAGCATCTCGCACCCCAGCACCTCCAGGTGTTGTCTCCTCTGCAGCAGGAAGGGTCCCCCATCGTGCAAGGCTCCCATTAGGAGCAGCTGAGCTCCTCCAACAAACCCCTGCGTGTTTTGATGTTATGGAGTAACAGTAGTCGGAGCAGACAAGGAAAACATCAAGGAAGATACAAGGCTTCAGAATGCAAATCACACTTTTATGTCATCCTTCTGAATCCCCTTGGGGGGAGGAAAATTGATTATCTGCAGAATATGGGTCACAGTTATGCCTCAAGGATCTTTTGGAGCTTTGACTGCTGCTGACATACTACGGGGCTCCTTGGTGCCTTTTCAGGTTAATGCTTTCAAAGTGCTGTCCCTGTGCATAATAATAATAATAACACCGCCAAAAAAATTAATTTCCTGCACCTACTTCCCAGAAGTTTCTGTCACACTGAATGTAATTGATACTTCCTTCTGCACTCTGAGGCATGATTAAAGTGAAGGCTACACATGTTTGGAAGCACGGCGGATTTTGAACTCTGCGTGGTTTCTAATTAAAGTGATGCACACAGGATGCTCGTGCTACGTTTCCCTCCTCTGTATGGCTATTATTGCTACATACATTTCATCAGAAGTCAAAAGAATGTCCTCTGCCTCTCATAATAGAATCCTGATCTAGACTGGATAATCACCAGTCATTGATTTGGGTGAAGAATGTCTTTAGGAAAGGAAAAAAAATAAAGGCTCATGATGCCACTAGCCCTCTGACACAGTACACAGATATTAATGACTGAAGTGTTTGAATTTCTGGCTAACCTGGAGGGTATACTGCCCAATGTTAAGCACTGGTGCTAATGAGGTTAAAAACAAACAAACAAACAAACAAACAAAAAACAAAAAAAACAATCAGCTAGAACAAAATCCCCATAATCTGCAAGGATGCAAACAAGTGATTAGGCAGCAGCACTGCTGTCTGAGTGTTAAGGTCTCTGCCACTACAGCCTGAACATTTGTTTTTAGGATTGCCTCTTCTCCAAGGTAAAGTGAATCAGAGGACTTGTTACGCTCTCAATCATATGTCTGCGTTTTGCAATCCATCTTAGCATGTTATTGACATTATTTGACATATTCCTCTATCATCTAAGGATGTGTTTCCACAGAGCATGGTCAAACCTGCAGACATGCTCAACTCCAAAGATTTCGGAAGCCACAATCCCACAAGCTCTGTGCTGTAGGATACAGTGCGCTGCTCACTAACCCCTCTGCATGGGTCACACACATGGCAGCAGCTTGGCTTGCTTCCCCTTGCTGTCCAGGTGCAGCCAGCGCTGAACTCTTGCCCCAGTTACACTTCTGTATCATCAGCACCTGCACCCAACACCAACAAAGCTGCACGACAAGGTCAATGCCCCTGTCTTCCTCTAAGAAAAGATAGGGCTGAAAACCTCAAAGGGGAAAATACTTCACATTTATTTGCTATTAATATAAAGCCAGCTTATAAATCTCATATCGCAAAGCCGTACACTAATTTTGAAAACTGCAGCTACTCATGACTAGATGCAATGACCTTTATGTTTTCCAAGGCCTGCTTCTGACTTTGCTTACATGAATGTAAATAAATCAAGAGCTCCCCCACTGACCGTAATGATGGTACTCGTGATTGTCGCTGCTGTGATGGCACCGTCACCTTCCATGGCAAGTGACACCAGGGGCAGTTCCGTGACAGTGATCCTATACTGCATTGCGTGCACCTTTTACCACCTAGTAACATCTAAAATATGGGATGCATTTGCCTTTAGAATGACTTGTAAAATGCTACATGCTATAAACAATTCAAAGCAATAATAATGGGATGTCTGGGCATTTATTTTCCAGGTTTAAGAAGATGACTGTCTAACTTGGTGGAGTGAACAGTTTTTACTGGAATAGTTTTCACAGCTGATAAAGAAATGGCTTCCAATTAGATACACTGCATATTAGCAAATAAAAAAGACTTAACAACAAAGCAAAAATAGTGCTGGTGTATATACATTTTTATTCCTTATTCATCTTCTGTATATTTTCGAATCCCGTCAGAATAGAATTGAACTCCTGTGCCTCTACCTCAGGCTAATGCTATAATTGCTGGGATATTGTATAAAACAGGAGCATCGGTTTCTCTTCTAGCCATATCATCAGACTGAAGAGCATTTTGACTTTCAAAGAGAGATATTAGACACCTAACTTCGGGAAAGGATTAGGAAGAAGACGCTTTGGCCTCTGAGAGGGGCAGAAGAAAGACATACTCCTGTCCTCACCACTCGCCTAGCAGCTAATTCAGCACACCTCCTTCACCTCTCACCTCCTTCACCAGGCTGACCCTTCAGGATCCCAGCCTGCCCTATTTTCTCTGTGTGGTCAGCATTGGTGACCATTTCAGGAAAGTGTATTCTGGAATGGTAATGCAGGATGCAGTCTTTTTCAGAGTGCATTTATATTTTTGCAGAGAAATACTTAACTCCATACGTAACCTCTGGAAGCTCAAAGTTGTCACAACTGTTTGCAGGTGTCTCACCTCCTTTTTCATCAGCATCCCTTGGAGGGGCTATATAGGCACAGCCCTACCCTAAAACCAGAGCTTCAGTATGACAGTAAGTGTTAGATAGCTCCAAGTCAAAGAATGAGCACTGGGTCCCTCACTTGAGCAGATGGGAATTTCTCTGCTGAACTTCAAAGAAAGGGAGTTTAATTTCCGTACTATGCCACTGCTTTCTTTTCACCACCTTGTCCCTCTGCCTGCCAAAACCTCAACGACAGAATTGTCCATATCCTGGTTTGAATGGAGTCAGAATTTGAAAGATTATGCCTGTGCTCAGAAATTATGCATCAGTCCATTACAGCACAACAATAACTCAACTGTAATTGCCTAACAGTACAGGCTGGAATAAACCAAGTATAAGCAAATCCAGAATCGGGGCAAGTCTGAGAAAAATCAAGAAATGATGGACAGAGACCCTTTTGAGATCACTGGACCACTGAGTCTAGCCATCTGCAATCAAAAAGAAACATTGCAATAGATACGTAGTCCTCAGGTTCTCAGACATTTTTTCCACATGCTCTAATTCACCACAGGCAACAAAGCACTTCCCAAAACCCTCTCAAGAGCTTAAATCCAAGAATGACCAGAAGCTGTAACTGTCATGCAGTAAATGAAAGGACCAGGAGAGAGCAAAAGCATTGCCAACATCTTTGCTCCTGATGAAGGACAGGAGTTCATCAAAGCTTGGTAAGAGGGCTTGCTTACAACATGAGAAAGGTAAGAGGACCATGCTCTGCTACCAAGAAAGGCTAGAAAACACATCAGCTAAGTACTCTGCAACCTGAGTGAGGGAGAAAGTTTCTTTCTGACCGCAAATCTAAGGAGTGCTGTTACCTGGAGCACAAGGGGAAGACACACCAAGCAGTCACTTGGTATGATCGTGAGCCTCAGTGCACCCTGACCTGTGTCTTGGCTCTAGATTTGGCCAACGCCCATTCTCTGCAAGAATGCCGGCACACCCCAGAAGCTTTTTCCTGCAACCTGCAAAAGTCCTGCAGCATGAGATCAAGACAAGGTAATCGTAACGCAGTGTGGCAGTATCTTTAAAATCCCTTTGGTCAACCCAGTGCAGCAAATACATAATGATGCATACTTCTACAGCGCTGAACATGCCATTACCCCTGCAAGAACCTGATAATTGTAAAAATCCCCAGATAGGTAGGAAGACTGTTCAGCTAGTGAGACCCTGTAGCTACCAGATCAGTCTCCTCACACAGGTCAAAAAGGGGAAATGATGTGTTAAATAGATGAAAATTTCACATTTCTCAACAGAACAAAAAGAGGGAAGAATAAAACTCAATTCCAAAACATCATACTGAGAAGACGGCATCTCCATTAAAGCAGTTGTTGGATATTTTAATATGAAAAGTGTTAAGAAACTTGGAAAACTTGCTTTTGGACAAAGTAATTCCACTAGAAGTTGAAAAGTGCTGATGACAGTGGAAAGGTCCTGTGGACTGAAATCTAGAAAACAATTAATCTGTGTTAATGATGTCCAGAGGAAGTGACAGGAAATGCTGCTTATAGGAAATCAAGCCCATTTTACCCTTGGACAGATATTACGTGAAAGGGCAAGAGCAGCTTAAGATGTTACCTTCCATGTTTGCCAGTATTGACCTTGATCAGACCAAATTATCAATCTCTGCAACTCCTGTGAACTCCCATCATTATGAGTGCACACACACATGCAGGGCCTGATATGCATACATTATCTACAAGAATTAAAACAACTTGCATTTGTACGCTGAGCAGCTGGTCTGAAATTTACTCTAGAATAAAAATTTAAAAAAAAAAAAAGTCTCCAAACCATATATGCAGCTGGGATTGCTTATGAGTGAAAAATGTGGTATCTTTATAGCCAACAGCATATGTATTCAGTATGCAGATCTACAAATATTGAATTCACTGCCAAAATCATTGTTAAGCAAACTGGCTGACTCTCTGCATTTTCCTGATGAACCAGAAGGAACCTGCTGATGAGCAGGAGACAGAGTACTTTGCAAAAATTTCAGATCACATCTTTACGGTGTGCATCTCGCTAGTCACAGAGGAGCTGGTACGTCCCCACAAAACGGTGTGTTTCTGACCAGGATACGAGCTTGGATCCTAGGGAGATGTCCCCACAGTTGTGATGAGCCCTGCTGGTGTGGTTATCGTGCTGCAAATTAGCTTGCCTGGAGCAAGCTTAGGTGCCTCTGCCCAAAGTTGTGGTGAGTGCTATAGGCTCACTGGAATGAGACCCTGTTTTCAAAGTGATGCAGTGACCTCCTAAGATGACACACTCAACAGCCTCTTCCTCTGTAACACTTAAACCAGAGCAGCTACATTGCTTTGTTTGCAAGATCAAAAATAAATAATAATTAAAAAATAAGTCTTTGTTTATGTCTTTAACTGAAACATTAACAAATGCTAAATTCCCCCCTTCTTATCTTGGATAATAGAATCTATGTAGTGAGAATCATTTTTAATAGCGCTTCTCTGTGTTTTTACTGAGGGCATATTTTTACCCACTGTGTGGGGCTGACTTTGCACATATTCCCTCTGCTATTTTAGCAGTAGGAGACTAGGTTAACACACCAGTCATTCACTCCTGGAGATCTGGATTCAGTTCCTGGCCTACATGACAAGTGATAATGAGTTTGGTTATTGAATCTCCAGGGGATGTTTGTTCACATTACTAAGCAACCGCATAATTTGGCAAGATGTGTTAAGTATGTGCTAAGGATAAGACCAGGGGCCAATTGCTCAAATGACTGACACTATGCAGCCTCGCTCAGATCACTACACCAAGCTCTTCCTTTGGGTAATTCTGCCAGAGATCGGGAGAACTGTGCAGGTTTTTTCCCGCACGTCTGTGTTATAGGCTGTACTGAAACAGACCAGCGTACAACGCAGCGGGTAGGAAGGAGCTGGACCTTCAGATGCATAAAGATGCAGGGTCTATGTCCCTACTACCAAACTGAGTGCATAACTCAAGGTTACTTTAATCAGCTCTGCAACTTTTTTTTTTTTTTTTTCCAGCACTTGCAGCATCGCAAACCCCAAGCAATTAAAAAAACATGATGCAGGCTGAAAAAAAAAATCTCGAGATTTAAAAAATAATTACACAAGTTATTTTTGTTTGCCTTTTGGCAATCATCTCTTTAGGGTTTGCATCTTAAGGCTTTTATCCGCAGACACAATGCTTAGAAAATTTCATTTAAACAAAACGCATGATCACAAAACTCCATAAAACACTGTGATGGCAATGGTAAGTACCAGTAGCACTGTTATGTCATGTTGGCTATGCATTTCAGGCTTGAGTATCCTTAAAATGGGCATATTGCTTCTGCGACCTATGTGGCAAAAGAAGTCACTTATCCTAAGGCTGCCTCCAGATCTTCATTGACCCTAATAACCTTGCAGTCTAGCTGACTGTGTCCCAGCTTCAACAGGAGGCATGTGCAAGCTTTTATAGATGTCTTCTAACCACCAGGAGAGCAGATGGGGTCTTTCAAGTTTAATACCTATGGGTATATAATTGCCATGCTACTTTTAAGAATTCTGGCATCCTCCTTTCCCTGGGCCTCTATATAACAGAGAGGGTGGCTCCCTTTCAGATCTGTGAGCTCTGAGCACATCTAAGGAGCAGATCCCTCCCAAGACTTGGGAAGAGAAGGGCTGACTTTGCCTCGTCCTGCACCAGAGTGGCACATCTGTTGGTGCTACGTATCTGGTATTGGTGGCACGCCTCTCTGCATGTTCCTGCACCTGTGGACCTTGGGAATCCTGAGGCCAAACGCTGAAGTGTGTAGGGAGATTTAGATACCTAAGGAGCAAAGCGTTCTTGATCACTATCTGGGACTCTAGTGTCTACATTAGGTCTTACCTAATGCGTTCTGCATCCTTTCCTTGATATGCTGGAGTAGTAATAAACCTTAGTCGTGGGCCACGGCCATCTGCTGCAGATTAAGGTTCAAAAGGGGTTAACGCTTCCAGCATGTAGGAGATCCCTGTGTCACAACATCGTGCAGTCACACAACAAAAGTCAGAATTCATTGACAGCTTCTGCAGAAATTAAGGTTCAACACCTGGCAGGCTTAAACCCATAACACAGAAGAGAAAAAAAAACAGATAATCCTGCTCCCATTCCAACGGGAACAATGCTCATTGTGGGGGTGGCTGGTAGCTGAGTAAATCTGGAGTGACTGCAAATGAGGAAATGACTTGTCAGCCAGCTCCAAGTCTTTTTTTGGCACACGAGCCTCCTGGGGAGGCTAGTGGCAGGAATGAGGCATTAATGTCTGATCAGTTGGGAATTTTATGAATAAAAAGATAAAGTTCACTTGCTGTGAATCACAGAAAACCAGAAAACTCTCCCTGCAGTGACCAAGAAAGTGCATGAATAAAACTTCACTGAGGAGAAGCCATGGTCGAGCGTGATGTTACTCACACATAAAAAAAGCCAGTAAGCTTATGTTCACCACGAGCTGAGGGACACGGCTAACAATTAACGAGCTCCCGTTTACACTGGAAATAATGCTGTGGCATTGTTCCAGTTTCCACTGAAGGTCTGGACAGTGGCATCAGGGGGAGGTAAATGTGAGCCTGATGTGCAAATTCCTGCGTGGCAGCCCTGCTCCCTCCCACTCTGCCCTCACGTTTCAGCCATGCATTGCCTCTAAAGCCCAGGCGGCCACTGTGCTAGCAGCGACTCCAAAGTCAGCAGTGGGGGGGAGAAGGGATGGTACAGCCTACCTGATTTGGCAGCCTGTCTGCGGAAACCTCCAATAGTGTCAGAAATGATAGAGAAAACATTTGCTTTGATGTAGAGTTCCTGCCTTCTATTGAGGGGATGCCAGAGACTCAGGAGTGTGAAAAAGGAGCAAAGCAAAGAAGGCAACTAACCTAGCACTTGTATTTATTTTATATGTATTTTTCTCTCTTCTCTCACAGCTCTCCACCTTCCCCAGATTATCTTTAAATCAAGCCCTGCTTCAGTCTGATGTCGTTCTTCAGAGCTGTATAAACCTGTGTGCTCAAATGCTCTGCCAACAGAAAAGCTATGCCAGCTTTAACTTCATCAAACCAATCATAAATCCTAGACATGCCAGAAAATGCTGCTGAAATGCCAAAAAGCAAAAGCAAGACGTGTTTTCCAGCTCTCCTACAGGCAGGATGAGCCCCAAACCCCAAACTAAGTCTTTTAAAAAAAACTGAGCAAAACTGTGATAGTTTTTTGCTAAATTGGAAGACCATTAATACAAACAGCACTTTCTTCATGCATGAAGCTGCATTTCCTTCTGCCAGATTCTCTTCGAATGACCGTATCTTCATATATTAGAGCATTAAGGTGCACTCACCTCCTACTAGAAAGCCTAAAAACACAATGACAGGAGAAATATGAATACACACGAGACAGAGTGGGCTGGAGAGGCCACTCAGGCCAGTGCCTTGACTTGGTCACTCACGCTAAGGTGCCCCCCGAAAGCATCCTACAGAGATGCCAGTTGGTCCAGCAGCTAACAGATAGATGCCTGACCAACAAATGGGTGGCAACTGTCTCCAAAGGTAACGATGCCCTCAAATCCCCAGGCAGTCAGGCCTCATTATCCACTGACAGCGGCATAAATCAAACCTAAGCCCCTGGTGAAAAGGCAGCCCAAAGGAAATGAGAACCAAGAGACATTTTGCTTTTGGCACATCAGATGCTAAGATATTCGGGAACATGCTAACAAAAGGCCTCTTGACTCAAAATTCTGCCTCCGTGTCATGTGAAACGCGAGCCATAGCAAATTAAGAAATTATGGCCAGATCCTATTTATGGCACTAATCGGTGTAATGCTGATGATGTCAACAGAGTTGTGGCAACTTACACCAGCTGAGAAAACGGCCCTATATGTCAAATATACCACGTCTGGACGTCTTTGGCTCTTGGAAACTGCTAAAACGGCATCTGTTGCAGGTCAGCTTTCAGCTGAAGGGATTAGGCAGCTCAGGCGGCCGGTAAGAGGAGACGAGCAATTCCGTCCCCGCTCCTGGCCAGAACTCAGCCCAGGTTTGTGCTGACCTTTGTGGATGAATGGCTGTTACGTGGCCATTCACAGCGTGCCAAGAGGGTGACCCTAGCTGACAGCATCTCCTGCTTCCAGCTTCTGCATCCTAAAAGTAAATCTTGGTTATTATGCTGGTAAGAAACTGGGAATGCAGTTAAACTCTCTCTTCTGGCCCTCAGGTCATGGCATCCTGGTGGGACAGGCAAGGAAATGCACAGGGTCCCTCTACCCAGGATTAATTATGGAGATTACTAGCTCAAAGTATTTTATCCAGATGAAGGCTGGCATTTTCAAGCAGCTCCTGGAAGGCAGAGAAATCTTCAGAAACTTTTCATTCAGGCAGCAAAGTAAGATTTATTTCGTTGAAGCAGCTACTTCTGCCAGACTACAGAGTTCAAAGGCAAAAAACCCTTTATGCTGTCTTTGAATGTCAAAAACATCCTGGCTAACTGAACAGAAAAAAGGAATCTCCTAACTTTCCCTCTGAAAACAGGAAAAAATTACCAGGAAAAAAAAAAAAAAGCATTAGAGATCAGCAGACTGCTTTGGGTAGGATCCGTCTGGGTTGCACCACTGCATTTGGTTCCCTCTGGGAGGAGAGGACCAGCCATGCCCCCATGGCACATGGGCTCCTCTTCCCTCTGGGGCTTTCAGAGATGCCAAAGAGTGGCCACAGCCCCGCTGCCACCCCCATGACCCTGATTTTGGCACGAGAGGGAGCACAGTGGCAGGATATAGGGCTGGGGCTGTACATTCCCGGGGGCAGCTGGACCCTAGCAGGGCAGCTGGCGGAGGTCCTTCGCAGCTGCAGAAGCAGGGTTTGCCCCAATGCAGTGAGGTAACGACACAGTTGGGGTCTGCTGAGTTTTGTAGTTGGAACAGGAATTTTTCTGGAATCGCTTGCTGTGTGTAAATGTAAAAAAAAGTAGTGTGCTTATACAATGCCGAGACTGAAGGCTTGAGCAGTGGGACAGATAATATAATACTCCTTCTGTGGCAGTGTCATTAAATAGAAGTTTGCATAGAAGCCAAAGCACAGCACTGCAAATCTCTCTCTCCCTGGCAAAATCCTCGCTGCCTGCATTTTTCTGTATTACTCATTACCACCAGGAGAATGATTTATTTTGAAATAGGAGGGAGAGGAGATGCTTGGCACTGCGGCTTTGAAGAGTTCCAGTCTTCTGCTCTGCAAAAAGTATTCCAGCAAAATACCATTGGAAAAAAAAAAAAAGTTCACTTAAAAATGAGAAGAAAAAAAAGATTTTGTACAGTGCGAATTCCAAAATGATTCACATCCTGTTCCCCCTTCCTCAACATACATCTTTATGGTGGGATGACATCTCCTGCAATGAGCCTCTCCTGGATGGTGCAATTCGCTGAGGAAGGTCAGCACAAGGTTTATGCAAAACTGAAAGCTCCCCCGCCCCCACGTTATTAGTGTTGATGGGAATGACGGGATAAAGCGAGGCAGCAAATAACAACTGCCTATCAACCAGAGAAAGGATGAGGACACTCAACGGGATGGCAAATGTTGACATAAATTCTGTGTACATGACACATAAGACATCTGCAGCGGGGAGGGCGTTAGACAGCTGGATACTCCTTGGTTTGAGAAATGAGAAACTTGAGTTAATTAACCTGTACTGACCCCTTAGCAGGGCAGAAAAGACTCTACCTTCCTGCAGTATCTTCTCTCTATTTTAATGCAGCTCCCTGAGGGGACTATAAGGACATTGGGGACCTACAAGCTCCCCAATCTCTTTATATAAAGGTCCAAAAGGAGCATAATTCTTTGGTTGGCCCAACACAATAATGATTTTCACTCCTGAAAAATAAATATATAATAATATTAAAACTCCTTTAATGCATTTAGTTTTCATTTCTTATGCATTCTAATAACATCTAGTCACATGCTATAAGGCCGTTTGACTCCAAACCTTAGAGGTGCCCCCCAAAAATGCTGTCGCCCAAGGTAACCTGTACGAGATTTATGATGGCTATCAAATTATTCCCAGCCTCTGCAATTACAGCTTCCCTTTCCCTCTTTTTTTCCAAGTGTCCAAAGAAACTAAGCCTTGAAGACTACCTGAAAAGTGTGCAGGAGATACTGTAGACAGTTTTTCACTCTCATTCTCAACAACACGGCCAGCAACATTCAGTTATCCAGGAAATCTTTGCCCACAGCTGTCCAGCGTAGCTAGCATTTCTGCCATCATTAGCCATGCAGGTTGTCATTGACTTTTTCACGTCATTATCTGCTCGATGGGCAGCTGTCAGTTTGCTGCTAGCCCTTCTCCTGAGCAGCTCCAGAGCTGGCAGTCCTTCCCGATGCCGGTTTGGTAGCGGGGCAGCGCTGTCCTGTTTGTCAGGAATCAATCACAGCCCGCACTCCACCACCCTTCCCCCTTTATTAAAAGGGAGCCATCACTTGATCATGTACATGTAGGACAGCCGGTTTAATCAGACTGACAACCCTCAATGCAAGGGGAAATGTTGGTGCTGACAATATGACAGCTCTCCGGCAAGGCACCTGTGGGACCTGGACAGTGTGGCTGTGAACAGGCTATTAGAGCGTGCCATGGCACAGCCCCAGAAAATCCCAGTGCAGAGCAGTTTAACTACTACAAACATGTTATGTACTTGTCTTCTTTCATTAGATCTTGTCTAATCTCATTAAGCTAACAACCTAGCCCACGGAAATAAACCACTCGCTCAACAAACACCGTGCGGCTCTAATTGACATTAATAGGAAATACCCGCCAGCCCCTTGGTGTGTCAGAAAGGTGCAAACCTCCATCTCTGGAGGGACCCACGCTTGTGCAAACAGCAGCTCCTCTACAGGCTCTGAAGAGGTCAGGGAATAGGCAGTTTTACCTGCTAATCCTGGGTGCTGGGGTGGCTGGCTCTCCAGTAGCTCAGTGTAGACCACTGTAGACTACAGGACTGGTACTCCTCAGGATGCTCCTCCAACTGGGAAAGCACCGAGCCCCAAACACACTCCCTCTAGTCTGTGCCAGTAACGTCTTTTTCTGCCAGGGAGGCACTAGTCCCCTTGTGTGGAGCTTTTGCATTCTTTAAATATTGCACAAGATTCTATTTCCACATCCAAGAATGATAAAAATTGGCAACACACGGCAGATTTACTCGCTCAGATTTATTCTTGTACCAGCAGCAGTGAAAATCTGCCTCTGTGCTTTACTATTTGAAGCACCATTTGTGAAATTATTCATTAGCACTTCGTTTATAAGTCAGTTTTCTAAAAAAAAAAAAAATGTTGGCAGTATCTTCCTCTCTCAAATTCCAAACTTTAATAAAAATAGATTTCTGTTTCAGAGATTTGTGTATACAATACGTAACAATAATTTTTTAAACAATGTTTTTTTAAAATTCGACCACAAATCCTCTCCACTAGCTTTCGTTTATGAATGGCAGATGTGCTTTTGAGCACAGGTTTTATTTAAAAGGAAGTGTGCACATAGGATGACTCCTTTTGAGACACCAATCATTTCCCCAGATCGCTGTCCCACGTAAAGACTTGCTTCAACATTCATAGCTGCCGGGTCCCCTTGGTGACTGCTGAGGACAGTTTGCTCCTCCTTATCCACCTAGGAACAGATCTGCACAACGTGGATTTTGCTCTGAAACATCTGAAAAGATTAATAAATGAGGAGACTGACAGTGGAAACTGTTACTCACAGGAACACTGCCCCTCCAGCCCTGCCAGTGCCAAGTCTCATAAATCCATCAGGACTTTCCAGGTTTCCAGGTTCTCCAAAAGCCCCAGCTCCTGGAGGACAGAGAAGCGTCTAAGACCAATGGAAAGGAAAATTGATGGGTGGCCTTGATGCAGCCCCGTCTATTAGCTGCTCCTTCCTGACAGGTACACATAGAAGCTGTTGGCGAATTCCCCTTTGATCAGATCTGCTGTTGCAAAGATATTTTTAAAATAACAATGCATTTTTATGAATCAGGAAGGTTTTATCTCATAACCTTCTGAAATGTGAGTCCGTAAAGCTTGTCCACCTAAAACTAGTGGTGAAACACCATCAGATAATTTTCCTGTGTGAAAAAAAAGAGGCCATATTTTGCTGAAGAAATAAATTATGTCACAGTACATGCATTCATTGTACAAATTTATTCATTTTACAAAAATACTTAAAAAAAACCACACAGCTATTCATCTGATGCCTTAATCAAGAAATTACAATCGCTTGGGAGATAAATATTGCTGTTTACTATTTATAACTGCTAATAAGCCTCATCCTATGTAGTAAACAATTTTTCATTTCCAATCCAAAAGATTCTCTTTAATGAAAGGAAAAGCATCATTTGATTTTCAAAACACACCAAAAATGGCCTGAATTAGGGAGGCAAGTATTTAGTTCAGGAATTTCCCTCTCACGTGTTAATTCCCATCACTTCTCACCATATATGACACTCCTGCATGAGCAGAAATCAATTTACATGGCACATTTCCTCCAACAATTTATTAAATTAACTGGCAAAAGAAGGAGGGGGAAGAGAGGCCGTATGTGGGAAGAGAGATTTTGGATAGATCCAAACAGAAAGCACACTACAAGACAAAAGATAATCATAACTGGGGCACTTCTGTAATCTGTTTTTGAAGTAACATGAATTTAAATTTTAGACATAGCCTTTGATCTAGCTTTTCTGTGCTTTTTAAAAGAAACACATATAGTACAACAGCCGGGAGCAAAAAATGCCTTTAATTTCTGGTGGATACAGGACTACTTGATACAGAATTTGCGGGGCTTCATTGAGGCAACATTTTGGGCAAGGTTTGTAGTTTACAGATCAGCACCTCCTATCAGCGGTGCTTTCTGGGCAAGCACCACTAGCCTCCTCATGCTATAAAAATGACCTAAAATTGTCAAGTTTGACTCTGGGTTTCCCTGAGAGCAGAAGGAGTTTTCCTACCGAGCGAAGAAATGTTATCCGGCTTCTGCTTCCAAGTACTAAGTGCCCTGTTTTACTGTTTATCTGCGCTTGTTTTACCACCAGGAAGGTGAAATGGAAAAACGTCCAAATACAGAAAATCTGTCTGTACATGGAATAGGGCCATGTACCTATTACATTACAGGCTCTGTCTTCTGCTGTGACAACAAATATGCATGCAAGCAAGAAACTCAAGAAATGCTGCAGACACTGGAGCGGAGCACCCCGAGCGTGCAATATGATCGGGCTATTGTTTAAGACCCATTTTAGGAGATGAAAATACTTCTCTGGCACTAGCTGCAAAGGTAGAAACAGCTCATATTATCTGCTGTGTAAGCACCATTCACATGAATGAAATATGCCCAGGGAGTATGAATCTTGTCACAGACTTCCCTAGATGTATTATCCATCGCACTCTCTTCATTTTTAGATAGCAAACACATTTCTTTGCTCCTTTACATTTGTGTACCTTGGTCTTTTGGTTTCTGCCTCACATTACTCACATCTGTTAGGCAGCCAGCTCCGTTGAGATGACAAAACTGCGACAGACAATTTCAGAGCCATACATCCTTGCTCTGAGAGGAAAGCAGCTTGTGTGCAAGAAATGCGAGTTTCAAGGCTCATCCATGAGCCACCTTCTGGGAAGTACCATGGACGTGTGCTGGGACTTCTTGGCTGTAAATGTCCTTTGAATGGCTCGCCCATGAACATGGTCAAAACACCTTCAGGGATGTACTATGGACATACACTGTGACCTTCTGGTCGGGAATGTCCCTTGCAAGGGGGAAGAGTCCGCATGAAGGGATGTAACCCCATATTACATATGGCTGTCTGAAAACAGGTAATATGACTACATCAAACAATACTTTCAAAGGGAAAACTGGAGGTTCTTGCTCCCTTCCTGTGAACGTTGATTGTACTGGTAGAAGATGATAGTAAAGAAGAGCCTTTTTCCCAGGGAATAAAATTATCTTGTTTTCCTGAAAACAATTTTACAAGTCTAGAAGAAAAAGGTATGGAGTCATCACATCCACTTCAAAATTCAATCTACTGTATACACATAAAACCAATACACTTGAATGAAATCAACCTCTCCTCTTTATCCCTCTAACTTGTTCTCATGAGTCATATTAAAAGAATAGAGAATGTTTTAGGATTCAAAATCTGAAATATTTGAAGATGTCTAAAAATAGGAACCTCTGAACAGTTCAAAAACACATAGCATGCTAAACCAAACACACTTCTTTTTATTCCGATTTAGTATCAAATTCCAACCTCTCTTGGCAGCTCCTGCTTGGAGGATCACCTCTGCCCTATTAAGTCTGATTCCTGCTAATTGTCTGCTGAAAGCTGAATAAATATGCTTTCAGTGTAGCCAATGTGCTTTGAGGGTTTTGGCTGTCTGTTGATATGAAGGATCCAAGTTTTCCTTGTTCCTGGTTTTTTTGGTTGTCGCTGTGGTTTTGAGAAAGATTGTGTTAATATTTTGAAAGCAATCCAAGCCTTTTTACTTGAGTAATTATTTCCACATCATTCAGCGCTTCCAGCTTGGGAAATATTTCCTGGGTTCCTGCTGGTGGTCATCTGCCCCATCATGTAACAGGGGGCAAACATGTCACATTTGGTTTTTAATAACTGGGAGGTACGTAGCTAGCTCTGGGACAAAAGTACTCCCAAGCCAGCCTTGGCTCAGTTTCAGTTTCAAAGTTATTTCTTACTTCCACGCAGCATTGATTTTGGGATTCAGCAAACACTTAAATTTGTCCTAATTTTGAAATCCAACTCAAGGATTTTAAATGTTATTTTCATTCAGGCTGCAATCCTTCTGCTTGAAGGAAACTTTTACTACGTATTTTCAACCAGTTTGAGGTTTAACCTAATAAAAATCTCCTTGAGGTGATGACCTTTGTCCTGATCCATTTCCATCACAGCTGATAGAGTTATTTGAGAGTACACACTGCTCAACCTTCCTGTTTTACCAGGCTTGGCCTCGAAAGCCAGGGTTTTGCCAGGGCTGAGCTTCTGATGTGAGTTTTGAATTGTATCACAGAAGTTAGAGAGGTGGGCAAGATCAAAACGATAAATACACCTCCAGATTGCTGGGCACCCCTGCGAAGAGAATGAGCTGGCAACACGCTAGTCACAGCAGGGCCAAATCTGCTGTCCTCATTCACAGAAGTAGGCCAAGGCATTTTAAGGGAGCTTTACTGAGCCAGTGAGGTACAGCTCAGTGTATGGATGACAGGCATTAGCTCATCAGCTGGCCAAAAAAGCTAATCTTTCTTGCTCAGTCCCCTGCTCAAAGCTGTGCCTTAACCCCCATCACGTATTTTAGCGTTTCCACTTGGAAGTCAGGAGAGCTTCCCTCCAACTTCTGAAACACTTTCAGCAGGCCTGGGCTGTGCAGTGTTTTAATTGGTTCACTTGGGAGCCACCCAGATTTGAATTCCTGATTTATGTTAATCACAGACTGAAAATTCTCTTTATGCAGGAGAAGTCCTTCTTATTCCATCCTCACTTAATGCCATAGCAGGGAAATATATATGAATGCGATTAACATTTATGTTCTTGACTTGACTTGGACGGAAAAAAAAAAATCTCAGTCCGTGTAAAATTTACCATTTCTATTTTTATTTTAAGAAGAATTAAGTAAGTCAGACTTTTGAAAAGGAACAGGCAGAGGCTATGTACCCATCACTTTTACTTTGTAGTCTCAGATGCTACGTGCATATATTTGGGAGATAAAAAATCAATAAAAACCAAAGGGTTTTAAAAAATGTACACTAACTCTCCTATTCCTAGGCTTATCACCCCCTTATATTCTGAAAAGCTGGAAGGAACAAACTTTCTCATGTAGGAAAGCAAGACTTGGGCAACTTTACAGCGTACTCCCAAAGTTCACCAGGACGCTTCAGAAGAGAAGGGCTCTGCCTATGTCAGTGTGGTGTGGAGCAATAAAAGAGGACTGGCAGAAGGGAAGAGTTGGTGCTGAGGACCTAAGGACCACGCTGTACATGTTTTGTAAGCTTTACCTCGGACGAGGATCTAGTCTACGCTGTGAACTAAATGCCTGTTACCAGATGAAGCACATGAGGTGTGCTGGGCTGCATCTTCCTGTTTAGTTCCCTCCGAAACAAATGGAATTTGTGTGCTCCAAGACACCTCATGTTGGAGCTGAAGTAGAGTAAGTGATGCTCGGGTGGCATGCTTCAAACCCACTCCTGCTCCCAGTGATAACACCAAAGCAAACAAATGCACAGAGACCAGACTGGTGCACAGCATTTACTTGTGCCTCAGGAAACTTGATGGAGCATAGAAAATGCCACCTCTGCCCAGCCCTAGCATGACTCCAACCCTCAGTGTGCAGCTGAAGCAGGCTGCCACAACTCTTCCCTCCCCAAGATTCATGCTGCTGTGCTTGCACCAGCTCTCAGTGGTGTAACTCCCCGCTCCCACCAGCTCATGCCAAAGCTGGCCTCCTTCCTGTGTGCTGCTCCTCAGACACGTGTGTGCTGTGCCTAGGCTCACCGCCCGGCAAGCACACATCACTCAGCAAGTCAGTCCTTATTCTGCTCTTTCTCATGAAAACCCTTCTTCGCACTTGTGGGCGACTGCTGGCTCTTTTCCATCAAATACAGACAATGCTGATGAAAGCAGGAGTCCACCAGAAGAGGATCTGATCTGATGTGTGTTTTTTTTAAGCTCGCAAACACAGGTCCATTATTTGGTAGCATGCATCAGGCAAAACTCATATTCTTTAAAGTCTCTTAGACCAATATGAAAGAGGTGCAGGTGAGCCTCCAGCCCCAGAAGCAGCAGTGCTGCATTGACAAGAGAGGATGACCAGCTGGGGTCACTTCCAGTGCTTTCCCTGGTGGCACTGATTCTGCCACTGACACCCCACGTAACATGCACATCAGCTTGGCACTCTTTCCTCACTGTTTTATGCTACCCTGCTAAGAAAAGGTATAATTGCACGGGTGACATATGGTGGAAAAATGGGTGGGAGTGGCAGAACCAGATCAGATCAAGCAAGCACTCATCCGACTGCCTTCTACAAATGGAAATGAGGAGGCCATGTCTTTTTTTGAGATCCATGGTCACTTCAGGGGAAGGCCCAAGCCAAGCTGATTTTTCCTGCAGTGGGAGGCAGAGCTATTGCAAAGTGGGGAAGGACAGCTGTTCCTGCGGCACCCCCCACCAAGCAATAGGAGAAATCCTATAATAAAGTCTGCTGAGGCCAGACTTCCCTTCCTGCTCCCTTGTGCATCCTATTGCTTCCTGCATAGTAGTGTCCATCCTGAAGACCTCTCCTGAACAAATGCACAGCCCTCTACCTTGCTTGTCCTGAAGCTGCTTGAGAGCATCACATACTCTCTTTAACTCCAGTTGGCATAAAGCAGTGCTTTTGTTATCAGTCCTTCCCAATCCTGTCTGGTTTCTTCACCAACAAGGCTGTTTCACTTCATTTAGTTCCCATGTCTCCCAGTTCTGTCAGTATTGTATTTTAGTTCTAGCTATGTCTTTAATATAACTTATGTTTATCTGCCTCTTGTGTCCCCCAGCACTGGAAAAGGACACTTGAGCTTTAAAAATTCAGACCCTATTTTTGGAAAAACTGCCCATTTTGTTGTCATTCTTTCCAACATGCCGAAGACCAATTTTCCCTTAATAGGGTCTTAGGAACCTGGAGAACCTGGACAGGGCAGATGAAGTGGAATTGCTTCATTTCTAATAACCCAGACACAGTGCAAAGTGCTCTGAGAGTCTTTCATTCAGCACTTATTTATTGTTCATAATTCACCTCCTTCTGACAGAGAAGGGCATGATAGAGCTAATTTAATATTTCCATGGTCAGATTCTATTCATATTTGAGTGAAATATCAGTAAATAAACCTGAAGCACCATTTATTAGGCCTCTGAAATTGTCACAGGTTAGGTTATCAAACACACTGTGTGCCGACAGCATAAAAATTAATTCACAATCCTGCTTACCAGACAGTGGCCAGGGAATCACTCAATCCAGGTGACCAGTGCTTTTGAAAAACCCTGTGCCCCTCCAAAAATACGGCCTGATTAATAAGTCCAGCTGAGATAAATGAGAATCAAGTGAATATGGCAATTTATACAAAACTGTTTAACGGAGCTGAGTAAAGCTGGTTGGTTGGAGTGGGGAGCAAGGAGAGTACATTTGGTTTATGGGAAACATGGAATGGATTTGTGTCAAGTTGTTCCAGGCCATGAAAGATGAAATCCTTCTCATCCCCAAAAGGGAAATGTTCCGCCACCTCAGCATTTACCAACTGATACAGAGTTAATTCCTTTTTTTTTTTTCTTTTCTTCACTGAGACTTATCTGTTTCAATCAGCATCAAGCAACTGGCTGCTGCCGAGACCTGGCTCTCCTGGAAGATGGCTGGAATTGCCGGGAACCTTGGCTTGGACTGGTGTTTGCAAGTCCTGCAGGCTCCCTGGCTTTCAGCAAGTTCACTAGGATTTACTGAGAGCCAGAAACCAGAAAGGTCTACATAACCGCTCTTAAAAAAAGCTAAGGAAAATAAGGAGTTCTCCAGCCACTTCTAGAATCAAGGTAGACCTGACCTCATGCTGAGTTTCAGAAATACTGGAAGAAAGATTTCCTTCCCCTTTTCCCCAGTGCATACATTGTTTTAGCTTCCTGAAAGGTAAAAATGGGAAATTATGGAAATCGCATAAAAGAAAGCTTGGTCTCACAATATTTCCAGCTGACTTTGGCAGCTTCAAGAATATTGCGTAGGCTGCTGAACTACTAGATGTACATCCAACCTGACCCTTTGAAGTGTACACATGTGAAGTTCAAAGTGAGTCAGAGTTTAATAAAGTGATTTACTTAAATTGCCTGTGTTTTGAATTCTCAAGGGCCAAATGCCACATTTAATTTGACTGGAACCATTGAACTGTGATAGGCCATTCTCAAGCCTTAAACATACCAGAGTTCTCTCAAAGCTGAAAGTGAGGGCATATATAACCCAATAACTACTACATCAACATCTCTTACTTAGTCACTCATTGTAAAATAAAAGGAGTTTGCAGGGAAGATAATGAAAGCAAAGGATATATAAGAAAGATAAGAAATAGGAAAGCTAGTCAACTAGGTGTTTTAGCTGAACTCATGAGTTTGGGCTATGATTTATTCTACTCTATGTGTCATCCATTGGACTGTCATAGCCCATCCACAGTTAGTAGTATTTACCAAATCAAGTCATGCAAAGAACTGGCAGCGAAGGATCACTCACTGTAATACAGTACATCAATCAAAAGGGTTATTTTCATGGACTTGGTCTCTAATCAAGCAGCAAATCATTCTCCAGTTTTGCTATCGAGGACCATTACTTTTAGGAAGTGCTTAATCTGAAAAAAATGCATCTATTTGAAGCTACAGGGTGTCTGGTAAGATATACTGAAGACAGAGGAAATGAATTATGTACCACACGATTTGCCCTCCCTGTAGCATTTTATGAGTAGCTTATTTGTGGAGAGAAAGGTAAGTTGCTGGCAATACAGGAGAGTTTTATCTTTCTATTTGTCTAGTTTGTTGAGTTATTACAAAGGTCACTCTTGCACTTCAATTATCTTGACTGCCACTTTTGATGGGGGAATTTTCAAATTATATTCAAGGTGCCTCAAATATTTGCAAAAGACTCCAGGGTACATGTGCCTTTTTAATCTAAGTGCCTAGATAAAACTACTGTTATGTCCGCGTGTTAGAGCATTTCCCCATCAAAGACAGGGTAAAAGCCTATAAAGCCTCATATGGCACCACTCAAATGTGGTTGTCGTCCTGCAGGACAAAAAGTGAAGCATCCCTACCAGCTCATGCTGTACGACCTGAATGTGCATCTGCATACCCCTGGCCTGCCAACAGTCACTTGGGAAATCCCAACCCAAGGGACAGAATACGTGTGCAATATAGAGAAATGAGCAAAAATCACAGAATCACAGAATCATCTAGGTTGGAAGAGACCTACAAGAGTACCTAGTCCAACCTCTGACCTAACACTAACAAGTCCTCCACTAAACCATATCATTAAGCTCTAAATCTAAATGTCTTTTAAAGACCTCCAGGGATGGTGACTCAAAATATCAAGGTTGACTTTGAGTTACCCCCAAAACACACTTATCACCTTATCACGTAACACAATTAGCATCTTGCAGAGCTAATAGTCCACATAGGTATGTCGTGCAGATTGCTGCATAAGCTGGTGGGATATAGGAGCCCACATCAGCTTTCGTGAATCAGCTGTGTGATGCACAGGACTTGCACCATCTGAAGAATGACTGCTCCTGTCTGCTGTGAGTTTTGCTTTCAAAACTTTTTTTTTCAAAACTTTCAAAACTTTTTTTTTTTAATTTTTGCTTTTTGTTTCTTTTGTTTCTTTTCCCAGCAGTCAAATAGGCAAACTTGCCCCCACATAGATAGCAGAGCTGTAGGTCAGCTTCCTGGTGCGCTCCATGGTAGGAAAACAGGATGGAGCTTGGATGGGACAGACCTGACAAAGCCTTGTGCTGTAAGTCCTGAATTCCTGTTTTCAACTGCAGGCTGCTGTTCGTCCTAACACCTTGCTCCAGGAGTGATCCCTCTGAAATTCATGGGCTCACTGCAAAAGTGAACTATCATTTTTCAAGCAAGGAAATAGCAAGACAAAAACAAGCACGCAATGGGTGAAAGCAATGCAGTCTCTTCTTATACAGATCTTCTTTCTCATCCCTTCAGATTTCTTCCAAGATTTTAGGGGAAATGTTTTCCCATAAAGTGTTCCCAACTGCTTTCACAAAGGACAAAATTTAGTCGCTGTTTAATGAATTCCATTAGTAACCACTCTTTGTTATACATAATGCACAGGCGATACAGAATTACTTTGTAATGGGCATTCAAAATGTGATCTAGATAATGAAACACGTCAGATGAATGTGTCTTGATGCATACCTTCTGCTGCCAGCCACTTGCTCTGTCTGCTGGTGCCTGCTGATTCCTAACAGTATGAGGAAATGCCTTTACTAAGTCACCGTCAGCTGAGCACATACATACTGAAACACCTGGAGGAAACCAGGTTTTGGATACAGCTCCGATTACAGATAATCAACAAAGTGTACTTCCCTTTCTCACATATTTGTTTCAATTAGGGCTTATTGAATCATCTTTGCAGCCCTAGACAGAGCTCAAGCAATCATCAGTGCTGCTCAGGAGGTAATTCAGGATGCCGCCTGGAAAATTTGTCCTTTTTAATCATCTGCCACGCACTGCTCTTTTAGGATGTTGTCACTCAGAGGCTGAGGAACAAAAAGGAATATTAGAGTGAAAGGGTGTCTGTCTGAATGTGGCAATTCCCTGCATGAAAATGAGTTCCATTAACAGGAAAGCCCAACCTATCTCCAGGCAATATGTCAAGTCCTTGTCTGTCTGTAACCTCAGAGGAATTTAATTCCTTTATATTATTTAAATTACACACTAGAGGGAGAAATTATGAGGTACTGGTCATTTAAAACGCTTTCTTTTAAATATATAATTAAAAGAGCCAGCAACTCTTCTAACTGCAATTTCATCATGGCAGTCTAACAAAATTCTGAATTTATTGGCATTCCTAAAGTGTCATTTTGTCCCACAGACTTTGGCAAGCAAGCCAAGGCTCAAACAATTGCACTCGCAGTGTCATTCATTAATATCCAAGCAAGCAATAGCAGTAAGTGGAATGACAGCAGACCAAAAAAGGGAAAGGAGCCCTAAAAGAAGATATACAGTGCTCATACACTCCTTAGTTCAAAAACTGAACTACATTCAATGGCTTCACACCTCCTAAAGGAGCTGTGTTCAGGACACAGTTACTGCCTGCTATAGAAGCCCTGGAGAGTGAAATTTTGGGCCAGGCTTTTATCTCAGTTACCTGACTGTAAGTCCAAAGCAGCTTGCTGATCTCAGAGGTGTTATTCCACTTTGCAAGTTAGAAGCAGTTCTGCCTGAGCAATGCACACTTGTAAAAAATTCATTTCTGAATGCAGCACTGGTTCAAATAGGCTAACTGAAAATCAGCTGTACTGCTAGAAACCATCACAAATAAGTGGGGCCTGTAGTTGATAACATACATGCCCAGAAATTACATATTCGTTGCAATAATACTTTTTTTTTTTTTTTCCCTACGGGAATTGCCTGTATCTCTTATTCTCCAGTTCTACACAAAATTCCACCTCTGAAATCCACGGCAGATCCACCACTGCGTAAACCATACACCACTATAAAACTAGAAAAACATTAATGCTAAAATTAAAAGATTTCTTTCTCCTGAAAAAAGCAGGGACAAAATGTGTCCTCAAATGTTATGAAACACCTGTGCGAGAACTTGATGCAAAAGGACTTTAAAAAGAAGAAACTCCACCACGATCAAGAAACTAATACCTTTTGCTTTGTCCACTAGTACTTATACAAAATATATGTTCTTCACTAAAAGTGAGGCTGTGCAGGATTTCCAGCAAGTATTTGCATCATTTTAGGATTAAATACGTAGTTTAATTTTATTTGGGACATTCTTAAGCATGTTTAGAAGGGAATCAGGCATCACTTGCAGAATGAAAAGAGCCAGAGTTAGGTATCTCCAGAGTAGAACATGTATTTGAGGAGCAAATAACCAAAGTTCAAATCTATTCTGTCTCTGGATAGCCAGGTAGCAAACTGAGGACTGATGCTATTTATTTATTTGCTTATTTATTGGAACGGTTCCACCTTCTATAAAGCACGTGCTCACTGGAGCAGGAATCCATGAAGCTCTCTTCCCATCTCTGCCACAGGCAGGATGAAGACTTACTCTTTTTCTGCTCTAGTGAGTATATTTAGCACTTCCTAACAAAACACCTTCAGGGCTAATGGCTGAAAGCAGCTATGCCACTGCTTAAGGAACAGCCCGCAAGAGATGGGAGCTGCAGGGGTAAGCATCTGCCTTGCATCAGGCAGGATGGGGACATGGGCCTGCTCCTTTTCCCTGTCACGGGCTGCTCTGCTGGTGCTTGAGTCCCCTTAAGCATCCAATCTCAGGAAGAAAAATCCAAACATGAACCATCCCCAGTATTTCTAAACTGTTTTCTTCACTTTTTAGCCTGGTTTTCTACGGATTGTGTGCTGCTACAGTGTGCCTAGCTGCCTTAGTGACTTTTAGCCTGCTGGGCACTTTCAGCCAGATGTGACAGCAGGCATTGAACTCAAAGGAATGGTGATGATCATGCAGAGGGGATGGTGGTGAAACCACAGCACTGAGGCAAGATGGGAAGAAGAATGTAAAGAGAGTGAGACCCTTTTGAGTTCTTGGACTCATGAAGAGCTCCAGCCCAACCGTGTGTTGCTAAACAACAGGGCATCCTCGTGGGAGCACAACTCTGGCTGAGGAGTGGATTCTCTGGTGCCTACTAAGGGGCGAATGTACATTGCAGCTGTGGCATAATCCAGTTAAAAGTCAATCAACCAAGAGACATGAATTCTTTGGAAAGCAGGCATCATTAGTTTTGCTGCTCATGGAGCTATTTGCTTATTAGCTGAGACAGCATCTCTATCCGGAACATGCTGCTGGAAGAAATAATCCACAATGGAAAAGAGGACGAGGGCACCCAGGTTTAATAGCAAAGAACAACCTGAGAAGCAAATACAGTGAGCAGAAGACAAGAAATTTAGCCTGTCTTTTCCACAATTAAAAGTGAAACAAGAGTAGTGCAAACAGTTGATTTCACAAAGCTGAAAACTGAACTCACCTCATTTACTCTATCAGTAAAAGTAGATGTAAGGCCTCTGCACCTCCCATTTCAAGTTAAAAATGTATTTTGCTCATTCTGAAGGAATCAAAATGGAATCTGATTTCTGAAACAAGCACTACTTCAAGCTTAATTACATTTCTAAATGTTTGTTTCAGATTTTTATCTGCCAATGCTCTATAATACAATGTTAAAGGTCTCATTAGTATTTTTGAAATAAAAATAAAACCTTTTCTGTTTTTCTTCTAATACTGTTGCACAGGCAATTTATTTGTATATTGTATGACTTACGTGAAGTGAACTGCATTTAGTTGCTCACTAAGATGTTAGTGTCATGTTTTATGCTTAAAACATTTTTCTATCCAAGGGGAGTCTGTACTTCACCAGCTCATTTTCTCCAACCATTGTCTGCTCTAAGGTTCACAGACAGAACATGCTCTTATTTATGTCTGCTAATGAAGTTGACTCCGATCCTTTATACTTTCAAACTCCTCAGCAGAAACAAAGAAAGACCTTTGAAAATTTGCAAGGAATGGGGATCCGATCCTTTCAGAGTAAAATTAGGTGAAGCACTCTCTGCACAAGCATCCATCCAAGTCTGTATTTTAATGAGGTTAAAGCTGCCCTCACAACAAATGGGGGAGCTTACTTCAAATGTTAGATAAAGATACTGGCCTGACTGTGAGAAACACGGAGGATCCGTCTCCAGAAATGAATCACAACTGCATTGAAGTCTGAAAGCATCAACAAATGTTCCAAGGGAGCCCAAATATTCACAGCAGTATTTCCTGTGTAGGTAATACAAAATTCCTTGATAATTTTGTTACTCCCTGCAATCATAAACAAGCCTCTTTCCCCAGCTTTGTTCTCTAACAGCACAGTGAAAGCTCATGATAAAGCAATGTTGTTTTCCCTGGAGCACAATGTACGCCTAACACTCTCTACTTCTCCAGCTCTCCAAGGTTTCTAATTTATAAATTACAGAGGTTTAGCCTGAGAACCTCAGCTATACTGTGTTGAGGGAAATTTCCCTTCCTCTTGGCAAAATATGACTTGTGCATACACACGCATGTAACTCAAGCTAAAATCCTCATACTTCAGGAATTTGCAATCTGCATAATCAAGCTGTGCTTTGAGCTGGGACAGAGAAGCTAGTGCACAAGCCCATCACTGCCTTAGACTGTAGCTTGGTTTTAGTTTGGTTTTCACATTGCTAAACCTAAACCCCCTGAAAATGAAATAATAATAAAAAAAAAATAATAAAAATAAAACAGTGCCAAAATGGCAAAAATGTTTCAGGTGAAAAAAAGGGGGAAGGAAACTAAAAAAAAAAAAAGTCCCTTTTTTCTTGCCAACACTACAAATGTACGGATGCCAGGAGAGTGGGGCTGGTTGAGCTGATTAGGCTGGAGCAGCTGGGAGGGAAGGTCTCGCATTCTTCTAGTTATGAATGGGTGAGTCCCTAGGACTGTGCTGGGCCCTACTTGGATAGAGCACCAAGAGGGTAAATGTTTATTTAAGTCTATGTCAAACACTTAGAATTTTTTCAGTATACAAAGCCGAGCTAGAATGTCATGAGTAAGTGAATACTGGGACGTTATGGTATTTCCTCCTCTGCTGAAAAGGCATTTCATTTTAGAAATACGTTTTTGGTTCTGATTAAGGTTGGGCACAAATTCAGGCGAGTTCTTTATTTACACATATGAATATTTCCACTCCCTGAACTTAACTCCTGGACCTTTAGAAAAAAAATAATACAATCCCCCCAAACTGGGATCGCCACAAATTGGGATTGGTGCTGCAAGACTGGGAAAGTCTGCCTTTTAGCAGGCTGCTCATATGCCTGTTGGGCAGTCCCTGCTTCTTGAAGCTGAAGAGGCTCTTGAGGAAAGTTCACCTGGCCAGCAAGACATGCTGGGCTACGGGGTGCAGTCTGAGAGGCTGCAGGAATGTCAGAAAAGGGCTGGGATGAAACTATGAGCTCTGGAGGCTGGAGAGGAGCCAGCAAGTACACAGGATTGCTGTTTGTCCCCACTTTCTCTGCCCACTAATCCAGTAAGGACTGTAGATCATTAATGCACATCAGCATTCTAATTCGGCAAGTGCCTTGTCTTCTCCTGTGTACCAATACACTGGTATTGCATCAGGTTTCTCGTCCTCCACCATACATACCTTGCTCAAATGTTTTTTGCTACCAAGAAAAATTCTTTGGAGCCAAAAGACCCACACCCAGACCTCCTCCCGCTTTCACTTCGATTGCCTGAATGATGATCTTTCAATAATTTGGAAGTCATAAATATTTTTTTCAAATTTTATTGCTGATAGAGTGAAAAGGCTTACTATTACAGGACTCCTTCATAAATTAAGATAATATCAACTCTGGGGTGATCTTTTGAAGACAGAAGAAACACTCTGCCTTTCATCAAGCAGCATCTTTCATTAAAACTACAAATCTGCATAACCATTTCTCAGCCAAACAGATAAAACTTTTCCCTGGTTCATATCCTGCCAGTTAAGGCTTCATGCACGAACAGTTGTCTAAGTAATGCATGTATCAGATAAAATATTTAGAAGTGCTACCACAACTGTGTCTGTCAAGAGCGTACACCCACTGCAAATCCAAGCAGCTTCAGGAAGGAGTTCGCCTTCCTGTCTGCCACAGGGCCAAGATTAAGAAACGAAGGATCAAAACTCTATCCCAGAAAGGAAGAAAACAACAAAAATTTGTTTGGACAAATGCTCCGATTCCTCTTGAAATAGTGTACACTACAGACCATCGGATTTGGGAACTGTAGCTTACTCTTTGGATGCTCTGAGCAGGTAGCAGTGCCACAGGATTAGCAACAGCCCTCATGCATCGACAGGTCCACGTGCTTCAGGACTTGTCCCTCATACTGCAGCAGACAGAAACCAACATTGTCACCAATGTTTCACTACTGGTATATTTGTGCTCTTGGCTGTACATCCTTCAAGGTACAGATGTCTGTAATTCACCTATGAAGTACCTGCTACTTGCCACTGACGAAAACAGGGGAAAGGACACATAATGCATCATGCTCTGAGGTCCTCTGAAAGGTGTCAGTAGAAGCACAAGTTCATCCATGCGTAACAGTAACGCAGTAGTGTGTGATGTTCATGTTTGCTGATCAAGTGAAAATAATCAGCAAGGGCATTCATTTTCATGGCTCACAAATCCAAACCCAATACATTTGTGGCCAGCCCAATGCCAAAACCAAACAAACAAAGAGCTGCTTAAGTGCAAAACTCACCCACCTTCCTGACTGTCTGGGTGCAGCTAAGGTGACCTAATGTCACCTGGATGCAGACAGGCAGTCACCTTCCTTCTCCTCTGCTCTACCTCTTCTTTGACCTTGGCTCCCTCTGTACCCCTCTTAGTGCTGAACTGATACAAGCCAGTGGACAACTATTTGCCTTGCTTTGCATGAGTTTTCCATACCATTGTGCTGGCTCATCTGTGTCATGTAAGTGCTCCCCGAAACTGGGGGGCAAAGTCACCCTGGCATGGCCAAAGGCTCTGCTGGATGATGGTCTCTCAGCGATTGTGCTTCATGCCAGTGGTGCTACCAAACCCTGTGACCTGCCTCGGCTCCCCATCACTAGAAGATGCTGAACAAGAAGTGCTCAGAGGTGATTCAGAAGAAGGGTGACATGCCGGAAGACGAACACCAAATTCAGCGCCTTGCTCCCATGGGGAAAACTGCCTGAATGGACAACATGCCTGAGCAGACGGCTATATGCTACAGGGCAAACAATGAGCATTCAGTGTGATAAAAAATGAGTCCAGGAGTGGCGAGTAAAGGTCAGTCAACTAAAACATAGGATAAAATTACAGGGTCTTGGTCCAAAAACAAAACCAGAAGTAGATAACCACAAAAAAGAGTACGACTATGAGCAGTCTGGGCATCATTGCCTCCTACTCATCCTCCCTGACGGGTCCCTTTTGTTTATCACGCAGGACAGAGGCTGATTGTCTTCACCACCCAAACCACTCACAGGCTATTTTTGATTCTGTTTGAAGCTGGAATGGTAATGCTGATCTCCCAGTGTACTCACAGTGATGGTGATGAAACACTCCAGCACAAATTAAGAGTAGGGGGGAAAAAAAAGAAACAATGGGTGTTTGAAAAAGGTTCTTTTCTCAGGCTACAGAAACAAGAGGAGAGCGATGTGCCATCTGTGTCGGCTCAGAGTGCACTCGCTGTGTATGACCTCTCAATGATATTAAATGGATGCGATATTTTTAGTTTACACATTTCCTTTTTTTTTTTGGTGATGGCTCAGAAGATCCCCTGCAGTCTGATGAAAGTTATTTTGCTGCAGTACAATTTAATGGCAATCCAGTGAGCTTTCCATGAGCCACAGCAAGATCAACACAAGCAATAACACTGCCATTTGCCAATCAGAATAATTTTCTTTATGCCCTTGGTAAGTCCACAGTAAGTTCATCAATGTATTCAAAGATACACTTAGAGACAAAAATGCCATATCCCAAGCTTTGTATGCACAAGTACCAGTCACTTTTACAGTACTACCATCTGTTTTTCCACATACAGGCATTACAATTTCCAGAAGCCCACTAAAATGCTAAGCCATTAAACTTCCTTGTAGCTCTAGACCATCTGCTTCTTCATCCCAAAGGTTTCCCTCCCCACCTTTTACATTTTTTTCCCTAACTGAGGATGAGAATAGAAAAAAAAAATCCTCCTGAGTAAGGGCCACGCATCTTTCAACACATTCAGGTTCATGGGTACAGTTACAACAGTCTATGAAAGTCATGTTGGAAAAACTGTCAGTAAATTCCGCATTTTCACAACTACACATAAGGGTAATGTGACATGTGATGCTTCTGGGAACACACGCAAAGGCTCAAAACAGCATTATAGTGGATTCCCAGGGATTTTATCGACAAAGACTTTTTCTCTTATTCACTTCTTTAGCAACTATCTATCTTAAAGGAAAGTACAAAAATGTGTAGACCCCATGGCATCTAGAGAGAAACCAGATCTTTGTTTGTATACTTACTAATACAATTTAGATCCCTGGTGATAAATATCTTATGGATTATCCCTTTTTATGCCTGAGTTCACTGCACTTTCCCACTGAGAAAATGTTCTGTCAATCAACCTAGGTCCTGCTTCCTCTTTGTCTTATGCCAATTTTCTTCCACAGTGCCAAATCCAGAACTAACGGCTTACAGCAGGGAGAACAGATGGGCACACAACTGCCCTGAGCTATGGAGATGCTGCAAACTATTTTTAACATTTTTTTAAAATATATACGAATGGTTTATAAAGAAGGTTTCATGTAAATGGAGAAACAGTCGCATCAGCATCTTCCAGCCATATAATCTATGCTTGTAATGAAGATGGTAACTTCAGAGACAGCTCAGTTTAACTTCTACTTAAATATAACAGCAGAGCTGGTTGTCAGTGCCTTGCTGAGCCCCAAGCAGTGCTGCTTGTAAAAGTACTCACTGGACCTTGCAGCACAGGAGCCCAGCACTGCCATCACCTCCTTCCAGTCTTATCTGTCCCCATGGGTTTGGGGATTTCTGAGTCTCATGAGTCTCTGAGTTAAATACTAAGCTCTAGCTGGAGGGGGCAGAAACCCCAAGGAGACATGTGTAGCCAAAGTCTCACCTACAAGCTGGTTTTGCTCCTGTGCACATCAGCCTGGAAGCAGCTTACCTAAATGTTGCCTCTGTGCATTTACCAGTATAGTTTTCATGGTATGAATGCTGTATGCATGAATAGCTATGAAATGCATTTTTATTTTCAGTACTTGTTTTTTAACACTATCTTAGCCTCTTGAAGCAGTTTCCCCACACACAAACTGTGCAAATGATATATTTAGATTTCAAGACCCTGAAAATAAGAATCATTTGCTACCAACACAGATCAAACAGTTGGGAAAGGAAGAAAGAGAAATAAAAAACTTATGAAATACATTAACGAGCACAGAAAGCAAACAAGCAATGGCATAAATGACATAGCAAGAAAAGTTCTCACTACACTTTGAGAAGTAAGATTTTCTGCGTACCAAGGAATTACCTCACATGAAGATATTGATATAAAATACTGTCTGTGTAAAACAGACTTAAGAACATGGTGCCTCTGTGTCTGGATAGTCAATGCATTAGAGATCGGTGCAACCTCATAAAATTTGAAAGCTTTGCCCAATGCTTTCTGTTAAATTTCTCATCAGTATTGCACGGAGATAATTAAAACTAGTGAGGATTCTTACATATGCTTATTGGATTCTATCTTCCCAATAAGTTTTTTCTAAAGATTATATTGCCAGGTCCTTTCTTTCTTGTGCCAGAGATACATCAACTCCTTTAAAAAAGATAGGCTGAAAAAGGCAATGCCATCCCCCCGACAGGTCATTTAACACATCCTTTGCTTAATTGATCGGAAAACCCAATAGTTCCTTGACTTAGACAATATAACTTCTCTAGTGCCTCTACAGTTTATCAGCCCAACTGAGGATTTAGTTGGATGGCAAACAAAACCCTGTTTCTCCTTTTGGTTTTGCTTGGTAGCACGGGTTTTCAGCTGCATTCCCATGACAGGGAGTCCTGCTGCTAGTGCTGGTGCCTCATGGGGATGTGGCAGCCCACCTACCAGGAGCCTGTTCTTATCCCAAGAACAAGCAGTGTGAGCAGATAAATACAAGGCATTACTCGCTACCACAAACGTGAAACTGCTTCCTCTACCCACATCAAAAATAGCAAAAGTGTTTCCATCTGCAAATGTGTCAGCTAACTTGTTTTAACTAATGGGATTTTAAGCCTGACTTGACATAAGTGTGGACAAGCCACAGGCTTCCCCAGTGGTCTAGCCACAGACAACCTAAAGTTTTTAAATGAAGCCTGCCCTCACTTGTGTCCTACATTCCTGGATATTTCCTGGTTTGCACATGCTAATTGAACGGATGGATCAAGCATGTGATCCAGGACTCATGTTGGGAGGAAAGGAGCAGGATTTCCCCGTGCTCAGGCCTCCTCAGAGCCCGTGTTGTGGTGGGCTCAGCGGCTGCTGGAGCACAGTGGCCAAGGAGAGCATTGCACTGCAGGGCAAGCACACCCTGACAAGCCTCCACGAGACTAAAGGCAGCACTTAGATCAAATACCATCTCCTAAATCATGATGAAATCTAACGCAGGCCTAATGCTGCTCGTCCCTGGAGAGGTCTTAGGAGGGATGTCTCAAAACGCTCTGTGGATCCTACACTGTACATCTCACAGAGGGAAGAGGTGTAAGGATATGGGAATTGTGACAGAAATTTTTAATCCTCTGGAACTACACATGCGGGAAACTGGTGGGAACTTGTGCCTTCATCATGTTCCTCAGCCTTTTGGCCCCCTCATGCAACCTTGCTTCTAGAGAGGACACAGCAAGTGCCAAATCACTGGAAGTGGTGTTCATAACCTCGGTGTTGAGCGTGGCCTCCTAAATTTCTTCAGGAGCTCCAGCCACTGCACCACTCTGCCAGAGTCCTTGCTTAGAGGCAGATCCCAATATAAGCCTTCTTGCAAACTTTTCTCTTTCTCCCAAGAGAATTAAAGACCTCATTGCAAAATGTCAGCCACTGAGCAAATGCATGATTTTATCCCAGTTTTGACATGCACTGTTTTCTAAGCAAAGTAAAACTTGTTCAGATTTTCCTTTACCAAGAACTATCTCATCAGCTGTGGGAGTTCCTCCAGCTCTCTGGGGCATCCTAATGACCCCTCTGACAGCTTGGTACAATTTGCCTTTTTGTTTGAGAGCCAAGGTGTGAGCACTGGGGCTAACTCTTGGGTCCATGTGCTGCTCCAGCCCCTCTGAGTGGCACCCAAGCTTTCTCAACCCACTGGCACCTGAGAACTGATACTCTGGGATCTCTTAGCGAGGTGTCCCCAAAGCCAAAGAAGCCACAGGGGTGGGACCTCCACCTGCTGCAGTTTCTATACTATCCCAGCAGGTAGCATCTCTCACAGAGGAAAAAAAAAAAAGTGAGAAATGCCAAATGTCATGGTTCTGCTTTCACACGGTGGAGGGCTCCGTATAGGGAACTTGCTTCGGGCGGTATAGCTTTATGCAGGAGACCTCTCCCCGGTTTCTCCAGAGCCAGTGGAAAATCCACACCTCATTTCAGCAGAGGCAAGACCCCAGTTTGCTGCCTCTGGCAGGCAGCAGACACAAAGGTCTGACACCAAAGAGTAAGAAGACATGCCTTTTAATCTCCAGAATTTAAAAGGGTTTGTCGTCTTTGCAACAGACAGATGTTGCCTGACAAATCTAGTAATGAAACTTTCATAAATTGTAACGTGTTCTTCTGTAAAGCACAGCTCTTTGAGGCTACCAGAGAAAGGCTAAATGAGCTCTCATCCCATTCACAGTGCACGAAAACATTCTCTGACTGTGAATAAAACATGTCTTTATCAGCCTCCTCCCCCACTAAAATGAAAACCTATGACCTGCTACCCCAGCTGATGATAGCTTTACATTTCCGGGGGAAAAAAAATAAAAAGAAAAAGCAAGCCACCAAAATGAAACTTTGAAGACAGCCAGCTGCATGCTTTAATTCCAGTTACGAGGACAGCATTTGTATGCCTGTCTTAGAGAGGCAGAATGCTGATTCCAAAGGCTGTTTAAAATGGCTATTAGTTTATTTTAGCCCCCCTCACAGAAGCCTCGATTTGTGCTCTGTAGCAAGGTGTGAAGGAGGAAAGGCTGGACTGAAAAGCATACTGGGGCCGGAGAGCTTTGCTCCATGGGTTTTGCATCCTTCCCCCCACCCAGAGCGACGAGGAGCTGCTTCTGTGCCCTGCCTTTATCTAGCTGTGATCACAGGATGAGGGAAATCTGACTGCATTTTGATGCCACCTGTTGTGAAGTCCGAGAACAATATGCATTGAGACTTGCAGCTGTTTCCTACATCGCACTCATTTTTAATATTGTGAAGCCAGAATTCCCAGAGTGTCAAAGCAGCCTGAATTTAAAACAAAAAAACACAAAGCCACGGCTGCAGTGCAATTTAACAGAAAACACAAAAGCACATGCCTGATGCTGAGATTTACTCCTCGCTACACAGAAATGGTCTGGCGGATGTGTACAAAGGGACCCGCTCAAACAGTCCCAAAGAGCAAGCTGGATCGCACTCATGAAGAACAGAGCGGATTTGGCACAGACCCCCTTCTCATGCAATCATTTCAGCAAAGCAAAAAGGTGCTCCAATTACTTTAATGCTCTCTTTGGACTTTCTGTAGATATTCTGCTCCTTTAATTACATTAATTACACAAAATCTGTCTCCCAGCCATCACCTAAAATTTCCACTGAAGTAAGAACTTCACTGACACTATCAACAAATAACCTTTCTTCGTTCTGTATGGGAGCGCACGTGTATGAACCCAACTAGTACATATTATGTTACCAGTGCCTCTTCTTCCCCCTCCTGAAAATATTCTCTGTTGTTTGTACATTTTGGTTAAAAAAGCTGACACATCAGCAAAAGGGACGTGAGAAGCTTTCCCAGTGCAGCACTGACAGCAGCAGCAGCGTCCTGCATAGCCCTTACTATTACTCATAGCCCCTGTAATGTCTGCTGGGACATTGAACACAGTGCCATCAGTCTGAGCTGGAGCACAAAGATCGGTTCAAAGGTTAGGTCATCCCATTTAACTCCCACACAAAGGCTCCAACATAAAACCCTACCCTGATTATTTATAGCATAAATCAGGACACTGTCCAGAAAGCCCAAACCATCCCAAGCCTGCCTCAACTGGCCTTATCAATAGCTTGTTGTCTTGCCTTATGCCAGGCTGGTCCTCTCCGCAATAACCATGCAAATCAACAGCAACTCATGCATATATATTTGTAATTTATGTGCTCAGGGTTAACCCAACATCTTTGGTGAAACCATGGAAGAACGCTAGCAAAAACAAAAAAAGAATAAAATCCAAGGATGTCCACAGTGAAACACTTCTTGAGAGCAGAAAATGCTGTGAAAAAATATTCTCAGAAGCACATTTTAAAAATACTCAGTTATCAGTAAATGGATTAAGTTTTATGCCATGCCTCCCATCATTTAAACTATTTATATCACCCATTTCTGTAATTTAAGTCTTCTTTACAAGGAGTTAAGAAATCTTACTCTACATTTTAACAGCAACCCTATATTTTTTATGAAGAAAGATACACATTTGTCATTTTTATTAGTGTCTGTCACAGATTCTATTCAGAGTTGAGAATATATAAGAGAGAAGAACACAGTGGTGTTAAAGGGCTGGCTGGACAACATGATACAATGCTGAAGCTGGGCACAGTTTTCAACTGTAAGCTATTTGTTGGAATAAAATGAAGACTCAGCACCATATAAATGTTTCATGAATGTGTATCAAATTTGCTGAATTGTTAGGTTCAGACAAAAGAAATCAGTGAAAAATGGAAAGGCTTCATTTTGACATTTTGAAAATGAAAGGTTTTGATTTTCTCATTTGAAGTTACTTCCGTATACAAATTTCCCTTATTTCTTAGAATATTTGAATTTGTTTGAAACCAAAAGAAAACCTTTCATTTCACGTCAAACAAAATGTTTCACTCAACCCAAAGCATTTTTGAAGCTGTGGGGTATGGTGGGCATTACCCCTCAATTCACTGAAAATTTCATCTAATTCACTCAGTCTGACAAGAAATCATCTTTTTTTTTCTTTTTTTTTTTTTTTCCCCTCAGAGACACTGGTAAACACAAGTGTCTGCTGTTCTCCATCCTCTGCTCAGTGGGCATTTTTCATATTCAGCATCTGATATTCCGTGAAATGGTTTTAATATAGGGAAGGTCTTCTCTTAAGTTTAAATACTTCACACCGAAAAGTAAAAGAAGCAAGTGTAATAGAGACAGAAACACATAGAAGTTGGCTAAATATGTTTTCTTATAACAGCTTCCTTAGAACCCCCTACTCTAATGACTAGAAACTCAGTCTTATAGTATTATTTTGTGTGACATCGGGATTCAAAAAGCCCTTACAATCACCAAATTTCTCAGTAGTAACAGCTGTGGGAGTATCGTAGAAGGTGACCTTTCTGCATCATTCAGATGCTGAAAACCAGACACATCTCACCCAGCCCTAAAAAGTAGGCATCTGGCTTTTACGGCAACGTAGGGTCTGCCTCTCTAGGTGATGGAGAGAAACAGGCAGTTGAACAAAGTAATTTTATTCTGGGAGAAGTATCTCAAACAAGAAGAACTTCCCTTTGGCAGTATCTACCACTATCCCAAGACTATAGGGAGGTTTGCCCACTATATCTCGGGGTAGATGCCCAATTTTCAAATGAATCTGGCCCAGCGCAAACCCAAACGTCTCAAAACCCTTAACTGGGAAGCATCATCTGTATCTGCTTTGTACTTTGCCAGCTGCATGCCCGTCCTCAGACCCTCACAGAGAGGCAGTTCCCATTTCATGGTCCAGTGAGCACCACCAAGGAAATGCTGATCTCTTGCAGGTGTAACTAAGGGCTGTTGGCTCTGTTATAAACACCAGAGGCATGCAGAAAAGCAAAACTTTATTTATTTCAGCGTATCTGAGGCTAAATGCCTAGAAGCCAGTAGCGGCTCCCTCTCGAAGATCAGCACAAGGAGCAGAGTTGGCTGCAGACAAGCACTGGATGTTTCACCTCCTGTTTCCAACTTGTTTTTCTTTGTCACCTTCCACAGAGTGCTTCAAAGCTGCTCAGTGAACTCTGTGAGTCCTTAAATGACGCTTTGCTTGCCTTGCACACTCCACATTCCCAACATGTCTGCTGACCAGCCAGCTTTCCTCCCCTCCCAAAACCTGAGCAAGAAATCTCTACAAACTTCCTCAAAACTGGTGTCTTCACAAGGAGGCAGAGCAGAAGCAACAAGAGAGGTGATGCTTGTGCTTGCTCATAGCCACACATTGTCCCAAGGGTGCTGGCCGTCTCTGTCACCAGCATCACCATAACACCAACACTCAGCAAATGACTCATCCCCACACCTGGCAGTCCTCCCAAGCACCCTGTGTCTGCACTGCAGCATCCCCTCCCCTGCTCCCTGGCCATTTTAAGTGTCTGATGATGGACAGCATCTTTTCCAGTTCCTCTTCCAAAAAGGGAGAGGAAAAGTCATCAGGCCTACCAGCAGCAGGCAAGGAGGTGCCACATTCCTGAATATCAGCATTTTCTCCATTACTGCTCCATGGACAGTTATGATTATTGCTATTTTGTTGTTGTTGTTGTTGTTGTTTGTTTGTTTGTTTGGCTTCCTGAAGAGTTTCCTGTGATTTAAACCTTGGAGCAAAGCAAGGTGGAATAGTATCACCCAGCTCAACTGAAGTACATGTTATTCGTAAAAATGCACTTATTATCCTCAGTACTTACTCACTGAGAACACGTCTGGGCACTTTTCCATTAACTAAAAGAAAAATAGAGAAAATGGTTATTCTAAAGCCAAAGATGAGCAACAAATCTGTTCTTCTGTAAATAAGAATCTTTCTAATATATCACTTAGAGAGAACTTTCAGTTTGTGGAAAACTCAAATAAAAAGACCATTACTATGCAATAAAATACATGTTATTGTTTTCTTTATTTTCAGTAGTGTTGCCACAGATTATTTATGTTTAATTGTTATTTATTTTTCTGTGTTGTTACATGCTAAAAATTCTGCACTTGTATTACATCAAATCATGTACTCTGCAATGAAATTGTGCTGTCACACACCCAGTAAAATGACTTTACTGCAAGATGAAGAAAGAAAAATAACTGAAATGTAGGCATGGGGGAAGATGTTATCTAAGTGCAATCTTCTACTAGTAAACATGCATAACATATTCTAAAAGTTTTTTATGATGCTCAAGTTTCCTTTTAAGAAGATAGACTAAAATGCTTTTTTTTTTTTTTTTTTTGGTCTTTTATTAAACAGATGTATAATTTGCTGTGATAAATCAAATCATTTCGTGTTCTGCTGTTCTGCACTTTACATACATTATGGGTAGTGTGTCAAAGAGGATGAGCTACAGAAATAGAATTATCTCTTTCAGGACAAATTGGAAGGTATAAGAATTCCGATGATTATTACAGAAGCTATTATCTTTACTCATGTGTCTAAGTAAGAATCAAATCTAAAATGTTAGTTCCTAATTTAGTCTGAATCCCTGTTCTGTCTCTTCCGGTGATATGGATGATTTACCAGTTTTAGAATACACTTTCTGGATAATTAATGCACTGGCAGAGCTTCAGTGCCTTTCTCAAGCTCAGTTAATTTTCCACATGTTCGTAT